>NC_059209.1:12275591-13770315 GCF_020615455.1 Coregonus clupeaformis
GGCAAGTGACACTATACTTCTTGAAAACTTGACTGCTGACATTCAAAACATCTTTGGGACTGTATTAACAGTTGACTAATGAAATCAATACCAAACCTAGTTTTTAAGTGGACTTTTCCTTTAAGGTGAGTGTGCGTGTCTGGAGTAAATGAAATTGATTCCTGGTTAGTCAGAACCTCAACTCACTCGGACATTGAACTTTTAGTTCAAGGTTCAATCACTTTAGCATTCGACATATACAGTGGGGAAAAAAAGTATTTAGTCAGCCACCAATTGTGCAAGTTCTCCCACTTAAAAAGATGAGAGAGGCCTGTAATTTTCATCATATGTACACGTCAACTATGACAGACAAAATGAGGGAAAAAAATCCAGAAAATCACATTGTAGGATTTTTTATGAATTTATTTGCAAATTATGGTGGAAAATAAGTATCTGGTCAATAACAAAAGTTTCTCAATACTTTGTTATATACCCTTTGTTGGCAATGACACAGGTCAAACGTTTTCTGTAAGTCTTCACAAGGTTTTCACACACTGTTGCTGGTATTTTGGCCCATTCCTCCATGCAGATCTCCTCTAGAGCAGAGATGTTTTGGGGCTGTCGCTGGGCAACACGGACTTTCAACTCCCTCCAAAGATTTTCTATGGGGTTGAGATCTGGAGACTGGCTAGGCCACTCCAGGACCTTGAAATGCTTCTTACGAAGCCACTCCTTCATTGCCTGGGCGGTGTGTTTGGGATCATTGTCATGCTGAAAGACCCAGCCACGTTTCATCTTCAATGCCCTTGCTGATGGAAGGAGGTTTTCACTCAAAATCTCACGATACATGGCCCCATTCATTCTTTCCTTTACACGGATCAGTCGTCCTGGTCCCTTTGCAGAAAAACAGCCCCAAAGCATGATGTTTCCACACCCATGCTTCACAGTAGGTATGGTGTTCTTTGGATGCAACTCAGCATTCTTTGTCCTCCAAACACGACGAGTTGAGTTTTTACCAAAAAGTTATATTTTGGTTTCATCTGACCATATGACATTCTCCCAATCCTCTTCTGGATCATCCAAATGCACTCTAGCAAACTTCAGACGGGCCTGGACATGTACTGGCTTAAGCAGGGGGGACACGTCTGGCACTGCAGGATTTGAGTCCCTGGCGGCGTAGTGTGTTAGTGATGGTAGGCTTTGTTACTTTGGTCCCAGCTCTCTGCAGGTCATTCACTAGGTCCCCCCGTGTTGTTCTGGGATTTTTGCTCACCGTTCTTGTGATCATTTTGACCCCACGGGGTGAGATCTTGCGTGGAACCCCAGATCGAGGGAGATTATCAGTGGTCTTGTATGTCTTCCATTTCCTAATAATTGCTCCCACAGTTGATTTCTTCAAACCAAGCTGCTTACCTATTGCAGATTCAGTCTTCCCAGCCTGGTGCAGGTCTACAATTTTGTTTCTGGAGTCCTTTGACAGCTCTTTGGTCTTGGCCATAGTGGAGTTTGGAGTGTGACTGTTTGAGGTTGTGGACAGGTGTCTTTTATACTGATAACAAGTTCAAACAGGTGCCATTAATACAGGTAACGAGTGGAGGACAGAGGAGCCTCTTAAAGAAACAGGTCTGTGAGAGCCAGAAATCTTGCTTGTTTGTAGGTGACCTGAATGTAAACAGTTTATTTTTGGATGCAATGTTCAGACATTCACAGAAGTAGTGACAGCATAACACAATCCTCCAAACCGGAAAATGTAGGCTGCAATAGTCCAAGCGCTAACTGAAGAAAGATTGACGTAACACAAGCTGTCATATTTAGCTAACTCTTGGCTGACAGAACCCACAATATGAATTAGCTAATAGCAATTAATCACATCATGGGTGAGCTCACCATTGATCGAAATAATTGAGTAAAACACTTTCTAAAAAATCTAAAGTAATCCGATGATGGTAGTTTGTGTGCGCCACCATTTTTGTTTTTGAGTCAACCAAAGATAAGATGAGTGCATTCTGACATCACGTGCTTAAAAAAAAAAAAAACTCACACTGGGGAAACCGTTAGACATCTAAAAGTTATAGGGCTCGATACAATCAGATTAGCGTCGGTCGACAACCGCATAGCAGTTGTTTTGGCGGTGTCAGAGGTGGAACTGTGTCAGAGCTGGCAAATTCACAAGCGGCTCCTTGTGTTACCGTATCGCCTACACTGCTATTGGATGCAACGAAATCCCGACTTTATATCTGACAAATCTCATGCAGCCACTTGAATGCGTGATGTTCTATTGTAGGCTAAAGTCCCCCATCCAAATTAACATGAAAATGATGCAATAGTCTACACTTTCTATCGCCGTTCTGAACTTCTAACGCGGTATGGATAATAAGGAAAGGAGTGGTTTGTGATACACGAGAGCAACCACGGGTTAATGCTCAATCTGATTGAATAGAGACCCTAATTTTAAAAATAAAAGGGCTAGAGTACAGCAGAGTCTATATGGGAACTAGTGACGCGTTGCCACATGTTAAGCCAATCAATTGGTGGAGTTGGCTGGCAGCAAACTGGGCTGTGGGTGAAGCAGGCCAGGTACTGGTCGGAAGCAGGTACTGGTGGCAGCACACGTGGCACTGAAGGAAGCAGGTTGGACTGTAGTGGCAGCAGAGAAGTCAGCAGTGGTGGTAGTGAAGTCATCCAGAAGACTACCAACTGTAGGAACCATTGCATAGTCCTCAAAATCTGTCACGGTCCAAGTCCTGCATGGCCTTCCCAGTCTGCCTGAGCAGATAGTCCACACCAAATCAGCTCTCCTGACAGAATGCAATACAAGACAAAAATGGATAATATGATTACTCACAATATCTAAATCATATCAAAACACTGACAGTTTTGTTTCTGCCATATTTTAAAGAAGGAGGTGGTCTTCACAGAAGCCCATAGCAGGGCTGGAGTAGGGCCGGGAGAAAGGGGAAATGTTAGAAGATTATTTTAAAACCTAATATGAAAATTATTTGCAGGGTAAACAGTATTTTTAAAAACATACTGTATATGTAATCAAACAAGCTCGACATGGTAAGCTAGAGCATGGGACGTGTCAATAAACGGAAAATTATTGACACCGACTATATCGATCACTTATCGCAGACATTTGGCTGATATCGTTCATTATGATAAGTAGCCCATATTAGAGAAATGTGAGGTTTGAAATGAAATAAGTTAGCCAATATAGATTGTTAATGGGACAATTGATTGCTACAACCATTAAAATAGTAGTAGTTTAAAGGATCATAAAAAAAAAAAACTGTGGTGCAGATTAATATTATACAGTGGGGAAAAAAAGTATTTAGTCAGCCACCAATTGTGCAAGTTCTCCCACTTAAAAAGATGAGAGAGGCCTGTAATTTTCATCATAGGTACACGTCAACTATGACAGACAAATTGAGAATTTTTTTCTCCAGAAAATCACATTGTAGGATTTTTAATGAATTTATTTGCAAATTATGGTGGAAAATAAGTATTTGGTCACCTACAAACAAGCAAGATGTCTGGCTCTCACAGACCTGTAACTTCTTCTTTAAGAGGCTCCTCTGTCCTCCACTCGTTACCTGTATTAATGGCACCTGTTTGAACTTGTTATCAGTATAAAAGACACCTGTCCACAACCTCAAACAGTCACACTCCAAACTCCACTATGGCCAAGACCAAAGAGCTGTCAAAGGACACCAGAAACAACATTGTAGACCTGCACCAGGCTGGGAAGACTGAATATGCAATAGGTAAGCAGCTTGGTTTGAAGAAATCAACTGTGGGAGCAATTATTAGGAAATGGAAGACATATAAGACCACTGATAATCTCCCTCGATCTGGGGCTCCACGCAAGATGTGGACTATCTGCTCAGGCAGACTGGGAAGGCCATGCAGGACTTGGACCGTGACAGATTTTGAGGACTATGCAATGGTTCCTACAGTTGGTAGTCTTCTGGATGACTTCACTACCACCACTGCTGACTTCTCTGCTGCCACTACAGTCCAACCTGCTTCCTTCAGTGCCACGTGTGCTGCCACCAGTACCTGCTTCCGACCAGTACCTGGCCTGCTTCACCCACAGCCCAGTTTGCTGCCAGCCAACTCCACCAATTGATTGGCTTAACATGTGGCAACGCGTCACTAGTTCCCATATAGACTCTGCTGTACTCTAGCCCTTTTATTTTTAAAATTAGGGTCTCTATTCAATCAGATTGAGCATTAACCCGTGGTTGCTCTCGTGTATCACAAACCACTCCTTTCCTTATTATCCATACCGCGTTAGAAGTTCAGAACGGCGATAGAAAGTGTAGACTATTGCATCATTTTCATGTTAATTTGGATGGGGGACTTTAGCCTACAATAGAACATCACGCATTCAAGTGGCTGCATGAGATTTGTCAGATATAAAGTCGGGATTTCGTTGCATCCAATAGCAGTGTAGGCGATACGGTAACACAAGGAGCCGCTTGTGAATTTGCCAGCTCTGACACAGTTCCACCTCTGACACCGCCAAAACAACCGCTATGCGGTTGTCGACCGACGCTAATCTGATTGTATCGAGCCCTATAACTTTTAGATGTCTAACGGTTTCCCCAGTGTGAGTTTTTTTTTTTTTTAAGCACGTGATGTCAGAATGCACTCATCTTATCTTTGGTTGACTCAAAAACAAAAATGGTGGCGCACACAAACTACCATCATCGGATTACTTTAGATTTTTAGAAAGTGTTTTACTCAATTATTTCGATCAATGGTGAGCTCACCCATGATGTGATTAATTGCTATTAGCTAATTCATATTGTGGGTTCTGTCAGCCAAGAGTTAGCTAAATATGACAGCTTGTGTTACGTCAATCTTTCTTCAGTTAGCGCTTGGACTATTGCAGCCTACATTTTCCGGTTTGGAGGATTGTGTTATGCTGTCACTACTTCTGTGAATGTCTGAACATTGCATCCAAAAATAAACTGTTTACATTCAGGTCACCTACAAACAAGCAAGATTTCTGGCTCTCACAGACCTGTTTCTTTAAGAGGCTCCTCTGTCCTCCACTCGTTACCTGTATTAATGGCACCTGTTTGAACTTGTTATCAGTATAAAAGACACCTGTCCACAACCTCAAACAGTCACACTCCAAACTCCACTATGGCCAAGACCAAAGAGCTGTCAAAGGACACCAGAAACAACATTGTAGACCTGCACCAGGCTGGGAAGACTGAATATGCAATAGGTAAGCAGCTTGGTTTGAAGAAATCAACTGTGGGAGCAATTATTAGGAAATGGAAGACATATAAGACCACTGATAATCTCCCTCGATCTGGGGCTCCACGCAAGATCACACCCCGTGGGGTCAAAATGATCACAAGAACGGTGAGCAAAAATCCCAGAACCACACAGGGGACCTAGTGAATGACCTGCAGAGAGCTGGGACCAAAGTAACAAAGCCTACCATCAGTAACACACTACGCCGCCAGGGACTCAAATCCTGCAGTGCCAGACGTGTCCCCCTGCTTAAGCCAGTACATGTCCAGGCCCGTCTGAAGTTTGCTAGAGTGCATTTGGATGATCCAGAAGAGGATTGGGAGAATGTCATATGGTCAGATGAAACCAAAATATAACTTTTTGGTAAAAACTCAACTCGTCGTGTTTGGAGGACAAAGAATGCTGAGTTGCATCCAAAGAACACCATACCTACTGTGAAGCATGGGTGTGGAAACATCATGCTTTGGGGCTGTTTTTCTGCAAAGGGACCAGGACGACTGATCCGTGTAAAGGAAAGAATGAATGGGGCCATGTATCGTGAGATTTTGAGTGAAAACCTCCTTCCATCAGCAAGGGCATTGAAGATGAAACGTGGCTGGGTCTTTCAGCATAACAATGATCCCAAATGCACCGCCCGGGCAACGAAGGAGTGGCTTCGTAAGAAGCATTTCAAGGTCCTGGAGTGGCCTAGCCAGTCTACAGATCTCAACCCCATAGAAAATCTTTGGAGGGAGTTGAAAGTCCGTGTTGCCCAGCGACAGCCCCAAAACTTCACTGCTCTAGAGGAGATCTGCATGGAGGAATGGGCCAAAATACCAGCAACAGTGTGTGAAAACCTTGTGAAGACTTACAGAAAACATTTGACCTGTGTCATTGCCAACAAAGGGTATATAACAAAGTATTGAGAAACTTTTGTTATTGACCAAATACTTATTTTCCACCATAATTTGCAAATAAATTCATTAAAAATCCTACAATGTGATTTTCTGGATTTTTCTTTCTCATTTTGTCTGTCATAGTTGACGTGTACCTATGATGAAAATTACAGGCCACTCTCCTCTTTTTAAGTGGGAGAGCTTGCACAATTGGTGGCTGACTAATTACTTTTTTCCCCACTGTATATGTATCATTATATTTATTATTATCACATCAAATTAGGCAATTCATCACAATATGGATTTGTGTCTGTCTATAGTCGCCCAGCTCTAGGTTAAGCTACACTACATGACCATAAGTATGTGGACAGCTGCTTGTCAAACATTATTTCCAAAATCATGGGCATTAATATGGAGTTGGTCTCCCTTTGCTGCTATAACAGCCTCCACTCTTCTGGGAAGGCTTTCCAATAGATGTTGGAACATTGCAGCAGGGACTTGCTTCCATTCAGCCACAAGAGCATTAGTGAGGTCGGGCACTGATATTGGCCGATTAGGCCTGGCTCGCAGTCGGCGTTCCAATTCATCCCAAAGGTGTTCGATGGGGTTGAGGTCAGGGCTCTGTGCAGGCAAGTCCAGTTCTTCCACACCGATCTCGACAAACCATTGTGCACGGGGGCATTATCATGCTGAAACAGGAAAGGGCCTTCCCCAAACTGTTGCCACAAAGTTGGAAGCACAGAATTGTCTAGAATGTCATTCTATGCTGTAACATTAAGATTTCCCTTCACTGGAACTAAGGGGCCTAGCCCCATACCATTATTTCTTCTCCACCAAACTTTACAGTTGGCACTATGTATTCGGGTAGGAAGCGTTCTCCTGGCATCTGCCAAACCCAGATTAGTCTGTTGGACTGCCAGATGGTGAAGCGTGATTAGTCACTCCAGAGAACGCGTTTCCACTGCTCCAGAGTCCAATTGTGGTGAGCTTTACACCACTCCAGTCGACGCTTGGCATTGTGCATGGTGATCTTAGGCTTGTGTGCGGCTGCTCTGCCATGAAAACCCATTTAATGAAGCTACCGACTAACAGTTCTTGTGTGGACGTTGCTTCCAGAGGCAGTTTGGAACTCAGTAGTGAGTGTTGCAACCCGAGGACAGACGATTTTTACGTGCTACACGCTTCAGCACTCGGCGGTCCTGTTCTGTGAGCTTGTGGCCTACCACTTCGCAGCGGAGCTGTTGTTGCGCTTAGATGTTTCCACTTCACAATAACAGCACTTACAGTAGACCGGGACAGCTTTAGCAGCGCAGAAATGTGACGAACTGACTTGTTGGAAAGGTGGCATCCTATGACGGTGTCACGTTGAAAGTCACTGAGCTTTTCAGTAAGGCCATTCTACTGCCAACATTTGTCTATAGAGATTGCATGGCTGTGTGCTCGATTTTATACACCGGTCAGCAACTGGTGTGGCTGAAATAGCCTGAATCCACTAATTTGAAGGTGTGTCCACATACTTTTGTATATATAGTGTATATCATATTTACCCAAACAGGCTTCCTAGGCACATCATGCTGAAATAAAAAATGAATACCGACAATTGTTTTCTCCATGTTCTGATGGATGTAAGTTCTAAGTATTAGTTTCAAAATGACAACAGTGCATGATGTAGTAGGTACAATGCCACTCACAGACAGCAGTGTAGGGATTGGGGCACTCACAGATGCCAGAGAGAGGGTTGAGGCACTCACAGAGGATGTAGACAACTTGGTACTGCTATGGACATCTTGTGTCTGTAAAACATATGTAGTTGCATTAAGATTATTGACGGTTTTACTGTTATAAAAATAGATAAATACAAACCAAGCTTTTGACAGGTTAGCCTGTATTTTATTTACCTGAGCAGGCTTTCTTGCCAAGTTAAGGTTTGGTCTTGCTGCAGACAAACCTTTGCTTATTGAACAGCAAAAGAGAGAAAAAAACCTTAGACACAATGAACAGAGGAGGAAACCAAGTCACCTGTCAAAAGGATTATCTGAATCACTGTTCTATCATGGTAGCAGAGCCATAGTAGTTGAGGAAAAATAATGTGACCATCTTTAAAAATATTTACCATCGACAACAAGTTCAATGCAGTCCTCAATGGAGTCTGAACAGCAGACGCAGGCGCTGGCGGAGCTGTAGGTGCTGGCCCAGTGGTAGAGACCTGCTTAAAATATAGGGTAAAAAAATACAGCGACACCACTAGAGTATGGTATAGAATTTCAGTAAATCAGAAGAGAATACATGCTGTTTTAGCCTGTAAGCTTAAATAATTTTACCTCCTGCGGGTGAAATCCACAGTAACATTTTTGAAGCCCCCAGACCAGCGTTGTCCATGGACCTGCATTGGACAATTCTCTATCTGTAACAATACACAAGGAAGCCTGTGTTAGGAAGTCCCCTGCCGGTGACATCACCATCTCATAGCGCTCTCAAGTCACTCACTGCACTATCCATCACCCACACCCAAAACCGGTAGTCAAGTGGTGATGAACTCTGGCTCTCTCTGGAACTTTCCTTAACCTGCTACGATTGGTTGACAAGATCACAGCGTATTCTCTCTTTTTTACAATATGTAATGACAAATTGA
Source organism: Coregonus clupeaformis (assembly GCF_020615455.1). Lineage (NCBI taxonomy): Eukaryota > Metazoa > Chordata > Actinopteri > Salmoniformes > Salmonidae > Coregonus > Coregonus clupeaformis. Next base: position 12,284,349 of record NC_059209.1, read on the forward strand.
CGGCCAAATATTATAATTAAGTTGCTATTCATTAGTAGTAGTAAAGGCCTACATTTAATTACATGTATTTCTAGTAATACAGCATGTTTTAGATGAACACAAAGTTAAAATGTTATAGGCTTATGCATGTTTTGCCATTATCTCGTCATAATACATACCTTCTGAAAGAGGTCATGGCCTCGGAGCTGGCCTGTTGCCCACATTGGCAGCCCAAACCCCTGTGGTGGCAAATGTCCGCAAGCAGGACATCCACTCCCTTGTGGGGCTTATGGGTCTTTTTAGACATCCAAAACCAACAGGATGAATGCGTCACACTACCACAAAAGCAATTACCAATACATAGCAAACCTAAAGTAAACTAGGCTAATACAGTCAGCCTACAAGAATACATGGTGTTATTGGGAAATTAGTCAGTATTCAAGCATCATGGCAAATTAGTCAACTTAGGCTATATCATGGACTGACTGATTTTAATTCATAAACAAATTGGGTATATACTTTCGGAAAGTATTCAGTCCCCTTGACTTTTTCCACATTTTGTTACGTTACAGCCTTATTCTAAAATGGATGAAAGTGTAGATTTTGATGAGAAAAAAAACACACAATACCCCATAATGACAAAGCAAAAACAGGTTTTTAGAAATGTTTGCTAATTTATAAATAAAATGTAATATCATATTTATATAAGTATTCAGACCCTTTACTCAGTACTTTGTTGAAGCACCTTTGACAGCGATTACAGCCTCAAATCTTCTTGGGTATGTTGCTACAAGCTTGGCACACCTGTATTTGGGGGGTTTCTCCCATTCTTCTCTGCAGATCTTCTCAAGCTCTGTCAGGTTGGATGGGGAGCGTTGCTGCACAGCTATTTTCAGGTCTCTCCAGAGATGTTCGATTGGGTTCAAGTTCTGGCTCTGGCTGGGCCACTCAAGGACATTCAGAGACTTGTCCCGAAGCCACTCCTGCGTTGTCTTGGCTGTGTGCATAGGGTCGTTGTCCTGTTGTAAGGTGAACCTTCGCCACAGTCTGAGGTCCTGAGTGCCCTGGAGCAGGTTTTCATCAAGGATCTCTCTGTACTTTGCTCCATTCATCTTTGCCTCGATCCTGACTAGTCTCCCAGTCCCTGCCGCTGAAAAACATCCACACAGCATGATGCTGCCACCACCATGCTTCACTGTAGAGATGGTGCCAGGTTTCCTCCAGACGTGACGTTTGGCATTCAGGCCAAAGAGTTCAATCTTGGTTTCATCAGACAAGAGAATCTTGTTTCTCATCCTCTGAGAGTCCTTTAGGTGCCTTTTGGCAAACTCCAAGCGGGCTATCATGTGCCTTTTACTGAGGAGTGGCTTCCGTCTGGTCACTCTACCATAAAGGCCTGTTTGGTGGAGTGCTGCAGACATGGTTGTCCTTCTGGAAGTTTCTCCCATCTCAGAGGAACTCTGGAGTTCTGTCAGAGTGACCATCGGGTTCTTGGTCAACTCCCTGACCAAGGCCCTTCTCCCCAGAAAAGCATGCCACGTCATGTCTCAGTAAGGCCCTATTCCCACTATGAGATATGAAGGAGAGTGAGGAGCGGGGTGGCAAAAGATAATTCAGATTTTCTATTGACATTACATCCTTGCCTTACCTTTCGTTGCGGCTGGCAATGCGACATTCGTGGTCCACAGCTCAAAATGACCATACATATCACAGTAGCCACCAGCGTAAGCACAAACTATTCAACAATGACAGAAACTTTTCTAAAACAATAGTTTGGTTTACATCCAATTGGCAACAGATTTTCATGCAAATATTCTAAAATCAGCATAAAACAATATGCATTTTCTGCCCAGAGATACAGTGGGGAGAGCAAGTATTTGATACACTGTCGATTTTGCAGGTTTTCCTACTTACAAAGCATGTAGAGGTCTGTAATTTTTATCATAGGTACACTTCAACTGTGAGAGACGGAATCTAAAACAAAAATCCAGAAAATCACATTGTATGATTTTTAAGTAATTCATTTGCATTTTATTGCATGACATAAGTATTTGATCACCTACCAACCAGTAAGAATTCCGGCTCTCACAGACCTGTTAGTTTTTCTTTAAGAAGCCCTCCTGTTCTCCACTCATTACCTGTATTAACTGCACCTGTTTGAACTCGTTACCTGTATAAAAGACACCTGTCCACACTCAATCAAACAGACTCCAACCTCTCCACAATGGCCAAGACCAGAGAGCTGTGTAAGGAGATCAGAGATAAAATTGTAGACTGCACAAGGCTGGGATGGGCTACAGGACAATAGGCAAGCAGCTTGGTGAGAAGGCAACAACTGTTGGTGCAATTATTAGAAAATGGAAGAAATTCAAGATGATGGTCAATCACCCTCGGTCTGGGGCTCCATGTAAGATCTCACCTTGTGGGGCATCAATGATCATGAGGAAGGTGAGGGATCAACCCAGAACTCCACGGCAGGACCTGGTCAATGACCTGAAGAGAGCTGGGACCACAGTCAAAAAAAAAAAAACATTAGTAACACACTACGCCGTCATGGATTAAAATCCTGCAGCGCACGCAAGGTCCCCCTGCTCAAGCCAGCGCATGTCCAGGCCTGTCTGAAGTTTGCCAATGACCATCTGGATGATCCAGAGGAGGAATGGGAGAAGGTCATGTGGTCTGATGAGACAAAAATAGAGCTTTTTGGTCTAAACTCCACTCGCCGTGTTTGGAGGAAGAAGAAGGATGAGTACAACCCCAAGAACACCATCCCAACCTTGAAGCATGGAGGCTGAAACATCATTCTTTGGGGATGCTTTTCTGCAAAGGGGACAGGACGACTGCACCGTATTGAGGGGAGGATGGATGGGGCCATGTATCGCGAGATCTTGGCCAACAACCTCCTTCCCTCAGTAAGAGCATTGAAGATGAGTCGTGGCTGGGTCTTCCAGCATGACAACGACCCGAAACACACAGCCAGGGCAACTAAGGAGTGGCTCCGTAAGAAGCATCTCAAGGTCCTGGAGTGGCCTAGCCAGTCTCCAGACCTGAACCCAATAGAACATCTTTGGAGGGAGCTGAAAGTCTGTATTGCCCAGCGACAGCCCCGAAACCTGAAGGATCTGGAGAAGGTCTGTATGGAGGAGTGGGCCAAAATCCCTGCTGCAGTGTGTGCAAACCTGGTCAAGATCTACAGGAAACGTATGATCTCTGTAATTGCAAACAAAGGTTTCTGTAACAAATATTAAGTTCTGCTTTTCTGATGTATCAAATACTTATGTCATGCAATAAAATGTAAATTAATTACTTAAAAATCATACAATGTGATTTTCTGGATTTTGAATCCAGAAAATTGAAGTGTACCTATGATAAAAATTACAGACCTCTACATGCTTTGTAAGTAGGGAAACCTGCAAAATCGGCAGTGTATCAAATACTTGTTCTCCCCACTGTATGTGTTGCACCATGTTTTTTACATAATATAACCATATACAATTTCAGTATCACATGTCTTAGAGTGATGGACTATGCCATCCCGTGGCCTTCGCAATGGATTAGTCCACTGAGACAGGCGCGAATCAGAGAGAGGTCTTGTGCAAAATGAAAAAAATGGACTGCTCGACTAAAGAAATCTCGGTCAACCAACAAACAGCATATCAACCAAACAATCGACTAAATGGGGTCAGCCCTAATCCAGAGCATCCCAAACATGCTCAACGTGTGACATGTCTTTGGGCGTGCAGTTTGCTGATATCAACATTGTGAACAGAGTGCCCCATGGTGGCGGAAGGGTTATGATATGGGCAGGCATAAGCTACGATTGAATTTTATTGATGGCAATTTTAATGCACAGAGATACCGTGACGAGATCCTGAGGCCCATTGTCGTACCATTCATCCGCCGCCATCACCTCATGTTTCAGCATGATAATGCACAGCCCCATGTCGCAAGGATCTGTACTCAATTACTGGAAAATGAAAATTTCCCAGTTCTTAGATGGCCTGCATACTCACCAGACATGGTCACCCACTGAGCATGTTTGGGATGCTCTGTATCGACATGTACGACAGCGCGTTCCAGTTCCCGCCAATATCCAGCAACTTCACACTGCCATTGAAGAAGAGTGGGACAACATTCACAGACTTAGTTTTCTTGCTGTTTGAGATAAAGAAAACTTTACTTTGAAAAGCTCCACAGCTCATTAGTGGCGGTGCGTTAAGCCAATCAGAAATACTATCAGATCCTCAAATGGGCACATTTACAGTATATGCCTACATTTGCACGCAGGCCTACTTCTATGCTTAATCAGGAACGCGTCCTTACTCAATATTGACAGGAGCGCTCCAAACATAACACAATGACTAAATTGACAAAACACGTAAATGGAATGAAATAAACCAAAACTTGTTTCACACAAGTGTAGCATAGGTTGTGCGCTCCGACAATGAGAACAGTAAAAGACTGGAATAATAATAATATATTGAATACATTAACAGAAAATACCGTAACCAAACAAACATTGTAGATTAGAAATTATAGGAATTAACAGTAAACATAGTACTCAATAGGGAATTGATAGACACTAACAATCAAAATGAAAACAATTCACACAATGAAGTTATGAAACAATGAATATGCACAAATTGGCCGGAGAGAGTGCATTCTGGAGAGAGACGTGCATTGAGCATCTTAGCCACACTCCCCTTCTTGAACTGTGCCATCCTTGCGGCCTCCACAATGGATTAGTTCACAGATTGGAGTGTGCCATAAATATAAATACATACACACACTACCAGTCAAAAGTTTGGACACACCTACCTATTCAAGGGTGCTTCTTTATTTAAAATATTTTTTACATTGTAGAATAATAGTGGAGACATCAAACCGATGAAAGAACACATATGGAATCATGTAGTAACCAAGAAATTGTTAAACAAATCAAAATATATTGTATATATTTGAAATTCTTCAACTAATATTAATTAATTAATTAAAATATTAGCCACCCTTTGCCTTGATGACAGCTTTGCACACTCTTGGCATTCTCTCAACCAGCTTTATGAGGTAGTCACTTGGAATGCATTTCAATTAACAGGTGTGCCTTGTTAAAAATTTATTTGTGGAATTTCTTTCTTTCTTAATGTGTTTGAGCCAATCAGTTGTGTTGTGACAAGGTGTGTGGGGGGGGTATACAGAAGATAGCCCTATTTGGTAAAATACCAAGTCCATATTATTACAAGAACAGCTCAAATAAGCAAAGAGAAACAACAGTCCATCATCACTTCAAGACATGAAGGTCAGTCAAAACGGAAAATGTCAAGAACTTTGAAAGTTTCTTCAAGTGCAGTCGCAAAAACCATCAAGCACTACATTGAAACTGGCACTCATGAGGACCACCACAGGAATGGAAGATTCAAGTCACAGACACATCTCAAAATCATTTGTTCAGAGGGGACTGTGTGAATCAAGCCTTCATGGTCGAATTGCTGCAAAGAAACCACTACTAAAGGACACCAATAAGAAGAAGAGACCTGCTTGGGCCAAAAAACAAGAGCAATGGACATTAGACCGGTGGAAATCTGTCCTTTGGTCTGGAGTCCAAATTGGAGATTTTTGGTTCCAACCGCCGTGTCTTTGTGAGACGCGGTGTGGATGAACGGATGATCTCCACATGTGTAGTTCCCACTGTAAAGCATGGAGGTGGTGGTGTTATGGTGTGGGGGTGCTTTGCTGGTGACATTGTCTGTGATTTATTTAGAATTCAAGGCACACTTAACCAGCATGGCTACCACAGCATTCTGCAGCGATATGCGATCCCATCTGGTTTGGGCTTAGTGGGACTATCATTCCGTTTTTCAACAGGACAATGACCCAACACACCTCCAGGCTGTTTAATGGCTATTTGACCAAGAAGGAGAGTGCTGCATCAGATGACCTAGCCTCCACAATCCCCTGACCTCAACCCAGTTGAGACGGTTTGGGATGAGTCGGACGGCAGAGTGAAGGAAAAGCAGCCAACAAGTGAACAGCATATGTGGGAACTCCTTCAAGACTGTTGGAAAAGCATTCATCAAAGCTGTCATCAAGGCAAAGGGTGGTAAAAATATAGAAAAATCTTGGAATGCAGCAGAGGTAACTCTGGGTTTTCCTTTCCTGTGGCAGTCCTCATGAGAGCGAGTTTCATCGTAGCGCTTGATGGTTTTTGCGACTGCATTTGAAGAAACTTTCCAAGTTCTTGACATTTTCCAGATGGACTGTTGTTTCTCTTTGCTTATTTGAGCTGTTCTTGCCATAATATGGACTTGGTCTTTTACCAAATAGGGCTATCTTCTGTATACCACCCCTACCTTGTCACTACATAACTGATTGGCTCACACGCATCAAGAAGGAAATAAATTCCACAAATTAACTTTTAACAAGGCACACCTGTTACTTGAAATGCATTCCAGGTGACTACCTCATGAAGCTGGTTGAGATAATACCAAGAGTGTGCAAAGCTGTCATCAAAGCAAAGGGTGGCTACTTTGAAGAATCTTACATTTATTTTGATTTGTTTAACACTTTTTTTGGTTACTACATGTGTGTTATTCATTGTTTTGATGTCTTCATTATTATTATACAATGTAGAAAATAGTAAAAAATAAAGAAAAACCCTGGAATGAGTAGGTGTGTCCAAACTTTTGACTGGTACCGTACCATCCATCCATCCATCCACTACTACTCGACTAAAACAAATCTCGGTCGACCAACAGCATATCAACTAATTGGGGTCAGCCCTCGAAAGGATATGCATGCCCCCCACTCCCATACACACACACACACACACACACACACACACACACACACACACACACACACACACACACACACACACACACACACACACACACACACACACACACACACAGGGGCTACCCAGATAGCTTAAGAAACAAGGTTCATGAAATCAATAATTTGCTAGTAACAGATGACATTCATATTCTGACAATCTCTGAAACTCACTTAGATAAGACCTTTGATGATACAGTTGTAGCAATAGAAGGTTAAAACATTTACAGAAAATACAGAAATGCCAATGGGGGCGGTGTTGCGGTCTATATTCAGAACCACATTCCTGTAAAGCTTAGAGAGGACCTCATGTTAAATACTGTTTAAGTAATATGGCTACAGGTTCACCTGCCTCACCTAAAGCCCATTCTGGTGGGAAGCTGCTATAATCCACCAAGTGCTAACAGTCAGTATCTGGATAACATGTGTGAAATGCTTGAGAATATATGTGATATCAATAGAGAGGTATAATTTCTGGGTGATTTAAATATTGACTGGCTTTCATCAGGTTGCCCACTCAAGAGAAAGTTTCAAACTGTAACTAGTGCCTGCAACCTGGTTCAGGTTATCAATCAACCTACCAGGGTAGTTACAAACAGTACAGGAATAAAATCATCAACATGTATTGATCATATCTTTACTATTGCTGCAGAAATTTGTTTGAAAGCAGTATCCAAATCCATCGGATGTAGTGATCACAATATATAGTTGAAGTCGGATGTTTACATACACCTTAGCCAAATACATTTAAACTCAGTTTTTCACAATTCCTGACATTTAATCCTAGTAAGAATTCCCTGTCTTAGGTCAGTTAGGTTCACCCATTTATTTTAAGAATGTGAAATGTCAGAATAATAGTAGAGAGAATGATTTATTTCAGCTTTTATTTCTTTCATCACATTCCCAGTGGTTCAGACGTTTACATACACTCAATTAGTATTTGGTAACATTGCCTTTAACTTGTTTAACTTGGGTCAAACGTTTCGGGTAGCCTCTCACAAGCTTCCCTCAATAAATTGGGTGAATTTTGGCCCATTCCTCCTGACAGAGCTGGTGTAACTGAGTCAGGTTTGTAGGCCTCCTTGCTCGCACACGCCTTTTCAGTTCTGGCCACACATCTTCTATAGGATTGAGGTCAAGGCTTTGTGATGGCCACTCCAATACCTTGACTTTGTTGTCTTAAGCCCTTCTGCCACAACTTTGGAAGTATGCTTGGGATCATTGTCCATTTGGAAGACCCATTTGCGACCAAGCTTTAGCTTCCTGACTGATGTCTTGAGATGTTGCTTCAATATATCCACATAATTTTCCTTCCTCATGATGCCATCTATTTTGTGAAGTGCACCAGTCCCTCCTGCAGCAAAGAACCCCCACAGCATGATGCTGCCAACCCCGTGCTTCACGGTTGGGATGGTGTTCTTCGGCTTGCAAGTTACCCCCTTTTTCCTCCAAACATAACGATGGTCATTATCATCATTATGGCCAAACAGTTCTATTTTTGCTTCATCAGACCAGAGGACATTTCTCCCAAAAGTACAATCATTGTCCCCATGTGCAGTTGCTGAGCGGCCTTTCAGGTTATGTCGATATAGGACTCGTTTTACTGTGGATATAGATACTTTTGTACCTGTTTCCTCAAGCATCTTCACAAGGTCCTTTGCTGTTGTTCTGGGATTGATTTGCACTTTTCGCACCAAAATACGTTAATCTCTAGGAGACAGAACGAGTCTCCTTCCTGAGCGGTATGACGGCTGCGTGGTCCCATGGTGTTTATACTTGCATACTATTGTTTGTACAGATGAACGTGGTACCTTCAGGCATTTGGAAATTGCTCCCAAGGATGAACCAGACTTGTGGAGGTCTAAAAAACAATTTGGAGGTCTTGGCTGATTTCTTTTGGTTTTCCCATGATGGCAAGCAAAGAGGCACTGAGTTTGAACGTAGGCCTTGAAATACATCCACAGGTACACCTCCAATTGACTCAAATGATGTCAATTAGCCTATCAGAAGCTTCTAAAGCCATGACAACATTTTCTGGAATTTTCCAAGCTGTTTAAAGGCACAGTCAACTTAGTGGATGTAAACTTCTGACCCACTGGAATTGTGATACAGTGTATTATAAGTAAAATAATCTGTCTGTAAACAATTGTCGGAAAAATGACTTGTGTCATGCACCGACTTGCCAAAACTATAGTTTCTTAACAAGACATTCGTGGAATGGTTGAAAAACGAGTTTTAATGACTCCAACCTAAGTGTATGTAAACTTCCGACTTCAACTGTAGTAGCCAAAGGCTGGGCCTAATATTGTGTATAAGAGGTCATACAAGAAGTTCTGTAGTGATTCCTATGTTGTTGATGTGAAGAATATTTGTTTGTCTGTGGTTTGTAATGACGAGCAACCAGATGCTGCACTTGACACATTAATGAAATCGCTTACCCCAGTTACTAATAAGCATGCACTTGTTAAGAATAGGACTGTAAAAACTGTTAAATCCCAGTGGATTGATGTATGGTTGAGAGGGATGAGGGAAAAGAGGTCTGGCTGTACAACCGATTGGCAAACGTACTGCAAATTGAGAAATCATGTGACTAAACTGAATAAAAAGAAACTACACTATGAAACAAAGATACATGACAAAGAATGATAGTAAAAAGCTTTGGAGCACCTTAAATGAAATTTTGGGAAAAAAAGGCAAACTCAGCTCCATCATTCATTGAATCAGATGGCTCATTCCTCACAAAACCCACTGATATTGCCAACTACTAATGATTTTTTCATTGGCAAGACTAGCAAACTTAGGCATGACATGCCAGCAACAAACACTGACACTACACATCCAAGTATATCTGACCAAATTATGAAAGACAAGCACTGTAATTTTGAATTCCGTAAAGTAAGTGTGGAAGAGGTGAAAAAATAATTGTCAATCAACAATGACAAGCCACTGGGGTCTGACAACTTCGATGGAAAATTACTGAGGATAATAGCGGACGATATTTCCACTTCTATTTGCCATACCTTCAATGTAAGCCACCTAGAAAGTGTGTGCCCTCAGGCCTGGAGGGAAGCAAAAGTTATTCCCCTACCTAAGAATAGTAAAGCCCCCTTAACTGGCTCAAATAGCTGACCAATCAGCCTGTTACCAACCCTTAGTAAACTTTTGGAAGAAAATGGTGTTTGACCAGATAAAATGCTATTTCACAGTAAACAAATTGACAACAGACTTTCAGCACACTTATATGGAAGGACATTCAACAAGCACAGCACTTACACAAATGACTGATGATTGGCTGAGAGAAATTGATGATAAAAAGATTGTGGGGGCTGTTTTGATAAGACTTCAGTGCAGCTTTTGACATTATCGATCATAGTCTGTTGCTGGAAAAACTTGTGTTATGGCTGTACACCCCCTGCTATATTGTGGATAAAGAGTTACCTGTCCAGAATGCCGCAGCCCGTCTGGTTTTCAACCTTCCCAAGTTCTCTCACGTCACCCCGCTCCTCCGCACACTACACTGGCTTCCAGTTGAAGCTCGCATCTGCTACAAAACCATGGTGCTTGCCTACGGAGCTGTGAGGGGAACGGCACCTCCGTACCTTCAGGCTCTGATCAGTCCCTACACCCAAACGAGGGCATTGCGTTCATCCACCTCTGGCCTGCTGGCTCCCCTATCTCTGCTGAAGCACAGTTCCCGCTCAGCCCAGTCAAAACTGTTCGCTGCTCTGGCACCCCAATGGTGGAACAAGCTCCCTCAAGACGCCAGGACAGCGGAGTCACTCACCACCTTCCGGAGACATTTGAAACCCCACCTCTTTAAGGAACACCTGGGATAGGATAAAGTAATCCTTCTAATCCCCCCCTTACCCCACCCCACCCCCCAAAAAATAAAAAAAAAATAAAAAAAAAGCTAAGGGTCTGAATATTTATGTAAATAAGGTACTTGCAAAAATGTCTAAAAACCTGTTTTTGCTTTATCATTATGGGGTATTGTGTGTAGATTGCTCTGTCGCAGCCGGCCACGACCGGGAGACTCATGGGCGGCGCACAATTGGCCCAGTGTCGTCCAGGGTAGGGGAGGGAATGGCCGGCAGGGATGTAGCTCACTTGATAGAGCATGGCGTTTGCAACGCCAGGGTTGTGGGTTCGATTCCAACGGGGGGCCAGTATAAAAAATAAAATAAAAAATGTATTCACTAACTGTAAGTCGCTCTGGATAAGAGCGTCTGTTAAATGACTAAAATGTAAATGTCAAGGGGTCTGAATACTTTCTGAAGGCACCGTACATGTGAAATTAGTTTTGATTTAGAATGGACCATTATCATGTTCCTGCCTCGGATGAGGGGCAGGGGGAAAAAATTACTTCACCTATGCACTTAAATGGCGAATAGAGGACGCTTTTCCCATGGTTCATTTTCATGCCAGCCAGGTAGGCTATACTCCTGTTATAAAGCGAAGCAATGTGCTTAACATTAGGAAAGTTGAGAAATAAATGTAGTAGGCCTAGCCTATAGAAAGCTGATGGGATCCTCCTCTTTTTAATAGAGGCCATCAAAACTATTTTCTCACACAATTGCATAACCTATAGAAATGTTGAGCAACATGAGATCATGGCTCTCAGTGTTTGATTTGATTTTTGATTACATTTATGTCAGAGTGATTAGAGGGACAATAGAGTGCTGAGTACCAGGCAGTTAGCAAGTTTGGTAGGCTACTAATGACCATCAGCAGCATCAGAGCGCGGAGTAGCTTAGTTACCGTGACTAAACGGTCACATGGAATTTGACTGCGGTCATGGCTTCCGGTGTGGCGGTGATACGGTCACTGTAACAGCCCTTACCCATCCTCAACCAGCCATGTTGTGAATTTCTGCTATGGTGTGGATGTCCCTCTCTTGAGGGTTCATCCAAAGGGTCCAGGAGGCAGAATGGTCCATCTTCACATAACACACACACACACACACTCCAAATTTGCCCATTCAGCAGACAGGACATGCTACTGCCCCTCTCCGTTAACCATTCATAGGCTAACAACTAGCACAGACTACAAACACAGTTTAAAAGAGTGGGCCTCAATAAACACAAGTCAAGATTCAGCCAAAAGCCATTAGTTCTCATTAGAGTGGAAAAAGCACAACACTTGCTCGTTTGAAAATCCATAATTCCAATTATCCTTTGTAAAAACATTGATGTTTAAGACTCCAGTCTTCAGCTTAATGCCATCTCTCAGGTTGAAAACCATAATGTCAGATTCAGGTCTATAGCTCGTTACAAAGCACAAAACAGTAAATAGCACAAGATGCAAAACACACCATCGAGGCAGTTGTCGCTCTGAACTGAAAAAGCTCTATCTTGAAAACTTTACTGCTGACATGCACAATTCTTAGGGATTGTATTAAAGTCCCAGTTCAGTCAAACACAGGATTTTCCTGTGTTTTACATATATATTTCCACACTACGAGGTTGGAATCCTACTGTGAAAATGATCATGCCCTTTTAGTGTAAGAGCTGTTTTGAAAAGACTGCCTGTTTTGGTGGGATGGAGTTTTGGCCTGCCTGGTAAATTATTGTTAGTTAATAGATCAATAAGAAAGAGTTCCAAACTTCTCTGCCAATAACAGCTAGTTTTCTGTTTTCCCCTCCCCAATCAGACCACTCCCAGACAGTCTTAGCAAAATTGTTGCTCGAGGAAATTGCTCTTTGCTAAGAAGCTACTTTTTCTTTTTGACCACATTAATTGAAAACAGTCACAGTAAGGTACTTAAATTGTTACCCAGAAATTATTTGATATTGAGATAAAAACAGCTGCATTGGACCTTTAACAGTGGACTAATGGACAAAATACTAAAATATATATTTTGTGTAGTATTCCTTTAAGTATGTCAGAAATAATAATTGATCCTTCATATAGTAGGTAGTTGAGATACATTTAATGGACAGCTGATGCGTATTACTGTACTCACAATTCGAGCCAGCTTTAGTGTGTTTTCTTGACACCGTTTGGTCTAAACCCTCTGGGTACATGATAGATTAATTATTAATTACTAATTATTACACCCTGAAACTGTGTATAATGTGTTAGAAATGTGTGAGTGTAGGACCAGTAAAGGCTATGGCATTGAGCCACTATTTAGCAATGTGAGTAAGAGTTAGGCCAGACAACAAAGACAACTGAGAAACTAAGATAAAGAGGCCTCCCAATTTAGGGAGGGGAGAAACTGTTATGAAAACATGGTGCAGAATATTGTGAGAACGGCAATAACTAAGTAATGCAGGGAGTAGGCTATGTGTGTGCGCGTGTGTGTGTGTGTGTGTGTGTGTGTGTGTGTGTGTGTGTATGCATGTGTGTATATGTGTGTGTGTGTGTGAACTGATGGTCAGTAGAGCAGTTTTAGAGTGGAAAACTACAGCCCGCCTACAGAGGGGAGGGATTTATTTTGTATGACGTATGAGTATAAAAGATGGACATTGTGATGGCAGAATTCTCAATGAATAAATATCTCTGACTATGCAGACCGGGACTCTGGCCGTTACTTAAATCCCAAAAGACGCACAGAGACACTGAAATAGTTTGTTAAATAATTCACGTAACAGCTTGGTCCTTCTGAGCCGGACTCCAATACCCTGTTTCTGTCATTCCAGGTAACTCTGAAAACCGTCGACGGGCGAATGATACATTCGTAAATAGAAAGTCCTGCCCTTTGACATTAAGGGTTAAAACAGGCCAGAGGACACCTGATTAATGACAGAGACGGTGACGGAATCCAAACCTACATTGAATCTCGGCTGCAAGGATAAGGTCAGTAGTCTTTATTCATTACTTGGTGAAATTGATTTGAGAACTTGCAAAAATATTGAAAAGTAGCAAATTGAGTGAAATGTTGGTGGGTCCGTAACGATTCACGGTAATAGGCCATTACCAAAATAAACTACCCGGTGTTGAAATAGAAGGAACTATTAAAAGTACACCTATGGGATGTAACCTGTAAGAGATTATAGAAAAGTCAACAAATAATCCGGGTTAAACAAATACAAAAAGTACACCAGAAGGAATTAAAATAGCATGTGTGAGAAATATAATATTAGTAAAGTCAAAAGTCACAAACAACTGTAGATTTTGCTGTAACTCTATCCGTTCTGGAGCCTTATAAACTCCAGGTTACCGATGGTGTTAACCAATAATCATGTAAGGTTGTATACGTGTGAGACCTTATGTTTGCTCAAAAGTCACATCTATGAATAATTCCAGGTGGTTGTATAGAGGAGGGAGAACCCATTCCTGTTGTATGAGACTGTCAGGAATTATCAAGATTACATTGTGGGGATTAAATCCTCCGTAAAGTATGAGATAATTCTGGGGGACTAGTCAAGATTACATTTACAGGAAGGGGTGATTCAAGGTGTTGTTGTGTGAAGCTGTTTTGAATTACTTGTTAAATTGACTTGTTATATAGAAGAGGTGGCTAAGGGATTTTTAACAGTACCAACCATGGGGGGCAAATCCTCACAAGAGGTCCCAGAATTTACTGGGGACGAGAAATACTTGATGTAATTAAAATGGAATCCAGGGATAGAAGAAATCTCCCTTATGTAACCAGGTGGAGGGAGAGGTATGGTATGGACGTCTAGACGCAGATAAACTCGAATCCATGCTTAAACAGATACATAAGGTGTGTAAAGGATAAATAAGCAGTGAGAGAGAGAGAGAGTAGGAGGGGGCCAGTACCCACTGATAGCCTTACCTAATCTATTGGCGGGGAATGAAAGGGGCCCCAGCAACCTTAGATGTATACAGTAATAATAATAATATGCCATTTAGCAGACAGGCCATGAACACAGAGGACGTGGCCAGAGCAGTAGAAGGAATGACCCACCCCAAAACAGGAATAGTAAGGTTTGGGCTGCCGTTAGAGGGCAGTGGGTTTCAGGGGATGCCCAGAGGACACTTTTGCCATGGGCCGATCACGGAGAGTATGTTGGAAAAAATTACTGAATTGTGTAATAGCCTCAGAGAGACATGCAATCCATCAAGAGCAGAATAACAGACAGGACAGAGCCAAGAAAGAAGAGGAAGATGCAGAGTAACTAATTGCCACTCTGGGAGAGATGGCGGGTAGAACTAGAAACTTAGGAGAGAGAAGAGATAAGGCAGGAAAGAGTGAAGGCCATGGGGGGAGAATAGGGGCTTTAACTGTAACAAGGGAGGGCACTTCACCAAAGAATGTGAGGCCCCGTGTAAATACTGTGGCAAGATAGGCCATAACTTTTCCCGCTGCAAACATAAAGGAGAGGGCAAGAAGGGAAACCGGGGAGAGAAAAGAGAGAAAAGAGAGAAGAGAGAAGTCCATCCCCCAGCTTTGAGCGTGAGGAAGAGGAAGATAAGGCGTGACTAGTCCTTGAGGGAGAAATAGTAGACTCTAGTGAGGGGAAGACTAAGGAACACTTTGATCCAAATTGTGAGGTGTTTGAATTGGCTACTATTGACTTAGCACTTCAACAGGAACAGAAACCTTATTTGACATTGACAGTAATGGGTAAATACCTTTGTGATACGGGAGCCTGCAGGACAGCAATCTGTGCAACAGACAAGCCAGATGGAGTCAGGATTGATGGGGAGAAAATCATTTTTATTGAAAGGTTATCAGCCCCAATAACCCTAAAACATGACCAATCAGGAGGAGAGGCAACCATACCCATCCTGATATCTAAGCTGTTGTCACGGTTTCGGCCGAGGCTGCTCCTTCTCCTTGTTCGGGCAGGCTTCGGCGGTCGTCGTCTCCGGAGTACTAGCTGCCACCGTTCTATGTTTCTATGTTTGATTGGTTTTGTCTGTTTGTTACACCTGTTCCTTGTTAGTGTTCATTATGCGTCCTATTTAGTTCTCTTGTGTTTGGTCAGGTGTTGTGTGTAATTGTTCGATGTCACGTGTTGTATTAGTTCGTTGTTCTGTTCTCTCTGTATTTGTTTTGTTAGAGAGAGTCCCGCACGTTGTGCGCTTTTATTTTTGGTACTTACCAGTGTGCGTAATTGTTCGCCTGTGGCCTGTTGCCGTGGTTGGCTTGTTTTCTTGGACTTCACTAAAGACATCTGTTTCGAACCTCTGTGTGTCCTGCGTGTGATTCCACGTTCCCTCTACACTCAACCCTGACATAATTACACACCATCTCAATGGAATCAGCAGGAGCAACCACACCCACGGAGATCATCGAGGAGCGCCTTCGTGGACAGGAGGACAGGATTAACCAAATCGGGCACGCCCTGGACAGAGTGATGAACACCCTCCATCGATGGGAGACCAGCGAGGTACCCACACCCCCACCTACCACACCATCACCATCGGTCAGCCCGCCTGTCCAACTTCCGGAACCCAGTGGGATTCGGCTCTCGCTCCCGAGGGCGTACGATGGCACCGCTGCCGGGTGTCAGGGGTTCCTGTTGCAAGTTGAACTCTACCTCGCCACCGTACACCCGGCGCCCTCGGGACACGAGAGCGTTTCCGCCCTCATCTCCTGTCTCACCGGCAAGGCGTTGGAGTGGGCCAACGCCGAATGGAGGAGAATAGACGCCGCAACTATCACCTATGCGGAGTTCTCCCGCCGCTTCCGTGCAGTGTTTGACCATCCACCGGAGGGGAAGGCGGCGGGGGAGCGTCTATTCTACCTCCGGCAGGGGATGAGGAGCGCTCAGGAGTTTGCACTGGAGTTCCGGACTCTAGCGGCAGATGCAGGGTGGAATGAGCGGGCACTCATAGACCACTTCCGCTGCAGCCTCCGGGAGGACGTCCGCAGAGAGTTGGCGTGCAGGGATACCACGCTTTCATTTGACCAATTGGTTGACATGGCCATTCGGCTGGACACCCTGCTCGCTACCCGCGGGCGTCCCGGGTGGGGGTCGCCCATTCCACCCTCCAGCACCTCAGAGCCGAGCCCTATGGAGCTCGGAGGTGCTGGCGCTAGAGGACGGAGGAGAAGGAGCCCGAGGGGGGCCGTCCCCTGCACCAACTGTGGCCGTGGAGGGCACACCGCGGCTAGGTGCTGGGGAGGGTCTCCTGGTGGAGGAGAAGGCAGGCCACACATTGGGGAGTCCTCCCAGGTGAGTAGGCGCCCCACTTACCCAGAGCTTTCTGTCTTACACATAACCATACCTGTTTGTTTTCCACAGGTTGCACCTCGTTCCTAGCATAAGGCGCTAGTAGATTCAGGCGCAGCTGGGAATTTTGTAGATCGCAAATTCTGTGTAGAGTTAGGGATTCCCCTCCTTCCGGTAAATAATCCTTTCCCTGTACATGCCCTAGATAGCCGTCCGTTAGGATCCGGGTTGATTAGGGAGGTCACAGTGCCACTTAGGATGGAGACGCAGGGGGGTCATGAGGAGACGATTCAGCTCTATCTGATCGACTCTCCTGCGTATCTGTTGGTGCTGGGGCTTCCCTGGTTGATTACACATGATCCTACTATTTCGTGGCGAGAGAGGGCTCTTAAGGGGTGGTCTGCTCAGTGTGAGGGGCTATGTCTGGGTGTTTCCGTAGGGGCGACCTCGGTGGAGAGTCCGAACCAAATGCCCGCACTGCACATTCCCCCCGAGTATGAGGATTTGGCACTCGTGTTTAGCAAGACGAGAGCGGCGCGGTTGCCACCTCATAGACAGGGGGATTGTGCGATAGACCTCCAGGCAGGAGCTGTACTCCCGCGGAGCCATGTGTATCCTTTGTCACAGGAGGAGAAGAGGGCGATGGAGACATACATTGCCGAGTCTCTGAGACAGGGATACATACGGCCCTCCACTTCACCCGCGTCCTCGAGCTTCTTTTTTGTGAAGAAAAAGGATGGAAGTTTGCGCCCGTGTATTGATTACCGCGGTTTCAATCAGATTACTGTGAAATATAGTTATCCACTCCCTCTGATTGCAACTATGACGGAGTCATTACACGGGGCACGGTTCTTCACAAAATTGGACCTCAGGAGCGCATATAACTTGGTGCGCATTAGAGAGGGCGATGAATGGAAGACAGCATTTAGTACTACCTCCGGTCATTACGAGTATCTCGTCATGCCATACGGGTTAATGAATGCTCCATCAGTCTTCCAATCCTTTGTAGATGAGATTTTCCGGGACATGCAGGGGCAGGGAGTAGTCGTGTACATAGACGATATTCTGGTGTACAGTTCTACCCGAGCCGAACATGTAGCCCTGGTGCGCCGAGTATTGAGGAGGCTGTTGGAGCATGACCTGTATGTCAAAGCAGAGAAATGTCTGTTCTCCAGGAGTCGGTCTCCTTTTTGGGTTATCAGTTGTCTGCGTCAGGGGTGAGGATGGAGGTTGACCGTGTGTCAGCCGTGCGTAATTGGCAAACCCCAACCACGGTTAAAGAGGTGCAGCAGTTCTTGGGTTTTGCGAATTGCTACCGGAGGTTTATCCGGGGTTTTGGACAGGTGGCAGCTCCCATGACGTCCCTTCTGGAGAGGGGTCCGGTGCGCTTGCGGTGGTCAGCTGAGGCGGACAGGGCTTTTGGGAGACTGAAGGACCTGTTTACCTCGGCTCCAGTGCTGGCGCACCCGGATCCCGCTTTACCATTCCAAGTGGAGGTGGACGCGTCTGAAGCCGGTATCGGGGCCGTTCTCTCACAACGGTCCGGCACACCACCTAAACTCCGCCCCTGTGCTTTTTATTCGAAAAAGCTCAGTCCGGCGGAGCGTAATTATGACGTAGGGGACAGGGGAGCTGTTAGCCGTGGTACAAGCCCTAAAGGTGTGGAGGCATTGGCTTGAGGGGGCTCAACACCCTTTTCTCATTTTGACTGACCACCGTAACCTGGAATACATTCGGGCAGCTAGGAGACTGAATCCTCGCCAGGCTCGGTGGACTATGTTTCTAGCCCGGTTCGTGTTTAAGATCACTTACATCCCTGGGTCCCAGAACGGGAAGGCAGATGCCCTGTCTCGGCGGTATGACACGGAGGAGAGGTCCGTTGAGCCCACTCCCATACTACATAAGTCTTGTCTGGTTGCACCGGTGGTATGGGAGGTCGATACGGAGATCGAGCGGGCGTTACGCACCGACCCTAGCCCTCCACAGTGTCCGGTGGGTCGGACGTACGTCCCGCTCGAGGTCCGGGATCGACTCATTTATTGGGCTCACACGTCACCCTCCTCTGGGCATCCAGGTATTGGCCGGACAGTGCACTGCCTTAGCACAAAGTACTGGTGGCCAACGTTAGCCAGGGATGTGAGGATTTATGTCTCCTCCTGCTCGGTGTGTGCCCAGTGTAAGGCGCCCAGACACTTGCCCAGGCGTAAGTTACAACCCCTGCCCGTTCCACAACGACCCTGGTCTCACCTCTCGGTGGATTTTGTTACAGACCTTCCCCCCTCACAGGGGAATACCACCATCCTGGTCGTTGTGGATCGGTTCTCGAAGGCCTGTCGTCTCCTTCCCATGCCGGGTCTTCCTACTGCCCTACAGACCGCTGAGGCTTTATTTACCCACGTCTTCCGGCATTACGGGGTACCCGAGGATATAGTGTCTGATCGAGGCCCCCAGTTTACCTCCAGAGTCTGGAGAGCGTTTATGGAACGGTTGGGGGTTTCGGTGAGCCTTACCTCGGGTTACCACCCGGAGAGTAATGGGCAGGTCGAACGTGTCAACCAGGATGTGGGTAGGTGTCTGAGGTCGTATTGCCAGGGCCGGCCGGAGGAGTGGGCGAGATATGTTCCCTGGGCCGAGATGGCACAGAACTCTCTCCGCCACTCCTCCACTAAACTAACCCCTTTCCAGTGTGTGTTAGGGTACCAGCCGGTTCTGGCACCTTGGCATGAGAGCCAGATCGAGGCCCCTGCGGTGGATGAGTGGGTGCGGCGCTCGGAGGAGACGTGGAACGCTGCACACATCCATCTGCAGCGAGCCATCCGTCGACATAAGACGAGCGCCGATCTCCTCCGCAGTGAGGGGCCAGTGTACGCACCTGGAGATCGAGTCTGGCTCTCAACCAGTAACCTGCCCCTCCGCCTGCCCTGCCGGAAGCTGGGTCGGCGGTTTGTGAGGCCTTTTAAAGTCCTGAGGAGATTGAACGAGGTATGTTACAGGTTACAACTGCCCATTGATTACAAGAATATTAACCCCTCGTTCCATGTGTCTCTCCTCAGGCCGGTGGTAGCTGGTCCACTCCAGGACTATGAGATAGAAGAGACTCCTCCGCCCCCATTGGACATCGAGGGGGCTCCGGCGTACACTGTTCGGTCCATCCTAGATTCGAGACGCCCGGATGGGGGTCTCCAATATCTCGTGGAGTGGGAGGGGTACGGCCCGGAGGACCGGTGCTGGGTGCTGAGGAGGGACATCCTAGACCCGTCTCTTCTGACCGAGTTCCATCGTGGTCATCCTACGCGCCCTGCTCCGCGTCTTCCTGGTCGTCCCCGAGGCCGGGGTCGGCGCACGGCTGGAGCCGCGCGTCAAGGGGGGGGGTACTGTCACGGTTTCGGCCGAGGCTGCTCCTTCTCCTTGTTCGGGCAGGCTTCGGCGGTCGTCGTCTCCGGAGTACTAGCTGCCACCGTTCTATGTTTCTATGTTTGATTGGTTTTGTCTGTTTGTTACACCTGTTCCTTGTTAGTGTTCATTATGCGTCCTATTTAGTTCTCTTGTGTTTGGTCAGGTGTTGTGTGTAATTGTTCGATGTCACTTGTTGTATTAGTTCGTTGTTCTGTTCTCTCTGTATTCGTTTTGTTAGAGAGAGTCCCGCACGTTGTGCGCTTTTATTTTTGGTACTTACCAGTGTGCGTAATTGTTCGCCTGTGGCCTGTTGCCGTGGTTGGCTTGTTTTCTTGGACTTCACTAAAGACATCTGTTTCGAACCTCTGTGTGTCCTGCGTGTGATTCCACGTTCCCTCTACACTCAACCCTGACAGCTGTGTCCGGTAAATTTACTAGGACGTGATGTAATGACTAAATTGAATGTGGCCGTCATTTCCACTGAGAGGGGAATGAAAGTACACATAGTCAGAGACAATATGGTGGTCTGTGGGGAAGGGGAGCCATGTTATTGGTATAGCCAAGATTTGTTAAGGGGGGGAATAACTGATATTCCCCGAACCTTGATGGAACTTGCTGATGATGTAGTACCAGGCCCCACTAAAATGTCCCCCGATGACCTACTCTGTACTCTCTGCTATAACAAACACCCAGGTCCAGATGCAATCTATGAGGAAGCATTATTTAACACCACAGAAAGGACTATAGCCTTGAAATGGTTTCACTATGACAACACCCACGCAGCAGTGGAGGTGGAACTAGGGCCCCAAAGTTCAGGGAAAGATGGAGCCCACATGTGTCCCTAGCAAAGGAGCCAGCAGAGGACTGGAAAGACATGGGCCAGTGGGTATCCAAGGGTAAGAGGATCACTGATTGGGTCAATATTGTGAGTGGCGATCAACACAGCCCATCCACAGATAGTACATTTAGATGAGAATAGCAGATGCTGAGGAGAGGAATACCTGTTGACAGAACAACAGCAGTCAGACTTAAAATAAGTTCCAGAGCATTTGTGGTCCCGGGGTCCAGCAGACGTAGGATTAATAAAAGGGGTAATTCCAGTACAGGTGATACCCAAATCTAATCATAGGCCATATCAGAAGCAATACCCTATGAAACCAGAAGTAATAAAAGGTTTGCAGTTTACCAAGAGCATATTGGGAGGGACCTTGAGGGAGGGCCAATTCTTGGGGAGATAGTGAGGCCAGAAACAAAGGTGCAGTGTCCTGGAAATCACAGTCTGTTTTGTTTTTTTCAGTTCTGCTGGGAGTACATTTGATGATGGGGTTTTGTGTTGAATTAGAGACAGTGAGACTATTAGTCAATACCTAGGAGAGAAGAGAGGTTACGGTAGCAAAGACAGGCAAGAAGGAAATGGTAATAGTGGAGACAGGAGTGAGTGGAAGTGTTACAATTGTGACAAAACGGGACATTTTGCTAGAGAATGTGAGGAACCGTGTAGTTACTGTGCAAGGAAAGGGCACCAGTTAAGAAACTGTAGGCAGAAGGGGAAGAGAGAAATCAGGAGTCCTCATGACCTGGCTGTTTGGTTGTTGTTTTTTAATTGGGGTTTTCAAATAAAAAACAACACACCTAGTATGATGTTTATAAAAGGTTGTTGTTTCAATTTTGGGGGGTTTTCAGCAGGTCAAGGGTGATAGGTCTTGGAGGAGCACGCACAGTGAATTTTATGGAGTTTTTCGGTTTGGGCTGAGTTTGGGGTATATATGATTTCTTATGAGAATGAATGTCATGAGGACGTAATGAACACTTGGGATAAGTAACATTTATGAAATATTTAGAATAATGGTAATGTTTGGTATACTATGGGATGGAACAGTTCGTTGAATAATTTCAATTGCCTCTGAACTCTGTTTTAACTTTCTGGTGTTAATTAATCATCCACACTGGTAAATTCTAAAGGCATGAGAGGAGGACTTTAAGATAGTTTATTTTATCAAGTTGAGGGTAATTTATAATACTGTGAAAAGTGTGAAGAATATTATAATTTAGTAATAATATATATATGATTTGAACCATAAAATAACAGAAGAGAGAGAGCTTTCCCTGAATGAGGGATACCTGTTGCTAGTCAATTGTACTAATCTTGGATTACTTTTACGGGATAGAAGTAAATTGAGGTATTATCAAATGTTGTCATTTAAATTTCATTATTAGTATGCTTTAATAAACAACAAGTTGGTATTTGAAACTAAATTTTAATGCAATGAGCTGCAGTAATCAGAGGAAGGCACAATCTAATTCGAAACAGCTATTACCTAGATCATTTATTTAGTAATGAGATCAGGAAGATAGGAGCAATAAAGAAGCAAGGGACAGTTTCAAAAATTAATAAGGCATGGCAATTGGATTATAATTTACCAATATTACCTAAGTGATTGTTTAGGTAGGTGGTAATATTGACACATGGGCAGTGACATGTGTCAAAAGGAGGGATGGATGGTAGAGCAGATTAGACAACACTTTGTTGCATTACTAATTATAAAAAATAAAATAAAACTTTTGTTCAAGATGTGTTATCTGTGCTCAAAATAATCACCAGGGCAGACAAAGGGCACCTCAGGGTGAGTATCCTCTGGCTAAGTACCCTTTCCAGCAATTGGAAATGGATTTTATAGAGTTATCACGGAGTGAAGGGAAGAAATTTAGAGTAACCCCAGATAAAGATGGGTTATCCCCCTTTGAGAAAGTGTTTGGAAGACCTTACAGAATGCCACAGTTGGCAGGACCAGACAGGCAGACATAGAACTAGAGAGCACCCTAGCAGAACACGTGAGAAGGTAGTTTATTAACCACACCTGTATGTCAGATGTTTTACATTTACATTTACATTTACGTCATTTAGCAGACGCTCTTATCCAGAGTGACTTACAAATAGGTGCATTCACCTTATAGCCAGTGGGATCACCACTTCACAATGTTATTTATTTATTTTAGTTTTTTTACTTTTTTTACTTTTTATTTTTGGGTTGGGGTTTGGGTTGGCGTAAGGGGGGGTGGAAGGATTACTCTATCCTATCCCAGGTATTCCTTAAAGAGGTGGGGTTTCAAATGTCTCCGGAAGGTGGTGAGTGACTCCGCTGTCCTGGCGTCGTGAGGGAGCTTGTTCCACCATTGGGGTGCCAGAGCAGCGAACAGTTTTGACTGGGCTGGGCGGGAACTATGCTTCCGCAGAGGTAGGGGAGCCAGCAGGCCAGAGGTGGATGAACGCAATGCCCTCGTTTGGGTGTAGGGACTGATCAGAGCCTGAAGGTACGGAGGTGCCGTTCCCCTCACAGCTCCGTAGGCAAGCACCATGGTCTTGTAGCAGATGCGAGCTTCAACTGGAAGCCAGTGGAGTGTGCGGAGGAGCGGGGTGACGTGAAAGAACTTGGGAAGGTTGAACACCAGACGGGCTGCGGCATTCTGGATGAGTTGTAGGGGTTTAATGGCACAGGCAGGGAGCCCAGCCAACAGCGAGTTGCAGTAATCCAGACGGGAGATGACAAGTGCCTGGATTAGGACCTGTGCCGCTTCCTGTGTAAGACAGGGTTGTACTCTCCAAATGTTGTAGAGCATGAACCTACAGGATCGGGTCACCACCTTGATGTTAGCGGAGAACGAAAGGGTGTTGTCCAGGGTCACGCCAAGGCTCTTCGCACTCTGGGAGGAGGACACAACGGAGTTGTCAACCGTGATGGCGAGATCATGGAACAGGCAGTCCTTCCTCGGGAGGAAGAGCAGCTCCGTCTTGCCAAGGTTCAGCTTGAGGTGGTGATCCGTCATCCATACTGATATGTCTGCCAGACATGCAGAGATGCGATTCGCCACCTGGTTATCAGAAGGGGGAAAGGAGAAGATTAGTTGTGTGTCGTCAGCGTAGCAATGATAGGAGAGGCCATGTGAGGATATGACAGAGCCAAGTGACTTGGTGTATAGGGAGAATAGGAGAGGGCCTAGAACTGAGCCCTGGGGGACACCAGTGGTGAGAGCACGTGGTGCGGAGACAGCTTCTCGCCACGCCACTTGGTAGGTGTGACCGGTCAGGTAGGACGCAATCCAAGAGTGAGCCGCGCCAGAGATGCCCAGCTCAGAGAGGGTGGAGAGGAGGATCTGATGGTTCACAGTATCAAAGGCAGCAGACAGGTCTAGAAGGACAAGAGCAGAGGAGAGAGAGTTAGCTTTAGCAGTGCGGAGAGCCTCCGTGACACAGAGAAGAGCAGTCTCAGTTGAATGACCAGTCTTGAAACCTGACTGGTTTGGATCAAGAAGGTCATTCTGAGAGAGATAGCAAGAGAGTTGGCTAAAAGACGGCACGCTCAATAGTTTTGGAGAGAAAAGAAAGAAGGGATACTGGTCTGTAGTTGTTGACATCAGAGGGATCGAGTGTTGGTTTTTTGAGAAGGGGTGCAACTCTCGCTCTCTTGAAGACGGTAGGGACATAGCCAGCGGTCAAGGATGAGTTGATCAGCGAGGTGAGGTAAGGGAGAAGGTCACCGGAGATGGTCTGGAGAAGAGAGGAGGGGATAGGGTCAAGCGGGCAGGTTGTTGGGCGGCCTGCCGTCACAAGTCGCAAGATTTTATCTGGAGAGAGAGGGGAGAAAGAAGTCAAAGCATAGGGTAGGGCAGTGTGAGCAGGACCAGCAGTGTCATTTGACTTAACAAACGAGGATCGGATGTCGTCAACCTTCTTTTCAAAATGGTTGACGAAGTCATCCACAGAGAGGGAGGAGTGGGGGGGAGGAGGATTCAGCAGGGAGGAGAATGTGGCAAAGAGCTTCCTAGGGTTAGAGGCAGATGCTTGGAATTTAGAGTGGTAGAAAGTGGCCTTAGCAGCAGAAACAGATGAAGAAAATGTAGAGAGGAGGGAGTGAAAAGATGCCAGGTCCGCAGGGAGTTTAGTTTTCTTCCATTTCCGCTCAGCTGCCCGGAGCTCTGTTCTGTGAGCTCGCAATGAGTCATCAAGCCACGGAGCTGGAGGGGAGGACCGAGCCGGCCGGGAGGATAGGGGACATAGAGAGTCAAAGGATGCAGAAAGGGAGGAGAGGAGGGTTGAGGAGGCAGAATCAGGAGATTGGAGGGAGAAGGCTTGAGCAGAGGGAAGAGATGATAGGATGGAAGAGGAGAGAGTAGCAGGAGAGAGAGAGCGAAGGTTGCGACGGCGCATTACCATCTTTGTAGGGGCAGAGTGAGTAGTGTTGGAGGAGAGCGAGAGAGAAAAGGATACAAAGAAGTGGTCGGAGACATGGAGGGGAGTTGCAGTGAGATTAGTAGAAGAACAGCATCTAGTAAAGATGAGGTCAAGCGTATTGCCTGCCTTGTGAGTAGGGGGGGACGGTGAGAGGGTGAGGTCAAAAGAGGAGAGGAGTGGAAAGAAGGAGGCAGAGAGAAATTAGTCAAATGTAGACGTAGGGAGGTTGAAATCCCCCAGAACTGTTAGGGGTGAGCCATCCTCAGGAAAGGAACTTATCAAGGCGTCAAGCTCATTGATGAACTCTCCAAGGGAACCTGGAGGGCGATAGATGACAAGGATATTAAGCTTAAATGGGCTAGTGACTGTGACAGCATGGAATTCAAATGAGGAGATAGACAGATGGGTCAGGGGGAAAAATTTAGAATGTCCACTTGGGAGAGATGAGGATTCCTGTGCCACCACCCCGCTGACCAGATGCTCTCGGGGTATGCGAGAACACATGGTCAGACGAGGAGAGAGCAGTAGGAGTAGCAGTGTTTTCAGTGGTAATCCATGTTTCCGTCAGCGCCAAGAAGTCGAGGGACTGGAGGGTAGCATAGGCTGAGATGAACTCTGCCTTGTTGGCAGCAGAACGGCAGTTCCAGAGGCTGCCTGAGACCTGGAACTCCACGTGGGTGGAGCGTGCAGGGACCACCAGGTTAGAGAGGCAGCAGCCACGCGGTGTGAGGCGTTTGTGTAGCCTGTGCGGAGAGGAGAGAACAGGGATAGGCAGAGGCATAGTTGACAGGCTGCAGCAGATGGCTACAGTAATGCAGAGGAGATCGGAATGAAATGAACTAAACATCTGGGAAAGGAGAGAGCGGGGCCTCCCTCACCACAACTCCCAAATATAACTCTCCCAACTTCCACCTCAGAAACTATATAATTGTTGTAAAACTACAGCGGTTCAATGTTTTCTAGGAATAGACTAACTTAGTTTATTCAGCTAGCTAACTAGGTGCAGTATTATTCCGTGAAAAATCGTCCAGGCACTTAGTCATAAGACGCCACAGCCAGCTAGCATGCCGGACTCCAACAACACAGTTTAGCGCCAATACTCGGTCACAACAAACCACCAGTGTATCAACACGCATGCAGATCGTTCGTGTCCGTGGCTAACGTTGTGGGTTAGTCCCGACAGCTTGAGCGAGTCCGTCGTCAACTTATTCAGCCAGTTAGTTAGCTAGAATAGTTAGCAAACTAGCTAGCCATTGCTTTCAGACAAAGAAGAACCCCTCCTTTCACGGCACGGACACACAGAGAGAGCCAAACTAACGTTAACTAGTCACCCATGTCCCGAATTCCTTGAACGACTCGGGCTATCAATATGTAAAAAACTAAACACAAATGTAGGTTATGCCTTACCCCTAGCAGCTACTGTTAGCTAGCCAAGTGCAAAGCTAGCCATTGAATTGACTCAGCCAGTTCGCGTCTGTTCGCTCGGTCGTTCCAGCTATTGTTTACTAGTAGCTATCCAGGTAGCAACAAGCTAGCTAAATTTTAAACACAGTAGCCACTTGCTACCTAATGTTAACGGTTCAGACAATGAGGTTAGAAAACAGCTGAATGGTAGGCAATTATTGTATGTAATTATTGTAGGCAGCCAGCTGGCGTAATTACAGGCACTCTCAGGCGTGAAACAACTATACCGTTGCTAATAGCTACTCGCCAGCTAGTCCAGGTGGTGGGTTAGCTAGCTAGCTTCGTGCTACACCGGGCATAGCCGAATACAATACTAACCTACAATACTTACATACAACAACCCACGATAACTACCTACAATACCTATCTACAATCTAAATACATAGTTTAAGCCTTACTCGACAAAGCCCAAGCTATGTATAAAGCCAAGCTTACCCGACGCCAAGCTTACCCGACGACCTCCGACGACCTTTTGTGCCCCACAGGTGAACTAAAGGAGAAGGTAACCTACTCCATCCAACCAGGTGACTGGGTGTGGATCCAATCCTTAAAGAAGAAAAACTGGAAGCAGCCCCGTTGGGAAGGTCTATATCAGGTCCTGTTGGTGACGGCCTTCGCTGTAAGAATCGCCGAAAGATCCACCTGGGTGCATGTCACACACTGCAAAAAGGTAAACCCAGCTACACCTGACGAATAAACACAGAGTTAGGAGAAAGAACCGATCACCACTAGGGCTCTGGGGTTGGCTCCTTAACGAAGATTCCCTTACCCTGTCTGATCATTCCTGTGTGAGTTCGATAGAAGGTAAAGCAATGGGTTGGCCTCTGGCGTCTGACATGTTCTCAGGGCGAGGGTGGGGATTCACAGGTCTCCTGATGGTAGGTAGCTGTCTGATTGTGGGGGCCATATTCCTAACACACTCAAACCCTCCTGATCCGCCAGAAGTAGTAGTTAACCTAACACAAGTTGATAAAATAATACCTGAGCACAGTCTACGAAGGCTTGGGAGACAGCTAGACGTAAGGGAAAGGGGAAGTACTAGGGACTGTAGGGAAGGAAATCACCATATGTATGTCACCATGTACATCCTGGGACTATGTAGTTGCTCATACCAAGCGGGGGTGGGGGGGGATATGTCAATCTCCATACACAGTTTGTTACGGATACAGGTATCCTGTGTCTTTTTGTGTTTCCTCTCCTTCTGCCCTAATCACAGGTGTCCTGTGTGTTCCTGATTGGTGGTCGTTGAGGTGTCTGCTGATTGCTAAGGTGGACCAATCAGTGAACATTTCTCTGCATTGCACCACCTGTTGCTGGTTTTTCAATCACACATCCCATTGTATAAAAACCAGTCAGTTGTGTTTGTTGTTAGAGAGAGACTATTTCCGTATGTGAGTATGGACACTGTGGTGTCCTGTTTTTTGTTTACTCACTAAGTTGCTGGTTACTCTGTTTGGTAATTTTGTTAGACTACTTTTTTGTACGTGAGTAATGGATACTGTGATGTCCTGTGTTTAGAGTACTCACTAATTTGCTGGTTACTCTGTTTGGTAACTTTGTGTGTTTCTGGGAAAAGGGGAAGTTAAGCAAGCTGCCCTTGGGCATACATTACCCGTAGAAAGAACTGTCTATAAACACTAGTTAGACCTGAGCGGACCACCCACTGTATTTTTGTATGATTAGCAGTAGTTTAGCGGTTCTTGAGGCAGGCAAGATCAGTTTAGGGGTGTTTTACACTATATTTAATTTCTTGGGTCCTGCTCAGCCCTTTTTCCCAAACCTTTACCGTGTGTTCACAAATAAACATTTTATGTTTGACGGTAGTTTATGGTTGTCGTGTTGTTTTTCGTTCTCACTGTTCCATGTCATCATCCTAATTTGCATGAATTATGTTACGGGTCTCATGTCCATCCCCCTAGACGTTTAAAGCCACGGGGTTCGTAACACAGTTTTAGGACAGGTGTAGTATTGTGAAAGTAGGGAATTACCAGAAATGGCAGTGCGACCCACATAAGGGTAGGTACTGTCTGAAAGTCTGAATTACACTAAAACAGGTTACAGACCTGAACAAGTGAGATATCCTCTTCAACTGGGGCACCCTATAGAGTAAACCTCTCTGATGGAGGTAGTGAGACCGGGGCTGTGGTGAAGATAGTGCAAACTATAGACCTGAAGGAAGTAGTACAGGTGGAGACTGGGTAAGGAGATCTGCACTGTGGGTTAAGGGCTGTAAGTAAGCATTTCACTGTAATGTCTGCACCTGTTGTATTCGGCGCATGTGACCAATAAAATTTGATTTGATTTGATTTGAGGACTAGTTAGATAGGATACAGGGTAGGGCATCTTAGTTCCTGCTCCCACACAGAGAATGTCACAACTAAAGAGACCATGACTAATCTCTCCTCTTTGTTGCAGCCAGAGGATTTTAGGAACCAAAACCAGGCCCGTGCTGACATCTGATGGTTGTGTGGTGATAACTGATTGTGAACTCACCTACATACGCAAACAATCAAACGTGTCAGAGACTGGTGAGTTGTCACGTAGAAAGTGGGACCTCCTCCCGGGATCCTTTGATGAAAGGATATATATTGATGGGATAGGAGTACCTCGAGGGGTTCCAGAAGAATTCAAAGCTAGGAATCAGATCGCAGCTGGGTTTGAATCAAGTATTTTCTGGTGGTCAACAATTAATAAAAACGTAGATTGGATAAATTATATTTACTATAACCAGCAAAGATTTATAAACCACACTCGTGATGCAATAAAGGAATTAGCTGAGCAGACAGCGGCAACTAGCTTAATGGCATGGCAGAATAGAATAGCTTTAGATATGCTTTTGGCTGAGCGGGGCAGAGTTTTTGTTCTGTTTGGATATAGGTGCTGTACTTTCATCCCCAAACAATACAGCACCGGACGGGTCCGTGACCAAAGCGCTTCAGGGACTCACCACGCTGGCGAACGAACTGGCTGAGAACTCTGGTATTGATAGCTCCCTAAACAGTTGGTTTGATAACATATTTGGTAAATGGAAAACTATTGTTGTAACTATTCTGGGTGAAGTTATAGCTTCTATGGGTATACTTGTTCTTTGTGGATGTTGTCTTATTCCCTGTGTCCGAAGGTTGGTGAGCAAGGCGATGGAGGAGGCGGTTTCCCAACAGATGGTGAGATACGGCCCAATCCCGGACTCTGACCTAAGGAATGAAGGATATGACCTACCAGGCTTGGTGGAGGGACGGCGACCGATCCAGATAGTTTGAGACTGGATGTTTTCCCTAGAACTATAAATCTCTAGTTTAAAAGTTATTGTAATTATCTTTTGTGTATTAAAGTCTCGTTTTAAGTATGATGTACTAGTTACCATTGCTAAAAAGTAACGTTACGCTTTTAATCATGGGGTAACCCTGATGAACCTGTAATGTTTTTATATGCAAACCAACTTATATACTTCAATGAGTGTGATTCATTTCTATAACAACATATATTTTGTATGTGTGTAATATTTAGTCAAAGGGTGGAATTGATAGATTAATTATTAATGACTAATTATTAAACCCTGAAACTGTGTATAATGTTAGAAATGTGTGAGTGTAGGACCAGTAAAGGCTGTGGCATTGAGCCACTATTTAGCAATGTGAGTAAGAGTTAGGCCAGACAACAAAGACAACTGAGAAACTAAGATAAAGAGGCCTCCCAATTTAGGGAGGGGAGAAACTGTTATGAAAACATGGTGCAGAATATTGTGAGAACGGCAATAACTGAGTAATGCAGGGAGTTGGCTATGTGTGTGTGCGTGTGTGTGTGTGTGTGTGTGTGTGTGTGTGTGTGTGTGTGTGTGTGTGTGTGTGTGTGTGTGTGTGTGTGTGTATGCATGTGTGTATATGTGTGTGTGTGTGTGTGAACTGATGGTCAGTAGAGCAGTTTTAGAGTGGAAAACTACAGCCCGCCTACAGAGGGGAGGGATTTTTTTTGTATGACGTATGAGTATAAAAGATGGACTCTGAAATTGTGATGGCAGAATTCTCAATGAATAAATATCTCTGACTATGCAGACCGGGACTCTGGCCGTTACTTAAATCCCAAAAGACTTACAACCTTTTGGGAGACGCACAGAGACACTGACATAGTTTGTTAAATAATTCACGTAACAGTACATAATAACATGCTTTGCCCTTTAGCAATCAGCCAATAACATGGGAAAAGAGATCAGTGAAAAACCTTCACCTGATTCTGAAACATTCTAGGAACCATCGTATGGGAATATAGATGGCCATTTGTAATATGACAGTTCCGACCCGGTTACCTACCACACACCAATGCCAAATTAGGGCTAAATTGCTATCTTCACAGAATAAACAAATGCAGTGTTGCAATCAATTGACAAAGGATGATCCCCTACTCACATACGTTATACCTACTGCTACACACTAAGCCAGTTGTGTGTGTGCCAGTGTAGGGGATGCTTGTACATGAACTGGCATTACCTGCGCCACTGTATCCACAGTAAGGGACAGAGGGCATGTTAGGGTAAAGATCCTTATGGTCCCACTAAGAGATCCTTCACCTGCCTTCAAAAGACTGCACACCCTGCAGGCTATCAGCACAACATTCAAAGGACTGGAGTTTATATACACAACCCTGCGAAGAAACCTACCATGCGTTCACTTTCCCCAATTTAAGTGCAATATTGTAGCAATAAAATGGAATATAAGATACAAACAATGTTGTTTAGCATCATTCAAGGCATGTGCCTACATCGACAATGTAAACAGGAATGAGTAAATAAAAAGCTGTCCAACAAATATTGAAAGGTTCAGGAAATAAAAAATAAAGTACAAGTAATGTCTGCTGTGCCTAGTCAAATAATTGTATTCATAAAATGTGTTGTCATCAACATGGCCTCAAAGTCCAAATTAAAAAGCATTCCGATGAGAAATCAAATATTGAATGGTGTGTACAATCGAAATCATTCAATCAATTATTATTATTATTTTATTTTTTTAATGACGGAGAAACGTAGGAGCTAATGGGAGTACGCAAACTAAACCAATCCCCTTTCTTTCAGCATGTGCTTACCAGCTAGTTTACCCCAGCATTAAAAACAGTGGTATCCTCGGGGGCACCCAACATTGCCAAATAACATAAATATCCTATCAACAATACCAGAAAAGTTTGAAAATGCATCCTGTGCTCGACAGCGGGTTTACAAGGCTGTTCGTGCAGACACAACCCGAGCTCACATCTTGCCAAGCTGGTAGAGACAGAAAAGGCACCACACACGAGCATAAGCGAAACACCTTTTTGTCGTCACGCGATTGAAAGCCACCGCCACAGCAAATTTATTTTGCGATTTATACCCCAGTGGGCAATAAATCCGCACTATCACACGCAACGGAGAATACGAAAGATAGATACATTATTACATCGGCAGGATCGGTCTCAATTTACCATACTCTTGATAATCTCACAGCCTTCCCGACGCCATGTCGCAAGCTTGTGACGTTGGGCTTTCTTCTTCTTCTGTGGGTTTTATGGCGGACTACACCCCAAAAAGGTGTATTGCTTCCACAAACTGGACGGGTTGAAACCAAAGCAAGGTCAAAATAAATCCATATTTAATAGGGAAACTAACTTAATCGACCCAAATAAAAATAATACATTGACAAAACAAAGCAAAACTCAGACTTCTTCCTTCTTTCAAATCTCCATATCTCCCTTCTCTGGCTCTAGGGCCTGAGAGGGTGGTACGGCTTGTGACAATATTCCATGTAACTCCTTTGCCGAGAACTCTTTCAGCCCCAGGAACCACTCCGCCGCATCCACAATGATTTCTATCTTCCTGGACCTTCTCTCCACCTTGGCAGTGCCATTAATCACCATAGCTATAAAGGCCACAAAGTCCACCTTCTTAACCTTTAAAATGTCAAGATCCTGCTGGTGAAAGGCAACCCCTGCAGCCTGCAGTGAAGGCCTATCCACCAGCATGGACTCTTCAGGTTCACCATTCAAACCCTCAACCCTTTTAACAGCTGCTGCATGTGAAATGCTCTGGACAGCCCTGACTTTGGCCACCTCATTCTCTTTCACCATTGTGGGGCATTCGAAAGACGTGGCTTCATGGTTCCCACCACAATTGCAACATGTCACATTTTCATCACTTTTATAACAAATTTTATGATCTTTTCCACAACTTGGCCATTTCGACTTCTCCCTTCACCAAACACTTGAAACATGACCAAAAGCTTTACAATGATCACACTGCATTGGTCTTGGGATAAATGCTCTGAATCTGTAGTTAATATACCCTAACAACACTTGAGTAGGGAGAGACTCCATAACAAAAAACAAAAGAACAGATAGACTCTTCACTTCTT
Organism: Coregonus clupeaformis; assembly: GCF_020615455.1. NCBI lineage: Eukaryota > Metazoa > Chordata > Actinopteri > Salmoniformes > Salmonidae > Coregonus > Coregonus clupeaformis. The sequence continues at coordinate 12,317,708 of NC_059209.1, forward strand.
CATTCACCACACGATTCATCCGATGTGCATCAATCACTCCAGGAATATTTTTCATCTCTTCAACATCGACTTCCCACGAGACGCCAGATATAACCCCCTTGAGGGGTGCCCTGTTCCTAAGAGACACACACAACACTTCAAACTTATCAAATCGGGTGAAACGCAACACACGTTTCTTCTGATCCGCAGAAGCACATAAAATCTAAACAAGCCCGCCTCTCGTGATCCTCACAGCCTTCACTCTACCAGCACTCTCTCCACTAGTTTGGATATCTCAAATGGATTCCTCAAGATTGGTAATTCTATCAGCTGTTCCTCATTAAGAAACCGTACTCCTACAAGATACGAAGTGACACTACTTTGTTCCGTTTTCCATTCTTTTGGACAATATTCCTATTCTCCTTGATTCTACCGCCATTAGATTCAGAATCCACTTCATCATCTGCTTCCGCCATCTTTTTCGCATGTCTCCGTCGGGCTTTCTCACCCCTGACCCAAATTTGAATAGAAGCCAACCAATAGCGGAGGAAAGGGAGAAAACATTGAGCTCCTTCCTCCTCGGTGTTCTTTCATACTAAGTTATTTTTCTGCCAACTTTATAATACCACCAACATTTTTCGGCCTTTTCTTTGTATATGAAAGGTATTGCCGGTATCAAAGTAGAAACTTTAAACTTTTATTTCCACCAAACGACCTAGTAATAATTTCGGTAAAGTTCTGGCTACCGCATAGTAGCCTAAATCAAGTGTAGGCCAATTATTTTGCTCAATCACATATAGGCAACTCCAAAAGCCCATGGAGGTTGTGGAATAGCCTATATAGGAGACTCACATGCTTTATTTTCAATCGTATAATGATGGTAAGACCCTACACCTGCTCCCTAACAAAGCAGAATGAGGGTGGGAAAGAGATGAAACATGGATAAAAAAAAGAATGGGTTTGAGCTCGGTTTCAAAATATAACTTTTTTATATGACAGCGGTTCTACACGTTCCCAGTGACAAGTTATGTGGGAACAAATATGTTTTCTATTTTATTCTGTTATATTCCATTAGGCCTATATTCTTACTACAAGATATACAGTGGGGAGAACAAATATTTGATACACTGCCGATTTTGCAGGTTTTCCTACTTACAAAGCATGTAGAGGTCTGTCATTTTTATCATAGGTACACTTCAACTGTGAGAGACGGAATCTAAAATCCAGAAAATCACATTGTATGATTTTTAAGTAATTAATTTGCATTTTATTGCATGACATAAGTATTTGTTACATCAGAAAAGCAGAACTTAATATTTGTTACAGAAACCTTTGTTTGCAATTACAGAGATCATACGTTTCCTGTAGGTCTTGACCAGGTTTGCACACACTGCAGCAGGGATTTTGGCCCACTCCTCCATACAGACCTTCTCCAGATCCTTCAGGTTTCGGGCCTGTCGCTGGGCAATACGGACTTTCAGCTCCCTCCAAAGATTTTCTATTGGGTTCAGGTCTGGAGACTGGCTAGGCCACTCCAGGACCTTGAGATATATCTTACGGAGCCACTCCTTAGTTGCCCTGGCTGTGTGTTTCGGGTCGTTGTCATGCTGGAAGACCCAGCCACGACCCATCTTCAATGCTCTTACTGAGGGAAGGAGGTTGTTGGCCAAGGTCTTGCGATACATGGCCCCATCCATCCTCCCCTCAATACGGTGCAGTCGTCCTGTCCCCTTTGCAGAAAAGCATCCCCAAAGAATGATGTTTCCACCTCCATGCTTCACGGTTGGGATGGTGTTCTTGGGGTTGTACTCATCCTTCTTCTTCCTCCAAACACGGCGAGTGAAGTTTAGACCAAAAAGCTATATTTTTGTCTCATCAGACCACATGACCTTCTCCCATTCCTCCTCTGGATCATCCAGATGGTCATTGGCAAACTTCAGATGGGCCTGGACATGCGCTGGCTTGAGCAGGGGGACCTTGCGTGCGCTGCAGGATTTTAATCCATGACGGCGTAGTGTGTTACTAATGGTTTTCTTTGAGACTGTGGTCCCAGCTCTCTTCAGGTCATTGACCATGTCCTGCCGTGTAGTTCTGGGCTGATCCCTCACCTCATGATCATTGATGCCCCACGAGGTGAGATCTTGCAGGGAGCCCCAGACCGAGGGTGATTGACCGTCATCTTGAACTTCTTCCATTTTCTATGTGATTTTCTGGATTTTTGTTTTAGATTCTGTCTCTCACAGTTGAAGTGTACCTATGATAAAAATTACAGACCTCTACATGCTTTGTAAGGAGGTAAACCTGCAAAATCGGCAGTGTATCAAATACTTGTTCTCCCCACTGTATGTGTATTGACTGTGATCGGGTAGGTGTGTCTTGTCTGTTTAATGAACAAAATAGTGATATATATTGATTTAATTTGGATGGTGCAGCCATGGCTGCACAGACCCATAATATATGCCTAATTAAACTCAAAATATGCTATTTGATTCTTTTGAAAATACATTTTATTAGTCGTATAATATTTCTTAGGACTTGCCTAAACAAATTAATCATGCATTTATTTTGATGTTGTATATTCTCAATGGATTCGTTAAAATAAACGCCCACCCACATCTGCAGTCCACTACTACCACTTGTCCTGGCATGCCGGCATGCGCATGGGAGGCATAAAAGGTGTATGCATGCAAGAATGTGGTAAAAATGGGCCTATTTGTAAGGGGGTCATATAAACATTGCCCAGTAATAGGGGTGTGAAGTGACAGTTTTATCAACATGAAGTCCCTTCACCAACTCTTAGTAGCCTAATAATGTATCCGAGATGGAGATGATAGGCTACTGTGAACAGGTTCATTCCTATTATGTCGTGCCTTTACTGTCCCCAGGAAATATCACTTTTTATTTAGTGTACCTTAAAAACACAAAAATATGGATCTTGAAACTTTCTTTCAGTGGATGTAGGTGTTTTTTGCCATGTCCCCAGGTGTTATTCATCAACTTCCATGAGAAATATAAGCCATAAAATAATAAAAAAAAAAAAATATTTCTTCATTATTTTATAGTCCTAGTTAAATTCTCTCTCATCAATAACGTTTTTATTATTATTTTATTAAAGATTTTCTGTGTCCCTGATATCACTTTCTACCCTGTTAGTTTGTTGTAATTCTCAATTTAAGAAAACAACCCCTTCCTACAATGATACCACATTCAGGAAGTGTCATAATTTTTTGGTGGGAAAACAATGGTGTAAGTCTAAGTTGTAAGTCTGTACTGTATGTCCCACTCATACATTTCCACCCTGTTAGGCTAAATTATAGAGGAAATTAACCACATTTCAAAATGTTAAAATATGTTGGATAGAATATTTAGAATCCTGTTCAAGTGTTCACCATTATGCTAGTTCAATCTTGCTCACTCCCACAGCTATGGCAAATTTAGGCTCCAAATTTCCACCCTGTTAGGTTCCACCACGTTAAGATTAGCATTCATAAAATATGAGTGGGCATTGAGTATTTAGTGTGTAATGTGTCCATTACAGAACATTTTAGCCAAAAATGGACATCGAAATCCCTGGCACCAGATGTTCTAAACGGATCTATTGGCCCCTCCTCTTGCACACAGGCCACCTGCACCTATTGAATGGCCACTTCGGTGTAAACACCCTGGAAACATTTCTTGTGCCACAGTGAAACCAAAACTGATCATTGCTGCTTGTAATAAGTGATTGCATAGAATAAATAGCTGCAGACATTTCATCCTCATATTATAGGCCTAGGTTATGACCTGTCAAGGTATTATAGCCTAAAGATAAAATAGGTTACATGTCGTGGGTTTTTAAAGGGAAACGCTAGACAATATTTTGGGTGTTTTTCCAGTCTCCCTACATAATTATGAGTGATGAGAGGTGTTTCAAACATAATTATGCACCATAGCATATTTAAGAATTTCCAATGACGTGATCGGTTGATTGAGCCTGCTGTCTGATCTAAAAATGAATGGAATCATGTTTTGTAGCAATTGTTGTGGCCTTTGTGTTTTGCCAATTGCAAGGTCACGCTAGCAGCGAGTAGATATGGTTGTGCTTGTTTAATATAGCCATTGGACTTGTCTCAATGATGTTCCTATCTGCCAGGACATTGCAGGATCTCTAGGTTTACTAATTTTCCCTGGCTTTGTAAAGACTACAGCCTGACCTCCTTGTCCAATTGTGTTCCCAACCTCGTAGGCGGGCTTTTCAAAATGGGAACGGGACTAGTTTCTACAGGTTCGCGGGAGCTTTGTTACCGTGCACTGTCTGTCGATCTGACATTACCAAATAATTACAATGGCTGCTTCTGATGATTCCTCTTTCCAAGAAGGCTAGTACATGCAGTTAGGTGATGTCATTTTGGGAGTAGTGAACAGGGGCTCCCCTTTCATGCATTGTGCAAATAATTAATGACCATATGGGATAACCAGAGTTCACATTCCATGGATGGCTCAAGGAGTGGGACTAGCCGTTTTATGGATCTGACTGAAGAAGATGTTTTCTCGCCCCCAAATGGTTTGCAAAAAATATGTGGCCAAATGTAGTCAAGCGTATCAGAGTATGAGCACTAATCTAGGATCAGTTTAGCCTTTTAGATCACAATGAATAAAATTGGACAGGGGGAAGCTGATCCTAGATCAGCACTCCTCCGAGACGCTTGATACAACATGCAGACATGAAGGGGACCGCAAAATCACAGTCTCAATATTATAAATAGGCCTATCTTCATTTTTAGATATGCTAAACCCATTTCACTTTGAGTAGAGGAATTGTTATAGCCGAATCAATCAATCAATCAATATCCACGCTATTAGGATAAATAAAATAAGCCTACAAATATGAACAATTATATCTATGTCTATTGCTTGACATAGCCTACCTATTCAAATATCAGCACTTTCAATTAGATAATGTCAATGAATATGCCGACTCAGTCACCGGATTCATCAAAAAATGCATAGATGACGTAATAACGATAGTATCTTTCAAAACGTACCCGAATCAAAAAGCGTGGATTGATAGCAGCCTTGTAGGAAAACTGAAAAAGAGAGATGTTGCTTATAAACAGGGCAAGGTGACCGGGGACAATAGTTTGGTTAAACAGTACAAATATGACTTACGCAGATCAATCAAGATGGCGAAACACAAGTATAGAGACAAAGTGGAGGAGCAATTCAGCGGGTCAGACACAAGGCATATGTGGCAGGGGCTCCTAACGATCACGGATTACAAAAAGAAAGCCAGCCACATCACGGTCACCAACGTCACCTACCAGACGAGCTAACCACCTTTTTCTCAATATTCGAGCACAATGACCCTGAGATGACGAGGAGTGCCCCCGATGACAACGTGGGCTACACACTCACAGTCTCCACTGAGGACGTATGTAAGTCATTCAAATGTGTTAACCCTACTCTAGCCGTTCCCTTAGACCATATGCAGACCAGCTGGCTGTTGTATTCTCTTACATTTTCAATATCTCCCTAGCTCAGGCGTCTATACCCTCCTGCTTCAAGATGTCCACTATCTTCCCTGTGCCCAAGAAAGGGAAAGTAACTGAACTGAGTGACTACCGACCAAGGGCACTCACTTCCGTCATCATGAAGTGCTTTGAGAGGCTAGTCAAAGACCATATCACCTCCTCCTTCCCCGACACACTCAACCCTCTTCAATTCACCTACCGGCCTGACAGATCCACGGACAACGCAATTGCCAGTGCACTGCACACTGCCCTTACCCACCTGGACAAAAGGAATGAGAGGATGCTGTTCATCGACTACAGCTCGGCCTTCAATACCATAGTGCCCTATAAGCTCTTTACAAAGCTCACGGCCCTGGGTCTGAAGCAGGTAAGGTAAGTGAAAGTTGAGAGTGTAGAGGCGAGGAATGTCCATGGGGGTGAGTAACGGGGGTAATGTCCATAGGGGGAGTAGCAGGGGGGGGGGGGAGCAGGTAGCTGACTAGTGGTGGCTATTCAGAAGCCTGGTGGTCTAATTAATCACATCAAACTTTCGATAGTAGCCATAGGCCTATCCACAGTGTAACAATGTGTGATAGAAGGAGTCAGGCGCAGGAGAGTAATATGCATCCAAAGAGTTTATTCCGTCGATAAACAGTTGCGCAAGCATGCGACAACAAAACTCAGGCACAGGGGAAATATCTACCCTGGCAACAACAAGGTAAGGGTAGCTCAACCGATATACACACAGCTCACTACAAACAATTACCCACACAGACAAGGAAGCAGAGGGAACACTTATACAATGACTAATTGGGGATAAGGACCAGGTGTGTGTGATAAATTAGACAAGACAAGTGGAGTGATGATAAATGGATCGGCAGCAGCTAGTAAGCCGGTGACGATGAACGCCGAAACCTGCCCGAACAAGGAGGGGAGGCAGCCTCGGCGGAAGTCGTGACACAATGATTTGAACCTACATGAGAAATATTTATATAGGCCTATAATCTATATCATTTACTACCTATTTTCAACATATTCAGACTTAGAATCAAATTCTCTTCAATGTCTTGTCTCCCTTTATCGCCACATTCCTAACGTTTTGAAATGATCCTCTCTTGTTTGTAAGGGAACCTCATGTTTTGAAGACAGTATTGACCGGATGTCCGTTAGGTCCAGGTCGTCCTGGACTCACGCTAGAGAAAAGAGGACACAGAAGCATTCAGATGTTAAACAACCATTAGCCTTCAGGTCATTTTCAAATTTCGAGTTTTAACGAACTTTTCATCCAAATTGCCTATAAGGAAAAATTGGTTTTCCTCAAAGGAGAGGAAGGCTACCTTACCATGGTAAATTAATAGGCTACTTTAGAAATAAATGAAACATTGAATTATCATAGGCTAATAATATATAACTTTATCATTGCCTAAGCAAAACATACTTTTAGATGGGTTTCAACCATTAGACAGTTTCAACCATCACGCTAGAGGCATTTTCCAATGTACAACTCATACAGGACTTTGTAGAAGACATGATTTGGAGAATTTTAGAGGAAAATTGTTCTAAATGATAGGAGAACACTATTGTGTGTTTTAAACTTGAATTATTCTTTTAAACACAGTTCTGATATTAAAAGAAAATCATGATTGCGTTTGAGAAATGTTCTACCATAAACTAGCAGAGGTCCGCTGGAGATATCAAATTGTGTGTGTTTTAACAGAGCAATGTACATTTTGACAGTTTTCAACGATTGGTCATTAGTTTGATCCAACATCATGTTAGAGAAATTTCCCAACATACAACTCATACAGGACTGGTAGAGGACGTGATTTGGAGAATTTGAACAGAGGAAATTCTGATTAAATGATATTAGACACTATTGTGTGTTTTAAACTTGAAACATTATTTTAAACATAGTTCTGATGTTAAGGTGAAAATCATGACGTTTGAGGCATTTTCTATCATAAAACTAGGATATGCCAGAGATATCAAATTGTGTATATTTTAACAGACAGTTTTATAAAATTGGTTGGTCATTGTTATTGATTCAACATAATGTCTGAGGCGTTTTCCAACATAAAACTCACAAAGAACTGGTTGGAGACATGAGTTGGAGAATTTCATTTATATATGGAGACCTATTTATATATGCAATAATTTTCCAATAGAACTCTCCACAGTATGACAAGTAATTGTTTCAAAAAGATATCTGTAAAAAATTACATTTAAAGCACTACTGTTCAAGTCATTACACGAAATCTGGATGATGAGGTCTAAAATGGTATGTGGACACCCTTTCAAATTAGTGGCTTCGGCGATTTCAGTCACACCCGTTGCTGACAGGGGCATAAAATCGAGCACACCGCCATGCAATCTCCATAGACAAACATTGGCAGTAGAATGGCCCATACTGAAGAGCTCAGTGACTTTCAACGTGGCACCAACATATGACGCCACCTTTCCAACAAGTCAGTTCGTCAAATTTCTGCCCTGCTAGAGCTGGCCCGGTCAACTGTAAGTGCTGTTATTGTGAAATGGAAACGTCTTGGAGCAACAACGGCTCAGCCGCATAAAAATAATCGGTCCTTGGTTGCAACACTCACTACCGAGTTCCAAACTGCCTCTGGAAGCAACGTCAGCACAATAACTGTTCATCGGGAGCTTCATTAAATGGGTTTTCATGGCAGAGCAGCCGCACACAAGCCTAAGATCACCATGCACAACGCCAAGCATCGGCTGGAGTGATGTTAAGCTCACCGCCATTGGACTGGAGCAGTGGAAACGCGTTCTATAGAGTGATGAATCACACTTCATCATCTGGCAGTCCGACAGATTAATCTGGGTTTGGCGGATGCCAGGAGAACGCTACCTGCCCCAATGCATAGAGAAGTGGAGAAGGAATAATGGTTTGGGCTAGGCCCCTTAGTCCCAGTGAAGGGAAATCTTAACGCTACAGCATACAATGACATTCTAGTCGATTCTGTGCTTACAACTTTGTGGCAACAGTTTGGGGAAGGCCCTTTCCTGTTTCAGCATAACAATGCTGAAAGAACTTGACTGGCCTGCACAGAGCCCTGACCTCAACCCCATCGAACACCTTTGGGATGAATTGGAACGGCAACTGCGAGCCAGGCCTAATCGCCCAACATCCGTGCCGACCTCACTAATGCTCTTGTGGCTGAATGGAAGCAAGTCCCAGCAGCAATGTTCCAACATCTAGTGGAAAGCCTTCACAGAAGAGTGGAGGCTGTTATAGCAGCAAAGGGGGGACCAACTCTATATTAATGCCCATGATTTTTAGAATGATGCTCGACACGCCTTGGCAGCAAGCTCACTTTAAAATACAACTTCCATTTTTTGGAAGCATAAATCAGTTAGGCTATATCAGTCAGATGTAAGATATAAATCCTAATAAGATGTATAATATTTTACATGAAAACAAATAGATGTGCACACGCATATTGGCATTTATCTCAACTAATGACAAATTATAAATTATTGCCAACCGAACATTTTTAATTGCATAATCAACTTTTGGAGAGTTAGTGTGCAGGCATTCCAAAGACCTTTTCTGAACATAAAATACTTTTGGGTAGAAATGTGCCCTAAACACGTAAAGACTCCAATTGAAGATTACAAGAAAGGTGCCCAAAATGCATGACTATTACCTTCTTCTACAGCAAGGTTTCCAAACCTTGGTGAACAGCGTCGCCCTGAGAGAGGCACAGCCTCTGATGTACAACAGCGGGGTTAACACAGCATTTAAGCGTGGAAGAATTCTAAGGGGATCGGTTCCTTCGTTTCTAAACGAATAACATGTAGACCCGATAAAATTACAACAAATGATATGGATGAAAATGGGTAACCATGCCGCCAGGAAAAACACTGCCACTACTATGATTAGGTACACCGAAGAGCGCTTGTTCTCTCTCTCCACCGAGGGCGGCTCTCTCTCCAACTGGAACTTAGCTATGAAGAACAGTCTAATATTCAGGCCTATCATAATGATCACAGTGAAAATGTTCGCAACGAAGGTCCCGAAACCTGTGACTTGTTTCGCGATCCCCATTGGAACTAGATTGTTCACCGCCACGATGACAAAAGCGTAAACCCAGTAAAATAGAATGACAAGCAGGGTCCTGTTGCGGGTAATTCTCTGGGAGTATTTAAAAGGTGCTGTCACGGCGTGATACCTATCGGACTGTGCAGCCAGTATGGCCATGTACGAGAGCCCCAGGAACGTGGGAGCGATGTAAAACGTTCTTTTAGGGGAGTCATAGCTGTCCCTCACGTCGAGGACGCCCACATAGTAATAGGATACCCCAGAGCAGATGTCGCTGGAAGAGGTACTCAGCATGTACATGAATCGGTTCTCGCTGCGCAGCGACTTGTTCATCATGATTGAGAGAAACACCGAGATGTTGAGGAAAATAATTGCGGCCGCCAGCGCTATGCTGAAAAGAAACATCAGCACATTCCCGAAACTATTGAGGGGCAACACGGGCGACAGACCCACACTGTTGTTACTCATCGAGAGATAAGAGAGCGAGCAAAGAGAGAGAGTGTCACAGTCTTGTCACTCATGCCATAGCTCGCGCTTCTAAAGAGTCAGAGAGAGGTGGAGAGGTGTGTGCTTTAAGCTCTTGCGTGTGAGAGGTATGCCACATCTATGCCTTGCCACTGGGTTTATATAAAAGATGCAAGAGGGGACCAGACTTCTCTTTGGCTGGTTAACAGGGATGGGCTGAATTCCCTTGGATTCTAATTAATGCAACGTTCGTATTCAAGGGAATGGTTGTGTAGCCTAACAAATCGGGTTGAGATGTCACAGAAAAAAATTATGCAATTTAATGAGTTATTGCCTATGTTATGAACATCCGATGACGAATATCCACTTGTTACTCCAAAATCAGCTAAATCCTAGCCAGTGAATTTATGGCCTAATCCAGCTAGATAGTGTGCTCAATGGTCTAATCACAGTTGGGCATTGTGCCCTCAAATCCCCGCGAATCTGAGTTTCAGAACCACAGAGCTGTGGACAGCGGCCGTCAGGTGAAGCTGGACTCAATCCCAAATGGCACCTATAGGCTACCTACACCCTATGCACTTCTGGAGATCTAAGAAGATTTGACAGGTGTATGCAAGATGGTAATACATCTACCTTGCCCTTTTTTATTGAAATTATATACGTTTCTCCATTTTGCTTCTACCAATCAAATCCTCTCAGATCTTCACAAGTGCATCAGGCGTAGGGTTTAGGGGTCCATTGGGATTGGGCCATGTTCACTCCTGGCCACAGGGAGAATCAAATCACCTCTCTGATAGGCGGCAGGTAGCTTAGTGGTTAAGAGCGTTGTGACAGTAACCGAAAGGTCGCTGGTTCTATAATCCCAGAGCCGACTAGGTGAAAAATCTGTCGATGTGCCCTTGAGCAAGGCACTTAACCCTAATTGCTCCTGTAAGTCGCTCTGGATAAGAGCGTCTGCTAAATGACTAAAATATAAATAAATAGGCTACAGGAAGGCCTAGTGTAATTGTTCCCAGCTATAAGCCTGAACAAGACAGTGTTCAATGTTGACTTTAGAATTGTAAATAACATGGGAATAAACCTATCAACGAAGAACATATTGCACCCCAGTGATTAATTGAAATACCCACACAGCGTGGTATAGTGTGTAGCCTACTCTGGCCTCATAGTTGCATTATATAGCTCTCTGGTTCTCATTCATAGCGTGTGTGTGCATGAGTGTGTGCGTTTCACAGAATACTTAATATATTTTGTATATATGGAATTAAGTAGCAATCGCAAAGCACAGTAACATCCTCCGTCCTCGATTAGGAAATATTTAAATGGCAAAACTATAAAACATCATAGTTGACAAAAACATGATCACTTAAACATCATAGTTGTTTTGTTATGAACAGCAGCAGAGCACTGACATTCACTGTGTAAACTGTAAAACATGACCTTGTGCGAAGGCCTATAGGGCTTATTATTTGGCAATTATTTTAGGAAAAAAGGTGCTATCTAGAAACGGTTCTCCTATGGGGACAGCTGAAGAACCCTTTTGGAACCCTTTTTTCTAAGAGCCCTATCTCTGTTAGCTGTTGTCTTGGGTCAGGTCGTCCTTGTTTAGAGACCTTAAATGTAGGCCTACAATCTGTCATTTCAACAGCCTGACCTTGGATGCCACGTTGTTTGGGAAACTGAGGGATGGGGGTGGATAATTCTTTATGGATGCCTGGACTAATTTATAATGAAGCAATAGGCCTATGTTCTTCAAGAATCAGTGGTTATAAATTGAAATGGCCATTGAACAGCAGGAAATCTTACAGATTGTGCAAAATCAATTGCATCACCTGAATGAATGGTTTGCTTACTATCTTGATAGTGATTACTTTGTTGACTGGTTAAAAAACATTTGCTAAACCGTATGGGCCGTGAGCAGCTGTCCTGGTCCTTAATCCGATGCTCAACACATTCAGTGGCAAGTACAGAGATACGTCATCTCCACACGCATTTTTACCATGAGCCATTACATATTCCATGGCCTTTTCTCATTTGGGCAAAAGTCCATCCTCCGTCCTCTCTCCTCCGTGACCCGGAAACCGATAAGTGGTTCAGTGGTCAAAGAGTTTTGATTCGTTAGTAGGCAAACGGAAGTGTCTTCCCCTCCCCAGTGAAAGTTGAGCCCCTGCTACATACCCAGCCATCTCGTTTGTCTAGAGATGTCTTAAGATGTCTTGAGACATGCAATTGCGACGTCTCAAGACCTCTTGAGATACTTTTGTTCTCAAGACGTCTCAAGATGTCTTAAGACACATTTTGAAGACATGTCTTTAGACACAGCCTTTGTCTCAAGACACTCAATGCCATGTCGAGACATTTTGTGTTTGGAATTTCGGAATGTTTGTGATGAGGTGATTTTGAAGGAGTCAGGCGCAGGAGGGTAAATCACAGAAGAACAGGATTTATTCTGAACCACAGAGTTACGCAGTAATGCGTAAAAACACTCCATTGCACAAACAGGCACACTGGAAAATACAAGGCACACAGGGAATATTCCCGGCGATTGAAAATACACGGAGCTCCACCGAGCTTCTCTCTCCTCCACAATAAACAATCACACACAAAGACAAGGGGGCAGAGGGAACACCTATACAGGTACTGATGAGGGGATATGAACCAGGTGTGTGTAATAAACAAGACAAAACAAATGGAATGATGAGATGAGGAGCGGCAGTAGCTAGAAGGCTGGTGACAACGAACACCGAAGCCTGCCTGAACAAGGAGAGGAGGCAGCCTCGGAAGAAGTCGTGACAGCTCCAGCAGGAGGACGCAGAGTAGGGCGAGCCGGATGGCGACGGTGGAAATCCCGCAACAGGGAGGGATCGAATATATCCCTCACCGGGACCCAGCACAGCTCCTCCAGACCATACCCCTCCCACTCCAGGAGGTACTGAAGGCTCCCCTCCTGAAGCCTCGAATCCAGGATGGAACGGACGGAGTACGCCGGGGCCCCCTCAATGTCCAGATGGGGCGGAGGGACCTCCCGCACCTCAGACTCCTGGAGCGGACCAACCAACACCGGCCTGAGGAGAGACACATGGAATGAGGGGTTAATGCGGTAATCTGGAGGGAGTAGTAACCTATAAGTAACCTCATTTATTCTCCTCAGGACTTTGAACGGCCCCACAAACCGCAGGCTCAGCTTCCGGCAGGGCAGGCGGAGGGGCATATTCCGGGTCGAGAGCCAGACCCGATCACCCGGTACAAAGACCGAGGCCTCACTGCGGTGGCGGTCAGCGTTGGCCTTCTTGCGACACACGGCGCGTTGGAGGTGGATGTGAGCAGCGTTCCAGGTCTCCTCCATGCTCTGAAACCAGTAATCTGCCGCAGGAGCCTCGGTCTGGCTCTGATGCCACGGTGCCAGAACCAGCTGATAACCTAAAAAACATTGAAATGGCGTTAGGTTAGTGGAGGAGTGGCAGAGAGAGTTCTAAGCATATTCAGCCCATAGCAAGAACACCTACCACTCCCCCGGCCGGTCCTGGCAGTAGGACCGCAGGAACCTACCCACATCCTGATTCACCCGTTCCATCTACCCATTAGACTCGGGGTGAAAACCAGAGGTCAGGCTGACCGAGACCCCCAGATGTTCCATGAACACCTTCCAGACCCTGGATGTCAACTGGGACCCTGGTCAGACACTATGTCCTCTGGCACCCCGTGGTGCCGGAAGACGTGTGTAAACAGGGCCTCCACAGTCTGCAGGGCCGTGGAGAGACCGGGCAGAGGAAGGAGGCAGCAGGCTTTGGAAAAGCGGTCCACAACGACCAGGATGATGGTGTTACCTTGAGAGATGAGAAGATCAGTAAGGAAGTCATTACACAAGTGGGACCATGGCCGTTGTGGAACTGGTAAGGGCTGTAACTTACCAGCTGGGAGGTGCCTAGGTGCCTTACTCTGGGCGCACACCGAGCAGGAGGAGACCTACACCCTCACGTCATTAGTCAAGGTAGGTCACCAGTACTTTTCAGTCAGGCGGCGCACTGTACGACCAATCCCTGGGTGACCAGAGGAGGGGGACGTGTGTGCCCAGTAGATCAGACAGACAAGAGAAGGCACATACTGCAGCCCAGCTGGACACTGAGGTGGAGATGGCTCTGTGCATAGCGCCCACTCTATGTCCGCGTCCATATTACCAGCGCCACAATGCAGGATGCCGAGAGTATGGAGGTGTTGTCTATGGGCCTCTCCTCTGTGTCGTATATAGCCATGACAGTGTGTCTGCCTTCATGTTCTTCGTACCAGGGATGTAAGATAGGGTAAAATCAAACCGGGTGAAGAATAGGGCCCTCCTCGCTGCCCGGATATACTCCGGGTTACGGTGGTCCGTCCAGACGAGGAAAGGGTGTTTTGCCCCCTCGAGCCAGTGCCGCCACACGGTCAGGGCTCGGACAACAGCCAACAGCTGCCGATCACCAACGTCGTAGTTCTGCTCCGCCAGGCTGTGCTTCTTGGAGAAGAAGGCACAGGGGCGGAGCTTGGGTAGTGTGCCCGAGCGTTGAGAAAGGACAGTGCCTATCCCTACCTCGGACGCATCCACCTCCACTATGAATGGTAGTGATGGATCGGGATGGGCCAGTACTGGGGCTGAGGTGAACAGAACCCTCAGGTTACTAAAGGCCCTGTTAGCCTCAGCTGACCAGCGGAGCCGGGACGGCCCACCCTTCAACAGTGATGTGATGGGAGCTGCGACCTTGCCAAAGCCCAAGATAAACCTCCGATAGTAGTTGGCAAAGCCAATAAGCGCTGCACCTCCTTAACCGTGGTTGGAGTCTGGCAATTACGCACGGCTGATATGCGATCTCCCTCCATCTCCACACCTGAGGTGGTAATGCGGTATCCGAGGAAGGAGACTGACTGCTGGAAAAACAGACATTTTTCTGCCTTGGCATAAAGGTCATGTTCCAACAGTCGGGCCAGCACTTTGCGAACCAGGGACAAATGCTCGGCGCGCGTAGCGGAATACACCAAAATGTAATCGATGTAGACCACTATACCACGACCAAGCATGTCCCGAAACACCTCGTTCACAAAGGACTGAAAGACGGATGGAGCATTCATCAAACCGTAAGGCATCACCAGGTATTCATAATGCCCCGTGGTTGTGCTGAATGCTGTCCTCCGCGTGTCCCCCTCTCGGACACGCACCAGATTGTACGCACTCCAGAGATCTAATTTTGTGATGAAGAACGCCCCATGCATTGACTCGATCACAGATGTAATGAGGGGTAAAGGATATCTATACCGTATTGACCCTTTGTTCAGTGCTCGGCAATCAATGCAAGGGCGCAGTCCTTCGTCATTCTTCATCACAAAAAATAATATTGAGGAGGTGGGCGAAGTGGAGAGACGTAAGAACCCCTGGCGCAGGGACTCATTGATGTATGTCTCCATAGCCTCTGTTTCAGCCTGCGACAGGGGATACACATGACTCCTGGGAGGCACAGCGTCTACCCGGAGGTTTATCGTACAATCCCCCGCCCGATGAGGTGGTAATTTGGTCGCCTGCGTTTTGGAATACGTGTGCGCCAAATTGAGGTTTTCAGGGGAATGCGCAAGGTGGAGGTGGTGTCTGGACTTTCCACTGTGGTGCACTAACGGAAACACCTAGACACCTACCCTGACACTCTCGCGACCACCCCGCGAGAACCCTCTGCGGCCATGAAAAGGTGGGGTTGTGTAGTGCTAACAAGGGAAGACCTAACACAACAGGGAAATCAGGAGACTCAATAATAAATAAAAAAGTGACTTGATCTCGTTGAGTCTCGTGCGTAACCATAGTGACGGGTGCTGTAACTTCCCTAACGAACCCGGACCCTAATGGTCGACTGTCAAGTGCTCTGATTGGGAGTGGAATGGATAGGGGAACCAATGTAATGCCTAAACTATGTGCAAATGACCTGTCCATAAAGTTCCCAGCTGCGTCTGAATCGACCAGCGCCTTACACTGGGGAACTACCATGTAATCAGGAAAGTGGATGTGTAAGGTACAGTGTGCAGCAGAGGGCTCTGAATGAGTGTGAGTGTGGGCCCCTTCCAGGATGTCCTGTAGAAGCCAGCAGGTTGTCCAACCAGATGGCCATGTCCACCATTTGATCGAAAGACAACCTGGTGTCTCGGCAGTCTAGCTCCCTTCGGACGTCCTCTCATATGGACCGGAAGTGGTCGATGAGGGCCCGCTCGTTCCACCCGGACCCAGCCGCTAGAGTACGAAACTCCAGGGCGAATTCCTATGTGGTCCTCGTCCCCTGCCTCAGGTGGTTCAGCCTCTCTACCTTCGGATGGCCCGAAAGAGGCGAGCGAACTCCCCGTAGTTGGCCAACGCGGCTGCTCCTTCACTCCAGACCACGTTGGCCCACTCCAGGGCCTTCCCCAAGAGGCAGGAGACGAGGGCGGACACCTTCTCCCACTCCGATGGAGCCGGACTGATGGTCGAGAAGAATAAATCCAATTGTAGGAGGAATCCCTGGCAGAGGTCAGCTGTCCTGTCAAAATCCTGTGGTCGTGATAGGTGAATCCCTCTGGGTGCTGGGGTGTGGGTGGCTGGATCCGGTCGCTCAGCTGGTCCAAAAAGATTGGGTCGTCTCCTCTCCAGGCATTGGATGACCTGAAGAACCCGATCCATCGCTTCTCCCAAAATTGTTAGCATAGAGGAATGATCCCGGACCAGTGCCACGACTCCAGGCAGGCGCAGGAGGGTAAATCACAGAATAACAGGATTTACAGTGAGGGAAAAAAGTATTTGATCCCCTGTTGATTTTGTACGTTTGCCCACTGACAAATACATGATCAGTCTATAGTTTTTATGGTAGGTTTATTTGAACAGTGAGAGACAGAATAACAACAAAGAAATCCAGAAAAACGCATGTCAAAAATGTTAGAAATTGATTTGCATTTTAATGAGGGAAATAAGTATTTGACCCCTCTGCAAAACATGACTTAGTACTTGGTGGCAAAACCCTTGTTGGCAATCACGGAGGTCAGACGTTTCTTGTAGTTGGCCACCAGGTTTGCACACATCTCAGGAGGGATTTTGTTCCTCTAATCTTGGCAGATCTTCTCCAAGTCATTAAGGTTTCAAGGCTGACATTTGGCAACTCGAACCTTCAGCTCCCTCCACAGATTTTCTATGGGATTAAGGTCTGGAGACTGGCTAGGCCACTCCAGGATCTTAATGTGCTTCTTCTTTAGCCACTCCTTTGTTGCCTTGGCCGTGTTTTGGATGTGTAAAGTACAGTGCGCAGCAGAGGGCTCTGAATGAGTGTGAGTGTGGGCCCCTTCCAGGACGTCCTGTAGAAGCCAGCAGGTTGTCCAACCAGATGGTGTGAGTGTGGGCCCACACAAAACAGGCGCACTGGAAAATACAGGGCACACAGGAAATATTCCCAGCGATACAAAATACACAGAGCTTCACCGAGCTTCTCTCTCTTCCACAATAAACAATCACACACAAAGAGAAGGGGGCAGAGGGAACACTTATACAGGTACTGATGAGGGGATATGAACCAGATGTGTGTAATAAACAAGACAAAACAAATGGAATGATGAAATGAGGAGCGGCAGTGGCTAGAAGGCCGGTGACGACGAACGCCGAAGCCTGCCTGAACAAGGAGAGGAGTCAGCCTCGGAGGAAGTCGTGACAATGTTGAACATTTCAAATTCATGGAACATTCTGACAGTTGCTACAAGACAAAAAAAATTACAGTCTGTCAAACCTGGAGGATTTACAAACTATTTTTTCAACTTGAGGTAAGCAAGCAAAGCATTTTAAATAGTAATGTACAGTATGTCAGCCAAAACAATATTTTGTCAATATGAAAAAAATATGTTAATGACATCTTATGTTAGCTCTACTAAATTTGATATCATATGCAGACAGTTATCTAGCTAGCTAACTGTCATTAGCTAGCAAGTAGGGGCCTACATGTTAAACAACTATGTAGTTAAATATCTAAATGCATCTCGTTACTTTGTTTCAGTTGCTCATGGAGTATCAGCAAGAGGGAAGGGATCAGGTCTGTCACGGATTCAGCCGAGGCTGCTCCTCCTCCTTGCTCGGGCAGGCTTCGGCATTCGTCGTCGCCGGAATACTAGCTGCTACCGATCTATGTTTCTGTGATCTACTTGTTTTGTCTTTATTGTTCACACCTGGTTCCCATTATGTATTGATTTCTTCCCTATTTAAACCCTCTGGCTCCCACTGTGTTTTGTGCGTGTTTGTTCATGTTTGGTTGTCGTCTGGTGAGCGGGTTTGTTCCTCCCTGCGTGGAGGTTATGTTATTTACATTACCTACGAGTAAAGTACGTTTTCGATTAGCTCTGTGTCCTTCGCCTGACTACGTCCTACTGCATCACCCTGACCTCCTGACAGAAACACGCACCATAAATGGAGTCAGCAGGTACATTCATTTCTTCTGGATCAATGGTGGAACGTGTCCAACAGCAGGCGACCATGATCCAGACTCTCGGCACCGCAATGGATTGCGTGTTGAACACCATGGAACGATGGGAGAGAGGTGGTTATCCTATACCTCATCCAACTACACAACCACCCTCACCGCTGTCCACCCCTTCGTCACCTGGGTCCAGTGGGATTCGGCTCTCGCTCCCGAGGGCATACGATGGTACAGCTGCCGGGTGCCAGGGTTTTCTGCTCCAGGTAGAGCTCTACCTGGCTACCATCCACCCAGCTCCCTCGGGATACGAGTGTGTGTCCGCCCTCATCTCCTGTCTGTCGGGGAGAGCGCTCGAGTGGGCCACCGCTGAGTGGGGAGGAATAGACGCAGCGTCAGTATGCTATGAGGAATTCATTATAGTATTCGATCATCCACCGGAGGGGTGAGCGGGGGGGACGATGACGTCTATTCCAACTCAGACAGGGGAAGAGGAGCGCACAGGACTTTGCACTGGACTTCAGGACTCTGGCTGCCAGCGCAGGATTGAACTCTGGCTGCCAGCGCAGGCCCTGATCGACCACTACCGATGCAGCCTACGGGAGGACGTTCGTCGGGAACTGGCCTGCAGGGACACCACCCTTAACCTGGACCAACTGGTGGATATGTCGATAAGGCTGGATAACCTGTTGGCAACCCGCGGACGTCCGGATCAGGGGCTGTGCATTCCATCCCACAGCACCTCCGACCCTACCCCTATGGAGCTCGGAGGTGCTGCGCTTAGGGAGACCGGAAGAAGGGCTGTCTCCTGCACCAACTGTGGCCGCAGAGGACACACTGCTGGTCGGTGCTGGGGAGGGTCTTTAGGGAGTCGAGGCAGTAGGCAGCGCACTGGTGGACCGTCTCACGTGAGTAGGCACCCGACTCACCCAGAGCTCCCTGTTGCGCATATGTGTATTTATATCATATTTCCAGAGTTTTCCCCACATTCCCAGCATAAGGCGCTCGTAGATTCAGGTGCAGCTGGGAACTTTATTGATCGTCAGTTTTCCTGTAGTTTAGGAATTCCTAGTGTTCCTGTTGATGTGCCCTTCCCTTTACATGCCTTAGATAGTCGACCTTTGGGGTCAGGCCTGATTAGGGAGGTCACAGCTCCACTCTGGATGAAGACGCAGGAGGGTCATGAGGAGAAAATTAGTCTCTATCTGATTGATTCTCCTGCGTTTCCAGTGGTGTTGGGGCTTCCCTGGTTAACTTCTCATGACCCCACGATTTCATGGCAACAGAGGGCTCTCAAGGCATGGTCAAGTCAGTGCTCGGGGAGGTGTGTAGGTCTTTCCATAGGGGCAACTACGGTGTAAAGTCCAAACCAGGTCTCCACCATGCACATTCCCCCCGAATATGCCGATTTGGCTCTCGCCTTCTGTAAAAAGAAGGTGACTCAATTACCACCCCATCGACAGGGGGATTGTGAGATAAATCTCCAGGTAGGCGCTGCACTTCCCCGGAGTCACGTGTATCCCCTGTCACAGGAAGAGACGGCGGCTATGGAAACATATGTCTCCGAATCTCTGGGGCAGGGATACATTCGGCCATCCACTTCACCTGTCTCCTCGAGTTTCTTTTTTGTGAAGAAGAAGGATGGAGGTTTATGCCCGTGCATTGACTACCGGAGTCTCAATCAGATCACTGTCAAGTACAGTTATCCACTACCGCTCATTGCTAGTATGACGGAGTCATTGCACGGGGCGCGCTTCTTCACAAAATTGGATCTCAGGAGCGCGTACAATCTGGTGTGTATCCGGGAGGGAGATGAGTGGAAGACGGCATTTAGTACCACATCTGGGCACTATGAGTACCTCGTCATGCCGTACGGGTTGATGAATGCTCCATCAGTCTTCCAATCCTTTGTAGATTAGATTTTCAGGGACCTGCACGGACAGGGTGTAGTGGTGTATATAGATGATATTCTCATATACTCCGCTACACGAGCCGAGCATGTGTCTCTGGTGCGCAAGGTGATTGGTCGACTGTTGGAACATGACCTGTACGTCAAGGCGGAGAAATGTCTGTTCTTTCAAAAGTCTGTCTCCTTCCTAGGGCACCGCCTGTCCACGTCAGGGGTGGAGATGGAGATTGACCACATTTTGGCCGTGCGAATTTGGCAGACTCCAACCACGGTTAAGGAGGTGCAGCGATTCTTAGGGTTTGCCAACTACTACCGGAGGTTTATCCTGGGCTTTGGTCAGGTAGCGGCTCCCATTACCTCCTTGCTGAGGGGGGGACCGGTGCGACAGCAGTGGTCAGCCGAGGTGGACAGGGCGTTTGGTCACCTGAAGGACCTGTTTACCTCGGCTCCAGTGCTGGCTCATCCGGATCCCTCCTTAGCATTCACAGTAGAGGTGGACGCATCCGAGGCTGGGATAGGAGCTGTACTGTCTCAGCGCTCGGGTACGCCACCAAAACTCAGCCCCTGTGCTTTCTTTTCGAAGAAGCTCAGCCCGGCGGAGCGCAACTATGATGTGGGGGACCGGGAGCTGTTAGCTGTGGTTAAAGCTCTGAAAATGTGGAGGCATTGGCTTGAGGGGGCTAAACACCCTTTTCTCATTTTGACTGACCACCGCAATCTGGAGTACATCCGGGCGGCGAGGAGATTAAACCCTCGCCAGGCAAGTTGGGTCATTTTTTCACTCGTTTTGTGTTCACCCTTTCTTACAGACCAGGTTCCCAGAACGCTAAGGCAAACGCCCTGTCCCGACTGTATGACACAGAGGAGAGGTCCATTGAGCCCACTCCCATACTTTCGGGGTCATACCTGGTGGCACCGGTGGTGTGGGAGGTTGACGCGGACATCGAGCGGGCGTTACGTACAGAGCCCACTCCCCCCCAGAGGGTCGTATGTACGTGCCGTTAGAGGTCCGCGATCGATTGATCTATTGGGCTCACACGTCACCCTCCTCTGGTCATCCTGGCATCGGTCGGACAGTGGGAAATACTGGTGGCCCACTTTAGCCAAGGACGTGAGGGTTTATGTTTCCTCCTGCTCGGTGTGCGCTCAGTGTAAGGCACCTAGACACCTGCCCAGAGGGAAATTACAACCCCTACCCGTTCCACAACGGCTGTGGTCCCACCTATCGGTGGATTTTGTTACGGACCTTCCCCTGTCATAAGAGAACACCACGATCCTGGTCGTTGTGGATCGTTTTTCTAAGTCCTGCCATCTCATTCCTATGCCCGGTCTCCCTACGGCCCTACAGACTGCGGAGGCCCTATTGACACACGTCTTCCGGAACTACGGGGTACCTGAGGATATTGTATCTGATCGGGGTCCCCAGTTCACTTCAAGGGTCTGGAGGGCGTTCATGGAACGTCTAGGGATCTCGGTCAGCCTGACCTCAGGTTTTCACCCCGAGAGTAATGGGCAGGTGGAGAGAGTGAACCAGGATGTGGGTAGGTTTCTGCGGTCCTATTGCCAGGTTTTATCCCTTGGGCAGAGATGGCCCAAAACTCCCTCCGCCACTCCTCCACTAACCTTTCTCCATTTCAGTGTGTGTTAGGTTATCAGCCGATCCTGCCACCTTGGCATCAGTGGAGGAGTGGTTTCGGCGCTCGGAAGAGACCTGGAATGCTGCCCATGTACGCCTGCAACGGGCCATCAGGCGACAAAAGACGAGCGCCGACCACCACCGCAGGCTCCGGTGTATGCACCGGGGGACCGGGTCTGGCTCTCGACCCGAAACCTGCTCCTTCGCTTGCCCTGCCGGAAGCTGGGTCGGCGGTTTGTGGGGCCATTTAAAGTCCTGAGGAGATTGAACGAGGTTTGTGAGTATTGCATTAACCCCTCGTTCCATGTGTCTCTCCTCAGGCTGGTGGTAGCTGGTCCACTCCAGGAGTCTGAGGTACGAGAGGTTCCTCCGCCCCCACTGGACATCGAGGGGGCACCGGCGTACTTGGTCCGTTCCATCCTGCATTCGAGGCGTCGGGTGGGGGGCCTGCAGTATCTCGTGGAGTGGGAGGGGTACGGAACGGTGCTGGGTCCCTAGGAGGGACATCCTCGATCCCTCCATGTTGAGGGATTTCCACCGTCGTCATCCGACTCGCCCTACACCGCGTCCTCCTGGCCGTCCCCGAGGCTGGTGTCGGCGCACGGCTGGAGCCGCGCGTCAAGGGGGGGGGGGTACTGTCACGGTTTCGGCCGAGGCTGCCTCTCTTCCTTGCTCGGGCAGGCTTCGGCGTTTGTCGTCTCCGGAATATTAGCTGCCACCGTTGTATGTTTCTATGTTCGTTTGGTTTTGTCTGGATTATGTACACCTGTTGTCGTTTAGCGTCATTAGTGTCCTATAAGTTCTCGTTGTGTTTGTCAGGTGTTGTGTGTGATTGTTTTCGCTGTCGTGTTGGTGCGCTACTATTTACAGTGCACTATTGTAACTTGCCTCCTTTGTGTAGGAGAGTATTGTTCGCATTATGTATTTATTTCTTCCCTATTTAACCCTCTGGCTCCCACTGTGTTTTGTGTGTGTTTGTTCATGTTTGGTTGTCGTCTGGTGAGCGGGTTTGTTCCTCCCTGCGTGGAGGTTATGTTATTTACGTTACCTACGAGTAAAGTATGTTTTTGATTAGCTCTGTGTCCTGCGCCTGACTTCGTCCTACCGCATCACACTGACCTCCTTATAATGTCAAATGTCTCAACCTCGATGATAGCTCAGCCATCTCCACCTTCATCTTAAGATGTCTCAAGACATCTTGAGACATAAGGTTGATCTACTCTTGTTAACAGGTAACAACAATTCAGGTATTTTCTATATAGAATATATCTATATGTTACATCAAATATATTCTCTAAATAAATTACAAATATTATTATATTTTCATTAGGGATGCTAACCTCACATGCTGCAGAGTAGACTGGACTTATCTGAGTGCTGACCTCTATGCATGGATAGGCTGATGAGATAAGTTATGAGTGAATGCTTGTATCTGCTTTTTGTTTTGCATGTGCTTTTGGTCTCTTTTGTCAGGATACGAGGATGGAAGACATGTCAGCAACTTAACTCAATCAAGGTAAGCTGTCACCCAGCAAATACAAGTGACAACACCGCATTGCAAAAATGAACATGGAACATGCAATGTTAATTTCTTTCAATGAGAACAGACAGAGTGCTTAACTGATTCATTGTATTTTCAGACTGGACATACAATAAAGCTGGGGTCATATCTGCTGTCAAACATTAAGCCCTTGTGCCCCCTTGTCCTTGTGGGTGATTGTTTATTGTGAGCTCGGTTGAGCGCAGTGTATTTTTGTATTTTCCCCGTGTGACTGTTTGTTCCAGTGCGCCTGTTTTGCGCACTGGACTGGAAGAACGCTGTATTACGGATTAAACTCTGTATACCCTCCTGCGACTGAATCCTTCAAATCACGCATCACAGGTATTGTTATTGCTGTATTTATGATATGATACCTAATGGCATTTTATTTTCCAGCAGATTAAGGAGGATCATCTGGCTGTAAAGAGTTGAAGATAGGCATTGTTTGGAGCTCTATACTGCCTTTACCACAAGTTATTTTGTTGCATCTGACATTTTATTTTGGTCAATAAATCTACATTACTTTGATTTGGTGTACAGTACAATTTGTGCTATGAATGTCCATGAGTGAATTATTAGTATTAATCACTAATAAAACATGAACCATTTTTATTATAAAATGTTTAGAGACATCTTAAGACGGATGTCTCAAGACATTGGTATTTCCCAGACCTTTTTATAGACTGTCTTAAAGACGTCTTCATTTTCTAAGTCATGTATTAAGACATATTTCAAGACATCTCAAGAAGTCTTCATTTATATATCTTAAGACGACTCAAGACACGGTGATGGTTGGGTATGTACTTATCGTTAAAATGTCTTGCACAACTAACTTAATTTGTTTTGATCACATTACACATTTATTTTGGGATTCACCCCTGTAAACGTAATTTGCCTGATGACGCACGAGTGGAGAAGGAGTCTCATTTCATACAAGAACATTTTTGTCCACTTTCCTTCTCCTCGCCGACTCTCCTCAATTACCTTTGACCTTTTTCAAAAGGAGGCGAGAGAGGACAGAGGAGAGAGGACACAGGAGCTAATCCAATTGAGAAAAGGCCCATAACAACTCATTTCGTTCCTCCAGACCACAATATAATTAGATTACAAGACATTTGGCAGTGTGACATCATTCAAGATAGTCTATGGAGGGAGGAATCAGGTTAAGAGGTTACCAGTAGGCCTATAGCCTACAGCCTACTGATTACACGTCTAATTAACTCAAACTAATGTGTGGGTTCTGGTCAGTTTGATGAGCATTATCAGGCCTCTTCTTTACCTAGCAAGGCCCAATATTTGGATTGTCAGCAATAGGTAAGAGAATGAATTAGGCTCCTTCTACCCCTCACCTCGGCTAATAAAGGTAAAATATTGGGCTTTGGCGATGGCAAACATTTTATTGCCTTGACATGGCAATTAGGTCATTGTTCTTTATGCATTTTGTAATCTAAATACTATAAGCCATTGTTTTTCACCCAATACAAATCAAATAGTGGTTCAACTTTCCATGTTCCCATCTCAGGCCCAATCTACCTATTTTACTCAGGTGACAATGTGCTGACTCTCAGGAGAGACGTGCATGCATTAGACGCAGTGGTTCAGCTATAAATACTGATTCATCGCTCACTGTCTGACGGAGCTTCACGATGCTCTCAAACGCGACCATTCCACTGTCGGTTGACTTCAACAGCCCCGGCGATTTTCTTATCTTTATTTTCCACATTCTGTTCGCTACAAGTGCCATTCTCCTCGCTGGCTCGGTAGTGATCAGTATCTTTAGCACGAGATCTCTGCGAATACAGAACCGGTTCATATTCATGTTGAACACCAGCATCAGTGACACACTGACTGGTTTTTCCATTTACTACCTTGGTCTCTTCGACGTTCAAGAAGGCTACCCATCCAGGAATGGAACATTTTACATTTTGCCTTCATTCCTAGGGGTGAATGTGCTCACATTTTTGTTTGCACAATTCGACAGGTACTTTGCAGTGTGCCACCCCTTTTTTTACAATCGCTTCATCTCGCGGTCGTTTGTCATTGGAATTTGTGCGTTTTGTTGGATTTACACTTATTCCATATTAACGGTGCAAAACATGGTTCCCATCTCAAAAGCTGCGCAGATCAATGCGTTCGGCGTTATGACTTTGCAAATAATAGTTCTCACCAAGGTATTGATGACCATCAAGTTGTATATCATAGCCAGAAACCAGCTAGGGCGAGAGGCACCCAGCACTGAGAGAGATAACAAAAAAGAGTCTCTGCGCATCATAGTGTTTGTGGTCATATGCTTCTTAACGTTATGGGCTCCCTCCTTTGTCAATATCATAGTGCGGCAGCTAACTTACCGCGGTCTGAAGTTTAGGAATGAGGCAACAAATCTGTTTGCCATCTTGGCGAGGTTTAACGCATTGGTCACACCAGCGCTGTACATCTGGGGCAGCCCAGCGCTACGCGGTGCGGTATGGAGAACAGTGTGGAGGAGAGTGTGTCCCAAGCGGATGGGAAGGTAGGTTATTACAAAGGAGTCACCAACCCTGGTCCTATAGAGACCCCACAGGGTGCCACGTTTCTGTTTCAGACCTATAAACCAACTGAATCAAGATCTAAATGTTAGAACAAAAGTCTCTCCAGGACCAGGGTTGGAAGTTATCACCGTGTCAACCATTTAGGTAATGTGTCAAGATTGTAGGTGTTGATGTTTCTGTTTTTATCTCTCACATACAGAATTGGTTTTGATCACGTAAGGATGAGCAAAGACAGCGGAAGGACTTTAAGTATATCGAGGGTCTTGGGGCAACCGGTGTGAACAAGCTAAATGTCTCATTTTAAAGTGCGACACCCATGGCCATTGTTTGCTCCAATTTCCTTTTCCGCTATTTCCCCCAGAACTTTCTCTGGTAGCCTACCCACGCTCTTGTATTTCTTTTTTTTTTTCTGTAAAGACTGAGACATTTTAATTTCTAACCTGGTATTAATTTTGGAATTCATTAATTCATTTACATGTCGTGGTGGCCTATTTGTGAAAAAGATCAACTACACCTCATTTATCTTCTGTAAAAGTAAATTAACCAGGTTCAACGTGAACACCCAAAACCTGTTCCTATTCCCATCATTGTCAGAGATAGTCTTCTGTATCTTTGTGTTGGGACCCTTCCAAGAATGATGCATGTGAAATGTAACTTCACTTTTGTTGTGCACAGAGGTGAAATGGGATTTGAGAGATAGAACGGACCAGACTGTACATTTGTCTCTCTGGGAAAAAGTAAAACATATAATCTTGTAACCAACGTTTATTTTTTCCAGCTATCCAAAAATGTTCCACTAGGAATGTTATAGTATCGAATGCTACCTCAAGTTCCCCATTGAAAAATAAATGATTCATTAACTTGCACGTCTCCTGTTCGACTATGTGGCCAATTCTTGCAAACTGTTATTTTGTTACCCTGCGGCTATTTTATTACCCTGCATGTGAAAGGTACGTAGTCCAACCATATGTGGTGTGTCATCAAAGCTACAGACGTTCACCTATGGACAATATTGAAAATGTTTAGCTTTAAGTCTACATAGGCTACAAGAGTTGTACAAGCATTGTAGCCTACAAGACTACACCTGCTTATTTGTAATTTGTTGAATGCCTATATATCATCACTAAAATGTCAGTATTTGTTGTAAATGTGAAGATCAACGTCAAAAGCCTGACTGAATAAATATGTTTATTGTATGACTTCACACTGTTGTTTGAATAGAGCACCAATTTTCCAATTTCTCTTCTAGTAATATCTGAGGAATGGTGTCTTAAAGTGGTTCTCATCCACTTCAGTTGTTAAATTATATTTAGTTATGGTGTTTTTAACCAATCTAACTGCCACTAACGTAGAGGCCTATACTTAGGCTACTGTTTCCACTAAGAATGCTGTTATCTCCTTGTTCGTTTCTGTTTGTTTTGGATCACCAACTTTTTTATATGACAGGAAAGTATAATTTCAGCATGTTCTAACTGTGAGGCTGAGTCACAATTATTTTGAAGTATTTTCATATCACCCATCATTTAGGCCTACTAGCCTATAAGGATAATGAGACTTCTGAAAATAATTGTTTTTCAATGTGTTGGGTAGCTATATTGATTCGTTCAAATGCTTCCAAAGAACCAAACTAATTTTCAGAATTAATGTAGGCTTTAGGTCATAGGCTATTAAAACACGCAAGAGGCAGAAGGCCAAAGAGGAATGAAAGTATGATGTTTTGATCGTGCTTTATTTAATTCTAAGATAGTGTGTATCAGGGCCTCGTTTCCCAGTTGCGTTGTAACTTCAGCATTACAATGATCATACCAGATGCATTGTTATTTACGAGCTAACTTTTTAAGTGTTTCCCAAACAAGTGCGTAGAGAGAACGTTCGCTATTGTGTATTGTTAGGCCATGTGTCGATACTGATAGGATCGAAAGAAAAGCATTCAAATCAGCTCCTAGAGAGATATTATCACCTATGGCTGCAAACATTGAGGCGGCTTGTTCTAAATGCTTAACCTATAATAATTCACTAAATCAAGATTTGGCACATCATTGTACACATGTTTTTACACATTATGAAATAGCCTGGATTTAGCAAAATATAATTCAACAAAATTAACATAAAATTGATTCAGTGTGATTTAAATATATAGGCCTATTTAGCCTATAATGTATGCATCTTTTGCAGTCATCTTTGTTTTCATTTGAAGCATTGTGGTAACACTTCATTTTAAGGGGTCCTTATTACAGTGTAATTACATATGTAATTACAATGTAAGAAGTATTGTAATTAATTGTAATAATTCAGAGTTACACTGTAATAACAAGATGTAACTATTGGTGATTGCGGTCTGTAATTACAGAGGTGTAACAACGAATGCTTGTTACCATGGGGGTGTTGGCACCGACAGAAATGGCTCGCGACTAGCTCTTAGGAAACTTTGCGGTATATTGTTTTTTTATGTGTTATTTTTTACATTATTAGCTCAGGAAATGTTTTGTGTTATTACGTACAGCCGGGAAGAACGATTGGATATCAGAGCATTGGTAACTCACCAGAACTACCAGCATTATGAACAGGAATACGACTTCCCAGAAGCAGATCCTTTGTTCGCTCTACCCAGAGCAATTGAACTGATTCCAGAGGCCGACCCAAAATATCGCCGGCGGAGGAAAGGCACTCGTGGCGGCTTGCTGGTTCGACTTAGGAGGCGCACACACCACCCACCGCTTCCGAGTATATTACTTGCTAATGTTCAGTCTTTGGATAACAAAGTTGATGAGTTCAGGGCAAGGATATTTTCCAGAGAGACATCAGGGCCTGTAACATACTTTGTTTCACGGAAACATGGATCTCTCGGGATACTCTGTCGAAATCGGTCCAGCGAGAGGGATTCTCAGTTCATCTTGCAGACAGGAATAAATATCTCTCCGGGAAGCAGTAGGGTGGTGTCAGCGGGTGCTGTAGGTGGGTGTGGTGTGGGAATCAGGCGCAGGACGCAGAAGATAAGTCCAAAAGACTTTAGTAATGCACACTCAAAACACGATCCAACAGCCCGGAGGCGAGAAAATGCGCACACAGGCGTAAACAAAAGGGCGCACTAAGCATGTGCGAACAATACTCTCCTACACAAAGGAGGCAAGCTACAATAGTGCACTGTAAATAGTAGCGCACCAACACGACAGCGAAAACAATCACACACAACACCTGACAAACACAACGAGAACTTATAGGACACTAATGACGCTAAACGACAACAGGTGTACATAATCCAGACAAAACCAAACGAACATAGAAACATACAACGGTGGCAGCTAATATTCCGGAGACGACGAACGCCGAAGCCTGCCCGAGCAAGGAAGAGAGACAGCCTCGGCCGAAACCGTGACAGTACCCCCCCCCCCTTGACGCGCGGCTCCAGACGTGCGCCGACTCCGGCCTCGGGGACGACCAGGAGGACGCGGAGCAGGGCGCGTCGGGTGACTACGGTGGAATTCTGTCAGGAGAGACGGGTCCAAAATGTCTCTCCTCGGCACCCAGCACCGTTCCTCCGGGCGTACCCCTCCCACTCCACCAGATATTGGAGACCCCCCATCCGACTTCTCGAATCCAAGATGGACCGCACGGAGTACGCCGGTGCCCTCTCGATGTCCAATGGGGGCGGAGGAGTCTCCTTGATCTCATTTTCCTGGAGTGGGCCAGCTACCACCGGCCTGAGAAGAGACACATGGAGCAGGGGTTAATACTTTTATACTCAATAGGTAGTTGTAATCTGTAACACACCTCGTTCAATCTTCTCAGGACTTTAAACGGCCCCACAAACCGCCGACCCAGTTTCCCGACAGGGCAGGCGGAGGGGCAGGTTTCTGGTAGAGAGCCAGACTCGATCACCAGGTGCGTACACCGGTCCCTCACTGCGGTGGAGATCGGCGCTCGCCTTTGACGACGGAGGGCCCGCTGCAGGTGGACGTGTGCAGCGTTCCACGTCTCCTCCGAGCGCCGCACCCACTCATCCACCGCAGGAGCCTCGATCTGGCTCTGCTGCCAAGGTGCCAGAACCGGCTGGTAACCTAACACACATTGGAAAGGGGTTAGGTTAGTGGAGGAATGGCGTAGGGAATTCTGGGCCATTTCTGCCCAGGGGAACGTACCCGTGCCCACTCCTCCGGCCGGTCCTGGCAGTATGATCTAAGAAGCCTACCCACATCCTGGTTCACACGTTCCACCTGCCCATTACTCTCCGGATGGTAACCCGAGTGAGGCTCACCGAGACCCCCAACCGCTCCATAAAGGCTCTCCAGACTCTGGAGGTGAATTGGGGACCTCGATCAGACACAATATCCTCGGGTACCCCGTAGTGCCGGAAAACATGGGTGAATAGAGCTTCGCGGTCTGTAGGGCAGTAGGAAGGCCCGGCATAGGGAGCAAACGACAGGCCTTAGAGAACCGGTCCACAGCGACCAGTATAGTAGTATTCCCCTGTGAGGGAGGAAGGTCAGTGATGAAGTCCACCGAGAGGTGAGACCATGGTCGTTGTGGAACGGGCAGGGGTAGTAACTTACCCCTAGGCAGATGTCTAGGCGCCTTACACTGGGCGCACATCGAGCAGGAGGAGACATAAACCCTCACATCCCTCGCCAACGTGGGCCACCAGTACTTAGCACTAAGGCAGTGCACTGTCCGGCCTATACCAGGATGTCCAGAGGAGGGTGACGTGTGAGCCCAATAGATCAAACGATCCCGAACCTCGAGCGGAACGTACGTCCGACCATCCGGGCATTGAGGAGGACTAGGGTCGGTGCGCAACGCCCGCTCGAGTTCAGCATCGACCTCCCACACTACCGGTGCCACCAGACAAGACTCCGGCAGTATGGGAGTGGGCACCACGGACCTCTCCTCCGTGTCATACCGCCGAGACAGTGCGTCTGCCTTACCGTTCTGTGACCCAGGGATGTACGTGATCTTAAATACGAACCGGGTCAAAAACATATTCCACCGCGCCTGGCGAGGGTTCAGTCTCCTAGCTGCCCGGATGTACTCCAGGTTACGGTGGTCAGTCAAAATGAGGAAAGGGTGTTGAGCCCCCTCAGGCCAGTGCCTCCACACCTTTAGGGCCTGTACCACGGCTAACAGCTCCCTGTCCCCTACGTCATAATTTCTCTCCGCCGGACTGAGCTTTTTGGAATAAAAAGCACATGGGTGGAGTTTAGGTGGCGTGCCGGACCGTTGCGAAAGCACGGCTCCTATACCGGCCTCTGACGCGTCCACCTCTACCTGAAATGGTAAAGAGGGATCCGGATGCGCCAGCACCGGAGCCGAGGTAAACAGATCCTTCAGCCTCCCAAAAGCCCTGTCCGCCTCGGCTGACCACTGCAAACGCACCGGCCCCCCTTCAAAAGAGACGTTATGGGAGCTGCCACCTGTCCAAAACCCCGGATAAACCTCCGGTAGTAATTCGCAAACCCCAAAAACTGCTGCACCTCCTTCACAGTGGTTGGCGTTTTCCAATTACGCACGGCTGACACCCGGTCAACCTCCATCTTCACCCCTGACGCAGACAACTGATAACCCAAAAAGGAGATCGACTCCTGGAAAAACAGACACTTCTCTGCCTTGACATACAGGTCGTGCTCCAACAGCCTCCTCAACACTCGGCGCACCAGAGCCACATGCTCGACTCGGGTAGACGAGTACACGAGAATGTCATCTATGTACACGACCACCCCCTGCCCCTGCATGTCCCTGAATATCTCATCCACGAATGATTGGAAAACTGAAGGAGCGTTCATCAACCCGTATGGCATGACAAGATACAAGGTAACTAAAGGCTGTCTTCCATTCATCGCCCTCCCTAATGCGCACCAAGTTGTACGCGCTCCTGAGATCTAATTTAGTGAAAAAACGCGCCCCGTGCAATGACTCCGTCATGGTCGCAATCAGAGGAAGTGGATAACTGTACTTCACCGTGATCTGATTGAGACCACGGTAATCAATGCAAGGGCGTAACCCTCCATCCTTTTTCTTCACAAAAAAGAAACTCGAGGACGCAGGGGAAGTGGATGGCCGTATATATCCTTGTCTCAGAGATTCGTCTATGTAAGTCTCCATAGCTCTCTTCTCCTCCTGAGACAGAGGATACACATGGCTCCGTGGGAGCGCAGCTCCTGCCTGGAGGTCTATCGCACAATCTCCCTGCCTATGGGGAGGCAACTGCGTCGCCCTTCGACTTACTGAACACAATAGCCAAATCCTCATACTCAGGGGGAACGTGCAATGCGGGCACCTGGTTTGGACTCTCCACCGAGGTAGCCCCTACGGAAACGCCTAAACATCGACCCACACACTGGGCAGACCACTCCATCAGAGCCCTCTCCTGCCACGAAATAGACGGGTTATGGATACTCAACCAGGGCATGCCCAGCACCACCGGATATGCAGGCGAGTCGATCAGAAATAGCTGGATCATCTCCTTATGACCCCCCTGCGCACACATCCTAAGTGGCGCCGTGACCTCCCTGATCAAGCCCGATCCCAACGGACGGCTATCTAGGGCATGAACGGGGAATGGGACGTCAACAGGAAGAAGGGGAATCCCTAATTCTAAACAAAATTTCCTATCAACAAAATTCCCAGCCGCGCCTGAATCTACCAGCGCCTTATGCTGGGAATGAGATGCTACCTGTGGAAAACGCACAGGTATACAGAAGAGCTCTGGGTGAGTGGGGCGCCTACTCACCTGGAAGGACTCCCCAGTGCGGGGCCTGTCGTCTTCTCCCCGAGGAGGCCATCCCCAGCACCTAGCCGCGGTGTGTCCTCCACGGCCACAGTTGGTGCAGGAGACGGGCCCCTCGTACTCCCGACCCCTCCTCTCTCTAGCGCCAGCGCCCCAAGCTCCATAGGGCTCGGCTCGGAGGCGCTGGAGGGTGAAATGGACGGACCCCCCTCGGAACGTCCGCGGGTAGCCAGCAGGGTGTGCAGCCTGATGGACATGTCGACTAACTGGTCGAAAGAGAGACTGGTGTCCCTACAGGCCAGCTCCCGACGGACATCCTCTCGTAGACTACAGCGGTAGTGATCGATGAGGGCCCGCTCATTCCACCCTGCATCCGCCGCTAGAGTACGGAATTCTAACGCGAACTCCTGGGCGCTCCTCCTCCCCTGCCGGAGGCAGAACAGACGCTCCCCCGCCGCTTTCCCCTCCGGTGGATGGTCAAACACCACCCTGAAGCGGCGGGAGAACTCAGCGTATGTGATGGTGGTAGCGTCTATCCTCCTCCACTCGGCGTTGGCCCATTCCAACGCCTTGCCGGTAAGGCAGGAGATGAGGGCGGACACGCTCTCGTGTCCCGAGGGCGCCGGGTGCACGGTGGCCAGGTATAGCTCCACCTGGAGAAGGAAGCCCTGACACCCGGCAGCGGTCCCATCGTAGGCTCTCGGGAGCGAGAGTCGAATTCCCCTGGGTTCCGGAGCGGGAATGGGCTGACTGGCTGATGGTGATGGCAGGGGAGGTGGAGTTGGGGGTGTCCCTCGGGTCTCCCAGCGTTGAAGTGTGTTAATAACATCCTGCAGGGCGGTCCCGATCCGAAGGATCTGGTCATTCTGCTCCCGGACCCGATCCTCCAAAGTCTCCTGTGCTGCTGTGGCTCCTGCTGATTCCATTCTGAATGGTGTGTGATTCTGTCAGCGGGTGCTGTAGGTGGGTGTGGTGTGGGAATCAGGCGCAGGACGCAGAAGATAAGTCCAAAATACTTTAGTAATGCACACTCAAAACACGATCCAACAGCCCGGAGGCGAGAAAATGCGCACACAGGGGTAAACAAAAGGGCGCACTAAACATGTGCGAACAATACTCTCCTACACAAAGGAGGCAAGCTACAATAGCGCACTGTAAATAGTAGCGCACCAACACGACAGCAAAAAACAATCACACACAACACCTGACAAACACAACGAGAACTTATAGGGCACTAATGACGCTAAACGACAACAGGTGTACATAATCCAGACAAAACCAAACGAACATAGAAACATACAACGGTGGCAGCTAGTATTCCGGAGACGACGAACGCCGAAGCCTGCCCGAGCAAGGAAGAGAGGCAGCCTCGGCCGAAACCGTGACAGGTGGATGCGTGTGTTTCACGATTAACAACTCATGGTGTAATTGTAGTAACATAGAGGAACTCAAGTCCTTTTGGTCACCTGACCTAGAATACCTCACAATCAAATGCCGACCGTATTATCTCCCAAGATAATTTTCCTCTGTTATAGCCATGGCCGTTTATATCCCCCCTCAAGCCGATACCACAACGGCCCTCAAAGAACTTCACTGGACTTTATGCAAACTGGAGACAACATATCCTGAGGCTGCATTTATTGTAGCTGGGGGATTTTAACAATGCAAATTTGAGGACTAGGCTGCCGAAGTTCTATCAACATATCGACTTTAGTACTCGCGCTGCTAAAACAGCTGGCTGGTGTGTTTACGGACATATTCAATCTCTCCCTATCCCAGTCTGCTGTCCCCACATGCTTCAAGATGGCCACCATTGTTCCTGTACCCAAGAAAGCAAAGGTAACTGAACTAAATGACTATCGCCCCGTAGCACTCACTTCTGTAATCATGAAGTGCTTTGAGAGACTAGTCAAGGATCATATCACCTCTACCTTACCTACCATTCTAGACCCACTTCAATTTGCTTACCGCCCCAATAGATCCACAGACAATGCAATCGCCATCCCACTACACACTGCCCTATCCCACCTGGACAAGAGGAATACCTATGTAAAAATGCTGTTCATTGACTATAGCTCAGCATTCAACACCATAGTACCCTCCAAGCTCATCATTAAGCTCGAGGTCCTGATGGGCCGCCCCCAGGTGGTGAAGGTAGGAAACAACACCTCCACTTCGCTGATCCTCAACACTGGGGCCCCACAAGGGTGCGTGCTCAGCCCACTCCTGTACTCCCTGTTCACCCATGACTGCGTGGCCAAGCACTCCTCCAACTCAGTCATCAAGTTTGCAGACGACACAACAGTAGTAGGTTTGATTACCAACAATGACGAGACAGCCTACAGGGAGGAGGTGAGGGTGCCAGGAAAATAACCTCTCTCTCAACGTCAACAAAACAAAGGAGATGATCGTGGAATGGGCCGGACCAGGCTGACGACGCGCACCACAGGCTTGGTGCGGGGAGCAGGAACAGGCCGGACCGGACTGACGACGCGCACCATTGGCTTGGTGCGGGGAGCAGGAATGGGCCGGACTGGGCTGACGAAGCGCACCACAGGCTTGGTGCGGGGAGCAGGAACAGGCCGGGCCGCGCTGGCGACGCGCACCATAGGCTTGGTGCGGGAAGCAGGGACAGGCCGGACCGGTCTGGCGACGCGCACCATAGGCTTGGTGCGGGGAGCAGGGACAGGCCGGACCGGGCTGGCGACGCGCACCATAGGCTTGGTGCGGGGTGCAGGAACAGGCCGGGCCGGGCTGGCGACGCTCACCATTGGCTTGGTGCGGGGAGCAGGAACAGGCCGGGCCGGGCTGGCGACGCGCACCATAGGCTTGGTGCGGGAGCAGGAATAGGCCGGACCGGGCTGGCGACGCGCACCATAGGCTTGGTGCGGGGAGCAGGGACAGGCCGGACCGGTTGGCGACGCCGCACCATAGGCTTGGTGCGGGGAGCAGGAACAGGCCGGGCCGGGCTGGCGACGCGCACCATAGGCTTGGTGCGGGGAGCAGGAACAGGCCGGGCCGGGCTGGCGACGCGCACCATAGGCTTGGTGCGGGAGCAGGAACAGGCCGGACCGGTTGGCGACGCGCACCATAGGCTTGGTGCGGGAGCAGGATCAGGCCGGGCCGGGCTGGCGACGCGCACCATAGGCTTGGTGTGGGGAGCAGGGACGGGCCGGACCGGGCTGGCGACGCGCACCATTGGCTTGGTGCGAGGGGCAGGAACAGGCCGGGCCGGGCTGGCGACGCGTACCATTGGCTTGGTGCGTGGGGCAGGAACAGGCCGGGCCGGGCTGGCGACGCGCACCATTGACTTGGTGCGAGGGGCAGGAACAGGCCGGGCCGGGCTGGCGACGTGCATCACAGGCTTGGTGCGAGGAACAGGAACAGGCCGGACCGCACTGGGAACACACACCACTGGCCTCATACGGGGATCAGGAACGGGCCGGACCGGACTGGTAACACACTTCAGTACCTCTCGCCGTGCCTCTACACTTTCTTTCCCTCTAATGACCAATGGCCCCCGTAACCTGGTGGCCTTCTCTCCTCGTCCACAAACTCGCCCTTTATCTGCCTCCAGCAGCCCCGTCGTCCATGCCATGTGCCCCCCCCCCACCCCTAAATTTATTGGGGGTGCCTCTCGCCAGGTGTCTTTTATACAGGTAACAAACTGAGATTAGGAGCACTCCCTTTAAGAGTATGCTCCTAATCTCAGCTCATTACCTGTATAAAATACACCTGGGAGCCAGAAATCTTTCTGATTGAGAGGGGGTCAAATACTTATTTCCCTCATTAAAATGCAAATCAATTTGTAACATTTTGACATGCGTTTTTCTGGATATTTTTGTTGTTATTCTGTCTCTCACTGTTCAAATAAACCTACCATTAAAATTATAGACTGATCATGTCTTTGTCAGTGGGCAAACGTACAAAATCAACAGGGGATCAAATACTTTTTTTCCCTCACTGTATCTATGTTTAATTGTCACTCGATTAAAATAATTATGTAACAATTAACTCATTAGGAATTTGGGGCACCACGGAAGAAGTTGTTTAACGAGTTACCATCTCCCAAATTAAACTCTTAGAAGATATATGTTATAAATCGATAAGTCACTTATTAAATAATTACCTCTTATCAGTCTCATCCTGAATGTCGCATCATCCTTGAACCTGCAAGAACCCTAACCGTATTGATGAATCAGCAAAACACAAATTGGCTTATTTATTTATTTATTTACTAACTAACTAAATAATAACACAATGCAAACACACACAGGTTATTGATTACTAATGTAGTACAATGAAAACAGGTCCCTAGTGGACTGGACTAACATTAGCAAGAATGCTTGGGTATAGGGAGGGTCAGAATGGAAGGGAGAGACAGAGATTCAAACTATTGTAGTTATTTTGGAAACTACGCTCACAGTAATCATAATACTTATACACCCTAATAATCACTCATTCGGATTAGAAATGCAACATGTATTTACGTGTTGCTGTCCTCGATAGTTGAGTTGATGATGTAGGACTCTGGTTTGCCCACCAGAGATCTCAATGTTCTTGGTAGAATTTCTGGTTGTAGTGCTGGTTAGAATGGATACTTCAGATGTACCAGCGGTTGTCGGAGAGGGATTGTCCTCTCCTCTCGTGTCTTTAGTGAAAGTTCTCTAGACGACTATACATGCCAGCTGCAGACTGATATGATAAGGTCTAGTGCATTGTCTTCTTCTTCACCTCGTGTAGAGGTTGAGAGCTTCAGAGTTTCTCCATTTCAAACGTGTGGACTAACGTCTCACGTTTTCTGGTCTTTCTGAAATTCAACCATTTGCCACGTTTAGCTCACGCTTCACGTCTGCTGGTCTAAAGAGTTTCAACCATTTTAAGCCGTGGGGCTTGCTGGTCTGGTAGAAATTCAACCATTTGCAACGTTTAGCTCACGCTTCATGTCTGCTGGTCTAAAGAGTTTCAACCATTTTAAGCCGTGGGGCTTGCTGGTCTGGTAGAAATTCATCCATTTGCAACGTTTAGCTCATGCTTCACGTCTGCTGGTCTGTAGAATTTCAACCATTTTAAGCCCTGGGGCTTGCTGGTCTAAGGTGAATTTTGTCACAAGGCTTTCTATGCACTCGGGGTAAAAGGGGCGTTCCATCATGTTTGTGCTCATCTGACTGAGAACAAATAAAAATGGAAAACAATCATCTCATCTAGAATGCTAAAATCACATTGTTATCGTCACAAAATTATTACTATATTTAATCATTTGTTTTATAAAACAATTAATTAGCTACAGTGGTCCTCTGTAGCTCAATTGGTAGAGCATGGCACTTGTAACACCAGGGTAGTGGGTTCGATCCCCGGGACCACCCATACGTAAAAATGTATGTACACATGACTGTAAGTCGCTTTGGATAAAAGCATCTGCTCAATGGCATATTATAATTAGATGCAAACCTCATAACTGGGAAGTGTACCCCCCCAGAGATATAGTTATGTTGTTCCACCATCTTTAATGACATCACAACATAGTAATGAATTTGACATAATTGTTCTTTAAGTCCCCACCAACTATTTCCCACATTCTTTTAAGTAGGAATATTGTTTCATTATCCACTTTTGGATGTTGGAGTATTGGCGGGAAGACTTTCTTTGTTAACAAAGGGGTCCTTTCTCCCAATACTTCATGGCAAGGAAGAGAAAGTCTGCACATAAAACTGGCCCACAGGAAAGGGGGTGTTCAAACCTTTGCCTGGCCGGTATCTTTGATCCTCAGCCCATGAGGCCAAGTCATGACAGTACCAAGGCGCTAATGTGTCTCTCTCCTCACTGAATGAATGACGTCAATAGATGACGTCAATGGATAGAAACTGATAATTGTGCACATGACTTCACAATTGAATTTGAATGAGGAGGATGAAATTGAAATTTAGAACAATAGTGTGCCCTGCTTGTCCTCTTCCCCGCTGCACAACAGCTCACAACCGGGGAAAAGATACCTATTTTTTAAATTTCTACTTTGTCAGAAGAAGCTTTAACTGGAATGTATTACTTACTGTAACTATAATACTAATCGAATCTACAAATAAAATGTATCAAATGTACAGTGGGGAAAAAAAGTATTTAGTCAGCCACCAATTGTGCAAGTTCTCCCACTTAAAAAGATGAGAGAGGCCTGTAATTTTCATCATAGGTACACGTCAACTATGACAGAAAAAATGAGAAAAGGAATTCCAGAAAATCACATTGTAGGATTTTTTATGAATTTATTTGCAAATTATGGTGGAAAATAAGTATTTAGTCACCTACAAACAAGCAAGATTTCTGGCTCTCACAGACCGGTAACTTCTTCTTTAAGAGGCTCCTCTGTCCTTCACTCGTTACCTGTATTATTGGCACCTGTTTGAACTTGTTATCAGTATAAAAGACACCTGTCCACAACCTCAAACAGTCACACTCCAAACTCCACTATGGCCAAGACCAAAGAGCTGTCAAAGGACACCAGAAACAAAATTGTAGACCTGCACCAGGCTGGGAAGACTGAATCTGCAATAGGTAAGCAGCTTGGTTTGAAGAAATCAACTGTGGGAGCAATTATTAGGAAATGGAAGACATACAAGACCACTGACAATCTCCCTCGATCTTGGGCTCCACGCAAGATCTCACCCTGTGGGGTCAAAATGATCACAAGAACGGTGAGCAAAAATCCCAGAACAACACGGGGGGACCTAGTGAATGACCTGCAGAGAGCTGGGATCAAAGTAACAAAGCCTACCATCAGTAACACACCACGCCGCCAGGGACTAAAATCCTGCAGTGCCAGACGTGTCCCCCTGCTTAAGCCAGTACATGTCCAGGCCCGTCTGAAGTTTGCTAGAGTGCATTTGGATGATCCAGAAGAGGATTGGGAGAATGTCATATGGTCAGATGAAACCAAAATAGAACTTTTTGGTAAAAACTCAACTCGTCGTGTTTGGAGGACAAAGAATGCTGAGTTACATCCAAAGAACACCATACCTACTGTGAAGCATGGGAGTGGAAACATCATGCTTTGGGGCTGTTTTTCTGCAAAGGTACCAGGATGACTGATCCGTGTAAAGGAAATAATGAATGGGGCCATGTATCCCGAGATTTTGAGTGAAAACCTCCTTCCATCAGCAAGGGCATTGAAGATGAAACGTGGCTGGGTCTTTCAGCATGACAATGATCCCAAACACACCGCCCGGGCAACGAAGGAGTGGCTTCATAAGAAGCATTTCAACTATGACAGACAAAATGAGGGAAAAAAATCCAGGCCTAGCCAGTCTCCAGATCTCAATCCCATAGAAAATCTTTGGAGGGAGTTGAAAGTCTGTGTTGCGCAGCGACAGCCCCAAAACATCACTGCTCTAGAAGAGATCTGCATGGAGGAATGGGCCAAAATACCAGCAACAGTGTGTGAAAACCTTGTGAAGACTTACAGAAATCGTTTGACCTGTGTCATTGCTAACAAAGGGTATATAACAAAGTATTGAGAAACTTTTGTTATTGACCAAATACTTATTTTCCACCATAATTTGCAAATAAATTCATAAAAAATCCTACAATGTGATCTTCTGGATTTTTTTCCCTCATTTTGTCTGTCATAGTTGACGTGTACCTATGATGAGAATTACAGGCCTCTCTCATCTTTTTAAGTGGGAGAACTTGCACAATTGGCGGCTGACTAAATACTTTTTTCCCCCACTGTATTACACTAATGTTTTTGTTGTAAGACAAACTGAAATATGCAAGGCCTACGTGTTGCAGTATGCCTTTGTAGAAACATTTAAAACATATCCTTACATGCATTGTATGTACTTCAAAATAAACTACATATTCTTAAGACATGACTTCATTCCTTCAATCATTTTAAATGTATTCATGGTATTTACTTAGTTTGATAACAACACAGTAGGTGAATCTGATGCATATGCTAATGTGCCGGCTGACAACATTCTCTAACAGATACTTATATGGTGAAAGGCCCAGCGGTGTTAATTAATCTAGTGTTAATTAATCTAGTGTTAATTACCATGAAAAACACTTAGAGGAGCAAGCACACCACATTTTCTTTAGGAAATAATTTTTCCAGTTATTGTCTATAAAAAAATATATATATTTTGTAAACATTTTTGGAGAGAATGAGCGGTATATTGATATAATGTATATAACAAACAGTACGAAAAGGCAGACTATATTTGTGTTTGGATTTTTCGAGCATTGGGAGATAGTATTGGCCCCTATAAATACATTTGGAACCAACAGGAAGACTATTGAAGCCCTGTTTATACCTGGTGCTAAAATGCGTCCTTTGTTCTGATCTTGTCAACATTCTGATTATGTCCACATTTTTAGGCAGGTGTAGATGATTAAGAGACTGATTGTGATCAGATCTTCCTGCACCTCCGGAGGCAGTCAGGCACACATTGTGTCTGGATATTTACATTTACATTTTAGTCATTTAGCAGACGCTCTTATCCAGAGCGACTTACAGGAGCAATTAGGGTTAAGTGCCTTGCTCAAGGGCACATTTACGTCATTTAGCAGACGCTCTTATCCAGAGCGACTACAAATTGGTGCATTCACCCTATAGCCAGTGGGATAACCACTTTACAATTAATTTTTTTTTTGGGGGGGTAGAAGGATTACTTTATCCTATCCCAGGTGTTCCTTAAAGAGGTGGGGTTTCAAATGTCTCCGGAAGGTGGTGAGTGACTCCGCTGTCCTGGCGTCGTGAGGGAGCTTGTTCCACCATTGGGGTGCCAGAGCAGCGAACAGTTTTGACTGGGCTGAGCGGGAACTATGCTTCCGCAGAGGATTGGGAGCCAGCAGGCCAGAGGTGGATGAACGCAATGTCCTCGTTTGGGTGTAGGGACTGATCAGAGCCTGAAGGTACGGAAGTGCCGTTCCCCTCACTGCTCCATAGGCAAGCACCATGGTCTTGTAACGGATGCGAGCTTCAACTGGAAGCCAGTGGAGTGTGCGGAGGAGGGGGGTGACGTGAGAGAACTTGGGAAGGTTGAACACCAGACGGGCTGCGGCATTCTGGATGAGTTGTAGGGGTTTAATGGCACAGGCAGGGAGCCCAGCCAACAGCGAGTTGCAGTAATCCAGACGGGAGATGACAAGTGCCTGGATTAGGACCTGTGCCGCTTCCTGTGTAAGGCAGGGTCGTACTCTCCGAATGTTGTAGAGCATGAACCTGCAGGATCGGGTCACCGCCTTGATGTTAGCGGAGAACGACAGGGTGTTGTCCAGGGTCACGCCAAGGCTCTTCGCACTCTGGGAGGAGGACACAACGGAGTTGTCAACCGTGATGGCGAGATCATGGAACGGGCAGTCCTTCCCCGGGAGGAAGAGCAGCTCCGTCTTGCCAGGGTTCAGCTTGAGGTGGTGATCCGTCATCCATACTGATATGTCGGCCAGACATGCAGAGATGCGATTCGCCACCTGGTTATCAGAAGGGGGAAAGGAGAAGATTAGTTGTGTATCGTCAGCGTAGCAATGATAGGAGAGGCCATGGGAGGATATGACAGAGCCAAGTGACTTGGTGTATACGGAGAAAAGGAGAGGGCCTAGAACTGAGCCCTGGGGGACACCAGTGGTGAGAGCACGTGGTGCGAAGACAGCTTCTCGCCACGCCACTTGGTAGGAGCGACCGGTCAGGTAGGACGCAATCCAGGAGTGAGCCGCGCCGGAGATGCCCAGCTCGGAGAGGGTGGAGAGGAGGATCTGATGGTTCACTGTATCAAAGGCAGCAGACAGGTCTAGAAGGACAAGAGCAGAGGAGAGAGAGTTAGCTTTAGCAGTGCGGAGAGCCTCCGTGACACAGAGAAGAGCAGTCTCAGTTGAATGACCAGTCCTGAAACCTGACTGGTTTGGATCAAGAAGGTCATTCTGAGAGAGATAGCAAGAGAGTTGGCTAAAGACGGCACGCTCAATAGTTTTGGAAAGAAAAGAAAGAAGGGATACTGGTCTGTAGTTGTTGACATCAGTGGGATCGAGTGTTGGTTTTTGAGAAGGGGTGCAACTCTCGCTCTCTTGAAGACGGAAGGGACATGGCCAGCGGTCAAGGATGAGTTGATCAGCGAGGTGAGGTAGGGGAGAAGGTCACCGGAGATGGTCTGGAGAAGAGAGGAGGGGATGGGGTCAAGCGGGCAGGTTGTTGGGCGGCCTGCAGTCACTAGTCGCAAGATTTTATCTGGAGAGAGAGGGGAGAAAGAAGTCAAAGCATAGGGTAGGGCAGTGTGAGCAGGACCGGCATTGTCATTAGACTTAACAAACGAGGATCGGATGTCGTCAACCTTTCTTTTTCAAAGTGGTTGACGAAGTCATCCACAGAGAGGGAGGAGGGGGGAGGATTCAGCAGTGAGGAGAATGTGGCAAAGAGCTTCCTAGGGTTAGAGGCAGATGCTTGGAATTTAGAGTGGTAGAAAGTGGCCTTAGCAGCAGAAACAGATGAAGAAAATGTAGAGAGGAGGGAGTGAAAAGATGCCAGGTCGGCAGGGAGTTTAGTTTTCTTCCATTTCCGCTCAGCTGCCCGGAGCTCTGTTCTGTGAGCTCGCAATGAGTCATCAAGCCACGGAGCTGGAGGGGAGGACCGAGCCGGCCGGGAGGATAGGGGACACAGGGAGTCAAAGGATGCAGAAAGGGAGGAGAGGAGGGTTGAGGAGGCAGAATCAGGAGATTGGAGGGAGAAGGATTGAGCAGAGGGAAGAGATGATAGGATGGAAGAGGAGAGAGTAGTGGGAGAGAGAGAGCGAAGGTTGCGGCGGCGCGTTACCATCTGTGTAGGGGCAGAGTGAGTAGTGTTGGAGGAGAGCGAGAGAGAAAAGGATACAAAGTAGTGGTCGGAGACATGGAGGGGAGTTGCAGTGAGATTAGTAGAAGAGCAACATCTAGTAAAGATGAAGTCAAGCGTATTGCCTGCCTTGTGAGTGGGGGGATGGTGAGAGGGTGAGGTCAAAAGAGGAGAGGAGTGGAAAGAAGGAGGCAGAGAGAAATGAGTCAAATGTAGACGTAGGGAGGTTGAAATCCCCCAAAACTGTGAAGGGTGAGCCATCCTCAGGAAAGGAACTTATCAAAGCGTCAAGCTCATTGATGAACTCTCCAAGGGAACCTGGAGGGCGATAGATGACAAGGATATTAAGCTTAAATGGGCTAGTGACTGTGACAGCGTGGAATTCAAATGAGGAGATAGACAGATGGGTTAGGGGGAAAAATTGAGAATGACCACTTGGGAGAGATGAGGATTCCTGTGCCACCACCCCTCTGACCAGATGCTCTCGGGGTATGCGAGAACACATGGTCAGACGAGGAGAGAGCAGTAGGAGTTGCAGTGTTTTCAGTGGTAATCCATGTTTCCGTCAGCGCCAGGAAGTCGAGGGACTGGAGGGTAGCATAGGCTGGGATGAAGTCAGCCTTGTTGGCAGCAGAACGGCAGTTCCAGAGGCTGCCTGAGACCTGGAACTCCAGGTGTGTGGTGCGTGCAGGGACCACCAGGTTAGAGAGGCAGCAGCCACGCGGTGTGAGGCGTTTGTGTAGCCTGTGCGGAGAGGAGAGAACAGGGATAGGCAGAGGCATAGTTGCCAGGCTGCAGCAGATGGCTACAATAATGCAGAGGAGATCGGAATGAAATGAACTAAACATCTGGGAAAGGAGAGAGCAGGCCTCCCTCACCAAAAAAAAAATAATATAACTCTCCCAACTTCCACCTCAGAAACTATAATTGTTTCACTGAACCACCCGAATAAAACTCTCCCAACTTCCACTTTAGAAATTAGAATTGTTGTAAACTACAGCAGACTGTTATCAGTAGCTGTAATTAAGTACAGCAGCTACCAACCACCTAACGTTAATGCCTCGGATGATGTTAGAAAAACAGCTGAATGGTAGCAGCTAGCTGCCTCAAACACAGGTACTCTTAAGCATGAAATAACATTGGAAACAACTAACCACAGTTGCTAAAAGTTACCAGTAGCTACCCGCTAGCTAGCTAGCTAGCTTTGTTGGTCCAAGTAGTGGGTAAGCTAGCCTCGTGCTTCGCCGGGGTCTGCCGAATACAATACTTACCTACAATAATTACCTACAATAACCTTCAAT
Source organism: Coregonus clupeaformis (assembly GCF_020615455.1). Taxonomy (NCBI): domain Eukaryota; kingdom Metazoa; phylum Chordata; class Actinopteri; order Salmoniformes; family Salmonidae; genus Coregonus; species Coregonus clupeaformis. Next base: position 12,362,587 of record NC_059209.1, read on the forward strand.
AACTACCTGAGTAAGCTACCTATAATACCAAACTACAATACCTACCTACAATCTAAATACATGGTTTAAGCTTAACTCAACACCATATAAGAAGCCAAGCTTACCTTTCATAACGCAGCAATGATTAAACGTTGGGTAGCTAGCACAAAGATATTGTATTTAGCTACTACAGTACAGCCAGCTGGTAGTGTTGGCTAGCTAGCAATGGCTGCTGTGTTGACTTTGTTTGAAAAACGGCGTCGCTGCGAAAAAATGTAGCTGGCTAAAATGATATTGTTTTTAGTTGCTACTGTTGCTAATAGCTACTCGCCAGCTAATCCAGGAGGTGAGTTAGCTAGCTAGCTTGTACTACACCGGCACCGCCCGAATACAAAAGTAACCTACAATAACTACACAACAGCTACCCACAACAGCCCACGATGCCTACCTATACTACTTAATAATATACAGCCCACGATGCCTACCTATAATACCTAACTACAATCTAAATACATAGTTTAAGCCTTACTCGACAAAGCCCAAGCTATGTATAAAGCCAAACTGGCAGACTGCAATCAGTAGCCGTAATTAAGTACAGCAGCTACCAACCACCTAACGTTAATGATAATGAGGTTAGAAAAACAGCTGAATGGTGGCGGCTAGCTGGCTCAATCACAGGTACTCTTAAGCGTGAAATAACATTGGAAACAACTAACCACTGTTGCTAAAAGTTACCAGTAGCTACCCGCTAGCTAGCTAGCTAGCTTTGTTGGTCCAAGTAGTGGGTAAGCTAGCCTCGTGCTTCGCCGGGGTCCGCCGAATACAGTCCTTACCTACAATAATTACCTACAATAACCTACAATAACTACCTGAGTAAACTACCTATAATACCTAACTACGATACCTACCTACAATCTAAATACATGGTTTAAGCTTTACTCAACACCATATAAGAAGCCAAGCTTACCTCCTGCTAGAGAAAACACAACCTCTCCCGACCACCGTCCACCGACAAAGATATCTTAATAGTGTAGATGGATCTGGACAAGGAAACTATTTAAATCATCATTATCGCATCCTTTTAAATAATTGACAGGTGGTACTATTGACTTATGGCATCAATATGTCTTAAAATTAAATAAATAAATATTAATTTGACATAATATCTGAGAAAGAATTTGCATGCAGGACAGGAAATCTGGTCAGCACTCCACCAATCTGGCCATTATTGTAGAGTGGCCAGACGGAAGGCATTCTTCAATAAAAGGCACATGACATTCCACTTGGAGTTTGCCAAAAGGCACTTAAAGGACTCAGAATATGAGAAACAAGATTCTCTGGTCTGATGAAACCAAGATTGAACTCTTTGGCCTGAATGCCAAGCGTCACGTCTGGAGGAAACCTTGCACCGTCCCTACGGTGAAGCATGGTGGTGGCAGCATCATGCTGTGGGGATGTTTTTCAGTGGCAGGGACTCGGAGACTAGTCAGGATCAAGGAAAAGATGAACAGAGCAAAGTTCAGAGAGATCCTTGATGAAAATCTGCTTCAGAGCGAAAAAAAGAGGACTGACCACGCCCCCATTCTCATCGACGGGGCTGTAGTGAAATAGGTTGAGAGCTTCAAGTTCCTTGGTGTCAACATCACAAATAAACTATCATGATCCAAACACACCAAGACAGTCGTGAAGAGGGCACGACAAAGTCTATTTCCACTCAGGTGACTGAAAAGATTTGGCATGGGTCCTCAGATCCTCAAAAAGTTATACAGATGCACCATCGACAGCATCCTGACTGGTTGTATCACTGCCTGGTATGGCAACTGCTCAGCCTATGACCGCAAGGCACTACAGAGGGTAGTGCGTACGCCCCAGTAAATCACTGGGGCCAATCTTCCTGCCATCCAGGACCTCTATACCAGGTTGTGTCAGAGGAAGGCCCTAAAAATTGTCAAAGACTCCAGCCACCCCAGTCATAGACTGTTCTCTCTGCTACCGCACGGCAATCGCTACCGGAGTGCCAAGTCTAGGTCCAAAGGCTTCTAAACCTCTACAGGATCATTGTCCCGTATACGGGACGGTTGAGCTAACGTGCGCTAATGTGATTAGCATGACTGTTGTAAGTAACAGCAAACTTTCCAGGACATAGACATGTCTTATATGGGCACAAAGCTTAAATTCTTGTTAATCTAACAGCGTTGCAAATAAAAAGCCATATCAAAGACTGGCCAACAAAAAGAAAAGATTAAGATGGGCATTCTGAGATATGGCTTTTTCTTTGCAACTCTGCCTAGGTCAGCATCCCGGAGTCACCTCTTCACTGTTGATGTTGAGACTGGTGTTTTGTGGGTACTATTTAATGAAGCTGCCAGTTGAGGACCTGTGAGGCGCCTGTTTCTCAAACTAGACCCTCTAATGTATTTGTCCTCTTGCTCAGTTGTGCACCGGGGCCTCCCACTCCTCTTCCTATTCTGGTTAGAGCCAGTTTGCGCTGTTCTGTGAAGGGAGTAGTACACAGCGTTGTACGAGATCTTCAGTTTCTTGGCAATTTCTCGCATATAATAGCCTTCATTTCTCAGAACAAGAATAGACTGACGAGTTTCAGAAGAAAGTTTTTGTTTCTGGCCATTTTGAGCCTGTAATTGAACCCACAATTGCTGATGCTCCAGATACTCAACTAGTCTCAAGAAGGCCAGTTTTATTGCTTCTTTAATCAGCACAACAGTTTTCAGCTGTGCTAACATAATTGCAAAAGGGTTTTCTAATGATCAATTAGCCTTTAAAATGATAAACTTGGATTAGCAAACAGAACGTGCCATTGGAACACAGGACTGATGGTTGCTGATAATGGGCCTCTGTACGCCTATGTAGATATTCCATAAAAAATCTGCTGTTTCCAGCTACAATAGCCATTTACAACATTAACAATGTCTACACTGTATTTCTGATCAATTTGATGTTATTTTAATGGACAAAAAAATTGCATATAGACTCCCTACTGTTATTTTATTTTACTGCTGCTCTATTTTTTACTTTTCAATTTTTTACTTAACCTTATTTTTCATAAAACTGCATTGGGAAAGGGCTTGTAAGTAAGCATTTCACTGTAAGGTCTACACCTGTTATATTCGGCGCCTGTGGCAAATAACATTTGATTTGATTTGAGGAGTGGCTTCGGGACAAGCCTCTGAATGTCCTTTAGAGCCCGGACTTGAACCCGATCGAACATCTCTGGAGAGACCTGAAAATAGCTGTGCAGCGATGCTCCCCATCTAACCTGACAGAGCTTGAGAGGATCTGCAGAGAAGAATGGGGAAAACTCCCCAAATACAGCTGTGCCAAGCTTGTAGCGTCATACCCAAGAAGATTTGAGGCTGTAATCGCTGCCAAAGGTGCTTCAACAAAGTACCTTTGTAAAGGGTCTAAATACTTATGTAAATCTTATTATTTCTGTATTTTATTTTTTATAAATTTGCAAAAAAATCTAAAAACCTGTTTTTGCTTTGTCAGTATGGAGTATTATGTGTAGATTGATGAGGGGGGGAAAAAACAATTTAATCCATTTTAGAAAAAGGTTGTAAAGTAACAAAATGTGGAAAAAGTCAAGGGGTCTGAAAACTTTCCGAAATCTCTGTATTCTATGCGTTGGGGGGACGGGGGGTACTGTCACATCCACTCCCGCTCCGGCGCTCGACGTCACCGGTCTACTAACCACCAGTCCTGGCAGCCCATCTTTACGCACACCTGGCAACCATCTATACGCACACCTGCGTCTCATCATCAGTCACACCTGGACTTCATTCCTCCCTTGATGACCTGTCCTTTATATAGCACTATTTTGTTATCAGTCATCAGGTAGTATTGTTTGTCATTCCATATCAGCCGCTTCTCTTGTTTTGTATCGTTCCATGTTCGTTACTACACTCGCTAATTGCACCTGCTTCCTGACTCCCTGCATCTACGTTATATCTGCATGGCAATTGCGAGCTCCCTCAAAACTTGAGACATCTGTGGCATTGTGTTGTGTGACAAAACTGCACATTTTACAGTGGCCTTTTATTGTCCCCAGCACAAGGTACACCTCTGTAATGAGAAATGCTCACTAACAGGGATGTCAAGAAATTGGTGCACAACATTTTAGAGAAATTAGCTTTTTGTGCGTATAGAAAATGTCATAAAACATGGGACCAATTGTACATGTTGCGTTTATATTTTTGTTCAGTATAGTTCAAAAGGTGGAAATTGTTCATACAGTATGTCTATATCTGATCATCATGCAAATGTATGAAAATAATGTATAACCAATGCTCCAAATTGTGCCACAAGGTGGATATTTAATCTCACTCTCTTAAAAAAGGAGGATTTCTGTAATCAATTCAGGTCTGATTTACATTAATTTATCCTCCTCAGTAAAGAGTCTGTGGTATTAGGTATTAGAAACAATATAATAGCATTTGATTCTTTTTTCAACAAGTCTGAACAAAAAAATATAGCCAAATTGGAGTCCACTCTATCCTTGATAACAGCTTTCTGCTGAGAAGGAGAGATAATTATGAATCATCAAATCTGAGATAAATTCCATTCTCAGATTATGAGCAGAATTTCTCATTCATAGAGTCAGACAACCTGATTATCTGGACAATAGACCTAGCTTCCTCTTAGTTAGTAAATTACGCAATAATGATAGTCTTGCTGACATTGTTTCCATTGTATGACGATGGTGTTCTCTTGCATGATTCACCATCAACACCCCCCTAAAAAATATAAAAAAAATTATACAGTTCTGAAGTACAAAATACCTCAGACAGCATAAGCCCCTTTTTCGAGGGCTTGAATTTACCGCAACTCTCCTCCTTCGATGATGCGCAGTCTGTAGATGCACCTATAACGCTCAGTAAACTACACAATGCATTGAATGACATGAACTGATGTAAATCCCCTGGATGGGATGGCATCCCACCGGAATTCTATTTAACCTTTTGGTCTGAACTTGGCTCGATATTATTAGAAATGGTACAAACATCTATTCAAATGGAAATGTTCAATAGAGATATTAATACTGCAATGATCTATTTGTTACAGAAAAAAGGTAAAGACCCAACTCTCTGTTCAAGTCATATGCCTCTCTCCCTCATCAACAGTGACATGAAATTGTATGCCAAGATTTAGCCAGGCACCTTGAAACCATTTTACCCAAACTAGTTCATTCTGCTCAAACAGGTTTTGTCAAATATACACAAAAGTATGTGGACACCTCTTCAAATTTGTCGATTCGGCTATTTCAGCCACACCAGTTACTGACAGGTGCACAAAGCGAGGACCATACAGAAATTATTTGTCAAGATTGGTGTGGAAGAACTTGACTGGCCTGCACAGAGCCCTGACCTCAACTCCATCGAACACCTTTGGGATGAATTGGAACACAGACTCCGGCACTAATTACCCAACATCAGTGCCTGACCTCACTAATGCTCTTGTGGCTGAATGGAAGCAAGTCCCCGCAGCAATTTTCCAACATCTAGTGGAAAGCCTTCCCAGAAGAGTGGAGGCTGTTATAGCAGCAAAGGGGGACCAACTCCATATTAATGCCCATGATTTTGGAATGAGATTTTCGACTAGCAGGTGTCCACATACTTTTGGTCATGTAGTGTAGATTGGCGTCAGACAATCTGAGATGTCTTCTACATGTAATCCACATTACACCTAATTGACCATCTGCCTGTGCAGTCCTGTCAATTGATGCGGGGAAGGCCTTTGACCGTCTCGAATGGTCCTACCGCTGGTATACTATGGAACGGATGGGATTTGTCAAAATGTTTATGACTATGTAAAAAACACTGTATACTAACCCCTCTGCGATGGTCTTGATGGGTAACCAATGCTCCTCGCAGTTCACCATCAAACAGGGAAATTGTCAAGGCTGTCCAGCCTCCTATTTGCCCTAACACTGGAGCCTTTAGCTAAAAAAATATGTAAATTCCAAGATATAGGGCAAATATACTAAGCTATATGGAATTTCTTTAAGAATATCATACCAAGGATTATTTTTGCTATTTAATTTTGAATTTTAAGACCCCTTAAAGTATCAAACAAATATATAAAAAAAATATTTGATGAACATTTTTATTTGGCCTTACTGCCATTAGCCCATACAAACGCATTGAATAACAGATTCACTACTTGGAACAACATAGTCCCCCCAAAAAAAATGTAAAATAAGTTTGTTCTGAAATATCTGTACTACTGAGAGATATAAGAAAGATCAGGAAACTTTTAACCAAATTTTTGGCACTAAACAGTCTCCATATATACTGTACTTAATTTTTTTCAACTGGTACCGGGTGACCTTCAGACGAGTCTTGTGAGGCCTGTGGGCATCCTAAAGCAAAACATGTATGTGTTCGTGACAGTCTCGTCTTTCCATAGAGGGGAATAATAGTTATTTTGTGAGAATGGTTTGACAAACACAGCTCTAGCTCTGTCACCTTTCACAGCAGATGTGGAAGTGCGACATCGGCGGATGTGGTGGATTCCATCCAATGCAAAAAATCAATGTCTCTAACTTAAACTGACAGATTCTTATGGGGATATTTGTATTATGCTAATTAGATTTAAGATGGGACACAGGCCACCAAACCTCATTATATGCAAATTACATATTATTTGTTCCATGGCAATGTACCACAATGTATTAAGTATATTCAGACAATTCAGCCATATATCAAGTTATAAAATAAATCTCACTAAATCATCTCTGCTCCCACTTAACAAAGCAATGTTTAATCTCAACATAGAATCAAAGATACCAATTGGGACCCATTTTAAATACCTGTGCATTTACATTTTTCCCTCTCTAGATAAAAATGTTCTAAGAACTACAAACAAGTCACAACTGCAATTACAGCAGATCTTGACAGATGGTTTAATCTAACATGAACTTTATCAGGTCAAATTTCGACAGTCAAAATGAATGTCTTGCATAGACTGAATTTATTTGTTAGCATGCTTCCTTTTCCCACGCCATTAGGGTACTTGGAAAAGATTCAAAGTTCAGTCTTTACTTTGGAAAGGGAAACATCCCAGAATTAAAATGACTACACTCCAGCTAGTTCAGAAACCCAAAGGTTTTGGGGGTCTAGGTTTACCCAACTTCAAGTTATATGCTTTGTCTCTAGTGCTCCACCCACTTAAGAAATGGTTTGATCAAGATAAATGTCTTCCTTGGTTGGAAATAGAGGGAAATATAGTGTCACCATTTACATAGAAAGATGTACTATTCTCTGCCTTACCTCCTATGTTTTGCTGTACTCAGTTTAGACCAAACATCGCCCACTCAATACAGACGTGGCAACAAATCGAAAAACTGCGTAATTTGGAAGTGCAATGGCATACCCAAACACCAATATTTAGAAATAACTCCCTACCTTTGGGAGGGAAACCTATTATTTGTCAACAATAGTCTGAACAAGGAATTCATAAACTTTCAGACATAATGAATGATGAAGGTTTATTATCCTTTCATCACCTAAATAAATATGTATAATTTACCTGGTTCATCTTTTTTTATTTATTTGGAGTTAAGAACCGCTATGTGCACTTATGGAGTCTACTAAAAACTACTAGAAGCCATCCGTAAACCAATGAGAATAGTTACGGTATTGAATACAGATCTTAAAGACTACAAACAAAATACAGATTGGAAAAGAGTCTGAAACAATATACCAATGTCCTCCCGAAATTTTAATGATCAACTATTACAGATTTTATTTGACTCTGTGGAAACGCTGCCAATTTAAACTTGCTACTACTCCAAATTGTCTGTTGTTTTCTCAAAGAATCATTGGAACCTACATGCACATGATGTGGGACTGCCCCAGTGTGAAGACCTTTTGGTCACAGGTGCCAGGTTTGTGTCGAGCATAGTTGGTGCTGCCATTCCCTATCGCCCCAATATATTATTGTTGAATGATGACTCTTCACTGACTCTCACAGTACCCCAGAAGCGAGTATGGTTGTCTGGACTGACTGCGGCAAAAATAATGTTGGTGACCAGATGGAAGCCTCCACATAAGCTCAGCATAACAAAACTTCCTTGACGTCCTTTCACTAGAGGTCTCCATAACGCGTGTGAACAGCGCCAAGGAAACAACATTAGATACATCCAATAGAGCAGTCGAAAACGTCAAAAGCTTATTATGAGTTTAATGTAATGTTTGAATTCATCAATTGTGTTTTGAATATCTGTTTCGAATATTGATGTATGCTGGCTGATTCTATTCATATGTGCCTTGGTCCCACAACCGAACATAAGATGAGTTACCTGTGATGTTTTTTTAATGCATAGATAGGTCCACAACCTGAGCCCATAGGAATGGGTCGCACCTACTGATTAGCCCACCCAACTACCTCATCCCCAAATTGTTATTTACATTGTTATTTATTTTGCTAATTTGCACCCCAGTATCTCTATTTGTACATCATCTTCTGCACATCTATCACTCCAGTGTTAATACTAAATTATAATTGTAATTACTTTGCACTATGGCCTATTTATTGCCTGACCTCCATAACTTACTACATTTGCACACACTGTATATAGATTTTCTATTGTGTTATTGACTGTATGTTTTGTTTATTCCATATGTAACTCTGTGTTGTTGTTGTTTTTACCGCACTGCTTTGCTTTATCTTGGCCAGGTCGCAGTTGGAAATGAGAACTTGTTCTCAACTGGCTTACCTGGTTAAATAAAGGTGAAATAAAAGAAAAAGAAAAAGAGATGGGACAAACAGGACAAATAATGCTTATTAAATTTTTTCTCTACTGATTTTTTTGTTTCTTTATATATGTACTTTTTTTTTTTTATCATAAGAAACAAGGTTTTGAAGTGTCTGCCCTACATCTAGGAGATATAAAAAAGACTTCAACTCGAATTGACCCCCAACCCTGATTGTGTACGTGCATGCACTCACACATTGTATAAAAGAGTGTATTTGACTGAGAGCCTCCTCTGGTGAAACATTTACACTACACCCTAGCGTTCAAATTAGGATAGGATCGGGAAGGCTTGGCTAGTTCCCATGGTGTGGAAGGAGCTGGATGGTTTGACCATAAAGGGAGGGTTGCTGGGTTAGCTCAAGGGCACAGGCCTGTGGAGAGTGGTACGCGTGTGTCTTTGTGTGTAGGGGGAGTTTGGTGGGGGGTGGAAGACAGGGGCAGACAGACATGCTGACTGACAGCACAAAGAGGATTGGCTGTGTGTTTCCCAGAGAGCTAATCATGAACACAGGACACTGCCCCCTCACCTCTAACTCCCTCCCTCTCTCCCCTTCTCTCTCCCTCTCTCATCATCCCTCTATCATTCTGCAGAAGAAGTCTCTGAGGACTAGGCTGCAGGAACCAAACCTACACTACTACAAGCACTCTACAGGGTTATCTATAGGTGAGAGGATACCTCTTTTCTACTCTCTCCTTTTCGCTCTGTTTTCACCTCTCCTACTCTGTTCTTCTTTTCCTCGTCCTTTTGATCTTTCCCTCTAACCTCTTTCCCTCTCTCTTGCATGTCATTCAGGGTGTGTGGTTTTCACATCATCATAGTTCTATAAGTCGCATGAAAACATTACGTGATTAAACATATTTCCCTCTAAGTTATGCCTTTTGTGCCAGTGAATCTCGTATTTAGAAACATAAAAAAAACTTGATTTCCCCCATTTCGTTTAATTTGGTGAATAATTATTTATAGTCTAAGAAAAGGGGGGGCAATGTACGGTCCGCGGGCCGTATCCGGCCCTCCGGGCACTTCAATCCAGCCCGTGAGACATTTTCTAACTGTTTTAAATATTATAATATTTGAGTTACGATTTTTGGCCTAAAATTACTCATTCCATGACATTCAAACAACCTCCAATAGATGGCGCTGTAGCCTGGCAGCGCGCTCTGTATTTGGGCCTACAGTCAGATTCAGAATGCTTTCAGTCATCATAGCCACTTCATTGCTTGACGACTTTTGACGTGAAAAATGAGTGCTGCGAAAATGAGAAAAGTGTTTAAAGAAGAATGGACAGCAAAATAATATGTTTTTACTAATATTGGACATAATGCCAAGAAAATGTCTGATATGCCAAGAAAGTGTTACCGTTTTTAAGGAATATAATCTCAATCGTCATTTTTCAAGCAAGCATGCTAAAAGTGTGTTAAAGCTGGATAATGTTGTCAAAGTGGTTGTAAAACTTTACAAGGGCAAGGGGGCTTAATCATTGTCAGTTCATTCAGCTGCTCAATGACACAGAGGCAGAGCACCAGGACTTGTTGTACCATTCAAATGTGCCTGGGAAAAGTATTTTGCCGTGTGTGGGAACTGAGATGGTAGATAGGTATGTTCCTTGATACAGTTGGTAAAGCCAACGACTTCTCCGAGTTGAAAGACTTAGACTGGCTGGGCGACTTTGCTTTCGGTGTGGACATATTGGGGCATCTGAACGATCTAAATGTGAAACTGCAGAGAAATTCTGTTTTTGTGCATGAACTGTATTCCAATGTGAAATAATTCAAGGCCAAACTTATGTTGTTCTCCAGACAAATGAGCAGCCGGTCTCTCACTCATTTTCCGACACTGGCCGCACTGAACGCGCCCACATCGCAGTGCCGCACTGAGACGTTCAGTAGCACTTTGATCGACCTGCATGCTGAGTTTTCCCGCCACTTCTCAGACTTCACCAAGATTGAGACTGAGCTGGAGCTTGTATCATGCCCCCTGTCTTTCGACAGTGAGAAAGCACCACCAGACACAATTGGAGCTCATCAACATCCAATGTGACAGTGCTTTGAAGGAGAAGTACAAAACAGCAACAATAGTCCAGTTACATGGCTCACTGAATGAAACAAAGTTTCCAAACATTAAAAAGCACGCCGAAAGGATGCTTGTTTTATTCGGGTCCACATATATGTGTGAACAAACGTTCTCAGTCATGAATTACAACAAATCTAACAAATTTACATTTGACCACTTGTCAGCTGTTCTGAGAATTTCTACATCAAAGATGACACTATACTTTGATGCCCTTGCCAAGAGTGGTGACCAGACCCATTTTTCACATTAAGACTCGAAAGACCGTGACTTGGGTAGGCAAGGATTATGGTTTTTCATGGTGATGGTTATGCAGTGAGAATTATAAAATATAAAATAAATAAAAATTATCCAGAAATGCACTTGGATACAGGTAATAACTAATCAATCAGATTAGGGCTGAGGTGATTGGATAACTTTAAATATGGCTCACAATGGAGAGGATAATTGTTCCTTAATATGCTCTAAAAAAAACAGACCATTCCATATGAAACGGATGCTCTTACCATGTTTCACTCAAATGTTAGTATATATTTTTTTTACACATCTGCTGTTATTTTTTCCATGTCTCCAGTCATATAATACAGTGGGGAAAAAAAGTATTTAGTCAGCCACCAATTGTGCAAGTTCTCCCACTTAAAAAGATGAGAGAGGCCTGTAATTTTCATCATAGGTACACGTCAACTATGACAGACAAAATGAGAAAAAAAAATCCAGAAAATCACATTGTAGGATTTTTAATGAATTTATTTGCAAATTATGGTGGAAAATAAGTATTTGGTCAATAACAAAAGTTTCTCAATACTTTGTTATATACCCTTTGTTGGCAATGACACAGGTCAAACGTTTTCTGTAAGTCTTCACAAGGTTTTCACACACTGTTGCTGGTATTTTGGCCCATTCCTCCATGCAGATCTCCTCTAGAGCAGTGATGTTTTGGGGCTGTCGCTGGGCAACACGTACTTTCAACTCCCTCCAAAGATCTTCTATGGGGTTAAGATATGGAGACTGGCTAGGCCACTCCAGGACCTTGAAATGCTTCTTACAAAGCCACTCCTTCGTTGCCCGGGCGGTGTGTTTGGGATCATTGTCATGCTGAAAGACCCAGCCACGTTTCATCTTCAATGCCCTTGCTGATGGAAGGAGGTTTTCACTCAAAATCTCACGATACATGGCCCCATTCATTCTTTCCTTTACACGGATCAGTCGTCCTGGTCCCTTAGCAGAAAAACAGCCCCAAAGCATGATGTTTCCACCCCCATGCTTCACAGTAGGTATGGTGATCTTTGGATGCAACTCAGCATTCTTTGTCCTCCAAACACGACGAGTTGAGTTATCAATTTTGTGAAAAATGTGTTCACAAAAAACAAGGGTAGAGATGTACACTAGTAGTTGTGCGTCAATGTGAATATGAATAAAGGCTTCACATGTTTTCTCACGCATATACTGTGTGGCCCTTCACTTGGTTTAAAAAACGAAATGTTCTAAGCTGACATATGGAATTGTTTTAAGATGGTCATACTATGCATAATTTAATTTATATACATTAGATTTTTTTTACACAGTTTTTAACCCCTTTTTTTTGGCAGATTTTTTTTTTTTAAATTTAGATTGATCCAACCGGCGTCAATCGATTCTATAGGGTTTAAAGCATAGCCTACTTTCCCCTTAATGAAAGCTGGTTTAGCAGCATTGTATAGGTTAATCTTTTAATCCTGGCCATTAGCCAAAAGTACCCTATGAATAAAGGTGAGTGATTTGAAATATTTTGGTGGTTTTTCCCTCATGATTTTTCAATATTCACAATTCACATATCTGTATTTTGCTTGTTCAAGTAGGCCAGGGTTCCCCAACTGGCGGCCCACGGGCCGAATTTGGCCCGAAGGTGGTTTTATTTGGCCCCCCCAAGTTTTCTAAGCCAAAAATTATAATACGTTTTTTTTTTTTTTTTTGCATTTTCATTGTTGGATATAACTGAAAACACCAGGAAATCAGCTTCAAGTGATTTTAATTTGGGAAATCTTTTCCCAAGTATTTCCACGAATAATAGAGACACATGATCATTAACAAATGTAAGCAAGGTTAGAAATTATGACGTTTTATTCCAATATTATATCTGTTTGGGCTTCTTGAGGTTAATCTGCAGTCTATATATTATTTGTAATTATGTTCCGGCCCCCCGACCATCTGCTGAAGAACAAATCGGCCAGCAGTTGATGATCCCTGAAATAGGCTATCCATCCCCATTTTCAAAGAGCGCTCCTTGTCCGATTACCAAAGACACGCTCGCTCCTCCAAACTTCTCAGTCCTCCTATAATGCCATATCAAAGGCCATTTTTTTGAGAATCTGCCTCGCACATAGGCAACGATACAATTGACAGGAGTCTAGTATTTTGTATAGACGTGCGAACGTTACAGAACGTGTGCACACAGTGCCATGGAAAGAGAGAAGTGATGTATTATATCATGCTTCTGACCTGATCCTATTTAGAAATATTGTTGTTGGTTAAAAAAACCAGACTGATTGTTTTTTTGTACCTATTTGAAAGATTCACTGTCCGTGGGTTTATGGTGAGAACGTACATGGCTCGAATAAAATGAATGTTCATGTGCCATTTCAGGGGAAGTGAAAATATGCTCTATCAGATGGTTCCATGATGTTTATAAAACATTACATTTGCGAGCAGTATAACGGTGAGTGGACATTCCTCCTTTTTTTATATTGGATCTCTATCCTGCTCTTTGTTATCTTGTCTGTATTATATGCCCGCAGGGACCAATTATGGTGTCTGTAACTGTATTTAGACATAGCCTACTTAAAACAAGTTGTAGTTTTGTTTTCATTCAAGAAAAATTACAATTATACAATGTATTTTTAGGCCTTATCAATAGCCTAGTGAATTTAATCTTGCTTATTGACTACGTTGGGCATGTCCAACGTAGTCTCCCGATTGGCGCAGTGGTCTAAGGCACTGCATCGCAGAGATCCTGGTTTGAATCCAGGCTCTGTTGTAGCTGCGACCCATGAGGCAGCACACAATTGGCCCAGGGTAGGGGAGGGAATGGCCGGCAGGGATGTAGCTCAGTTGGTAGAGCATGGTGTTTGCAATGCCAGTGTTGTGGGTTTGATTCCCACTGGGGGCCAGTATATAAAATAAAAATGTATGCACTCACTAACTGTAAGTCGCTCTGGATAAGAGCGTCTGCTAAATTTCCAATTTACAGCCCCTATATCAGTGCAAATGCATTGTTTAACAATGTATTTCCTTATTGAAGAAATGCAATTAGAACAATGTGGATTGCAAACATGTTCAACATATTTAGGAAATATGGGTCAGGCTATTGAACGAACTAGGCTATAACGGACTAACATTCTAATTGGAGTTGATGACAACGCAATACATAAAATAACGTAAATACACAACTTGAAGCAACCACATATTTTGCCGTGGAGCACGTTCTGATTGGCCAATGAGGGGCCAAGCCTCGACACACCCACAACTTGTTTATTCATCAAAACCCAACCCTTTCGCGCCACCGCCAGCTACTGCACTGATAATTCCAGTTGTGAAAATAGCAAACATATTTATTCTGCCCTGGAATTGCGTTCCCGTGCAAAACTAGACAGATAGCTAACAACTGAGTCTTCAATAAAACTTCCAAGGCGTGACTTTTCTTGAACGAATGTATTGAAAACGTTTATGTTGTGAAACTGCAAATACAGAAAATAATATACTTTAGTATTCAATTCACATTGACATACTGTAGCTGTACATTATACATTTCAAGTTGAAGTTGCATAAATACAAAGCAAGTGCCAAGTTACCATGTCTCTGGCATGACGACAAATCAAATAGATAATTACTCTATGAGTAACAACTAGCCAACTCCTTTCATTACTCTAATAATGTACAAACACCTCTGTACAATAACAAAGCATATTACACTAGAAACAGTAACAAACTATAGTATGTTTTACACTTCTTTTACATGACGCACGAGCAAACTAATACAGCTAACGGCATCCATGAAAGTCAATGCAATTTGCGTGAGTAAATGTAACCAACTAACATTGATAAGTAAGCAATTCTGTCAATAACAATATTATCATCACTTGCAATATGCTTGAATTGAACTTACAAACAAATATTTTCCGAGGCTGAAGCGTAACAAGAAATAGTTGCACTGAAAGAACTGTACAGTAGCGTTGTTTCTAGCTGCTTGTCTGCGTGCAGAATGACTACTTTACTTCCGGTTTTTGTACGTTATTCTAAGTACCAGAAAGCTCCACTAGGGGGCGCTAAACACCATGGAACACAATGAAAGTCACTCTTAATCACTATAATAAAATAATCTGTTACCTTCTAACAAGATGGCAGCACAATATTTCTGACACAATCCAGTGCTAAGATTTACCATTGCATTAGGTTTGTTAAAATAGAGCCAACAGTGTATTCCTGGATCAGATTGAGCCTTTCCTAAAAAATATTCAATTTCATTTTGAGTACATCTGTACAGCTCCTTTTGTAAGTTTACCCTTGGAATGTAATGTGTATAGCCTTAACAGTGGCCTCTTGCATTAAACAATTATCCTAATAATCCAGCTGACTGTGACAGTGACCAGCCACCTGTTCCAGACGCTCCGCTAGCCATGGGAATGTCCTTCCTCACTGTCCCCTAGCCTCGGAAGCCCAGGCTTCTCACCTAGTGCTCCAAAGCCAGGGGAAGTTTTCCTCAGGAAGACGATAAAAAGGGGTGGAGTACAATGGAGTCTAGATGAAAAAGTATTTTGCATGGTTGGAGCAAAGAACAGAGGTGGTGTTTCTGAACGTTGTCTGATAGGAAAAGAGGCATGTACAAAATAAGAAAAAACACAAACTAAAAACAAGGAAATGCCTCTCCTGAAGGGTAGATTTATGTATTTTTATATTAGGGTAATGCCATTTCTACTCAGAGCCAATCAAATGCCAGCGTTGAATGCCAGTGTTGAATGCCAGTGCTTCCATTCAAACGCAAAATCCAATACTGAAGTTCGCCAGACTTCTAATACTTGAGTCAATGAGACGGAATTTGGAAGGATGGCCACACGAGACTAACTGTCCCCTGACTGTCCACAGATATCCCCAGGGAGAATTTCTGGCAGCCCCTCTTAGCTCCCCCTATCCTCTCTCTGTCCTTTCCATCCCCCTCTCTCCTTTTCCCCCTCCCTCTTTCTCCCACGGGGTTCTTCACTCACACACCCCGCATCCCTCTCTTCTACCTGTCCTTACTCTCCTTATCGGTCCTTTCACCCCTCACACCTCTGCCATTAAAATCAAATCAAATTTTGTTGCATGCTTCGTAAACAACAGGTGTGGACTAACAGTCAAATGCTAACTTACGGGCACTTCCCAACAATGCAGAAGAAAGAACATTTTGAAATAATAGAAAAGTAAAACACGTAACAATAAAAGTAATAATAGATACACAAGTGGCTATATACAAGTGGTACCAGTACCGAGTCGATGTGCAGGGGTAAGAGGAAATTAAGGTAGATATGTAGGAATAACGTGACAGATAGTAAACTGTAGCAGCAGCTTTTGTGAAACAAAGTTAGTGCAAAAAGGGTCAATGAAGATAGTTAAATAGTTAACTAAATAGCTAACTGGACTAACAATTTAGCAGTCTTATGGCTTGGGGTATAAGCTGTTCAGGGTCCTGTTGGTTCCAGACTTGGTGCATCAGTACCACTTGCCATGTGGCAGCAGAGAGAACAGTCTGTGACTTGGGTGGCTGGAGTCTTTGACCATATTTAGGGCCTTCCTCTGACACTGCTTGGTATAGAGGTCCTGGGTGGCAGGGAGTTCAGCCCCAATGATGTACTGGGCCGTACGCTCTACAATCTGTAGCGCCTTGCGGTTGGATGCCAAGCAGTTGCCATACCAAGTGGTGATGCAGCCAGTCAAGATGTTCTCAATGGTGCAGCAATTTAACTGTCTTAGGATCTAAGGGTCCATACCAAATCTTTTCAGCCTCCTGAGGGGGAAGAGGCATTGTCTCGTGCCCTCTTCACAACTGTGTTGGTGTGTTTGGACCATGACAGATCCTTAGTGATGTGGAAAGTCTCACTTTCTCATCTGTCCCCTCACCCTTTCTCCACCCACTTCTCTCCCACTCTCTCGCTTGTTATTCCTTTCTACTCACCTCTTACCCACTCCCCTCCTTCTCTCTCGTACTCTCTCTTTTCACACCCCACAACTTTCCTTCCCCTCTCTTCACCCCAGTCTCGACCCTCTCGGTTTTAACTACTCTCTCTCACCTCTCCCTCCCTCCCTCTCCTCTCTCTCTCCCTGTCTGTCCTGTGTCAGTCCAGCTGACCCGTTCAGAATGTCATGGTGGATCATGTGCTGGTCAGGGCTGATGCCAACACCGGGCTGGCACTAATGCTTAAGCTCACCCCTTGCTGCTATAATTAGTACTGACACACACAGACACAGTGTATGTGTGTGTTTGGCAGTCTCACCAGGAATAAAATGCAGCAACAGTTAAAATAGACCCGTGAGACAGTGTGTGTCAGAGTGGATAGGGACGGAATAGCCCTCTAAGAAAGAGAGCTGTTGTGGTAATCTAATCTCTATTTGTGTGTTATTGTCTCAGTCTGTGTGTGACACCCTCAGTCTCTGTATTTTAAGATTGTTGTCTTGAAACAAAACAACTCTTCTCACCTCACCTAGCGTAAAGACTATAACATTTGATGTCATTTGTTGACTCAAATTATTTGCTGTATCCCGAGTGGCACAGTGGTCTAAGGCACTGCATCGCAGTGCTAGCTGTGCCACTAGAGATCCTGGTTCGAATCCAGGCTCTGTCGTAGCCGGCCGCGACCGGGAGACCCATGGGGCGGCACACAATTCATCCAGGGTAGGGGAGGGAATGGCCGCCAGGGATGTAGCTCATTTGGTAGAGCATGGCATTTGCAACGCCAGGGTTGTGGGTTTGTTTCCCATGGGGGGCCAGTATAAAATATAAAAATAAAATAAAATGCACTAACTGTATGTCGCTCTGGATAAGAGCGTCTGCTAAATGACAAAAAAATAAAATGATATTCATGTGGCAGGTAGGTCAGCTGACCAGGACATTCTAGAACACTGTCCAGGTCTGACCAATAGGGAGAAATATGTCTGCCTCCAACGCCTTCTAGAACAGTCTAGTCACGGAAACACAAGAGGCTAAAAGCATATCCTAAACTTAAAACTATTAGGACTGTGTGTGTGTGTTTAAACATAAATATACAGACTTGCAAGACCTAAATCAGTGTCTAATAGATACATTAACAAATGACAATGTATTTTAATTCTGTACCTCAAAGTTGAATCAAAGTCAAAAGCTTTCAACTATATAAGTGTTCTTTCTAAGTGCTAGGAAATGGTAGCGATCTTATTAAAAAACTGTGGATATTCTCCATGTTGCAAGTCTAATTTGGGTGATATGTCAATTGTGTTTATGTAGACAGGTGCTGTGGAGCGTTTTGTTCTTATGACCTCTGAACTTCAAGGCAGGACATGTTTTGCCCACCTGACTACCCTGATCAGATGTTGGAGAAGGCTGCTAATAAGGTGTCAGCTTGTCAGCTGTATTTCTGACCCGCCAGCAACACGGCCGGTTGGAACTGGTGGAGAGAGTCATTTGAAAACATAGCAATGTCACATTGGGAATGTCTCATTGGTTTACAACCATATTGTGGTGAGAGTGACATTTCTTGAGTTGTACATAAAGGCAAAAGTAACATTAGAGAATGACAAACTCAATGTGACAGTGAATTAAGAAATTGAAGGCCTCGTACTACATTTACTACGATATGAGTGACTCCTGCGACCCTTACTGATTATAATCCCCACTGCCCTCATGACCGCTATGTGACCTTTGACCTTTACCCTCTGACTTGTCCCCAGGTATAATCTGAAGTTGAGTGGTAGCCATGGCGAGCTTGTTCACACGTATGCTGTCTGGCCATCACACGGCTGTGGCTCTGGCCAGCCTCGGGGTGGGCACACTTGCATCAGGATACCTTCTGACCGACAATGGCAATGCCGCCGCTGCTGAGAGAAGGAAGCTCTACCCTCCCAGGTAGGTCTCTCTCTCTATTTATGTATGTGTGTGTGTGTGTGTGTGTGTGTGTGTGCCACATTTTGGCAAATAATGTTCATACTGTATGTGGGTTTTGGACTGAAACCCAGCTGATCTTTATAAGAGCTGTAATAACCATTGTTAGGTTCTGACAAACAGAGTGAAAAAATAACGGACAACTAGTCAAAGCTCAAACCAAATGTATTCACCCACTGGGTCAAACAGCTGAAAAGACAAAGACATGTTTCAACCAGCACAATTATTTATACTCTCCTATTAGGCGGAGTCTCCTCCTTGCACATCTAGACAGCCAATATATCTATGTTGCTAGTCAGGAAGTTAAGTGATGTGTGTAATAAAACTGTTCCTTCTCCCTTCATCTGACCTGACCTCGGCCCACATTCCTCACTAATCCACAGCTATCCAACCTTATCCGTGACCGCAACCAAGTGATTGCCTTTTCCCTCACTTACATTTACATTTTACATTTTAGTCATTTAGCAGACGCTCTTATCCAGAGCGACTTACAGTTAGTGAGTGCATACATTTTTATACTTAGTAACTTTCCAGACCCATACATCTTATCCAACCTCCATTGACCTCACCATATACATTCCTCATACATGTACCCATCAAGTATTTCAAATTGCAACCCAACACCATATCACGACACAGTCATATATCATGAGAGTTTGGCCAACTTTAGATCTAGAAGCCATGTTGCTGTGTGACAGGGTAACTTACGAGGGCCTGTAGTGTGTGAGTGTAAGACTGTTAAATGGCTAACTACTGCTCTCCCTCTCCCACAGACTATCCACACTGACTATATGCCCATCCACAGGTTTCTACCCACTCAGACACATACACCTTCACTCACTCTTACTCACAGGCACACACACACCTACCCTCACACCAACACTGCTGCTAAAATGATTATTGATTAGATTTATAACTACCACTACACTGCTGTTCATTGATTATATTTCCATTACCCCTTAGTATGTACTATATATATTTAGCCTACCACTGGTCTCCTGCTTACATGTATATATTACCATTAGTATTTTCCCATAAGTATTTATATATTCCTGCTACCAGTCACTTTTCAGTTTACATTTATATCTGCCTATCATGCCTACACTGAAACTCTTATGCACTGCACATACAAGCGCACACACACACACACACACACACACACACACACACACACACACACACACACACACACACACACACACACACCACTTATGCTGCTGCCATACTGTTTAATATTATTATTATTATTCTTTATCCGGCTACCAGTCACTTTCTTTTAATCCCTGCCTACATGTACATATCTACCTTAACTACGCCAGTATCGCTGCACATTCTACATTTGTACTGCCATTCTACAACAACAACAAATCGTCCTCTCTTACTTCTTATTTCTCTTGTTTTTAAAAAATACTATTTTGATATTGAATAGTGCACTGTTGGGAAGGGCTTAAGCATTTCACTGTACTTGTCCATGTGACAAATAAAACTTGAAACGTGAAACTCCACCAACTTTAAGGACTTTTGGAGATCATTCCACATGAGGCGCAAAATAACTAAAAGCAGATTTACTTAACTAGGTGGAGATTGAAGGGATCTCCAGGGTTAGCTATCCCTGAGTCTGGGTCTGGTAATTTATACGTCTTAAGGTTAACAATGAGGTAAGGTATGGAGAACATTATGCAAGAAGGCTTTATAGACAAAAAGAACGCAATGCATCGATCTACGAGACTTCAAGAAGGGCCAGCCTACTTTCTGATACAAAATGCAATGATGTGTACTGAACCTATCGTCCATAATAAAGCACAATGTGCTATGATAAACTGCGTCCAATGGCTTCAATACAGTGGCAGCTGCATTCATATAGATTATATCGCTATAGTCAATAACCGGAATGAATGTTGACTGAATTATTAGTTTTCTGCTATTTAACAAAAGACAGGACCTGTTCTTATAGAATCATTTTAATTATTTAATTGCCATCAACATACTTTTCTGAAAGATATCTTTTCGTTAATCCAGATGCCCAGCTATTGATAATTGGGACACGATCAATGAGGGCACCATACAAAGTACGTATGCATAAATCATCCGATACATTTTTACACAACTTGTAAAATTACATTTACTTGGTTTTACCAGCATTAAGTACCAACTTCAGTTCAATCGAGTACAGGCTTAACTGAATGACAGTGAAAGAATGCATCATGGAATTGTATTAAATAGTTTGGGGTATGTTTTAAATACTCCTATAAAAACGGTAGACTTGCAGATAAACAGCAAGAAGGTAAGTACACTGCTCAAAAAAATGAAGGGAACACTTAAACAACACCATGTAACTCCAAGTCAATCACACTTCTGTGAAATCAAACTGTGCACTTAGGAAGCAACACTGATTGACAATAAATTCCACATGCTGTTGTGCAAATGGAATAGACAACAGGTGGAAATTATAGGCAATTAGCAAGACACCCTCAATAAAGAAGTGGTTTTGCAGGTGGTGACCACAGACCACTTCTCAGTTCCTATGCTTCCTGGCTGGTGTTTTGGCCACTTTTGAATGCTGACGGTGCTTTCACTCTAGTGGTAGCATGAGTCGGAGTCTACAACCCACACAAGTGGCTCAGGTAGTGCAGCTCATCCAGGATGGCACATCAATGCGAGCTGTGGCAAGAAGGTTTGCTGTGTCTGTCAGCGTAGTGTCCAGAGCATGGAGGTGCTACCAGGAGACAGGCCAGTACATCAGGAGACGTGGAGGAGGCCGTAGGAGGGCAACAACCCAGCAGCAGGACCGCGACCTCCACCTTTGTACAAGGAGGAGCAGGAGGAGCACTGCCAGAGCCCTGAAAAATGACCTCCAGCAGGCCACAAATGTGTTTGTGTCTGCTCAAACGGTCAGAAACAGACTCCATGAGGGTGGTATGAGGGCCCGACGTCCACAGGTGGGGGTTGTGCTTACAGCCCAACACCGTGCAGGACGTTTGGCATTTGCCAGAGAACACCAAGATTGGCAAATTCGCCACTGGCGCCCTGTGCTCTTCACAGATGAAAGCAGGTTCACACTGAGCACATGTGACAGACGCGACAGAGTCTGGAGACGCCGTGGAGAACGTTCTGCTGCCTGCAACATCCTCCAGCATGACCGGTTTGGCGGTGGGTCAGTCATGGTGTGGGGTGGCATTTCTTTGGGGGCCGCACAGCCCTCCATGTGCTCGCCAGAGGTAGCCTGACTGCCATTAGGTACCGAGATGAGATCCTCAGACCCCTTGTGAGACCATATGCTGGTGCGGTTGGCCCTGGGTTCCTCCTAATGCAAGAAAATGCTAGACCTCATGTGGCTGGAGTGTGTCAGCAGTTCCTGCAAGAGGAAGGCATTGATGCTATGGACTGGCCCGCCCATTCCCCAGACCTGAATCCAATTGAGCACATCTGGGACATCATGTCTCGCTCCATCCACCAACGCCACGTTGCACCACAGACTGTCCAGGAGTTGGCGGATGCTTTAGTCCAGGTCTGGGAGGAGATCCCTCAGGAGACCATCCGCCACCTCATCAGGAGCATGCCCAGGCATTGTAGGGAGGTCATACAGGCACGTGGAGGCCACACACACTACTGAGCCTCATTTTGACTTGTTTTAAGGACATTACATCAAAGTTGGATCAGCCTGTAGTGTGGTTTTCCACTTTAATTTTGAGTGTGACTCCAAATCCAGACCTCCATGGGTTGATAAATTTGATTTCCATTGATCATTTTTGTGTGATTTTGTTGTCAGCACATTCAACTATGTAAAGAAAAAAGTATTTAATAAGATTATTTCATTCATTCAGATCTAGGATGTGTTGTTTAAGTGTTCCCTTTATTTTTTTGAGTAGTGTATAAAGATCCAATCCATTAAAAAAACTGGAGGCCCCTTACACTTCAAT
Source organism: Coregonus clupeaformis (assembly GCF_020615455.1). Classification (NCBI taxonomy): domain Eukaryota; kingdom Metazoa; phylum Chordata; class Actinopteri; order Salmoniformes; family Salmonidae; genus Coregonus; species Coregonus clupeaformis. The sequence goes on from NC_059209.1 coordinate 12,385,470, forward strand.
GTTGTGATGCAAAAATCATAGAGAATAGAATTAGAAAGATGTATGCATCCTGATCAGACAGGCTTGGACAATACATTGGAGATAACATACGGCAATTAATTGAAATAGTAGAACACTATGAAACCTAAAAGAAACCAGAACTGGTCTTCATAGCAGACTTCGAAAAGGCCTTTGATAAAGTTTGACTAGAATGTATATATACATGCTTGGACTATTTACATTTTGGGGAATCTCTTGTACAATGGGTTAAAGTTATGTATAGCAACCCCGGATGTAAAATTGTAAATAATGGTTAATTCTCAGAAAATATTGAACTGTCCAGAGGAGTTAAACAAGGATGTCCATTGTCTCCATATTCGTTATGGCCATCAAAATGCTTTTTCTTAAGATAAGATTGAACAATAACATCAAGGGTTTAGAAATCCACAGCCTAAAAACAAATGTTTGAATTCATGCTGATGATTCAAGTTTGCAATCTGGATCACTACACAGACAACTTCTCTAGCCTCTCTGGACTAAAACCTAATTATGATAAGTGTACCATAGTACATATTGGATCATTAAAAGACACAACATTCACATTACCCTATAAAATGTGCTGATGGTGAAGTAGAGATACTTGGTTTTCATATCCCTAAAGATATAAAATAACTTAAAAATTAACCAAAATGACAAGATCTTGCAACCATGGAGAGGTAAATACCTGTCTATTTATAGAGAAATCACACTGATTAACTCTTTAACCCATAAGAGTCTAAGCCCTGTCCAAGCTATATGGAATTGTTTTAAGAAGGTCATACCAAGGATCATTTTGCTATTTGATTTTGAAATTTAAGACCCCTTGAAGTATAAACAAAATATATAAAACAATTATTTGATAAAACATTTGTTTTGGCCTTAATGCTATTAGCCCATAAAAACGCATTGAATAACAGATTCACCACATTGAACAACAGATAGTCCCCAAAATGATCTAAAGGAAGTTTGTTTTGAAGTGTCTATCCTATATCTGAGAGATATAGGAGAGATCAGGAAACATTTGTTGTTGTTTTTTACATGTATTTAACCCTTTGACACGTACCAACAAACGGGTGTGATTATTCTACAGTGGTCACTGCAGCGTACGCTCAAACCGGTGTGATTAGAATACTTATTTAGAACGTCCAGTTTTGATTGGCATTTGAGCTGGCCACACTGTTTTTTCACAGAAACATTTTGCACAAACACTGTCCTTTCAAAGGGATGTCCTGAATGTGACCAGTTTCCCAGAAGTAGTGACAGCTTAACACAATCATCCAAACCGGAAAATGTAGACTACGTTAGTCCTAGCGCTAACTGAGGAAAGACTGATGTAAGACAAGCAGTCATATTTAGCTAACTCTCGGCTGACGGAAACCACAATATGAATTGGCTAATAGCAATTACTATTTACAATTCATCACATCACGGGTAAGCTCACCATTGACCGAAATAATTGCAGTTGCCATACCAGGCGGTGATACAGCCCGACAGGATGCTCTCAATTGTGCATCTGTAAAAGTTTGTGAGGGTTTTAGGTGATAAGACACATTTCTTCAGCCTCCTGTGGTTGAAGAGGCTCTGTTGCGCCTTCTTCACCACACTGTCTGCGTGGGTGGACCATTTCAGTTTGTCAGTGATGTGTACGCCAAGGAACTTGAAGCTTTCCACCTTCTCCACTGCGGTCCCGTCGATGTGGATAGGAGGGTGCACCCTCTGCTGTTTCCTGAAGTCCACGATCATATCCTTTGTTTTGTTGACGATGAGTGAAAGGTTATTTTCCTGGCACCACACTCCCAGAGCCCTCACCTCTTCCCTGTAGGCGGTCTCGTCATTTTTGGTAATCAAGCCTACTACTGTTGTGTCGTCTGCAAACTTGATGATTGAATTGGAGGCATGCTTGGCCAGTGAACATGGAGTCCAGGAGGGGGCTGAGCACGCACCCTTGTGGGGCCCCAGTGTTGAGGATCAGCAAAGTGGAGATGTTGTTTCCTGCCTTCACCACATGGGGGCGGCCTGTCAGGAAGTCCAGGACCCAGTTGCACAGGGCGTGGTCCAGACCCAGGGCCTCGAGCTTAATGATGAGCTTGGAGGGTACTATGGTGTTGAATGCTGAGCTATAGTCAATGAACAGCATTCTTACATAGGTATTCCTCTTGTCCAGATGGGATAGGGCAGTGTGCAGTGTGATGGCGATTGCATCGTCTGTGGATCTATTGGGGCGGTAAGCAAATTGAAGTGAGTCTAGGGTGACAGGTAAGGTAGAGGTGATATGATCCATGACTAGTCTTAAATGTCTTACTCACGTCAGCCACGGAGAAGGAGAGGCCACAGTCCTTGGTAGTGGGCCTCGTCGGTGGCACTGTGTTATCCTCAAAGCGGGCGAAGAAGGTGTTTAGCTTGTCTGGAAGCGAGACGTCGGAGTCTGCGACATGGCTGGTTTTCCTTTTGTAGTCCATGATTGTCTGTAGACCCTGCCACATACGTCTCGTGTCTGAGCCGTTGAATTGCGACTCCACTTTTTCTCTATACTGATGTTTTGCCAGTTTAATTGCCTTGCGGAGTGAGTAGCTAACTATTTGTATTCTGCCATATTCCCATGGTTAAATGTGGTGGTTCGTGCTTTCAGTTTTGCGCGAATGCTGCCATCTATCCACGGTTTATGGTTAGGGTAGGTTTTAATAGTCACAGTTGGCACAACATCACCTATATACTTCCTGATAAACTCAGTCACCGTTTCAGTGTATTCATCTAAATTATTTTTGCAAGCTACCTGGAACATATCCCAGTCCGAGTGATCAAAACAATCTTGAAGTGTAGATTCCAATTGGTCAGACCAGCATTGAATAGTCCTTAGCACGGGTACTTCCTGTTTGAGTTTCTGCCTGTAGGAAGGGAGGAGCAAAATGGAGTCATGGTCAGATTTGCCGAAAGGAGGGGGGGGAGGGCCTTATAACCATCCCGGAAGTTCGAATAGCAATGGTCGAGGATTTTAGCAGCGTGAGTACAACAGTCGATATGTTGATAGAACATCGGTAGCCTAGTCCTCAAATTTGCTTTGTTAAAATCCCCCAGCTACAATAAATGCAGCCTCAGGATTTGTGGTCTCCAGTTTGCATTAAGTCCAGTGAAGTTCTTTGAGGGCCGTTGTGGTAACGGCTTGAGGGAGGATATACACGGCCGTGACTATAACCGAATTTTTTTATCTTGGGAGATAATACGGTCAGCATTTGATTCTGAGTTATTCTAGGTCGGGTGAACAGAACGACTTGAGTTCCTGTATGTTACTACAATTACACCATGAGTCGTTAATCATGAAACACACACCTCAGCCCTTCTGCTTCCCGGAGAGATATTTATTCCTTCTGCGCGATGAACTGAGAACCCATCTGGCTGGACCGATTTCGACAGAATATCCCCAGAGAGCCATGTTTCCGTGAAACAAAGTATGTTACAGTCCTTGATGTCTCTCTGGAAAGAAATCCTTGCCTGGAGCTCGTCGAGCTTGTTAACCAGAGACTGAACATTAGCGAGTAGTATACTTGGAAGCGGTGGGTGGTGTGCGCGCCTCTTAAGTCGAACCAGCAGGCCGCTCCGAGTGCCTCTCCTCCGCCGGCAATGTTTTAGGTCAGTCGCTGGAATCAGTTCAATTGCCCTGGGGAGAGCAAACAAAGGATCTGCTTCGGGAGAGCAGTATTCCTGGTCGTAATGCTGGTGATTTACCGCCGCTTTGATATCCAATAGTTTTTCCCGGCTGTATGTAATGATTCTAAACACTTTCTGAACTATTAGTGTAAAAAATAATGTATAAAAAACAAAATACTGCAAAATTTATTAAGAGCTTGACAACCATGTCAACTATGCAGATTCTGCTATGAAGAGATTGAATCACTGGATAATCTATTTTGGTATTGCCCCCTTTTAGCTGGTCTCTGGTCACAGGTTCAGGAGTGGCTAAAAAGTCATAACATTGTTGTAAAATAAACCCTACAAATAGCAATGTTGGCCATCTGGAAAGCCATAGTCAATACGCTTGGCAAAAATATTAATATGCGATTAGAAAGGTTCAGAATTTATGTAAGACATCTCAGTACAGTTGAAAAATATATGGCATAAGGAAATCAAGAGAGGTGGTCTATGGAGATAGGTGAGATGGGCTGAGAGAAGCTGAGGGATGGATTTAATCTGTACAAATTATTAATCTGTAATAGTTGTGACTGAAAAGAATATATATAATGTTTACTGGACATGTCTGAGCACTATGAATTCAAATGTAATAAAATCCAATGAATCCAAATGTGCATATAAAATAAAAAATGTTATGTGATATTATGTGAAAAAGTACCATTATGTAAACATATATTTGTAACAAAGTTACTTTTGTCCTCCGGGATGGGCCAATAAAATAAACAAATATATATACACTATCAGTCAAATGTTTGGACACACCTACACATTCAAGGGTTCTTCTTTATTTTTACTATTAGTAAAAGAGTCCATCATTACTTTAAGACATGAAGGTCAGTCAATCCGGTGCATTTCAAGAACTTTGAAAGTTTCTTCAAGTGCAGTCGCAAAAACCATCAAGTGCTATGATGAAACTGGCTCTCATGAGGACCGCCACAGGAAAGGAAGGCCCAGAGTTACCTCTGCTGCAAAGGATAAGTTCATTAGAGTTACCAGCCTCAGAAATTTCAGCCCGAATAAATGCTTCACAGAGTTCAAGTAATAAACACATCTCAACATCAACTGTTCAGATGGGACTGTGTGAATCAGGCCTTCATGGTTGAATTGCTGCAAAGAAACCACAACTAAAGGACACCAATAAGAAGAAGAGACTTGCTTAGGCCAACAAACACGAGCAATGGACATTAGACCGGTGGAAATCTGTTCTTTGGTCTGATGAGTCCAAATTTGAGATTTAGTAGGTGAACGGATGATCTCCGCATGTGTGGTTCCCACCATGAAGCATGGAGGAGGAGGTGTGATGGTGTGGGGGTGCATTGCTGGTGACACCGTCAGTGATTTATTTAGAATTCGAGGCACACTTAACCAGCATGGCTACCACAGCATTCTGCAGCGATTCGCCATCCCATCTGGTTTGCGCTTAGTGGGACTATCATTTGTTTTTCAACATGACAATAGCCCAAAACACCTCCAGGCTGTGTAAGGGCTATTTGACCAAGAAGGAGAGTGATGGAGTGCTGCATCAGATTAAATGGCCTCCACAATCCTCCGACCTCAACAAAATTGTGATGGTTTGGGATGAGTTGGACCGCAGAGTGAAGGAAAAGCAGCCAACAAGTGCTCAGCATATGTGGGAACTACTTCAAGACTGTTGGAAAAGTATTCCAGGTGAAGCTGGTTGAGAGAATGCCAAGAGTGTGCAAACCTGTCATCAAGGCAAAGGGTGGCTAATTTGAAGAATCTAAAATCTGAAATACATTTTGATTTGTTGAACACTTTTTTGGTTACTACATGATTCCATATGTGTTATTTCATAGTTTTGATGTCTTCATTATTGTTCTACAATGTAGAAAATAGTAAAAATAAAGAAAAACCCTTGAATGAGTAGGCGTGTCCAAACTTTTGACTGGTACTGTATATTCACAGAAGCGCTCTATCACCACTCAAACCTTTTGCTTCCTATTTCCTGGTCACGTGACTTATGTTCCTGAATGACTCTATGGATGTGTCCCTATTGGCTCCCTATTTCTGATCTAGTGCACTACTTTCGACCAGGGATGGTCAAAATAAGTGTACTTAATACGGAATGGGGTGCCATTTGGGACGTTATCTATACTAACTGGTAGTTCCCACTAGCCAGAAAGAAGACAAAACTGACAACATGAGATTGGCATTAGGCTGTACATTGGGTTGTTTTTGTCTCTATGAGGGTGACTCTAGTTTCATGGAATCTTATTCACCCAGTGTTTGTGTGTGTTTTTGTTGATCATTTGCTCTCTCTCCCTCTTTTTGTCTTTCTTCCTATCTTCTTTTCCTTTCTCTCCTCCACCTCCCTCCCTTCCTCTCTCTCTCTCTCTCTCTCTCTCTCTCTCTCTCTCCCTCTCTCTTTCAGTGCTGACTTCCCTGACCTGAGGAAGCATAACAACTGCATGGCGTCTTGCCTGACCCCGGCCATCTATAGTAAGCTGAGGGACAAGTTGACCCCCAACAACTGGAGCCTGGACCAGTGCATCCAGACTGGGGTGGACAACCCTGGTCACCCCTTCATCAAGACCGTGGGCATGGTGGCTGGAGACGAAGAGAGCTATGAGGTGCGCGTGTGTGTGTTTGCTGCATAAGACCTGAAGGCTTGTGTTAACATAGAGTTTAAGCGCAGGTTTTAGCATGGTGGGCTAACATGGTCCTGAGTGGCACAGATCACCCATATTTAGATACCTGTTGAGTTTGACTAGCTGTCTGAATGTAAAGTCTCTTGTGTGTGCGTCCCCAGGTGTTTGCCGATCTGTTTAACCCAGTCATTAAGGACAGACACAACGGATACGACCCTCAAAACATGAAACATCCTACTGACCTGGACTCATCTAAGGTAACAAGATTTGGTTCCATTCTGGTCCCTGTACTCCTCCCATTTATCCACTCCCCCCCTCCTTTTGGTACTGGCAGGTTTGAACGAGCCCAACTTGGAGCAAAGCAGTAAGATTTAACTGATTGATTGAGTGATTCCGATTCCCTCTCCCTGTCCAGATCAAAAACGGTATGTTTGATGAGAAATATGTCCTGTCATCTCGTGTGCGTACCGGCCGTAGTATCCGCGGGCTGAGCCTGCCGCCAGCCTGCACACGCTCAGAGCGCCGTGAGGTGGAGCGTGTTGCAGTTCAGGCCCTTTCTGGTCTGAAAGGAGACCTGGCTGGACGCTACTACAGCTTGGGAGACATGACAGACAAAGAGCAGCAGAACCTTATTGACGTGAGTATACACACACTCGTGCACACACATACGCACACCCATGCACACACACACACACACACACACACACACACACGTACACATCTAGATGGCCATGCTATAAAGGACAAACGTGGCCATCTCATCACAACTAATGTGCAAGAATGAGCTAGTTGATATTATTCTATGGTCTATGGTCAGTGTAACTAAATTGAACCTTTGACCTCTAATGACCGCTGGTCCCTCTGTCCATGTGCTGGCCAATCAGGAGCACTTCCTGTTTGACAAGCCTGTGTCTCTGCTGCTTACGGCTGCTGGGATGGCCAAAGACTGGCCTGATGTGCGTGGGATCAGGTAAGGCTGAGAGGAGTAATGCATCCCCAAGAACTAGTGAACTCTATTTTAAAAGCACTTCTCTGAAGAATAGTGCACCCTGCCAAATAGTGTGCCCCCAAAAAGTGAGCCCTATCATGATGTGTGTGGTGCTGCCCTGAAGAATAGTGCATCCTGGCAAATAGTGGGCCCCCAAACAGTGGGCCCTATCGTGACGTGAGTGGCGCTGCCCTGAAGAATAGTTCACCCTGCCAAAAAGAGTGCCCTGTAGCGATGTGAATGGTGTTGCCCTGAAGACTAGTGTTCCTTATTAAATAGAGGACCTAGTGTGCTGACATTGTGAGCCCTATAGGTGAACAGTGCTGTCATGAGAACGGTGTACCTCAGGCGATGGTCAACCATTCATCTGCTACCTCAGACGATGGTCAACCAATTATATGCTTCTCTTTCCTTGGTTCATCCTCCTGCCACCTTCTCAGTGACCCTGATCCTTCCTTCTCTTCTCCTCTTTTTCCTCTCCTCCCTCTCACCCTTCCTTTCCTTCGTTGTCATTTTCATCCCTCCTTACCACTCTCCTCTCTCCCCCCTCTCTCTCTCCCTCCCTCCTTTCCCCCTCCACTCTAGGATCATTTCCTCTTTGACAAGCCTGTATCGCCCCTGCTCACCTGTGCTTTCATGGCCCGTGACTGGCCCGACGCCAGAGGCATCTGGTACGGTGCATGAGGCCTGCTGCACCTGTGTGTGTGTATGTGTGCTTACGTGTCTGTGTGTGAGTGAATGCTTTTGAAGTCCCTTGGTAATAGGAATCACTTGGAAGGAACGATATGCTTCGGCTAACAATGAACATATTTAGACAAGATAACTTTCACCATGGCATGGCTTGATCACTGCAGATGCCTAATTTACGTGTCACACCGCCTGTTTTAGCCATTTGTCCTCCTCATACAGTAACTAACCAGAGCTGGTCAGCCTGTGTGTTAAGAAGCAGCTGAGATGTTTGGTTATGTGATGCACACAAAATGGATGGTCACAAGCCAACTTTTCTCTGTCTCATTATTTCTCTTGTTTTACAGCTTAGTAATGTGTAAAAAAATATATATGTTTATATAACATGTTTAGCTAACTATACAATGGGTTGTGTTGCATTTCTTAGTATTTTTATAAAAATAAGGAAATGCTAAGCCTCAACATTAAAATGAATGGAGCCACGCTAGGTGGAAAGGATTTAAAATAGTGGTGTACCTAAACAAAATGGCATCGTGGACATTTCAAAGTGATAAAAATATGTTAAGCTCCTGGTGACTTTATTAAATTAAACGATGGCTCAGATTTAGATACCTATATATTGTACTAATGAATCCTTAGATAAATCATCTAATGTAGCTAATGCTAACCCAAATATTGATACTCAAGTGCACCTTAAGTTAATGTCTAGCTTTGAAGAGCTATGTAGCAAACTCCTCCAGTTTAACAAAACCTGCTTAGTAAATCTTGGTGGGGCAAACAAAAAAAAAAAATTGGGATGCATGCCAGAAAAGCCACTACACAACACAACATTAAACAATACATTAATTGCACTATAACGGTGACAAACAGTGCCCACAAACTGTTAGGGCCTACATAAAGCTGTCCCAACAGCAGGGTCCCAACAGCAGTCCCAACATATTTCCACTGCTACACCTGACTATCAGCAGAGCCTTCTCTGGCAGCGAAACAGTTAATTCAGCCTCATTTACTGCCTTTTAAAAAAACATAGCTGATATGGCTGACTTGCTTAAACAAATGTGGTTTCTAATGACAATTGAGATGTACAAACTATGGCATAAGGGGACGACAAGCGGATAAGAGGTAATCCGTAATTTCGATTAAGACATTAATGAGCGATCTAGGATGGACGTAGTCAAAATAACTATTTGTTTAGCACTTTTGAAATGTATAGCGACAGAATTCAGAACATTTAGCCTTGTTTAGCTGTTCATGCATTTTAGTGTTAACTGTGCACTGATTGGAACTCGTAATGTATAACTTTGAGAAGCATGTTTAATTATATTTTTATAGTGGGTAATCTTTGGGATGTATTGGACAAATATACAATTTGGTGGTTTTACATAACAGCTATGTAATTTGCACTATTTTTATTGGATAGCTTTATTTTGGTTATTGGATATCAATAGCTATGGTTATGTAATAGTTTAGGGGACTGAAGATGGAATGGGAAAAGGTGGGAAATGTACTTTCTTACTATAGTTATTTTATGTAACTGTGAAATGATAATTGCTACAACTGAGATAATTGACACTGTTGCACCTTTTATATATATTTTATTAAATTAAACTGAGAGAAGATTTCAAGACACAAGCCAACTGTGTCATTATTTCTCCTGTTTTACAGGAACACATTATCTGTTTTCTTGGTCTTACGCCTGAGACCTGGAACAGTTACTGCTGTTGAGAGTACTCAGAGTACTCTCCGCTTTCTCATGTTCTATGTCTCTCTCTCTCTCTCTCTCTCTCTCTCTCTCTCTCTCTCTCTCTCTCTCTCTCTCTTCTTTATCTTCACTATCCCCAAGGCACAACAATGAGAAGACCTTCCTGATCTGGATCAACGAGGAAGACCATACCAGGGTCATCTCCATGGAGAAGGGAGGCAACATGAAGAGAGTGTTTGAACGCTTCTGCCGGGGACTCAAAGAGGTACACACACACATTGATGGACTGTGTACAGCAGTGGAGGCTCCTCAGAGAAGGAAGTGGAGGACCATCCTCCTCAGTCAATTTCATAAAAATAAAAATAGTGGAGAAAAAAAAAGAAAATATCCTTTTTAGATAAAACTATACTAAATATATTCACGTTACCAAATAATTGATTAAAATACATTTTTTTGCAAAGAAGGTCTACAGTAGCCTTAACAGCACTCTGTAGGGTAGCACCATGGTGTGGCCGGAGGACAGCTAGTTTCCTTCCTCCTCTGGGTACATTGACTTCAATACACCCCTTTCCATAGACTTAGACAATAATTATGACAACTTCCCGGAGGGTGTCCTCCAACCTATCAGAGCTCTTGTAGGATGAACTGACATGTTGTCCACCCTAGCTAGCACTGCAGTGCATAAAATGTGATGAGTAGTTGACTCAAAGAGAGAGAAGACAATAGTTGAACAGTTTTGAACAAAGTAATTCCTTCAAAAATGAAGGAGAAGCAAGAAAGAGAGACAGAGAGACCGAGAGATAGCTATATAGTTTTTTTTTTCAATTTGGGGTAGTTATTAGGATCCCCATTAGCCACTGCAAAAGCATCAGCTACTCTTCCTGGAGTCCACATGAAACATAACATAATACATAGTACAGAACATTATTAGTCAAGGACTGAAATACATACATTTAAAACGTCACACATAGCCTACATATCGGTACATACACACAATAGCTAGATCTAATACAAAGTACAGTGCAAATTACAATACAAGATATGTAAAATGGCTGTCTCTTCACAGTCCCCTTTGCGCAATAAGGTGTTTTTTAAATCAATTTTTTTGTTTTATTGCTAGCTTGAGTTACCTGGGGTGGCAGAAAGTTCCATTTAATACTGTGCGTTTCCCAGCCTCTGTTCTAGACCCGGGGACTGGGAAGATACTTCTGGTTGAATGTCTTGTGTTGTACCGATGAGTGTCCTAACTGTGTGCCAACTGCTTGAACAGACTGTCCGGTAACTTCAACACATCAATACCTCGCACAAAGACCAATAGTGATGCGGTCAATCTCTCCTCAACTTTGAGCCAGGAGAGACTGACATGCATGTTACTGACACTTTCCCTCCATGTACATCTAAGTGCAATACGTGCTGCTTTGTTCTGGACCAACTGCAATTTACCTATGTTCTTCTTTGCCGCACATGACCACACAGCTGGGCAGTAGTCCAGGTGCGACAAAACTAGGGCCTGCAGTACCTGTCTGGCAGAGCAACACCCTATCATGGACATACCTCTTCCCATTTTAGCAATCATTGAGTCTATTTTGACCATGACAGCTTGCTATCCAGGGTACACCCAGCAGTTTAGTCTCCTAAAGTTGCTCAATAGCCACATTATTCAATAATAGATCTAAACGAGGTTTAGCGTTGAGCGAGTGATTTGTCCCAAAAATTATGCTTTTAGTTTTTGAGATATTTAGCACTAGCCTATTGCTACTTACCCATTCTAAAACTGACTGGAGCTCTATGTTAATTTTTCTCAGTTATTTATTTTACTGTTGCAGCCGACGTGTATACTGTTGAGTCGTCAGCGTACATAGACACACAGGCTTTATTCAAGGTCAGTGGAAGGTCATTTGTAAAAACAGAAAACATTAATGGTCCTAGCCGGCTACCCTGCGGTACACCACATTTAACTGAATTTGCATGAAAGAGGCTTCCATTAACGAAAACCCTCTGTGTTCTATGAAATAGGTAACTCAATCCATAATAAGGCAGATGATGGAAATCCAGCAATAGGTAATGATCAATGACATCAAAAGCTGCACTGAAGTCTAACAAAACAGCTCCCACAATCTTCTTACTCTCAATTTCTTACAGCCAATCATCAGTCATTTGTATCAGTGCCGAGCATGTTGAGTGCCCTTCCCTATAAGCATGCTGAAGTCTGTTGTTAAATTGTTTTCTGTAAAATAATTTTGTATTTGATCAAACACAATTTCTTCCAAAAGTTTGCCAAGCACTTTTAAACAGGCTGATTGGTCGGCTGTTTGAAGCATTAAAGGGTGCTCTGCTATTCTTGGGTAGTGGAATGACCTTTGCATCCCTCCATGTCTGAGGGCACACACCGTCTACTGGGCCTAAATTGAAGATGTGGCAAACAGGAGTCACAATGTATTGCGCTACCAACCGCAGCAATTTACCATCCAGGTTGTTGGTGCCAGGTGGTTTGTCCTTATTTATAGATAGCAACACGTTTTTCACCTCTTCCACACCCACTTTGTTGAACTCAAACTACAGTGCTTGTCTTTCATTATTCGGTCCATTATGCATGAATATGAAGGCTCAGCATGAGTTGTTTCCATGTCATAACTAACTTTGCTAATCTTGTCAACAAAAAAAGTTATTCAAGTTTTATTTTTTGCCTAGAATTTAATTTAAAGTATTCTAGAGTGTTTTACTATCATTCTTTATATAATTTATCTTTTCTCCATAGTGTAGTTTTTTCTTCTTTTTTGTTTAGTTTAGTTACGTGATTTCTCAGTTTACTGTAGGTTTGCCAGTCTGCTGTGTTGCCAGACTTATTTGCTATTCCCGTTGCCTCATCCCTCTCAGCCATACAGTTTTTCAATTAATCATCTATCCATGGGGATTTTTGCAGTTCTAACAGTCAGTTTCTTGATGAGTGCATGCCTATCAGTAACCGGAAGAAGCAGTTTCATAAATGCTGAAAGTGCAGCGTCCGGATGTTCCTCATTACACTCATCAGACCAACAAATATTTTTTCACATCTTCGACATAGGAATCATTGCAAAACCTCTTATATGATCGTTTATACACAATTTTAGGTCCAGTCTTTGGAACTTTGTTTTTTCTAGATATGTCTATTATATTATGATCACTAAATCCGATTGGTGTGGATACTGCTTTTATTGCAGATTTCTGCTACGTTAGTAAAGACGTGTAGCTCAGTTGGTAGAGCATGGCGCTTGCAACGCCAGGGTGTGGGTTTGATTCCCACGGGGGGCCAGTATGAAAATGTATGCACTCACTAACTGTAAGTTGCTCTGGATAAGAGCGTCTGCTAAATGACTAAAATGTAAAGATGTGATCAATACACGTGGATGATTTAGTTCCTGTTCTATTTGTAAATACCCTGGTAAGCTGACTGATGACTTGAACCAGCCCTCTAACCAATTGTACTATTATTTGTGTTTTTTCGCATTATTTGTGATTTATTCTGTATATAATGTTTCTGCCACCGTCTCTTATGACCAAAAAGAGCTTCTGGATATCAGGACAGCGATTACTCACCTTGTTTTGGACAAAGATTTTTTCTTCAACGAGCAGGACCAAATCCCCGTCATTCGCATGAGAAAGAGACGGAGATATCGTGGACGTAGGTCGGGGTGCCTTGTAAGGATCCGATGGCGAGCAAGTAAACTGCCTCTTCCATCAATCCTATTAGCCAATGTTCAATCATTCGAGAACAAATTGGACGACCTAAGATTACGGTTATCCTACCAATGGGACATTAAAAACTGTAATATGTTTCACCGAGTCGTGGCTGAATGAAGACATGGACAACATACAGCTGACGGGATATACGCTACATCGGCAGGATATAATGGCTGACTCCGGTAAGACAAGGGCTGGCGGTCTGTGTATATTTGTAAACAACAGCTGATGCACACAATCTAATACTAAGTATGTCTCAAGGTTTTGCTCGCCTGAGGTAGAGTATCTCATGATAAGCTGTAGACCACACTATTTACCAAGAGACTTTTCATCTATATTTTTTGTAGCTTTTCTACCACCACAAACCGATGCTGGCATTAAGATTGTACTCAATGAGCTGTATAAGGCCATAAGTAAACATGAAAATGCTAATCCAGAGGCAGCGCTCCTAGTGGCCCGGGGACTTTAATGCAGAGAAACTTAAATCCGTTCTACCTAATTTCTACCAGCATATTAAATGTGCAACCAGAGGAAAAAAAACTCTAGACCACCTTTACTCCACACACAGAAACGCATACAAAGCTCTCCCTCACCCTCTATTTGGCAAATCTGACCATAACTATATCCTCCTGATTCCTGCTTATAAGCAAAAACTAAAGCAGGAAGCACCAGTGACTCGGTTAATAAAAAAGTGGTCAGATGATGCAAATGCTAAGCTACAGTACTGTTTTGCTAGCACAGACTGGAATATGTTCCTGGATTCTTCAGATAGCATTGAGGAGTGCACTACATCAGTCACTGGCTTCATCAATAAGTTTATCGATGACTTCGTCTCCACAGTGACAGTACGTACATACCAGAAGCCATGGATTACAGGCAACATCCGCACTGAGCTAAAGGGTAGAGCTGCCGCTTTCAAGGAGCAGGACTCTAACCTGGAAGCTTATAAGAAATCCCGCTATGCCCTCCGACGAACCAGCAAACAGGCAAAGAGTCAATACCGGACTAAGATTGAATCGTACTACACCAGCTCTGACACTCGTCGGATGTGGCAGGGCTTGAAAACTATTACAGACTACGTGGGCCCCTCAGGGGTGCGTGCTCAGTCCCCTCCTGTACTCCCTGTTGACCCATGAATGCATGGCCAGGCATGACTCCAACACCATCATTAGGTTTGCTGACAACACAACAGTGGTAGGCCTGATCACCGACAACGATGAGACAGCCTATAGGGAGGAGGTCCGAGACCTGGCCGTGTGGTGCCAGGATAACAACCTCTCCCTCAACGTGATCAAGACAAAGGAGATGATTGTGGACTACAGGAACAAAAAGAGGACTGAGCACGCCCCCATTCTCATCGACAGGGCTGTAGCGGAACAGGTTGAGAGCTTCAAGTTCCTTGGTGTCCACATCACCAACGAACTATCATGGTCCAAACACACCAAGACAGTCGTGAAGAGGGCACGACAAAGCCTATTCCCCCTAAGGAGACTGAAAAGATTTGGCATGGGTCCTCAGATCCTCAAAAAGTTCTACAGCTGCACCATCGAGACCATCCTGGATGGTTGAATCACGTGCCTGGTATGGCAACTTCTCGGCCTCCGACAGCAAGGCACTACAGAGGGTAGTGTGTACGGTCCAGTACATCACTGTGACCAAGCTTCCTGCCATCCAGGACCTCTATACCAGGCGGTGTCAGAGGAAGGCCCTCAAAATTGTCAAAGACTCCAGCCACCCTAGTCATAGACTGTTCTCTCTGCTACCGCACGGCAAGCGATACCGGAGTGCCAAGTCTAGGTCCAAAAGGCTTCTCAACAGCTTCTACCCCCACCTCCCTCTTTTATGCTGCTGCTACTCTGTCTATTATTTATGCATAGTCACTTTAACTACCCACATGTACATATTACCTCAATTACCTCGACTAGCCAGTGCCCCCGCACATTGACTTTGCACCAGTACCCCCCTGTATATAGCCTCCCTACTGTTATTTTATTTTACTGCTGCTCTTTAGTTATTTGCTTTAATATATTTACTTTAAAAAAGCATTTCACTGTAATGTCTACACCTGTTGTATTCGGCGCATGTGGCAAATAAAATTTGATTTGATTTGAGATTGCAGGCACTGGTTATAGCTTGGAGCTTATTTTTGAGTGGGCAGCTTGATGACAACCAGTCAATATTTAGGTCATCCAGAAAATATAACTCTCTGTTGATATCATATACATTATCTAACATTTCACACATATAGTCCAAATACTGACTTTTAGTACTTGGTGGTCTGTAGCAACTTCCTACGAGAATAGGCTTTAGGTGAGGCAGATGAACCAGTAGCCATATTACGTCCACATCATCTGACATGAGATCCTCTCTCAGCCTATTTTTTATTTTTATTTTTATTTAACCTTTATTTAACTAGGCAAATCAGTTAAGAACAAATTCTTATTTACAATGAGGGCCTACCCCGGCCAAACCCGGACGACACTGGGCCAATTGTGCGCCGCCCAATGGGACTCCCAATCAAAGCCGGATTATGATACAGCCTGGAATCAAACCAGGGTCTGTAGTGACGCCTCTAGCACTGAGCTGCAGTGTCTTAGACCGCTGCACCACTCAGGAGCCCCAGCCTAACAGGAATATGACTCTGGACAAACATGGCAACACCTCCGCCATTTGCATTTCTATCTTTCCTATATATTCTATAACCATGTATGGCTACTACTGCGTCATCAAAGGAATTATCCAAGTGTGCTTCAGAGATGGCCATAATATATATGTTTTCTGATGTTAATAAGTTGTCAATTACATGAACCTTGTTTCTCAGGCTACATATGTTAATATGGGCTATTTTTAGTCCTTTTCTGGGTTGCTTTTTTGTTTTTAGTACTATTCTGAGAGGCTGATCTGAGGTAGACATGTCAGTGACATTTACATTTGAGTCAATGGTATACAGTGGGCTGCCCACAGTGGGCATTTTCTTAAGGCAGACAGTTTCAGTGCAAACAGTGGAATTATGTAAGGGTTGGTGTGAGCTGTGACCCAGGTGTGGTGCAGGATATACAGTAGGCCGCTTCCGGGATCCAGGTGAAGGAGCGCACACTCGTCTGGGTGAGTGCTGTCAGGGGAGAAACTAGGGAGCTAAAATTGCAAATAAATCGGCTATAAAAATGAGCAAACCCTAAAAACCACTGTAGTTGCTTGAGGGATGAGGGCTGCGGCCAATCCAGTACCACGCTGACCTTAGCTGGGTTCATCCGTAGGTCCCCCTGGGTGATGATGAACCCCAGGAAGGAGACTGTCTCTGTGTGGAACATGCAGAAGGCGTTGGAGGACCTGCTGAACGTGCTGCTGGTGTTCACTCATGTCCATTGAGAATATTAGGATGTCATCCAAATACACGAAGACACTGTAGTCCCCCTCCTGAATCCTCACCAGGTTGTAGGCATTGCTTAAGTCCAGCTTGGTGAAGACCCGGGCTCCCTGCAACGACTCGAATGCCTTCGTAATCAGGAGTAGTGGATAGTGGTTCTTAACCGTGATGTCGTTGAGCGCCTGGTAATCAATGCACGGCCACTGCCCACGTCCCCTTTTTCCCCACAAAGAAGAAGCCAATGCCTGCGGGTGAGGTAGAGGGACGGATGTGACCCTCGACGAGTGCCGCGTCGATATACTCCCTCATGTCCAGCATCTCCGGCCGGGACAAGGAAAACAATCGCCTTCGTGTGGACATGGCGCCCGGTAGGAGATCGATAGCGTAGTTGTATGGCCTGTGAGGAGGTAGGCCCTTGGCACGCCTCTTACTAAACACCTCCCCCAGATCCCAATACTCCCGGGGAACGCCTGCCAGGTCTGGGCCAGTGAAGGAGTCTGTAGCCCGCCTTCCTCCCAGTGGCAACCGCCGCTAGGGCGTTAGGCGGTTCAGAGTGCGGGACCTGGGGAAGAGGTGAGGACTGGTAGGTGGTCTGGGACAGTGGTTTGGGCTGATGAATGGTCGATGGAGACCGGAACAGGATGGGAGCAGCGCGCCGCCCCCAGCTGCATAGTCTCCTCCTGAGGCATCTCCTCCCTGAATCCGGGTTGATAGGGGGACGCGGAGGCGTGCCTTGCGTCATCCCCCTCTCATGCGCCCTCTCATGACGCCGATTCTCTACCCGCACCGAGAGTTCGACGAGGCCGTCCAGTCGCTCAGGCAGCTCCCTGAAGGAGAGTTCGTCCTTCATCCCCTCCGATAGCCCCTGCGCGTAAAGGATGACCAGGGCGGCCTCCTCCCATCCTGCCTCTCGAGCCCAGGTCTGGAACGCCACGGAGTAGTCTGCCACCGAACGGTCAACCTGCCGACAGGCCGTGGACCACCTCCCGGCCTTATGCCCCGACACCACCTGAGAGGTGTCGAACACCTTGCGTAGCTTCTGGGTGAATTGGTAGGAGTCTGAGTATGCCGGAGTTTGGCTCTCCCACTCCGCGGTAGCCCAGGAAAGGGCCAGACCCGTCAACAGAGTGATGATATAGGCCACCCGGCCCTGTTCCGTCGGGAAGGAGGATGGTTGTTGGCTGAATACCAGGGAACACTGGGTGACGAATTCCCTGCAGCCCTCTGGATGTCCGTCATACCTCTCCGGAGGTGGTAGACGGGGTTCCCGCGATGTCGCAGGCGTGACTGGAGATGGCTGCCGGGGCTGGTCCGGTGTCCACCCGGCTCTGCACGGAGTTCGTCAGCTGGCGGAGATTCTCGATGATCTGCTGCAGGCTGCGGTTGTGTTGGTTCAGCATAGCTCCCTGTGTTGCCAATGTGCTCCAATACTGTGCTGCCTCCGCTGGGTCCATATTGGCTCAGTTTTCTGTAAGGGTTGGTGTGAGGTGTGACCCAGGTGCGGTGCAGGATATACAGTAGGCAGTAGGCAGAGATGGTGAAACAAGGATATTTACTGGTGGTCCCGAAGCCAAAATACAAAATAACGGACTTATCAAGATAAAAGAAAGGCGGAGCAAATAAGTCTCCAAAAACCGGCTGACAGCCAAAATACGAAATACTACCTTCGATTGAAACAAATAATGAAACAGGGAGAACACTTCTCAAGTACCTGTACATAGGTCTCCGATCAGACACTGAGTAGTACTGCTGGACATACAGAAACTAACAGAGAAAACTGAGCAAGGGAACACAGGGAAGTGAGGGCATAAATACATAGGTGAACTGGTAGACACAGGTGACACCAATAGGATACTGATTAGTCCATACTGTGAGTGAGAAGGTGCCTAAGTTGTCGGAGGATGAAACCTAGTGGGTCGCTCCGGAACTGCGACCCCCTCCTGTAACAGAATTCAATTCTATGTGCATATGATTATTGCAGACAATACCCTCAGAGCTAACAGTTAAAGGAACATAGATTAGGTGACTTACAATTACTGCACTTCTATTTCTCTGGGATATAATATGATCCATATCTAGCGAATGCGAACGCAGCTAGCTAGTTTAGCCTACTCCCGGCTCAAACAAAGAGGAATGCTATGTTAGCTAGCTGGCTATGGCTATCCTACACTGGAACTCTTCCAAGTCAAGGTAAGCTTTTGGTTTTATCAATTTATTGCCACAGGGGCCCGCCGGTGTAACTGCTAAACTGCTTGCTGCTGACTGTACTGCATGATTGTAGCGGGTTTACTAACGTGTTAGTTCTAGTAGCTATGTTGACTATGATGTTAATATGGTGACAACAACATAGGATGTGTGTAGCGGTTAGCGTTTCTGATATGAAGGTTTGGCTTGGAAATGTTTTTTCGCCTGGTCACAGAAAGCTGATGTGTTGTCACTGACAAGTCCACAAGCGAATGGAAAAGCTGAGAGGAGGAGAGCGCGTAGATGCGAGAAGGAATACAACGATCAAAGGGTTCATGCTGTTTGAATGTGGCTGCTATGAAAGTGAACTGTGTTTGAGTGTGATCAGGGTTGTATTCATTACGCCGATTCTGTTGATAAATGTTTCTTAAACGGAAGCAAATGGAATGACACGGGGATAAACATGCCTGAATTTGTCCAATTGAAACTCTTGTTTGCAACTGTTGGACTAATTATTACACCATAGATCAGCTAGATGCAGGCAAGAGTGTGCAAGGCGGTATTGAATGTGTCAACATCTGTCACCTTGATTACTCAAATTTCTCTCGACCTGTGCACGTACGTTGTAAACTTTCATTCATAGGATAGGTTGTAGCAACCTCATGATGGGTATAGGGAAAATTTGAGTATCATGTAGTAGCCTAAACCTATCGATGTTACATTTAGCTGGGTGAATGGAATATGAATGACAGTCATCCAATATGCTGTAATAGAAATAAGGCACTGACCGCCACTGCTGCACAGAACCGTGGATGGGTAACTTTACCTAAGACCTGAAGAATTCTGTTAGCTTGTGTTAGCTGTTCCAAGCTAGCTCAATGCCACAGCTTTAGCTCAGCTGGCGTACACAGTGTTATGGTGAGCAGACAATCCACATTCAACAGTAAATAGTTCAGCTCATGCTATTATCACTTGACACTCAGCTGTACATTCCATATCTCTGTTGTTGCAGTTATGGTGAGGTATGGGGTTTTCTTTGGAGATTGTGTTGCACAATTCGTAATGTCAGTCTCTCTCCCTCTGTCTGTGTGCGTGACCTCCTGTCCACTAGGTAGAGCGTCTGATTCAGGAGAGAGGCTGGGAGTTCATGTGGAATGAGCATCTTGGATACATCCTGACCTGTCCCTCCAACTTGGGCACTGGACTTAGGGCTGGGGTACACGTACGCCTGCCCAACCTCAGCAAGGTAACATACACATACACACACACACACACACACACACACACACACACACACACACACACACACACACACACACACACACACACACACACACACACACACACACACACACACACACACACACACACACACACACACACACACACACAGACACACACATAGTCCACAAATACAAAAAGAGGCATAACATAATAATAAAAACGTTGTGTGTGTGTGTTTGTATGTGTGCAGGACCCTCGCTTCCCTAAGATTCTGGACGCCATGCGGCTACAGAAGAGGGGTACAGGCGGAGTGGACACAGCTGCTACCGGAGATACCTTTGACCTCTCCAACAATGACCGTTTGGGCAAATCGGAGGTAAAAAAAAAAAAAGAGAGGGGGATGGAGAAGAAAGAGACAAAGGGAATGAGGAAGAAATAGAGTCGTAATAACTGTGTAACTGTTCATTATACACTTATTAAACTTTTGTGTGACCAGGTTTGATATTTTGGAAGAGTAATTCTCCCTGTTTCTCTTTTGTGCTGTGATAGGTGGAGCTGGTCCAATGTTTGATTGACGGTGTGAACTACCTAATCGACTGTGAGAAGAAGTTGGAGAAGGGGCAGAACATCCATGTCCCCGCCCCTGTCTCCCAGTTTAGCAAGTGAACCCTCCACTGCCGTGAACCCTGGAATAGGGCAGGTCCTCCTACCACTGGTTGCTAAACTGAGGGTCTTACGTGTCTGTGTATCAGAACTTCATTACATATAAGTTATGAGATTGTACGAATGTACGAGAAACACTGAACTCATTACGTGTACATGAACTCTAAACTCAATAAAGTCATTTTGACAAACCTAGCCTGGGAGTGTAGTCTGCTGTTTGTCTGATGGTACACAATGGGGATGTAATGGAACGTAAGCACACCTAAATGCAGTCATGTATGCAGCAATTATGCTACATTAGCATTAGTGTTAGTGTTGGGGTTAGCACAATTAAGGGTTAGCGTAATTTTCCACTGCCTGAGTGTGTCACACCCCTGCTGTTGTATCCTACTCCAGCTGAGAAGAAATTCCTGTCGACATTAACTGCTAACAAACAGAGTCTAGAATGAGATAAAGAAGGATTATACAGTGAGGTGATGAAAAATCTCAGGACTCTCCAGGACGTATTTGTGCACTGGGAGCCAAATGGAACTCCAGACAACTATCTGCTAATGTTCAGACAACTCACTGCCAACCCCCAGTCATTCATTGGTTGGTGCACTGTTGGACCTGTTACCTGCCATAAAGGGCTTAATGAGGAGCACCAAGCCAAGCTCATTACAGACAGCCCAGAAAAAGTTGACTAAAACACTGTCTATCACCCCTCACCTCTCTACTTACTACTCATCTCCCCACTCAATCCTCACCTCACCTCTCCGCTTCAATGTCAGGTGCAAAATAATCTATTTTATCTGAAGGTCTGGTGGACAAAAAATTCTAACATGGTCTTCGCTAAATAATAGAAAGCACTGCAAAAAGTCCTGTCGCCAAGTCCTAGCACTCTACACGTTTCTTAATGCCTCACAGTCATGTGATTCACTAAGCTCAAATAAAGACAAATATTTAGTTCAGTCCCACATAGGTTAGATTTGAGTTGTTACACGCTTATACGCACAATTTTTCTGGGAACGAGGTTATGTGTAAAATGGCAGCTGTGAAACCTCCAAACTGTGTCTTTGTACATATCCCCAGAGTGTGGATTACAACCTTTTTCTCATAGGCCCATAGACTAATCTGAAGGAAAGGAATAATGGCAGTGATTTGAGAGAGATAGAGTTTGTGAGTGAGTGACGAGTCAGTGTATAGACACTGTAGGGTTTGGAACGAATCCAGGTGAGTATTTATAGGGTAGTGCTACGTGCCATCCAGCCTTTCTCTGACTAGAGTGCGTGATCACAGGCAGGACTATAGGGAAACATTTTACCCCTCACTCCACCTGGCTGTCTTACACATACACACGCACACGTAAGCAGGCATGCAACTTGACCTCAGAACCTCTTAGAACACAGTATCATATGTCTCACCTCTATCTGGTGTGTGTGTGTGTGCATGTGCTAGTGCATTGTGTCTTATTTTATATTCATGATCCACAGGTAGCTTCCAAGCTGTAGGCCTAAATGTCTGCTGTTCAGTAGTTATATTATGCCCTCTAGTGGTGACCTCTCTGTGGCTTAAAGGAGAATATGACTGGACAAAGAACAGAAAATGACATCAAATACCTATTTTATGCACTTAGAGATTATTCTTGTGTAATGAAAAGTGCTTTCCAAATGTAATACATTATATTATTAAGGGCCCTGAGTTTCTTCTCATGCTATGGACCTGGCCAGGGAACACCCAGGCACTACTGAAATACACAACACAACCAAGAAAAAGTATTGAAAATCCATTAATGTAATCTGTATGTGATTTATAGCAGAGATTTATCAGCCTTCCCCTACTCTCCCCCTTCTTACTGACACTGTTTACACCACATACTATTAACCGCTCACAAATACCAACAATAACTAGATGGCAATTGTAGATGAAATCAAATTGTGTGCCTTGCTTCAGCTCTTCAAAAGCATTTTTGTGGTAGTGGAAGAAGTGTTCTGATTATATATTTAGATAGCAGAGAAGTAGACAAAGATGTTATACACTCTAAGTTTTTGTGTAACTTGTTGGGAATGTGGTTTCTGTTGTCAAATTTATGTTGTTTATAATATGCTAGAGGAAATGTTGTTGATGTGGTTACTAAAAACTCAGTATCGTTTGATCGGTATAATATATTTTTTGCAAAATTTAAAGATTTGAATAGCAGGGAAGTAGAGAAAGATGTCATACGCTCTAACTTTTTGTCAAATGTTTTAGGAAAGGGGTCAAAATGGCAGATGTTTCAAAAAGTTAAGACGAAAAGTAGCAGATGTCATTACTACAACAGCTGTACAGTTTGATTGGTAGAATATACACAACATGACCAAAAGTATGTGGACACCTGCTCATCGAACATCTCATTCCAAAATCATGGGCATTAATATGGAGTTGGTTCCCCCTTTGCTGTTATAACAGCCTCCACTCTTCTAGATGTTGGAACATTGCTGCGGGGACTTGCTTCCATTCAGCCACAAGAGCATTTTAGTGAGGTCGGGCACTGATGTTGGGCGATTAGGCCTGGCTTGCAGTCGGTGTTCCAATTTCATACGCTCTACGTTTTTAAGTTATTGGGAAAGTGGTCAAATTAGCTGATTTGTGTCAAAAGTTACATTGTTTACAGTGAATAGAATAGAATGTTGGAAGTCATGATGTGACAATGGGCCCTTTAGAATGTTGAGGAAACAAACACAATGACAAAAAGCTAAATGTATAAAATATATCAAAACATTGTATACGATCAACAACCCCTTACACTCGTGGAAATTGGCCTATATGGATAGTTCTAAATTGACATGTTTCTTACAATAGAAATATGGAATGCATGACCATGGTAGCAATTAAAAGGCATATTACAGTGCCTTCAGAAAGTATTCATACCCCTTGACTTGTTCCACATTCTGTTGTTACAGCCTGAATTCAAAATGGATTAAATAGATTTTCTTTCTCACCCATCCACACACAATACCCCATAATGACAAAGTGATTTTTTTGGGGGGGAAATGTTTGCAAATGTATTGAAAATGAAATAAATAAATATCTCATTTACATAAGTATTCACACCACTAAGTCAATACTTTGTTGAAGCACCTTTGGCAGCGATTACAGCTGTGAGTCTTTCTGTGAGTCTTTCTCTAAGCACTTTCCACACCTGGATTGTGAAACATTTGCCCATTATTCTTTTCAAAATTCTTCAAGCTCTGTCAAATTGGTTGTTGACCATTGCAAGACAACCATTTTCAGGTCTTGCCATAGATTTTCAAGTACATTTAAGTCAAAACTGTAACTAGCTTGAAATATACTTATTCATGTTACCATAGTAGAACTTATAGATTACTTTGCATGTATAAGGAATGTATATGTTGGAGTCAATGGAGGGTGAATAAGAACTAGGTGTATGGAAAGTTACTGAGTGAGACAAGGGGGAGTGCAGAAAGTTTATAGTCTGTTAAAACATGTTATTGTTAAATCTCATGGCTCCTAAGGAGGGAGGCAAAGGGCAACAGTCTGGTTTCAGTAACTGATAAGGTAGGACAGTTGTGGATTAGGAAGGAGGTCAGATTAAGTGAGAAGGAACAGTTCTATCCCACACACATATACAGTTGAAGTCGGAAGTTTACATACACCTTAGCCAAATACATTTAAAAGTCATTTGTTCACAATTCCTAACATTTAATCCTAGTAAAAAAGTCCCTGTTTTAGGACAGTTAGGGTCACCATTTTATTTGAAGAATGTGACATGTCAGAATAATAGTGGAGAGAATGATTTATTTCAGCTTTTATTTATTTCATCACATTCCCAGTGGGTCAGAAGTTTACATACACTCAATTAGTATTTGGTAGCATTGCCTTTAAATTGTTTAACTTGGGTCAAATGTTTCGGGTAGCCTTCCACAAGCTTCCCACAATACGTTGGGTGAATTCTTGCCCATTCCTCCTGACAGAGCTGGTGTAACTGAGTCAGGTTTGTAGGCCTCCTTGCTCGCACGCGCTTTTTCAGTTCTGCCCACAAATGTTCTATAGGATTGAGGTCAGGGCTTTGAGATGGTCACTCCAATACCTTAACTTTGTTGTACTTAAGCCATTTTGCCACAACTTTGGAAGTATGCTTGGGGTCATTGTCCATTTGGAAGACCCATTTGCGACCAAGCTTGAACTTCCTGACTGATGTCTTGAGATGTTGCTTCAATATATCCACATCATTTTCCTTCCTCATGATGCCATCTATTTTGTGAAGTGCACCAGTCCCTCCTGCAGCAAAGCACCCCCACAGTATGATGCTGCCACCCCCGTGCTTCACGGTTGGGATGGTGTTCTTCGGCTTGCAAGATCCCCCTTTTTCCTCCAAATATAACGATGATCATTATGGCCAAACTGTTTAATCAGACCAGAGGACATTTCTCCAAAAAGTACGATCTTTGTCCCCATGTGCAGTTGCAACCGTAGTCTGGCTTTTTTATGGGGGATTTGGAGCAGTGGCTTCTTCCTAGCTGAGCGGCCTTTCAGGTTATGTCGATATAGGACTCGTTTTACTGTGGATATAGATACCTTTGTACCTGTTTCCTCCGGCATCTTCACAAGGTCCTTTGCTGTTGTTCTGGGATTGATTTGCACTTTTCGCACCAAAGTATGTTAATCTCTAGGAGACAGAACGTGTATCCTTCCTGAGCGGTATGACGGCTGCGTGGTCCCATGGTGTTTATACTTGCATACTATTGTTTGTACAGATGAATGTGGTACCTTCAGGCATTTGGAAATTGCTCCCAAGGATGAACCAGACTTGTGGAGGTCTACAATTTTTCTTCTGAGGTTTTGGCTGATTTCTTTTGATTTTCCCATGCTGTCAAGCAAGTAGGCACTGAGTTTGAAGTTAGGCTTTGAAATACATCCACAGGTACACCTCCAATTGACTCAAATTATGTCAATTCTCCTATCAGAAGCTTCTAAACCCATGACATCATTTTCTGGAATTTTCCAAGCCGTTCTTTAGGCACAGTCAACTTAGTGTTTGTAAACTTCTGACATACTGGAATTGTAATACAGTGAATTATAAGTGAAATAATCTGTCTGTAAACAATTGTTGGAAAAATTACTTGCATGCACAAAGTAGATGTCCTAACCGACTTGCCAAAACTATAGTTTGTTAACAAGACATTTCTCAACTAGCAACAGAGATATATTGGCTGTCTCGATGTGCAAGGAGTTCATTCCTCCTAGTGGGAGGGTATAAATATATGTGCTTGTGTAATCATGTGTTTGTCTTTGCAGCTGTACGACCCATTGTCATAATAATAGAATAAACTTGGTTTGAGCTTTTTCTAGTTGTCCGTGAGTTTTTACTCTGTTTGTTCAGAACCTAACAGTTGTCGTTGTTGGCAGGATTCACAATGATTTACAGTCGAACTGGAGAGTCCGAATCAGTGAAACAGGAGCCGGCACCAAAAACAAGGTAGGCACTTACACCTGTTACCACTCATTTTGACATCTTGGGGAGATGAGAGTCGTAGGTTGAATAGAAATTATAGGATACGGACCTAGAAAGCCTGAGTTTATTCAGGAGGCCCACTGTATATACTACCGGTAGACCTAGTGGTTGGGGCCTGTCATGCCAAATAATGTCCCCCGGCCAAGTATTGTCCCCCTCTGTGTCACAATGGGATTGGATAAACTATTAGAGTCCGTTGCTATATCAACGGTGCGATAACCTAATGATTAGAATTTTGGAGATCTTTACCGCCTAAATGTCGTTATTTTCCTCATCGCTATGCAAACACGGCTGATTTCCGCAACAATTTCGCTGTTTAAACAAGTTTTCTTTAGCTAATAAAATGAAAACATTACTTCGAACTACTTTTGGGTACCTTGTTAACATTACAACATTAAATCGATGTCTTAAACGTTGCTACATTTCAGAAATGGCAAAGAAAATGTGTAATATGCTTGACACATTAAAGTTACTTACCTTACAGATCACAAAGTCAGCTACAGAAGATACAGTGGGGAAAAAATGTATTTAGTCAGCCACCAATTGTGCAAGTTCTCCCACTTAAAAAGATGAGAGAGGCCTGTAATTTTCATCATAGGTACATGTCAACTATGACAGACAAAATGAGAAAAAGAAATCCAGAAAATCACATTGTAGGATTTTTTATGAATTTATTTGCAAATTATGGTGGAAAATAAGTATTTGGTCAATAACAAAAGTTTCTCAATACTTTGTTATATACCCTTTGTTGGCAATGACACAGGTCAAACGTTTTCTGTAAGTCTTCACAAGGTTTTCACACACTGTTGCTGGTATTTTGGCCCATTCCTCCATGCAGATCTCCTCTAGAGCAGTGATGTTTTGGGGCTGTCGCTGGGCAAGACAGACTTTCAACTCCCCCTCCAAAGATTTTCTATGGGGTTGAGATCTGGAGACTGGCTAGGCAACTCCAGGACCTTGAAATGCTTCTTACGAAGCCACTCCTTCGTTGCCCGGGCGGTGTGTTTGGGATCATTGTCATGCTGAAAGACCCAGCCACGTTTCATCTTCAATGCCCTTGCTGATGGAAGGAGGTTTTCACTCAAAATCTCACGATACATGGCCCCATTCATTCTTTCCTTTACACGGATCAGTCGTCCTGGTCCCTTTGCAGAAAAACAGCCCGAAAGCATGATGTTTCCACCCCCATGCTTCACAGTAGGTATAGTGTTCTTTGGATGCAACTCCTCCAAACACGACGAGTTGAGTTTTTACCAAAAAGTTATATTTTTGGTTTCGTCTGACCATATGACATTCTCCCAATCCTCACCTGGATCATCCAAATGCACTCTAGCAAACTTCAGATGGGCCTGGATATGTACTGGCTTAAGCAGGGGACACCTCTGGCACTGCAGGATTTGAGTCCCTGGCGGCGTAGTGTGTTACTGATGGTAGGCTTTGTTACTTTGGTCCCAGCTCTCTGCAGGTCATTCACTAGGTCACCCCGTGTGGTTCTGGGATTTTTGCTCACCGTTCTTGTGATCATTTTGACCCCACGGGGTGAGATCTTGCGTGGAGCCCCAGATCGAGGGAGATTTTCAGTGGTCTTGTATGTCTTCCGTTTCCTAATAATTGCTCCCACAGTTGATTTCTTCAATCTAAGCTGCTTACCTATTGCAGATTCAGTCTTCCCAGCCTGGTGCAGGTCTACAATTTTGTTTCTGGTGTCCTTTGACAGCTCTTTGGTCTTGGCCATAGTGGAGTTTGGAGTGTGACTGTTTGAGGTTGTGGACAGGTGTCTTTTATACTGATAACAAGTTCAAACAGGTGCCATTAATACAGGTAACGAGTGGAGGACAGAGGAGCCTCTTAAAGAAGTTACAGGTCTGTGAGAGCCAGAAATATTGCTTGTTTGTAGGTGACCAAATACATATTTTCCACCATAATTTGCAAATAAATTCATAAAAAATTCTACAATGTGATTTTCTGGATTTTTTTCTCTCATTTTGTCAGTTATAGTTGACGTGTACCTATGATGAAAATTACAGGCCTCTCTCATCTTTTTAAGTGGGAGAACTTGCACAATTGGTGGCTGACTAAATACTTTTTTCCTCCACTGTAAACCTATTTGGTAAAAGTCCAAGTCCATATTATGGCAAGAACAGCTCAAATAATCAAAGAGAAACAACCATCCATCATTACTTTAAGACATGAAGGTCAGTCAATCCGGAAAATATGAAGAACTTTGAAAGTTTCTTGAAGTGCAGTCGTAAAAACCATCAAGCACTATGATGAAACTGGCTCTCATGAGGACCGCCACAGGAAGACCCAGAGTTACCTCTGCTGCAGAGGATAAGTTCATTAGAGTTACCATCTTCAGAAATTGCAGCCCAGATAAGTTCTTTACAGAGTTCAAGTAACAGACACATCTCAACATCAACTGTTCAGAGGAGACTGCATGAATCAGGCCTTCATGGTCGAATTACTGCAAAGAAACCACTACTAAAAGACACCAATAAGAAGAGGAGACATGCTTGGGCCAAGAAACACGAGCAATGGACATTAGACCGGTGGAAATGTGTCCTTTGGTCTGGAGTCCAAATTGGAGATTTTTGGTTCCAACCGCTGTCTTTGTGAGACGCAGTGTAGGTGAATGGATGATCTCTGCATGTGTATTTCCTACCGTGAAGCATGGAGGAGGAGATGTGATGGTGTGGGGGTGCCTTGCTGGTGACACTGTGATTTATTTAGAATTCAAGACACACTTAACCAGCATGGCTACCACAGCATTCTGCAGCGATACGCTATCCCATCTGGTTTGGGCTTAGTGGGACAATCATTTGTTTTTCAACAGGACAATGACCCAACACACCTCCAGGCTTTGTAAGGGCTATTTGACCAATAAGAAGAGTGATGGAGTGCTGCATCAGATGATCTGGCCTCCACAATCCCCCTACCTCAACTCAGTTGAGATGGTTTAGGATGTGTTGGACCGCAGAGTGAAAGAAAAGCAGCCAACAAGTGCTCAGCACAAATAAAGAAAAACCCTTGAATGAGTAGGTGTGTCCAAACTTTTGACTGGTACTGTATATGTATCTATTGTAGGTCCTAGGATTCAATGCTGAATAATGTGGAACAAATAAATATAATCAAAGGTTACCTTACAACTTACAATAATGAACACCTTGTGAAACAGCTGTGAAAACCAACCTGGCAATATTTAAGATTTTAACACAAACTTTGATTTTCTTTTTTGGTACAGTTGTCATTTATATATTTTTTCCGATTTTTTGTACACTCACATGGCAATCATAGACTTAAATATTGAATTCTGTTGTGTGGAATATTGAGGAGGTGTTTGCTGTGTGGGTGGGAGGTTCTGCCTGTCACTTGTTCTCAACAGGCAGACAGTCTCAGAAGGGGGACTTGAAGAGGGAGACTGCAAAGTCCAGGCACTGCTGCTGTCTTTGCAGTGCTAGTGTTTTTAGTTAATATGTGTATGTCAAATATTATGTGCCCAGTATGATAGAGCAAAAAAACTTTCTTAGCAGATAATGACAACATGACAATAACAGTAGCTGTACATTTACGTCATTTAGCAGACGCTCTTATCCAGAGCGACTTACAAATTGGAAATGATGCCTACAATGTCCCCCTCCGATTCAGAGCACAGAGAGTCAGACTGATCCTAGGTAACCCTAAGAAGACAAAGAGAAAAATATCAGTGTTAGGGAAACTAAAACTAGCTTCAGGTTATTTTATGCAAATGCAAATAGTTATTATCTGAGATGTTGTATATTCACCTTAACAGATGGTGACCCCAGCTCCGGTAGCTCTCCTTCTGTTTCTCCTGTGCCTTGTCGATGTTCAGTCTCACCTTGATTGATAACAGTAATACATTCAATTATAATTTCATATTACAAATACATTTCTTACATATCTCTTGGAGGGCCAGAAAATAAATTAACAGTGGACAATCATTTTTACCTGGTCAAACACCTCCACATCCTTCTCAGTCCGTGCCTGAAGGTGGTCCTCAATGGCATTCTGATCTGGTCGACAACTTCCACCACATCAGACTACAGTATATGCAATAATTGTATATACAATTGCATTGTTTACCTCAGTCAACAGCTGCGGCTCCCGTCCGTACTCGGTGGAGGCCTGGATGCTGTTGTTGTGTGCAAAGAGAATTACCTTTAGGTTTTTCTCCCACCCTTTCTGGTACCAATCAAGGGACTTGCCCATGGCAGTCTTGAGGGTCTGGTTGGTCCATTCATCAAACCTGGAGAAGCGGTTAGGAAAGTGATATCTATTGACAATGTAAGATATTGAAATATGTCTGATTATGTACCATGAAAAATAAATAAAATAAAAGTAAAATAAAACACAAAAACATTGGTGACAGAATATAACCTATAACATCTGTACCTTGTTCCAGCGTTCATGACCTCGGTCACTCAAGATGACCTCAGGAGAACCGTGGGTGTTGAAGATGTCCATCATCACCTTGGAGGTGGCCTCGCCAGTCCCGTCCTTGATGGGTATCATACAAAACAAAATCTATTTTTGGTTCCAAGCGCCCTTTTTAATGGGTTACAGAAGGTAATTTAGAGTTAAGCACGTACTCTTCCTTTACTGACCTTAATGGGTATTGCCTCCACTCACTTGGTAAAGTGATCGGTCGCCTTCAGACACCAGCTGTTGCCATTCCTGGATTTCATGAAGGGTTCGATGAGGTCCACCCCTAACATTTAAAGTGTTAGAGAAAATATTACATTATTCTTACCCATATCTGTGTAATACAG
Organism: Coregonus clupeaformis; assembly: GCF_020615455.1. NCBI lineage: Eukaryota > Metazoa > Chordata > Actinopteri > Salmoniformes > Salmonidae > Coregonus > Coregonus clupeaformis. The sequence goes on from NC_059209.1 coordinate 12,416,600, forward strand.
CATGCACATTTTCATATTTATAAGGATACTGACACACACACATTCTGTAATATTGAACTCTGCTGTGGTCAAATAAAGCAACCATTACAAAACAACTTATCAGGGCAGAATTTGAATTGGGACACTTACCAATCATGTGCCATGGTGAAACAACATTGATGGGCTTCAACTCCGGTGCCACAGTCTTCGCCCTCTCAAACTTCTGGCAGTGTGATGATCGTGATGGAAGGAGTCAGGCGCAGGAGGGTAATCACCGAATACAGAGTTTTATTCCTTTGTGGACACACAAATGTGCTCAAATAGCGATCCACGAAAACAGGCACAGGGGAAGCTCTCATCCCTGGCAAAAACACTGTAATGGTAGAATCCAATAATACATAGGCACAGGGGAAAATCTACCCTGGCAACAGAATGTACGAGTAGCTCCACTACTCTCACAAATAACAATCACCCACAAGGACAAGGTGGCAGAGGGAACACTTATACACAGACTAATGAGGGGATTAGAACCAGGTGTGTGTGATTGACAAGACAAGACAAAGGTGATGATGATTGGGGCGGCAGTGGTTAGTACACTGGTGAAGACGAACGCCGAAGCCTGCCCGAACAAGGAGGGGAGGCAGCCTTGGGCCGAAGTCGTGACAGGCAGGCTAGACAGCGTACTGACCTTTAAGCAAAAAGTTACAAATTGAAACATTGTGTGCTCTCTGATATCACATTCATTGAAATCATAATAATTTCTGATATAATAGAATGTGATTGATAAAAAAAAGGTTGTTTCACTTGCCCAGCTGTCCACCTCATTGACAATTCCCCGTCAGAAGAACCGTAGGTTGATTTTGGCAATCATGCACTTCACTCCGAAATAGCCAGCATGCATCTCGGTCAGCACGGCCTCTTTCTCCTCCTTAGTAAAAATCACCCTCCTGTGTGGCTGGCCATCCTTCCCTTGTAGGTACATATGATTGCCCAACAAGTTGGAAGAGAAGAGTTGTTGAAATACTCAAGTCTAAGTACATTTGCACTGCTGTCTTTCTCTCTCTGTTTCTCTCTCTCCCTGTCTCACTTTCATATTTTCTTTCTCACTCCTCCCCAAATATGACATTCAACATGACAAACACATAACTATATCAGTGGAGGCTGCTGAGGGGAGGACGGCTAATAATAATGGCTGGAATAGAGTCAATTGAATGGTATCAACCACATGGAAACCCCGTGTTTGATACCATTCCATTTACTCTATTCCAGACATTATTATGAGCCATCCTTCCCTCAGCAGCCTCCACTGAACTATATGTATAGCTAGAAATATGTAGATGACCAACTAGCTAGATGGAAAATGGTTGTTGAAAAATGGTTGTACATAACTAAATCCGTCCAGTTATCTAATAGAAGTTAACTGCTTAACGTTACCCTGAATTGTGAACTTCTCTGAATGTTCCGCCTCTTGTCGAGATCAGTGGTGCCTTCATAGTACTTCGCCTGTTTGGAAAGATAAAATAAAATCTCCTTGTGGGATGCCATTGAAGTGCAAGCTACATAGAAACAGAAAGCTACAGTAACAATTACAGTAGCTAGCTAAAGTTAGCTAGATAAAACTGTCTGGCTAGCCAGCTACTGTAGCTGGCTAGCTGACTAGGCAGGCTGAGGTATATAAGTAACGTTGCAGTAGCTAGCAACGTCAATCTAAAAACAGCTTAAATTATTTATTCCTATTTAACAATATTTTCTTATATAAAGAAGTTGTCACCGTCAAAAACACAGTCCTTGGAGAACAATTCTGAGGTAATAATTTTGCTCAGACTGAGCGAGCACTTACGAGGTGAAATAGGTGGGGGGGGGGGGGACACTATTTGGCATGACAGGCCCCTAGGAAGGGTTTAGCCATGAGGAGGTTAGACTAGGCACTGTGCCTAGGAGGGTTTAGCCACCAGAAGGTTGGACTAGGTACTCTGTGCATAGCGTTTAGCCACCAGAAGGTTCGACTAGGCACTGTGCCTAGGAGGGTTTAGCCACCAGAAGGTTGGACTAGGCACTCTGTGCATAGCGTTTAGCCACCAGAAGGTTCGACTAGGCACTGTGCCTAGGAGGGTTTAGCCACCAGAAGGTTGGACTAGGTACTCTGTGCATAGCGTTTAGCCACCAGAAGGTTCGACTAGGCACTGTGCCTAGGAGGGTTTAGCCACCAGAAGGTTGGACTAGGGGGTTGAAGTCCCTTAGGAGGTTTGGGGGAAGTGGCCATCCCTACAACATGTCTGTTTAATAATTTGATATTACCTGCGTAGTGTAAGGAGAAATTGGCATGCTGGTGTACTAGTACGATAGGTTGTAGAGAAGTAATCTATTGTAGTGTTTAAACAGTTTATGACTTTGTTGATGTTTGCAAATGGTGTGTTAGAGGAAGTCTGTTAGGTGGCCTCCTGGGATTGGTTTATGGGAAAACACCCATATTATGTTATAATCAAAGTACAGTGTAAGCGGACTCCTTGTTCTCACAGCAAAATTTGCATAATTATTTAGATACCACACTATGTAGAGGGACAAAGGCAGGAAGTGCATTCCATGGAGAACAGGAGATATCTGAGGATATCTGTGCTTAAAGATGAAACATTGTCAGTGAGTGGGAATGTGGATGGTGATCGAAGGTTGCCTATAAGTTCTGGAGGAGAGCCTCATCCATGGTTAGAAAAGTGAAAGGATATTAGAACGTTGTTTGAAAGTGATTTGTGTATATTAGCAGTAGCAGTAAGGAGAGAGGTTGGTTTATGCCCAATTAGGGTGGGGAACCGTGACAGATTATGTGGAAATAAGAAGACAACTGTGAATAATTTTGTTTATGTGTATTGTCAACAAGAGTGATATTTGAAGCGTGACACTGGTACTTGACATTAGGTCTCCCATATTCTCCAGTAGTAAATTGGCAGATGCTTCAGTATTGGTTCTAATAAAAAAGTATCAGGTCCCGTGATAAAATTATTAGGTACCTATACCGTAACTTCTCTTTGGGAAGTGGGCCTAAAAATATATAGTTAAATTTGGCGTGTATTAGAGCCATGGGTGAGGAAATCTAAACACCCTGGACACCGTCGGGAGAGGCGTCGGAATAATAACTATTGAAATGGCGACCGGCGGACCCAATTCTCCCTTTAAAGGGGGGCTAGAGGAAGAAAAGTTTAACAAAGCCATAGAGCCACTGAAAGAGGCGCACGAGCATTCTACCAATTCGGCTGAAATATAGAAAAATGTTGCAAACTGGATAAGATTGGTCAGCACTTCACTGCTGACGGAAAATTCCAATCTTATAAATAATTCAGAGATGCTATTGTGAGTTGGCACAATGACATAAAATAAAAATAAAAAGCTCAATACACCAGCGTTTTGATGTCAGCGTTCTATCAACAGAAAAAGCAAAACCGATTGAAACAAAATCAGTAGATGTACTCAGCATCAAAACCAGTGGGTACGTGAGTACATTGATAGAACTTGTACGTCTGCTTTGATGGCAGGTTTAAATCCTGTTATCAAAACAACTATTGCAGGGGTAGAAGACCAACATTCTCACTGGAATGAGAGTGGAATCTAATTCCACTCACTTCGCAGCCGTGTGTGTGGTTAATACAGCCGCAGTGAAAGTCACTAACAGTGGCCAAGGTCAGACAAAGAAACAGGGAGGAAAAGGTAGCGAACCTATGCTAAGGCGCAGGGCAATAGAGCCCAGTTTTAGGTGTGAGTGTAGGACAGTAGGGGAGCCTACTGCACCCGCTCCCTCTGGAGGGAATGCTGCGATGCAGGCGTTTGCCGCATTAACAAAAGAACAGCAACAGACCCTCTTGAGAGCAGCGGGGCAGGGGAGCTCGACATAGGGGTGGCTGGACCCCAAGCGGGCGATTGTGGTTCGGCGAGAGGACGGTTTCTATGTGGAAGGAGACGTAGGAGGCCACGTCTCACATAACTTCTTAGTAGATACTGGCGCTCAAGTTGCGACAGCAAAAAGTATTACATTTAGCAGGGTAAGAGGGGCAGAAACGAAAGCTATACAACTACTACCCATGTCTCTGACCATAAGGACCAGTAACAATACCCGGATCATTTTACATGGCAACGGGTGTGGTTGGATAATCTATGTGGTTGGATAATGCCAGGGGAATAGATTCTAAAAGATAACAAGTTAAAATTGTCACGGCCAAAGACTCCTTGCAAGCTCAGAAAAACTTGGGGGTTTTTAATCTCGTGAGACACTTTATTCCATCTTATTCTGAAATAGCTTTATAGAATTGACGAAAGGGAAGAGGGGTCCTCACGAGAAATTACAGTGGAGTTAATATTGTGAGTAATTGTTTGAAGAGTTAAAGAAACAATTGTAATTGTAGAGTTTAAGAAAGCAATTCTGAGGTTACTAAACCTAAAATTACGTTTAAAAATGTTGTTCATGAGTAAGAAGGGCATTGTAGTGCGGTGGTTATGCAAAATCATGGGGAAAAAAAGAGACAAGTCATGTACTTGAGTAAATCGTTAGACTTGGTGGTGAGAGGAATGCCACTGTGTCTGAGGGCAGTACAGGCTACAGAAATGGGCCAAAAAAGTAGATTTGTCTTGATTCAGTGAATATTAATCTTAAAATAGTAGACATTAATGAGTGTGAAGCAAATAGGGAATATCCAACAGAGATTGGTAATAGTATATACAGTAAACGTTGGAATGGATTAAAACACAAATGATTAATGAGCGGAGGGTACATAGTGGACGCCCGTTGAACAGTAGTTATCATGTTTTGTTTTGTCTGTAATTAAACGTTTTGTGCTGCTGATTAAGATTTAGCATAGTGAAAACTAACGAAATGTACATTTTCTCTTGCAGGAGAGGATGGGGTGTCCCTATCTCTCCCTTTGAAATGCTTCCCGAGGCTATTGTCTTGGGAGAGCAGTTAGTGAAATTCTGCAGTTTATAAAGTATAAAGGTACCCAGATCCGGCCGTAAAGGGAGCTCCCAATTAAGTAAGGCCATTTGTTTGTTTTTGCCCTGCGTTTTACAACGCACACCAGCACATGCACACACAACCCACCTATTATGAATATTTGTTAGTGGTGTTAATACCGTGTCTGATTTAATTGTGTGGGGTCTTTTATATTTAGTTTTAGTAGGTTCTTCACGGGTTAGAAAGGATGCAATTTTGGTTGCATCCATGTAAGTTATCCTGATAAGAAATGTACCCTATGAAAATAAAAACCCAATGTAAAAAAGGGGAAACAGAATGTTTGAAATGTTTGAAATGTCTTTAAATAAGTAGTACATACTCAATTAAGGGTGTTGAATGATCTCTGTTCTGACTTTCTGGTCAGGCCTGATCACCCTCGCTTGAAAGGCTGAATACTCAGGGAGAAAAAGGTGTAGATTCACGCGCAGAGCGTGGCAGGTGTTTATTTCGCCTTCGCAGAAGGCAGGAATCGTGGTCACAGGCAGGCAATGGTCATACACAGGTAGGCAAACAGGCAGGTGAAAGAAATCTAGGACTGAAGGCTAAAACTGGTACTCACAAACAAGCTAGGAAAAGGCTTAGTAGAGTCAAAATGAACAATACCTCACAAGGCACAAACATAATGAACTGAACTGAATAAGGAGCTGATGAGACCAGGTGAGTAACTAACACAGGTGAAATCAATCAACAAAAATGAAAGACAGGGCTATGTTCAAGAACACAAAGAAACAGGGCTACATTCAAGAACACAAGGTGAACTATGAAAATAAATACAGAACCTTTCAGGGACATTATCAAGGGCTATCCATTTGACAGGCATGAGTTACATGTGTGCCATTAGGAGGATGAACTGTAAAGCTATCTGAAGAACAAAATGAAGAGATGCCAGAATAATTCGTTTTTAGATTTTTTTGCCAATTTACAAAATATAAAAAACATAAAAACCTTATTTACATAAGTATTCAGACCCTTTGCTATAAGACTTTAAATTGAGCTCAGGTGCATCCTGTTTCCATTGATCATCCTTGAGATGTTCCTACAACTTGATTGGAGTCCACCTGTATGGCATATTCAATTGATTGGACATGATTTGGAAAGGCACACACCTGTCTATATAAGGTCCCACAGTTGACAGCGCATGTCAGATCAAAAACCAAGTCATGAGGTCGAAGGAATTGTCCGTTGAGCTGCGGGACAGGATTGTGTCGAGACACAGACCTGGGGAAGGATACCCAAAAACCACCCTAAGCACACAGCCAAGACAACATAGGAGTTGTCTGAATGTCCTTGAGTATCTGAATGTCCTTGAGTGGCCCAGCCAGAGCCCAGACTTGAAACCGATCTAACATCTTTGGAGAGACCTGAAAATAGCTGTGCAGCAACGCTCCCCATCCAACCTGACAGAGCTTGAGAGGATCTGCAGAGAAGACTGGGAGAAACTCCCCAAATACAGGTGTGCCAAGCTTGTAGCGTCATACCCAAGAAGACTCGAGGTTGTAATCGCTGCCAAAGGTGCTTCAACAAAGTACTGAGTAAAGGGTCTGAATACTTATGTAAATGTGATATTCCCTTTTTTTTTTACATAAACTCAGCAAAAAATGAAATGTCCCTTTTTCAGGACCCTGTCTTTCAAAGATAATTAGTAAAAATCCAAATAACTTCACAGATCTTCATTGTAAAGGGTTTAAACACTGTTCCCCATGCTTGTTCAATGAACCATAAACAATTAATGAACATGCACCTGTGGAACGGTTGTTAAGACACTAACAGCTTACAAACGGTAGTCAATTAATGTCACAGTTATGAAAACTTAGGACACTAAAGAGGGCTTTCTACTGACTCTGAAAAACACCAAAAGAAAGATGTCCAGGGTCCCTGCTCATCTGTGTGAACGTGCCTTAGGCATGCTGCAAGGAGGCATGAGGACTGCAGATGTGGCCAGAGCAATAAATTGCAATGTCCGTACTGTGAGATGCCTAAGACAGCGCTACAGGGAGACAGGACGGACAGCTGATCATCCTCGCAGTGGCAGACCACGTGTATCAACACCTGCACAGGATCGGTACATCCGAACATCACACCTGCGGGACAGGTACAGGATGGCAACAACAACTGCCTGAGTTACCAGGAACGCACAATCCCTCCATCAGTGCTCAGACTGTCCGCAATAGGCTGAGAGAGGCTGGACTGAGGGCTTGTAGGCCTGTTGTAAGGCAGGTCCTCACCAGACATCACCGGCAACAACGTCGCCTATGGGCACAAACCCACTGTCGCTGGACTAGACAGGACTGGCAAAAAGTGCTCTTCACTGATGAGTCGCATTTTGTCTCACCAGGGGTGATGGTCGGATTCACGTTTATCATCGAAGGAATGAGGCCTGCACCGAGGCCTGTACTCTGGAGCGGGATCGATTTGGAGGTGGAGGGTCCGTCATGGTCTGGGGCGGTGTGTCACATCATCATCGGACTGAGCTTGTTGTCATTGCAGGCAATCTCAACGCTGTGCGTTACAGGGAAGACATCCTCCTCCCTCATGTGGTACCCTTCCTGCAGGCTCATCCTGACATGACCCTCCAGCATGACAATGCCACCAGCCATACTGCTCGTTCTGTGCGTGATTTCCTGCAAGACAGGAACATCAGTGTTCTGCCATGGCCAGCAAAGAGCCCGTATCTCAATCCCATTGAGCACGTCGGGGACCTGTTGGATCGGAGGGTGAGGGCTAGGTACCAACCTGACTCATTAGGGGAGGGTCCGGGTGGGCATTCAGCCTTGGAGGCGGATCCGGCTCTGGGCGTGACGACCTCTCCCTCTCTGCCTCCCCGTTGCGCCCCTGGTCTGGTCTGGACCTCGGTGCAATGGTTCCCCTCTCCTTCCTCCCACGATGCACCAAGCCCTGTCTGGACCCTGGTGTGGGAGGCCCCGACCCTGGAGAGGGGCTGACTTCTGGGCCTGGAGTAGAGCCACTGCCCGGAGATGAACTGGACCCCGGTGGAGCGGACTGCTCTGGCTCCAGAGTGGAGCCGCTGACCGGAGCTGGACTCGGCACCGGTGGAGCGGACTGCTCTGGCTCCGGAGTGGAGCCGCTGACCGGAGCTGAACTGGACCCCGGTGGAGCGGACTGCCCTGAATCCGGAGTGGAGCCGCTGACCGGAGCTGAACTGGACCCCGGTGGAGCGGATTGCTCTGGCACTGGAATGGAGCCGCTGACCGGAGCTGAACTAGGCACCGGTGGAGCGGACTGCCGCTGACCGGAGCTGGACTGGGCACCGGTGGAGCCGACTGCTCTGGCACTGGACTGGAGCAGCTGACCGGGGCTGGACTAGGCACCGATAGAGCGGATTATTCTGGCACTGGAATGGAGCCACTGACCGGAGCTGAACTTGGCACCAGTGGAGCGGACTGCCGCTGACTGGAGCTGGGCTGGGCACCGGTGGAGCGGACTGCTCTGGCTCCGGAGTAGAGCAGCTGACCGGAGCTGGACTGGGAACACGCACCACTGGTCTGGTGCGAGGAGCAGGCATGGGTCGTGCCGAACTGGAGACACGCACCACTGGTTTGGTGCGAGGAGCAGGCACGGGCCATGCCGGACTGGATACACGCACCACTGGTTTGGTGCGGGGAGCAGGTACGGGGCGTACCGGGCTGGCGACACGCACCACTGGTTTGGTGTGAGGAGCTGGCACAGGCCGTACCGGGCTGTGGAGGCGCACTGGAGGTCTGGGCTGTGGAGGCGCACTGGAGGTCTGGAGCTTAGAGCTGGCACAACCCGTCCTGGCTGGATGCCCACTTTCGCAGGACACGTGCGGGGCACTGGCACAGGACGCACTGGGCTGTGAATGCGCACTGGAGACCAGAAGCGTTGAGCCGGCACAACCCGTCCTGGTTGGATGCCCACTTTCGCACGACACGTGCGGGGCGCTGGCACGGGATGCACTGGGCTGTGAATCTGCACTGGCGACACTCGCACTGCGATTCTCCGCATACCTAGGTTCCTCAATAAACACACGCTCTTTTTGTTGCCAGACCAGCCCCTCTCTCCGTGCCTCCACTATTTCCTTCTCCCTACGGGCCTCCTGCAGCTCCTCCTCTTTAAGGGAGCTCTCCTGCTCTATTCTCCCTATCAGCCCCTGTAATGGGGTGGCCTCCTCTCTTAAACTCTCAATCCGCAGGTCTTGGAGGACCTCTAAAATAGCGGCCTCCTCCTCTATAGTCAGCCCTTTCACGGCCTCCTGCTGCCTCGTCGTCCACCCCATGTGCCCCCCAAAAATTTTGTATTGGGGCTGCTTCTCTGGCTTTCTTCGTGACCGAGTCCTTTTGAGTCGCTGTTTTTACTCTCCTGCCTGGGCTTCCACCTTCGCCCAGGGTCCTCTACCAGCCAATATCTCCTCCCAAGTCCAAAATTACTTCCCCACCTGTGTCCAGGGTGTCTGCTGCTCCTGGGCACGCTGCTTGGTCCGTTGGTGGTGGGATCTTCTGTCACGTCCGTTGAGAGACGGGTCAGACCAAGGTGCAGCGTGGTATGCGTACATATTTATTAATGACGATAAACACTTGACAAAACAACAAAGCAACGTAACGTGAAGCTCAAACAATGGCTACACACTAACAAGCCAAACACGAGTCAAGATCCCACAACTAAGGTAGGCAACATGGCTACCTAAGTATGATCCCCAATCAGAGACAACGAGCGACAGCTGCCTCTGATTGGGAATCACACCCGGCCAAACATAGAAATACACATACTAGATCCTAAAATCTAATAACATAGATCTCAACCTGAACTCAAACCCTGACCCAACCAACAAGAGTTCTCTCGATCAGGGCGTGACATAGTTCTAATTATGATTCGGAAAAGCGAGAAGGAGAGAGAGAGCGCTGCCCCTAAGCTGTGAGGGGAGGGTGCACTGCTCATCCTGCAGGTGGTTTCTGAAACGAATTAAATATTTTTTAGAATCCATTGAGTCTAGGGATTTTTTCCTCCCAGGAAACCTTATCTTTTTGTGTCCTCCGAGAGGGAACCCACTCAATTGTAGCTTGGGCTAACCATAATTGGGACATTGATAGTAGGGGATTTGTCTTACCATGTCATCAGAATTCTAACGTTAAAGCGCATTAATAAATATGGCTTTCTGGATGATACAGTCCAATTAATTACTTACAAGGCTCGTAGTCTACGTCTTGCTTTGACACCCGAGGATGAGGATGAAGGAGAGGATGCGAGTGAGCTGTCTTTGATGATCTGTAGCCGATTAGGGAAGACTGGGTAAAAGTGAGAGAGATATCTGTCATGAAAATTCTTCCACACTTCCAAACAGGGATTCCAACCAAGTTGCAAGCGTCCACTCTGGTTTTAGGGAATTATTCTTAGTAACAGTGGCAATGTATTCGGCGAGATCAGTCATATTAGAAGAGTGATCTGGGAAAAAAGTACAACATTCGTCGCCAATGATTGCACAAGTGCCCCTTTGACCTGCCAAAAGATAGTCAAGAGCCTCTCTGTTTTGCAGAGCCAATTTACGCAATTCCAATTGGTTCCCAATTCAATTGTTCCAGGGCATTTCGAGTAGCATTGCCAATTTTCTCTACGTGTCTAGAGATATCCCGAATTTGGTCTAGGGCGCATGCAACCATACCCAGGGAAAAACACACCAAAGAACCTGGAGGCAGGTGCCTGAGTGTGAGTCAGCTAGAGACCTCTTATCTCTCCTCATTCCAGGAGGTTTGTAGTCCCTACACCCAAATGAGGGCATTGCGTTCATCCACCTCTGGCCTGCTGGCCCCCCTACCTCTGTGGAAGCAAAGTTCCCGCTCAGCCCAGTCAAAACTGTTTGCTGCTCTGGCACCCCAATGGTGGAACAAGCTCCCTCACGACGCCAGGACAGCGGAGTCACTCACCACCTTCCGGAGACACTTGAAACCCCACCTCTTTAAGGAATACCTGGGATAGGATAAAAGTAATCCTTCTACCCCCCAAAAAAAAAAAGTGGTTGACCCACTGGCTATCATAAGGTGAATGCACCAATTTGTAAGTCGCTCTGGATAAATCATTTGATTTACACAATGACGAAAATGTAATGTAATGTAATGTCTCTTAACCAGAGCCTTCAGATCTTCTCATTGTTTGGAACAATTCTCATAGCTGTCACCACAAACCCAACAGTGAAAGCATTTGATCCATTAAGATTCACAGTACATTGTTGGTCACAGTCTTAAAAGGCATTTTTCCTGCCAATGCTATAGTAAAGTTCCTGCGTTGGTCCCTTTGGCTCAGGACTCCTTCTACGACTACAATCTTCTATGCCACTACTCTGGGCCTGCGTTGGTGCCTCGGGACTTATCTCACCCTTATAGAAACATTCTGTCTCAGAGACAAGCCCCCTTTGTACTTTGCCTCCGGCCACAAATACATTTGTACATAAATCATTCCATCTAACCCATAACACATTAATTGTCCCACTTATATAGTTACAGTGGCTTGTGTAAGTATTCACCCCCCTTGGCATTTTTCCTATTTTATTGCCTTACAACCTGGAATTAAAATGGATTTTTTGGGGGGGTTGTATCATTTGATTTACACAACATGAGTACCACTTTGAAGATGCAAAATATTTGTTTTGTGAAACAAACAAGAAATAAGACAAAGAAACTTGAGCGTGCATAACTATTAGCCACTGGGATTTTTGCCCATCCTTCAAGGCAAAACTGCTCCAGCTCCTTCAAGTTGGATGGGTTCCGCTGGTGTACAGCAATCTTTAAGTCATACCACAGATTCTCAATTGGATTGAGGTCTGGGCTTTGACTAGGCCATTCCAAGACATTTAAATGTTTCCCCTTAAACCACTTGAGTGTTGCTTTAGCAGTATGCTTAGGGTCATTGTCCTGCTGAAAGGTGAACCTCCGTCCCAGTCTCAAATCTCTGGAAGATTTCAATCAGCTTAACACGTCCTTTCCACACTCACACAACTCTCACACCCATATTCACTTAGTACTATTCCCAAACACACTCAGTAATCTCCCTTATTACTCCTTATGCATTTTCAACGATTCTCTTGTCGTTACTTGCTATGCACCATGTATCTTCAACGGTTCTCTTGCCGCTACTTCCTATACATATAAAATAACACCACGTGCTCAATAACACCTCGTGCTATTAGAAGTGGCTGCAGAATCCTTATCCAACAGGGAACACATTTTCATTGGATCCCAGTGAAGATCTAGCATCCCATTGGCATAGAACAAAACGGATGGACGGTACTTGCCCCAATCTCATTCTCATCAAGGGTTGTGTGAAATTATTAAACATGTATTCTCTCTATTCCCTGTTCAAGTCAATATGTATTCTAGGTGACGTGGAACATGTGAGTGATTATTGTTCCAGATGAGGGACTGTTGGAAACTGACTAATTGACTTGAGCATGTTTTAGTATGTTTATAACTATATAAGTGGCCTAGCAGTAGTGATTAATGTGTTATGGGTTAGATGGAATGATCTATGTGCAAATGTATTTGTGGCCAGAGGCAAAGTACATAGGGGGCCTGTCTCTGAGACAGAATGTTTCTATAAGTGTGAGATAGGAGGCATATGATAGAGCTAATACTATAGATTGTGAACTATTTCCCTGTAACACTGTCTTATAGCTTCACTGTTTTATATTATTGTATTATTATTGCATTCTCTCTATTTGTTGCATCATGTATTGCATATTCACTTGAGTATGAATGGGTCGCTTATTCTCAAATAGCTCTCTGTGTATGAGTCTGGATAATTAACAATAGACTGAGGTAAGGTGCAAGAATGTATACTCCCCACTGATAAGAAGACTGGGAGATGTGTAGAGGAGTACCAAAGGTTCTGGACTCGGGGTGGGGCGATAACACCACCTGCTTAGCCACAGAGATGCATTGTACATCCTAAACTCAGGAGGGGGAGGGCTTGTCTGGGAAAATAGAGAGCGAAGTGAGGATGATATCACATGGGAACACTTCCTGTAAACCTGCAGCCTGACGGGGGAGGTCTGGGTACAAGCATGAGGAGGTGTTTAGAGCCTTCATTTTTGTGGACCCCAGCAGAACAGTATCCCAAAGGTACTTGCTAAGGGATAGTGGGAATCGTCATTTTATCAAACTTCGTTTTTTGCCATATATGATTATGCATAGCTTAACACATTACTAATATTTGTCATATTTTGTGTTTTCTTTTCAAGTTTTTTGATACCACTCTCTTAGGAATGCGAAGGAGGAAGAGAAAGTCGAAAGCTCCGAAATGTCATTATCAGTTGTGTAAAAGGAGGGGGAATAAGAGTATGCATAGTGTGAAGTCAGAGGCCATAAGTCTTGGAGGTGTAAACATGCAAATCAACTGAGAATATGAATCATGTTTTCTTTTCTGTTCATTTATAAGTAATTTCAAATGTATATAATGTTGAACAGTATGGAGTTACTATTCAAAAAGGAGGTACTGTTGGGTTCTAGCTTGAAATATACTTATTCATGTTACCATACTACAACTTATTGATTACTTTACATGTATAAGGAATGTATATGTTAGGGGTCAATGGAGGGTGAATAAGAACTAGTTGTATGGAAAGTTACTGAGTGAGACAAGGGGGAGTGCAGAACGTTTTCATTCTGTCAAAACATGTTATTGTTAAATCTCATGGCTCCTAAGGAGGGAGGCAAAGGGCAACTGTCTGGTTTCAGTCCCTGATAAGGTAGGACATTTGTGGATTAGGGAGGAGCGAGAAATTCATCCCGAGGTCAGGTCAGATGAAGTGAGAAGGAACAGTCCTATCCCACACACATATACTTCCACGCCCACAAAGGTTCTAGCATGAGGCAGGGTCATGACTACACCAGTGAGAGGAACCAATTAAGTCCTGACTAGCAACAGAGATGTATTGGCTGTCTAGATGTGCAAGGAGTTGTGCTCTCCCGAGTGGCGCAGCGGTCTAAGGCACTGCATCGCAGTGCTAGCTGTGCCACTAGAGATCCTGGTTCAAATCCAGGCTCTGTCGTAGCTGGCCATGACCGGGAGACCCATGGGGTGGCGCACAATTGGCCCAGCGTCGTCGAGGGAATGGCCGGCAGGGATGTAGCTCAGTTGGTAGAGCATGGCATTTGCAACGCCAGGGTTGTGGGTTTGATTCGCACGGGGGGCCAGTATGAAAAATAAAAAAAGAATGTATGCACTCACAAACTGTAAGTCACTCTGGAGTGTCTGCTAAATGACTAAAATTACTTTAGTGCCTTGTTGCAAACAGGATGCATGTTTTGTAATACTTTTATTCGGTACAGGCTTTCTTCTTTTCACTCTGTCAATTAGGTTAGCATTGTGGAGTAACTACAACTTCTTTGTAACTTCTGTTTTAAAGTCGCCATTGGCCTCATGGTGAAATCACTGGGCGATGTCCTTCCTCTCCAGCAACTGAGTTAGGAAGGACGCCTGTATCTTTGTAGTGACTGGGTGTATTGATATGCCATCCAAATTGTAATGAATAACTTTACCGTGTTCCCTTCAGTTTTTCCACATTTTGTTGTGTTCCAGCCTGAATTTAAAATTGATTAAATTGAGATTTTTTTGTCACTGGCACACAAACAATACCCCATAATGTCAAAGTGGAATTATGTTTTAAATTAAAAATGAAAAGCTGAAATGTCTTGAGTCAATAAGTATTCAACCCCTCCGTTATGGCAAGCCTAAATAAGTCCAGGAGTAAAAATGTGCTTAACAAGTCAGATAATAAGTTGAAGGTACTCACTCTGTGTGATATAATAGTGTTCAACATGATTTTTGAATAACTACCTCATCTTTGTACCCCACATACAGTAGTTGTGTATTTGTGCTCAGTAGTTGTGGTCAGTAGTTTTGGGGTTGTGGTCAGTAGTTGTGTTGTTGTGGTCAGTAGTTGTGTTGTTGTGGTCGGTAGTTGTGAGTAGTTGTGGTCAGTAGTTGGGCTGTGGTCAGTAGTTGTGGTCAGTAGTTGTGTGGTCAGTAAGTGTATGGTTGTGGTCATTAATATTGTGGGTGTGTTTAGTAGTTGTGGTCAGTAGCTGTGTGCTTGTGGTCAGTAGTTGTGGTCTTAGTTGTGGTAAGTAGTTATGTGGTTGTGTTCACTAGTTTTCGTCAGTAGCTGTGGTCAGTAGCTGTGTTGTTGTGGTCAGCAGTTTTGTGGTTGTGGTTAATAGATGTGGTCAGTAGATGTGTGGTTGTGGTCCATAGTTATGTGGTTGTGGTCAGTAGTTGTGTGGTAAGTAATTGTGTACTTGTGGTGAGTAGTCATGGTCAGTAGTTGTGGTCAGAAGTGGTGGTCAGTAATTGTGTGGTTGTGGTCAGATGTGGTAGTCAGTAGTTGTGGTCAGTAGTTGTGTAGTTGTGGTTAATTTATGTGGTCAGTAGATGTGAGGTTATGGTCAGAAGTTGTGTGGTTCAGGATATGTGTGGTCAATATTTGTGTGGTTGTGGTCAGTAGTTTTGTGGGTGTTGTTAGTAGTTGTGGTCAGTAGTTGTGGTCAGTAGTTGTGTGGTTGTGGTCAGATGTGGTAGTCAGTAGTTGTGGTCAGTAGTTGTGTGGTTGTGGTTAGTAGATGTGGTCAGTAGATGTGTGGTTATGATCAGTAGTTGTGTGGTTCAGGATATGTATGGTCAATATTTGTGTGGTTGTGGTCAGTAGTTTTGTGGGTGTTGTTAGTAGTTGTGGTCAGTAGTTGTGGTCAGTGGTTATTGTCAGAAGCTGTGGTCAGTAGTGGAAAGTAGTTGTGGTCAGTAGTGGTGTCATTGTGGTCAGTAGTTGTGGTCAGTAGTGGTGTGGTAAGTAATTGTGGGCTTGTGATGAATAGTGATGGTAAGCAGTTGTGGTCAGTAGTTGTGTTTTTGTGGTCGATAGTTGTGGTCAGTAGTTGTGTGGTTGTGGTTAATAGATGTGGTCAGTAGATGTGTGGTTATGGTCAGTAGTTGTGTGGTTCAGGGTATGTGTGGTCAATATTTGTGTGGTTGTGGTCAGTAGTTTTGTGGATGTTGTTAGTAGTTTTGGTCAGTAGTTGTGGTCAGTGGTTATTGTCAGAAGTTGTGTTCAGTAGTGGAAAGTAGTTGTGGTCAGTAGTGGTGTCGTTGTGGTCAGTAGTTGTGGTCAGTAGTGGTGTGGTAAGTAATTGTGGGCTTGTGATGAATAGTGATGGTAAGCAGTTGTGGTCAGTTGTTGTGGTCAGTAATTGTGTGGTTGTGGTCAGTAGTTGTGTGGTTGTGGTGAGCTGTTGTGTGGTTGTGGTCCGTAGTTGTGTGTTTGTGGTCAGTAGTTGTGATCGGTAGTTGTGGTGGTCAGTAGTTGTAGTCAGTAGTTATGGTCAGTAGTTGTGGTCAGTAGTGTTATCAGAGGTTGTGTGGTTGTGGTCAGTAGTTGTAGTCAGCAGTTGTGTAGTTGTGGTCAGTAGTTGTGTGGTCAGTAATTGTGTGATTGTCTTCAGTATTTTTGTGCGTGTGGTTAGTAGCTGTGGTCAGTAGATGTGGTCAATTATTGTGGTCAGTAGTTGTGTGGTTGTTGTCAGTAGTGGTGGAGGTCTTGTCTCCCGAGTGGCGCAGTGGTCTAAGGCCTGTGCCACTAGAGATCCTGGTTCGTATCCAGGCTCTGTCGTAGCCGGTTGCGACCGGGAGACCCATGGGGCGGCGCACAATTGGCCCAGCGTTGTCCAGGGTAGGGGAGGGAATGGCTGGCAGGGATGTAGCTCAGTTGGTAGAGCATGGCGTTTGCAACACCAGGGTTGTGGGTTCGTTTCCCACGGGGGGCCAGTATGAAAAAAATTAAATGTATGCACTCACTAACTGTAACTCACTATCTGCTAACTCACTAACTCAATATCTGCTAAATGACTAAAATGTAAATGTAGTGGTGGTCAGAAGTTGTGGTCAGTAATGGTCAATAGTTGTGGTCAGTAGTTTTGTGATTGTGGTCAATAGTTTTGTGGTCCTTAATTGTATGGTTGTGATCAGTAGCTTTGTGGGTTTGTTCAGTAGTTGTGTGGTCAGTAGGTCAGTAGGTGTGTCGTTATGATCAGTAGTTTTGACCAGTAGCTGTAATCAATTGTGGTCTTATTGTGGTAAGTAGTTCTGTGGTTGTGATCACTAGTTTCCGTCAGTAGCTTTGGTCTGTTGCTGTGCGGTTGCGGTCAGTAGTTATGTGGTTGTGGTCCATAGTTGTGTGTTTGTGGTCAGTAGTTGTGGTCAATAGTTGTGGTGGTCAGTAGTTGTAGTCAGTAGTTATGGTCAGTAGTTGTTGTCAGTAGTGTTATCAGAGGTTGTGTGGTTGTGGTCATTAGTTGTAGTCAGTAGTTTTGTGGGTGTGGTTAGTAGTTGTGGTCAGTAGTTGTGGTCAGTGGTTATTGTCAGAAGTTGTGGTCAGTAGTGGTAAGTAGTTAGTAGTTGTGCCGTTTTGGTCAGTAGTTGCGTGGTTGTGGTCCGTAATTGTGGTTAGTAGTGGTGTAATTTTTTGTGTGACATTTGATGTGACCTTTGACTCATTCTGCCCTAGCTCTGCCCTCAACTTCCGAACTTGTGTCCGTGCTGCTGTGCTGTTTGTTTCCAGTTGGCTATTTGCCAAACTTTCGGTTTTTACTTTTAATACATTTACCAACGTCTTAGTTCTTTCCTCTATCATCTTTTTTCATTCAACTTTTTCAACCAGGACACTTTATCTGGACATGGTTCTACAGGACCTCCACCAGCCGAAAAAGCTAAGTAGTAACATGAACATTATGCCATCCAATTGCTGTCTCTGTACTCATAATATACAGGAGAACTATCGCCTTATGGTGAGGATAGCCGTGTTACAAGCACAGCTTCAGATGCAATCGTTAGGCAAGGGCAATTTAAGTGTAGGAAAGGATGAAACAACGTCTGTGCCACAAGTAAGTACAGATAGTAGTATAAATCCGCACAGTCCCCGCAGCCGGACAATTTTCTCAAGGCTTCTGGAAATAAATACTGTTGGCATGTGTGGTGTCGAGAAAACGATGCTAATTATGCTGTGAGAACAAGGAAATCCGCTGACACTGTCCTCGATTATAATTGCTTATTACATTTGAAGATCTCAGCGCCAATTTACAGATATCTGCAGACATCTGGAGAATAACCTGACCCAAACTCTAAATATGTTATTCTCCCCGTCTTTTGTTTTAACCGTGGTATTTATCCTATGTAACCTGATATGGGTGTTTTCCCCTACAGACCAATCCCAGGACTCCACCTAACAGACTTCCTCTGCTTTAGGGTGCCCCTATAGAACTACTCTCCAGATGCTCCCGTTAAGCTGAGTCAACATCCTCTAAGACCATTTGCAACCATTAGCAAAGTCATAAATTGTCCAGATACCACATATTTCCCCACTTCGAGACTAACTAAGTCTCGAAAACAAAAAGAATAGGATTATGACAAATAACAATTTTTCTCTTATTGAGTATCTTTAACAGTAAACCAAATTTTATGGAGAGTAAACACCTTTTTCTATGGAGTGTAAATACATTTCTATGAAATATGAACAAATCTTTATGGAGTGTGAGAGCGAAAAACCTGTCTGGCAGCTTTCTTTCCAAATATCCATCAATCAATCAAGACAGTAAAATTCTCTCACGGCCCCTCTGCCCCAGGCAACCACTTAAGTACTCCAGATCAATTCATAAATCTTTATCAATGCATTTTAAACTATGATGCAATTAAATACACATGAAAGCCTCAGCAAACAAAATACAATCAAATTTGTCCACATTCAGGCTGGTCAACCCATCGGACCCTCCTGTGGATTCTCTCTATCCCTGCCTAGACCCAATATCCCTAAGCATCCACAAAATAAACAAAAACATCTGAGATCCCCACATGTACCCAATAACAGCAAATATTATTCTTCAAAAATTAATAAAGAAAGAATATGACACAAATTATGTATTACACATGCAAATATGTCTATATATAATTGCATATATATAATTGCAGACACTGGAATGTAGTCCACTACACTTCATCTGCTCAGCAGTGTCGACTTCCAATGCAACGTCGATGATGGAATCTGAACCTTTCCACACCTTCCTTGTTCCACTTCCTCCAGTCCCTTCATATTGTCCCTTCATATTGTCCCTTCTAACATTCCCCCATATGCTTCTGGAAGAAAATAAAAGACCAAACAGTATCTTTTGCAAAACAACACATTCAAATTAAAACATCAATATCAACTAAAAATTATATATAAAATTATATACAAAACTAATCACATTCCATTTCCCCCCCTTGATTCATCACAAAATACTAAAATCACACTAATATTTAAAAACATGTGAAAAATGATCGGATATTCAAAATGGATATCTATCCATCAATACTCCTTTGAGTCTTAACAGAAGGTTAAACCCTCTTATCGTTTCATTTGCAAAACCCTTCAAAGTATAGGTAATATTATCTATGTTATCTTCCCAAATGTTACACCATACCATGGAAAAAGTCCTCAATTCTCTCCTAGACTAATCCTCCAATGGTAGGCTTCCAGACTATTAAACTTCTCTCTTTCAGAATCAGATTTATCTCTTTCCCTGTGCTTCCCCTCTTTTAATTAAAAAAAACCCATTTGGAAGCTTCAACATCGACATGTAACAACATCCTTTCCATCCATAGGGTAAGAATATATTATTTCTCACCACAAACCCCAGATGTTTCTAAAATTCCCAATAGCCTCATTACCATGCAAAAACTTCTCTCACCATCAAAGTCATTCTCTTACTAAATTAAACATAAAAAGTTACATTATATTTCTCATTACTAACCTTATGTTCATGCTTACCCCAAAGCCATCATATAATCATCACCATCTGATATTCCCCTAAACATCCCCTTTCCATCATATGTTTTATTTTAACAAAAACAGCTTTTTAGCCCTCACTGGTTTCACCTCCAATGCTTCATGAAGCGCTGTTAACTGATTTTCCTTCCTATCTAACAAATTCACATAGATTAATTCACTTAACCAAGAACACTTAAACCTAGGCCTAAACAAATGCTTCCACAACGACATTATTATATCTGTTAATGATTGTTGCTGATACAACAGCCATAATAAAGCATAAGATTGACACGTACTCGATAGAGGTTGAGCTACCTTCTCTAAGATTCAACCCCATGTTCCTTGTGCTGGAATTCTCAACAGACATGGACCCTCAAGATTCCTCACTGATCTTACAGAATGAGTCAACTGTTGAACCAAAGATTCCTACCTGCCCACCCATCTTTAATTTACAAACAGAGGAATCAAATCCATATGTCTTCCATTTAGTTTCTCTCTTCCCTAACGAGCAGTATTGATCAGATATATCTTCTTGTCTTCCATCAAAATCAAACAACTCATCCTGTACCTCCATGATAGTATTTTCCCTCTAACATTAATCAAAATAAGTTAGCAATCACTCATAACCCTCTTCCACTTCATATCGTTGTACAAAATATACTTCCTTTCACTAGGTGAAACAGCTTCTACTTCTTGTCCTCATAACAACACTTCTTCTCCATAATTATCTCTCCACTTAACTCTAAATTTCCCTTCACCACTGTTCTCTCTCTCTTACTAACATTGAAGCTGAGCTGACTGTCCTAGAGTTCCTTCAACCCTAGTTTCCATAACTTTTTAGTCTGACTTTTTCTCCTAATTTTTCAAAAACCATTTCACTGATTTAACCACAAATTCCTTTCCCACAAATTTTTTCCAAAGACCATTTCACTGATTTATCCACAAATTCCTTTCCCACTAATTTTAGGATATTTGATCCGGAAGTCCCCACCTGCTTATGACTTCTTTACACAAAAACTTGGCAAACGATTGAGCATCTTTTAGCTTAGTTTGACATCTTATTCCCCTCTTGGTGTAGGAATGTAACCAAGAATAACAGTCACCCCCTGTAAACATTACTTTTCAGACAGATTGTCCACCTTCCTATGACATAGTCAATCTTTTCAAGCAAATATGGTTCCCAAAAACCCTACTCCTTTGTGATCTTTCTCCTAATCTCCCCCCTTGCAACCTAAATCATCAGACCTAATAGGTCTAGAGGCGCTACTATCAACCCCTCATAGTTTCTCCAAAGACAACAATTGATTGCTACTCTAAAGATGTTTCTATTGTCTTCAAAACACCTGCTTTCGAAAGTCCTTCAATTTGTGGTTCAATCCCTTGGATTGCTTCATCTTTCAATGGATACTGAGTCTTCCAAGGACTGCTCAATTTGACTCACATCTGGATCATTTCAGGTAATATTTCTCCCTTGATGAACTCTTGACACATAGGCTCTCAGATTTTCTTGTTGTCCTCGTGGGTCAATCAGAATGTTGTCAGAATGCACATTTGTTGGAAACGTATCTTTCAGTGCTCTCCACAGCCGATTTCTACTTGCAGCCAACAATTCAGGGTCATTCACTTCAGTCCCCACATATCTATTAAGTCCCACTCTCTAAAAAATGTCTTCCATATCTGGAATCCCAAGGAGATTAGCCAAAAGTCTCTTAATGTCTCCTATGGCAGACTATGATCCCACCATAATTTCTTCCAATTTTTGAAATCCAAGGATATGCTCCATCTTGAAGAGTAGACAGCTTCTCAAGTATATCTGACATATTGGTATTCTTCAAAGGCTTATATTCTAGGTTCTGTCCTCGAAATATCATCTGGCATCATCTTCTTACTTGTGCTCTCTTTTCTTTTGCCTCAATGTATACTTCTTCTCCAATTCTTGGGATCCTTTTCTCAGCAGTTTTTTCTTCTCTATCTTCAGCTTCTTGAGTTGTTCTTCCAGTTCTCTTACTTCTTCTAAATTATTCCCTTTATCCAGGCATGATACGCATCGGTCTATATCTCTTTCTATTTCTTCTGTGCTAATCATTGTAGGATAAAATCCTCTTTAACATAAAGCACCTTTAATCTCCAAATCTTCATCGCTTTCTCCCTCTTCACTTTCATCAGAGACCGAATCTCTAGTATCCTTCTTCTTCCTTCAACTTCCATCACCCCTTCTTTCCTCTCTTGCCAACTTCCTTCTGATCACAGAGTCATATCCACCCATGATTTCCTCTCAATCACTCTGATCATCATCATCATCTTCTTCTTCTTCAAGTTCCATCTCCCTGAACCTCACTCCACCCTTAGTTTCCAGACATCTCGTTTTCTTCCTACTTTTGGAGTTTGGATTCATCTTTATGGTCATTTCTGCTTTTCCTCTCTCTATTATTCAAGCACTTTCATCATGTTGATGACGTCAGGGTTAAGAGTCCCTTCCACTAGCCATGGTTGTTCAATGTCAGGCCAACGTTTATTCCCTTTTCCAGATAACCTTGCAATACCATTAACTAAAGGATTACTATTTTCTACTACATCAACAGGAGTAATTACTTTCATAGTTTTTATGTCCTTTTTCCCCCTTGTAACAACGCTTTTATATTCCTTTATTGTGAATTATTTTATTATTTTACACTATGTAGCCTATTGTTCCCTCTTTTTTTTTATTTTTCTTCCCAAATTAATTAATTAATCAATTAATTAATTGATTAATTCATCAATTTACTTATTTATTCATTTTATTTTATTAGATTTTACCAAATTATTGATTAGTGGCAATCTTACCACATCCGATCAGGAAAAGTAAATGAAAGTAGTCAACTTCAGAGCAAGTTCTTAACAGTGCATTCATTCAACGCACACACACAGACACACAAACTAACCAGTGCCCAAAGTGGTGAGAAAACTCACCCTTATCTGCCGGACTCTGGAGCGAGAGTCAGCTCGGCGCCCATGAATGGAACGCTGAGAAAAGACGCAACACGACCAATACCTCGTCGCCATTATGTAGTGTCGAGAAAACGATGCTAATTTTGCTGTGAGAACAAGGAAATCCGCTGACACTGTACTTTGATTATAAAGGTTTATTATATCAAAGGATTCCAGCGTCAATTTACAGATATCTGCCGATATCTGGAGAATAACTGGCTCCAATCTGTAATATGTTATTCTCCCCGTCCTTTGTTTTAACCGTGGTATTTATCCTATGTAACCTGATATGGGTGTTTTCCCCTACAGACCAATCCCAGGACTCCACCTAACAGACTTCCTCTGCTTTAGGGTGCCCCTATAGAACTACTCTCCAGATGCTCCCCTTAAGCTGAGTCAACATCCTCTAAGACCATTTGCAACCATTAGCAAAGTCATAAATTGTCCAGATACCACACATGCTCAACTGGTCTCACTCATTCAGCTGACAGAAACATTCAACCGGTTCTCCCCACTAAGCAACGAGTCGGAGTCAGAGGCCGAGCCTTCTCAGGTCTCCCCTCCACCCGTTACGGGGTCTGACCTGCCGAAGCCTCCCACCATTAGCTTTGACAAATTGAAAACCCTAGTCATTGGCGACTCCATTACCCGCAGTATTAGACTTAAAAATAATAATCCAGCAATCATACACTGTTTACCAGGGGGCAGGGCTACCAACGTAAAGGCTAATCTGAAGATGGTGCTAGCTTAGGCAAAAACTGGCGAGTGTAGAGAGTATAGGGATATTGTTATCCACGTCGTAAATTAGCTAGAAAGAAGTGTCGGCATGGAGTAATTGTCTCTGGCCCCCTCCCAGTTAGGGGAAGTGATGAGCTCTACAGCAGAGTCTCACAACTCAATCGCTGGTTTTCTGCCCCTCCCAAAATATAGAATTTGTAGATAATTGGCCCTCTTTCTGGGACTCAGCCTGGCCTGCTGAGGAGTGATGGACTCCATCCTAGCTGGAGGGGTGCTCTCATCTTCTCTATAAACATAGACAGGGCTCTAACTCCTCTAGCTCCACAATGAGATAGGGTGCAGGCCAGGCATCAGGCTGTTAGCCAGCTTGCCAGCTTAGTGGAGTCTGCCAGTAGCACAGTCAGCGTAGTCAGCTCAGCTATCCCCATTGAGACTGTGTCTGTGCCTCAATCTAGGTTAAGCAAAACAAAACATGGCAGTGTTAGCCTTAGCAATTTCACTAGAATAAAGACCTCCTCCATTCCTGTCATTATTGAAAGAGATTGTGATATCTCACATCTCAATATAGGGTTACTTAATGTCAGATCCCTCACTTCCAATGCAGTCATAGTCAATGAACTAATCACTGATCATAATCTTGATGTGATTGGGCTGACTGAAACATGGCTCCAGCCTGATGAATTTACTGTATTAAATGAGGCCTCTCGTCCTGGTTACACTAGTGACCATATCTCCCGTGCATCCTGCAAAGGCGGAGGTGTTGCTAACATTTAAGACAGCAAATGTCAATTTAAAAAAATTAAGAATCACAGCGTTTTAGTCTTTTGAGCTTATAATCATGAAATCTATGCAGCCTACTCAATCACTTTTTATAGCTACTGTTTTACAGGCCTCCTGGGCCATATAGTATTCTTCACTGAGTTCCCTGAATTCCTATCAGACCTTGTAGTCATGGCAGATAATATTTAAATTTTGGTGACTTTAATATTCACATGGAAAAGTCCATATACCCACTCCAAAAGGCTTTTGGAGGCATCATCGACTCAGTGGGTTTTGTCCAACATGTCTCATAATCCTGGACTATCGGACCACCATCTTATTAAGTTTGCAATCGCAACAAATAATCTGCACAGACCGCAACCAAGGATCATCAAAGGCCAAGTTATAAATTCTCGGACAACCCAAAGATTCCTGGATGCCCTTCCAGACTCCCTGCACCTACCCAAGGACGTCGGAGTACAAAAATCGGTTAACCACCTAAATGAGGATCTAAATGTAACCTTGCGTAATACCCTGGATGCAGTCGCACCCCTAAAAATAAAAAACATTTGTCACAAGAAATTTACTCTGGTATACAGAAAACACCCAAGCCCTAAAGCAAGCTTCCAGAAAATTGGAACGGAAATGGCGCTCCACCAAACTGGAAGTCTTCCATCTAGCTTGGAAAGACAGTACCGTGCAATATCGAAGAGCCCGCACTGCTGCTCGATCATCCTATTTTTCCAGCCTAATTGAGGACAATAAGAACAAACCAAAAATGTATTTTTGATACTGTCGCAAAGCTAACTAAAAAGCCGCATTCAACAAGAGAGGATAGCTTTCACTTCAGCAGTGATACATTCATGAACTTCTTCGATGAAAAGATCATGATCATTAGAAAGCAAATTACGGACTCCTCTTTAAATCTGCGTTTTTCTTCAAAGCCCAGTTGTCCTGAGTCTGCACAGAACTGCCAAGACCTAGGATTAATGGAGACACTCAAGTTTCTTAATCCTCTCGACACATTCATGAAAATAGTCATGGCCTCTAAACCGTCAAGCTGCATACTGGACCCTATTCCAACTAAACTACTGAAAGAGCTACTTCCTGTGCTTAGCCCTCCTATGTTGAACATAGTAAATGGCTCCCTATCCACCAGATGTGTACCAAACTCACTAAAAGTGGCAGTAATAAAGCCTCTCTTGAAAAGGCGAAACCTTGACCCGGAAAATGTAGAAAAAACCATTGGCCTATATATTGAATCTTCCATTCCTCTCAAAAATGTTAGAAAAAGCTGTTTCGCAGCAACTCACTGCCTTCCTGAAGTCAAATAATGTATACGAAATGCTTTAGTCTGGTTTTAGACCCCATCATAGCACTGAGACTGCACTCGTGAAGGTGGTAAATTACCTTTCAATGGCGTCAGACCAAGGCTCTGCATCTGTCCTCATGCTCCTAGACCTTAGTGCTGCTTTTGACACCATCGATCACAACATTCTTTTGGAGAGATTAGAAACCCTAATTGGTCTACGCGGACAAGTTCTTGCCTGGTTTAGATCTTATCTGCCAGAAAGATATCAGTTTGTCTCTGTGGATGGCTTGTCCTCTGACAAATCAATTGTACGTTTCGGCATTCCTCAAGGTTCCATTTTTGGACCACTATTGTTTTCACTATATATTCTACCTCTTGGTGATGTCATTCGGAAACACAATGTCAGCTTTCACTGTTATGCGGATGACACACAACTGTACATTTCGATGAAACATGGTGAAGCCCCAAAATTGCCTACCCTGGAAGCCTGTGTTTCAGAAGTGGATGGCGGCACATTTTTTACATTTAAACTCAGACAAAACAGAGATGCTAGTTCTGGGTCGCAAGACAAAATATATCTGCTGTTGGATCTGACAATTAATATTGATTGTTGTACAGTCGTCTCAAATAAAACTGTGAAGGACCTCGGCATTACTCTGGACCCTGATCTCTCTATTGACAAGGGGGCAGAGGGAACACTTATACAAGTACTAATGAGGGGATATGAACCAGGTGTGTGTAATAAACAAGATAAAACAAATTCACGAGATGAGGAGCCCTCTCAGCCTCAGCAGACCAGCGGAGCCGGGATGGCACACCCTTCAACAGAGATGTGATGGGAGCTGCGACCTTTCTAAAGCCCCGGATAAAGCTCTAATAGTAGTTGGTAAAGCCAAAAAAGCACTGCACCTACTTTACCGTGGTTGGAGTCGGCCAGTTATGCACAGCTGAAATTCGATCTCCCTCCATCTCCGCACCTGAGGTGGTAATGCGGTATCCGAGGAAGGAGACGGACTGTTGGAAAAACAGACACTTTTCTGCCTTGGCATAAAGGTCATGTTCCAACAATCGGGCCAGAACTTTGCGAACCAGGGACACATGCTCGGTTCGTGTAGCGGAATACGCCAGAATGTCATCGATGTAGACCACTACACCGCGACCAAGCATGTCCCGAAACACCTTGTTCACAAAGGACTGGAAGAAGGATGGAGCATTCATCAAACCGTAAGGAATCACCAGGTATTTGTAATGCCCCATGGTTGTGCTGAATGCTGTCTTCCACTCGTCCACCTCTCGGACACGCACCAGGTTCTAAGCACTGCGGAGATCTAATTTTGTGAAGAAGCGCGCCCCATGCATTGACTCGATCACAGATGGAATGAGGGGTAGAGGATAACTAAATCGTATCGTCCCCTTGTTCAGTGATCGGTAATCAATGCAAGGGTGCAGACCGCCATCTTTCTTCTTCACAAAAAATTAACTTGAGGAGGCGGGCGAAGTGGAGGGACATATAAACCCTTGGCGCAGGGACTCTGAGACGTACAGTGGGGAAAAAAAGTATTTAGTCAGCCACCAATTGTGCAAGTTCTCCCACTTAAAAAGATGAGAGAGGCCTGTAATTTTCATCATAGGTACACGTCAACTATGACAGACAAAATGAGGGAAAAAAATCCAGAAAATCACATTGTAGGATTTTTAATGAATTTATTTGCAAATTATGGTGGAAAATAAGTATTTGGTCAATAACAAAAGTTTCTCAATACTTTGTTATATACCCTTTGTTGGCAATGACACAGGTCAAACGTTTTCTGTAAGACTTCACAAGGTTTTCACACACTGTTGCTGGTATTTTGGCCCATTCCTCCATGCAGATCTCCTCTAGAGCAGTGATGTTTTGGGGCTGTCGCTGGGCAACACGGACTTTCAACTCCCTCCAAAGATTTTCTATGGGGTTGAGATCTGGAGACTCCAGGACCTTGAAATGCTTCTTACGAAGCCACTCCTTCGTTGCCCGGGCGGTGTGTTTGGGATCATTGTCATGCTGAAAGACCCAGCCACGTTTCATCTTCAATGCCCTTGCTGATGGAAGGAGGTTTTCACTCAAAATCTCACGATACATGGCCCCATTCATTCTTTCCTTTACACGGATCAGTCGTCCTGGTCCCTTTGCAGAAAAAACAGCCCCAAAGTATGATGTTTTCACTCCCATGCTTCACAGTAGGTATGGTGTTCTTTGGATGCAACTCAGCATTCTTTGTCCTCCAAACACAACGAGTTGAGTTTTTACCAAAAAGTTATATTTTGGTTTCATCTGACCATATGACATTCTCCCAATCCTCTTCTGGATGCACTCTAGCAAACTTCAGACGGGCCTGGACATGTACTGGCTTAAGCAGGGGGACACGTCTAGCACTGCAGGATTTGAGTCCCTGGCGGCGTAGTGTGTTACTGATGGTAGGCTTTGTACTTTGGTCCCAGCTCTCTGCAGGTCATTCACTAGGTCCCCCCGTGTGGTTCTGGGATTTTTGCTCACCGTTCTTGTGATCATTTTGACCCCACGGGGTGAGATCTTGCGTGGAGCCCCAGATCGAGGGAGATTATCAGTGGTCTTGTATGTCTTCCATTTCCTAATAATTGCTCCCACAGTTGATTTCTTCAAACCAAGCTGCTTACCTATTGCAGATTCAGTCTTCCCCAGCCTGGTGCAGGTCTACACTTTTGTTTCTGGTGTCCTTTGACAGCTCTTTGGTATTGGCCATAGTGGAGTTTGGAGTGTGACTGTTTGAGGTTGTGGACAGGTGTCTTTTATACTGATAACAAGTTCAAACAGGTGCCATTAATACAGGTAACGAGTGGAGGACAGAGGAGCCTCTTAAAGAAGAAGTTACAGGTCTGTGAGAGCCAGAAATCTTGCTTGTTTGTAGGTGACCAAATACTTATTTTCCACCATAATTTGCAAATAAATTCATTAAAAATCCTACAATGTGATTTTCTGGATTTTCTTTTCTCAATTTGTCTGTCATAGTTGACGTGTACCTATGATGAAAATTACAGGCCTCTCTCATCTTTTTAAGTGGGAGAACTTGCACAATTGGTGGCTGACTAAATACTTTTTTGCCCCACTGTATGTCTCTATAGCCTCTGTTTCAGCCTGTGACAGGGGATACATGACTCCTGGGAGACACAGCTTCTACCCAGAGGTTTATCGCGCAATCCCCCGCCCAATGAGGTGGTAATTTGGTCGCCTGCGTTTTGGAAAACGCGTGCGCCAAATCGAGGTATTTGGGGAGAATGCACATGGTGGAGGTACTGTCTGGACTTTCCACCGTGGTTGCACCAACAGAAACACAGAGACACCTACCCTGACACTCTCGCGACCACCCCGTGAGAACCCTCTGCGGCCATGAAAAGGTGGGGTTGTGGAATAATAACCAGGGAACACCTAACACAACAGGGAAAGCAGGAGACTCAATAAAAAAAGTGACTTGCTCGCGATGAGTCTCGTGTGTAACCATAGTGACTGGTGCTGTAACCTCCCTAACGAACCTGGACCCTAATCGCCAAGAGGCAGGAGAAGAGGGCAAACGCCTTCTCCTGCTCCGATGGGGCCGGGCTTATGCTGGAATAGTAAAGCTCCAGTTGGAGGAGGAATCCCTGGCAGAGAGCAGCTGTCCCGTCAAAATCCCATGGTCGGGATATATGGATCCCTCTGGGTGCTGGGGTGTGGGTGGCTGGATCTGGTCACCCAGCTGGTCCCGACAGATCGGGTCCTCTCCTCCAGGCATTGGACAACCTGGAGATCCATCGCTTCTCCCAAGCTGGCTAGCATCGTTGAATACTCCTGGACCCGTGCCACGATGCCAGGCATGCGCTCCTCTCCTGCTGACTCCATGGCGGGTGTGTGATTCTGTGATGGGTGATTTGTGGAGTCAGGCGCAGGAGAGTAAATCACAGAATACAGAATTTATTCCGGAATACAGAGTTGGAACCAAACAGGCACACAGGGGAAAAATACCCCGGCAATATGAAATAGACGGAGCTCAACCGAGCTACACTCTCCTCACAATAAACAATCACACAAGGACAAGGGGGTAAGAGGGAACACTTATACAAGTACTAATGAGGGGATATGAACCAGGTGTGTGAAATAAACAAGATAAAATAAATGGAATGATGAGATGAGGAGCTGTAGTGGCTAGAAGGCCGGTGACGACAAACGTCGAAGCCTGCCCAAACCAGAAGAGGAGGCAGCTTCGGAGGAAGTCGTGACATAGTGCTAAACACAGCTGCTAGAATCTTGACTAGAACCAAATAATTTGATCATATTACTCCAGTGGTTCCTGATAAGGCTTGGGCTGATTTCAAGATTTTACTGCTAACCTACAAAGCATTACATGGGCTTGCACCTACCTATCTCTCCGATTTGGTCCTGCCGTACATACCTACACGTACGCTACGTTCACAAGACGCAGGCCTCCTTATTGTCCCTGGAATTTCTAAGCAAACAGATGGAGGCAGGGCTTTCTCCTATAGAGCTACATTTTTATGGAATGGTCTGCCTGTCCATGTGAGAGACGCAGACTTGGTCTCGACCTTTAAGTCTTTACTGAAGACTCATCTCTTCAGTAGGTCCTATGATTGAGTGTAGTCTGGCCCCGGGGTGTGAAGGTGAACGGCAAGGCACTGGAGTGACGAACCACCCTTGCTGTCTCTGCCTGGCCGGCTCCCATCTCTCCACTGGGATTCTCTGCCTCTGACCTAATTACGGGGGCTGAGTCACTGGCTTACTAGTGCTCTTCCATGCCGTCCCTAGGAGGGGTGCGTCACTTGAGTGGGTTGAGTCACAGACGTGAACTTCCTGTCCGGTTTTGCGCCCCCTCGGGCTCGTGCGGTGGAGGAGATCTTCTTGGGCTATACTCAGCCTTGTCTCAGGGTAGCAAGTTGGTGGCCTGTTGATATCCCTCTAGTGGTGTGGGGGCTGTGCTTTGGCAAAGTGGGTGAGGTTATATCCTGCCTGGTTGGCCCTGTCCGGTGGTATCGTCGGACGGGGCCACAGTGTCCCCTGACCCATCCCTTTCTCAGCCTCCAGTATCTATGCTGCAATAGTCTATGTGCTGGGGGGCTAGGGTCAGTCTGGTATATCTTGTGTAATTCTCAAATCAAATCAAATCACATTTTATTTGTCACATACACGTGTTTAGCAGATGTTATAGCGGGTGTAGCGAAATGCTTGTGCTTCAAGCTCCGACTGTGCAGTAATATCTAACAAGTAATATCTAACAATTTTACAGCATATACCCAATACACACAAATATACTAAGGAATGGAATTTAAGAATATATACATATATGGACAAGCAATAACAGAGCGGCATGGACTAAGGTACAGTAGAATATTATAGAATAGAATACAGTATATACATATGAGATGAGTAGTGCAAGCTATGTAAACATTAATAAAGTGACTAACATTCAATTTCTTAAAGTGGCCAGTGATTTCAATAGGCAGCAGCAGCCTCTAATGTGATAGTGATGGCTATTTAACAGTCTGATGGCCTTGAGATAGAAGCTGTTTTTCATTCTCTCTGTCCCAGCTTTGATGCACCTGTACTGACCTTGCCTTCTGGATGATAGCGGGGTGAACAGGCAGTGGCTCGGGTGGTTGATGTCCTTGATTATCTTTTTGGCCTTCCTGTGACATCGGGTGCTGTATGTGTCTTGGAGGGCGGGTAGTTTGCCTCCGGTAATGCGTTCGGCAGACCGCACCACCCTCTGGAGAGCCCTGCGGTTGCAGGCGTTGCAGTTGCCGTACCAGGCAGTGATACAGCCCGATAGGATGCTCTCAATTGTGCATCTGTAAAAGATTGTGAGGGTTTTAGGTGCCAAGCCGAATTTCTTCAGCCTCCTGAGGTTGAAGAGGCTCTGTTGGGCCTTCTTCACCACACTGTCTGCGTGGGTGCTATTTCAGTTTGTCGGTGATGTATACGCCAAGGAACTTGAAGCTTTCCACCTCCACTGCGGTCCCGTCGATGTGGATAAGGGGTGCACCTTCTTCTGTTTCCTGAAGTCCACAATCAACTCCTTTGTTTTGTTGACGTTGAGTGAGAGGTTATTTTCCTGGCACCACACTCCCAGAGCCCTCACCTCCTCCCTGTAGGCGGTTTGTCATTGTTGGTAATCAAGCCTACTACTGTTTTGTCATCTGCAAACTTGATGATTGAGTTGGAGGCGTGCTTGGCCACACAGTCATGGGTGAACAGGGAGTACAGGAGGGGGCTGAGCACGCACCCTTGTGGGGCCCCAGTGTTGAGGATCAGAGAAGTGGAGATGTTGTTTCCTACCTTCACCACCGGGGGGCGGCCCATCAGGAAGTCCAGGACCCAGTTGCACAGGGCGGGGTTCAGACCCAGGGCCTCGAGCTTAATGATGAGCTTGGAGGGTACTATGGTGTTGAATGTTGAGCTATAGTCAATGAACAGCATTCTTACATAGGTATTCCTCTTGTCCAGAAGGGATAGGGCAGTGTGATGGCGATTGCATCGTCTTTGGATCTATTGGGGTTGTAAGCAAACTGAAGTGGGTCTAGGGTGACAGGTAAGGTAGAGGTGATATGATCCTTGACTAGTCTCTCAAAGCACTTCATGATGACAGAGGTGAGTGCTACTGGGTGATAGTCATTTAGTTCAGTTACATTTGCTTTCTTGGGTATAGGAACAATGGTGGCCATCTTGAAGCATGTGGAAACAGCAGACTGGGAAAGGGAGAGAATGAATATGTCCGTAAACACACCAGCCAGCTGGTCTGCGCATGCTCTGAGGACGCGGCTAGGGATGCCGTCTGGGCTGGCAGCCTTGCGGGGGTTAACATGCTTAAATGTCTTAATCACGTCGGCCACGGAGAAGGAGAGGCCACAGTCCTTGGTAGTGGGCCTCGTCGGTGGCACTGTGTTATCCTCAAAGCGGGTGAAGAAGGTGTTTAGCTTGTCTGGAAGCGAGACGTCAGTGTCGGGCGACGTGGCTGGTTTTCGTTTTGTAGGCCGTGATTGTCTGTAGACCCTGCCACATACGTCTCGTGTCTGAGCCGTTGAATTGCAACTCCAATTTGTCTCTATACTGATGTTTTGCCAGTTTAATTGCCTTGCGGCGTGAGTAGCTACACTGTTTGCATTCTGCCATTTTCCCAGTCACCTTGCCATGGTTAAATGCGGTGGTTCGCGCTTTCAGTTTTGCTCGAATGCTGCCATCTATCCATGGATTCTGGATAGGGTAGGTTTTAATAATCACAGTGGGCACAACATCACCTATACACTTCATGATAAACTCAGTCACCTTTTCAGTGTATTCGTCTAGATTATTTTCGCAAGCTACCCGGAACATATCCCAGTCCGTGTAATCAAAACATTCTTGAAGCGTGGATTCCGATTGGTCAGACCAGCGTTGAATAGTCCTTAGCACAGGTATTTCCTGTTTGAGTTTCTGCCTATAGGAAAGGAGGAGGAAAATGGAGTCGTGGTCAGATTTGCCGAAAGGAGGGCGGCGGAGGTCCTTATAACCATCCCGGAAGTTCGAATAGCAATGGTCAAGAAATTTAGCAGCGCGAGTACAACAATCGATATGTTGATAGAACTTCAGCAGCCTAGTTCTACAATAAATGCAGCCTCAGGATATGTGGTTTCCAGTTTGCATAAAGTCCAGTGAAGTTCTTTGAGGTCCGTCGTGGTATCGGCTTGAGGTGGGGTATACACGGCCGTGACTATAACCGAAGAAAATTATCTTGGGAGATAATACAGTCGGCATTTGATTGTGAGGTATTCTAGGTCGGGTGAACAAAAGGACTCGAGTTCTTGTATGTTACTACAATTACACCATGAGTCATTAATCATGAAACACACACCTCCGCCCTTCTGCTTCCCAGAGAGATATTTATTCCTGTCTGCGCGATGAACTGAGAACCCATCTGGCTGGACCGATTTCGACAGAATATCCCAAGAGAGCCATGTTTCCGTGAAACAAAGTATGTTATAGGCCTTAATGTCTCTCTGGAAAGAAATCCTTGCCCGGAGCTCGTCGACCTTGTTAACCAGAGATTGAACATTAGCGAGTAGTATACTTGGAAGCGGTGGGTGGTGTGCGCTCCTCCTAAGTCGAACCAGCAGGCCGCTCTGAGTGCCTGTCCTCCGCCGGCAATGTTTTGGGTCAGCTGCTGGGATCAGTTCAGTTGCCCTGGGGAGAGCAAACAAAGGATCTGCTTCAGGAAAGACGTATTCCTGGTCGTAATGCTGGTGAGTTACCGCCGCTCTGATATCCAATAGTTTTCTCCGGCTGTATGTAATGATACAAAACACTTTCTGAGCTAATAATGTAAAAAATAATACATAAAAAAACAAAATACTGCAAAGTTTCCTAAGAGCTAGTCGCGAAGCCGCCATCTTCGTCGGCGCCAGTAGTTTAGCAGGGCTACTATCTTATCTGGTGTCCTGTGTGAATTTCAGTATGCTCCCTCTAATTCTCTCTTTCTCACTTTCTCGCTCCCCTCCCGGAGGACCTGAGCCCTAGGATCAGGTACTGACCTGTTGCACCCTCTACAACCACTGTGATTATTATTTGACCCTGCTGGTCATCTACCAACATTTGAACATCTTGAAGAACAATCTGGCCTTAATGACCATGTACTCTTATAATCTCTACCCGGCAAAGCCAGAAGAGGACTGGCCACCCTTCAGAGTCTTTGTGGTCGGTAATTGTGGTCAGTAGTTATGGTCAGTAGTGATGTGGTTGTGGTCAGTAGTTTTTGTTCAGTATTTTTGTGGTTGTCAGTAGTTGTGGTCAATATCTGTGGACAGTAGTTGTGTGGTTGTGGTCAGTAGTTGTGTGTTGTCAGTAGTTGTGGTTAGTAGTTGGTGTCAGTAGTTCTGTGGTCAGTATTTGTGTGGGTTTTTTCAGCAGTTATGTGGTTGGGGTTAGTAGTTGTGTGATTGTGGCCAGTACTTGTGTTGTCAGTAGATGTGGTCAGATGTTGTGTGCTTGTGGTGCGTAGTGGTTGTCAGTAGTTGTGGTCAGATGTCATGGTCAGTAGTTGTGTTTTTGTGGTCGGTAGTTATGGTTAGTAGTTCTGTGGTTGTGGTCAGTAGTTGTGTGGTTCAGTAGTTGTGTGGTCAGTAGGTCAGTAGTTGTGTGGTTATGCTCAGTAGATGTGGTCAGTGGTGGTCTTAGCCCTTTGACACGTACCAACAAACGTGTGTGATCATTCTATAGTGGTCCCTGCAGCATACGCTCAAACGGGTATGATTAGAACGCTTATTTAGAACGTCCAGTTTCGATTGATGCAAAAGTCAGCGTTTGAGCTTGTCACACTGTTTTTTCATAGAAACATTTTGCACAAACACAGTCCTTATAGAGTTATGTCCTTAATGTGACCAGTTTATTTTTGGATGCAATGTTCAGACTTTCACTGAAGTAGAGAAAGCATAAAACAATCATCCAACCTTGAAAATGTAGGCTACATTAGTCCTAGAGCGAACTGAGGAAAGATTGACATAACACAAGCGGTCATATTTACCTAAATCTCGGCTGACAGAAACCACAATATGAATGAGCTAATAGCTATTACTATTTACAATTCATCACATCACGGTTGAGCTCATCATTGATCAAAATAATTTGAAAGATAAGTGAACCTCATTATAATATCTTTGGTCTGACAGACATTTACGTGACACCCAGAATGCATTGTATAATGTCAACAAACATGGCGCCACACATAGCTGGTAAATAGCTTAGCATTAGCTCATCAGAATCAGTACAACCTTCCAAAATATATTTTACACACATCATAGGTGTCCTTTACAATCTATGCAATAATCGGAATGCATGATTTGTTACCTGTACTTGAAAATATGTGAATAAAACTGTAAATACATTACGCTCCATACATACATACTGTAGGCTACAGAAGAAACAACAACACGCTATACAGAAAATAAGGCACTTACTTTAATAGGAACGCACACATGTCCAAAGTTATTATTTGTAAGGAAAACAACAATGTGAGCGCCAGCCAGAAAATGTGCCTGTTCGTGCAAGACTGTGCAAATGTCTGCATACTTCATCTGCGGAAACACTGGGGAAGTGCTCGGGCTCTCCTCGATGAGAGAAGTTTGTCCGGCTCAGTAAAGCCTCAAACATAAATTGTCCGCAACAGTGAAATGGGCAACTTCTATATGAATTACTGAGGAGGCGGAACACACCTCAATTCAAACTGTTGTTAGATAATACAACTTGTTAGAAAATAATTTGAAATGAACAAGTTGAAACATAGCCTATAGATAATTAGCAGGCAGTGCGTGTTAACTGTCCTGTTGCATTTTGGAACAGTGAGTGCTTCTGACATTACGAACATAAAACAACTCACGCTGCGTGACGCTGGGGCAACCGTTAGAGATATTTGGAACTCACACGTGAAAAGGTTAGTTGTGGTAAGTAGTTCTATGGTTGTGTTCACTAGTTTTGGTAAGTAGCTGTGGTCAGTAGCTGTGTGTGTGACACTCTGGCTCCATGGACTTTGATTATTGAGCCAGGGTTGTTCATTTTCATTGTTTGGGTGTATTTCTATGTTGGGTATTCTAGTTGTTCATTTCTATGTTTGGTGATTGTTCTTGATTAGTCATATGACTCCCAATCGGAGGTAACGAGTGTCAGCTGTCGGCTCGTTATCTCTGATTGGGAGCCATATTTATACTGTGTGTTTTCTCTTGGGTGTTGTGGGTTTTTGTTCCGTTTCAGTCATAGTCACTGTTGGACTTCACTATCGTCTTTTGTTTTGTATTTACGTGCTTTATCATTAAAGTCATCATGTTCACTCAACGCGCTGCGTATTGGTCTGCTCCCTTTATAGACGATCGTGACAGAAAAACCCACCATAAAAGGACCAAGCAGCGTGTCAAGCGGCAACAGGATTTATGGACGCCTATCAAGGATTCATGGACATGGGAGGAGATACTGGATGGAAAGGGTCCTTGGGCACAACCGGGAGAATATCGCCGCCCTCGTGAAGAGCTGGAGGCAGCTAAAGCCGAGAGGAGGTGGTATGAGGAGGCAGCACGGAGTCGAGGCTGGAAGCCCGTGGGTACTACCCAAAAATTTCTTGGGGGGGCTAAAAGGGAGTGTGGCGAAGTCAGGTAGGAGACCTGCGCCTACTCCCTGGACTGACCGTGGAGAGCGAGAGTACGGGCAGACACCGTGTTACGCAGTAGAGCGCATGGTGTCTCCTGTACGCAGGCATAGCCCGGTTCGGTACATTCCAGCTCCACGTATCGGCCGGGCTAGATTGAGCATTGAGCCGGATGTCATGAAGCCGGCCCAACGCATCAGGCCACCAGTGCGTCTCCTCGGGCCGGCTTACATGGCACCAGCCTTACGCATGGTGTCCCCGGTTCGCCTACATAGCCCGGTGCGGGTTATTCCTCCTTCCCGTACTGGTCGGGCGACGGGGAGTATACAACCAGGTAAGGTTGGGCAGGCTCAGTGCTCAAGGGAGCCAGTACGCCTGCACGGTCCGGTATTTCCGGCGCCACCTCCCCGCTCCAGTCCAGTACCACCAGTGCCTACACCACGCACCAAGCCTCCTGTGTGTCCCCAGAGTCCTGTGCGTCCTGTTGCTGCTCCCCGCACTAGCCCTGAGATGCGTGTCCTCAGCCCGGGACCACCAGTTCCGGCACCACGCACTAGGCCTTATGTGCGTTCCCAGGGTCCAGCATGCCCTGTTGCTTCTCCCCCGCACTAGCCCTGAGATGCGTGTCCTCAACCCGGTACCTCCAGTTCCGGCACCACGCACCAGGCCTACGGTGCGCCTCCGACGGCCAGAGTCTGCCGTCTGCCCAACGGGGCCTGAACTGCCCGTCTGCCCAACGGCGCCTGAACTGCCCGTCTGCCCAACGGGCGCCTGAACTGCCCGTCTGCCCAACGGCGCTTGAACTGCCCGTCTGCCCAACGGCGCCTGAACTGCCTGTCTGCCCAACGCCGTCTGAACTGTCCGTCTGCCAAGCGCTGCATAAGCCGCCCGTCTGCCATGAGCCTTCAGAGCCGTCCGCCAGACCGGAGCCGCTAGAGCCTTCCGCCAGACAGGATCAGCCAGAGCCTTCCGCCAGACAGGATCAGCCAGAGCCTTCCGCCAGACAGGAGCCGCTAGAGCCTTCCGCCAGACAGGATCAGCCAGAGCCTTCCGCCAGACAGGATCAGCCAGAGCCTTCCGCCAGACAGGATCAGCCAGAGCCTTTCGCCAGACAGGATCAGCCAGAGCCTTCCGCCAGACAGGATCAGCCAGAGCCTTCCGCCAGACAGGATCAGCCAGAGCCTTCAGCCAGCCATGAGCAGCCAGATCCTTCAGCCAGCCATGAGCAGCCAGATCCGTCGGCCAGCCATGAGCAGCCAGATCCGTCGGCCAGCCATGAGCAGCCAGATCCGTCGGCCAGCCATGAGCAGCCAGATCCGTCCAGCCAGCCATGAGCAGCCAGATCCGTCAGCCAGCCATGAGCAGCCAGATCCGTCGGCCAGCCATGAGCAGCCAGATCCGTCGGCCAGCCATGAGCAGCCAGATCCGTCGGCCAGCCATGAGCAGCCAGATCCGTCAGCCAGCCATGAGCAGCCAGATCCGTCAGCCAGCCATGAGCAGCCAGATCCTTCAGCCTGCCATGAGCCGTCCAGCCAGGATCCGCCAGAGCCGTCCAGCCAGGATCCGCCAGAGCCGTCCAGCCAGGATCCGCCAGAGCCGTCCAGCCAGGATCCGCCAGAGCCAGCCAGCCAGGATCCGCCTTTCAGTCCGGTGCTGCCCCTCAGGCCGGTGCTGCCCCTTAGTCAGGTACTGTCCCTTAGTCCGGTGCTGCCCCTTAGTCCGGTGCTGCCCCTTAGTCCGGTGCCGCCCCTTAATCCAGTGGGGTTTAGTTGGGGGGTGGTCATGTGGAGGGGGCTACGGAAGCGGATAGTGACTAAGGTGGGGTGGGGACCACGACCTGGGCCAGAGCCGCCACCATGGACAGACGCCCACCCAGACCCTCCCTAGACTGTATGCTGGTGCGCCCGGAGTTCGCACCTTTAGGGGGGGGTACTGTGACACTCTGGCTCCATGGACTTTGATTATTGAGCCAGGGTTGTTCATTTTCATTGTTTGGGTGTATTTCTATGTTGGGTATTCTAGTTGTTCATTTCTATGTTTGGTGATTGTTCTTGATTAGTCATATGACTCCCAATCGGAGGTAACGAGTGTCAGCTGTCGGCTCGTTATCTCTGATTGGGAGCCATATTTATACTGTGTGTTTTCTCTTGGGTGTTGTGGGTTATTGTTCCGTTTCAGTCATAGTCACTGTTGGACTTCACTATCGTCTTTTGTTTTGTATTTACGTGCTTTATCATTAAAGTCATCATGTTCACTCAACGCGCTGCGTATTGGTCTGCTCCCTTTATAGACGATCGTGACAGTGTGGTTGTGGTCAGTAGTTGTGTGTTGTCAGTAGTTGTGGTTAGTAGTTGGTGTCAGTAGTTCTGTGGTCAGTATTTGTGTGGGTTTTTTCAGCAGTTATGTGGTTGGGGTTAGTAGTTGTGTGATTGTGGCCAGTACTTGTGTTGTCAGTAGATGTGGTCAGATGTTGTGTGCTTGTGGTGCGTAGTGGTTGTCAGTAGTTGTGGTCAGATGTCATGGTCAGTAGTTGTGTTTTTGTGGTCGGTAGTTATGGTTAGTAGTTCTGTGGTTGTGGTCAGTAGTTGTGTGGTTCAGTAGTTGTGTGGTCAGTAGGTCAGTAGTTGTGTGGTTATGCTCAGTAGATGTGGTCAGTGGTGGTCTTAGCCCTTTGACACGTACCAACAAACGTGTGTGATCATTCTATAGTGGTCCCTGCAGCATACGCTCAAACGGGTATGATTAGAACGCTTATTTAGAACGTCCAGTTTCGATTGATGCAAAAGTCAGCGTTTGAGCTTGTCACACTGTTTTTTCATAGAAACATTTTGCACAAACACAGTCCTTATAGAGTTATGTCCTTAATGTGACCAGTTTATTTTTGGATGCAATGTTCAGACTTTCACTGAAGTAGAGAAAGCATAAAACAATCATCCAACCTTGAAAATGTAGGCTACATTAGTCCTAGAGCGAACTGAGGAAAGATTGACATAACACAAGCGGTCATATTTACCTAAATCTCGGCTGACAGAAACCACAATATGAATGAGCTAATAGCTATTACTATTTACAATTCATCACATCACGGTTGAGCTCATCATTGATCAAAATAATTTGAAAGATAAGTGAACCTCATTATAATATCTTTGGTCTGACAGACATTTACGTGACACCCAGAATGCATTGTATAATGTCAACAAACATGGCGCCACACATAGCTGGTAAATAGCTTAGCATTAGCTCATCAGAATCAGTACAACCTTCCAAAATATATTTTACACACATCATAGGTGTCCTTTACAATCTATGCAATAATCGGAATGCATGATTTGTTACCTGTACTTGAAAATATGTGAATAAAACTGTAAATACATTACGCTCCATACATACATACTGTAGGCTACAGAAGAAACAACAACACGCTATACAGAAAATAAGGCACTTACTTTAATAGGAACGCACACATGTCCAAAGTTATTATTTGTAAGGAAAACAACAATGTGAGCGCCAGCCAGAAAATGTGCCTGTTCGTGCAAGACTGTGCAAATGTCTGCATACTTCATCTGCGGAAACACTGGGGAAGTGCTCGGGCTCTCCTCGATGAGAGAAGTTTGTCCGGCTCAGTAAAGCCTCAAACATAAATTGTCCGCAACAGTGAAATGGGCAACTTCTATGTGAATTACTGAGGAGGCGGAACACACCTCAATTCAAACTGTTGTTAGATAATACAACTTGTTAGAAAATAATTTGAAATGAACAAGTTGAAACATAGCCTATAGATAATTAGCAGGCAGTGCGTGTTAACTGTCCTGTTGCATTTTGGAACAGTGAGTGCTTCTGACATTACGAACATAAAACAGCTCACGCTGCGTGACGCTGGGGCAGCCGTTAGAGATATTTGGAACTCACACGTGAAAAGGTTAGTTGTGGTAAGTAGTTCTATGGTTGTGTTCACTAGTTTTGGTAAGTAGCTGTGGTCAGTAGCTGTGTGGTTGTGGTCAGCAGTTGTTTGGTTGTTGTCAGTAGATTTGTCATTGTGGTCAAGAGTTGTGTTCAGCAGTTGTTTCGTTGTGGTCAGAAGTTTTGTGGATGTGGTCAGTTGTTGTGTGGTCAGTAGTTGTTTGGTTGTGGTAAGTAGTTGTGGTCAGTAGTTGTTTTTTAAGTAGTTGTGTGGTTGTGGTCAGTAGGTTTGTGTCTCAGTAGTTGTGTGGTTATGGTCAATAGTTGTGGTCAGTAGTGGTGGTGAATTTAGGTCTGTTGTCAGCAGTTTTGTGGTTGTGATCCATAGTTTTCGTCAGGATTTGTGGTCAGTAGTTGTGGTATGTAGTGGTGTAGTTGTGGTCAGTAGTTGTGTGGCTGTGGTCTGTAGTTGTGTGGTCAATATTTGGGTGGTTGGGGGCAGTATTTGTGGGCAGTAGTTGAGGTCAGTAGTTTTGGTCAGTAGTGGTGTTGTTGTTGTCAGTAGTTGTGTGGTTGTGATCAGTAGTTGTGGTCAGTAGTGGTGTGTTCAGTAGTTGTGTGATTGTGGTCAGTAGTTGTGTGGTTGTGGTCAGTAGTTGTGGTCAGTAGTTATGATCATTAGTTTTGTGGTTGTGGTCAGTAGTTTTTGTGGTATTGTGATAAGTAGTTGTGCTCAGTAGTTGTGGTCAATAGTTGTAGTCAGTAGTTGTGTTGATGTGGTCGGTAGTTGTGGTCAGTAGCTGTGGTCAGTAGTTCTGTGGTTGTGGTCAGTAGTTGTGGTCAGTAGCCTTGGTCAGTAGCTGTGTGTTTGTAGTGAGTAGTTCTGGTCAGTAATTGTGTGGTTGTGGTCCATAGTTGTAATCAGTAGATGTGGTCAGTTATTGTGGTCAATAGTTGTGTGGTTGTCAGTAGTTGTGGTCAGAAATAGTGGTCAGAAGTTGTGGTCAGTAGTTGTGTGGTTGTGGTAAGATGTTGTCAGTAGTTGTGGTCAGTAGTTGTGGTCAGTCGTTTTGGTCAGTCGTTGTGTTGTTGAGGTCAGTAGTTGTGGTCAATAGTTGTTTTGTTTTGGTCAGTAGTTGTGGTCAATAGTTGTTTTGTTGTGGTCAGTAGTTGTGGTCAGTAGCTGTGGTCAGTAGTTGTGTGGTTGTGGTCAGTGGATGGGGTCTGCATTTGTGTGGTTGTGGTCCATAGTTGAGGTCAGAAGTTATGGTCAGAAGTAGTGGTCAGAATTGGTCGTCAGTAATTGTGGTTAGTAATGGTCAGTAGTTGTGGTCAGTAGTTGTGTGGTTGTGGTAAGAAGTTGTGGTCAGTAGTTGTGGTCAGTAGTTGTGTTGTTCAGTAGTTATGTGGTCAATATTTGTGTGGTTGTGGTCAATAGATGTGGTCAGATATTGTGGTCAGTAGTTGTGTGGTTTTGTCTGTGGTGGTGGTCAGTAGTTGTGGTCAGAAGTGGTGGTCAGATGTTGTGGTCAGTAGTTGTGGTCAGTAATGGTCAATAGTTCTGGTCAGTAGTTGTGTATTTCAGTAGTTGTGAGGTCAATAGTTGTGTGGTTGTGGTCCATCGTTGATGTCAGGAGTTGTGGTCAGTAGCTGTGGTCAGTAGTTGTGTGGTTCAGTAGTTGTGTGGTTAATATTTGTGTGGTAGTGTTCAGTACTTGTGGTCAGTAGTTCTGTGGTTGTGGTCAGTAGTTGTGGTCAGTATTTTTGTGGTTGTGGTCCATAGTTGTCGTCAGGAGGTTTGGTCAGTAGTTGTGGTCTGTAGTTGTGGGGTTGTGGTCAGTAGTTGTGGTCAGTAGTTGTGTGTTTGTGGTCAGTAGTGGTGGTCAGTGGTTGTTGTCAGTAATTGTGGTCAGCAGTGGTCAGTAGTTGTGGTAAGTAGTGGTGTTGTTGTCAGAAGTTGCATGGTTTTGGTCAGTAGTTGGGGTCACTAGTGGTGAGGTCAGTAGTTGTATGGTTGTGGTAAGCAGTTGTGTGGTTCTGGTCAGTAGTTGTGGTTAGGAGTTGTGTTGTAAGCAGTTGTGTTGATGTGGTCAGTTGTTGTGTGGTTGTGGTCAGTAATTGTGGTCAGTAGTTGTGGTAAGTAGTTGTGTGGTTGTAGTCAGTTATTGTGTGGTTGTGGTCAGTAATTGTGGTCAGTAGATGTGGTAAGTAGTTGTGTGATTGTGGTCAGTAGTTGCATGGATCAGTAGAATTGTTGTCAGTAGGTGTGTGGTTGCTTACTACTTCAGTCACTTGCTTCATCAATAAGTGCATAGACGACACGATCATCCCCACAATGACTATATGAATGTATCCAAACCAAAAACGTGGATTTGTCACGACTTCCTCCGAGGCTGCCTCCTCTTCTTGTTCGGGCAGGCTTCGGCGTTCGTCGTCACCGGCTTCTAGCCACTTCTGCTCCTCATCTCATCATTCCATTTGTTTTGTCTTGTTTATTACACACACCTGGTTCATATCCCCTCATCAGTACCTGTATAAGTGTTCCCTCTGCCCCCTTGTCTTTGTGTGATTGTTTATTGTATCTCTTTGTTATTTTGTATCGACGGGTTATTTTCACCCATGTGCTTCGTTGTTTTCCAGTGCGCCTGTTTTCCGCACTGAAGTGTTTGACTCATTGCTGCGTACTACTGTGTTCAGAATAAACCTTTTATTCTGTGATTTGCCCTTCTGCGCCTGACTCCTTCAAATCACCCATCACAGAATCACACACACCAATATGGAGTCAGCAGGAGAAGCGAACATGCCAATAGTCGTGGCAAGGGTCCAGGAGCATTCTGATATGCTAGCCAGCTTGGGAGAAGCGATGGATCGGGTTATCCAGGTCGTCCAACGCCTGGAGAGGAGAGGGCCCTATCGTTCGAGACCAGCTGAGCGACCGGATCCAGCCACCCACACCCCAGCACCCAGTGGGATTCGACTATCCTGACCAAGGGAGTATGACGGGACAGCTGCCCGCTGCCAGGGATTCCTCCTGCAGCTGGACCTCTACTTCACAACCGTCAGCCCGGCTCCATCGGAGCAGGAGAAGGTGTCCGCCCTCGTTTCCTGTCTCTCGGGGAAAGCCCTGGAGTGGGCCAACACGGTTTGGAGTAAAGGAGGAGCCGCGTTGGACAACTAAGGGGAGTTCGCTCGCCTCTTCCGGGCAGTCTTCGACCACCCGCCTGAAGATAGAGAGGCGGGCGAGCGGCTGGTCCACCTGAGGCAGGGGACGAGGACCGCGCAGGACTTCGCCCTGGAGTTTCAGACTC
The DNA here is from genome assembly GCF_020615455.1 of Coregonus clupeaformis. Lineage (NCBI taxonomy): Eukaryota > Metazoa > Chordata > Actinopteri > Salmoniformes > Salmonidae > Coregonus > Coregonus clupeaformis. The sequence goes on from NC_059209.1 coordinate 12,460,545, forward strand.
TAGCGGCTGGGTCCGGGTGGAACGAGCGGGCCCTCATCAACCTCTTCCGGTGCCATCTACAAGAGGACGTCCGAAGGGAGCTAGCCTGCCGGGACACCACGTTGTCCTTCAATCAACTGGTGGACATGGCCATCCGGTTGGACAACCTGCTGGCTGCTAGGGGACTTCTGGAAGGGACCTTCCTGTTCCGGGTAGCCACGATTAGCTGTTCAGGAGACTTATGGCTTGGGGGTAGAAGCTGTTGAGAAGCCTTTTGGACCTAGACTTGGCACTCCGGTACCGCTTGCCATGCGATAGCAGAGAGAACAGTCTATGACTAGGGTGGCTGGAGTCTTTGACAATTTCGAGGGCCTTCCTCTGACATCGCCTGGTATAGAGGTCCTGGATGGCAGGAGGCTTGGCCCCAGTGATGTACTGGGCCGTACGCACTACCCTCTGTAGTGCCTTGCGGTCGGAGGCCGAGCAGTTGTCATACCAGGCGGTGATGCAACCAGTCAGGATGCTCTCGATGGTGCAGCTGTAGAACTTTTTGAGGATCTGAGGACCCATGCCAAATCTTTTCAGTCTCCTGAGGGGGAATAGGCTTTGTCGTGCCCTAGTTCTGATGTATCCATGACATTCACGATTTCCTTAAGAGCATGAGGGTGATTGTTTGTGGTGTGATTTCCTTTACGGTCCATTGAGCTATTTAAAACAGTATTATGATCCCCCACCATAATAATATTGTCTTGAATTGCTTGCAGGGTTGATAATTTATTATATACACTGCTCAAAAAAATTAAGGGTACACTTAAACAACACAATGTAACTCCAAGTCAATCACACTTCTGTGAAATCAAACTGTCCACTTAGGAAGCAACACTGATTGACAATAAATTTCACATGCTGTTGTGCAAATGGAATAGAAAACAGGTGGAAATTATAGGCAATTAGCAAGACACCCCCAATAAAGGACTGGTTTTGCAGGTGGTGACCACAGACCACTTCTCACTTCCTATGCTTCCTGGCTGATGTTTTGGTCACTTTTGAATGCTGGCGGTGCTTTCACTCTAGTGGTAGCATGAGACGGAGTCTACAACCCACACAAGTGGCTCAGGTAGTGCAGCTCATCCAGGATGGCACATCAATGCGAGCTGTGGCAAGAAGGTTTGCTGTGTCTGTCAGCGTAGTGTCCAGAGCATGGAGGCGCTACCAGGAGACAGGCCAGTACATCAAGAGACGTGGAGGAGGCCGTAGGAGGGCAACAACCCAGCAGCAGGACTGCTACCTCCGCCTTTGTGCAAGGAGGAGCAGGAGGAGCACTGCCAGAGCCCTGCAAAATGACCTCCAGCAGGCCACAAATGTGCATGTGTCTGCTCAAATGGTCAGAAACAGACTCCATGAGGGTGGTATGAGGGCCCGACGTCCACAGGTGGGGGTTTTGCTTACAGCCCAACACCGTGCAGGACGTTTGGCATTTGCCAAAGAACACCAAGATTGGCAAATTCACCACTGGCGCCCTGTGTTCTTCACAGAAGAAAGCAGGTTCACACTGAGCACATGTGACAGACGTGACAGAGTCTGGAGACGCCGTGGAGAACGTTCTGCTGCTTGCAACATCCTCCAGCATGACCGGTTTGGCGGTGTGTCAGTCATGGTGTGGGGTGGCATTTCTTTGGGGGGCCGCACAGCCCTCCATGTGCTCGCCAGAGGTAGCCTGACTGCCATTAGGTACCGAGATGAGATCCTCAGACCCCTTGTGAGACCATATGCTGGTGCGGTTGGCCCTGGGTTCCTCCTAATGCAAGAAAATGCTAGACCTCATGTGGCTGGAGTGTGTCAGCAGTTCCTGCAAGAGGAAGGCATTGATGCTATGGACTGGCCCGCCCGTTCCCCAGACCTGAATCCAATTGAGCACATCTGGGACATCATGTCTCGCTCCATCCACCAATGCCACGTTGCACCACAGACTGTCCAGGAGTTGGCGGATGCTTTAGTCCAGGTCTGGGAGGAGATCCCTCAGGAGACCATCCGCCACCTCATCAGGAGCATGCCCAGGCGTTGTAGGGAGGTCATATAGGCACGTGGAGGCCACACACACTACTGAGCCTCATTTTGACTTGTTTTAAGGACATTACATCAAAGTTGGATCAGCCTGTAGTGTGGTTTTCCACTTTAATTTTGAGGGTGACTCCAAATCCAGACCTCCATGGGTTGATAAATTTGATTTCCATTGATAATCGTTGTGTGATTTTGTTGTCAGCACATTCAACTATGTAAAGAAAAAAGTATTTAATAAGATTATTTCATTCATTCAGATCTAGGATGTGTTATTTTAGTGTTCCCTTTATTTTTTTGAGCAGTTTGTATTGTCAAAGAAGTGTGGATCATCATTATTCGGTCCGTAAAGGTTAATGAGCCATATCTGTTTATGGTCCAATAACATATTTAAAATAATCCATCTACCTTGCCTATCTATTTGGACAATTTGCACATTCGGATCGAAATTACTATTAATTAATATCATCACCCCCCCATTCCATTTTCCACGCAACTTCATCTAGAATTGTTGAATGAGTTTCCTGTAAACAATATACAGTGCCCTCCACAATTATTGGCACCCCTGTTTAAGATGTGGTCGAGGACTTCCAAAAATTCTCCTTTTTTTTTAAACAACATCGAACCCAAATGCAAAAAAAGAGAAAAATCCAACCTTTTATTTAAGTACATTACTTTGGTGTAAAAAAAAAAAATCACACATTTAGAAAAAAATTATTTGAAATTATGTGTCCCACAATTATTGGCACCCCTGATGTTAATACTTTGTACAACCCCCTTTTGCCAACAAGACAGCACTTAATCTCCTCCTATAACATTTCACAAGATTGGAGAACACAGAGAGAGGGATCTTTGACCATTCTTCTTTGCACAATCTTTCTAGATCATCCAGTGTCCTGGGTCCTCTCTTATGCACTCTCCTCTTTAGCTCGCCCCACAGGTTTTCGATTGGGTTGAGGTCTGGGGACTGAGATGGCCATGGGAGGACCTTGAGTTTTTGACTGCTGAACCATTTTTGTGTAGATTTTGCCACATGTTTTGGATCATTATCCTGCTGAAAGACCCAATGACGACCCATCTTCAGCTTTCTGGCAGAGGCCATCAGTTTTTTATTTAAAATGTCCTGGTAGTTCAAAGCGTTCATAATGCCATACACCCTAACAAGGTTCCCTGGGCCTTTGGAAGAGAAACAGGCCCACAGCATCACAGATCCTCCACCATACTTCACGGTGGGCATGAGGTGCTTTTCGGCATACTCATCTTTTGTTTTACGCCAGACCCACTTAGAGTGTTTGTTGCCAAAAAGCTCAATCTTAGTCTCATCTGACCAAAGCACACGATCCCAGTTGAAGTCCCAGTGCCGCTTAGCAAACTCCAGATGTTTACGTTTGTGAGTGTTAGTGAGAAAAGGCTTTTTCCTTGCATGCCTCCCAAACAGCTTGTTGGCATGTAGAGAGCGTCTGATGGTTGTTTTGGAGACTTTGTGACCCCAAGATGCCACTCTTTGATGCAATTCTGTGACAGTGAGCTTAGGACTTTTTTTTACTTCTCTTACCATCCTCCTCACTGTGCGTTGTGTCAAGATAAACTTGGGACCTCTTCCAGCCTTGTTTGTCACTGTTCCAGTTGTTTTAAACTTCTTAATGATTCCTCTGACTGTAGATACGGGCAAGTTAAGGCGAGTGGCTATTTTCTTGTAGCCATTGCCTGACTTATGAAGGTCGATACAAATCTGCCTTACTTGAATGGTGTGTTCTCTTGTCTTTGCCATGTTGACAAATGGGTAAGAGAATTAGGCCTCTCTGTCACGTCATATTTATACCCCAGGGAAACAGGAAGTCATGAATTACTAATTAAAAGTTCCTAGATACCCTGACCAACTTTAGCAACTACAGAAAAATAGATTTAAAAAAAAAATAATTAAAATTTTCAGCGGAATTGTTAGGGGTGCCAATAATTGTGGGACACATGATTTCAAGTTATTATTTTTTTTATGTGTGATTTTTTTTTTTACCACCAAAGTAATGTACTTAAATAAAAGGTTGGATTTTTCTCTTTTTTTGCATTTGGGTTCTATGTTGTTTAAAAAAAAAGGAGAATTTTTGGAAGTCTGTATATTAGGGGGGCACTGTATATTATTTTCCCTCTCTTTGAGCCATGTAAATATTGTTATTCTTTTGTTATTATCTGCTAAGCCATTACAATTATAACTGGATATACTTATTTCACCATACACCATAATGAGATACCAGTTTCAAGTCTATTTATCATTATATATGTTTGTAAATGTACCAATAAAAAATACCGTAATGATTGAGTGTTCATATACAGTGAGGGAAAAAAGTATTTGATCCCCTGCTGATTTTGTATGTTTGCCCACTGACAAAGACATGATCAGTCTATAATTTTAATGGTAGGTTTGTTTGAACCGTGAGAGACAGAATAACAAAACAAAAATCCAGAAAAACGCATGTCAAAAATGTTATAAATTGATTTGCATTTTAATGAGGGAAATAAGTATTTGACCCCTCTGCAAAACATGACTTAGTACTTGGTGGCAAAACCCTTGTTGGCAATCACAGAGGTCAGACGTTTCTTGTAGTTGGCCACCAGGTTTGCACACATCTCAGGAGGGATTTTGTCCCACTCCTCTTTGCAGATCTTCTCCAAGTCATTAAGGTTTCGAGCCTGACGTTTGGCAACTCGAACCTTCAACCTCCTCCACAGATTTTCTATGGGATTAAGGTCTGGAGACTAGCTAGGCCTATCCAGGACCTTAATGTGCTTATTCTTGAGCCATTCCTTTGTTGCCTTGGCCGTGTGTTTTGGGTCATTGTCATGCTGGAATACCCATCCACGACCCATTTTCAATGCCCTGGCTGAGGGAAGGAGGTTCTCACCCAAGATTTGACGGTACATGGCCCCGTCCATCATCCCTTTGATGCGGTGAAGTTGTCCTGTCCCCTTAGCAGAAAAACACCCCCAAAGCATAATGTTTCCACCTCCATGTTTGACGGTGGGGATGGTGTTCTTGGGGTCATAGGCAGCATTCCTCCTCCTCCAAACACGGCGAGTTGAGTTGATGCCAAAGAGCTCGATTTTGGTCTCATCTGACCACAACACTTTCACCAAGTTCTCCTCTGAGTCATTCAGATGTTCATTGGCAAACTTCAGATGGTCCTGTATATGTGCTTTCTTGAGCAGGGGGACCTTGCGGGCGCTGCAGGATTTCAGTCCTTCACGGCGTAGTGTGTTACCAATTGTTTTATTGGTGACTATGGTCCCAGCTGCCTTGAGATCATTGACCAGATCCTCCCGTGTAGTTCTGGGCTGATTCCTCACCGTTCTCATGATCATTGCAACTCCACGAGGTGAGATCTTGCATGGAGCCCCAGGCCGAGGGAGATTGACAGTTATTTTGTGTTTCTTTCATTTGCGAATAATCGCACCAACTGTTGTCACATTCTCACCAAGCTGCTTGGCGATGGTCTTGTAGCCCATTCCAGCCTTGTGTAGGTCTACAATCTTGTCCCTGACATCCTTGGAGAGCTCTTTGGTCTTGGCCATGGTGGAGAGTTTGGAATCTGATTGATTGATTGCTTCTGTGGACAGGTGTCTTTTATACAGGTAACAAACTGAGATTAGGAGCACTCCCTTTAAGATTGTGCTCCTAATCTCAGCTCGTTACCTGTATATTTTATTTTATTTTTTATATCACCTTTATTTAACCAGGTAAGCCAGTTGAGAACAAGTTCTCATTTACAACTGCGACCTGGCCAAGATAAAGCAAAGCAGTGCGATAAAAACAACAACACAGAGTTACATATGGGGTAAAACAAAACATAAAGTCAAAAATACAACAAAATATATATATACAGTGTGCAAATGTAGCAATTTATGGAGGTAAGGCAATAAATAGTCTATAGTGCAAAATAATTACAATTAGTATTAACACTGGAATGATAGATGTGCATACTGGGGTACAAATGAGCAAAATAAATAACAATATAGGGATGAGGTAGTTGGGCAGGCTAATTTCAGATGGGCTGTGTACAGGTGCAGTGATTGGTAAGGTGCTCTGACAACTGATGCTTAAAGTTAGTTAGTATAAAAGACACCTGGGAGCCAGAAATCTTTCTGATTGAGAGGGGGTCAAATACTTATTTCCCTCATTAAAATGCAAATCAATTTATAACATTTTTGACATGCGTGTTTCTGGATTTTGTTGTTGTTATTCTCTCTCTCACTGTTCAAATAAACATACCATTAACATTATAGACTGATCATTTCTTTGTCACTGGGAAAACGTACAAAATCTGCAGGGGATCAAATACTTTTTTCCCTCACTGTAGCTGTACCATGATATTTGCATTGCTACTAAGTAACCCTCCAATTGTTATCCACTAATTCCCCCGCTAAAGCCCCTCCCCATCCCAAGTTGAGCCGTCATTCCGGTGATCGGCATCCCACCCCTGTCCCTCCGGATCCCTAGGGCCCCGAGAGGCCAGGACCCATCCATCGAAAACAGCACACAGTGCCACCCACAAAACAGAAGCAGGTTAACCGCCAAAAGCATTTCCAATGCTGTCACCTCAATATATATATATATAAAAATATATATATATATTCAAATATCTTGCTTATCTTATTTTCCATCATTATCAATTAATATACGTAATAATGTTGGCAGTTCATGCGTAGGATTTTAACATATAACCCGGATTGCCATTGTATTACATTTCATTTTTGACAAGCAATTATTATTTTAGCGAACAATTATTGTGGTTCATCCTATATTCTACCTATCATCCTTACCCCCTTGCAACAGATGTGGGATAAACACACACGCACATACTCACATACTCTAACACACTCAACCCCTTTCCTCCACAATCAACCATCAAATCAGATGCTCAACGGTTGTTACATCCCAGAGCACAACTCAAGAAAGGACCTGATTTACGAATGCACAGACAGTTACAGCTGATTGAGAAAGAATCCAAGATTGAGCAGAAATTGAAAACAATGTGAGATTTGATTAATCTATTTAATCTATGTCAAGTCCTAGGTGATGGAGATCAGATCCACCCTCTTCACCTGAGACACAAACACTCTGGTCCCCCGTTGTAACCATTTTCCCCAAGCATCTCCATGCAGTCAGATCTTTGATTATTTTGTGCCACCTGGGCCACAATGATAAGCCCCCTCTCTGATTGTCCGAGTGTGACCCCCTCCCCATGGGTTACTGCAGCCAGTGTTGCCAGCACTGCCACTACCTGGGTGGGGGTACCCCACCGGAATCCCCACCGGCTAGGTACAAGGTCGTCAAGGTTCTCATTAGCAGCTTTGAGAATTTCCTTGTATATAATGCTCTCCCATCAGGGGGCTCTGGCTTTGTAGGACCAACCCTGGCAGGCTCAGAATCTTGAGGGGGTGGTGCTGCTCAAGTAGGTCTCTGACTGCATTTATTTTCCTGTTTTGGCTGCATATAGGCAACTCACAGCAGGTCCATAAAACAGATGGGGACTTCTCTTTGGTGTATGGGTCACTCAGGTGGGTGTCTAGGATATAGGGTTGGGGATCGTTCCATCATGATAGGACAATAAAAAATATATTAGATGTATACTATACATTAAAATGTATATCCTTCATCTGCACACAATTAAAAGCTCTCTCTCACAACCCCTGCTCACAGACACATGTTGGTTCTGGGATATGCAACCATTTCCTTTCTCACTCACTTAACGCCACACTTATTCAAACACCAAAACGCACACCACGCCTTCCATCACAATTCATCCACACATATCCCCACACTGTGCCTTCTATGTCTTCTCTTTGCTATGTTTTTATCTCCACTATGTTGATTGAGTACTTGTATTCTAATTTAGTTGTATTTGAAGATGAATTATTTAGCTTGTTATCTTTTCTTGTAATACTGTCTTATCCCTTTATAAATTACTATACCTACTATAAATATGTTTTATTATTACAATCCCTACCATGACTAGTATTGGGTGTTCCATTATTCGACTCCTCTATTAGAACTTTCAGAATAGCCATGGAGTGGTCTTTGTGTCGCAGAACATTTGGTTGTCAATATACAGTTTATCAACAACGAGAGCAACACGCTTCCCTTTTAATCTGTTTTCCTTGAAGATTGGGTACAGAACTTTGCGCAGTTCTGCAATCTCCCTCGGGAACTGATCATTCATGCCTATTTTCGTGCCAGCAAGTCTTTTTCCTAGGCTTTTAACCATTACTTTATCCTTAAAAAAGGCAAATTTGGCAACGATTGGACGCTCATATCTCTGCCCTCTTTGTCCGAAATGGTGTACACGTTCGAGTTGGATTTTATCGACAGCCTCGAGTGGAATCTGCAGCGCTGTAAGAAAGAAGTCCCTCACTATTCTTTCCGTAATCTCTCCCTCCTTTTCCTGGATACCCGTAAGGACTAGATTTTCTCTCATCGATCTAGTTTGTATATCTAGTAAGGCTTCTTTCAGAAAGTTGTTCTCCTTTTTAAGTTCCTTAACGCCATTTCCATCCTAGTGACTGTCCCTTTTAGTTTTTCTGTATCGCTCTCCATTATTGCAACTTTTCCGTCACTCATTTCCAGACTCGCCTTCAACTCTTTTACATAATTACTGACCAACTCCAGTATGCCCAGTTTGTCATTTATCGACTTCAACAAGTCGCTTTCCACACTTACCAGTCCGAGTGGTGAAAAGCATAAATCATCTGTATCAGTCGAGGAGTCTCGTTTTCTCTTGGAGATTGATTCTCCTCGTTTATCTACATTCATGTTTGGGTGTTGCGTGTTGTTGTAATATTTGTTGATAGATTTCTCTAGCCTTATAATTTGTTTTGTCTTACTATCCAGATTTAATGTTATTACCCTCGAATATATGAATTGTTAATATTTAGTCTAACTTCCTGATATTGAATATTATGTTTTTATCTTGAGGTGAATTTTACCGCTTTGTGTTCAATACGCCATCGGTATTCTTGCCATGGGCCGAATATGCCCAGAACTCTCTCCACCACTCCTCCACTAACCTAACGCCATTTCAATGTGTTTTAGGTTATCAGCCGGGTCCGGCACCGTGGCATCAGAGCCAGACCGAGGCTCCTGCGGTGGATGACTGGTTTCGGCGTGCGGAGGAGGCGTGGAACGCTGCTCACGTCCACCTCCAATGCGCTGTGCGTCACCAGAAGGCCAACGCTTACCGCCACTGCAGTGAGGCCCCAGTCTTCGTACCGGATGATAGGGTCAGGCTTTAGACCCGGAATATGCCCCTCCACCTGCCCTGCTGGAAGCTGAGCCCGCGGTTTGTGGGGCCGTTCAAAGTCCTGAGGAGAATAAACAAGGTTACTTATAGGTTACTACTCCCTCCAGATTACCGCATTAACCCCCGTTCCATGTGTCTCTCCTCTGGTTGGTGGTGGTTGGTCCGCTCCAGGAGTCTGATGTGCGGGAGGTCCCTCCTTCCCCTCTGGACATCGAGGGGGCCCCAGCGTACTCCATCCGTTCCATCCGGGATTCGAGGCGTCGGGTGGGGGGCCTTCAGTACCTCGTGGAGTGGGAGGAGTACGGTCAGGGGGAGCAGTGCTGGGTCCCGGTGAGGGATATCCTCGATCCCTCCCTGTTGCGGGATTTCCACCGTCGCCATCCGGGTCGCCCTGCTCCGCGTCCTCCTGGTCGTCCCAGAGGCCGGTGTCTCCTAGGCTGCCTCCTCTCCTTGTTCGGGCAGTCTTCGTCGTCACCGGCCTTCTAGCCACTGCCGCTCCTCATCTCATCATTCCATTTGTTTTGTTTTGTTTATTACACACACCTGGTTCATATACCCTCATCAGTACCTGTATAAGTGTTCCCTCTGCCCCCTTGTCTTTGTGTGTGATTGTTTATTGTGGAGGTTCGATTAGCTCGGTGGAGCTATTTATTATTTTGTATCGCCAGGTTATTTTCACCCGTTTGCTTCGTTGTTTTCCAGTGAACCTGTTTTCCGCACTGAAGTATTTGACGAATTGCTGCATACTACTGTGTTCGGAATAAACCTTTTATTCTGTGATTTGCCCTCCTGCGCCTGACTCCTTCAAATCACCCATCACAGGATTACAGGCAATATCCACGCTGGGCTAAAGGCTAGAGCTACCGCTTACAAGGAACAGGATATCGACATGGACGCATACAGAAAACGACAATACAGGAGGAAGGTGGAATCCTAATATACTGTCTCCAACGCTCGTCGGATGTAACAGGGGTTGCAGATGATAATGGATTACAAAAGGAAACCCATCAATGAGATGCCCAGTGACGAAGAAATCCCAAATGAGCAATCTGGCTTTTATGCTCACTTCGAGGGAAACAACATAGAGTCTTGCATGAAAGCCCCTGTTGTTCCGGATGACTGAATGATCTCGCTCTTAAATCAAATCAATTGTTATTTGTCACATGCGCCGAATACAACAGGTGTATACCTTAACGTGAAATGCTTACTTACAAGCCCTTAACCAACAATGCAGTTCAATAAATAGAGTTAAGAAAAAGGGGGTACCGGTTATGTGAGGGGATACAGGTTAGTCGAGGTAATTTGTACGTGTAGGTAGGGGTTAAGTAACTATGCATAGATAATAAACTGTGAGTAGCTGCAGTGTAAAAACAAAGGGGGGGCCAATGTAAATAGTCCGGGTGGCCATTTGATTAATTGTTCAGCATTCTTATGGCTTGGGGGTAGAAGCTGTTAAGGAGCCTTTTGGACCTAGACTAGGCGCTCCGGTACCGCTTGCTGTGCGGTAGCAGAGAGAACAGTCTTTAACTTGGGTGACTGGAGTCTTCCTCTGACACCGCCTAGTATATAGGTCCTGGCAGGAAGCTTGGCCCCAGTGATGTACTAGGCCATACGCACTACCCTCTGTTGCGCCTTACGGTCCGATGCCGAGCAGTTGCCATACCAGGCGGTGATGCAACCGGTCAGGATGCTCTCGATGGTGCAACTGTATAACTTTTTGAGGATCTGAGGACCCATGCAACATTTTTTCAGTCTCCTGAGGGGGAAAAGGCGTTGTCGTGCCCTCTTCACGACTGTCTTGCTGTGTTTGGACCATGATAGTTTGTTGGTGATGTGGACACCAAGGAACTTGAAACTCTCAACCCGCTCTACTACAGCCCCGTCGATGTGAATGGGGCCCTCCTTTTCCTGGGATCCACAATCATCTCCTTTGTCTTGCTCACGTTGAGTTAGATGTTGTTGTCCTGGCACCACACTGCCAGGTCCCTTACCTCCTCCCTATAGACTGTCTCATCGTTGCCAGTGATCAGGCCTGCCACTGTTGTGTCATCAGCAAACTTAATGGTGGTGTATAGTTGTGCATGCCCACGCAGTCATGGGTGAACAGGGAGTACAGGAGGGGACTAAGCATGCACCCCTGAGAGGCCCCCGTGTTGAGGATCAGCATGGCAGATGTGTTGTTGCCTACCCTTACCACCTGGGGGCTGCCCGTCAGGAAGTCCAGGATCAAGTTGCAGAGAGAGGTGTTTAGTCCTAGGGTCCTTAGCTTAGTGATGAGCTTTGTGGGCACTATGGTGTTGAACGCTGAGCTGTAGTCAATGAACAGCATTCTCACATACAGTTGAAGTTGGAAGTTTACATACACTTAGGTTGGAGTCATTAAAACTCATTTTTCAACCACTCCACAAATTTCTTGGATACAAACTATAGTTTTGGCAAGTCGGTTAGGACATCTACTTTGTGCATGACACAAGTAATTTTTCCAACAATTGTTTACAGACAGATTATTTCACTTATAATTCACTGTATCACAATTCCAGTGGGTCAGACGTTTACATACTCTCAGTTGACTGTGCCTTTAAACAGCTTGGAAAATTCCAGAAAATTATGTCATGGCTTTAGAAGCTTCTGATAGGCTAATTGACACCATTTGAGTCAACTGGAGGTGTACATGTTGATGTATTTCAAGGCCTACCTTCAAACTTAGTGCCTCTTTGATTGACATCATGGGAAAATCAAAGAATATCAGCCAAGACCTCAGAAAATAAAGTGTAGACCTCCACAAGTCTGGTTCATCCTTGGGAGCAATTTCCAAATGCCTGAAGGTACCACGTTCATCTGTACAAACAATAGTATGCAAGTATAAACACCATGGGACCACGCAGCCCTAATACTGCTCAGGAAGGAGACGCGTTCTGTCTCCTAGAGATGAACATACTTTGTGCGAAAAGTGCAAATCAATCCCAGAACAACAGCAAAGCACCTTGTGAAGATGCTGAAGGAAACAGGTCTATATCCACAGTAAAATGAGTCCTATATCAACATAACCTGAAAGGCTGCTCAGCAAGGAAGAAGCCACTGGAATATTATGTGGATATATTGAAGCAACATCTCAAGACATCAGTCAGGAAGTTAAAGCTTGGTCTCAAATGGGTCTTCCAAATGGACAATGACCCCAAGCACACTTCCAAAAAGGACAACAAAGTCAAGGTATTGGAGTGGCCATCACAAAGCCCTGACCTCAATCCTATAGAAAATTTGTGGGCAGAACTGAAAAAGTGTGTGCGAGCAAGGAGGCCTACAAACCTGACTCAGTTACACCAGCTCTGTCAGGAGGAATGCGCCAAAATTCACCCAACTTATTGTGGGAAGCTTGTGGAAGGCTACCTGAAACGTTTGACCCAAGTTAAACAATTTAAAGGCAATGCTACCAAATACTAATTGAGTGTGTCACGGTTCCCTCAGACAGAACCCAGAAGCAGACCAGGACAAGGAGAGTTGAACGAAGGTGAGGGTTTATTACAGATTCAAAAAGGTGCAGAATAATCCAGGGAACAGAGCGGGCGGCGTGGATGAGTTGTTGAGGGTGCAGTTTGTTGGTCCAATGATGGCTCGGCAGCCGCCGACCATCAGGCAGAGGTAGGGTGAGGGTTCCGGACGAGTGACTGTAGATGGAACAAAAACGGAGGTAAGTCAACAATAAACCAACAAGGTACAAAACAACAAAACTAACGCTAGAAGCTCTAGGACTGATACTCTGATAAACCTACTGTTCATGGCTAACGATCCGGCAGGAACTGGATGTTTGGCCAGAGCCTAAGAAGGGTGATGATCAGGACCAGGTGTGCAGATTGCTGATGGGATGCAGGTGCGGAAAACAAGAGAGCTCCCCGGAGCGTTCCCGAACCCTCGGGAAACTGGAGATCACGACAGGAAAAACTAGTCACCAGACAGGACCCGACTCAGACTGCCGGGATCGTTACAGTACCCCCCCTCCGACGAACGCCACCGGGCGGACCTCCCGGAGCGCCAGGATGGAGGCGGTAGAAATCACTGATGAGGTCAGCATCTAGGACCTGTCGCCGCGGAATCCAACTCCTCTCTTCAGGACCATACCCCTCCCAGTCCACGAGATACTGGAAACCCCGGCCCCGCCGTCTGGAATCCATGATGCGACGCACCGTGTAGGCAGGACCACCTCCGATCATCCGAGGAGGAGGAGGAGGAGGCGGAGGAGGCAACAGAGGACTGAGGAAGACAGGCTTGAGGCAGGAGACATGAAAGGTGGGATGGACTCTGAGCGTCCTCGGTAGTTTGAGTCGAACTGCCACTGGATTGATCACCTTCTCCACCACAAACGGACCAATGAACTTCGGTAACAACTTCCTAGACTCAGTCCGTAAAGGAAGATCCCGTGTGGCCAACCAGACCCTATCTCCGATGGTGTAGGTGGGAGCGGGGATCCGGCGACGATTCGCCTGGAGCTGATACCGGTCCGAAACTCTAAGGAGTGCCTTCCTGGCCCGATGCCAGGTCCGGTGGCAACGACGAATATGGGCCTGAACAGAAGGCACTGAGAGCTCCTTCTCCTGAGAAGGGAACAAGGGAGGTTGGTAGCCATACAGGCACTGGAAGGGAGACATCCCAGTGGCAGATGTAGGGAGAGTATTGTGGGCATACTCAACCCAAGGCAACTGAGAGACCCAGGAGGTGGGGTTGGAAGAGACCAGACAGCGTAGCGTGGATTCCATCTTCTGGTTGGCTCTCTCCGCCTGACCATTGGATTGGGGGTGAAAACCAGATGTGAGACTGACTGTAGCTCCAATGGCCAAACAGAAGGACTTCCAGACAGCAGAGGTAAACTGAGGGCCACGGTCGGAAACGATATCACTGGGCAAACCGTGGACCCTGAAAACCTCCCTAACCAGGATCTCGGACGTCTCCGAGGCAGAGGGAAGCTTGGCAATTGGCACAAAGTGGGCGAACTTGCTGAATCTGTCCACGATAGTCAGAACGACCGTGTTCCCCTCAGAAGCGGGCAACCCAGTGACGAAGTCCAGGGCCAGATGCGACCATGGTCGCCGGGGAATAGGAAGGGGGTGAAGTAGTCCAGAGCTGGGCCGATTGGTACTCTTATTCTGCGCACACACTGGACAGGCAGCAACAAAACCCCGAGTATCCTCGGCCATGGCAGGCCACCAAAACGTCTGCGAAGAAACGCCATTGTCCGAGCCACGCCAGGGTGACAAGCCATCTTACTGGCGTGGGACCATTTGAGGACAGCAGGACGAACCGACTCAGGCACAAACAACCGACCGGGTGGACCGTTACCGGGACCGGGCTGAGTCCGAAGGGCCGCCAGCACCTCCTCCTCAATCTTCCACATAACTGCTCCCACGACGCAGTTCCGGGGGAGAATTGTCTCGGTCTTGGACCCACTCTCCTCCGTCTTGGAGAACATCCGGGACAAGGCGTCCGCCTTGCCGTTCTTAGATCCAGGTCGGAACGTCAGGAAAAACTTGAATCGTCCGAAAAACAACGCCCACCTGGCCTGACGGGAGTTGAGACGTTTAGCCGATTGCACGTAAGCAAGATTCTTGTGGTCAGTCCAGACAATAAACGGTTGCTCCGCCCTCCAACCAGTGGCGCCACTCCTCCAAGGCAAGTTTCACCGCGAGAAGCTCCCGGTTACCCACATCGTAATTCCTCTCCGCAGGCGAAAGCGCGACGAGTAGTAGGCGCAGGGATGGAGTTTACTGTCCGTGGAGCATCGCTGCGACAGGATGGCGCCAACTCCCACATCAGACGCGTCCACTTCAACGACGAACTGACGGGCCGTGTCCGGTTGAGAGAGAATCGGTGCGTTGGTGAATCGCCTCTTCAAATCCAGAAACGCTCGATCCGCCTCCAGATTCCACTTGAAGGTCCTGATACTGGAAGTCAAGGCAGTTAATGGAGCGGCCACACGGCTGTAATCCCGGATGAATCTGCGGTAGAAATTCGCAAACCCCAAAAATCTCTGGAGCTGCAATCTCGTACCGGGCTGGGCCCATTCCAGAACCGCTCTAACCTTCTCCTGGTCCATCCTAATCTCTCCCCTGGAGATGATGTACCCGAGAAAGGATGTCGTGTGGGCGTGAAACTCGCACTTCTCGGCCTTCACGAACAGGCGATTCTCCAACAATCGCTGCAGAACCTGCCGGACATGCTGGACGTGGTCGGAAGGTTCCTTCGAGAAGATCAGAATGTCATCCAGGTAAACAAACACAAAGAGACCGATCATATCTCTCAGGACGTCGTTCACCATACTCTGGAATACCGCTGGAGCATTGGTCAGTCCAAACGGCATCACCTGATACTCGAAGTGACCCATCGGTGTATTGAAACCCGTCAACCACTCGTCCCCCTCTCTGATCCGGACCAGGTGATACGCATTGCGTAGGTCTAGCTTGGTGAACACCGTAGCACCCTGTAAGGAGTCGAAGGCAGAACTCATCAAGGGCAGGGGATACTTGTTCTTGACCGTGATGTCATTCAACCCCCCGATAATCAATACACGGTCGAAGAGAGCCATCCTTCTTACCCACAAAGAAGAATCCTGCCCCCAGGGGTGATGACGAGGGACGAACGAGACCAGCAGCTAGGGACTCCTTGATGTAGGTCTCCAACGCCTCACGTTCAGGTCGGGAGATACTGTATAACCTTCCCTTGGGGTAGACAGCTCCAGGAACCAGGTTGATGGCACAATCATATGGTCGGTGGGGAGGGAGTGACAGAGCCTTCTGCTTACTGAAAACTTCCCCCAAATCGTGATATGTCTCGGGAACCAGGGACAAATCTGGGGGGTTTAGCCTCAATCACCTGACTGGGAACCGAATGGGGGCAGGCAGTCTTGAGACAGTTAGCATGACAATCAAGGCTCCAACTCGTTACCTTGCCCGTCACCCAATCGAACGTGGGATTGTGTTCCTTCAGCCAGGGGTATCCAAGGACCAGAGGAACATGGGAAGACGGCAGAATGAAGAATGAAATCATCTCAGAATGATTCCCCGACAACCGCATCTTAACCGGTTCAGTCCTCATCGTGATACGTGCCAGACTACTGCCGTTCAGAGTGGTCGCTTCAATGGCTTCCGGCAATTGCTCCTTGGAAAGCCCCAGCTGTTCCACCAACTCGGCATCAAGAAAGCTTCCATCGGCACCTGAATCGATAAAAGCGTTAAGCGCTAAGCTCTGATTCCTGTTCACAAGGGTAGCCGGAAACGGGGTCTGACAGAGGTACTGAGAGGTTGAAACTGGCTCGCTAAAAGTCCTCCCAACTTTAGCGAGCCGGGCAGTTTGACGACCGCCGGGAACAAGTGGAGATGTAATGTCCCGAGCTACCACAGTAGAGGCAGCAGTTGGTCTTACGTCTATGTTGACGCTCCTCCTTGGTTAACCCGTGCCGCCCCACTTGCATGGGTTCAGAATCGGGAGAGAGGACCTCTCCACTAATCCATTGTGGTGGAGAATGATCGACGTGTTCTGGTCCACCACCCGACCCGACTGGGAACTGAGAAGCTGATCGATTGGACGGACCCCATTGCTTCTCCCTCCTTCGCTCTCGGACTCGATTATCCACCCGAATAGACAAGGCTACCAAGCTGTCCAGGTCACTAGGCTCCGGATAGGAGATCAACTCATCCTTGAGCTGCTCCGACAGCCCCTGGTAAAAGGCCGCTTGCAGAGACTCCTCGTTCCACCCACTCTCCACCGCCAACGTCTTGAACTCGATCACGAAGTCGGCCACGCTGCGAGTTCCTTGGTGAAGCGAAAACAGGCGCCTAGCTGCGTCCCTCCCTCGGACGGAATGGTCGAAGAGCTTCCTCATCTCGGCCGTGAACCCCTGGTATGAAGCCATGCAGGGGTCTTGTCGTTCCCAAACGGCTGAAGCCCACTCCAGCGCTCGACCACGCAGCAACGCAATCACAAAAGCTATCCTAGCCTTGTCTGTGGCATAAGAGTAGGGCTGTAGATCGAACACTAATCCACACTGCATAAGGAAGGAACGGCATCTTCCCAGCTCCCCCTCATATCTATCCGGCGTCGGAACCTCGGGCTCACGGAAGGACACAGCTCCAGAAGCGGCAGGCGAGATGGGTGAAACCGGTAGTGGATCCTCCACCGGAAACTTGCGTTGGTTCTGGACCTCCGTCAGACCGGTAGAAAGGTTCCGAACTGACAACGCGATCTCCTGTAGTACCGTGCTATGATGGCCCAACATCTTCTCCTGATGGGTAATGGCATGGCGAACAGAGTCCAGGTCCGCTGGGTTCATTACTGGCCGGATCGTTCTGTCACGGTTCCCTCAGACAGAACCCAGAAGCAGACCAGGACAAGGAGAGTTGAACGAAGGTGAGGGTTTATTACAGATTCAAAAAGGTGCAGAATAATCCAGGGAACAGAGCGGGCGGCGTGGATGAGTTGTTGAGGGTGCAGTTTGTTGGTCCAATGATGGCTCGGCAGCCGCCGACCATCAGGCAGAGGTAGGGTGAGGGTTCCGGACGAGTGACTGTAGATGGAACAAAAACGGAGGTAAGTCAACAATAAACCAACAAGGTACAAAACAACAAAACTAACGCTAGAAGCTCTAGGACTGATACTCTGATAAACCTACTGTTCATGGCTAACGATCCGGCAGGAACTGGATGTTTGGCCAGAGCCTAAGAAGGGTGATGATCAGGACCAGGTGTGCAGATTGCTGATGGGATGCAGGTGCGGAAAACAAGAGAGCTCCCCGGAGCGTTCCCGAACCCTCGGGAAACTGGAGATCACGACAGGAAAAACTAGTCACCAGACAGGACCCGACTCAGACTGCCGGGATCGTTACAGAGTGTATGTAAACTTCTGATCCACTGGGAATGTGATGAAATAATAAAAGCTGAAATAAATCCTTCTCTCTACTTTTATTCTGACATTTCACATTCTTAAAATGAAGTGGAGATCCTAAGTGACCTAAGGCAGGTAATTTTTACTAGGATTGTCAAGAATTGTGAAAAACTGAGTTTAAATGTATTTGGCTAAGGTGTATGTAAACTTCCGACTTCAACTCTAGGTGTTCCTTTTGTCCAGGTGGGAAAGGGCAGAGTGGAGTGGGATTGAGATTGCATCAATTGTGGATCTGTTGGGGCGGTATGCGAATTGGAGTGGGTCTAGGGTTTTCAGGATGATGGTGTTGATGTGAGCCATGACCAGCCTTTCAAAGCACTTTATGGCTACCGACATGAGTGCTACCGGGCGGTAGTCATTTAGGCATGTTACCTTCGCTTCCTTGGGCACAGAGACTATGGTGGTCTGCTTGAAACATGTAGGTATTACAGACTCGGTCAGGGAGAGGTTGAAATGTCAGTGAAGACACTTGCCAGTTGGTCCGCGCATGCTCTGAGTACAGGTGCTGGTAATCCGTCTGGCCCAGCAGCCTTGTGAATGTTGACCTGTTTAAAGGTCTTGCTCACATCAGCTACGGAGAGAGTGATCACACAGTCGTCTGGAAGAGCTGGTGCTCTCATGCATGCTTCAGTGTTGCTTGCCTTGAAGCGAGCATAAAAGGCATTTAGCCCGTCTGTTAGGCTTGCGTCACCGGGAAACTTGCGGCTGGGTTTCCCTTTGTAGTCCGTAATAGTTTGCAAGCCCTGCCACATCCGACGAGCGTCAGAGCCGGTGTAGTAGGATTCAATCTTAGTCCTGAATTGACGCTTTGCCTGTTTGATGGTTTGTCTGAGGGCATAGCGGGATTTCATATAAACGTCCGGATTAGTGTCCCGCTCCTTGAATGCGGCAGCTCTACCCTTTAGCTCGGTGCGGATGTTGCCTGTAATCCATGGCTTCTGGTTGGGATATGTACGTACGGTCACTGTGGGGACGACGTCGTCAATGCACTTATTGATGAAGCCGGTGACTGAGGTGGGATACTCCTCAATGCCATTGGATGATCACGGAACATATTCCATTCTGTGCTAGCAAAGCAGTCCTGCAGCGTAGCATCCGCGTTATCTGACCACTTACGTATTGAGCGAGTCACAGGTACTTCCTGCTTTAGTTTTTGCTTGTAAGCAGGAACCAAGAGGATAGCATTATGGTCAGATTTGCCAAATGGAGGGTGAGGGAGAGCTTTGTGTGCGTCTCTGTGTGTGGAGTAAAGGTGGTCCAGAGTTTATTTTCCTCTGGTTCCACATGTGACATGCTGGTAGAAATGAGGTAAAATGGATTTAAGTTTGCCTGCATTAAAGTCCCCTGCCACTAGGAGCGCCGCTTCTGTATGAGCATTTTCTTGTTTGCTTATTGCCTTATACAGCTCGTTGAGTTCGGTGTTAGTGCAAGCATCAGTTTGAATAGACGGCTACGAAAATTATAGATGAAAACTCTCTTGGTAGATAATGTTGTCTACAGCTTTCCTCAGGCGAGCAATACCTAGAGACTTCCTTAATATTAGACATCGCGCGCTGTTATTGACAAATAGACACACACCACCACACCTCGTCTTATCGGACGTAGCTGTTCTGTGCTACCGATGCATGGAAAACCCAACCAACTGTATATTATCTGTGTCGTCGTTTAGCCACGACTCGGTGAAACATAAGATATTACAGTTTTTAATGTCCCGTTGGTAGGATAGTCTCGAACGGAGCTCATCCAGTTTATGCACGTTGGCCAATAGAACGGATGGTAGAGGCAGGTTACCCCCTCACCGACGAATTCTCACACGGCACCCCGATCTCCGCGCCCTGTACCTCCGTCTTTTCTTCACGTGAATGACAGGGATTTGGGCCTGGTCTCGGAGAAACAGTATATAATTTGCGTCGGACTCATTAAAGAAAAAATCAGCAAACTGCTCACTCATAAGACACCATACATGTGGTATGCGGTTGTGAGGCCGGCTGGACGTACGGACAAATTCTTTAAAATTACGTTGGAGTTGGCTGATGGTAGAGAAATGAACATTAAATTATCTGGCAATATCTCTGGTGGACATTCCTGCACTCAGCATGCCAACTGCACGCTCCCTCAAAACTTGAGACATCTGTAGCATTGTGTTGTGTTACAAAACTGCACATTTTAGAGTGGCCTTTTATTGTCCGCAGCACAAGGTGCACCTGTGTAATGACCATGCTGTTAATCAACTTCTTGATATGCCAAACCTCTCAGGTGGATGGATTATCTTGGCAAAGGAGAAATGCTCACTAACAGAGATGTAAATAAATTTGTGCACAAAATTTGATAGAAATAAGCTTTTTGTGTGTATGGAACATTTCTGGGCTCTTTTATTTCAGCTCATGAGACATGGGACCAAGACTTTACATGTTGCATTTATATTTTTGTTCAGTGTAATACACCCTAGCAGTTTATAAAGAATTTAGCTAGTGTTTCTACATAACAGTATTCTCTCTTGAATAGAGATCCTGGAGTGTCCCAGCCGTACCCTGCCTTGGCTATATGTCTGCGCTCTAAATCAACAAAGGTAGGCATAAAGTTATTGTTTAAAAATATGTATGATTGGTACTGGCAGCTAAACTTAGCAACACTAAATAGACAATTTAACTATACATGCCACAATTCCAGACGTAACAATGCACAAACAGTATTTTCTGGCAATTTATCTAATTAGCATAATACAAAAATCCCCTTAAATTTGTCAGTTTAAGCATTGGATGCCACTCAATCCACCACATCCGCCCATGTCGCACTTCGTTTGTCTGACGATGAGATGGTCTTCTCACAAAATTGTCTGTAGCGTTCAAACTATTATGATGAGACTCCCACGAACACAATGGTGTTCTCTGTTTTGCTCTACGACCCCCACAAGCGTCTTGGGACTCATCTGATTGTCCTTGTCGGTATTAGATAGAACACCCACTTGTGGGGAAAACATCCTGTGGTTACCTAAGTTACCCCATTGGCTCACAGCAAAAACATGACCCCATTCAAACGCAATTTTCTTGTTGTCTGCTTGTTCTAGTGAATTACAAAACTACATTTAAGAAAAGTACATGTCTAAAGATTACAGCTCCAGAGCGTTCTCACTACTTAGAAAAACTTAATATTGTAGGGCCGCTTTTCATAACAGTGCAAGCAGCCACTTGAGTGCTAGCTAGCTACCGACCGGAACATTAAGCTAGCCAAGACCAACAACACAAACAAATAGACTACACAGATGCAAGTAGTGAGTGGACTTACAAATGGAATATACTAACAAGTTAAATGTCTTATTTGTGATTAAATGTTTTCCACACACATAGCTACTTGTAGCCTACTTGGACACTGTGTCCCCACATTTCACACTCCCATGCCAAATAGCCTGAAGCCACATAGCTCTTCTCCCAGGCTCTATTTCCCTACTTCCCTACTTGGGAGCGTTGCGATCCTTAGGTCTGGATTTTTGACCTTGTTACATGTACATTGAACAACACAGCAGCTTTTGGCATGTTTTGTTTTTCTGTAAAACAAAATCGACGAAGTTGGCTTTGGAGTGGTGGTAAATTGGAAAGAATGTTTGTTTTCCCCAATCTGTGGGCGTGGTCGAGGGAATTCCTTATTATTATATGAATATCGACTTGGAGTGTTGTGTGACGATATGCTTAACAACCGCGTGACGCAACGTGATAACGTAAACGCGATTGGTCGACAGTCTGCTGGGTAGTAAATGTCCATTGGGATTTCTATCTCCTCCTTTCTGTAATATCTCTGGCCTTTACCACTCAAACGCTCCCTGTGCCAAAACATGGCTTGCGTTTAAGGAGGTGCATCCCGGGATATGTAGTCAGTAATTTAGCAACATACCTCCAATTCCGAATACTTTACCCATCAAAACACAACAAGGACCATGATGCTGCTCGAAATTGCGCATGGGATATCGCAGACAGCCGATAACTCATCTATTATGCTACTTCGCTGAAATAAAAAGGTACCAGAAAACTGCGAGCGAGCAACCACTGGAGCCACTTGAGAAAGTAATAAAGTAAAATATGTACTTTTTTTTTTCTTCCTGATTTGTGTAATTTAAAGGATGGGATGCATATCGAAGTGTTTTTCAAATACACTCAATCTATAGGTTGCTTTCTGAGTCAGCCTGCCCGCTCGGCGCCTTGATTGAAACAATGCATACAAAGCTTAGTTAGCGAGGATTTGTCAGGCTAGTAGTTAACCTTAGCTAACGCTACATTTGTCGTATGCGAAGTTGAAATGGTAACCTAGTTATCTATTCATTATTTTCAGCGCTTCTACAACGCACTGCTCAGCATTTTAGTTGTACTTCAGGTGAACTAGTGTGTAAGTTAGCTCTTTGCATTGCGTGCACATTTAGCATTTTGCCGATTGAGAGGCTAGTTACTGTAGCGAATAGCTAGCATTGCATTCCCCTGCCCGCCATCTTTTTAAAGGAATAGATGTGATGCACAATCATCAGATGCACCCAGTCGCTAAATTGCAAATAGCGACTATTTCGTGAGATAAAGGGTGTACTCTCAGTCGAGTAACTAGCTAATCTGTCTACGTTTAGCCATATGGATTTTTAATTGCTAAGCGTGGCATATTTTGGCGTAGTTATAAAAAAAAAAAATGCTTTTGTGAATGTTGATCTCTGCACCATTGCTGTTGCCCAGCGAAATGCTCACTTCTTTGCCCATGTTACGAATTCTAAGTGGTATGTGTACGCTATATTACTTTGGCTACATGTAATGTGTACAAAGTTTAGATTATTTTAATTTAGCTACCACTCCATAACTCAGTCATTCTCATAAAATACTAGCCCAATTGACTCGAGATGTAACTTTACTGTCTGTGAGGATGGCAGCTGAAGGTCTCATATTTTCTGAACAACACTTCTCCTTTAATTTTCTAATTCCAATATTTGACTATTTTGTTTGGCAGGGCACATACACTCAGGTGGTGATGGGATGTGTGTACTGCTGGAGGAATAATGAGCTGAAAGGGGAGCAAAGTATCCATTGAAAACACTAGACTCAGACGTTTTGTAGAACAGGGAAGAAGAGCTCTCCTGTTGCCAGTATGTCGGCTGTTCCTGCGGCTGCCCCGGCACTTGTCAATCCCTCGCCACCAGAGTTCACCAACCTCAACAAGCCTGGCCGGAAAACAAACCAACTACAGTACATGCAGAACGTTGTGGTGAAGACTCTATGGAAGCATCAGTTTGCGTGGCCCTTTTACACACCTGTGGATGCCATCAAATTATGTCTTGCCGTAAGTCCAGTCCACACTCAGTAGTTTTCTCTCTGTTATTGGTAGTCAGTAATTCGTTCTAAAAGCAGAGCCTTAAAGCTAGAATCCTTCATTGAAACAATAACAAAGTGGGGACCCCGCCTCTGTTTTGATTAAAATCTGAGGGATGGACCTGGAGAAACGTAACCACTCTCAAATCCATAGACTGAGCTATGGATTCAAGGACTGACCATCCATGATATCAAATGCATAGTTTTAACCATGTTTTGAGGCTACAATGTTTGTTTACATTTATGTTTAACAAACATTGGAGTAAAACAAGCTTATATATTGGGTTCTGATGGGGTATGACAGTTGAAATAAGCTCATGAGACATTTATAAGTTATATTGTCCAATAATCAATGAGGTATATGTCATTAGTCATTAATTACGTCTAAAATTGATCTAGCAACTAAGGATTATAGCTTTAACAATATTTGTCTCTGGGTAGAAGTAGGCTGTTGCATTTTAATATAAACACTGTGTGGATGTGTGTACATTTAGGTGTGGTTCCTAACTAACCCTAACCCCTCATTGAACAATCATAATCTTAAAATGTTTTCTTTATTTCCTGGCTGTTATTTTATTGCTCATTCATAGTGAATGCTACTTTCCTCTTGATGCTGTCATACAGGACTATCATAAAGTTATCAAGAGCCCAATGGACATGGGAACAATAAAGAAGAGGCTAGAGAATAACTACTACTGGAGCGCCAGCGAGTGCATGCAGGACTTCAATACCATGTTTACCAACTGTTATATCTACAACAAGGTAAATTCTCCATTGCCATTCATAAAAATCTAGATGCGAAAAACAATAAGGTCTGCACTCAACAAGTAGTTCAAAGAGCTTACTTTAGCTGTTTTTTCACTGGATCTCATACAGATGGTTACACACAGATGGATGTATTTACACTTCCTCTACTCTTGTCTAGAGGTGCCCCATCACCTCTGTAGGCATTGTTGATAGCTGTGATGAGTTTGATCAAGCGAACCATCTGACCATGTTCACCTTCATCTTGACCCATAACTCATCCTTTCTTGTGTTCCCACAGCCTACAGATGACATTGTTCTGATGGCCCAAGCTCTAGAGAAGATATTCTTACAGAAAGTGGCCCAAATGCCTCAGGAGGAGGTGGAGCTGCTACCACCGGCCCCCAAAGTCAAAGCAGCCCGCAAACCAGGAGCGCCCGTTAGTGCAGGTAAGTCCAGCCTTTCACAGTTGGGAGGGACTCATGCACTGCGGAAATGTCTGTCATTTACAAATTTTTGCTTCCCTCATCTTTCTTACAGAGAGCCAAGCACAGGGTGAGTCGACGGATTCACCCCCATCTTCTTACCCCAGCTCCCCTCCACTTCTGTCTCAGACTCCTGTCATAGCAGCCACGCCAGTGCCAACCGTTACATCTGTTACCCCTGTCCAAGCTGTGCCTACCGCTGCCTCCATGATGGCTGTGGTTCCCACGGCACAGCCAGTCATCAAAGTAAGTCCAGAGAGACAGGCCGCTCTAGGGGTTCTTTTTATTTAGTTCTACAGTCTAACGGGGGATTCTTGTGGGGAGCGTATTTTACAATTCTACTCCTCAAAATGTTGTCTAAGTATATAATCTATTAGAAATCTGAGAAAAATTATAATATACCATATCTTGGTAAAAAGAAACAGGCCACTGATATATTTGCATTTGGCCATTGTCATTTCCACAGAAAAAGGGGGTCAAGCGGAAAGCAGACACAACAACTCCCACCACCTCAGCAATCTCGGCCAGTAGAAGTGACTCCCCTACCCAGCTCCTGGAATCCAAACAGGAGACTGTCTCGTCCAGGCGGGAGAGCACAGTGCGGTTCGTCCAGCCCCCCAAGAAGGACACAGAGGATGGAGAGGCGCCTCTGCTCGGTGGCAAGAAAGGCAAGCTCGGCGAGCAGCTGAAGCACTGCGACGTCATCCTGAAGGAGATGCTGTCCAAGAAGTACGCGGCCTACGCTTGGCCTTTCTACAAGCCTGTAGACGCAGAAGCGCTTGAACTGCATGACTACCATGAGATAATCAAGCACCCCATGGACCTGAGCACTGTCAAAGTAGGTTACCTATTCACTCCCTCGACTCACTCCTAACTCTTCTAAATTACCCTCCAAGCATGGCTGTTTACTTGGTGGAGAGAGTGTTTTTATTTGGTGGTTAAGAATAGTTCCAATGGAACTATCCCTCAACAACAGTCGACACCATCACTGCTAAGGGGAGGACAGTTACATGTTTTGCTAATATATTTGTTTAGCGTTTTATAGTGATAGCTATCTCAGTAATAAGGCTCTGACTGTTTGCTCTGTATCCACAGAAGAAAATGGACAGTCGAGATTACCAAGATGCCCAAAGCTTTGCGACAGACGTCCGGTTAATGTTCTCAAATTGCTACAAGTACAACCCCCCCGACCACGAGGTTGTAGCCATGGCCAGGAAGCTCCAGGTAGGATAAAGTTAATCAGATATCCACATCACCTCATTGGAGGGCTGTCGGTTGAACTGCCCCTTGTCTTCTTGTGTTTCTCAGGATGTGTTTGAGATGCGATTTGCCAAGATGCCAGACGAGCCCATTGAAGCCATCCAGCCCTCCACCACGCCGGTGGTAAGCAAGAGTACAGAGAGCAGTGAGAGCAGCGGCAACACCTCCAGTTCGGAGAGCTCCGACTCAGAGGATGAGCGGGCCACGCGGCTCGCCGAACTGCAGGAACAGGTGGGTTCGGAACAGGTGGGTTCTCACAACCAAGGACCAAGATCCAAAACCCATGGATGGATGAACAGGGAGATGCCCCCCCTTCATCCCCCACTTCAGATTTTAGACCGCTACCACTTCAAAATCAAAGCCGCTCCACGATGTTCAGAGATGATTTTCAGCCAGCCATCCAGAGTAAAAGTGACATAGTTAGCCCTCTACCGCCACAAATGCTGCTATAAACTGTTAGAATAACTTGGTATTATGGCTTGCATGCTGAAAATGTAGAGCTCACATTTAGAGCAATGTTTTACATTTCATTCATACCAATGGTGACAGTATTTAGCTGTAATGAATAGTTTGTTGTGCTGCTAGGATGTTAACATGATCTTTGGAGTTTTCTATCTTTGTCCCCTGATTTCCCCTTTGGCTTTCTTACCAGCAAATCACTGTGGAGCACCCCAATGGTAACAGGGCGGGGGGAAAAAACGGGTGTGCCAAACGTTTTCAGGTGATTTATCTCTTACTTCCCCGTCCCCACAAAAAACATTTATTTTTATTTTTTGTATTACACCTTGTTGAAAGAGCGGTAGAGGGTTACAGGTGGGGATCAGAACTCTTAAACAGGTTGTAAGTGTGCTAGAGGGCTTTCCTCAGTAGTCAGCTTGCTCTTTGACATGTAGACCTGGATAGTCCTTTCTAAGGTTTTTTGTAAGATGCAGGTAGTTACTTTTTCTCCCATTGTCACATTATTTTAGTGGTTTAAAAATGGGTGGTGGTGACAGTGTTTGCTGGTGACGGTAGTGTTAAGTGTTTTTTTGATGATTCTGGCAATGATTTCAAATGCTTTTGTTGCATTTAAGGTTCAGTATTTCCTCCTTTTTTCAAGTTGAATAACTGTTAAAGACCAATGTTTTTGTGCTGAAGACAAGGAAGTGTCAGTGTGAGAGCACTTTGGGAGTCAGCGTTTGCTTATTGTTTTAAAGTGTTCGGTAGATAGCTACAGTACAGGCTGGTGGCCCGGTGTGCTTCTCTGCCAGCTTTTTTCCAGAGGCCAATGGGAAATTATTTAACGAGACGCTGCATTTGCATGCCAGTATAGTACTGTCAATGACTGATCAATCTATTTACACGCACGCTCTTGATTGTTTCCTCTATGAATATTCTGAGCTTTCATTTGAGAATATATGTAGAAACATGAGTACTGTATAGTTAATTAATTAAATACAATACATGAATAAGAGAACTTGAGGATGATTTAAGATGCAGCAACCCTTAAAAGCGAAGTAAATCAAGCAAACGCATGTATTGACTAGAAAATGAGACTGCTTCAAAGTCGATGGAAAATAAAACGTTCCTCCCAGGGCAAATATATAACTAGTATAACTGTCATAATTGTGACATAATGGTCCAAGACACAATGGTGCAGATGTTCTGCAACAGGTTACACATGCCTACATTCCACAATAGCTAACTCGATGCCTGTATTTTGCCATCACTTCCAGTATCTTGTCCCAGTCTCTGCAGCAGCTTCACCCTATATAAACCAACATCTGGGCTCATAGGTGACTCTTTATTCCACTTCTCTCCTCAGCTGAAGGCCGTTCACGAGCAGCTGGCTGTTCTGTCGCAGGCCCCAGTAAGTAAACCAAAGAAAACGGAGAAAAAGCAAAAAGATAAGAAGAAGGACAAAGACAAAGCCAACAAGGGGAAGGCTGATGACGAGAAGAAGCCCAAGTCGACACAGCAAGCCAAGCCAGCTAATCCGAAGAAGGCTCCAGCCCGGAAACCAAACCGCACGGTGGCGGCTACCAGGTACTACTGCCCAGTCTTATCATACAGTGCCTTGAGAAAGTATTCACACGCCTTGACTTTTTCCCCCAAAAATTGTGTTACAGCCTGAATTTAAAATGGATTAAATTTAGATTTTGTGCCACTGGCCTACACACAATACCCCAAAATGTGAAAGTGGAATTATGTTTTTAGAAATGTTTACAAATTAATTAAAAATGATAAGCTGAAATGTCTTGAGTCAATAATTATTTAACTCCTTTGTTATGGCAAGCATAAATAGGTTCAGGAGTAAAAATTAACTCTGTGTGCAATAATAGTGTTTAACAAGATTTTTTCATCTCTGTACCCCACACATACAGTTATCTGTAAGGTCCCTCAGTCGCGGAGTGAATTTCAAACACCGATTTAACCACAAAGACCAATGCCTCGCAAAGAAGGGCACCTATTGGTAGATGGGTAAAGATGTAAAAAGCAGACATTGAAAATCCCTTTGAGCATGGTGAAGTGAATTACACTTTTGATGGTGTTTCAAAACACCCAGTCACTACAAAGATACAGGCGTCCTTCTTAACTCAGTTACCGGAGAAGAAGGAAGCCGCTCAGGGATTTCACCATGAGGCCAATGGTGACTTTAAAACAGTTACGGAGTTTAATGGCTGTGATAGGAGAAAACTGAGGATGGATCAACAACATTGTAGTTACTCCAGAATAATAACCTAAAATGACAAAGTGAAAAGAAGGAAACCTGTGCAGAATAATAAATATTCCAAAACATGCATCCTGTTTGTAATAAGGCACTAAAGTAAAACTGGCAAAAAAACTGGCAAAGAAATTAACTTTATGTCCTGAATACAAAGCGTTATGTTCGGGGCCAACACAACACATCACTGAGTACCACACTTCATATTTCCAAGCATGGTAATGGCTGCATCATGTAATGGGTATGAAGAATCAAATTGTATTTGCCGCATGCACCGAATACAACAGGTGTACACCTTACAGTGAAATGATTACTTACAAGCCCTTAACCAACAATGCAGTTTTAAGAAAAATATGTTGAGTAAAAAATAGATAAGTAAAATAAAATAATAAAGAGCAGCAGTAAAATAAAATAACAGTAGCGAGGCTATATACAGGGGGTACCGGTACAGAGTCAATGTACGTGGGCACAGGTTAGTCAAGGTAATTTAGGTAATATGTACATGTGGGTAGAGTTAAAGTGACTATGCATAAATAATAAACAGAGAGTAGCAGCAGCGTAAAAGAGGGGGTGTGGTGGGGATGATTGTCATCGGCAAGGACTAGGGAGTTTTTTGGGGGATAAAAATAAACGGAATAGAGCTAAGCACAGGCAAGATCCTCGAGGAAAACCTGGTTCAGTCTGCTTTCCAACAGACACTGGGAGACATTCACCTTTCAGCAGGACAATAACCTATAACACAAGGCCAAATATACACTGGAGTTGCTTACCAAGACGACATTGAATATTCCTGAGTGGCCTAGTTAGTTTTGACTTAAATCGGCTTAAATCTCTGGCAAGACTTGAAAATGGCTGTCTAGCAATGATCAACAACCAACTTGACAGAGCATGAAGAATTTTGAAAATAATAATATACAAATATTGTACAATCCAGGTGTGCAAAGCTCTTGTAGACTTACCCAGAAAGACTCACAGCTGTAATCGCTGCCAAAGGTAATTCTACCATGTATCGACTCTGGTGTGTATACTTATGTAAATGAGATTTCTGTATTTCATTTTCAATACATTTGCTACAAATTCTAAAAACATGGTTTCACTTTATCATTATGCGGCATTGTGTGTAAATAATATTTAATACATTTTGAATTCAGGCTGTAACACAAGAAAATGTGGAATAAGTCAAGGGGTATGAATACTATCTGAAGGCACTGTATCCGTTTCATAATTCATCAAAATTAATTTGCTTAAAACTGCTGGTAACTTGATCTTTTGGATGAATCATCGTTACCCATGCCACTTGTTGTAATAGTGTGACGCACTGCTGTGTTACACTTTGACTCGTATCCCCTTGTAGCCTGATCCAGACCTGTCAGTCTGTCACAAATCATCTGTACTTTACATTTTTCTCAGTGCTAATCTGAGCATCCTGAGAGAGGCAAAACCTGTAGGCCTAACAAAGATCTGACCGAAACATTTTCAGGCAACCGAAGAAAGGGTCCAAGGTGGCGGCGGCAAACAACGAGTCTGAAGAGGAGCCGTCCCTTCCCATGTCATACGACGAGAAGCGCCAGCTCAGCCTGGACATCAACCGTCTTCCGGGTGAGAAGTTGGGCAGGGTGGTCCACATCATCCAGTCCCGGGAGCCGTCGCTGCGTGACTCCAATCCGGACGAGATAGAGATAGACTTTGAGACACTCAAGCCCTCTACCCTTCGTGAGCTCGAACGATACGTCAAGTCCTGTTTGCAAAAAAAGCAGCGGAAACTTTTACGTAAGTTGTGAGCTATTACTCTTGTTGTTTTTACAGATGCCCTTCTCCAGTCACTAATGATTACCTGGTTCTTCAGGGGTAAACCTCTCTTTTCTCTGCCTGTTGACTAAATGCTCTCAAGCTCCCTTGCGTTTGTTCCACCCCTTTTGAACGCTGAGGTTACTCACCCTCCCACCCTTTGTGCATTTGGTATTTTGTATTTTATTAGGATCCCCATTAGCTGTTACGAAAGCATCAGCTATTCTTCCTGGGGTCCACACGAAACATAAAACATGACATATTACAGAACATTAATAGACAACTAAAGCACGAGGACAGAACTACATGAATTTAGAAACGGCACACACGGCCTTCATATCAATACATACACACAAAATATCTAGGTGAAATAGGGGAGAGGCGTTGTGCCGTGAATTAGTGGTGCACGGGTCAACTGTTCACCCGCCCGCAATTGCTAATAACCCATCCGCAACCAAATTTGATTTGTCACATGCACGTGTTTAGCAGATGTTATTGCGGGTGTAGTGAAATGCTTGTGGTTTTAGCTCCGACTGTGCAGTAATATTTTCAACAATTTCACAACATATACCCAATACACACAAATCAAAGTAAGGAATGGAATTTAAGAATATGTGGTAAAGTGAAAATCTGTGGCCCGCACCCAACCCTAACCTAAATAAAGAAAATGCGCTATAGGCTACAGTCAAAGACTGCCAAACAATTTTTTTTGACGGGGGAGAAGGATTTTCTTTTGCCTTATTTAGATATGTTTCTGCTTATAATATCCAATATTTTGGTAGGCTATTTGTTAGTCAACTTAATAATTAAATACATGTAGCTTCTCTTTTGTCATATGTTCCCCTAGAAGACTAAATAAACCCTTGCTTAACAGAATAATGTAATAGCTTGATAGAATGAATGCTTCAATCTAGTTGACATCGGGAAAGTTTTCTGTCATCTTTCGCGGAGCAAAGACGTTTAGGGACTGGGGAGAAAATACAATGCAATATATATTTATTTTTTTACGGGTAAGACTTGATGTGCAAAATGTCCAAATGACATCAGTTTGACCAATTTGTAAGGAAAAAGAATGCTGTGAAAACGACCCAACATGTTTCTGCTAAGATTTCAGTTTGGCTTCGATGCATATTTTATGTGGTTGAAATCAGTGGTGGAAAAAGTACCCAATCGTCATACTTGATTAAAAGTAAAGATACCTTAATAGAAAATTACTCAAGTAAAAGTTGAAAGACAGCCAGTAAAATTCTACTTGAGTAAAAGTCTAAAAGTATTTGATTTTAAATATACTTAAGTATCAAAAGTAAAAGTATAAATCATTTAAAATTCCTTATTAAGCAAACCAGACAGCACCATTTTCTTGTTTTTCATTTATTTACAGATAGCCAGGGGAACACTCCAACCCTCAGACATCATTTACAAACAAAGCATGTGTGCTATGAGTCTGCCAGATCAGAGGCAATAGGGTTGACCAGGGACGTTCTCTTGAGAAGTGTGTGAATTTGACCATTTTCCTGTCCTGCTAAGCATTCATAATGTAAATACTACTTTTGGGTGTCAGGCAAAATGTATGGGTTGAAAAGTACATTATTTTCTTTAGGAATGTAGTGAAGTAAAAGTTGTCCAAATTATAAATAGTAAAGTAAAGTACAGATACCCCAAAAAACTACTTAAGTAGTACTTTAAAGTATTTTTACATAAGTAC
Source organism: Coregonus clupeaformis (assembly GCF_020615455.1). Classification (NCBI taxonomy): domain Eukaryota; kingdom Metazoa; phylum Chordata; class Actinopteri; order Salmoniformes; family Salmonidae; genus Coregonus; species Coregonus clupeaformis. Next base: position 12,492,824 of record NC_059209.1, read on the forward strand.
TTTACGCCACTGGTTAAAATACTATCAGCTTTTATGATGAAGACAGCACCTCTAAAGATCGTATCTAACTGAGCATAGCATTCTCTCAAGATGCAGAAAGAAATCATATATCTCCACTCCTGTTCCCAAGTACATTTGGTGTATCATTTTACTGCAAGAAATGCTTAGTTCTGCAGGAGTTATTAGTAAGGCTATAGCCCTATTTGCATGGGACTAGTTGGTTATGTATTTATGGACAGGATACGTTTTTTCCAAATAGCCCCCTGTAATTTATTTTTAAATCTAAATTGACAGTTATGATGGAAGCCTGGAGGTTTTTTCTAGGTGTGAAGATATTTCAAGAAGTCCAGGCGATAACAGGATACACTGATAACTCGAGCTTGGTTCCCAAGTTTCTAAACCATGCCAAACCATCTTTGGTAAATGGTTGCCGTAATATTTCAATTGAGGAAGTGTGATCATAATCATTAGGTTTTTTAGCGATCCGCAGTAGAAGATGTCCTAAATGCCCCCCAAGCCTTCAGATGTGAGCTAAACAGCTAACTTGCACTTGATATGTGTTTTTAGGCTATGGATGAGAAAGTGAACTTGTTCCAAACGTTTAGCTCTGTTGTATGCTGCTTTGCGATCTATTAACAGCAAGGGTCACATTAAATAGGCAGTACGTTATTCTGGTTAGTCGTCCAGAATTTGTATAGCGCCTCACAATCATCACACGTAACGTAGCCGGCACTGCTATCATCCTCTTTTACCACTTCACCAAATCTTTTCCAAACATTACTTTTCTGGCCCTCCCTTCTATTTATTTTCAACTCTCCTTTCGCAGCTTTTGTCTTATTGAATTCAACTTCGACAATGTCCTTTTTGCCTCCGTGGATTGTTAACTTTTTCTGCCCGTTCCCAAAATTGGCTGTGTAGGCAATTTGGTGCTTGTAGAGTTAAGCCCTAAAGCGTAGGTTAATGCACTAATACAAGATAGCCTAAAATAGTGAAAGAAAAACCTCAATGTAGACTATATAAATTGCACAATAATTATACATTCATGGATTTTTTAAGGTGGTGTTTCTCGTTTTTCAACACGCCCGCCGCCCATTAGCCACATTATTTAATGACCCTAAACTCGTCCGCCCCACGGATATAGCCCCGGGGACTGCAGGTTATGAGTCAACCCATGCATCACAACCGTGAGGAGTTGCTTGATCTGTTTTTTGAAACCAGGTTTGCTGTTCATTTGAACAATATGAGATGGGAGTTCCATGCAATCATGGCTCTATATAATACTGTAAGCTTTCTTAAATCTGTTTTGGGGACTGTGAAAAGACCCCTGGTGGCATGTCTGGTGGGGTAAGTGTGTGTGTCAGAGCTGTGTGTAAGTTGGCTATGCAAACAATTTGGAATTTTCCACACATTTAATGTTTCTTATAAAAAGAAGTGATGCAGTCAGTCTCTCCTCAACTCTTAGCCAAGAGAGACTGGCATGCATAGTATTTATATTAGCCCTCTGATTACAATGAAGAGCAAGGCCGTTTGGACATACTGCTAAATTCTCTAAAACGACGTAGTAGAGAAATGAAGATACAATTATCTGGGAAAAAGCTCTGGTGGATATTCCTGCAGTCAGCATGCCAATTGCACGCTCCCTCAAAACTTGAAACATCTGTGGCATTGTGTTGTGACAAAACTGCACATTTTAGTGGCCTTTTTCATCCCCAGCACAAGGTGCACCTGTGTAATGATCATGCTGTTTAATCAACTTCTTGATATGCCACACCTGTCAGGTGGATGGATTATCTTGGCAAAGGAGAAATGCTCACTAACAGGGATGTAAACAAATTTGTGCACAACATTTGACAGAAATAAGCTTTTTGTGCGTATGGAAAATGTCTGTGATCTTTTATTTCAGCTCATGAAACATGGGACCAACACTTAACATGTTGCGTTTATATTTTTGTTCAGTGTATATGTTTTGACAATGACAGTTTACGATCTAAGGTAACACCAATAATTTAGTCTCCTCAACTTGTTTATCAGCCACACCATTCATTACCAGATTCAGCTGAGGTATAGAACTTAGGGAATGATTTGTACCAAATACATTGCTCTTAGTTTTAGAGATGTTCAGGACCAGCTTATTACTGGCCACCCCTTTCCAAAACTGACTGCAAGTCCTTGCTAAGAGCTTCCTCTAGACTCAGATTAAAGATATGACAGATCGGAGTGGCCATAGTCAGCAACCATCCGCAGTAGCGTTCCATCTAAGTTGTCAATGCCAGTTTTGTCATTATTGAGTGATAACAATAATTTTCCATCTCTCCCACATTTAACTTTACAAAACTCTAACTTATAATGCCTTTCTTTCATTATTTGTTTTTTATGCATGAATACGATGGCTCACTGTTTCGTTGTTGGCATTTCCTTCCTAAGTTTGCCCACTTTGCCAATAAAGTAATCATGAAAATAATTGGCAACATCAAATGGTTTTGTGATGAATAAGCCATCTGATTCAATGAAAGATGGAGTTGAATTGGTCTTTCTGCCCATAATTTCATTTCTTTATATCATTGATCTTGGCTTCATAATACAGTTTCTTCTTCTTTTTGTTGAGTTTAGTCACATAATTTTCCAATTTGCGGTAAATCAGCCAGTCATATGTGCAGCCTGACTTACTAGCCACTCTTTTTGCCCCATCTCTTTCAACCATACAGTTTTTAAATTCCTCATCAATCCATGGAGCCTTAACAGACCTAACAGTCAGTTTCTTAACAGGTGCATGTTTATCAATAATTGGGAGACACAATTTCATAAATTAATCAAGTGCAGCGTCCGGATGCTCCTTATTAATCACGTCAGACCAACAAATATCTTTAACATCATCCACATACGTCACAGCAAAATCTGTTGTATGATCTCATACACTATTTTAGGCCCAGCTTTTGGAACTTTGGCTCTCCTAGGTATAGCCACCGTGATCACTGCATCCAATGGGTACAGATATAGTTTTAGAACAAAGTTCTACAGTATTAGTAAAAATGTGATCAATACATGTGGATGATCTTGTTCCTGTAGTGTTTGTAAACACCCTGGTAGGTTGATTAATAACCCGAACCAGATTACAGGCACTGGTTACAGTAAGAAGCTTCCTCTTGAGCGGACAGCTTGATGAAAACCAGTCAATATTCAGGTCCCCAAGAAAGTAGACCTCTCTGTTTACATCAGATACTCTATCAAGCATTTCACACGCATTATTTAGATACTGACTGTTAGTACTTGGTGGCCTGTAGCAACACCCCAAAATAATTAACTTTAGATGAGGCAGGTGAACCTGCAACCACGGCACTTCAATAACACTTGACATGAGATCTTCTCTAAGCATTACAGGGATATGGCTCTGAATAGATAGATAGATAGATAGATAGCTATACACTGAATTAAAATACAAACGCAACACGTAAAGTGTTGGTCCCATGTTTCATGAGCTGAAATAAAAGATCACAGGAACTTTCCATACAACCAAAAAATGCATTTCTCTTGTGTGCACAAATTTGTTTACATCCCTGTTAGTGAGTATTTCTCCTTTGCCAAGATAATCCATCCACCTGACAGGTGTGGCATATCAAGAAGCTGATTAAACAGCATGATCATTACACAGGTGCAGCCTTTTGCTGCAGACAATAAAAAGCTGCTTTAAAATTTGCTGTTTTGTCACACAACACAATGCCACAGATGTCTCAAGTTTTGACAGAGCGTGCAAATTACATGCTGACTGCAGGAATCTCCACCAGAGCTGTTGCTAGAGAATTTAATGTTAATATCTCTACCATAATGCTCTTGTGGCAGAATGGAAGCAACGTCGTTTTAGAGAATTTGGTAGTAAATCCAACCGGCCTCACTACCGTAGACCACGTGTAACCACACCAGCCCTGGACCTCCACATCCAGCTTCTTCACTTGCGGGTTTGTCTGATGGAGGTAGGGGGGGTGCTGAGGAGTATTTCTGTCTGTAATAAAGCCCTTTTGTGTGGAGAAACTCATTCCGATTGGCTGGGCCTTGCTTCCTAGTGGGTGGTCTTCGGCCTATGCGCTCTTAGGCCCACCCATGGCTGCGCCCCCGCCCAGTCGTGAAATCCACAGATTAGGGCCTAATGAATTTATTTCAATCGACTAGTTTCCATCTATGAACTGTAACTCAGTGAAATCTTTGAAATTGTTACATGTTGCGTTTTAGATTTTCGTTCAGTGTTTGTGTATGTAAACTCAGCAAAAAATGAAATGTCTTTCAAAGATAATTCGTAAAAATCCAAATAACTTCACAGATCTTCATTGTAAAGGGTTTAAACAATGTTTCCAATGCTTGTTCAATGAACCATAAACAATTAATGAACATGCACCTGTGGAACGGTCGTTAAGACACTAACAGCTTACAGACATTAGGCAATTAAGGTCACAGTTATGAAAACTTAGGACACGAAAGAGGCCTTTCTACTGACTCTGAAAAACACAAAAAGAAAGATGCCAGTGTCCCTGCTCATCTGTGTGAACGTGCCTTACACATGCTGCAAGGAGGCATGAGGACTGCAGATGTGGCCATGGCAATAAATTGCAATGTCCGTACTGTGAGCTAGGGACCCTGGGACTAAACACCTCCCTCTGCAACTGGATCCTGGACTTCCTGACGGGCCGCCCCCAGGTGGTAAGGGTAGGTAACAACACATCTGCCACGCTGATCCTCAACACGGGGGCCCCTCAGGGGTGCGTGCTCAGTCCCCTCCTGTACTCCCTGTTCACCCATGACTGCATGGCCAGGCACGACTCCAACACCATCATTAAGTTTGCCGAAGACACAACAGTGGTAGGCCTGATCACCAACAACGATGAGACAGCCTATAGGAGGAGGTCAGAGACCTGGCCGTGTGGTGCCATGATAACAACCTCTCCCTCAACGTGATCAAGACAAAGGAGATGATTGTGGACTACAGAAAAAAAAATAGGACTGAGCACGCCCCCATTCTCATCGACGGGGCTGTATTGGGACAGGTTGAGAGCTTCAAGTTCCTTGGTGTCCACATCACCAACAAACTATCATGGTCCCAACACCCCAAGACAGTCATGAAGAGGGCACGACTAAGCCTATTCCCCCTCAGGAGACTGAAAAGATTTGGCATGGGTCCTCAGATCCTAAAAAATGTATACAGCTGCATCCTGACTGGTTGCATCACCGCCTGGTATGGCAACTGCTCGGACTCCGACCGCAAGGCACTACAGAGGGTAGTGCGTATGGCCCAGTATATCACTGGGGCCAAGCTTCCTGCCATCCAGGACCTCTATACCAGGCGGTGTCGGAGGAAGGCCCTAAAAATTGTCAGACTCTAGCCACCCTAGTCATAGAATGTTCTCTCTGCTACCGCACGGTAAGAAGTACCGGAGCGCCAAGTCTAGGTCCAAAGGGCTTCTCAACAGCTTCTACCCCCAAGCCATAAGACTCCTGAACAGCTACTCATGGCTACCCGAACTATTTGCACTGCCACCCCACCCCACCCCATCCCCCTCTTTTAAGCTTCTGCTACTCTGTTTATTATTTATGCATAGTCACTTTAACCCTACCCACATGTACATATTACCTCAATTACCTCGACTAGCCGGTGCCCCCGCACATTGACTCTGTACCGGTACCCCCCTGTATATAGCCTCCCTACTGTTATTTTATTTTACTGCTGCTCTTTAGTTATTTGCTTTAGTTTTTTTACTTAACACTTTTTTTATTTTACTTTTTATTTTTTTTTAAACTGCATTGTTGGTCAAGGGCTTTTAAGTAAGCATTTGACTGTGATGTCTACACCTGTTGTATTCGGCGCAGGTGGCAAATCAAATTTGATTTGATTTGAGTCGCCTAAGACAGCGCTACAGAGAGACAGGACGGACAGCTGATCGTCCTCGCAGTGGCAGGCCACGTGTAATAACACCTGCACAGGATCGGTACATCCGAATATCACACCTGCGGGACAGGTACAGGATGGCAACAACAACTGCCCGAGTTACACCTGGAACGCACAATCCCTCCATCAGTGCTCAGACTGTCCGCAATAGGCTGAGAGAGAATGGACTAAGGGCTTGTAGGCCTGTTGTATGGCAGGTCCTCACCAGACATCACCGGCAACAACGTCGCCTATGGGCACAAACCCACCGTCGCTGGACCAGACAGGACTGGCAAAATGTGCTCTTCACTGACGAGTCACGGTTTTACACTGAGGCCTGTACTCTGGAGCGGGATCGATTTGAAGGTGGAGGGTCCGTCATGGTCTGGGGCGGTGTGTCACAGCATCATCGGACATTGCAGGAACTTTCTCAACGCTGTGTGACGTTTCTTTTTTCTGTGTGACGTTTCTTTTTGTTGTTTGAGTTTGTGTGTACATATGTGTGTGTATATATACAGTGAGGGGGAAAAAGTATTTGATCCCCTGCTAATTTTGTACGTTTGCCCACTGACAAAGAAATGATCAGTCTATAATTTTAATGGTAGGTATATTTGAACAGTGACAGACAGAATAACAACTAAAAAATCCAGAAAAACGCATGTCAAAAATGTTATATTGATTTGCATTTTAATGAGGGAAATAAGTATTTGAACACCTCTCAATCAGAAAGATTTCTGGCTCCCAGGTGTCTTTTATACAGGTAACGAGCTGAGATTAGGAGCACACTCTTAAAGGGAGTGCTCCTAAATCTCAGCTTGTTACCTGTATAAAAGACACCTGTCAACAGAAGCAATCAATCAATCAGATTCCATACTCTCCACCATGGCCAAGACCAAAGAGCTCTCCAAGGATGTCAGGGACAAGATTGTAGACCTACACAAGGCTGGAATGGGCTACAAGACCATCGCCAAGCAGCTTGGTGAGAAGGTGACAACAGTTGGTGCGATTATTCGCAAATGGAAGAAACACAAAAGTATTGTCAATCTCCCTCGGCCTGGGGCTCCATGCAAGATCTTACCTCGTGGAGTTGCAATGATCATGAGAATGGTGAGGAATCAGCCCAGAACTACACGGGAGGATCGTGTCAATGATCTCAAGGCAGCTGGGACCGTAGTCACCAAGAAATGAATTGGTAACACACCACCGTGAAGGACTGAAATCCTGCAGCGCCCGCAAGGTCCCCCTGCTCAAGAAAGCACATATACAGGCCCGTCTGAAGTTTGCCAATGAACATCTGAATGATTCAGAGGAGAACTGGGTGAAAGTGTGGTGGTCAGATGAGACCAAAATCGAGCTGTTTGGCATCAACTCAACTCGCCGTGTTTGGAGGAGGAGGAATGCTGCCTATGACCCCAAGAACACCATCCCCACCGTCAAACATGGAGGTGGAAACATTATGCTTTGGGGGTGTTTTTCTGCTAAGGGGACAGGACAACTTAACCGCATCAAAGAGACGATGGACGGGGCCATGTACCATCAGATCTTGGGTGAGAATCTCCTTCCCTCAGCCAGGACATTGAAAATGGGTCGTGGATGGGTATTCCAGCATGACAATGACCCTAAACACACAGGTTCGAGTTGCCAAACGTCAGGCTCGAAACCTTAATGACTTGGAGAAGATCTGCAAAGAGGAGTGGGACAAAATCCCTCCTGAGATGTGTGGAAACCTGGTGGCCAACTACAAGAAACGTCTGACCTCTGTGATTGCCAACAAGGGTTTTGCCACCAAGTACTAAGTCATGTTTTGCAGAGGGGTCAAATACTTATTTCCCTCATTAAAATGCAAATCAATTCATAACATTTTTGACATGCGTTTTTCTGTTTGTTTATTTATTTATTCAGTCTCGCACTGTTCAAATAAACCTACCATTAAAATGATAGACTGATCATGTCTTTGTCAGTGGGCAAACGTACAAAATCAGCAGGGGATCAAATACTTTTTTCCCTCACTCTATATGTATATATGTATGTATATGTGTATATATACAGTACCTGTCAAAAGTTGGACACACCTACTCATTCAAGGGTTTTTCTTTATTTTTACTATTTTCTACATTGTAGTATAATAGTGAAGACATCAAAACTATGAAATAACACCTATGGAATCATGTAGCAACCCAAAAAGTGTTAAACAAATCAAAATATATTTTAGATCTTAGATTCTTCAAAGTAGCCACCCTTTGCCTTGATGACATCTTTGAACACTCTTGGCATTCTCTCAACCAGCTTCACCTGGAATGCTTTTCCAACAGTCTTGAAGGATTTCCCACATATGCTGAGCACTTGTTGGTTGCTTTTCCTTCACTCTGCGGTCCAACTTATCCCAAACCTTGTCAATTGTGTTGAGGTCGTGTGATCGTGGAGGCCAGGTCAACTGATGCAGCACTCCATTACACTCCTTTTTGGTCAAAGAGCCCTTACACAGCCTGGAGGTGTGTTTTGGGTCATTGTCCTGTTAAAAAACAAATGATAGTCCTACTAAGCGCATACCAGATGGGATGACGTATCGCTGCAGAATGCTGTGGTAGCCATGCTGGTTAGGTGTGCCTTGAATTCTAAATAAATCACAGACAATGTCACCAGCAAAGCACCGTCACACCTCCTCCTCCGTGCTTCACGGTGGGAACCACACATTCGGAGAGCATCTGTTCACCTACTCTGCGTCTCACAAAGACATGGCGGTTGGAACCCAAAATCTCAAATTTGGACTCATCAGACCAAAGGACAGATTTCCACCGGTCTAATGTCCATTGCTCGTGTTTCTTGGCCCAAGCAAGTCTCTTGTTCTTCATGAATGAAGGCCTGATTCATGTAGTCTCCTCTGATCAATTGATGTTGAGATGTGTCTGTTACTTGAACTCTGTGAAGCATGTATTTGGGCTGCAATCTGAGGCTGGTAACTCTAATGAACTTATCCTCTGCAGCAGAGGTAACTCTGGGTCTTCCTTTCCTGTGGCGGTCCTCATGAGAGCCAGTTTCATCATAGCGCTTGATGTTTTTTGCGACTGAACTTGAAGAAACTTTCAAAGTTCTTGAAATGTTCAGGATTGACTGACCTTCATGTCTTAAATTAATGATGGGCTGTCGTTTCTCTTTGCTTATTTGAGCTGTTCTTGCCATAATATGGACTTGGTCTTTTACCAAAAAGGGTTCTCTTCTGTATACCCTCCTACCTTGTCACAACACAACTGATTGTCTCAAATGCATTAAGAAGAAAATAAATTCCACAAATTAACTTTTAACAAGGCACATCTGTTAATTGAAATGCATTCCAGGTGACCACATCATGAAGCTGGTTGAGATAATTCCAAGAGTGTGCAAAGCTGTCATCAAGGCAAAGGGTGGCTACTTTGAAGAATCTCAAATATAAAATATATTTTGATTTGTTTAACACTTTTTTGGTTACTACATGATTTCATATGTGTTATTTCATAGTTTTGATGTCTTCACTATTATTCTACAATGTAGAAAATTGTTAAAATAATGTGTGTGTATATATACAGTTGAAGTCGGAAGTTTACATACACTTAGGTTGGAGTCATTAAAACTCATTTTTCAACCACTCCACAAATATCTTGTTAACAATCTATAGTTTTGCCAAGTCGGTTAGGACATCTACTTTGTGCATGACACAAGTAATTTTTCCAACAATTGTTAACAGACAGATTATTTCACGTATAATTCACTGTATCACAATTCCAGTGGGTCAGAAGTTTACATACAGTAAGTTGACTGTGCATTTAAACAGCTTGGAAAGTTGCAGAAAATGATGTCATGGCTTTAGAAGCTTCTGATAGGCTAATTGACATTATTTGAGTCAATTGGAGGTGTACCTGTGGATGTATTTCAAGGCCTACCTGCTCATATCAATCCAATTATTTTTTCTCTCTCATGGTAATTAACATTACTCAATAATATTACCTAACCCAACAATTAACCTACAACCATTTAAAATACAATGTTCTCCAATCATTAGTATCTATATGACTAGAGTCTAAACTATGCTACCAAAAAACATACATAGTAATAAATGGTACACGTCATGACATCATCCCCTCAAATACAATTATTACATGACACTTCCTAAGTTACATGGAAATCAGATCATATGAAAATAGCATAACCCCATGTTAGTAACCATTTAAGTACTTGCCTAGCAACATAGATATGTATCACTCTAAACAGCCATATCAATATCACCCAATACTTCAGATATACAGTGAGGGAAAAAAGTATTTGATCCCCTGCTGATTTTGTATGTTTGCCCACTGAAAAAGAAATGATCTGTCTATAATTTTAATGGTAGGTTTATTTGAACAGTGAGAGACAGAATAACAACAAAAAAATCCAGAAAAACGCATGTCAAAAATGTTATAAATTGATTTGCATTTTAACGAGGGAAATAAGTATTTGACATCTCTGCAAAACATGACTTAGTACTTGGTGGCAAAAACCTTGTTGGCAATCACAGAGGTCAGACGTTTCTTGTAGTTGGCCACCAGGTTTGCACACATCTCAGGAGGGATTTTGTCCCACTCTTTGCAGATCTTCTCCAAGTCATTAGGTTTCGAGGCTGACGTTTGGCAACTCGAACCTTCAGTTCCCTCCACAGATTTTCTATGGGATTAAGGTCTGGAGACTGGCTAGGCCACTCCAAGACCTTAATGTGCTTCTTCTTGAGACACTCCTTTGTTGCCTTGGCCCTGTGTTTTGGGTCATTGTCATGCTGGAATACCCATCCACGACCCATTTTCAATGCCCTGGCTGAGGGAAGGAGGTTCTCACCCAAGATTTGACAGTACATGGCCTCGTCCATCGTCCCTTTGATGCGGTGAAGTTGTCCTGTCCCCTTAGCAGAAAAACACCCCCAAAGCATAATGTTTCCACCGCCATGTTTGACGGTGGGGATGGTGTTCTTGGGGTCATAGGCAGCATTCCTCCTCCTCCAAACACGGCGAGTTGAGTTGATGCCAAAGACCTCCATTTTGGTCTCATCTGACCACAACACTTTCACCCAGTTCTCCTCTGAATCATTCAGATGTTCATTGGCAAACTTCAGACGGGCCTGTATATGTGCTTTCTTGAGCAGGGGGACCTTGCGGGCGCTGCAGGATTTCAGTCCTTCACAGCGTAGTGTGTTACCAATTGTTTTCTTGGTGACTATGGTCCCAGCTGCCTTGAGATCATTGACAAGATCCTTCCGTGTAGTTCTGGGCTGATTCCTCACCGTTCTCATGATCATTGCAACTCCTCGAGGTGAGATCTTGCATGGAGCCCCAGGCCGAGGGAGATTGACAGTTCTTTTGTGTTTCTTCCATTTGCGAATAATCGCACCAACTGTTGTCACCTTCTCACCAAGCTGCTTGGCGATGGTCTTGTAGCCCATTCCAGCCTTGTGTAGGTCTACAATCTTGTCCCTGACATCCTTGGAGAGCTCTTTGGTCTTGGCCATGGTGGATAGTTTGGAATCTGATTGATTGATTGCTTCTGTGGACAGGTGTCTTTTATACAGGTAACAAGCTGAGATTAGGAGCACTCCCTTTAAGAGTGTGCTCCTAATCTCAGCTCGTTACCTGTATAAAAGACACCTGGGAGCCAGAAATCTTTCTGATTGAGAGGGGGTCAAATACTTATTTCCCTCATTAAAATGCAAATCAATTTATAACATTTTTGACATGCGTTTTTCTGGATTTTTTTGTTGTTATTCTGTCTCTCACTGTTCAAATAAACCTACCATTAAAATTCTAGACTGATCATTTCTTTGTCAGTTGGCAAACGTACAAAATCAGCAGGGGATCAAATACTTTTTTCCCTCACTGTATATAAAGACTAATATGTTAATACGTTAACCCAATTAATCAATATATTCATGATTTCAGTCACAATCCTCACATTAACTTCCATGTTTCAAAACATTATGATTCAACAATGTCTACTCAAAATAAATCATATAAGTGTATCTTAAGACATTACCATAATGTATCATTGTTTTAACCTGATATCTATGTAAGACAGTTATATACTAACACATACTAATGATTCACTTAAATCACTCAGTCAACTTATAAATTATAACCAACCAAATGACTTAACTCAACCAAATTTAAAATGACAATCCTTATTGATTCACTTGATCCTTATCAATGAAAATGAAAACCCTCAACTTTATCACCCATTACAACTGTCAGAATGTACACATATTAACATACAGTATAAATATCCATAATTCAATTATGACTTTCCTCATCTTGATAATAAAGATCATTATCTCAATGCATTCTTAATACTATTAATTTAGCAGTGTATATACCTACCACCCAAATTAGCAAATGTATATAAACCCAATTTTATTATCAACACAGCTAAGCAACCCCTTTATTTCTCCGGCACTTAAATCTTCTGGCGTCTCTTCATTATGTTCTTCAGACAGCTTCATAGTTCAAAATTACTTCCCCATGACAATGTCACAACTACAACGTCTCATCCGAGTCACCACCTTTTCTACAACCCATTGTCTTGTCCATTTGCCAACCATTTGCCCACAACATTAGAAATGTTGTATCTGAACATATATTTCTCTATTCTCACTCAATGGTGGACTCCTGTCCCACTCTCTTGATATAAAAACATGATAAAATCCTTTGATAGCTTTGATTGTCTGTTGCACACCATTTGCATGTAGAAGTGGTATTTTACAGAAACATCTTCAACGCCTCTGATATTAATCTTCAGCCGGTTCATAGGTTGTAACTTTTATTTAGGTTCACACCATTCTAGGCCAAATTATCCCTGCTATGCATCAAGACACCATCTGTATTTACCTCACTAGAAGACAAACATTTTAATTGATTTAATTTCTAATCCAATAAATCCCTACAATCATTGACTATATAACAAATGATTATGTTTTAACAATTATTCTTACTACCAATTTCTAATATACTACCCAATTTCTATTCACATCGCTCTGTGTAGTGTCCTTCTTGCATCGCACCAACAGGGAAGTCGAGATTCACTGCTGCAACGACACACAGACATAGACACAAAAACAATGCTCCACAGTGGCAGTTCCATCTTCCTCCTCTGATTTGTATTACCTCCTACAGTGGGACAAATAGATGCAGGTATCTCTCTCTTCTACTGTCCCCTCCATCGAGGTAGCCAGCAACACCTAGTACTAACCACTCCACCTAGATTCTGTCCAGCTCTGACTTCTGTAAACCTCTACTGCCACACAGTCTCCCATGCACAGAAAATGCCCAGATTCTCCTGTTAGTTCTTGCCAAGAAACCTTCACCTTTTTGGAAGAAAGTCTTCAGAACATTGTTAGTGGAGACACAATATGCTACTTTACCATGTCTACTTATCAGTCAGGAAAAGCCTTTAGATTAGGAAGTGCACATTCTTGCAGCTTGTTGTAGTCACTAGTTTCAAATGTACCAATAAATCCTCATGCCATCAGTACTACCCCCTTTTGAACACATGACTCACAACTTGATTCATGCTTTCAAAAACAAAACACCAACATTGCCTATTAAACCAAAATAATAAATGAAATTAAAATGACATTTGATAATACCTTAACTTACTTCTATCCCGTAAAGTAATTCAAGAATAGTTCAATTGACTAGCAACAGGTATCCCTCATTCAGGGATAGCTCTCACTCTTTCCTATTCATGGTCGAATCATATATATATATGTATGTATGTGTGTGTGTGATTATTGCCAAATTATAAACTTCTTCATCATTTTCAGTATTATAAATTACCCTCAACTCTATAAAATAAACAATCTTAAAGTCCTCATCTCATGCCTCTAGGATTTCCAGTGTGGGTGATCAATTCACACTAGAAAGTCAGGACAGAGCTCAGAGGTCATTGAAATCAATCAACGAATTGTTCCATTCTATAGTATACTAATCATTACCAACATTCAAAACATTTCATAAATGTTACTTATCCCAAGTGTACATTAAGTCCTCATGACATTTCTTCTCATAAGAAATCATGTGTATACCCAAATCTCACTCAAAAAGAATAAAACACTTCATAAAATCCACTGTGTGTGCTCCTTTAAGACTTACCACCTTTTGACCTGTAAAATAAAAATAAAAATAACAACCCTTTTATAAACATCATACTAGGTGTGTTGTGTGTTTATTTGAAAAACCCAATTGAAAACAACAAACAAAAATAGCCAGGCCTTACTTAATTCAGTAGCTCCCTTTTATGACCTAATACTGCCTAACTTCACTAAACTGCTCCCCCTAGCCCTGGGCAACATTCCAATGAGATAAGGAAATCCCCTTTCTCCTGGAAGAGAAATTATACATTTCATTAACATTCAATTACAATCAGTAATCCAAAGATAGTAAGTACACACAAAACATGATACAGATATACACAGTCCTATCTCATCCATAATCGTTTGTATCAATCTAATTCCTCATAACTACTCCATAAAAAGATTATATAAAATCTCTCAAAAGATGAAAACCACTACAAGTTCTTTGAGTTGATAATGAGTATTTTTAATTGATTACTCTTCAGACTTTATCCTCTGTAATTCTCACACTGATTATTGAACCCCTAAATCTGCTCCATGTGATCCCATATCAAATTATCCATTATCGTTTACTTGATCAACAACATAGGAAATATCTGTTTCCCCTTCTATTGTTCCTGTCACCCCTGTAAATGTCATATTTCATTCATTAGCCAATACATTCACGTACTCCACGTAAGTAAGCCTTGATATTTTATCCCAGGCATCTATTTAAAAATGGTTTGATACGTTGTCTCCTACTTAACCCTTAACATAATTCTATAGGAGACTTCCATCAATCCTGGAAAAAACTCCCACTCAGAAGACACTAGATAATACCACGTTTCATGAAGTTCACTACACCTTCTACTATAAACCTATAACCCCTTCCTAGTAATTTAATCATTGCAACCTGTTGCATTGATGTTTTAAAATAACAACCTATTGTTTAATAATTTCATATCTTACAAAAACATGTTTACTAATCCATCAGTCTAATAGTAACAACTATCTCCCACTGTTCAACATACCATAAACAGATTATCGTTTTTAGAATTTATGATCAGTCTGCATTACTCCTTGTTGTTTAAACAAACTATAGAATTTAATAATTTTAAAAAAATTGTCAAAGAACGTTCCATATTCAACTACCTAGATATGTGCTCCACATTATCCCAATGCGTCCTTCATATGTCAATATAGCCCAACTATCACTACCTTCTTTCACCCTCTTACGAAATCATGTCATTAGTAAATTGTATCCACAAACCACTACTACCTAATAACATATTTTCATAGACCTTACTAGAAAGCATTATTTTAATACCATTCTATTCAAACAATCCAAGTCAACCTTTCACATCTCCCAATAAACCTACTTAACCTTCTTCAAACAATCCAAGTCAACATTTCTCATCACCCAATTAACCTACTTATCCTTCTAACACAATATCTATTATTCTCTACCGCTGAATTTCCATCTAACGGTATTTTAAGATATGACAAGTTATTTTAAATTTATGGTCAAAACTAACAAAACCTCTATTCACAGAGATGCCACTTTAATTTACTATGTTATACTATCCGCTATCTCTTTCCTATAATGTTATCAATTAAACCAGTAATTCACGTCAACATTATCAATGTAAGAGTTTGCTTCCGTCCCCACCTGGGCTTGAACCAGGGACCCTCTACACACATCGACAACATTCACCATCGAAACACCGTTACCTGTTGCTCCACAAAATCTGCGATCCTTGCAAAGCAAGTTAAACAACTACTTCCACGTCGCATAGCAAGTTACGTCACCACTCTAAACGTGACTAGTTCGCACCTCACGTTTCAGCGAGCCCCATTCGCTAACACCCGCGCACAAAAACATGGAAACTCTTCCATTTTTACTAGCAGACCAAATACAACCCATGCTCAAACAGCGTTCAACATTTACCTCTATCGTAAGTTTTAAAAACGAACATAACAACATTAACCATCCTAATTTGCTATAGTAACGTCATGTTTTGTTCAGTTTATCTGTTACGATGGTGTGACAGTAATATTTCTGTAGTAACCTCAACCAAAGGTTGCTATATTCCTCAGTCAATGTTATCTTTCATTACTCTGCTTCCTTCCAATGCTTCATTATCCCTAGTGTTAGTTTAATATTCCTATTATTCTCTGAGTTCCCTTGCTTCACTTCCCATGAATATAAGACATTCGCTTTTCTATGCGTCGTAAACTACATCCTATTTCCCCTGTTATCAACTAAGATCATAGCCACAGCACTTCTGAAACCACCAATCCGCCATTATTAGAATACAGCAGATGTAGGTAACTGTCCTTTCTAAGTAGGCTACAAGTAACACCAAACACTTGCTGTAGTTTACCAGCATAAATTTAATTTATATCCAGAGTATCAATATTCAATTTATTTATAGACATTACACCACCATTCTCAATCGTTTAATTTAGCAAACCCTTAGGCAACGCAAAAAAAATTACTACCACGCAATCGTCTCTCTATTCCTGTTAAATAAGTGAGTCTTTCCATTTGAACCACGCACACTTTAAACCTTACATTCTACATCACCAAACCAAATACTCTGTAGTATCCGTTCAAGCAACTCATACCAGCAGTTGAATTACACTCATAAATACAGATTTTACTCTGTGCCATTGAAATGACAAATAAATCCCACCAATAGCGCAATTACAGTGGTTTGTCATCTTAACCTCTGATACAAAATGAAGTACCTTCACTTCACTACCTTAGCTCTACACTGATAATTAGTTTAATGGAAACCCTAAATTGGCTTTGTACTATATTATAAATTACGTCTATAACCACATTACTTATGGTCAGTTTATTCCTTAAACCTTATCTCTATCACATGATCCCACAACGGTACAATTTATAAAACACTACGTTTGGGTGAGCAAGTTAATACATATATAACGTTAGAAACTTTTAGGTACTCACGTCAAAGAATCCCTTCGTGGTGTTTTTAACCAATTCTCAATAGACACAAATCACTTCTACAAACACTCCCCGTGGACCAAAGAATTGACTGTAATTTCAGGACACTGCCCTGCCAGTCCAGAAAATACAGACATTTCTACTACTCTCTAAAATAACCTCACAATCTCCATACCACTCCTTGATATTCTATTAATTAATGATGTTATATATTGTAACTTCTTATCCAAACTTATATCAAATTATTATACCCATTTTTAGAACTTATTATGCACCCTTCAGATTCAAATATTGTAAATGCGTATATGCCTGTAATAATTTAGTCATTTCCTGTCTCTCACTTCGAGTTAAATGAAGCTCCGCTTTACTTTTAATGGTCTACTAAGCTGGACATTCATTACTGCTATTAGTTCATGCAATATTAGTAATTCAATACTTAAATAAAATCCCTATCCTGATCTGTATTAAAATTTAGTTTGCCTATTTGTCGTTTTTGGTGCTATGATGCAATATGTTATGTTGCTTCTGCTCCATCTCCTGGCCGTTTTTCAGTAATTCACGAAATACTAATTCTCTCTTCACCACAGTACTGAACCTTCTTAATTTGTACACATCAAAAGGGCCTCAAACCCACTCATTTATTTTAACCATTATGACTTGAACATAATGATAAAGGGCTCTAACATTTATCCCGAAGTCTGCTGAGGACTTGAACCTCACAACTTTTCACCTTTTTAGTATCGTCTTTCTACTAAGGACTGTAATCTTCAACCGAAGAATTTTAACCTTCAACCGTAGGCTTCGAACCTACACCAAAATACCTTATAGGGCCTTTATAACCTTATACCAAAGACTTGAACCTCTTCATATCTATATTCTGTCGACACAGGACTCAAACCTATATACCAAAATACCTTATTCTATTTCATAATGTCGTACACTCTATAATCTACACTCTAATCTCGTCATGTTGAGGACTCAAACCTCTGACCCATTCTACAATGTTATACACCTTATAATCTCGTCACCTTGAGGACTCGAACCTCTAACCTAATCTTCTCCTTCTCCTCTGTTGTTTTACTCATTACTCTGACCAAACCCTATTTCGAATCATAGCACCATGTTATTGTCTAATTTGATAATTCTCCTTACATCCCTTCTATACAACTCAACACCACTCATCGTCCCCCTTTAAGAAATATTTAATTTTAAACGTCCGTTATAGCTAAGCCTTACCACAGATAAGCTGAATTTGTCATAATCAAAAATAAATGAAAGTCTGCTTACCTGTTAATTTGGCTGTGAACTGCATCCTGTTCGTTTAGACGGCAGTCTGTTATGATAAGTTTCTCGGGGATCAAGTAATTAAGAATGTAAGAATAGATTTAGACACTTAGCTGGGAAGTTCATATGAGTATTTAATAGTTATTATGGTTCGTTATAACAGAAGGACAGAGCTTTGCCTCTACCATCTCCAAACTCCAGAACAAAGAGCTACTCTCTCTATATATACTCTGTTACAGGTTTCTTCACGAACATCTGTTACCCCTCAGTGGGCATTACCTTCTTTGATGTTATTACCCTTTACCCCAAGTCATATATCCTGTCCATCAATTATTCTAAGATCAACCTCAGTAATCTACTTTGACATAAGGAATGCAGACTCTGTGGCACCAAGTCACTTATCTACTAACTCTACCTTGGTTTCCCACAACACTATAAAAACCTCATATCAGGCACTGAGTTTGAAGGTAGGCCTTGAAATACATCCACAGGTACACCTCCAATTGACTCAAATGATGTCAGTTAGCCTATCAGAAGCTTCTAAAGCCATTACATCATTTTCTGGAATTTTCCAAGCTGTTTAAAGGCACAGTCAACTTAGTGTATGTAAACTTCTGACCCACTGGAATTGTGATACAGTGAATTATAAGTGAACTTTATTTATTACTTAGAATTAAATAGAAATTAAACCAAAAATGCCTTACATCTACAGTGACTTTGAATAATATTTTGAAACATGAGTTTGGCCAGTCTATGGCTTCAGGCTCATGCGATGGTTCCTGGAGAGCAGGCCAACAGCGGAGAATACCCTATCAGCGCTTGCAGAGCCACTGGGGATGCTAAACACCCTTCGGGCCACTCTTGCCAGGCTGGGCAGGGATACGTCGTTTTTTTTTTGTGTTTTTTTGTCGGTCGGCCTGAAGGATTGTAGGTCAAATAACCCTATCAAAATGGAAAGCTCCTTGAAAGAGGTAATATGCTAGGCCTATTGGGCCAAAGTCAATAATGGGCCTATTGTATAGATAATAGATCGAAAATGAACTAAACTGATTTTTAGTTCATAAATACGTTGCTACAATGACACACTTAGCTAGCTACCCATCTCATTCCTTTCTGTTGGCATGTGCACATAGTAAGTACACGATCATGCTTTCGGGATACCTGTCTTTTCAGATTCCACAATGATTCTTTAGTTGTGGACACTACATCACCTCACTCCTTCTCTTGCTCTTGGTCCTTCTCATCTTTGTAAGTCACCTTGTTTTTTCACCTGTGTGTTTTATCAGTTTCTTTATGAAAATATTTAGTATAGTAGATGACAGTGGCTAAAGCAAGCGGCTATAGCAGCACGCAAATAGACCACAAATTCATGCCAGGCCAGGCATGACCTGAGCTCATGAAGTGAGCGCTAATCTAGCGAAATTGGAGTGGGCGAGAAGATGCTCTAGCCTTTGGGAAACACGCGCCAAGCTTCAGTCAAATTAGGCACACTGCACTCCTCGCTCCGCTCACATACTCTGGTCTATTACCAGAATGCTAACAAAATTAGCACAAGTAATAGCGAATTTCCATGGAGGCTGCTAGCTAAATATGCTAACGAGCGCAACGAAAATAAACAAATTGCAAGGACAGGCAATCCAGCTTATAAAGTTTTACATATACAGTGAGGAAAAAAAGTGTTTGATCCCCTGCTGATTTTGTACGTTTGCCCACTGACTAAGAAATTATCAGTCTATAATTTTAATGGTAGGTTTATTTGAACAGTGAGAGACAGAATAACAACCAAAAAATCCAGAAAAAAGCATGCCAAAAATGTTATAAATTGATTTGCATTTTAATGAGGGAAATAAGTATTTGACCCCCTCTCAATCAGAAAGATTTCTGACTCCCAGGTGTCTTTTATACAGGTAACGAGCTGAGATTAGGAGCACACTTTTAAAGGGAGTGCTCCTAATCTCAGTTTGTTACCTGTATAAAAGACACCTGTCCACAGAAGCAATCAATCAATCAGATTCCAAACTCTCCACCATGGCCAAGACCAAAGAGCTCTCCAAGGAAGTCAGGGACAAGATTGTATACCTACACAAGGCTGGAAAGTGCTACAAGACCATCGCCAAGCAGCTTGGTGAGAAGGTGACAACAGTTGGTGTGATTATTCGCAAATGGAAGAAACACAAAAGAACTGTCAATCTCCCTCGGCCTGCGGCTCCATGCAATATCTCACCTCGTGGAGTTGCAATGATCATGAGAACGGTGAGGAATCAGCCCAGAACTACACGGGAGGATCTTGTCAATGATCTCAAGGCAGCTGGGACCATAGTCACCAAGAAAACAATTGGTAACACACTACGCCGTGAAGGACTGAAATCCTGCAGCGCCCGCAAGGTCCCCCTGATCAAGAAAGCACATATACAGGCCCGTCTGAAGTTTGCCAATGAACATCTGAATGATTCAGAGGAGAACTGGGTGAAAATGTTGTGGTCAGATGAGACCAAAATCGAGCTGTTTGGCATCAACTCAACTCACCGTGTTTGGAGGAGGAGGAATGCTGCCTATGACCCCAAGAACACCATCCCCACTGTCAAACATGGAGGTAGAAACATTATGCTTTGGGGGTGTTTTTCTGCTAAGGGGACAGGACAACTTCACCACATCAAAGGGATGATGGACGGGGCCATGTACCGTCAAATCTTGGGTGAGAACCTCCTTCCCTCAGCCAGGGCATTGAAAATGGGTCGTGGATGGATATTCCAGCATGATAATGACCCAAAACACACGGCCAAGGCAACAAAGGAGTGGCTCAAGAAGAAGCACATTAAGGTCCTGGAGTGGCCTTGCCAGTCTCCAGACCTTAATCCCATAGAAAATCTGTGGAGGGAGCTGAAGGTTCGAGTTGCCAAACGTCAGCCTCGAAACCTTAATGACTTGGAGAAGATCTGCAAAGAGGAGTGGAACAAAATCCCTCCTGAGATGTGTGCAAAGCTGGTGGCCAACTACAAGAAACGTCTGACCTCTGTGATTGCCAATAAGGGTTTTGCCACCAAGTACTAAGTCATGTTTTGCAGAGGGGTCAAATACTTATTTCCCTCATTAAAATGCAAATCAATTGATAACATTTTTGACCTGCGTTTTTCTGGATGTTTTTGTTGTTATTCTGTCTCTCACTGTTGAAATAAACCGACCATTAAAATTATAGACTGATCATTTCTTTGTCAGTGGGCAACCGTACAAAATCAGCAGGGGATCAAATACTTTTTTCCCTCACTGTATAGGTAGGAGCTACCTAATGTCATTTTTGGTGAATTTTGACATTTACAAGCAAATGTGAACGAGAGACATAGTGCAGATGAACAAAGTTTTGACACATGCTTGTCTGAAGGAAGAACAATACTGACTCTGGAACAGCATGTCCTGTGCACACTCTGTGTGGAATCTGAAGTCGCTAGGGCAACGGGACTGCCTGCTCTGCTCGGAGAAGAGGGTTGGGCGCAGACGGGCCGAGAACGGAGAGGAGAAAAAACTCAAGGAAATCAAGATTGTGACAGCTGTACAAATGTCTCATCCAAAGGACTTTGACTTCTCAAACACGGCAGAAAGCTAACAATATGATGCCCCATCACCTTATTAATTCAGCCACTTACTTAGATTAACTAGCAAGTTAAATTTAGGGGTCGGGTTAACGCAGTATTTTGCGTTTTTCATGCAGGAAAAAAAGATCAAGCGCATTAGAAATATTGTGTTGCGTTTTGTAAATGCAGATGTAAAATGCTTCTTATTGTAATTTCTGCTCTGCATCAGACTAATTTTATGCTTCAGTTACATCTTCTCCACTCGGATGAGAGTTCACGAACGGGCGTTCTTTCAGCAGATGGCGCTCTGACTGATGTGTAGCTACTTTACTCCTGAACTTTTCTCCGGTTAAATGCAAGATTAACAATACGCAAAACATTAGGAAATGTAGCTGGCTACATTTAGAAATATGGTCATGCAGCATTTTGCAAAAAAATTGTAAGGTCATTTACTTGTGTGGCTGCCAGCCAAATAGCGTTGCACTTCTGTTGTCATCTGATGAAAATGAAGCTATTTTCTGCCGAATGTGTTGTGTTAATGTATTTTCTGTGAAGGAAAACTATAGTTGCACATCCCTGAGCACACTATTGAAGCAAACATTTTTACTTTGGGGACCCCTGTCAATGCACAGCTGGACTCACCTGCTCCCACTTTCTCCCGTTGTGCTATTTACAAACAAACATGTGACTGGCTCAACTGTTCTGGGGAACTACAGTAAGCTTCATAATGTAAAATAATGTGACAGGTGAAATTAAGAACATGATCTGCTTTATCTCCTAACATATTGCAAAAGTTAATTGCAGGTATTTATTTAAGCTGTAAATGTTCAAATGTATTGAAAAACTTCAAAGAAATAGTTTCAAAAGTATTGAAAAACCATCCCATGGCTATTTCCAAATACCCTGCTATATGGTGGATATACGGTATACCGCCCAAGCCTAGTAGGGATGTAACGATTCACTGAGATACACATTGGTCCCCGGTTCAAATGTTTAAGATGCAAGTGCATCAGCCCGTGGGACCCCACTGTGGGACCCCATTGATCATCCTTGAGATGTTTCTACAACTTCATTGGTGTCCACCTGTGGTAAATTCAATTGATTGGACATGATTTGGAAAGGCACACACCTGTCAATATAAGGTCCCACAGTTGACAGTCAAAGGAGCCTAAGCACACTGTCAAGACGACGCTGGCCCAGCCAGAGCCCGGACTTGAACACGATCTAACATCTCTGGAGAGACCTGAAAATAGCTGTGCAGTGAAGCTCCCCATACATCCTGACAGAGCTTGAGAGTATTTGCAGAGAAGAATGGGAGAAACTCCCCAAATACAGATGTGCCAAGCTTGTAGTGTCATACCCAAGAAGACTCGAGGCTGTAATCACTGCCAAAGGTGCTTCAACAAAGTACTGAGTAAAGGGTCTGAATACTTATGTAAATGTGATATTTCAGTTTATATATATATATATGTGTATATATATATGTATATATATGTGTGTGTGTGTGTGTGTATGTGTGTGTATATATATATATATATATATATATATATATATATATATATATATTATATATTATATATATATATATATACACACACGCATTTGCACAAATTTCTAAAAACCTTTTTTGATTTGTCATTATGGGGTATTGTGTGTAGATTGATTAGGCGGCATGTAGCTTAGTGGTTAAGAGCGTTGTGCCAGTAACCGAAAGGTCGCTGGTTCTAATCCCCAAGCCGACTAGGTGAAAAATCTGTCGATGTGCCCTTGAGCAAGGCACTTAACCCTAATTGCTCCTGTAAGTCGCTCTGGATAAGAGCGTCTGCTAAATTACTAAAATGTAAATGTAAAAATGAGGGGTTAAAACAACTAAATCAATTTTTGAATAAGGCTGTAACGTAACAAAATGTGGAAAAAGTGAAGGGGTCTAAATACTTTCCGAATGCGCTGTACATGTACATCATTTACATGAGCAGGCGGGTTTGGGAAGATGAGATGTAGTCATTGTTTGTGTGTCTGTAAGTTATTGTTTGTATGTATAAGTTTGTATATATATATATATATATATATAAAATATATATATATATATATATATATATATATATATATATATATATATAAAATATACTGCTCAAAAAAATAAAGGGAACACTTAAACAACACAATGTAACTCCAAGTCAATCACACTTCTGTGAAATCAAACTGTCCACTTAGGAAGCAACACTGATTGACAATAAATGTCACATGCTGTTGTGCAAATGGAATAGACAACAGGTGGAAATTATAGGCAATTAGCAAGACACCCCCAATAAAGGACTGGTTTTGCAGGTGGTGACCACAGACCACTTCTCAGTTCCTATGCTTCCTGGCTGATGTTTTGGTCACTTTTGAATGCTGGCGGTGCTTTCACTCTAGTGGTAGCATGAGACGGAGTCTCGACCCACACAAGTGGCTCAGGTAGTGCAGCTCATCCAGGATGGCACATCAATACGAGCTCTGGCAAGAAGGTTTGCTGTGTCTGTCAGCGTAGTGTCCAGAGCATGGAGGTGCTACCAGGAGACAGGCCAGTACATCAGGAGACGTGGAGGAGGCCGTAGGAGGGCAACAACCCAGCAGCAGGACTGCTACCTCCGCCTTTGTGCAAGGAGAAGCAGGAGGAGCACTGCCAGAGCCCTGCAAAATGACCTCCAGCAGGCCACAAATGTGCATGTGTCTGCTCAAACGGTCAGAAACAGACTCCATGAGGGTGGTATGAGGGCCCGACGTCCACAGGTGGGGGTTTTGCTTACAGCCCAACACCGTGCAGGACGTTTGGCATTTGCCAGAGAACACCAATATTGGCAAATTCGCCACTGGCGCCCTGTGCTCTTCACAGATGAAAGCAGGTTCACACTGAGCACATGTGACAGAGTCTGGAGACGCCGTGGAGAACGTTCTGCTGCCTGCAACATCCTCCAGCATGACCGGTTTGGCGGTGGGTCAGTCATGGTGTGGGGTGGCATTTCTTTGGGGGCCGCACAGCCCTCCATGTGCTCGCCAGAGGTAGCCTGACTGCCATTAGGTACCGAGATGAGATCCTCAGACCCCTTGTGAGACCATATGCTGGTGCGGTTGGCCCTGGGTTCCTCCTAATGCAAGACAATGCTAGACCTCATGTGGCTGGAGTGTGTCAGCAGTTCCTGCTAGAGGAAGGCATTGATGCTATGGACTGGCCCGCCCGTTCCCCAGACCTGAATCCAATTGAGCACATCTGGGACATCATGTCTCGCTCCATCCACTAACGCCACGTTGTACCACAGACTGTCCAGGAGTTGGCGGATGCTTTAGTCCAGGTCTGGGAGGAGATCCCTCAGGAGACCATCCGCCACCTCATCAGGAGCATGCCCTGGCGTTGTAGGGAGGTCATACAGCCACGTGGAGGCCACACACACTACTGAGCCTCATTTTGACTTGTTTTAAGGACATTACATCAAAGTTGGATCAGCCTGTAGTATGGTTTTCCACTTTAATTTTGAGGGTGACTCCAAATCCAGACCTCCATGGGTTGATAAATTTGATTTCCATTGATAATTTTTGTGTGATTTTGTTGTCAGCACATTCAACTATGTAAAGAAAAAAGTATTTAATAAGATTATTTCATTCATTCAGATCTAGGATGTGTTATTTTAGTGTTCCCTTAATTTTTTTGAGCAGTGTATATATACACACTCACTCACTCACTCACTCACTCACTCACTACCGGTCAAAAGTTTTAGAACGCCTCAATTTTTCCTGTTTTTATTGAAATGTTAACCCATTACTTGTTCCCTGAAAAGGGCCTTTTTTCTCTCTCTCTCTGGTAGTTTACCACTTACCTTTGTACCATTTCAGGCTATTCACTGGACTAGAACTGCTTAAATAAAAATTAAAAAACTGGAAAAATGGGGGTGTTCTAAAACTTTTGACCAGTAGTGTGTATATATATAGCCTAAATCTAGAAAGCAAACTGACTTGAACTGGAACTATTGTCTTGGTCCATTTGAATTTCAAGTGGACTCGTTAACACCACCAAAACAGAAAAACGACACGTTAGAAGGGACAAAGAGAGGCAGCTTATTGCCACATCAGCAAGGTAAACATGTGGGAACTTATTACATGGCGTTGTCTCTCACATTGGGAAAAAGAGTGCCAAGTCTAAGGAAGAACTGGTTCAGGAAAATAAAAAAATTGTTAGAAAAGAGGCTACAGGACGTGAGCAGACAACTGAACCACATTAAGAAACTGCCTGAAAAAGATACCAGCGTTTCAGAGCTCACATGGGAGCCAAAATGGGCTAGATTAGTTTAGCCAGTGAAAACTTAAGGCCTTGACGGCTGTTTTTGTTGTTGCTTTGTGATATAGAAGATGTTTTTTCTAGTTTCAAGGATTAATAACCCTACCCACCACCTAGCGAAGGCATGGAGCTCCTCATGTCAAGAAGTGGCATAGACCTACTCAAGTTGTCACTGTCCAGTAGCTATATGATGGCACATGCTCATAGTGATTGACAGACAATCCATAGAAATAATATAAACATGGAATGGGACATAATGTCTGTGTTTCTTGCGTTAGGCTTTATGCACCTCCTCTCAAAGTGTTTGCTATATGTGTGGGTGTCTTTATACTCAATTCTAACCTATTGTTTGAGGCTGGGTGTGATGTTGCTTTGGCCGACTACTAACATTCTCTGAACATTTGTCTTTGAACAATGTTACCATAACTGCATCTTCCATTGAAGTAGTATTGCGTGAATGTGTCCTGTTACTAATTATGCCGCTTTGGGCTGTGCATAATATATTGTCCATTGATGCTGTCTGTGAAAAGGATGTTTGTCTGTTTTCTCTAGTTGATATGTCTGGATTTGACTGTATGCCTCAGTATTAACCCTCCCCTTACCCCCTTCCTTCTCCTATGCAGAGAAGGCAGGCTCAGCGCCAGCAGGGGGCGCCTCTCGAATGAGCGGCAGCAGCAGCTCCTCTGACTCTGGCAGCAGCAGCTCCAGTGGCTCCAGTTCAGAAAGCAGTGACTCCGATTGATCAGAGAAAGACCCCCATACGTTGAGTCCCTCTCTCACTTTAGTTAATTTACCCCCCTTTTTAGCTAGTAGTCTACTCTCTTTTTTCTTCCCGTGGATGACTTTTATAAGATAATGAAAATACGTTCGATGACTGAGGATATTGATAATGTTTTGTATTTAGAAATGCCTTTAAAGAAAGAACGTAGGAAACGTGTAAGAAGATATAGCTGACTGAACATAGTCAGGGTTTGTTTTTGCTGGCTCTCAAAGGGAAATGCCTGGTATCACCAGAACAACATGTGTTAGTTCTTTTTTTTTTTTTTTTTTTTTTTGACTATGTAAGTAGTAAACTGTTAAGAAACACAGATTGATTTAGGTTTGGATAAAATTGTCTCAAGGAACAAATATGGTCTTTCTCTTCATGGGATGGCTGTTGCCTCTAGTTTGACCTTTGCCACCTCACATTATTACTTTGTTTTTCTCGGTTTTATGGATAGAGCTATATTTAAGAAATTAAGATAATTGTTATTTTTATGATCACATCTAATTTCCGTTGACAATGTAAAACAAATGGTTTTAACGATCATCTATAGCAGAGAATTGATAACAGTTTATTTTTGTTCTCAATCTTCCATTCTCCATTCAGTGTTTGTAAATCTGTTGTCTCAATGGTCTGTTCAATGTATTTGACGGTTAACACTAGACTGCGGTTGAGGAGTACATTGACTTAATCATGGCCCTACTTGTATTTACTGAGTGTTTTATCTACACATTTGTGGCAAAGTAAAGTTGCTATTTGATATTCTGTCCCCAGTATGTGGTGGCATATACAAATTCACTTTTTGATGCCAGTGTTAATGTTAAATGCTCCCCTACTAAGATGTAACACACATCACACACTCTTGTGGTTTGTTTCCCAGCCTGTTTGTATATTTGGCATGTGCCATATCTGACAACTTTCACTATTGAATGTAATAACTTTTTCCTTTGTCTGTGTATGGGCTAGTCTTTCATTTGAACATGGTTATATTCCATATGTAGGTGAATTAACACTTACAGTATAGCCTGTTTCTTTTAAGAGTGGAGAGCAATGGGCTCTCCGTCTCCTCTGTGTAAACGACTAATTGCCACGTGTACAAAAACTTACTCAAGACAGAACATTTGAATCTAAAAGTAAATAATCATATAATTGTAATTTTGTTAATATTTGAGCATTACAAACACCTCTGTAAACGAAACTTGGTAGATGTGTCATAATACACAATCTAGTCTTCCTTCCAAATTCAGAATCATGAATTCAAACTGCTTCTTGTTTACCTTTTACAATACACCTATTGTGACTGGATTTTCACAATTATGTATCTGTCATTTATGAGGTGGTAAGTGTATTTTCTATCAATATGAGATAATTTACAACTGCAGTTCACGAAGCTGAGATCATTTGGTTAGTTGTTAGTAGTGATGATGTTTTAAACTTTATCTGCTATATTCCCATTAACCTCATTATACAGATTCAGACAGCCTCTTACATAAAAAATATAGCTGGGTTTGCCTGAGGGATGTCATACGAGTTGAGACTTGAGTATATAAATAATTGTTTTCACCATATTCACTTATTTGTTCATTTTAGTTCTTGGTCAACATACAATAGATAATTTTTATATTTTAATAAAATAATTTTATGTATTTGCATGCACTCCTGCTGTAACTTTCTGAAATATGTTTTAGCACTGAATAGTAACTTCTGTAGACATCAATCTTTGAGAACTAAAGATGAATGTTGTAGTTTTAGGGTTGTTTAAGGGTGAAATTACATAGGGATGCAGGGCAAACAAAAAGTTAATATTTGATGTAATTATTTACATGGGATACCTTATTTTCTGAGTTCCTTTGTTTTCATAAATAAACCACATAAACATACATGATTGTGAGCTCCTTTGTATCCCATCCACATCACAGCTGTTTAGGCCAATAACTGGCAGGGGCATAGCTATGTCAAAGGTTTGTGGTAAGTCAGAACTTATAGTAGTAGACAGACATTTTATTGAAAAAGCACACTTCTATTCCACATGACAGTACACATAATCAACCTTTACTTGCTGTTGGAACGGTTTGTTTATTTTTTGTAAATGTGAGACAAGCACACATATTGACAATACTGCAGTTTGTCAGTTTACTTACAATAATACTGCATTTAAATGCAAAAAAATCAAGATAAAATATACATAGGCCTGAGCTTATACTGCCATGCCCCAATACAGTGAGGGAAAAAAGTATTTGATCCCCTGGTGATTTTGTACGTTTGCCCACTGACAAAGACATGATCAGTCTATACTTTTAATGGTAGGTTTATTTGAACAGTGAGAGACAGACTAACAACAAATAAATCCAGAAAAACTCATGTCAAAAATGTTATGAATTGATTTGCATTTTAATGAGGGAAATAAGTATTTGACCCCTCTGCAAAACATGACTTAGTACTTTGTGGCAAAACCCTTGTTGGCAATCACAGAGGTCAGACGTTTCTTGTAGTTGGCCACCAGGTTTGCACACATCTCAGGAGGGATTTTGTCCCACTCCTCTTTGCAGATCTTCTCCAAGTCATTAAGGTTTCGAGCCTGACGTTTGGCAACTCAAACCTTCAGCTCCCTCCACAGATGTTCTATGGGATTAAGGTCTGGAGACTGGCTAGGCCACTCCACGACCTTAATATGCTTCTTCTTGAGCCACTCCTTTGTTGCCTTGGCCGTGTGTTTTGGGTCATTGTCATGCTGGAATACCCATCCCCGACCCATTTTCAATGCCCTGGCTGAGGGAAGGAGGATCTCACCCAAGATTTGACGGTACATGGCGCCATCCATCGTCCCTTTGATGCGGTGAAGTTGTCCTGTCCCCTTAGCAGAAAAACACCTCCAAAGCATAATGTTTCCACCTCCATATTTGACAGTGGGGATGGTGTTCTTGGGGTCATAGGCAGCATTCCTCCTCCTCCAAACACGGCGAGTTCAGTTGATGCCAAAGAGCTCGATTTTGGTCTCATCTGACCACAACACTTTTACCCAGTTCTCCTCTGAATCATTCAGATGTTCATTGGCAAACGGGCCTGTATATGTGCTTTCTTGAGCAGGGGGACCTTGCGGGCGCTGCAGGATTTCAGTCCTTCACGGCATAGTGTGTTACCAATTGTTTTCTTGGTGACTATGGTCCCAGCTGCCTTGAGATCATTGACAAGATCCTCCCGTGTAGTTCTGGGCTGATTCCTCACCGTTCTCATGATCATTGCAACTCCACGAGGTGAGATCTTGCATGGAGCCCCAGGCCGAGGGAGATTGACAGTTATTTTGTGTTTCTTCCATTTGCGAATAATCGCACCAACTGTTGTCACCTTCTCACCAAGCTGCTTGGCGATGGTCTTGTAGCCCATTCCAGCCTTGTGTAGGTCTACAATCTTGTCCCTGACATCCTTGGAGAGCTCTTTGGTCTTGGCCATGGTGGAGAGTTTGGAATCTGATTGATTGATTGCTTCTGTGGACAGGTGTCTTTTATACAGGTAACAAACTAAGATTAGGAGCACTCCCTTTAAGAGTGTGCTCCTAATCTCAGCTCGTTACCTGTATAAAAGACACCTGGGTGCCAGAAATCTTTCTGATTGAGAGGAGGTCAAATACTTATTTGCCTCATTAAAATGCAAATCTATTTATAACATTTTTGACATGTGTTTTTCTGGATTTTTTTGTTGTTATTCTGTCTCTCACTGTTCAAATAAACCTACCATTAAAATTATAGACTGATCATTTCTTTGTCAGTGGGCAAACTTACAAAATCAGCAGGGGATCAAATACTTTTTTCCCTCACTGTACATGCACAGGTAGCCTCTTTTTAGAATCCGAGATTGAAATACTTACACATTCATCTCTAACATAACGTAGGCTCAGCATTCCCGAACAGTCTAATTACAAATCAGGATGTTGAACAAACTTCATTTCAACTTACTTTACCTGTTGTCCGCTGATATTTGTCCCTATGTCGGCGGTAATCTGATACAAAATATCCACAGGTAAGTGTTATCAAACCGAACTTCAGTACGCTGGTCTGTATATCAGTTTGTATTTCGGTTTTTATTTTCAATACTGATGCAATTCGCACATGACAAACACTTGCACAATATGGCCGAGCCTAACCAAACCACAGACCGAACAGCAAACACTTCCAGCTGATTGCAACGTGCTTCAGTCCACTAAGTTCGGTGTTCGGTTACAATCGGCTATTGGTGATATATTGTGCATCACATGCAATGCCTCGAGACTGAAATGGCAAGCTGCGCGGCAGAAAGTCGGGTAAACAACACTTTCCTGTGGATACCCTATCTCCACCTCCTACCGCCAAAAGGACCAACAGCATGTACAACCGGTAAAGTAAGTATAAATGCTTTATTTAACATTCTGGCTTGTAGAATAGAGTAACCATGGTAACAGTCTGATGTTTAGGCAAATGCACAGGCTACTTTGCTTTGAGCAGCACAATGGTTAACCAGTGAATGGTCATGACATCTTTCTGGCTGAGATTGACACATTTATTGACCGACATCTTTCAGGGCACTCAAGCCTTATCAGCGCCATATGGTTTTTGCATAGCTAAGCTGTTTACAAATATGGAAGTGTAGGGCGAATACATATTAGGTTAGTGCTATCTGGGATCCTTGGGACGTGCCTAGCCTAAACCCTTACCGTTGAACATTTAAACGTCAATGGGGTGATGTCAGAGTGGGGACGTCCCAAGGATACTGTTTCGACTTTTCCATAAATGTTAATGTGTCACGATAACTATCACATAATCGAACATATTAAGGAACGTCTGGTGTCAGCAGGTGGAGCCACTGTGACTGTTCATTTGTCCCGTACCACGACTGCCTAGTTTCCACACTGACTGTACCATGTACTTTAACTCCGACTGATGTAGTTACTCGGTGGTCCCTGTTTCTGGGCTCAACACCCTTCTAAGGGGGTCAGAGGGCATGCAATAGCTGTGAAATGGTTGTTTCTGGTGCATTTTGAAGGGAAAATACATCCCAAACTTTCCTGATGGTGAGACCATTAAAATATAACTTTCCCCTCCAAAAATGAGCCTAACAACATATTGGTCCATATTATCAGGCTGGTGTGTTATTTAGCAAAAAGCATTATCGGTCACACTTTGTCATACTATCAACAAACTATCTGTTGATAAGCAACTGCTTGCTAATGTTACAGTTAGGGTTAGGTTTAGAATAAGGGTAAGGGTTAAGGTTAGGGTAAGTGCTGAACAATTAACCGAAATGTCTGTACTTTTTTGGATTTAAAACAATTCTGTGTGTTTATTTTATGCCTACTATGGAAGAATGCGCAATCGTGAGGGGATTTAGAGAGCAGCTGTTGCTTCGCAAGGTATCTCTACCTGAAAATACAAGATCTAAGTGATTGATAGTTGGTATTCCGCAGTCATAAAAGTATGCCTTATTTACTTTGAAGAACTACCAAATAGTGATTTTGTCAGACAGCATAGGCAGCAGCTCTATAAAGATGAGATGACTTGAAATGAAATAATAAAGTAATCAAATAAAACAAATGTAATATACACAACAACTGAAATATTTTATTAAAGTAAAGTCGTGAATAAATGATGGTTAATAAGTGATAAGCAGTAATGGGCAGTCACTACCATCATGGGACTTTTATTAATTGTTTTATTCTATGTTACAGCATTCAACCCGCATAATGCATAGTGCATTTATTGTTTTTTAATTGTATTATAGAAATGGAAAACCGTGATTATGTTTTAATGATCTAACCGAAACTGAACAGAACTCAAAAAGCACTAATCGCTGAGAACTAGTGTTAGGGTTAGGATAAGGGTTAAGATGTTAACAGAATGTGTAATTTAGCATATTAAACACAAAACTATGTTTCAAGTGAGAATTAGAAAGGGGTGATGCTGAAAAATAAAATGTATATATATTTTAAAAAATATGTGTAGTTCCAGTAGTTAGCTACACCGCTACATGGCAAAACTACTGAAAACACTACCTAGATTTGAATTTTGTTCAACTACCACCAAGCTACTGCAAAATGTAGTTAAATTACTAGTTGAACTACATGTAGTTCACCACTCCCCAGTGGTGTAGTGCTATTTCTTTATGTGAGGGAGTGCAAAAAAAAATATGTAAATCAGTTCATCAATCAAAGTTAGTCCTGACAGATATAGACTATTGAATAGCCTATCATTATAGAATATGCAGAAAATGCATCCTCCAATTGCAACATCTGCCTATGCCCACACTTAGGCATACCTAATTTTAAAATAGGCCATCATTACTGTCAGTCGTGAATTATAATTATTTATGTTTTACCAGTTAAAAGTCCAAACTGCATCTGCATGCTAATCACTTGATTGACCTCAATCAGTTGGGAATATGCATTTAGTTCATAAACTACATGACCAAAAGTATGTGGACACCTGTTCGTCAAACATCTCATTCCAAAATCATGGGCATTAATATGGAGTGGTCCCCCCTTTGCTGCTATAACAGCCTCCTCTCTTCTGAGAAGGCTTTCCACTAGATGTTGGTACATCGCTGCAGGTACTTGCTTCCATTCACCTTTAGTGAGGTCGGGCACTGATGTTGGGCGATTAGGCGTTCCAATTCATCCCAGAGGTGTTCGATGGGGTTGAGGTCAGGTCTCTGTGCAGGCCAGTCAAGTTCTTCCACACCGATCTTGACAAACCATTTCTGTATGGACCTCGCTTTGTGCACGGGGGCAAATTGGAACCACAGAATCATCTAGAATGTCATTGTATGCTGTAGCGTTAAGATTCCCCTTCACTGGAACTAAGAGGCCTAGCCCGAACCATGAAAAATAGCCCCAGACCATTATTCCTCCACCAAACTTTACAGTTGGCACTATGCATTGGGGCAAGTAGCGATCTCCTGGCATCCGACAAACCCAGATTAGTCCGTCGGACTGCCAGATGGTGATTCATCACTCTAGAGAACGTGTTTCCACTGCTCCAGAGTCCAATGGTGGCGAGCTTTACACCACTCCAGCCGACGCTTGGCATTGAGCATGGTGATCTTAGGCTTGTGTGCAGCTGTTCGGCCATGGAAACCCATTTCATGAAGCTCCCGACGAACAGTTATTGTGCTGACATTGCTTCCAGATGCAGTTTGGAACTCGGTAGTGAGTGTTGCAACTGAGGACAGACGATTTTTACGTGCTACGCACTTCAGCCCTCGGTGGTCCCGTTCATTGAGCTTGTGTGGCCTACCACTTAGCGGCTGAGCCGTTGTTGCTCCTAGACGTTTCCACTTCACAATAACAGCACTTACAGTTGACTGGGGCAGCTCGAGCAGGGCAGAAATTTGACGAACTGACTAGTTGGAAAGGTGGCATCCTATGACGGTGCCACCTGAGCTCTTCAATAAGGCCATTATACTGACAATGTTTGTGTATGGAGATTGCATGACTGTGTGCTTAATTTTATACACCTGTCAACAACAGGTGTGGCTGAAATAGCCAGAATCCACTAATTTGAAGGGTTGTCCACATACTTTTGTATATAGTGTATATATTAGATCCGAATAAACCAATAAACAATCAAAGCATATGTGACCGACCGCCTTGAATCGGTCTTATGTAGCAACATTTGAAATTGTGTTTTTTACACATAGAAGTTGAGACTCAGAGCTACAAAATGGTATATAATACGCTGCATTTGAGGAACATTTGGAAAGTAATTCTGCTTTGAAAATTGATAAACTTGTAACGCCCACTTTTGGAGAAAATGGCCCTCAAATGCTTTGGTACACCTACTGGAGAGCTCTTTTGTCTACAACCATTCAATATTGTTCACACCCTCTTAAGCCTTAGCTCCACCCATAACTTTAAGGATTCACATCACATTTACATCATTTAGCAGACGCTCTTATCCAGAGCGACTTTCAAATAGGTGCATTCAACTTATGATAGCCAGTTGGGGGGTAGGGGGGGGTAGGTAGAAGGATTACTTTATACTATTCCAGGTATTCCTTAAAGAGGTAGGCCATGTGAGGCCATGTGCTAAAGGTCATGTAGTGTGGTAAAGATTAAGACTAAAAGTGGTAAAAGTAGTAGCCTACAATTAGGACAACATTTCAGGTAAACAGAAAGTGTCCAGATAAAACTATTTTATAAATATTAGATGACGCTTACACAGACACACTTGTCTAAATTGATGGGTCATGTGAAAGAAATGCTATAACCCCCAGTCACATCTTGCTAAGTGGATGGGTCTCTACAGAAGGTGTAAACAGTACAGCGAAATGGTTACTTGCATAGTAGCAATATCAAAAATAGATAGTGTCAATATAAAGAAAAAAAGAACAAGTGTCAATGCCAGTAGAGAAAGAACAAAATAATGATATCAGTGATACTGGGGATAGATGAGGTAGTTATATGCATACAATCAGGGGTAAAGTGGCTGAGAGCAACGTATTGCTTGTGTGTTAGGAGAGAGTCATGTGAATGTCCATAGAGGCACTGCAGATAGTGCTGATGACTGGGAACTCGCCCCCAGTGATGAACTGGTCTGTCCGAACCATGCATCAACAAGGGTATCTATATTCGGAGTGCCTGTTTCTGTCCTGCCCTTGACTTTGGTGCAGGGCATGTGATGTCCATAGCCTCTTCGTCGCAAAACTCCCTGATCTTCTCAAAAAGAAAAGTTTGTCTAGCTGTGTCCAGTCCACGCGGGAGGAAGGATGTCAGCGTTGCGCAGCAGCTGAAACCTGGTCCCGACTGAGTCCGAACGCTCCTTGGCGACAACAACAACACCAGGCTCCAGAGCATCGAAGCTGTAAAACAGGAAATAACACAAAAGAAATTGAAGACATTACAACCTTGCATAAAATCTATTCACCTCCCAAGTTTAGATAAGAAGAATAACCTCATACAATGCAATTAAAATTATATTCACCTGAAATGCTGGTGCTGCTTGATCTGTGGCAGCGGCCTGAAGTACGGAGTCAGGTGTTGTTGCCAGCCATAGCTTTCCACCAGCACCGTACCATCCTCCAGTCCAACCAGCTGTGGGATGTTGACCCCTGTCACAGTGCTGTCCTTCACATCACAAGCAATCTCGGACAAAGTGTTCACTCTGGTCTTTCTGAAGCACTGCTTGATGAGGCCGAATCACAAGTCGGGGGAAAACTTGGTGTGCCCTGTGATCAGGAAGTGAAAGTCCAGACTGTGGTGGAGCTTGTGCATGGTCCGCCAGGCACAATACCAGAGCACAAACTTGTTCTTGTTTTGGCCACTGCAGTTATCACAATTCAGGTCCACACGTGTTTCCCCGACTCCGTAGTTGGGGAAGAAATGGTGCATGTAGTTGATGACTGCGTTGCTGCCTTTGCTGGATGATATGCCTTCATCAATTAAGTGGTTGACTTGTTGACTGGTGAGTCAGGCGTGTTCTACTGATGCTGAAAGACAAATTCCAGACACAAATATTTTGGCATTATTATACAATAGATAGCCGTAATCACCGTCAGACACACCTGGCTAACTTGATGGGTCATGTAATCATCTGGCGAATCATCTGGACTCTACCTTTCTTAAAAACTACAAAGAGTCACTCATTGGCCCCATTACTAAGGTCACCAACACATCTATTGGTCTCGGGGTGTTTCCAAGGGTATGGAAGTCGGCCATAATAACGGCCATATTTAAATCAGGCGACCCTGCTGACGTGAGTAACTACAGGCCCATTAGTATACTACCTGTGGTGTCAAAGGTTGTTGAAAAGTGTGTAGCAGAACAACTGATTGCCCACCTCAACAACAGCCCCTTCACATTACATTCCATGCAGTTTGGCTTCAGAGCGAAACACTCCACAGAAATGGCCAACTGCTTTTTTCTGGAAAATGTGAAGTCCAAGATGGACAAAGGGGGCGTTGTTGGGGCTGTGTTTCTGGACCTAAGGAAGGCTTTTGATACTGTTAACCATGAGATTCTCATCACAAAATTGTCCAAGTTCAACTTTTCCCCCCGATGCCTTGAGATGGATGAAATCATACCTTGAAGGCAGAACTCAGTGTGTCAGAGTGAGCAATGAGCTATCGCCCACTCTTAGCTATGATGTGGGTGTGCCCCAAGGGTCAATACTGGGGCCCCTCCTGTTCAGCCTGTACATTAATGATCTGCCTTCTGTCTGTACTGGGTCTGAAGTTCAAATGTATGCAGATGATACAGTGATATATGTGCATGCAAAGAGCAAACAACAAGCTGCACAAGAACTCACTACTGTAATGGTCCAGGTTACAAAGTGGCTCAGTGACTCGTGTTTGCATCTCAATGTGAAAAAAACAGTTTGCATGTTCTTCACAAAGAGGGCAACAGATGCTACTGAGCCAGAAGTCTATGTGTCAGGGGAGAAGCTCCAGGGGGTATCTGATTTTAAGTACCTTGGCATCATACTTGATTCCAACCTCTCTTTTAAAAAGCATGTGAAAAAGGTAATTCAAATAACCAAATTCAACCTAGCTAATTTCCGATTTATACGAAATTGTTTGACTACAGAGGTAGCAAAACTGTACTTCAAATCTATGATACTCCCCCACTTAACATACTGCTTGACTAGTTGGGCCCAAGCTTGCTGTACAACAGTAAGACCTATTCAGTCTGTCTACAAACAGGCTCTCAAAGTGCTTGATAGGAAGCCCAATAGCCATCATCACTGTCACATCCTTAGAAAGCATGAGCTCCTGAGTTGGGAAAATCTTGTGCAATACACCGATGCATGTCTTGTATTCAAGATCCTAAATGGCTTGGCTCCCCCTCCACTCAGTATTTTTGTTAAACAGAAAACCCAAACATATGGCAGCAGATCCACAAGGTCTGCCATGAGAGGTGACTGTGTAGTTCCCCTAAGGAAAAAGCACCTTTAGTAAATCTGCTTTTTCTGTGAGAGCTTCCCATGTCTGGAATACACTGCCATCAGACACACACAACTGCACCACATATCACACTTTCACAAAATGCTTGAAGACATGGCTAAAGGTCAATCAGATTTGTGAACATGGTCCCTAGCTGTGTGTTGCCGCTTTCCATGTCTGTTGTCTGTAACTTGTGAGGTGTGGAAACACTTTGTTGCTTTTATGAATTTTGTCTTGCTGCTTTTTGTTCTATGTTGCTCTGTCTGTATGCTACGTCTTGCTTGTCCTATGTTGCTATGTCTGTATGCTATGTCTTGTTCTATGTTGTTATTGTCTATATTGTAATTGTTTTTAATAACCTGCCCAGGGACTGCGGTTGAAAATTAGCCGGCTGGCTAAAACCGGCACTTTTACTGAAACGTTGATTAATGTGCACTGTCCCTGTAAAAAAATAAATAAACTCAAACTCAAGTCTTTTGTTAAGGCAAATCGCTTGCTGAGATAATATTACTACACAGATCATAAACAGAATGTTAGCTAGTGACCCAGTCATCTAACGTCTGATAGCTAGCTAAGAGTATGCTTTAACTTGGGGTCTTTTGTTTAGACATCTAGCTAGCTAGCTAGCTAGCTAGCTAAACAATTAACAATAATCCAAATCCATAGAGTACTAGCAATACAAACTGATTGTCATAGCTAGCTAAAGTTAACCAAATAGGTTCAATGTTAGCTAGTTAGCTAGCTAACATTAGGCTATAACTAGAAATACAAATGGCTTGCTGAGATAATATTACTACACAGATCATAATGTTAGCTAGTGAGCCAGCCATCTAACGTCTGCTAGCTAGCTAACAGTACGCTTTAACTTGGGGTCTTTTGTTTAGACATCTGGCAAGCTAGCTAAACAATAACTTGCAATGAAAACAACTTTCTGACAAAATTAGAAACATATAATATCTGAAACTGTAGCTAGACTCTTACCCGTATACATGGATGAATGCTTCACGGCAGACTGCAACCCCTTTCATTAAATAAGACGTCCAGTGTCGTTTCCATTTTGTTTGTACAGCTTGCTTGGCCCGTTGTGTCAAATCACTCTGGTTCACATTGACCATGTGCAATGCCATAATAATTATCTGATCTTTCTCCCTCTCAGTCACAGATGCCATGGTTGCCCTTAGTTTGAAGATGAAATCCGAAGACAGATGTTTTATACAACAGCCTTCTGTTCTCTTTTTGACTCCCTCTGCATTTGCAATCAAACGCCAGAATTGTATTAATCTTCTTATCATACTCTGCTTCTACCAGACATTCCACAGATTTCATAACTCGGTCAACTTCTTCCGTGACCACAACACTGTTGATCGCCGTTTCTTCCCCATCACTGTCATCAGAAGACTCTCTTCTTCAATGAAAATATTTTAACCTAAATCAGGGATTTCCTCATCGTCTGATTCATTTTCAGAGTCAGAAAGAGTCAGCATGTTACAGTCGTCCTCCTGTAAGTAGTCCATTACAACCTTTTCCCACTGACCAATCTGAAACTTTGAAGAATCTAAAATATATTTTGAATTCTTAACACTTTTTTGGTTACTGTATGATTCCATATGTCTTTTTTCATAGTTTTGACGTCTTCACTATTATTCTACAATGTAGAAAATAGTACAAATAGAGTAGCTGTGTACAAACTTTTATCTGGTACTGTATACAGTGAGGGAAAAATGTATTTGATCCCCTGCTGATTTTGTATGTTTGCCCACTGACAAAGACATGATCAGTCTATAATTTTAATGGTAGGTTTATTTGAACAGTGAGAGACAGAATAACAAAAAAAATCCAGAAAAACGCATGTCAAAAATGTTATAAATTGATTTGCATTTTAATGAGGGAAATAAGTATTTGACCCCTCTGCAAAACATGACTTAGTACTTGGTGGCAAAACCCTTGTTGGCAATCACAGAGGTCAGACGTTTCTTGTAGTTGGCCACCAGGTTTGCACACATCTCAGGAGGGATTTTGTCCCACTCCTCTTTGCAGATCTTCTCCAAG
This sequence comes from Coregonus clupeaformis, assembly GCF_020615455.1. Taxonomy (NCBI): domain Eukaryota; kingdom Metazoa; phylum Chordata; class Actinopteri; order Salmoniformes; family Salmonidae; genus Coregonus; species Coregonus clupeaformis. The sequence continues at coordinate 12,532,695 of NC_059209.1, forward strand.
TCATTAAGGTTTCGAGCCTGACGCTTGGCAACTCGAACCTTCAGCTCCCTCCACAGATTTTCTATGGGATTAAGGTCTGGAGACTGGCTAGGCCACTCCAGGACCTTAAAGTGCTTCTTCTTGAGCCACTCCTTTGTTGCCTTGGCCGTGTGTTTTGGGTCATTGTCATGCTGGAATACCCATCCACGACCCATTTTCAATGCCCTGGCTGAGGGAAGGAGGTTCTCACCCAAGATTTGACGGTACATTGCCCCGTCCATCGTCCCTCTGATGCGGCAAAGTTTTCCTGTCCCCTTAGCAGAAAAACACCCCCAAAGCATAATGTTTCCACCTCCATGTTTGACGGTGGGGATAATAATAAATAATAATATGCCATTTAGCAGACGCTTTTATCCAAAGCGACTTACAGTCATGCGTGCATACATTTTTGTGTATGGGTGGTCCCGGGGATCGAACCCACTACCTTGGCGTTACAAGCGCCGTGCTCTACCAGCTGAGCTAGTAGAGCAGCATTCCTCCTCCAAACACGGTGGCAGCATTCCTCCTCCTCCAAACACGGTGAGTTGAGTTGATGCCAAAGAGCTCGATTTTGGTCTCATCTGACCACAACACTTTCACCCAGTTCTCCTCTGAATCATTCAGATGTTCATTGACAATCTTCAGACGGGCCTTTATATGTGCTTTCTTGAGCAGGGGGACCTTGCGGGCGCTGCAGGATTTCAGTCCTTCACGGCGTAGTGTGTTACCAATTGTTTTCTTGGTGACTATGGTCCCAGCTGCCTTGAGATCATTGACAAGATCCTCCCGTGTAGTTCTGGGCTGATTCCTCACCATTCTCATGATCATTTCAACTCCACGAGGTGAGATCTTGCATGGAGCCCCAGGCCGAGGGAGATTGACAGTTATTTTGTGTTTCTTCCATTTGCGAATAATCGCACCAACTGTTGTCAACTTCTCACCAAGCTGCTTGGCGATGGTCTTGTAGCCCATTCCAGCCTTGTGTAGGTCTACAATCTTGTCCCTGACATCCTTGGAGAGCTCTTTGGCCTTGGCCATGGTGGAGAGTTTGGAATCTGATTGATTGATTGCTTCTGTGGACAGGTATCTTTTATACAGGTAACAAGCTGAGATTAGGAGCACTACCTTTAAGAGTGTGCTCCTAATCTCAGCTCGTTACCTGAATAAAAGACACCTGGGAGCCAGAAATCTTTCTGATTGAGAGGGGGTCAAATACTTTTTTCCCTCACTGTATATACTGTATGTACATTACCACTCAAAAGTTTGGGGTCACTTAGAAATGTCCTTGTTTTCGAAAGAAAAGCAATTTCTTTCCATTAAAAGAACATCAAATTGATCAGAAATACAGTGTAGACATTGTTAATGTTGTAAATGGCTATTGTAGCTCGAAACCGCTGATTTTTTTATGGAATATCTACATAGGCGTACAGAGGCCCATCAGTCTTGTGTTCCAATAGCACGTTGTGTTTGCTAACTTTATCATTTTAAAAGGCTAATTGATCATTAGAAAACCCTTTTTCAATCATGTTAGCACAGCTGAAAACTGTTGTACTGATTAAAGAAGCAATAAAACTGGCCTTCTTGAGACTAGTTGAGTATCTGGAGCATCAGCAATTGTGGGTTCGATTACAGGCTCAAAATGGCCAGAAACAAATAACTTTCTTCTGAAACTCGTCAGTCTATTCTTGTTCTGAGAAATGAAGGCTATTCCATGCGAGAAATTGCCAAGAAACTGAATATCTCGTACAACTCTGTGTACTACTCCCTTCACAGAACAGCGCAAACGGGCTCTAACCAGAATAGAAAGAGGAGTGGGAGGCCCCGGTGTACAACTGAGCAAGAGGACAAATACATTATAGTGTCTAGTTTGAGGAACAGGCGCCTCACAGGTCCTCAACTGGCAGCTTCATTAAATAGTACCCGCAAAACACCAGTCTCAACGTCAACAGTGAAGAGGTGACTCCAGGATGCTGACCTTGAAAAATATAACTTATAAATGCCTCATGAGCTTAGTTCAACTGTCATTCCCTATCAGAACCCAAAACACAAGCTTGTTTAACTCCAATGTTTGTAAACAAAGTGAATGTAAACAAATACTGTAAAGCCTCAAATAATTGTTAAAACTATCATTTTTAAACCATTGGATGGTCAGTCCTTGAATCCATAACTCTGTCTATACATTTTAGTGGTTACATTTCTCCAGCCCCATCCAAGCTTTTTACCAAAACCGTGGCGGGAGACCACTTTGTTATTGATTCAACTGCTGATTGGCGCTTTAAGGTGGTGTTACTTTGGCAGATAATTTTATCCATCTTAAGAAAGTTTTTTTAAATAATCAACAATGTATGATGTTTTTGGTTTATGGGTATATTTGGACCATTATTTGCATTGTTCATTTTTATGCTGTAAATTGCTATTTTATGGTTGTAAGTGATACAATTAACTAACAAATATTTTATATTTTGCAATTCTGAGTAATTAGTACTTCAGTAAGGATTACTATACACTTATTCAGTGACCTTGGCTTTAGAAAAGTTTTCATGGTCTGATCAACACATTGCTTAAGGTACTGCAAAATATTTCCAATAGATTGCTGCATAAGACCACGAATGAAATTTCAGACAATTCATTTTCTAGTTATGTGCGGGTTGACTCATAACCCGCAGTCCCCGCTGTTATGCCCGCGGGGTGGAGGGGTTTAGGGTAATTAAATAGGCCAGTTGTGTGGCTGAAGGGCGGGTGGGTGACGGGCGGGTTGAATAAAGAGAAACAATACCTTTAAAAAATCCATAAATGTATGCTACCAGTCAAAAGTTTGGACACACCTACTCATTCAAGGGTTTTTCTTTATTTTTACTATTTTTTACATTGTAGAATAATAGTGAAGACATCAAAACTATAAAATAATACATATGGAATCATGTAGTAACTAAAAAAGTGTTAAACAAATCAAAATATATTTTATATTTGAGATTCTTCAAGTAGCCACCCTTTGCCTTGATGACAGCTTTGCACACTCTTGGCACCAAAACACCAAAAGAAAGATGCCCAGCGTCCCTGCTCATCTGCGTGAACGTGCCTTAGGCATGTTGCAAGGAGGCATGAGGACTGCAGATGTGGCCAGGGCAATAAATGGCAATGTCCGTACTGTGAGATGCCTAAGACAGCGCTATAGGGAGACAGGACGGACAGCTGATCGTCCTCGCAGTGGCAGACCATGTGTAACAACACCTGCATAGGATCGGTACATCCGAACATCACACCTGCGGGACAGGTACAGGATGGCAACAACAACTGCCCGAGTTACACCAGGAATGCACAATCCTTCCATCAGTGCTCAGACTGTCCGCAATAGGCTGAGAGAGGCTGGACTGAGGGCTTGTAGGCCTGTTGTAAGGCAGGTCCTCACCAGACATCACCGGCAACAACGTCGCCTATGGGCACAAACCCACCATCGCTGGACCAGACAGGACTGGCAAAAAGTGCTATTCACTGACGAGTCGCGGTTTTGTCTCACCAGGGGTGATGGTCGGATTCGCGTTTATCGTCGAAGGAATGAGCGTTACACCGAGGCTTGTACTCTGGAGCGGGATCGATTTGGAGGTGGAGGGTCCGTCATGGTCTGGGGCGGTGTGTCACAGCATCATCGGGACTGAGCTTGTTGTCATTGCAGGCTATTTCAATCCTCCTCCCTCATGTGGTACCCTTCCTGCAGGCTTATCCTGACATGACCCTCCAGCATGACAATGCCACCAGCCATACTGCTCGTTCTGTGCGTTATTTCCTGCAAGACAGGAATGTCAGTGTTCTGCCTTGGCCAGCGAAGAGCCCGGATTTCAATCCCATTGAGCACGTCTGGGACCTCTTGGATCGGAGGGTGTGGGATAGGGCCATTCCCCCCAGAAATGTCCGGAAACTTGCATGTGCCTTGGTGGAAGATTGGGGTAACATCTCACAGCAAGAACTGGCAAAACTGGTGCAGTCCATGAGGAGGAGATGCACTGCAGTACTTAATGCAGCTGGTGGCCACACCAGATACTGACTGTTACTTTTGATTTTGACCCCCCCCAGGGTAGCGAAACAGTTCATTCAGCCTCATTTACTGCCTTTTTAAAAACCATAGCTGATATGGCTGACTTGCTTAAACAAATGTGGTTACTGCTGACTCCTTGTGGACTTGTGTAAGTCGATAAGAACTTAATTCTCCTTCAATAATAACAAATGCCAAAATGAGTTTTTACTTTTGAACCATACACAAACATTATTACATTAATGTTCAGTAAATTCATCATGTTTATTCTTATATCCTTAACACTTAGCTCTAAGTATAAGCAAGTGCAAGCAAAGGAGCTGCGACGAGGTAGGCCTATTCGTTCAGCACTTTTAAAATGGACACCGACCGAAATTTAGATAGATGTTAGCTCAGACAAATTCAGCAAGATGTTGAGGCCTTAACTTTACTCTTCTTTAAGTCACCACAGAGAGAGAGAGAGAGAGAGAGAGAGAGAGAGAGAGAGAGAGACTCAGTTAGCCTACAATTTGAAGTATTTTATTAGGCCCATGTGGTCTAAAAAGGAAGGAAAATACAATCATGAGGATCCACTTTTATATACAATATACAGACGCACTGTGCAAACAAAACAACTCTTGTGATATCAACTGGAATTACATGGGTCTATTACTGAACTTTTTGTTTAAAATAAATATTTGAATGGGAAGAGACTGTCACTGGCAAACATGGTTACAGACCCAACAACATTATATAGGACCTCCTCCTCCTCAAGAAAAGCACATGAGCTAATTATAATACACAAAGCAAGCAAAACAATGAAATCATTCCAACATTGCCTAAAATGATGAATACGATACAAATGAGAGAGACCAATATAAGCAATAGGCCTATAACAATTGAGATGTCCAAACTATGGCATAAGGGTATGATGAGCAGATAAGAGGCAATCCGTAATTTCGATGAAGACATCAATGAGCGAGCTAATATGGACGTAGTCAATATAACTATTTGTTCAGCACTTTTGAAATGTACAGCGACAGAATTCAGAAAATGGGCCATTCTTGCAGTATTCTCCCTGTACACCAAGTCAGAACCGTAGGATAAATAAAGGGGGCATATAAGAAGACAAAGAAAGCTCTTACAATATTCGATGATGACATTTCTCTAAAACAGGCTATAGGCTACATGTGCACCACCAAGTCAGAACAGTAGGCTAAGTTCTGAGGGGGAAAGGGAGCAAATATTAGGGTGAGGCACATGGGCTACTAACAGCTTACTACACAACATACACTTGTGGTATCTGAACAATTTATGACTTTGCTGACGGTTGCAAATGGTCTTAGAGGATGTTGACTCAGCTTAAGGGAGCATCTGGAGAGTAGTTCTATAGGGGCACCCTAAAACAGAGGAAGTCTGCTAGGTGGAGTCCTGGGATTGGTCTGTAGGGGAAAACACCCATATCAGGTTACATAGGATATATATAATATGGTTTGAGACAAAGGAGGGGAGAATAACATATTAGAGATTGGAGCCGGTTATTCTCCAGATGTCTGCAGATGTCTGTAAATTGACGCTGAAATCCTTTGATATAATAAACCTCTATAATCAAAGTACAGTGTCAGCGGACTCTTTGTTCTCACAGCATCTCAGCATCGTTTTCTTGACACTACATTAATGGCGACGAGGATGCCCACCCTGGGAAGCTACATTAATGGCGACGAGGTATTTGGGTCGTGTTGTGTCTTTTCTCAGCGTTCCATTCATGGGCGCCGAGCTGACTCTAGCTCCAGAGTCCGGCAGATAAGGGTGAGTTTTCTCACCACTTTGGGCACTGGTCAGTTCGTGTGTCTGTGTGTGTGTGCGTTGAATGAATGCACCGTTAAGAACTTGCGTGTGTGCTTTGCTGTTATTTGCTGTGGGATAAGAGTCCGTTCTACATTTCTAAATTTGTTTGCGCTGGTAACAACGCAAACAGGGGGGAGTGTCTATAGGATTGATAATACTGGACACAGGGATATTTTGCTTGAATAAAATTCAGAAAAATAATGAAGGAAGGAAAGGACAGGAACTAAGGGAAAATGTACACAAATTAGGACATCGCAAATCTATGGCAAGCCCTCAAACGAGGTGATCATTAGGATGGGCCGAAAATCCTGAAAAGTCACTAGGTTGGTTTTTGAGGTCAGTTCTGGGAACTGGAGATTGTGGTAGATATATTCGGTTGCAAGTTACCGCTCGACTTATAGGAGTAGGATTTGTGTTCTATGTTTTGTGTTGGTTTGTGAGCTCTGTTAAGTGTTACTGTTTGTCTATGGGGGAAAATAACGGAGGGCTCTTCTCACTCTGAAATCGCATTGGTGAATGAACTACGCATGCGTGGGATTTTATGAGTTTAGAGTTACGTAGAGCAAATATGCCACTCCTCTGCCTGCGCTGAGCTGCTGGGAGACGCAGACTCAGAGCAGACAGAGAAGAAGGGGGAGACTTAAACACGAATGGAGTGTTCTGTTTGTTAAATCGGCTGTTGCTTAACGATGAAACTATTTGATTGAGATCTATTGAATTGATAAATGAGAGATATGTTGACGGATTAAAAATAAAAAATAATTAAATAAATAAATAAAATAAAATGTTATTGAGCTATTTATACTATTCCTGAGTTAAGCTGTTTGCTTATTTCTTAGAGTGAATGTGAACAGAGGAGTATTGCATGGTTGAAATAACCCAGTGAGTGCATAAAATACGAAATTCTTGTCTGTTCTTTGTTCTTCTGTGATATGAGAGACGATAAGGAGGAGACAGAGAGAGAGAGGAGGTGCTGACGAGTGCATAACGCGACAGAGTGTGCTGCAACGGATCAAGTCAAATTAAGGCTAGTACTGTTCTATTCACAAAACGTACCTTCCCATAGAGGATATTTTGTGTGCCTAGCATATTTCATGTTGTGACAATTTGACAAGGACTTGGCAACAGACTGATCAATTGATGTAATTAAGAATTGCATATTGGAGTTTTTGTGCATGAGTGGGTTTGATTAGAGTTGAGTGGGGAAATCCAGCACTGACATTATTCTGTAAAATTAAGTTAATTGGGTGCTTATTAGGCAATTGGTTTGTGAGTGCTGTAGTGTTGCTGGATTAGAGGCCTTTCTTTTTTGGGTTGCTCTGAAGTTGACTACTTTCCTTTACTTTTCCTGATCGGATGTGGTAAGATTGCCACTAATCAATAATTTGGTAAAATAAAATAAATAAATAAATTGATGAAAAAATTGATACATTAATTGATTAATTAATTAATTTGGGGAAAAAAGAAAAAAGGGAGGGAACCATAAGCTACATAGTCTAAAATAATAAAATAATTCACAATAAAGGAATATAAAAGAGTTGTTACAAGGGGGGAAAAGGACATCAAAACTATGAAAGTAATTACTCCTGTTGATGTAGTAGAAAATAGTAATCCTCTAGTTAATGGTATTGCAAGGTTATCTGGAAAAGGGAATAAACTTTGGCATGACATTGAACAACCATGGCCAGTGGAAGGGACTCTTAACCCTGACGTCATCAACATGATGAAAGTGCTTGAATAATAGAGAGAGGAAAAGCAGAAACGACCATAAAGATGAATCCAAACTCCAAAAGTAAGAAGAAAACGAGATGCCTGGATAAGGAGAATAATTTAGAAGAAGTAAGAGAACTGGAAGAACAACTCAAGAAGCTGAAGATACAGAAGAAAAAACTGTTGAGAAAAGGATCCCAAGAATTGGAGAAGAAGTATACATTGAGGCCAAGGAAAGAGGGCACAAGTAAGAAGATGATGCCAGTGATGTTTCGAGAACCTAGAATATAAGCCTTTGAAGAATACCGATATGTCAGATATACTTGAGAAGTTGCCTACTCTTCAAGATGGAGCATATCCTTGGATGTCAAAATTGGAAGAAATTACGGTGGGAACACAGTCTGCCATAGGAGACATTAAGAGACTTTAGGCTAATCTCCTTGGGATTCCAGATATGGAAGAAATGTTTCAGAGAGCTGGACTTAATAGATATGTGGGGACTGCAGTGAATGACCCTGAGTTGTTGGCTGCAAGTAGAAATCGGCTGTGGAGAGCACTGAAAGATACGTTTCAAACAAATGTGCATCCTGACAACATTCTGATTGACCCACTAGGACAACAAGAACATCCGAGAGCCTATGTGTCAAGAGTTCATCAAGTGTGGAGAAATATTACCGGAAATGATCCAGATGTGAGTCAAATTGAGCAGTCAAATTTGAGAGCTAAACTGCAGATGGGACTGCCCTCACCAGTAAGGAGCAAACTGGCAGAGGTGGTTGGACTTGGAAGCATGACAAAAGGTGTCTATACAGATCATATAGCTCATCAAGTGGATCTGTACAGGAAAAAGGAACACAACCAGAAAGAACAGGACCAAGAAACTCTCAGAAAACTCAATGAAATACAACTGGGGAAGAATAAGAAGGAGAAGAAATAAGCTTTGGTTATGAAGAATCAGTGTGCTCTCAGATGTTTTTGTTTATTTCGTTGATGCTTAGGGATATTGGGTCTAGAAAGGGACAGAGAGAATCCACAGGAGGGTTCGATGGGTCGACCAGCCTGAATGTGGACAAATTTGATTGTATTTTGTTTGCTGAGGCTTTCATGTGTATTTAATTGCATCATAGTTTAAAATGCATTGATAAAGCTGTATGAATTGATCTGGAGTACTTAAGTGGTTGCCTGGGGCAGAGGGGCCGTGAGAGAATTTTACTGTCTTGATTGATTGATGGATATTTGGAAAGAAAGCTGCCAGACAGGTTTTTCGCTCTCACACTCCATAAAGATTTGTTTATATTTCATAGAAATGTATTTACACTCTATAGAAAAATGTGTTTTTGGTTTATTGCTAAAGTTACTCAATAAGAAAAATTGTTATTTGTCATAATCCTATTCTTTTTGTTTTCGAGACTTAATTAGTTAGGAAATATGTGGTATCTGAACAATTTATGACTTTGCTGACGGTTGCAAATGGTCTTAGAGGATGTTGACTCAGCCTAAGGGAGCATCTGGTATATATATATATATATATATGTATGTAGCTAACTATCAAGTAATGAGTGACCATTTTAGAAAATCATGGTCTTTGGTCTTATGCTTCCATCTAATGGGAATATTTAGCAATTAAAGGTTATTAATGTTTAATGGCCATTGCTATTCTTGATATATCCATTTATTCCTGAAGAATATAACTTATAAATGCCCCATGAGCTTAGCGCAACAGTCTTACCCTGTCATAACCCAAATATATGGTTTCCATTGTTTTCAAAGAATTTTTTTGCATACCTGATTCGAATCTGTTCTTTTTCCTGCAGTCTGAACAGCCATAAAGCACATGGAATCAGATCTTTCAAGCCCCAGTCAGATACATATCTGATTCCTGGCCATGCAACTTGTGTCTGAATGGTCAAATCTGATTTATTTTCCCTGAAGTGGTTTTTAGATAGTTATTTGGCATATCTTGTTGCTTGCTAGGTACTCTGTTGACAGTAGCTAACTAGCTTGTTCATTCTTTACAACAAAAAAATCCCAAACTCTTTCTTTTTTGATTTATTTATATTTAGTATTTGGGGGGTGGGGGGGATTTGCCATAGCACTACACAGCTGATTCAAATAATCAAAGCTTGATGATGAGTTGGTTATTTGAATCAGCTGCGTAGTGCTAGGGCGAAAACCAAAACAAGCACCCAGCGGGGGGCCCAGGACCAAGTTTGGGAAACCCTGAGCTAGTTGACTGCTTTGCTAGCCAAACTATTTTTGAATGTTGGATCTTTTTTTTCTTTGAGGCTTTAAAAGTGTTCTAACACTATGATTTTGAACATGCAAAGCAACTGGTAAACGTCCATGGCAGGCATTGTTGTCACCTTAGCTTGCTACATAACGTCTGAGTGATAGGAACCAGGAGCACAAACACCAATCAGCCTATCATTACTATGACAACTAGCGTAGCAATGTCAGCAAATGACTTCTGTCTGAACACAGACAAATCCGATTTGGTCACTTGTAACTTGCTGTTTCGACAGTCAGTATTCCAAAATGGATTTGAAAAACAAAACTGATTTGAGCATTAATGCTTATAAGGCTTTAGAGATAGGGCGTATCCAGGAACAATCCCTAGTTCAGCTATTAAATCTGCCTGGATGTTAAGCTCACTGATTGGACAGAGTCCACACACCTGGTGTCCCATTTTCCTGATTAGATGGAGAGAACGAGAGCCAGCAGTTCTATGGTCCTCAAGAGTACATTTGAAATTACTAACTTTCAGCCAATTACGACGCAAAAGTGCACACTAGTAAAAAAGTTAAATTAGACTTTTTAATATATATAGTTCAATTCTGACACATCTATTAAAACTTGTTTGTCTTGTTTTATTTACAGAACCTTGCAATACCACCACCGACTGGACCAATGTTCCCAAGACAGTTGGTATGTACTATAAAACTTTTACTGTCTTTACAAATTGTCTTGGCAAACTTTGATTATAATATTTGGTTAGGGTGCTCATACACACTGATTTGTGTGATCATCATCAGTGAGGAACAACTTATGATCATACCGTATATGTAATAAACATGGAATTGGATGAGTGCTTTACTATCACCTGTCACTTTAAGAACAATTTTCTCCCAGTGCTGTGCATAGCCTATACTGTATTGTCACGCCCTGGCTCTGGGGACTCTAATATGTTGAGCCAGGGTGTGTAAAGTCTATGTGTGTTCTAGGTTTCACATTCTGGTATTGTGGTTCTATGTTGGCCAGTGTGGTTCTCAATCAGAGGCAACGTGATTCAGCTGTTGCTTGTTGACTCTGATTGAGAACCATACTTTAGCAGCCTGTTTCCCCACAGAGTTTGTGGGATCTTGTTTCTAGTCTGTTTATGTTAGACCGTGAACTGTCACGTATCGTTTGTTGTTTTTGATCGTGTCTCTAATTAAAGAGTATGTTTGCCTGCAACGCTGCGCCTTGGTCCTCATCTCTGTTCGACGATCGTGACAGAAGATCCCACCAAGACTGGACCAAGCAGCAAGTCCAGGAGCCATCGCCTGAGAGATCTCTAGCGGATCTCCTTCGCCTCCTCGACTGGGTCAAGCCATGCTGAGGAAGAGAGGGGGCTTGACGTGGAGGCAGAAGGGCGAAAGGCTGGCGAGGAGCATGGAGACCTGGTCCACGGGTAGGAGTGAAGCCCATAAATTTTTTAGGGGGGGGCTAACGCTGTGGACGACGGGGCAGCAGGAGGCCGCCAGGTTACGGGAGTCACTGGTCACCAGGGGGAAGGAGGATGTAGAGGCACGGCGAGAGGTACTGGCGTGTGTTGCCAGTCCGGTCCGGCCTGTTCCTGATCCCCACGTAGGGCCAGTGGTGTGTGTTCCCAGTACGGTCCGGCCTGTTCCTGCCACTCGCACCAAGTCTACGGTGCGTATCGCCAGCTCGGCCCGGCCTGTTCCTGCTCCCCGCACCAAGTCTGTGGTGCGCGTCGCCAGCCCAGTCCGGCCCATTCCTGCTCCCCGCACCAAGTCTGTGGTGCGCGTCGCCAGCCCAGTCCGGCCCGTTCCTGCTCCCCGCACCAAGTCAGTGGTGCGTTTCGTCAGCCCAGCTCGGCCCGTTCCTGCTCCCCGCACCAAGTCAGTGGTGCGCTTCGTCAGCCCGGCTCGGCCCGCTCCTGCTCCCCATACCAAGCCAGTGGTGTGCGTCGTCAGTCCGGCACGGCCCGTGCCTGTTCCACCGGTGGCTGGTCCGGCACCGGTCAGATGCTTCACGCTAGAGCAATCCGCTCCACCAGTGTGCAGTCCAGCTCCGGCCAGCGGGGCCAGACCGGACCAGGGGTACTTTGGGGGGTTGGAGCGGGGATCAGGCCCGGAGCCGGATCCGCCGCCTAAGCGGAGTGCCCACCCGGTCCCTCCCCTGTGGTGTTTGGTGGGCGCGGTCGGAGTCCGCGCCTTTAGGTGGGGGTACTGTCACGCCCTGGCTCTGGGGACTCTAATATGTTGAGCCAGGGTGTGTAAAGTCTATGTGTGTTCTAGGTTTCACATTCTGGTATTGTGGTTCTATGTTGGCCAGTGTGGTTCTCAATCAGAGGCAACGTGATTCAGCTGTTGCTTGTTGACTCCGATTGAGAGCCATACTTTAGCAGCCTGTTTCCCCACAGAGTTTGTGGGATCTTGTTTCTAGTCTGTTTATGTTAGACCGTGAACTGTCACGTATCGTTTGTTGTTTTTGATCGTGTCTCTAATTAAAGAGTATGTTTGCCTGCAACGCTGCGCCTTGGTCCTCATTTCTGTTCGACGATCGTGACATGTATAGGCATATAGGCCTAATGTTTTTTTCCCACTAAGGATGTAATAATGCTACCTTGTACTTGCACTTTCAAAAATACCGTTTTTTTGTAGTGTTTCTCCGATATCAACGGTTGTCTGATGCTGCTTCTTGAAAAAACTCAAGATAAGTTTGTAGTTACAATTTGTAGTGCATAACACATTTTCTTTAATTTGTTTCAATATCAGCTGATGCAGAGATGGATGTTTATTTTGTGTTTGCTTTTAATTAGTTACCTCAGTCTGTCACTTTTGAACGCTTTCTTGATCTTTCGGCTATTTCTTGGACAGATGCTCTACTCCAGGAATTCCAGGAGCTATTGGACAGTTCCGATGTCCACGATGAGGCCTCACCACCACCACACACACCCTCATCGGACTTGGCTACCAGACAGCAAATGTCTTCAGAAAGGCTGAGGGAGGCAAGACCATATCTCATTGACAACTGGCTGGCAGTGGCGGATGTCACCTCATCACCCAAATGTCAACAGTGCGGTACCAACCCAGCTGTCGTGCGCTGTAGAGACTGCCTTCTGTGACCCTTCTTTGGTGCCGATTGTGCTCCACAATCAGGATGCCATGGTGAAAGGCTTCCTACAGCCACTGCCTCCCACTGCAGGCATCACAGTCATTGACGGCAGCCCTGCTTCAAACCAACTTGGAAACGTTTTTGTGTTTTAAAGATCACACATTTTATTTACCTTCCTTGCCATGTTGAATATCCTTTGGTGTTGAATATCTTTTGTCATTAACCTCTTAAGGATCGGGCCCTTTTTTTCAATTTTCGCCTAAAATTACATACCCAAATCTAACTGCTTGTAGCTCAGGACCTGAAGTGAGGATATGCATATTCTTGATACCATCTGAAAGGAAACACTTATAATACATTAGATCTGGTAAAAGATAATACAATTTTTTTTTTTAAATCATCTTTGAAATGCAAGAGAAAGGCCACAATATAATATTGCAGTTTAGGCGCAATTTAGAGTTTAGCTACTAGATGGAAGCAGAGTGTGTGCAAAGTTTCAGATTGATCCAGTGAAGCATTGCAATACTGGACTATTTTGTATTAAGTCTGCCCAAATGTGCCAAATTGGTCAATTGATACATTTTCAAGTACATACAGTAGGGAGAACAAACTTATGTAGTATTTGATACACTGCCGATTTTGCAGGTTTTCCTACTTACAAAGCATGTAGAGGTCTGTTATTGTTATCATAGGTACACTTCAACTGTGAGAGACAGAATCTCACAAAAATCCAGAAAATCACATTGTATGATTTTTAAGTAAGTAATTCATTTGCAAATACTTATGTAATAAGTATTTGATACATCAGAAAAGCTTAATATTTGGTACAGAAACCTTTGTTTGCAATTACAGAGATCATAAGTTTCCTGTAGGTCTTGACCAGGTTTGCACACACTGCAGCAGGGATTTTGGCCCACTCCTCCATACAGACCTTCTCCAGATCCTTCAGGTTTCGGGGCTGTCGCTGGGCAATACGGACTTTCAGCTCCCTCCAAAGATTTTCTATTGGGTTCAGGTCTGGAGACTGGCTAGGCCACTCCAGGACCTTGAGATGCTTCTTACGGAGCCACTCCTTAGTTCCCTGGCTGTGTATTTCGGGTCGTTGTCATGCTGGAAGACCCAGCCACGACCCATCTTCAATGGTCTTACTTAGGGAAGGAGGTTGTTGGCCAAGATCTTGCGATACATGGCCCCATCCATCCTCCCCTCAATACGGTGCAGTCGTCCTGTCCCCTTTGCAGAAAAGCATCCCCGAAGAATGATGTTTCCACCTCCATGCTTCACGGTTGGGATGGTGTTATTGGGGTTGCACTCATCCTTCTTCTTCCTCCAAACACGGCGAGTGGAGTTTAGACCAAAAAGCTCTATTTTTGTCTCATCAGACCACATGACCTTCTCCCATTCCTCCTCTGGATCATCCAGATGGTCATTGGCAAACTTCAGATGGGCCTGGACATGCGCTGGCTTGAGCAGGGGGACTTTGCGTGCGCTGCAGGATTTTAATCCATGACGGCGTAGTGTGTTACTAATGGTTTTATTTGAGACTGTGGTCCCAGCTCTCTTCAGGTCATTGACCAGGTCCTGCCGTGTAGTTCTGGGCTTTTCCCTCACCTTCCTCCTGATCATTGATGCCCCACGAGGTGAGATCTTGCATGGAGCCCCAGACCAAGGGTGATTGACCGTCATCTTGAACTTCTTCAATTTTCTAATAATTGCGCCAACAGTTGTTGCCTTCTCACCAAGCTGCTTGCCTATTGTCCTGTAGCCCATCCCAGCCTTGTGCAGGTCTACAATTTTATCCCTGATGTCCTTATACAGCTCTCTGGTCTTGGCCATTGTGGAGAGGTTGGCGTCTGTTTGATTGAGTGTGTGGACAGGTGTCTTTTATACAGGTAACGAGTTCAAACAGGTGCAGTTATTACAGGTAATGAGTGGAGAACAGGAGGGCTTCTTAAAGAAAAACTAACAGGTCTGTGAGAGTCGGAATTCCTACTGGTTGGTAGGTGATCAAATACTTATGTCATGCAATAAAATGAAAATTAATTACTTAAAAATCATACAATATGATTTTCTGGATTTTTGTTTTAGATTCCGTCTCTTACAGTTGAAGTGTACCTATGATAAAAAATTACAGACCTCTACATACTTTGTAAGTAGGAAAACCTGCAAAATCGGCAGTGTATTAAATACTTGTTCTCCCCACTGTAACTATAGAGAACATACAAAAATTATATGGTAATACAAAATGTCATACATGAAGGATCATTAGCTTATACACTAACATCTAGATGGCTGGGCGGGGTGGGTGTGGAGCCAGAGACAGAAGGGGTTCAAACTGTAGAACTCAGTTCCTACATTTTAATATAAAAATTGATTTTATCAAACAAAACTATGCTACATTTTATCACTGGGACCCTTAGGATGACAAATCAGAGCAAGATTACTGAATGTAAGTATATTATTTACCTTCAGAGGTGAATGTATCAAACCAGTTGTCGTGATAGGTTTTTTGTTGTTGTGCACTCTCCTCAAACAATAGCATGGTATTTATTTACTGTAATAGCTACTGTAAATTGGACAGTGCAGTTAGATTAACAAGAATATAAGCTTTTTGCCCATATAAGACAAATCTTGTCCTGGAAATTTGCTGTTACTTACAACAGTCATGCTAATCACATTAGCGCACGTTAGCTCAACCATCCCGTATATAGGACACCGATCCCGTAGAGGTAAATTGTATTCTGATATCTGATGTTTTTATTTAGCTCATCTTCTGCCTGTAGAGATCTTGCAACATTTTTGTCTGTGTCCACAACCGGCAATTAGGGTTTGCCCTGGCAGATCTGTTTCGCTTTTAACCATGAACACTAAAGATGCAGTATATCTTTATTTAGTTGCAGTATGTCTTATTACTATATGTTTGACTTTTAAACCGATCAACTTTACTGACCCATTCCACTCTTTAGGTCGTTAAAATCTGGCATTGCCAGAGCTCCATCAACAGATGTGTTCTCGTCATATGAAGAGATGAAGATGGCAGCACCAGGCATGTCACGTCAAGCATTTTTGACAATGCCTGACTAGAGGACAGAGCGTTTTGGCAGAGTAAATTTATCCTCATTATTCTAAAGCAAAACTGACAGACTGGTGGAGGCTATTTTATAATTTACTGCTATTTTGTTATTTATCAGACAGGGAAAACTACCGCTGTCTTCTAAACTTCCATGGCTAGTTGCAGGTGAAACGTTAGAATTTAGAAAATGTTTGTTACTCAAATAAATCATTTTTTGCTCCATGAAGTAATCCAACAATGTGTACGCCGCCATCTTGTCTATTTCAAATCTTCTTTCATTCAGCGAGACAGGTAGTTGTCCACCCCACCTCAGGAATCAAGCGTCGCTTTGAATGACACTTGTCTCCATCAATGAGAGAAGATTTGAAATAGACAAGATTGTGATGTACACATTGTTGGGTTACTTCATGGAGCAAAGAAATTGATTTAAATTCCAACATTCCACCTGCAACTAGCCATGTATGTTTAGAAGACAGCGGTGGTTTCTAATTCGGGAATTAAGAAAAGTACCGCCAAGTAAAGGTTGTTCTAAATATTCACTGCTCACCATTAACACTAGCTACTGTACGCATCACTGGCTATTGGACTAGCCATTGATTTATTAGCTAGGTGAGAGACACAGCGAGAGAGGAAGATTTCAAAGTGCAACAGAAATGTGTAATTCTAACTGTATATCCAAAAGCCTGTTGATTTGAATTACTTACAGGGAACAGAGCCCAGACACTTACTTATGGACCTGAACCCAGGCTTGCTAAAGGCACACATCAGCGAGATGGACAGGAGTGACAGAAATGTTAAAATCCTTTTCCGGACATTTTGAATAAAGTTATGTCCGCTGCTGGAAGTCGCTCTCTCTCATTATCTCTCTCTCTCTCTCTCTCATTTCTCTTTCTCATCCTCTATCTCTCTCTGATTCTCTCTCTTTGTCTGATTCTGTCTCTCCCTGATTCTCTCCTCTCTCCAGTGTACACTCCTTCTGTGGACGAGTTTAGACATGGAACCGAGAACTCCCAGAAAACACTGGTGGACATCAGGCCTGTTGAGAGATGGAGATGGAGAGAACTGTGTGTGTGTGTGTGTGTGTGTGTGTGTGTGTGTGTGTGTATACTGATGGAGTCTGCTTGCTGTAAAGCCAAATCTAAACCATTTACAATTGTCTGTCCCTACTTTCCAGCCTGCCATCCACTCCCACTCCCAGTTAGACAGGGCATGTACAGGCCTCAGTCAGTTCCACTATGCTCTGGGGAATGTGAAGGACATCCAGAACTCCCTGGCAGACATCCGCAAGGACTGGAGGCAAAACATCAACGTCATTGAATCCTGAAGGATCTAAAATATGCTGGGATGCAGCACAGTCAGCTTGCCTCAGCTGTGGAGAACCTGTAGAATATATTGTCAGGTATGCTCAGCTGCAACATAAGATACTACTTGATTGGTAACTATACTGAACAAAAATATAAACACAGCATGTAAAGTGTTGGTCCCATGTTTCATGAGCTGAAATAAAAGATCCCACAAATGTTCTATACGCACTAAAAGCTTATTTCTCTCAAATTTTGTGCACAAACTTCATTACATCCCTGTTAGTGAGAATTTCTCCTTTTCCAAGATAATCCATCCACCTGGCAGGTGTGGCATATCAAGAAGCTGATTAAAAAGCATGATCATTACACAGGTGCACCTTGTGCTGGGGGCAATAAAAGGCCACTCTAAAATGTGCAGTTTTGTCACACAACACAATGCCACAGATGTCAAGTTTTGAGGGAGCGTGCAATTGGCATGCTGACTGCAGGAATGTCCACCAGAGCTGTTGCCAGAGAATGTAATGTTAATTTCTCTACCATAAGCCGTTTTAGAGAATTTAGCAGTATGTCCAACCGGCCTCACAACCGCAGACCACATGTATGGCGTCATGTGGGCGAGCGGTTTGCTGATGTCAACGTCGTGAACAGAGTGCCCCATGGTGGCGGTCGGGTTATGGTATGGGCAACGAACCCAATTGCATTTTATCAATGGCAATTTGAATGCACAGATATACTGTGACGAGATCCTGAGGCCCATTGTCGTGACATTCATCTGCCACCATCACCTCATGTTTCAGTATGATAATCCATGGCCCCATGTTGCAAGGATCTGTACACAATTCCTGAAACCTGAAAATGTCCCAGTTCTTCCATGGCACACATTGCTCTGGATCGACGTATGCTAAGGAATTGTGTCGCACTGCATGAGACAAATGGTGGTCACCAGATATGTATTCCCAGTCATGTGAAATCCATTGATTAGGGCCTAATGAATTTATTTCAATTGACTGATTTCCTTATATGAACTGTAACTCAGTGAAATCTTTGAAATTGTTGCATGTTGCGTTTATATTTTTGCTCAGCATATTATTGTTGGCTTGCATTGCATTTGATCTGACACTGTACGGCAGGGCTCTTCAACCCTGTTCCTGGAGAGCTACCGTCCTGTAGGTTTTCGGCTCCAACCATCATCTATCTCACCTGGTAAGCTAAATCAGGTAAGTTAACACTGCGATTGGAGCGAAAACCAACAGAAGGGTAGCTCTCCTCGAACACAGTTGGAGAGCACTGACAGATACTCCGTAATGATGGAGCAAGCCGAGCTGCTGGAGGGCCACCATAAGCTGATGAACCTGGAGTGCTCATGGAATGACCTCATGTATGAGCAGTGCCGAATAGACAGCAAAAACACGCACAACATGAACCTCATTCTAAACTACTTTGGAAAGGTGTAGGGCCTGTCGGACGACCTAGCCAAGCAGATGCGGATAGTGCTGTGGTCCTCTGTAGCTCAGCTGGTAGAGCACGGTGCTTGTAACGCCAAGGTAGTGGGTTCGATCCCCGGGACCACCCATACACAAAAATGTATGCACGCATGACTGTAAGTCGCTTTGGATAAAAGCGTCTGCTAAATGGCATATTATTATTATTATTATTATAGCGCGCATTGAGGGCACCCAGTTGGTGACACGCGAGTCGGACTAGATGTGGCTGAATGAATCGCAAACCTAACACCTCAGTTTAAAAGCAGCACAGAGGCAATCTGCCATGGATGTTGTTTATAATTAGGGCCCTGTGTTTTGCACAAGCATGTGACATAGAAATACTTTATCCTCTATTGTAAGCCTTATCTAGAAATGATAATTACCCCAAAAATGAAAGCAATTCTGAGGATGGTGCTGGACCATCTGACATAAAGAGAAAAGGGGACAGTTTAATGAGAAATCTTTAATCAAACTGTCCCTGCAGTCATCTCCTCCCGACACCACTACTGCAACTAATTACTCTCCAGCATCAACTCAAGCTCCCTCCATTAGCTCCAAATGTTCCTAACAGTACATAATAATCATTTGGTGGGTGCTTATATTTGTCCTATTTCACATGTCTACAAGTGTGTATTAATACGCCTGTGTGAATTGGAAATGTGTTTTGTTGCATAACCCAACTCTCCCTGAGACACCCAACCTTGGAGCAATCACGGTTAAGTGCCTTGTTCAAGGGCACATGGACAGATTTTTTTACCTTGTTGGCTTGGGGATTAGAACTAGTGACCTTTCGGTTACTGGCCCAATGCGATAACCACTAGCGTTAACCACTAGGCTATCTGCCGCCATCATCACCCTCGTCCTCCGTGAATTCCCCTGGTACTCTCTCTCCCACTGCATTGAATACAAGATCCTCCTTCTGACCTACAAAGCTCTTCACCACCTTGCCCCCCCTTAATCTTCAGACCTTCTCCCGGACCTTCTCCCCTACCAACCCACACGCTCACAACGTTCTACCACAGCTGGCCACCATGTCATCCCCAGGTCCAAGCTCCAGAGCTTTGGAGACAGGGCCTTCTCTAGGGTTCCGCCAAAGCTCTGGAACTCCTTCTCTCCAGCCGTTATCCCACGCTCTATTGTACAGTACATCAAGTTGCCTCATGAAACAGGTGATAGACTTCTGCCATATGGGCCGTTATGGCTGGGACAAGGCTAATTATAATGCACCCACTGATAACGTTATCTCCCAACAATTTTGCACCAAACTTAAACGTTGTTGATTATGTTTACTTCGTGCAGTGCAATGATTTTCACATTGTTTACCCCGAAATGATTGTGAAACCGAATTCCCGATCGCTGATTGTGCCGTTACGCACCACAGATATGTTATAAAAAACAATTGGTATTTCCATTTGTTGTAAATGTGTAGCAGTTGATATTGATTTGTTTGGCCCCCAAGGTCCCCAGGACAGGATGGTGCTCCTGGTCAACTGGTACTGTAGATACCAGTTTGAATTGAGACTAATTTATTGATACTGTTTTTACCCCTATTTATGATTTTTCTTACTGATGACTGTCCTTGGTACAACTGTCTTAACCCATTCTTTTTTTTTGTTCTCTTGTAATTCTATATATTGCTCATACCAACTGAGCCATAATTTATGTTTAAAACTGTCTGTCCTTGCATCCAATGTCCAGATAGAATAAAATGTACTATAAATGTTGATATATTTTTCTGGCAGATGGAATTCTGGAAGCAGTAGGCATAGTAGCCCACACATTGTCTTTATTATCATGACTTTAAGGGCTGTGAAAACATTGAACACAATATATGTTGGAATGCAAACCAGTAATATGAATCATTGTTGATCCATGGGCTAGATGTAGGATCTTCTGGGCCTTTTCCCAGTCAATGAGGACAGGAATCTGCAGCAGAGCACGTCACTGAAGACCACTACTGAATTAGGGGTAGAATATGGTGAAACAACATCAGGGGAGTTGGTGGTGCAGACGGGTCTAATAGAACATAATTCAGCCCTTCTCACTCAGTAGCCTACTAGAGGCAGGCACAAAGCTAGGCCCCTCTTGGTTCTCATTGGCAAAGACAGTGTCCTGCACCTTGATGGTAGGTACTAAAACACATAGAAGAATGGCTTGAAATGGAACAAATCTCACTGGGATTTGTTGGTTATACAGAACTCAGGTTAGGGTTAAGATTTCATGTCAGACTCTCCAATACCACTTTTCCCAACATGTTACACCCCAAATATTGTTAATTAACCCCTTTTTAAGATGATATGACTTGTTTTTATTATGATAGGGTACTAAAACCCATAGCTGAATGGCTTGAAATGGAACAAATCTCACTGGAAATTGCTTGTTTGACAGAACTCAGGTTAGGCTTGAGATTTCATGTCAGACTCTCCAATACCAATTTTCCCAATATATTACACCCCAAAGACTGTTAATTAACCTGTTTTAAGCTGATATTACATTATAATGACAGTATATAACAGCTTAGGCGAATGGGTCAAAATGGCCCAATTCTCATGGTATACAGCAGCCTGATATATACCATGAGAATTGGGCCTTTTTGACCCATTCGCCTACATTTGAATATACTCAAGAAACTTTGGGAAAGAACTTGATTGTACTCATATTTTAAAATATTTGATTGATATTTGAATATAAAAACAATAACTTTTCACTTTCACAACGCCTGAGTCACACACACTACACGAGAATCCTTTGGCAGGAGGGATGCAGGATTGAAGGGGAGAAGGAGGAATACAATTAACTTAGGAGAATCTGACTGTAGAGAAGGTGCAGAAGATGAAGAGCAATACTGTAAATGTAATAAAGTCTCTGAACACTTAGGATCAATACATACATTTCATTTAATTAGGCTAAGCTTTTGGTCGCAAAACCTTCATCAGAGCATACACAAACACACAATGACAATGGCCACATACAGCCAACGTGTCAATGCAATCAGACATGAGGAGCAACACCTGCATTAAAACAGTGCTAGGAGACACATCAGCAATCAGCTACACTACTTGGCCAAAAGTATGTATCTCATTCCAAAATCATGGATATTAATATGGAGTTGGTCCCCCCCTTTTCTGCTATAATAGCTTCCTCTCTTCTGGGAAGGCTTTCCACTAGATGTCGGAACATTGGTGTTCGATGGGGTTGAGGTAAGGGCTCTGTGCAGGCCAGTCAAGTTCTTCCACACCGATTTCGACAAACCATTTCTGTATGGACCTCGCTTTGTGCACAGGGGCATTGTCATGCTGAAACAGGAAAGGGCACAGAATTGTTGGAAGCACATAATTGACTAGAATGCTGTAGCGTTAAGATTTCCCTTCACTGGAACTAAGAGGCCTAGCCCAAACCATGAAAAACTGCCCCAGACCATTATTTCCCATTATTTGGCACTATGCATTGGGGCAGGTAGCGTTCTCCTGGCATCCGCCAAACCCAGATTTGTCCGTCAGACTGCCAGATGATGAAGCATGATTTATCACTCCAGAGAATGCATTTCCACTGCTCCAGAGTCCAATGGCGGCGAGTTTACACCACTCCAGCCAACGCTTGGCATTGCGCATGGTGATCTTAGTCTTGTGTGCGGCTGCTCGGCCATGGAAACCCATTTCATGAAGCTACCGACGAACAGTCCTTGTGCTGACTTTGCTTCCAGCGGCAGTTTGGAACTCAGTAGTGAGTGTTGCAACCGAGGACAGGCAATTTTTACGCACCACGCGCTTCAGCACTCGGTGATCCTGTTCTGTGAGCTTGTGTGGCCTAACACTTAGCGGATGAGCCGATGTTGCTTCTAGACGTTTCCACTTCACAATAACAGTACTTACAGTTGACGGGCAGCTCTAGCAGGGTGGAAATTTTAGCTGACTTGTTGGAAAGGTGGCATCCTATGACAGTGCCACGTTTAAAGTCACTGAGCTCTTCAGTAAGGCCATTCTACTGCCAATGTTTGTCTATGGAGATTGCATGACTTTGTGCTCGATTTACTACACCTGTCAGCAACGGGTGTGGCTGAAATAGCCGAATCCACTAATTTGAAGTGTCCACATACTTTTGTATATATAGTATATCTCAGTAAAAGTATAACTTAAGTGAGACAGTATATATATATGTTTTGTTCCAGTACATTTTTTACATAATTTACAACATTGTTTTACATTTTTTATCATAAACTTTAAACATGATGTATAAACACTTAACAAACTACGAATCAGGTGTCATAACCAGGACAAACCCACATTTAAAAAAATAGAACTAGTAAGGGGGTATCGGTTTAAAGCAGTGGTTCTCAATCCTGGTCCTTGGGACCCAAAGGGGTGCACATTTTTGTTTTTGCCTTAGCACTCCACACCTGTTTCAAATCATCAAAGCGTAAAGCTTGACAATGAGTTGATCATTTGAATCAGCTGTGTAGTGCTAAAGCGAAAACTAAAATGTGCACCAGGACCAGGACATAGAACCACTGGGTTAAAGTACTGTCATAAATTAAAATAATTAAATTAGATGATCACACATTAAAAGTATAGTTTTACTAAATCCTACATTAGTGATTACAAATTACAAAAGTAAGTTTGCAACAATATACACTGTTGTTATATGGTCTATACCAGTGCTCTCTGACCCTGTTCCTAGAGAGCTACTGTCCTGTAGGTTTTAGCTCCAGCCCTAATTTAGTGCACCTGATTCTAATAATTAGCTGGTTTATAAGCTGAATCAGGTTAGTTACAACTGGGGTTGGAGTTAAAATCTACAGGAGGGTAGCTCTTCAGGAATAGGGTTGGAGAGCCCTGGGCCTGGTTTCCCAAAAGCATCTTAAGGCTAAGTTCAAATCAAATTTTATTGGCCACATGCACCGAATAAAAGAGGTGTAGACATTACAGTGCATTTATTTTTTAATAAAACAAGTAAAATAAAACAACAACAAAAAAGTGTTGAGAAAAAAAGAGCAGAAGTAAAATAAAATAACAGTAGGGAGGCTATATATACAGGGGGGTACCGGTGCAGAGTCAATGTGCGGGGGCACCGGCTAGTTGAGGTTAAAGTGACTATGCATAAATAATTAACAGAGTAGCAGCAGCGTAAAAAGATGGGGTGGGGGGGGTAGTGCAAATAGTTCGGGTAGCCATGATTAGCTGTTCAGGAGTCTTATGGCTTGGGGGTAGAAGCTGTTGAGAAGTCTTTTGGACCTAGACTTGGCACTCCGGTACCGCTTGCCGTGCGGTAGCAGAGAGAACAGTCTATGACTAGGGTGGCTGGAGTCTTTGACAATTTTGAGGGCCTTCCTCTGACACCGCCTGGTATAGAGGTCCTGGATGGTAGGAAGCTTGGCCCCAGTGATGTACTGGGCCGTACGCACTACCCTCTGTAGTGCCTTGCGGTCGGAGGCCGAGCAGTTGCCATACCAGGCGGTGATGCAACCAGTCAGGATGCTCTCCATGGTGTAGCTGTAGAATTTTTTGAGGATCTGAGGACCAATGCCAAATCTTTCAGTATTGAGCTCCCGAGTGGCGCAGTGGTCTAAGGCACTGCATCGCAGTGCTAACTGTGCCACTAGAGATCCTGGTTCGAATCCAGGCTCTGTCGTAGCTGGCCGCGACCGGGAGACATGGGGCGGCGCACAATTGGCCCAGCGTCGTCCAAGGTAGGGGAGGGTTTGGCCGTCAGGGATGGCGTTTGCAATGCCAGGGTTGTGGGTTCGATTCCCATGGGGGGCCAGTATAATAAAAATAATGTATGCACTCACAATAATGTAAGTCGCTCTGGATAAGAGCGTCGGCTAAATGACTAAAATGTAAATGTAATGTCTCCTGAGGGGGAATAGGCTTTGTCTTGCCCTCTTCACGACTGTCTTGGTGTGTTGGGACCATGATAATTCATTGGTGATGTGGACACCAAGGAACTTGAAGCTCTCAACCTGTTCCACTACAGCCCAGTCGATGAGAATGGGGGCGTGCTCAGTCCTCTTTTTTTTCCTGTAGTCCACAATCATCTCCTTTGTCTTGGTCACGTTGAGGGAGAGGTTGTTATCCTGGCACCACACGGCCAGGTCTCTGACCTCCTCCCTATAGGCTGTCTCATCGTTGTCGACACTGTTGTGTCGTTGGCAAACTTAATGATGGTGTTGGAGTCATGCCTGGCCATGCAGTCATGGGTGAACAGGGAGTACAGGAGGGGACTGAGCACGCACCCCTGAGTGGCCCCCGTGTTGAGGATCAGCGTGGCAGATGTGTTGTTACCTACCCTTATCACCTGGGGGTGGCCCGTCAGGAAGTCCAGGATCCAGTTGCAGAGGGAGGTGTTTAGTCCCAGGATCCTTAGCTTAGTGATGAGCTTTGAGGGCACTATGGTGTTGAATGCTGAGCTGTAGTCAATGAATAGCATTCTCACATAGGTGTTCCTCTTGTCCAGGTGGGAAAGGGCAGTGTGGAGTGATATAGAGATTGCATCATCTGTGGATCTGTTGGGGCGGTGTGCAAATTGGAGTGGGTCTAGGGTTTCTGGTATAATGGTGTTGATGTGAGCCATGACCATCCTTTCAAAGCACTTCATGGCTACAGACGTCAGTGCTACACGTCGGTAGTCATTTAGGCAGGTTATCTTAATGTCCTTGGGCACGGGGACTATGGTTGTCTGCTTGAAATATGTTGGTATTACAGACTCAGTCAGGGACATGTTGAAAATGTCAGTGAAGACACTTGCCAGTTCGTCAGCACATGCTCGGAGTACACGTGCTGGTAATCCGTCTGGCCCTGCGGCCTTGTAAATGTTGACCTGCTTAAAAGTCTTACTCACATTGGCTACGGAGAGCGTGATCACATAGTCATCCGGAACAGCTGGTGCTCTCATGCATGCTTCAGTGTTGCTTGCCTCGAAGCGAGCATAGAAGTGGTTTAGCTCGTCTGGAAGTCTTGTGTCACTGGGCAGCTCGCGGCTGTGCTTCCCTTTGTAGTCTGTAATAGTTTTCAAGCCCTGCCACATCCGACGAGCGTCAGAGCCGATGTAGTACGATTCAATCTTAGTCCTGTATTGACTCTTTTCCTGCTTTACTTTTTGCTTATAAGCAGGAATCAGGAGGATAGAGTTATGGTCAGATTTGCCAAATGGAGGGCGAGGGAGAGCTTTGTATGCGTCTCTGTGTGTGGAGTAAAGGTGGTCTAGAGTTTTTTTTCCTCTGGTTGCACATTTAACATGCTGGTAGAAATTAGGTAGAACTGATTTAAGTTTCCCTGCATTAAAGTCCCCGGCCACTAGGAGCGCTGCCTCTGGATGAGCGTTTTCCCGTTCACTTATGGCCTTATACAGCTCATTCAGTGCAATCTTAACGCCAGCATTGGTTTGTGGTGGTAAATAGAGAGCTATGAAAAATATAGATAAAAACTCTCTTGGTAAATAGTGTGGTCCACAGCTTATCATAAGATACTCTACCTCAGGCGAGCAAAACCTCGAGACTTCCTTAGATCCTACGGTTCTAAGATACATTTTGCCTAAGATGCTTTTAGGAAACCGGGCCCTGGTCTATACAATGCACACTATGTGGGGAAATTGCAACCAACATTGGATTTCTACGTTAAATGGATGTTCCACTCAAAAACAACTATTTAAAAAAAATCCACTTACCATCCTGCATTAAAATGTATCATCATTAGATTTTATGTTGTATTTTGAGTGAATAATCCCCTCAACAAAGAGATCACCTGGTTATAGTGAAAGGCACAGCACTCCGTTTAGGCAAGGAGGCCGGCAGGTAGCTTAGTGGTTAAGAGCGTTGTGCCAGTAACCGAAAGGTCGCTGGTTCTAATCCCCGAGCTGACTAGGTGAAAAATCTGTCGATGTGCCCTTGAGCAAGGCACTTAACCCTAATTGCTCCTGTAAGTCGCTCTGGATAAGAGCGTCTGCTAAATGACTAAAATGTAAATGAGGTAGAACATAAGGAGTGACTGCTGCAGATCACAGTGGGGTCTGAGTTTTAACACCTTGGCTATGGCAACAATGTCACACAGACGGTCAGTCTCCTCAGCCTGGAGGAAAACAGAGATAGGACAGACAAACTGTAACAGCAGTATACATAAGGCCCTAAAATAAAAACAGTATCAGTGGAAATGGCAGTGAATAGTTGTCTTAATTACATCAGAAATCATAAGTTATTGACTGAATAGTTAGGTCAGAATGTGTGAATTTTCTAATGAAGATCTCTTTGGAGTAAAAAAACAGTAAGTAGAAAAAAATCCACTCACAAGAGGGTTGCTCCCTCTCCCTTTAGTCTGCATTGTTTTAAGGTAACCCTTTCCTGCATCACGGCTTTGATGTACTCCACTCTGCGATAGGCCTTGCTGGTCACTCTGTCACACACACAAGATCCAGAAAAACTTAATCCAGTAAAAAACTGTCAGCCATCTTTGGCCACATTGTTCAGGATCATATCTATGGAGTGGGCTCTATGGATTTAGAGTGCTTCCAGTCAGACTGTTGATAGACTCCCTATGAGTGGATGTCTGGTTATACATTAGCCACATTTAGTCAGATAACATATTAATTAACATTTATATTTTTAGTGAAATGTACAATATTTGACAATTGTAGACCAGATGTACAGACAGGGACGGCCTGTTCAATAGGGCGATATGGGCGACGCACTGCCAAACGGGAAAAGGAAGGGATTTTTTTTCTAATCAATTATATCACGGCAACAGTAGTTATCAGTGTTGTAATCTGATCTGACTGCCACTAAATGTCAAATCAGGCTAAAGTCGTGCTTCAAATGGCCCCGCCCGTTTTTGGGCGATTTCAGTCAGGTTGAAAATCGCCCAGAAGTCTCTCATAGCCTGTCATGTAAAATCTATTTTTTTCAAATTTCAAAGCTTTCAACACATTCTCTATGGGTGTCTGTGGGCTTGCACTTACGCGCTTTCGTCATACGTGACGTAACCATGAACGTAACTAAGCAAATAGCGGCTAGCAGCGTCTCTTTGCGACCTGCAGTGTGGCGTTATTTTATGTTTTTAATTTGTACACTTAGTGGCGTTATTTTATGTTTTTAATTTGTACACTTAGTTTACAAACATTCTGCCAACCATGGATTTCGAGTGGTGGGTTTTGGACTGATCTTGTTGATCGTGTACATACCCGCTACGAACGGACTAAATAATGAAAACGTTGCTGGCAGCGGAATCCAATACAGCTGGGAGACTTGGCTGGATGACAGAGTCCCGGACAGAGAAGTGGAGCCGGCCGGCTTCACCCTGGTCGGAGCGGACCTCGATCCGACAGTCACAGGGAAAATCGATCCTGGTAAGAGAGCGACTCTGTACCCCCGAGCCCCGACATTGAACTGCTTTCTGTGTCACTGTGACCTTACTATCTGCCCCGTGAGTTCCCCCAATTGTTTGTTACCGTTGTGTACTGTTGATAATCACAAGTTTACTGGAGAACTGAGACCAAGTAGAGACTTTGGACAGGGTGGATATGGTATAATAAAGGCAGTTTATTCAGAGGTAAAGATATCTGGAATCGCGTGCACGGACTCGTTCGTCAAACTCTTAGGGAGCTATCTGAAGAGAGCCCCGAAAACATTGTGTGCTGACATTTTATACAATAAATGATGTAGGTTGAATCTAGTAGTTCTGATCTTCTGATTGGTCCTGATGAGTTGGGCGAGGTCCCCTCCACTGTTGCATTGGCTCTGAGTCGGGTTCTCTGTCTTCAAATGTTCAGCCTAAAGAGAGGGGATTTTTGTGTGTGTGTGTGTGTGTGTGTGTGTTTAACAGTGATGATGTGTGTGTGTGTGTGTGTGTGTTTAACAGTGATGATGTGTGTGTGTGTGTGTGTTATCAGTGATGATGTGTGTGTGTGTGTGTGTGTGTGTCCTCAGAGCAAGAACTCGTGAGTTGGAAGAACTGAGAGACCTATGGCGTGGGTGTTGTCCTTGGCCACCTGCTGACAAGGCTGACAAGATAGGACTATTTTGTCCATTGTTATAGGATAGGAACAGCATTGATTGAAAACAAACGCCCAACACAAAATGGGTCATGCACAAGATTTTAGTCAGACCAAGCTATAACATTATATATTTACTACGACAGTACATTCAACCAAAAGCTAATATAACAAAGGCATCAGAGATTATTTATAATCTGTCACAGAAACTGGAATCCATCTCCCCAGATCAGTCAATAAATGCTTCTGGTATTGACTTATATGCTGCCCCTGTCTTCATGTTGTTGCTGGACATATCTTTTTTAAAATGTGTGTAGGTCACCTAAATCATCAGAAAAATTGCCCCTCCTGAGAATTTTTTCAGGAGCCGCCACTGTGTACAGAAGGGCTCAATTAGAGTTGAAGGCAGTCAATTCACAAAGCTCAAATTCGATGATTCAAACGGCATCTATTTTCAATGACTTATCAATAAACTGAAAAGGAGAAGCTATTTATGTCAGAAGTTTTTCCAGTTTGGGATTTTAAATTGAAATTAGTGGATCTACTTTCCATGCAATAAGGAATAAATTAAATTTACTTGAAGGAAAAGATAGTACAATAAAATCGGACTACTCGTTCAAAATCCCAGCATTTAAAATCCTCACTTGTTCCTCCATTATTGATAATAACGGGCATACCACCAACACCGTAGCATTCTCTGGCCATTGCTCTGGGTATAGCCTACGACAGCAAACTGCACAAACCTGGCCATGCTTAATAAATCAAACTTTTGCCATAGCCAGTTGGCAAGCATTCTATAGCATTTATTTTGTCAGTCAACATATTTTTTGCAGAACTGTTGCAGTGGCTTAAACGGAGGAATGGAATGGACACTGCTAAGAATTGAAATTGCAGTCGAAATCATCTCACACTTCCATGTTGACACTCATTCAATGCTTTGCATGTGCCAACACAGATGATAAACGGTCCTTGCTCTCCGGGATCCTTGGGACGTCGCTACCCCATTGAAGTTGACATTTTAAATGGTTAAGGTATGGGGTAGGTAAGGGTTATGGTAAGGGTTAAGGTTAGGGTTTAGGGTAGGGACTTCCCAAGGACCCTGGATAGCACTAACCGATGATAAAAACAGGTGAAATTTCAGGGCCCTTTGGATGAGTGTTTCCGTTTATGATGGTGGACACTTCGCAAGTCGCGTTAGCACATATTCTAACACGTCTCCCCACAGAACTTAATCGAGCATCTGACAAATTACGCATGATTTTAGTTCTGGGTTAACCGAGATTAGCCATGAAAGACTGAAGTGTTTTTGTATTGCTTACATGCCCACATTCAATCAAAGACCATACCACACCGTACTTGGTATTGTTGGTATCATAGCGTGGTGACAATGCCATCAATTGTATGAGAGAACATATGGGTAAATCGTCTTTGACAATAACATTTGCTCATTAAAAGGCGGCAGGTAGCCTAGCAGTTAAGAGTGTTGGGCCAGTAACCGAAAGGTTGTTGGTTTGAATCCCCCAGAGCCGACTAGGTGAAGAAGCTGTCAATGTGTCCTTGAGTAAGGTATTTAACCCTAATTGATCCTGTAAGTCGCTCTGGATAGAGGGTCTGCTAAATGAATAAAATCTAAAGCTAGAATCCTTCATTGGTGGAACTGCCAAGTCCGAAGTTACTGGAAACAACGAATACAGTTTTTTGGTTTGTTTTTTACATCATTGCACACGCAATAGAACAGCAGAATATGTACAGATTTATTTTTTGGGCACACTGCCGGACATTCCTCTGTTTCAAGAACAAAACAAAGGCGCTAGGCGAACAGTGGCACTGTTTCCCCAAATGCTGATTCGATCTTTAAGACACATTTTACGTAATTGATTCATTTTAGACCATTTTGAACCTGCCAGGAGCCTACATTTGGCTCTCGTCACTAGAGCCCAGAGGGTCATGGAGACATGCAAGATACCATACCACTACAAGGTACCAGCTCCAGAAGTGTAGATTTAGACACAGATTTTATGAAAATTAAATTCCACACATACTGCTGTCCTGGAATGTTGAGCTCTCCGCAGGTGGACTGTCCTGGGAAGGAGATGTCTCCTGTCGGGTCTCAAGCCTATTAGAAGCTGTGACAGTGATATTCAATGTTCATCACAGAAATGACTGAGTGAACAAGGCGACCACTTTAATTATTTTGTTGAATAAAATGTAGGCTAAATGACTTATTCACATACCAGTAAATCATCAACCTCTAGTCCTTCACCAATAATTGTACTTTTTTTACAAGCAGGATGTCAAACTCTCTGATTTCTTTAACTGCAACATACAGAAAATGACTTACTTTTAAGAAGGTACTCATAGAGATACACCATCTTCTTTAAAACGTATTTGTGTGGGCCCACTTGAACTGGACCGAAGGCTGTGACAATGTCAGTCACCCTCTGCTCATTACCCTTCCTGGTCTCCTTCCCAATTTCCAGGATGGGTTTAACCAAGTTCATGCAACTCCTGCACCTGAAACACAAACATTAACTCACTAGATTTCTGATCTTTAAAGAGAATACAAAAGTAAACCAGTGTTTGGATGAATTGGCTCTAGAACAGTATGCTCCAACTGTAGGCCTATACAATGATCCATCTGTCCCATGATGACAAAGTTAATTGAATACTTTTCAAATTATTTAATTTCATATTGCCCTGGTGAACTACTGTATCTGTATTGGATGCTGTATCGTCCGTTTTATCACAACACAATCTGGTAACATCAAATGATAAATATTTCAATAAGAACATATTCAAACAACCCACCTCAAAAACTGCAGAGCCATTTAAAAATTGAAGAATTATAGGCTACATGTTCTTGAATGTACAATTTTGTGCATGCAGCAGGCATAAATATCATGTCTCGGTCTACATTTGCATCCACATTTTGAATGTCTTGGTCTTGTCTCGGACACATTTGCATGTGTTACAGATAACTTCTATGGTCTCGAAGTGAGTCAAGTCAGAGTTCAGGGGCCATACAGTATGTACTAACTATATGTATCAAGCATCTCAGAGTTGGAGTGCTGATCTAGGATCAGACCCCCCGTCCATGAGGTCCCCTAGTCTCGACGTGACGATACTATCCCTTGCCTGGTAGACCCACTTACTTTCTGCTTTCCTTGTGTCAAAATAGAAGTCCTGCACATGCGCACACCATATGTGCACAAACAAGTGATAACTTGTGGGGGACTTTTATTTTGACATGAGGAAAGCAGAGAGGAAGTGGGTCTAGGCAGGAACCCTAGCTGTTAAGAGCATTGGGCCAGTGTAAGTCGCTCTGGATAAGAGCGTCTGCTAAATGACGTAAATGTAAATGTAACCAAAAGGTCGCTGGTTCAAATCCCTGAGGCGACTAGGTGAAAAATATGCCAATGTGCCCTTGAGCAAGGCACTTAACCCTAATTGCTCTGGATAAGAGCGTCTGCTAAATGACTGTCTGTTTAATAATATGTTCCTTTGGATATGTTGTCTCAAGTTCCCTAAGGTATAAGGACCAACCCTGTCCTAAACTGTCACCTTGCCACAGTGGAGAGGCTTGCATACTCCAATGATCCTGAGAAAGGAGCCGGAGGGGGTGTATACCTCCGGCAGGTGCAACCATTTTGTACAGGTCAAAGGGTGGGAGGCAGACAAAACAGGCTGGTCCTCCAGGTTAGGGATTGTGCATGGGGCTAACTCCCCTACCACTTAAAACATAACTTTACAGGCCCTATGTTCCTCCAGGAACGAAGTAAGTAAGTATAAGGACCAACCCCACGGACAATCGGTAGAGTAAGTTCAAATGTAATTGTATTCAACATTTGTGATAGACAAGGAACATTTAGGTTATCTTCTATGTAAAAATGTGTGGCGCTGCTGTCCAGGCAAGGGATAGATAGCATCGTCACGTCAAGACTAGAGGTCCCCCTGTCCATGTAATCATATTCATTGTGATCTAAAAGGCTAAACTGATCCTCAATCAACACTCCTACTCTGAGATGCTTGATACATGCTCCCGAATGGCGCAGCGGTCTAAGGCACTGCATCTCAGTGCTTGAGGAGTCACTACAGACCCCCTGGTTTGATTCCAGGCTGTATCACAACCGGCCGTGATTGGGAGTCCCATAGGGCGGCGCACAATTGGCCCAGCTTCGTCCGGGTTTGGCCGGTGTAGGCCGTCATTGTAAATAAGAATTTGTTCTTAACTGACTTGCCTAGTTAAATAAAGGTAAAATAAAAATAAATACAAATGGCCCCTGGTCTCTGACCTGACTCTGTCTTTGTTTTAAATATGATATTCTCTGTTATCATTGTCGTTTACAGCATGGTTCCAGCAACTATGGTGGAAACACGTATAACCAGGCCAGCCCAGTACATCTCGGCTAAGTTCAAACGTGTGAAATGGGTAAAACAGGAAGGTTCTCACTTACCACAAGCCGGGCTCGCTTTAGCATCCTGCCCGAATTACGGTGCTAGAACGTATTGGCCCCCATTGCCCAGCCTGAAGGGTCTCTATTTGTTTTTATTTTTGTTTTTGTTTTCAAGATCAACAAAACATGTCTTGCGTGTTTTCCTGGCCAGTGGGTTGAGAGCAGGACAGTGGGGGCACTGAGTTGTTTTTGGCTTGGTCATTAAAACTGTGTAGTGAGTAATAGAAGTTTAGACCTGACCTGAGTAATCTGATAGTTGGAGTGGATCCCCCCAAAGAAACGAGTGTCAAAGCATGCAAAATCAAAAGAAAGAATGGAAATGACCATTGAACCCAGATTGTAACTTCATAGGTTCCCAAATCCCAGATTGTACCTGTATGGCTGGTATCAGGATTAGCCTCTATCTAGCTAGCAAGAACAAGCTAACAATGTGACAAGCTCTAATAACAGGTCTGAGATCTGCATACGAATACACTCAACCATGATCAGAGCCTCTTTTTTAAATGTAGAACTGATCTTGGACCTGCTGTTCATGTGCTGGTGCCGCTAGATAGCTAAGGTAGTTCATTTTTGCTGAAATGGGTCTTTCTATAAATAATGGGGCGATTGTGTGACATTGGGATCAACATTTCTAAATGGTTTGAAACAAAAATAAAAATGATTTTCATGCAGTTCCACATGTGTACTTAGAGTGACTCCACCTATACAAGAACATAGGCCTAGGACTATGCATCCTTTAAGCAGGGTTCATACAGATATTGGCAAGTCAAATTCAAGGACTTTCAGGGACATTTTCAAGCACTTAATTGTAACTTTCAAGGACCTCAATGGTATGCAATTGTATAATTTATAAAATTGTACATATACGGCCTCATATGGAACCCCCCTACCCCCAAAAAGAAATCAAAAAGTGGCAATGATATTCCAATTATTATTATATTCTAAAATATGTGGGAACAATGTGGACATTGCCTGACTAAATAGATTGGATGCATGCATGGTGATTTTTCTGTAGCCTACAGTAGGCCTATGTGTCCAACGCAGGCACACACAATAAATTAATAGCATTCATTTCACCATTTGAATCTCACCATCGCTGTTTTTATAATTAGAAAGTTACCAAAAACCAGTTCCCTTTTATAATGGAAGGATTTGTATGGAACACCAAATTGAAGCCAACATTAGATGTTGTCATCCTCATAATAACCACACGTGGTTTTACCGCTGTCACACCAGCCTTCGCTTTGGCTCCCCCTCCTGTCCAGCTCAGGCATTCGGCGTTGCCTGCCTTCTAGCTGCTGCCGAACCTGCAGCTGGCAAACGCCCTTCACTCATCAACCCCGGACTTGTCTCGTCATCATTACACACACCTGGTTCCAATCCCCACTCTATCACTGTATATACAGTGGGGGAAAAAAGTATTTAGTCAGCCACCAATTGTGCAAGTTCTCCCACTTAAAAAGATGAGAGAGGCCTGTAATTTTCATCATAGGTACACGTCAACTATGACAGACAAAATGAGGAAATTAATTCCAGAAAATCACATTGTAGGATTTTTTATGAATTTATTTGCAAATTATGGTGGAAAATAAGTATTTGGTCAATAACAAAAGTTCCTCAATACTTTGTTACATACCCTTTGTTGGCAATGACACAGGTCAAACGTCTTCTGTAAGTCTTCACAAGGTTTTCACACACTGTTGCTGGTATTTTGGCCCATTCCTCCATGCAGATCTCCTCTAGAGCAGTGATGTTTTGGGGCTGTCGCTGGGCAACACGGACTTTCAACTCCCTCCAAAGATTTTCTATGGGGTTGAGATCTGGAGACTGGCTAGGCCACTCCAGGACCTTGAAATGCTTCTTACGAAGCCACTCCTTCGTTGCCCGGGCGGTGTGTTTGGGATCATTGTCATGCTGAAAGACCCAGCCACGTTTCATCTTCAATGCCCTTGCTGATGGAAGGAGGTTTTCACTCAAAATCTCACGATACATGGCCCCATTCATTCTTTCCTTTACACGGATCAGTCGTACTGGTCCCTTTGCAGAAAAACAGCCCCATAGCATTATGTTTCCACCCCCATGCTTCACAGTAGGTATGGTGTTCTTTGGATGCAACTCAGCATTCTTTGCCCTCCAAACACGACGAGTTTAGTTTTTACCAAAAAGTTATATTTTGGTTTCATCTGACCATATGACATTCTCCCAATCCTCTTCTGGATCATCCAAATGCACTCTAGCAAACTTCAGACGGGCCTGGACATGTACTGGCTTAAGCAGGGGGACACGTCTGGCACTGCAGGATTTGAGTCCCTGGCGGCGTAGTGTGTTACTGATGGCAGGCTTTGTTACTTTGGTCCCAGCTCTCTGCAGGTCATTCACTAGGTCCCCCCGCGTGGTTCTGGGATTTTTGCTCACCGTTCTTGTGATCATTTTGACCCCACGGGGTGAGATCTTGCGTGGAGCCCCAGATCGAGGGAGATTATCAGTGGTCTTGTATGTCTTCCATTTCCTAATAATTGCTCCCACAGTTGATTTCTTCAAACCAAGCTGCTTACCTATTGCAGATTCAGTCTTCCCAGCCTGGTGCAGGTCTACAATTTTGTTTCTGGTGTCCTTTGACAGCTCTTTGGTCTTGGCCATAGTGGAGTTTGGAGTGTGACTGTTTGAGGTTGTGGACAGGTGTCTTTTATACTGATAACAAGTTCAAACAGGTGCCGAGGTAACGAGTGGAGGACAGAGGAGCCTCTTAAAGAAGAAGTTACAGGTCTGTGAGAGCCAGAAATCTTGCTTGTTTGTAGGTGACCAAATACTTATTTTCCACCATAATTTGCAAACAAAATCATTAAAAATCCTACTATGTGATTTTCTGGAATTTTTTTCTCATTTTGTCTGTCATAGTTGACGTGTACCTATGATGAAAATTACAGGCCTCTCTCATCTTTTTAAGTGGGAGAACTTGCACAATTGGTGGCTGACTAAATACTTTTTTCCCCCACTGTATACTCCCTCTGTCATTTGTCTTTGTCGGTCATTGTATATGTTATTTGTTTTCCTGAGAGGAATCGCACCTACTTTATATTTTGCGCTGTGGGCTTCGTCCCGCTTTAAGCTATGGTGCTTTAATAAATTCAGTAGTTCTAAACCTGCGACTGCCTACTCCTCTCTACACTTGTGACAACCGCAACACCCTTCAATTGAAGCGGCGGGAAACAAAGGAAAGTGGCCACATCTCTCACAAAAAAGAAATCACTGATAATTATAATGGAGCGAGAGAATGTATAAAAGGACTTTTCAAGCACCAAATTGAGGAAATGTCTTATTTTCAAGGTAGGCCTATTCCAGTACTTGGATTTCTGAGCCCCATTCAAGTTCAAGTTGACTACTTAAAGCCCCTTGTATTGTTTAAAATTGCAGGTGTAACATAAAAAACAAATTGTATTTGTCATGTTACTTCATTACCAGATCATATTGTGAATAAGCCCACTAGGCTATGTAATTAGTTGTCATTATATCCAGACTAATTAATAGGAATAGCGTTGGGTTCTTATGTCAAAAACATAAGAAAAATAACATATTACCTTGATGCTTTCTCTGTTAAATCTAACAAAACCCTGTTTTAAATCAAGGAGACAACAACAGATGATCAACATAAATTCACTAGGGATATTAGATCCAACGTGGATCCAGGCACAACTGTCTTCACCGGTGTAATGAATGAGACACCAAAATATTCTGGACATTCCTCGCAAACACCTTTTTTCCAGTACTTGGGCTGTTGTTGCATCGCGTGCTCTATCACAACAGTTGTTCTTCACTTGACTGTCATTCGGAGAATTCCTTGGATCAGATGATGTGTGAAAATATCACGGCATAACTACCCAGCTAGACACCAAATGTGCATCCAGAACCACGTTAATGGCAGTATCGATTTAGATTTTAAGTATCAAGGTAAGGTGACTCTTTCGGTTAGAAGCATTCGGTTTTGCAATCACATGTATTATTCTGGATTTGTGTGCCCATTAAAACTTTTTCCACCCCAAAATATTACGTAGTTTTTCTGAGATCTCTAGACAAAAAAACTGTCCGACAGCTAGATCCAGGATTCTTACAGGGTTAAGTTAAATGTCTAATTTAACTGATTAATGCCTCATATATGATATAATAACAACTTCAAATTGTATTTGTCACATACACGTGTTTAGCAGATGTTACTGCGGGTGTAGCGAAATGCTTGTGCTTCTAGCTCCGACAGTGCAGTAATATCTAACAAGTAATATCTAACAATTCCACAACATATACCCAATACACACAAATCTACTAAGGAATGGAATTTAAGAATATATATATATATATATATATATATATATATATATATATATATGGACAAGCAATGACAGAGCGGCATGGACTAAGATACAGTAGAATATTATAGAATAGAATACAGTATATACATATGAGATGAGTAGTGCAAGATATGTAAACATTATTAAAGTGACCTCTGCTGTTTCCTGAAGTCCACGATCATCTCCTTTGTTTTGTTGACGTTGAGTGAGAGGTTATTTTCCTGGCACCACACTCCCAGAGCCCTCACCTCCTCCCTGTAGGCGGTCTCGTCATTGTTGGTAATCAAACCTACTACTGTTGTGTCGTCTGCAAACTTGATGATTGAGTTGGATGCGTGCTTGACCATGCAGTCATGGGTGAACAGGGAGTACAGGAGGGGGCTGAGCATGCACTTACACTGCCATTAATGCAAGGACAGAAAAGTAATGTTTTATGTCACACGATTTTGGACATATCCATCAAGACACCAACCATAAAGGGTTAAACATAGATTTTAAATCAACTCGTGAATTTGATTGAATATAGCTATGATCCCCCCTTATATATTAATGTAATGACATTAACAAAAATTGGCAGATTATTATCAATGACTTATCAACAGCTGTAACATGTTGTCCAGTGGAAATCCTCACTGCTACACTGCTAGAGACCCATATGCTTTCCAGTATTGTGATAAACAAAATATTTTGAGAAACTATCAAATCATTGCACTGCAACTGTGTCTTAATTAAGTGATAATGCCCTCGAAGCCGGTGTTTGGAAGATATATTGGCATGGGTGTTGTTAGGCCCGAGACTAATCTGTTTAAGGTAAAATTGACTCTAACCAAACACGACAACCTTTCTAAGACTAAGAGGGATGCAGTTGAATCATTGTCCAAAAATGGACGGATTGTGGTTAAAAAAGCAGACAAAGGTGGCGCTACAGTAGTGTGGAGTAAAGACAAATATGTGACACAACCTTACCGTCAATTAGACAATGATGAATTTTACCAATCTCTTACCTTCAATCCTACAGAGGGTTGAAGGTAAGAAAACTGAATTGAAAGGGATCCTCATAGAAGCTAAGGAGAATGGCTACATTTCAGACAATGAGTTCACATTTATTTTCAATGGCTGTCCGCATATGGCTTCTTTTTATCTTCTTCCAAAAGCACAAGAATCTTGAAAAAAACCCAGGCAGACCAGTCATTAGCGGTAATGAAAGTCTGACAGAACCCATCTCCAAGTACATTGATTACTTTATTAAGCCTTTTCTGCCTTCACTCCCAGCCTATCTTCAAGATACCACAGATGTGTTGAGAACAAAATTAAGGAATTTAACAATATAGGTACAGCCTCCTTTTTAGTCACCATGGATTTTTTATATTTATTTTTTTATTTAACCTTTATTTAACCAGGTAAGCCAGTTGAGAACAAGTTCTCATTTACAACTGCGAACTGGCCAAGATAAAGCAAAGCAGTGCGATAAAAACAACAACCACAACACAGAGTTACATATGTAATAAACAAAAACAAAACGTACAGTCAATAACACAATAGAAAATCAATATACAGTGTGTGCAAATGTATTAAATTACAATTTAGTATTAACACTGGAGTGATACAGTGAGGGAAAAAAGTATTTGATCCCCTGCTGATTTTGTACGTTTGCCCACTGACAAAGACATGATCAGTCTATAATTTTAATGGTAGGTTTATTTGAACAGTGAGAGACAGAATAACAACAAAAAGATCCAGAAAGACGCATGTCAGAAATGTTATAAATTGATTTGCATTTTAATGAGGGAAATAAGTATTTGACCCCTCTGCAAAACATGACTTAGTACTTGGTGGCAAAACCCTTGTTGGCAATCACAGAGGTCAGACGTTTCTTGTAGTTGGCCAACAGGTTTGCACACATCTCAGGAGGGATTTTGTCCCGTTCCTCTTTGCAGATCTTCTCCATGTCATTAAGGTTTCGAGCCTGACATTTGGCAACTCGAACCTTCAGCTCCCTCCACAGATTTTCTATGGGATTAAGGTCTGGAGACTGGCTAGGCCACTCCAGGACCTTAATGTACTTCTTCTTGAGCCACTCCTTTGTTGCCTTGGCCGTGTGTTTTGGGTCATTGTCATGCTGGAATACCCATCCACGACCCATTTTCAATACCCAAGATTTCACCGTCCATCGTCCCTTCGCAGAAAAACACCCCCAAAGCCTAATGTTTCCACCTCCATGTTTGACGGTGGGGATGGTGTTCTTAGGGTCATAGGCAGCATTCCTCCTCCTCCAAACACGCCGAGTTGAGTTGATGCCAAAGAGCTCGAATTTGGTCTCATCTGACCACAACACTTTCACCCAGTTCTCCTCTGAATCATTCAGATGTTCATTGGCAAACTTCAGACGGGCCTGTATATGTGCTTTCTTGAGCAGGGGGACCTTGCGGGCGCTGCAGGATTTCAGTCCTTCACGGCATAGTGTGTTACCAATTGTTTTCTTGGTGACTATGGTCCCAGCTGCCTTGAGATCATTGACAAGATCCTCCCGTGTAGTTCTGGGCTGATTCCTCACCGTTCTCATGATCATTGCAACTCCACGAGGTGAGATCTTGCATGGAGCCCCAGGCAGAGGGAGATTGACAGTTCTTTTGTGTTTCTTCCATTTGCGAATAATCGCACCAACTGTTGTCACCTTCTCACCATGCTGCTTGGCGATGAGTGATTGCAAACAAGGGTTTTTCCACCAAGTACTAAGTCATGTTTTGCAGAGGGGTCAAATACTTATTTCCCTCATTAAAAAGCAAATAAATTCATAAAATTTTTTAAATGCATTTTTCTGGATTTCTTTGTTGTTATTCTGTCTCTTACTGTTCAAATAAACCTACCATTAAAAGTATAGACTGATCATGTCTTTGTCAGTGGGCAAACGTACAAATCAGCAGGGGATCAAATACTTATTTCCCTCACTGTAGTTCTGTAACAGTTTGGATCTAGAGTGTCACCCCCTTTGAAGAGGGGGATGACCGCGGCAGCTTTCCAATCTCTCTGGATCTCAGACGATATGAAAGAGAGGTTGAACAGGCTAGTAATAGGGGTTGCGACAATTTTGGCGGCTAATTTTAGAAAGAAAGGGTCCAGATTGTCTAGCCCAGCTGATTTGTAGGGGTCCAGATTTAGCAGCTCTTTCAGGACATCAGCTATCTGAATTTGGGTGAAGGAGAAGCGGGGGGCTTGGGCAGGTTGCAGCGGAGGGTGCAGAGCTGGTGGCCGGGGTAGGGGGTAGCCAGGTGGAAAGTATGGCCAGCCGTAGCAAAATGCTTATTGAAATTCTCGATTATCATAGATTTATCGGTGGTGACAGTGTATCCTAGCCTCAGTGCAGTGGGTAGCTGGGAGGAGGTGCTCTTATTCTCCATGGACTTTACAGTGTCCCAAATCTTTTTGGAGTTAGTGCTACAGGATGCAAATTTCTGTTTGAAAAAGCTAGCCTTTGCTTTCCTAACTGATTGTGTATATTGGTTCCTGACTTCCCTGAAAAGTTGCATATCGCGGGGGCTGTTCGATGCTAATGCAGTACGTCACAGGATGTTTTTGTGCTGGTCAAGGGCAGTCAAGTCTGGGGTGAACCAGGGGCTATATCTGTTCTTAGTTCTGATTTTTTTGAATGGGGCATGCTTATTTAAGATGGAGAGGAAAGCACATTTGAAGAACATCCAGGCATCCTCTACTGTCACAATGAGGTCAATATCCATCCAGGATACCCGGGCCAGGTCAATTAGAAAGGCCTGCTCGCTGAAATGTTTTAGGGAGCGTTTGACAGTGATGAGGGGTGGACGTTTGACCGCGGACCCATTACGGACGCAGGCAATGAGGCAGTGATCGCTGAGATCCTGGTTGAAGACAGCGGAGGTGTATTTAGAGGGTAAATTAGTCAGGATGATATCTATGAAGGTGCCGATGTTTACGGATTTAGGGTTGTACCTGGTAGGTTCCTTGATAATTTGTGTGAGATTGAGGGCATCTAGTTTAGATTGTAGGATGGCCGTGGTGTTAAGCATATCCCAGTTTAGGTCACCAAGCAGTACTCTGAAGATAGATGGGGGGCAAGCAATTCACATATGGTGTCCAGGGCACAACTGGGGGCTGAGGGGGGTCTGTAGCAAGCGGCAACAGTGAGAGACTTATTTCTGGAAAGGTGGATTTTTAGAAGTAGAAGCTCAAACTGTTTGGGTACAGACCTGGATAGTATGATAGATCTCTACAGTAGATTGCAACTCCTGTGGAGTCTCAATACACTACCATTGAACATGAACAAGGATTGGAAGCTATGCACCATTTCTTGAGTACCCGGCCTGAGACTGAGATGCCTTCCACATAATGAATTGTCTCACTGACTGAATGGACTCTTAATAATTACATCTTTGTCTTTCAGGACCGTATTTTTAAACAAGTCAAAGGATGTGCCATGGGAGCTTGCTACAGCCCTCTCTACGCTGGTTTGTACTTAGGTAAATGGGAAAATGACTTCATTTTGGTTCCTTCTGAAAACCAGTTATTTCACTGGATTATATGGTGGGAACGCTATATTGATGATGTTTGCCTGTTCTGGTCTGGCTCAGAAGATGAACTTATTTCCTTCCACCAATACCTTAACAGCATTAACCCTTGCATCAAACTAACTATGGAGTACAGCAAGGATAACATTCATTTTTTGGACCTTGACATAAGTATCAATGACAACGGTTGTTTGCACACGTCAATCTTTAGGAAGCCTATAGATGGGAATACCATTCTGAGGGCAGACCGCTTTCACCCCAAAAGGCTAAAAGAGAACATTCCATATGGCCAATTCCAAAGAGTCCGCAGAATTTGCGATGAGGAAACAGACTACAGTGTCAAATCTGCTTAATTGGAGAATCGCTTCTTGAATCGGGGCTACAGCGCTCAGGTCCTGAAAGATGCAGGTATAAGGGCCGGACGACTTGACAGAGAGAACTTGTTGCGGAGCGCCTCGTGATGCATCAAAGAGAGTGTACTTTGTCACAAAATACAGCACTGAAGCAGAGAACATTAAAATAATCATTAAAAATAATTGGGGAATCATCCAAAGTAATACACTACTACACCAAGTCTTCCCAGAGCCACCAGTCATGTCCTATCCTAAATGACAAATTAGTCCACAGCTATTTTCCTGTGACTCAAAAAACTTGGCTAGACCACAAACCCTGGGGCTCTTTTAAATGCAACCAGTGCAACCATTGCAGAAATATTGGACAGAAAAAGTATTTTGTTGACATAGCTTCTAAAATGCAGTGTCAAGTCAAGCGTTTCATTAACTGCAAAACCACTCATGTCATCTACAGATTGGAATGTCCACAGTGCAAGGTGTTCTACATTGGATGTACAAAGAGACGCCTTCAAGACCGGTTCGCGGAACACAAATACGCCATACGGGTAGGCAATGAAGACTACCCCATGGCAAGGCACTTCAAGTCCTTTCTTTAATTTAAAGACCCTTGCTCCCTTCAGTCTCAACGTAGACTTTGATTTGAAGCCATTCTTGTGATTATTGTGATTTTGCTATTCATGGTAAATGTTTGTGGGCCTATGTAACCAAGTTGTATCTATGATCGTATGCTATCCATGTTTCTTGTATGTTCTGTTTTTCTGTGAATTAACCAATGCTATCAGGCCACACCCGGCCATGA
The DNA here is from genome assembly GCF_020615455.1 of Coregonus clupeaformis. Lineage (NCBI taxonomy): Eukaryota > Metazoa > Chordata > Actinopteri > Salmoniformes > Salmonidae > Coregonus > Coregonus clupeaformis. The sequence goes on from NC_059209.1 coordinate 12,575,946, forward strand.
TTACAGACACCTGCGTGTGTCCTTTGACACTATATAAACTAGTGACCCACAGTGTTTGTCATTATACCCTGATGAAGACAGCTTGTCTGTCGAAACGTTGGTTATTAGGTTATTAAATGATTGCATCTGAGCTCCTAGAGTGTACGGCTCTCCTTTTTCTTTTTCAAGTGTTCTACTCCGTTAGCCAGCACCTGGCCTAAATAGGTGTGCATTTCTTTCGCCTCTATACTACAAGTCCTTACACCATGGCAACCCTGCCTCCCTACAAGCTATGGGTATTGATTATGTTCCGGCCTCAATTAGAAAAGGGGACTGTCTTCAACAGCTAAACCAAAGGGGACGTTTTTGGATTTACAAACTACAGGCCAGTAAGTACCCTGGTTTAAATGAAGATATGGATTTCTCACCTTTCCTGTAGGGTCGTGAGAGGTCCCTTTGCTCCCATCTAGTGGACATTTTCCTCTATTGCCCTGAGCTATGTTTAGACTGTTGTGGTCCATGTTTGCTGTGTTCTAGTGTCCTATAAAATAGATGTCTCTCCTATTCTTAACACTTTGCCCAGTCATATTCAAGGTTAGAACTACCTTTCTAGGGGTTCTGATGCTTCTAGCCTTGAGTTGCATTTTTGATAACATATCTACAGTATTTCACTTTTTAATGTGTATAGTAACCACTCCCTCTTCAAATCAGGTTGATTGGAAAAAGCTGTTCAAAAGAGGACATTGTATTATCATATCTTAGTACTCCCTGACGAAGGCCATGCAGCCGAAACGTGTTGGAGTTTTTAAACTTTGTTTTCATTGAACATGCCATACAAATAGAGGCATTTAAATTAATTATTTGAAGAGTGCCTTGGTCCTCCTTTATTTTTGATATTCAAATAATGATTTACATATTTTTGTAAAAAACGTTATTTTGATGAATTGATTCATACTATTTCATCCTTCCACAAGATATAGTCCCGACACAAAACTAGGGTTGCTACCCAAGCCAGCTGGTCGTTCATTCTATCAGTTCGGTTGCCAGATACGTTACCCAGTCGTTTTGTTCTGTATCTTTGGACACGACCCAGTCGTTCGTTCTAAATGTTCCATTGCCATACTGGCTGGCAACGTTCTTATCCCTTGCTTGCTAGCTAGCCAACTATGGCTAACTTACATTCACGTCAAACAGTGCAGCCAGAATAACAGCAAAGTAGCTGCATTTGCGTTCGTTTAAACTCTTTTCTAGTGACATTTATTTGGATACATCCTTAACAATGAGCTAATGATACATGATTTCACCTGACATAGAAAATGTGCTCTCTCGTCAGGACACTTCTGTTGTTCAGAGGAGCTAGCCAACAACACCGCTAACACAATCACTTTAAACTGAAGCTGGAAAGACAGCAAACTAGCTGCATTTCGTTTAGTTATTTCCTGTTTTCTATTGATATTTCTTTGTATATATCCATAGAAACAGCAGAGGGTGCACCCCCCTATCCACATCGACGGGACCACAGTGGAGAAGGTGGAAAGCTTAAAGTTCCTTGGCGTACACATCACCGACAAACTGAAATGGTCCCCCACGCAGACTGTGTGGTGAAGAAGGCGCAACAGAGCGTCTTCAACCTCAGGAAGCTGAAGAAATTCGGCTTAGCACCTAAAACCCTCTCAAACTTTTACAGATGCACAATTGAGAGCATCCTGTCAGGCTGTATCACCACCTGGTACGGCAACTGCACCGCCCACAACCGCAGGGCTCTCCAGAGGGTGGTGCGGTCTGCTGAACACATTACCGGGGGCAAACTACCCGCCCTCCAAGACACATGCAACACAGGAAGGCCAAAAAGATCATCAAGGACATCAACCACCCGAGCCACTGCTTCTATCTCAAGGCCATCAGACTGTTAAATAGCCATCACCAGCACATTAGAGGCTGCTGCTGCCTATTGAAATCACTGGCCACTTTAAGAAATGGAACACCAGTCACTTTAATAATGTTTACATATCTTGCACTACTCATCTCATATGTATATACTGCCTTCTATTCTATAATATTCTACTGTATCTTAGTCCATGCCGCTCTGTCATTGCTTGTCCATATATGTATATATTCTAAAATCCCATTCCTTGCCAGTTTTGTGTGTATTGGGTATATGTTGTGAATTTGTTAGATATTACTGTTATGTGGGCAGCTTGTCTCTCCCTTTTCTGTTTCCCTTCCTCCTTGTTTTGTCCCCTCTTTGTCTGTTGTATCTGTATGTGTGTTTGTCCCCATTATGTGGGTGTGTCTGGAGTGGATCGGGGGGCATGCTCAGGATCTGCCTCTCCTGTGCAGCTGCGGGTTGTTTCCAGTGATTCCTGCCTACGCAGCTGCATCCTATTTCTCTCATCAACCTGCACTACTAAATCCTGGGCATGGCTCTCCACCGGCGCCAGATCGTTGTTCTTACTAGAGCGGTAACTTGGCTCACCAGTAGAGTAAATTGTCTTTGTCTTCAGCCTGGCTCTTTACTCTCCTTAACCTGTCGTTTGTTTTGTCTTCAGTTCAGACATACCTGCCTGCCTTCCAGCCTGCCTGCCTGCCTGCCTCAGCCTCTCCTTCCTCCGGAGCCGACTAGCCCACTCTGTTCCTTTTCTTCAGTTGTTTTTGGACTAAGACAAATTGAACTTTTATTAAAATAATTTTTGTTTCTTCCACTCCCTTTGTCGTGTTTTGTTTCTCTGAGTGCTGGGTTTAACCATAGCCTAACAATTACTGCACTGTCAGAGCTAGAAGCACAAGCATTTCCTACACCCGCTATAACATCTGCTAAACACGTATGTGACAAATACAAATTTATTTGAACAAAAATCTAAACGCAACATGTAAAGTATTGGTCCCATGTTTCATGAGCTGAAATAAAAGATCCCAGAAATGTTCCATACTCAAAAAAAGCCTATTTCTCAAATGTTGTGCAGAAATTTGTTTACATCCCTGTTAGTGAGCATTTCTCCTTTGCCAAGATAATCCATCCCCCTGAGCAGTGTGGCACATCAAGAAGCTGATTAAACAGCATGGTCATTACACAGGTACACCTTGAGCTGGGGACAATAAAAGGCCACTCTGAAATGTGCAATTTTGTCACACAACACAATACCACAGATGTCTCAAGTTTTGAGGGAGCGTGCAATTGGCATGCAAATGACTGCAGGAATGTCCACCAGAGCTGTTGCCATAAGCCACCTCCAACGTCGTTTTAGAGAATTTGGCAGTATGTCCAGCCTCACAACCGCAGACCACATTTATGGCATCGTGTGGGTGAGCGGTTTGCAGATGTCAACATTGTGAACAGAGTGCCCCATGGTGGGGTTATTGTATGGGCAGGCATAAACTACGGACAACGAATACAATTACATTTTATTGATGGCAATTTGCATATCTGTATTCCCAGTCATGTGAAATCCATAGATTAGGGCCTAATGAATTTATTTCATTTGACTGATTTCCTTATATGAACTGTAACTCAGTAAAAAAAAATACATTGTTGCATTAGTATTTTTGTACAGTATTTATAATTTTGGGAAAACATCAATTTACTTTAGGGGAATCCATTATCCTAACAGTGCACTGTGCACCCGCCAATTTTCCTTTTCAATTTGCAAGAGTCTGAAAACAGAGATCTGTATATAATGACAAGATGCTCATGTTTCCGCCATAACAATGGGGGTCATTGTCCCAAAGGCGGGAAGGCAGGCGACAAGTTTAGGTCTGCATATTATGACCATAGAAACATGTTGGGCTTATTCTGAACAGATTGAGTGAGCCCTCCCGCTTTGCCTCTTCCTCTCTGTGAAAGCATCCGAGCGAAATGGTGCCCCTCTGTCTTACTATATGTAGCCCATGTATCTGTTGCTGTATGGCCAGAAATAGTATGACATGCCATAATTTTTTGGTCCAGACAGAATCAGTTACATGGTCTGCACATACTGAGACACGCTGTTTCGCTCGCTCTGATTCTTTATCTGAGATTGATGCGTCTTTCTTTTTTTGTATGTGTATTTTCCCCCCTTTTTTCCCCAATTTCAATCTTGTCTCATCGCTGCAACTCCCCAACAGGCTCGGGAGAGGCGAAGGTCGAGTCATGCGTTCTCCGAAACATGACCCGCCAAACTGCGCTTCTTAACACCCACCTGCACCAATGTGTCGGAGGAAACACCATTCAACTGCTGACCAAAGTCAGCCTGCAGGTGCCCAGCCCGCCACAAGGAGTCACTAGAGCGCAATGAGCCAAGTAAAGCCCGCCTGGCCAAACTCTCCCCTAACCAGGACGACGCTGGGCCAATTGTGCGCTGCCCTACGGGACTCCCGGGCACGGCCGGTTGTGACACAGCCTGGAATCGAACCCGGGTCTGTAGTAACGGCTCAAGCACTGTGATGCAGTGCCTTAGACTACTGCACCACTCGGGAGGCCTCCTTGATGCGTCTTTCTGTCTGCGCACATCTCGGTCAAATATATGATCACTATTTCAATATGTTATTTGGACGGGCAAGGAGGTAAAGACGGCCCTGCATCTTGGTGTAGGCAAATATCAAGATGACTGTACACATGAAAGTCACATTTTCTTGTTTGATTCAGTCGAAAAATCTGAACCTTCACCTATGTTATTCCTTAATTGTATTTTTTTAAAGAATGTCAAAAGACTGAAGGAGGGGAGCAGTCTCCTTGAAGAAAAGCTGTCAGAGCTGGACATCAATGATGCTGTGCTTCAGGACTGGGTTGCTGAGGTGCAGCAGTGGCCTGAAGGTAGAAAAGTGAATGTTTCTCTGTCTCTCAACAGAATTGCATTAGTGTCAGTGAAGTCATGTTTGTAACTTGCTCTATGTTTGACCACCACACTTCAGGATGGGCAGACAGGGCATCTCCAGAAGAAGATTGAAGGGCTTTACCTCGGTGCGAAACAAAGGAAACACTATCTCTACTGTTTGACAGGTAAGGCCCAACAACAATATGACCTATAACACATTATTCATCAAGTATTAAAACCGATTTATGAAACATTCACACACATCAGACCATGTTTATGATCAAATATAGGCATGACCTATGTTATTAATTGTTCTAATCTAAAACATTTCATTAAACTGAGAAATTACGTGACCATAAACAGCAGAGTAGCTTGTGAGCCACAACTGTGCATGTCTTGTATAATGTTATAGCTGCATGACAACAAATGCTTTAGAAATTAGTTGCTTGCTTTGTACTCTCTTTGTTTATTTAATTACCCATTTCCATTCAGACAGCAAGAAGAGGAGGCATCAGATTCTGAGAAAAATTGTTGAGGCAAGGCAGCCTTGATAGCTGCCATTGTTCAACTTCACGAGAAGCAGGCAGAATTCAGGCTCCCCACAGTGGATGAGCTGCTCAATACTGACAACTTTGTCTGGCCAGTAAGTATATGTTTGCAGAAGGTATCTATTGTGATTGCATTTTTACCTTCAGCGTAGTCTGCAATCATTGCTGTTTTTCTGTTATATACCTCTGTGAATTTACATCTCATGTCACCACAGGCAACAGCCATCTTACCATCAAAAAGGACCCATCTGAACCCATCCAGGGAATTGTAATTTGCCTGATAACGTGGTACAAACAAAAATTATTTGGGAAGGGTGATGGTTCTATACTGAACAAAAATATAAACGCAACATGTAAAGTGTTGATCCCAGAAATGTTCCATATGCACAAAAAGCTTATTTCTCTAAAATGTTGTGCACAAATTTGTTTACATCCCTGTTAGTGAGCATTTCTCCTTTGCCAAGATAATCCATCCGCCTGACAGGTGTGGCATATCAAGAAGCTGATTAAACAGAATGATCATTACACAGGTGCTGGGGACAATAAAAGGCCACTCTCAAATGTGCAGTTTTGTCACACAACACAATGCATCAGATGTCTCAAGTTTTGAGGGGTGCGATCCATTGGCATGCTGACTACAGGAATGTCCACCAGAGCTGTTAACAGAGAACTGAATGTTAATTTCTCTACCATAAGCCGCCTCCAACGCCGTTTAAAAAAATAACAATTTGGCAGTACGTCCAACCGGCCTCACAACAGCAGACCATGTGTAACCATGCCAGCCCAGGACCTCCACATCTGGCTTCTTCACCTGCAGGATCGTCTGAAACCAGCCACCCAGACAGCTGATGAAACTGTGGGTTTGCACAACCGAATAATTTCTGCACACACTGTCAGAAACCGTCTCAGGGAAGCACATCTGCGTCCTCACAGCATGTATGGCGTCGTGTTGGCGAACGGTTTGCTGATGTCAATGTTGTGAACAGAGTGCCCCATGGTGGGGTTATGGTATGGGCAGGCATAAGCTACGGAGAACTAACAAAATTGTATTTTATCGATGGCAGTTTGAATGCACAGAGACACCATGGCGAGATCTTGAGGCCCATTCTTGTGCCATTCATCCGCCGCCATCACCTTATGTTTCAGCATGATAATGCACGTCCCCATGTTGCAAGGATCTGTAAACAATTCCTGGAAGCTGAAAATGTTATGTGGGCAGCTTGTCTCTCCCTTTTCTGTTTCCCTTCCTCCTTGTTTTGTCCCCTCTGTGTCTGTTGTATCTGTATGTGTGTTTGTCCCCTTTATGTGGGTGTGTCTGGAGTGGATCAGGGGGCGTGCTCAGGATCTGCCTCTCCTGTGCAGCTGCGGGTTGTTTCCAGTGATTCCTGCCTACGCAGCTGCATCCTATTCTCTAATCAACCTGCACTACTAATTCCGGGGCATGGCTCTCCACCGGCGCCAGATCGTTGTTCTTACCAGAGCGGTAACTTGGCTCACCAGTAAAGTTATTTTGTCTTTGTCTTCAGCCTGGCTCTCCACTCTCCTTAACCTGTCATTTGTTTTGTCTTTAGTTTCGGACATACCTCCCAACCTGCCTGCCTTCCTGCCTGTCGGCCTGCCTGCCTGCCTGCCTGCCTCAGCCTCTCCTTCCTCCGGAGCCGACTAGCCCACTCTGTTCCTTTACTTCAGTTGTTTTTGGACTAAGACAATTTTAACTTTTATTAAATATTTTTGTTTCTTCCACTCCCTTTGTCGTGTTTGTTTCTCTGAGTGCTGGGTTGAACCATAGCCTAACAGAACGATCTGGCCATGGACCCAACAGAGAGACAGCACGGGGCAAACGAAGACAGCTTCCAACAAGCTATCCAGGCTCAAGAAACGTTGCTAGGACAGCATGACCAACTGATTCGGACTCTTTTGGAAAATAATCATCAACTGCTGAACCAGGTGACTCAGTTAACTACACAAGTCTCTAAATTGTCTGTTATCAGTTCTCCATCTCTCTCTGACCCCCAGTTTGATGCACCCCAAGTTGGTTCCTCGGACATGATGCAGGCTTCGTTCCATCGGGAACCCCCTGTCACGTCGCCTGAACCGTTCAATGGAGAATTGGACAAGTGCCGGGGATTTTTGCTTCAGTGTGACTTGATATTTCGGCAGAGACCACTGTCATTTTCTACTGATTCCTCTAAGGTACATTATGTTCTGGGGCTGTTAAGAGGGAGAGCTCTGGTTTGGGCTGAGGCTGTGTGCTCAAATCAAACTTTGACTGGATTGACTTTCGCTGATTTTTCTGCTAAATTGAAGACTGTTTTTGACCATCCTGACCATGTGGGTAATTCCTCCAAGATACTTTTTAATTTGAGGCAGGGTTCTAACAGTGTGGCTGAGTACTCTATTGAGTTCTGGACTTTGGCAGCGGACTCCAAGTGGAACAATGTGGCACTTCAAGGAGCATTTCTAAACGGTTTGAATGAAGCCATTAAGGATGAACTGGCTGCTCGTGACGAGCCACATGATTTACATTCTCTCGTTTCCCTGTCCATTAAGCTAGACAACCGGTTGCGGAGAGGCGTCGGGAGAGAGGCGGTCGGCCGCATCTAGGAGGACGAGTTCCCCAGCCTTCAACCACTCGAGTCTCGCCTCCCGGAGCCGGCAGCTTCTTATTCCTGATTCCATCCCGAGCACAGAGGAACCTATGCAAGTGGGTCGAGCTCGACTACCTCCAGCAGAACGGCAACGGCGCCTCCAGGCGGGTGAGTGCCTGTACTGTGGAGACGCCACACACATTCTGGCTACATGCCCTAAGCGGCCAAAAGACAAGGCTCGCTCGTAACGGTGGGTCTACTTGCGAGCCCAGAGTTAGATCCTGAACCCATCATTCCCCGATTACAAGTACCTGTAACCTTACGTTTCCAGAGTCATTCCCTGCCACTCTCAGCTCTCATAGACTCAGGTGCAGAAGACAACTTTATTAGCCACCAGTTCGTTACACAAGCTCGTATCCCCATGGAGCCACTACCTACCCCCATTCGGGTCACAGCCCTTGATGGGCGCCTCCTCGCGGAGATAACTCATCAAACCACCCCCGTTTCCCCTAGTGATTTCTGGCAATCATTGTGAAAGCATTCAGCTAAGAGTTATGTCTGGCTCAGCTACCTCCCTAATCCTTGGCTTCCCCTGGTTGGCTCTTCACAACCCACAAATTGATTGGACACGTCACACCATTCTCAGTTGGAGCACTAACTGCCATTCAGAGTGCCTTAGGTCAGCGGTTCCCCCCACTAAGTGTAACCCAACTCAACCCTCAGCTCCTCTTGATCTGTCATCTGTCCCCAAAGAATACCATGACTTAGCGGAGGTTTTCAGTAAGGACAAGGCTCTGTCTCTACCACCACATAGGCCTTATGATTGCCCTATTGAACTGCTTCCTGGTGCTCCCTTGCCCTCTAGTCGCTTATACAATCTGTCCCGACCGGAAAGAGAGGCAATGGAGCAGTACATTGGTGATTCTCTGGTCTCGGGCATAATCCGTCCCTCGTCGTCTCCTTTGGGTGCAGGTTTCTTTTTTCGTGGAAAAGAAGGACAAGTCGTTACGCCCCTGTATCGATTTCAGGGGTTTTAAACAACATAACTGTTAAAAACAAGTATCCCCTTCCACTCATCAACTCTGCTTTTGAACCTCTGCATGGCGCCACAGTTTTCTCCAAGCTCGACCTCAGGAACGCTTATCACCTTGTCCGGATCCGTAAGGGAGATGAGTGGAAAACCGCTTTCAACACTCCACTGGGACATTTTGAGTATTTGGTCATGCCCTTTGGGCTCTCAAACGCCCCTGCTGTTTTCCAAGCCATGGTGAACGATGTTCTTAGGGATTTTTTGAACCGTTTTGTCTTTGTATACCTGGATGATATTCTTGTTTTTTCCCAAGTCACCCGAGGAGCATGAGTCACACGTCCGTCAAGTCCTTCAACGGCTCTTGGAAAACAAGCTGTATGTCAAAGCAGAGAAGTGTGAGTTCCACAAACAGTCTACATCGTTCCTTGGTTTCATCATTGAGAGCGGGCAGGTGAAGGCGGACCCGAGAAGATCCGGGCAGTGACGGAATGGCCCATACCCACCACCCGTAAGCAACTTCAACGATTTTTGGGCTTTGCTAACTTCTACCGTAGGTTCATTAAGGGTTTTAGTAAAGTGGTGGCACCCCTTACTAGACTCACATCCCCAAAAGTCCCTTTTCTGTGGTCCCCTGAGGCGGAGCAGGCGGTAGGGGTTTTGAAGGAACTGTTTTCCACCTCCCCTGTGTTGATACACCCCAATACCTCTCTGCAGTTTGTTGTGGAGGTGGACGCGTCGGACTCAGGTGTGGGAGCCGTCCTCTCCCAGCGCTCCCCCACTGACCAAAAGCTTCACCCCTGTGCTTTTTTCTCCAAAAAATTGTCACCCACAGAACGGAATTACGACGTTGGAAACCGAGAACTGCTGGCGGTCAAGCTAGCACTGGAAGAATGGCGGCACTGGCTGGATGGAGCTGAACTGCCGTTTGTGGTCTGGACAGACCACAAGAACTTGGCTTACATCCAAGCCACTAAGAGACTCAACTCACGCCAAGCCAGATGGGCCCTGTTTTTTAGTAGGTTTAACTTTATTCTTACATACAGACCGGGGTCAAGAAATGTTAAACCAGATGCTTTGTCCCGCCAGTTTGCTGACCCTTCGGAGACCAGCGAGCCTGAGGCAGTCCTGCCTTCCTCATGCGTCGTGGCGGCTGTTCAGTGGGAGATCGAGTCTCTTGTGAAGACTGCACTTGCCACGGACCCGGGACCGGGTGATGGACCTCCCAACCTACTCTTTGTTCCCGAGACGGTCCGGTCTCAGGTGTTGCAGTGGATTCACACCTCCCGTTTTGCTGGTCACCCTGGGATGAGACGCACGTTGACGCTACTTAGGAGACATTTTTGGTGGCCTTCAATGGAAACTGACGTTCGGGCTTTTGTGGCAGCCTGTTCAACCTGTGCTCGGGGCAAAGCCTCCCATCAGTCCCCCTTCGGGGCTGCTGCTACCCCTCCCAGTTCCCAGCCGTCCCCTGGTCCCACATAGCCATGGATTTTGTCACCGGCCTACCCAAGTCTGAAGGTAATGATACTATACTTACCATTGTGGACAGATTCTCTAAATCTGTTCACTATATAGCATTACCAAAATTACCGTCTGCCAGTGAGACAGCGGACCTCCTAGTCCAACATGTATTCCGTCCCCATGGAATACCTGTGGACATCGTATCTGATAGAGGCCCACAGTTTACTTCCCGTGTTTGGAAGGTTTTCTGTTCTGCTTTGGGTGCTTCCGTTAGTCTGTCCTCAGGGTTTCATCCCCAGACCAACGGTCAAACAGAAAGAGCCAATCAAGACCTCGAAGCAACCCTTCGTTGTGTGGCTGCTCAACATCCATCATCCTGGGCCAAACATCTGCCTTGGATAGAGTACGCCCCACAACTCCCTCACCACCTCTGCCACTGGTCTTTCACCCTTCGAGGTTACCATGGGTTATCAACCCCCTCTGTTTCCTGCTCAGGAGAAGGAATTGGCTGTTCCTTCGGTTCAGGAGAACCTCCGCCGCTGCCAGAGAGTGTGGCGCGACGCTCGGGAAGCGTTGCTTCGGACCACCGACAGGAACAAGATGACAGCGGATAGGAGCAGGACTCCCGCACCTGTGTTTCATCCTGGTCAAGAGGTTTGGCTGTCGTCTAAGAACGTACCTCTTCGTACCAAATCACGCAAGCTGTCTCCTCGGTACCTGGGTCCGTTTGTGGTGGAGTCCATCATTAACCCCGCTGCGGTTCGTTTGAAGTTGCCTTCAGCCATGAAGATACACCCTACTTTCCACGTCTCCCAACTGAAACCTGTGTCCTCCAGCCTTTTGTGTCCGCCGGCTGTTCCACCTCCACCTGTTCGTCTCATTGATGACCATCCGGCCTACACCGTCAGTAGGCTACTGGACTCTCGGAGGCGGGGTAGGGGTCTCCAATACCTAGTCGATTGGGAAGGTTATGGACCAGAGGAGAGGTCTTGGGTCCCTAAGCGTTTTGTGTTGGATCCTCAGTTGATCACGGACTTCCATCACGACAACCCTGACAGGCCTGGTGGGTCGCCAGGTGGCGACCATTGAGGGGGGTACTGTTATGTGGGCAGCTTGTCTCTCCCTTTTCTGTTTCCCTTCCTCCTTGTTTTGTCCCCTCTGTGTCTGTTGTATCTGTATGTGTGTTTGTCCCCTTTATGTGGGTGTGTCTGGAGTGGATCAGGGGGCGTGCTCAGGATCTGCCTCTCCTGTGCAGCTGCGGGTTGTTTCCAGTGATTCCTGCCTACGCAGCTGCATCCTATTCTCTAATCAACCTGCACTACTAATTCCGGGGCATGGCTCTCCACCGGCGCCAGATCGTTGTTCTTACCAGAGCGGTAACTTGGCTCACCAGTAAAGTTATTTTGTCTTTGTCTTCAGCCTGGCTCTCCACTCTCCTTAACCTGTCATTTGTTTTGTCTTTAGTTTCGGACATACCTCCCAACCTGCCTGCCTTCCTGCCTGTCGGCCTGCCTGCCTGCCTGCCTGCCTCAGCCTCTCCTTCCTCCGGAGCCGACTAGCCCACTCTGTTCCTTTACTTCAGTTGTTTTTGGACTAAGACAATTTTAACTTTTATTAAATATTTTTGTTTCTTCCACTCCCTTTGTCGTGTTTGTTTCTCTGAGTGCTGGGTTGAACCATAGCCTAACAGAAAATGTCCCACTTCTTCCATGGCCTGGATACTCACCAGAAATGTCACCCATTGAGCATGTTTGGGATCCTCTGGATTGACATGTATGACTGCGTGTTCCATTTTCCGCCAATATCCAGCAACTTCGCACAGCCATTGAAGAGGAGTGGGACAACATTCCACAGGCCACAATCAACAGCCTGATCAACTCTATGCGAAGGAGATGTGTCACGCTGCATGAGGCAAATGGTGGTCACACCAGATACTGACTGGTTTTCTGATCCACGGCCCTACTTTCCTTTTAAATGTATCTGTGACCAACAGATGCATATCTGTATTCCCAGTCATGTGAAATCCATAGATTAGGGCCTAATGAATTAATTTAAATTGACTGATTTCCTTATATGAACTGTAACTCAGTAAAATCTTTGAAATTGATGCATGTTGCATTTACAGTGGGGGAAAAAAGTATTTAGTCAGCCACCAATTGTGCAAGTTCTCCCACTTAAAAAGATGAGAGAGGCCAGAATCCAGAAAATCACATTGTAGGATTTTTAATGAATTTATTTGCAAATTATGGTGGAAAATAAGTATTTGGTCAATAACAAAAGTTTCTCAATACTTTGTTACATACCCTTTGTTGGCAATGACACAGGTCAAACGTTTCCTGTAAGTCTTCACAAGGTTTTCACACACTGTTGCTGGTATTTTGGCCCATTCCTCCATGCAGATCTCCTCTAGAGCAGTGATGTTTTGGGGCTGTCGCTGGGCAACACGGACTTTCAACTCCCTCCAGAGATTTTCTATGGGGTTGAGATCTGGAGACTGGCTAGGCCACTCCAGGACCTTGAAATGCTTCTTACGAAGCCACTCCTTCGTTGCCCGGGCGGTGTGTTTGGGATCATTGTCATGCTGAAAGACCCAGCCACGTTTAATCTTCAATGCCCTTGCTAATGGAAGGAGGTTTTCACTCAATCTCCCGATACATGGCCCCATTCATTCTTTCCTTTACACGGATCAGTCGTCCTGGTTCCTTTGCAGAAAAACAGCCCTAAAGCATGATGTTTCCACCCCCATGCTTCACAGTAGGTATGGTGTTCTTTGGATGCAACTCAGCATTCTTTGTCCTCCAAAGAATGCTGACCATCTGACCATATGACATTCTCCCAATCCTATTCTGGATCATCCAAATGCACTCTAGCAAACTTCAGACGGGCCTGGACATGTACTGGCTTAAGCAGGGGGACACGTCTGGCACTGCAGGATTTGAGTCCCTGGCGGCGTAGTGTGTTACTGATGGTAGGCTTTGTTACTTTGGTCCCAGCTCTCTGCAGGTCATTCACTAGGTCCCCCCGTGTGCTTCTGGGATTTTTGCTCACCGTTCTTGTGATCATTTTGACCCCACGGGGTGAGATCTTGCGTGGAGCCCTAGATCGAGGGAGATTATCAGTGGTCTTGTATGTCTTCCATTTCCTAATAATTGCTCCCACAGTTGATTTCTTCAAACCAAGCTGCTTACCTGTTGCAGATTCAGTCTTCCCAGCCTGGTGCAGGTCTACAATTTTGTTTCTGGTGTCCTTTGACAGCTCTTTGGTCTTGGCCATAGTGGAGTTTGGAGTGTGACTGTTTGAGGTTGTGGACAGGTGTCTTTTATACTGATAACAAGTTCAAACAGGTGCCATTAATACAGGTAACGAGTGGAGGACAGAGGAGCCTCTTAAAGAAAAAGTTACAGGTCTGTGAGAGCCAGAAATCTTGCTTGTTTGTAGGTGACCAAATACTTATTTTCCACCATAATTTGCAAATAAATTCATAAAAAATCCTACAATGTGATTTTCAGGAAAAAAAATTCTCAATTTGTCTGTCATAGTTGACGTGTACCTATGATGAAAATTACAGGCCTCTCTCATCTTTTTAAGTGGGAGAACTTGCACAATTGGTGGCTGACTAAATACTTTTTTCCCCACTGTATATATTTTTTGTTCAGTGTATAAACAATATTTCACTCCCCTTTAAAAAAAACTATGTTTTTTTTTTTGTATAAACGTGACAGATTTTCTAGCCCAAACAGGTAGAAAGATATGACCCATATTACCGGCGCAATGTTTTTTTCTTCCTATCGTGGGCATTTGATTTTAACCTCATTAGCTAACTAGCTAACAACCTGGTTACGTAAGTACCAGTATATCCAAAGATTTGGGGGCACAGAAAGAAAGGAAAAGAGATAGCTTCTTCAGGAAATCAATGTTCATATCTTAGCAATGAATGTGACGCTCTTAAATGTTCTATGTAATGTATCTCAATAGGTAGTGCTTTTACACAATGTAGAAACTGAATATTCAACAAATGACAAATTTCAATGACAGGTTTTTGTATCAACATTTTTGACTTTTTATAATAAACAAATGTCTTTACTGGGTTAAAATATTGGTTTCTAGGGCCTCGAGTGGCGCAGCAGTCTAAGGCACTGCATCACAGTGCTTGAGGCGTCACTTCTGTGTCACAACCGGGAGTCCCATAGGGCGGCGCCCAATTGGCCCAGCGGCGTCCGGGTGGTGGGCCGGGTGCCTGCAGGCTGACGTCGTCAGTTGAATGGTGTTTCCTCCACAAGGAGTCGCTACAGTGCGATGAACCAAGTAAAGCCCCTCTGGCCAAACCCTCCCCTAACCCGGACGCCGCTGGGCCAATTGGACGCCGCCCTATGGGACTCCCGGTTGTGACACAGTAGTGACGCCTCAAGCACTGTGATGCAGTGCCTTAGACTGCTGCGGTTTGGCGGGTCATGTTTCAGAGGACGCATGACTCGACCTTCGCCTCTCCCGAGCTCGTTGGGGAGTTGCAGCGATGAGACAAGATTGCAATTGGATATCACGAAATTGGGGAGAAAAAGGGGGTAAAACAAAAACATATATATATATTGGTTTCTAGTGCACAAAAGTAGCTAGAAATTCATACAGGACCAATATAGGCTATATCTCAATCAATTTAAAGACGCACACACACCGAATGGGGATCTAGTGTTTTAGGGACAACCCGCTTTAGACGTCCGACTGCCGCCAATTTCATGCGATTCTACATGTATAATTTTATGTTGTGCTCATAACTTTTTTAAGTTGGGAGCACCAGTGCAACCAGTGAACATTTTGAAATGTACAGCCCTGAACAAAATCCCATATTTACACAACACCCTGAGACTAACCGATTATGAAATACATAAATAAATAACAACTTCATTGTTTGGATTCGACATAATGAACACGTCACTTCATTATAATGCTTTTTACAAAACAAACCCCAACACTAACTTTGTTCAGATGTTGAAACCTTGTTATTTTAAAAATATTAAAAGGTCCATCGCGCCTGTTTTTAAAAATCTCAATATGAAATCATTTTTGGATAACAATTAAGTACTTTTCTATATTGTTTTAAATTAAAATGGTTAAAAATAAACAAATGGCTTCTTATCAAAGAACAATTTCTCAAGCAAGAATTTTGTTGGGACTGCCTGGGAGTTGTCTGAGTGGGGAGGGGGAAAACTAGCTGCTATTGGCAGAGAGGTTACAGAAGGCTCGTGTCATGCACTGCTTACAACTCCTTGATATAATGGTTCTCAATGTCTGGACAGGTTTTACAATCCATATAGTGTATACAGTGGTTTCCAAAAAGTTATTACCAAATATAATGTTAATCCCACCTATTTCAAATTCCCCCACCTGTTCACAAATCTTTGACATTCATGACCATTACAGTACCTTCAAAAACTGTTATTCTCAATGTCTATTGTTATTCTCAATGACTTAGCTGACTAGAAAGATGTTTTAAAAAATACGTTTTGGGGTTTATTCCAAATCTACTTGTGATTTGGTAGTAGTACATTAACAAGGTAATATACAACTTAAATACAAAAATTATAAAACTGATTTTCACAATGTACAAATAAAATGAACTCTCATACTACCAACATATTTTACATGCATGGATTATCAAGAAGAAACTATTTGGAAAAGCAACAGTCGTAGCAAAATATCAACTTAAATCTTTTTTTTTTTTTGGGGGGCGGGGGGCGGGTAGATCAGCTTTAATATTGCAGATAGATTGTAACTTCCATCAATGTAATTTTCTGCATCACTTCCAATCCCCCATGTTTTTTGTTTTTTTCTCGCATATATATATATATATATATATACATACATATCCTTTAAAATATATATATATTTCCCTTTATTACTTTCCAACCCCACCATCCCTTCCCTAATTGGAGTAAACCAGTGAACAACAATGCTTAGGCCTCTACTTCATGCTTATACATACTATATACATTTTACGGACACAGTCAATAATTATATTTTGTTTGTTTTTACTCCTGAACTTCCTCCGATCATTTTCATGATGTCCATCTGGTATGCTTCTATTTGCCATATCTTTCTAACTGTCCTCTTTCACAAAAGCTCACAATATATAACTTATATACTTATAATGGACACAGCATGTCTTACACTAGTTATCTTGTTGTTATTAGTTGTTGTTATTAGTCCCGTCCTTCAGCTCCATTCAACACCTCCCATCTATCTCTTAACACCATCCATATTGGATTTCTATTTGCCATATATTTTTCAACTGTACTGTGATGTTTTACAAAAGTTCTGAACCTTTCTATTCTCATTGTTTCTACAGTTTGTGAATTGAAAATAAACATCTTTGCTAAAAGTATTAATATATTATTGATTGATTGACTTTTCAGATCACCCAGTAGTGCTATCTGCAGGGTCAGCTCCATGCAAATATTGCAATTATTCAGCCATTCCTGGACCTGTGTCCAGAAACAAGCTACAAATGGACAGTACCAAAACACATGATCTAATGATTCTGTCTCTTCACAGCCAAATCTGCAGAGCTGGGAAGATTGTATCCCCCATACAAATAACATTCTATTGGTAGCAATAATTTTATATAATAATTTAAATTGAAAAATTATAAGTTTTGAATCCGCCATCGTTTTGCGTATCAGTTCATATACACTATGGCATGGAATCTGTACGTCAAAAATCTCTTCCCAACTATTTTGCAATCTATATGGGACGGCTGTCAATCTTTTGGTCCTTAAATGAAACTGGTATAGTTTTTTTATTTATCACAATTTTCTTTAACCAATTATGTTCTTTAATGCAAGGCCGACAGACAAGTTCCTTACTTTTTCCTCCTTCCACTTTCCTCTTCCATTTTTGCGGTAATGCTGCAATTATTTGGTTGTAATTTTGGGTAGAGCAGACATTTCCATATGTTTTTGTTAGCTGCATGTGTGACAACTCCACCATTCCTACCGATAATATCATTTACGAAGGTTATACCTTTTTTAAACATTTTCTAAAAAAATAACGTTTTTTTATCAATTAGTATATTTGAGTTTAACCACAATATTTGTTGCAATATTTGTTCTGTCATTTCTGGAGGATTAAATTGAAATTGCAACCAACGTTCTATGGCTTGTTTTAGAAATAGTGATATTTGGGAGATTATTTCCTTTTCAAATACCTGAAAGTGAGGGGTTGTAATCTGAATAAAGGGAAAAAGTCCCTTCTTGAACATTGGGTGAGACAATCTTACTAGTTTGCTAGAGAATCAGTTCGGATTTAAGTATAATTTTTGTATGACTGAAGCTTTTAGTGATAGGTCTAATGCTTTAATATTATATAAATTATATAAATAGGCCCGTTTAATTTTGTCTGGCTTGCCGTTCTGTCATGCCCTGACCTAGAGGACTCTTGTTGGTTGGGTCAGGGTGTGAGTTCAGTTTGAGATCTATGTTATTGTATTTCTATGTTGGATTCTAGTATTTGTATTTCTATATTTGGCCGGGTGTGATTCCCAATCAGAGGCAGCTGTCGCTCGTTGTCTCTGATTGGGGATCATACTTAGATAGCCTGGTTGCCTACCTTAGTTGTGGGATCTTGACTCGCGTTTGGCTTGTTTTGTTGTAGCCACTGTTTGAGCTTCACGGTTCGTTGTTTTGTTATTTTGTCAAGTGTTTATTCGTATTAATAAACATGTACGCATACCACGCTGCACCTTGGTCTGACCCGTCTCTCAACGATCGTGACAGAAGATCCCACCAAATAAGGACCAAGCAGCGTGCCCAGGAGCAGCAGACACCCTGGACAAAGGTGGGAAAGACATTTTGGACTTGGGAGGAGATATTGGCTGGTAGAGGACCCTGGGCGAAGGAGGAAGCCCAGGCAGGAGAGGAGAAACGGCGACCCAAAAGGACTCGGTCAATAAAAAAAAATAGCCCCAATAAAGAAAAATTTTGGGGCACACGGGGTGGTCGACGAAGCAGCAGGAGGCCGTGAAAGGGCTGACTGTAGAGGAGGAGGCCGCTATTTTAGAGGTCCTCCAAGACCTGCGGATCGACAGTTTAAGAGAGGAGGCCACCACATTACGGGGGCTGATGGAGAGAATAGAGCAGGAGAGCTCCCTTAAAGAGGAGGCGCTGCAGGAGGCCCGTAGGGAGAAGGAAGTAGTGGAGGCACGGAGAGAGGAGCTGGTCAGGCAACAAAATGAGCTGGAGCTGGAGCTGGTCAGGCAACAAAATGGCTGCAGTAACCCATGGGGAGGGGGTCACACTCGGACAATCAGAGAGGGGGTTTATCATTGTGGCCCAGGTGGCACAAAATAATCAAAGGTCTGACCGCATGGAGATGCTTGGGAAAATGGTTACAACAGGGGATCAGAGTGTTTGTGTCTCAGGTGAAGAGGGTGGATCTGATCTCCATCACCTAGGACTTGACATAGATTAAGTAGATTAATCAAATCTCACATTGTTATCAATTTCTGCTCAATCTGCATGCTTTCTCAATCAGCTTTAACTGTATGTGCACTCGTAGATCAAGTTATTTCTCGAGTTGGGCTCTGGGATATAACAGCCGTTGAGTATCGGATTTTATGGTGGATTGTGGAGGAGGGGGGTTGAGTGTGTTGGAGTATGTGAGTATGTGCGTGTGTGCTTGTCTGGCATCTGTTGTTGGGGGGGTATGGGATGGACCGCGGGAATTATTTGCTAGGATAATAATTGCTTGTCAATGAATTAAATGTAATACAATGGCAATCCTGGTTATATGTTAGAATCCTATGCGTGAACTGCCGACATTATTACGCATATTAATTGATAATGATGGAAAATAGGATATGCATAATTTAAAAAATAATAATAGTTATATAGATATATATATATAGAGGTGAAAGCATTGGAAATGCTTTTGGCGGTTAACCTGCTTCTGTTTTGTGGGTGGCACTGTGTGCTGTTTTCGATGGATGGGTCCTGGCCTCTCGGGGCCTTAGGGATACGGAGGGACGTGGGTGGGATGCTGATCACTGGGATGACGGCTCAACTTGGGATGGGGAGGGGCTTTAGCGGGGAATTAGTGGAGAACAATTGAAGGGTTACTCCGTAGCAATGCAAATATCACGGTACAGCTATATGGACACTCAATCATTACGCTATTTTTTATTGGTAAATTTACAAACATATATAATGATAAATAGACTTGAAACTTGTATCTCATTATGGTGTATGGTGAAATAAGTATAGCCAGTTATAATTGTAATGGCTTAGCTGATGATAACAAAAGAAGAACAATATTTACATGGCTCAAAGAGAAGGAATATAATATCTATTGTATACAGGAAACTCATTCAACAATTCGAGATGAAGTAGCGTGGAAAAAGAATGGGGGGAAATATACTTCTCCCATGGGCAAAGAAATTCAAAAGGGGTGATGATATTAATTAATAGTAATTTCGATCCGAATGTGCAAATTGTCCAAATAGATACGCAAGGTAGATGGATTATTTTAAATATGGTATTGGACCATAAACAGATATGGCTCATTAACCTTTACGGACCAAATAATGATGATCCACAATTCTTTGACAATATATATAATAAATTATCAAGCCTGCAAGCAACTCAAGACAATATTATTATGGTGGGGGATTATAATACTGTTTTAAATAGCTCAATGGACCGAAAAGGAAATCACACCACAAACAATCACCCACATGCTCTTAAGGAAATTGTGAATGTCATGGATACATTAGAACTAGTAGATATATGGAGGCTTAAATATGCTGATCTAGTGAGATATACATGGCGGAGACTGAATCAAGCTAGTCGTCTTGACTTCTTTCTTATCTCATTCTCGTTGGCACCAAAAGTAAAAAAAGTGTTGATAGGGGACAGAATGCGGTCGGACCATCATATAATAGGCATATACATTACTCTGACTGAATTTCCACGTGGGCGAGGATATTGGAAATTTAATCAAAGCCTATTAGATGATAATTTATTTATAATTAGAACAAAGGAATTTATAACTGACTTTTTCCAACATAACATAGGTACAGCGAATCCCCTTATTGTATGGGAAACCTTTAAATGTGCCTTTAGAGGCCATGCAATTCAGTACTCATCTCGAAAACAAAAGCAATTTAGGTCAAAAGAGTTTATACTAAGAAAGGAAATAGAAAGTCTAACAGAACAGATAGATGGCAATAAAAACTGTAACATAGAGGCTCAGAATAAATTAGAGGAAAAACAAAAAGAAATGGAAAAACTTATTCAAGAAAGATCAAGTGTAATATATTATAAAAATAAAGCAAACTGGATGGAATATGGGGAAAAATGCACAAAATTCTGTTTTAATCTTCAACATAGGAATGCTACCAAAAGAACTTAATGAAACTGGTTACAATTGACGGAGTCACCCATAATTCACCTAATGATATTTTGAAGGAAGAAACAAAGTATTTTAAGCATATGTTTTCTTTTCAGTCGCCTCCATCTCCTCTAACTGAAGCTAATTGTAGAGATTTTTTTTCTATTGATAATGTCAAATTAACAGCCACACAGAAAGACTCATGTGAAGGTGAAATTACAGAGGAGGAACTTCTGGACTTTAAGTCCGGGAAAACTCCAGGGTTGGATGGCATACCAATCGAGGTATACCAAACCTTTTTTGATATACTAAGAGGACCGTTATTAGCATGTTTTAACCACTCCTATGTAAATGGTAGATTATCTGACACTCAAGAAGAAGGTCTGATCTCATTATTACTGAAACAGGATACAAGTGGAAAATATAAAGATCCAGTCCATTTACAAAATTGGAGGCCACTTACACTTCAGTGTTGTGATGCAAAAATCCTAGCTAAATGTATAGCGCATAGAATTAAAAAGGTATTGTCGGATATTATTCATTCTAATCAGACAGGTTTTTTACATGGAAGATACATTGGAGATAATATAAGGCAAGTATTGGAAACAATAGAACACTATGAAAAATATGGGAAACCAGGCCTGCTATTCATAGCAGACTTCAAAAAGGCATTTGATAAAGTTCGACTGGAATTTATATATAAATGCCTGGAGCATTTCAATTTTGGAGAATCTCTTATAAAATGGGTCAAAATCATGTATAGTAACCCTAGGTGTAAAATAGTAAATAATGGCTATTTCTCAGAAAGTTTTAAACTGTCAAGAGGAGTGAAACAAGGTTGTCCACTATCGGCATATCTATTTATTGTGGCCATCGAGATGTTAGCTATTAAAATCAGATCCAATAATAATATCAGAGGATTAGAAATACAGGGCTTAAAAACAAAGGTGTCATTGTACGCAGATGATTCATGTTTTCTTTTAGATCCACAACTAGAATCCCTCCACAGCCTCATAGAGGATCTAGATACATTTTCTAACCTCTCTGGATTAAAACCAAATTATGACAAATGTACTATATTACGTATTGGATCACTAAAAATACAATTTTTACATTACCATGTAGTTTACCAATAAAATGGTCTGATGATGATGTAGATATACTCGGAATACATATCCCAAAGGAAATAAATGATCTCACTTCAATAAATTTTAATAGAAAGTTAGCAAAAATAGATAAGATCTTACTACCATGGAAAGGAAAATACCTGTCAATTTGTGGAAAAATCACCCTGATTAACTCTTTAGTATTATCCCAGTTTACCTATTTGCTTATGGTCTTGCCTACGCCTAGCAAACAGTTTTTTAAATTATATGAGAAAAAAATATTCAATTTTATTTGGGCGGCAAGCCAGACAAAATTAAAAGAGCATATTTATATAATGAATATGAATTCGGAGGACAGAAATTATTAAATATTAAAGCATTAGACCTATCACTAAAATCTTCAGTCATCCAAAAGTTATACTTAAATCCGAACTGGTTCTCAAGCAAATTAGTAAGATTGTCTCACCCACTGTTCAAGAAAGGCCTTTTCCCCTTTATTCAGATTACAACCTCTCACTTTCAGTTATTTGAAAAGGAAATAATCTCCCAAATGTCACTATTTCTAAAACAAGCCATAGAAAGTTGGTTGCAATTTCAATTTAATCCTCCAGAAACGACAGAACAAATAATGCAACAAATATTGTGGTTAAATTCAAATATACTAATTGACAAAAAACCTTTATTTTTTGACAGAATGTTTAAAAAAGGTATAATCTTCGTAAATGATATCATCGGTAGGACTGGTGGAGTTATGTCGCACATGCAGCTAACAAAAACATATGGAAATGTCTGCTCTACCCAGAATTACAACCAAATAATTGCAGCCTTACCGCACAAAAAGTGGAAGAGGAAAGTTGAAGGGGGAGAAAGTAAGGAACTTGTCTGTCGGCCTTGCATTAAAGAACATAATTGGTTAAGGAAAACTGTGATAAATAAAAAAGTATATCAGTTTCACTTAAGGACCAAAGGATTGACAGCCGTCCCATATAGATTGCAAAATAGTTGGGAAGAGATCTTTGACGTACCGATCCCATGGCATAGTGTTTATGAACTGACACGCAAAACGACACCGGATTCAAAAATTAGAATCTTTCAATTTAAATTATTATATAAAATTCTTGCTACCAATAGAATGTTATTTATATGGGGATACAATCTTCCCAGCTCTGCAGATTTTGCTGTGAAGAGATAGAATCATTAGATCATTTGTTTTGGTTCTGTCCATTTGTAGCTTGTTTTTGGACACAGGTCCAGGAATGGCTAAAGGATTGCAATATTTACCTGGAACTAACCTTGCAGATAGCATTACTGGGTGATCTGAAAAGTCATAGTCAATCAATCAATAATATAATAATACTTTTAGCAAAAATGTTTATTTTTAATTCACAATCTGTAGAAGCAATGAGAATAGAAAGGTTCAGAACTTTTGTAAAACATCACAGTACGGTTGAAATATATATGGCAAATAGAAATCCTATATGGATGGTGTTAAGAGATAGATGGGAGGTATTGAATAGAGTTGAAGGATGGGACTAATAACAAATAACAACAAATAATAACAAAGATAGCTATTAATGTAAGCATACTGTGTCCATAATAAGTATATAGGTTGTATGTTGGGAGCTTTTGGGAAAGAGCACAGTTAGAAAGATATGGCATTTAGAAGCAAACCGGATGGACATCATGAAAATGATCGGAGAGGTTGAGAGTAGAAGAAGTTCAGGAGCAAAAAAAAATATATATATATATATATATATATATATAGATATAGAATTATTGTAAAATTAACTCTGTCCATAAGGTGTAGATAGTAAGTATAGACCGGAAGTAGAGGCCTGGGCGTTGTTGTTCACTAATTTACTCCAAGTAGGGAAAGGATGGTGGGGTTGAAAAGTAATAAAGGGGAATATATATATAAAAAATAAAAATAAACATGGGGGATTGGAAGTGATGCAGACAATTACATTGATAGAAGATACAATCTATCTGCAATATTAAGCTGATCCATCCCCCCCCAAAAAAAAAAATTATAAAAAAAAAAAAAATAAGAAAAAATTAAAAAAGGAAAGTAAAAAAAAAAAAAATTATGAATAAAATAAAAAATATATATATAACAATAAAAAATCAAAAATGAGCGTGTGTTCATTGAGGAACCTAGGTATGCAGAGATACGCACTTTGTCGCCAGTGCGCATTCACAGCCCAGTGCATCCTGTGCCAGCGCCCCGCACGTGTCGTGCGAAAGTGGGCATCTAGCCAGGACGGGTTGTGCCGGCTCAACGCTCCTGGTCTCCAGTGCGCCTCCACGGTCCAGTATATCCTGCACCAGTCCTACACATTGTGTCGCCAGTGCACGTTCACAGCCCAGTGCGTCCTGTGCCAGAGCCCCGCATGTGTCGTGCAAAAGTGGGCATCCAGCCAGGACGGGTTGTGCCAGCTCTAAGCTCCAGATCTCCAGTGCGCCTCCACAGCCCGGTACGGCCTGTGCCAGCTCCTCGCACCAAACCAGTGGTGCCTGTCACCAGCCTGGTACGCCCCGTGCCTGCTCCTCGCACCAAACCAGTGGTGCGTGTATCCAGTCCGGCACGGCCCGTGCCTGCTCCTCGCACCAAACCAGTGCTGCGTGTATCCAGTCCAGTGCGGCCCGTACCTGCTCCCCGCACCAAACCAGTGGTGCGTGTCGCCAGCCCGGTACGCCCCTTACCTGCTCCCTGCACCAAACCAGTGGTGCGTGTATCCAGTCCGGCACGACCCGTGCCTGCTCCTCGCACCAGACCAGTGGTGCGTGTTCCCAGTCCAGCTCCAGTCAGTGGCTCCACTCCGGAGCCAGAGCAGTCCGCTCCACCATTGCCAAGTCCAGCGCCGGTCAGCGGCTCCACTCCGGAGCCAGAGTAGTCCACTCCACCGGTGCCCAGTCCAGCTCCGGTCAGCGGTTCCACTCCGGAGCCAGAGCAGTCTGCTCCTCCAGTGCCCAGTCCTGCTCCGGTCAGCGGCTCCACTCCGGAGCCAGAGTATTCCGCTCCACCGGTGCCCAGTCCAGCTCCGGTCAGCGGTTCTATTCCGGAGCCAGGGCAGTCCACTCAACCGGTGCCCAGTCCAGCTCCGGTCAGCGGATCCACTCCGGAGCCAGAGTAGTCCGTTACACCGGTGCCCAGTCCAGCTCCTGTCAGCGGATCCACTCCAGAGCCAGAGCAGTCCGCTCCACCGGTGCCCAGTCCAGCTCCGGTCAGCAGATCCACTCCGGAGCCAGAGTAGTCCGCTCTACCGGGGTCCAGTTCAGCTCCGGTCAGCAGCTCCACTTCAGACCCAGAAGTCAGCCCCTCTCCAGGGTTGGGGCCTCCCAAACCAGGGTGCAGACAGGGCGTGGTGCATCGCGGGAGGATTGCCGATCCAGGCCCAGACGTCAGCCCCTCTTCAGGTTCGGGGTCTCCCACACCAGGGTCCAGACAGGGCTTGGTGCATCGTGGGAGGAAGGAGAGGGGAAGCATCGCGCCGAGTTCCAGACCAGACCAGGGGCGCAACGGGGAGGCAAAGAGGGAGAGGTTGTCACGCCCGGAGCCGGATCCGCCTCCGAGGCTGAATGCCCACCTGGACCCTCCCCTAATGAATCAGGTTGGTGCGGCCGGAGTACGCACCTTTGGGGGGGTGTAATGTCACGCCCTGACCTAGAGAACTCTTGTTGGTTGGGTCAGGGTGTGAGTTCAGTTTGAGATCTATGTTATTGTATTTCTATGTTGGATTCTAGTATTTGTATTTCTATGTTTGGCCGGGTGTGATTCCCAATCAGAGGCAGCTGTCGCTCGTTGTCTCTTATTGGGGATCATACTTAGGTAGCCTGGTTGCCTACTTTAGTTGTGGGATCTTGACTCGCGTTTGGCTTGTGTTGTAGCCACTGTTTGAGCTTCACGGTTCGTTGTTTTGTTATTTTGTCAAGTGTTTATTCGTATTAATAAACATGTACGCATACCACGCTGCACCTTGATCTGACCCGTCTCTCAAGGATCGTGACACGTTCCAAATAAAATGGAGAATTTCTTTCTCATATAATTTTTTTTAAACTATTCGCTAGGCGTAGGCAAGACCATAAGCAAATAGGTAAACTGGGATAATACTAAAGAGTTAATCAGGGTGATTTTTCCACAAATTGACAGGTATTTACCTTTCCATGGTAGTAAGAATATCTTATCTATTTTTGCTAACTTGCTATAATTTTTTTTTGGGAGTGAGATCATTTATTTCATTTGGGATATGTATTCCGAGTATATCCACATCACCATCAGACCATTTTATTGGTAAACTACATGGTAATGTAAAAATAGTATTTTTTAGTGATCCAATACGTAATACAGTACATTTATCATAATTTGGTTGTAATCCAGAGAGGTTAGAAAATGTATCTAGATCCTCTATGAGGCTGTGGAGGGATTCAAGTTGTGGATTTAAAAGAAAACATGAATCATCAGCGTACAATGACATCTTTCTTTTTAAGCCCTGGATTTCTAATCCCTTGATATTATTGTTGGATCTGATTTTAATAGCTAACATCTCGATGGCCATAATAAATAGATATGTCGATAGTGGACAACCCTGTTTCACTCCACTTGACAGTTTAAAACTTTCGGAGAAATAGCCATTATTTACTATTTTACACCTAGAATTACTATACATGATTTTGACCCATTTTATAAGAAATTCTCCAAAATTGAAATGCTCCAGGCATTTATATATAAACCCCAGTCGTACTTTATCAAATGCCTTTTCGAAGTCTGCTATGAATAGCAGGCCTGGTTTCCCAGATTTTCCATAGTGTTCTATGGTTTCCAGTACTTGCCTTATATTATCTCCAATGTATCTTCCATGTAAAAAACCTGTCTGATTAGAATGAATAATGTCCGACAATACCTTTTTAATTCTATGCGCTATACATTTTGCTAGAATTTTTGCATCACAACACTGAAGTGTAAGGGGTAATTTCAACCCCAAGAAGAAACTATTCGGAAAAGCAACAATCGTAGCAATATCTCTAATTAATTCTTACCCAAACATCATTAAACATGTAAATAACGTTATCTGAAATAAAAAATATAAAAAATTGGCTGTTAGCAAAATTACTGTTCATATTCCCTTAAATATTGTGCAGCTTTTGTCCAAAGTACAATCCACATTAGTATAGTGAGGGAAAAAAGTATTTGATCCCCTGCTGATTTTGTACGTTTGCCCACTGACAAAGACATGATCAGTCTATAATTTTAATGGTAGGTTTATTTGAACAGTGAGAGACAGAATAACAACAAAAAAATCCAGAAAAACGCATGTCAAAAATGTTATGAATTGATTTGCATTTTAATGAGGGAAATAAGTATTTGACCCCTCTGCAAAACATGACTTAGTACTTGGTGGCAAAACCCTTGTTGGCAATCACAGAGGTCAGACGTTTCTTGTAGTTGGCCACCAGGTTTGCACACATCTCAGGAGGGATTTTGTCCCACTCCTCTTTGCAGATCTTCTCCAAGTCATTAAGGTTTCGAGGCTGACGTTTGGCAACTCGAACCTTCAGCTCCCTCCACAGATTTTCTATGGGATTAAGGTCTGGAGACTGGCTAGGCCACTCCAGGACCTTAATGTGCTTCTTCTTGAGCCACTCCTTTGTTGCCTTGGCCGTGTGTTTTGGGTCATTGTCATGCTGGAAAACCCATCCACGACCCATTTTCAATGCCCTGGCTGAGGGAAGGAGGTTCTCACCCAAGATTTGATGGTACATGGCCCTGTCCATCGTCCCTTTGATGCGGTGAAGTTGTCCTGTCCCCTTAGCAGAAAAACATCCCCAATGCATAATGTTTCCACCTCCATGTTTGACGGTGGGGATGGTGTTCTTGGGGTCATAGGCAGCATTCCTCCTCCTCCAAACACGGCGAGTTGAGTTGATGCCAAAGAGCTCCATTTTGGTCTCATCTGACCACAACACTTTCACCCAGTTCTCCTCTGAATCATTCAGATGTTCATTGGCAAACTTCAGACGGGCCTGTATATGTGCTTTCTTGAGCAGGGGGACATTGCGGGCACTGCAGGATTTCAGTCCTTCACGGCGTAGTGTGTTACCAATTGTTTTCTTGGTGACTATGGACCCAGCTGCCTTGAGATCATTGACAAGATCCTCCCATGTAGTTCTGGGCTGATTCCTCACCGTTCTCATGATCATTGCAACTCCACGAGGTGAGATCTTGCATGGAGCCCCAGGCCGAGGGAGATTGACAGGTATTTTGTTTCTTCCATTGTTGTCACCTTCTCACCAAGCTGCTTGGTGATGGTCTTGTAGTCCATTCCAGCCTTGTGTAGGTCTACAATCTTGTCCCTGACATCCTTGGAGAGCTCTTTTGTCTTGGCCATGGTGGAGAGTTTGGAATCTGATTGATTGATTGCTTCTGTGGACACATGTCTTTTATACAGGTAACAAACTGAGATTAGGAGCACTCCCTTTAAGAGTGTGCTCCTAATCTCAGCTCGTTACCTGCATAAAAGACACCTGGGTGCCAGAAATCTTTCTAATTGAGAGGGTGTCAAATACTTATTTCCCTCATTAAAATGCAAATCAATTTATATATATTTTTTGTTGTTAATCTGTCTCTCACTGTTCAAGTAAACCTACCATTAAAATTATAGACTGATCAGTTCTTTGTCAGTGGGCAAACGTACAAAATCAGCAGGGGATCAAATACTTTTTTTCCCTCATTGTATATCTCTGCAGATAACTGTCTATCTCGTCAAAATAACGTATAATGGTCCCCCTCCACCTCTGGCGTTATAGATAACTTATTATGTCTCCAGTTAAACCAAGATTCATGTAAAGGTCCTATTTATGAAGTTACTATTGGTGAAATAGGTGTTTTTGGCTTGGGTCAAAATTACCTCAAAGGACTAGATTTTTTTGTTGTTGTCCTTATTGATACACTAAACAGTTATGTATATTAGTTAAGAACAAGTTGATTGGGAAAGTCATGAAACATTTGAAGAATTGAATAAACCAACCTTAGATAAAAAATATGCCTCTGGTTTCAAAATGAACCCAGTCGGTAGTATGAGGGTTAAACAGAATAGCCTAATTGTATATGTACAAAGGGGTCTGGAGAGGGCCTGTCTTGTCTTTAGGTAACAGTTAATCAACTATGTTTATGCAGATTTAACCCTTGCAAAGGCTTCTGGGGGTGATCCACTGTATCCCGTGAGTAAAAAGACAGTTTAAAAAAGTACCCCAACCTCCCCTATACTGATTCCTCTCTAACTTTCACCCCACCTCTGTTGTCACTTACTGGTTAACAGGGAGCCATGTAGAATTAAGACCTGTCAATTGTTGACTTGCAGGACTGAGTTCCTAACATAAGTTTCACTGACCACAATTTGATGGATTGCACATGTAATGATTATTGTCTTTGAACATCAGACATTTTCCATCACCAATTTAACTTATTGAAAACTGTTGTCAGAGTTATGTTCATATGTGCAAGAGACCTTCAATGATCTTACAAATGTAACCTAATAATATTTTACATGATACATACGTTGATATGTGTAACATAATCTTCTTGTAAGTACAAGTACCCTTCTATAGAAATCAGTCCCTAATCAAAGATTTTACAGCTGTGGTCATAAGTCACGACTCCCGGGTCAGGTTCTACCTGACATTACATCATATTATATAAACAGACATCATTCACAGACAACACCCACACAAACCTAATTCACTCTAATTTATAGTCCCAATTAACATAACTAAAGCCCACAGCCACAGGAGAACACACCCCTACCTAATTACTACCCCCCCATAGGATCATATTACTTTCGAGCATACTCTAATTTTCTTTTAATTATGGATACATTTAAGGAAAGTGATTCTGCCTTCTTGGCCTTCGCCTTTACCAAGGATGGTGATTTTGAGTTTCTAATGTATCATTATGATTACACTCAGTTTTATTTGGGGCTGATGAAAAAGCAGCCAGTTTGTAGAAATGGTTCTCTATTCTATGTGTCCTTTTGGAGCAGGTGTGTTTCTTGAAGCATTCCTATATCGCTAAAATATCAAGACAGCTGGGACATTTAATAGGACAGTTTAGTCCTTTCAAATTCCAAGAGAGAATAGCTAGTGTTGCTATTGTTTTTCTAAAATGTAATTGTTATCTTTTGTGTTAAGCCCATGGATGTAAAACAAAAAGCAGGCCCAACAGGGAAACCCACCCATTGGTCGTGCCCCACCCAGAAGACCCTCTCTATAAATCCTCCCAATTGCAAGGAAGTTAACTCTCCGGATATACCGGGAAGGAACTTGATTATTCACAAGTCACAAAAGTATTTATATACTACATCTACACAAAGAGCTGTTTACCCCTAATAGGGGGAGGTAAGCTTACAAAATAAATAAGGGGTAATTGGCTTCACTTCCTTAGAAGAAAAGTACAAACCAGAACAGGTTTTAACCAGTTCTCACAGCCTGTCTAAGATAGAAGTGATCAGATCTTTAAAGCCTAAACTGAGGGAACTAGATATCCACCTGGCTAGGCTTTTAGTGCCCTAAAGATAATGAGCCAGTAATAAATCACTACTCTGTGCAGTATGTTAAGAGGTTACTGGACAGCTGTGAAAATTACCAGTTGAATAGTATTATTCAACTCAAGCATTTACACAGCATTAGACTATAACAAAACCATTTTGCTCCAACAGAGGGAAGCAAACGATACATAATTATGTAATCACCCATTGTGAATGAAGGACAGGGCGGACCATTCTATTGTATTGATCTGTTCTAATTATAATCTCAAAATGTTATGTTTAGTTTTTTTACATTTAGCAGACGCTCTTATCCAGAGCAACTTACAGGAGCAATTAGGGTTAAGTGCCTTGCTCAAAGGCACATCAACAGATTTTTCACCTAGTCGGCTCGGGGATTAGAACCAGCGACCTTTCAGTTACTGGCACAACGCTCTTAACCACTAAGCTACCTGCCGTTATGTACCCTATATCAGTCCACTGAATCCAAACAGTCTTATCAATGTACTCTGGCCTATATGGAGTAGGCTACACAGTGAGCGTGTGCGTAATTGTACATGCTGAACGGCTTTCAATATCTGGGAAAATATCCACATTGGGCAACAGGTGAGTGAGTGTTGAAGAATGTGGTGATGAGGCTTGTGGAACCTTACTTTGGCAAGGGGAGAAATGTCACCATGGAAAATGTCTTCACTTTACTGTCTTTGGTGAACAAGTTGCTTGCAAAAAAAACAAGCCTGGCTGGCACCATGAACAAAGTGAGACGGGAGCTCCTTCCCTCTCCGCAAAATAAGACACCTGAACAGCCGTTGTACACCACAACGGTGCTGAAGAATGACAAGATGAAGGGAACACAAAGAGAGAACCGGAGACTATTATGCACTACAACCAAACAAAGGTATTTCAGTGTGTGACAAGCAAGTGAAAGTTAGTAAGATTTGTGTTAACTGATAGGACAAGTGATAACCGCTAAATGAAATCCAACTAATGCATGAGCTGACAACTATTTTTGACTGCTTTCGTATCAACACTTCTATTCATTATAATGCCATTATTGCTTTTGTGCTGACTTTCACTATTTATCAATGCCACTTTGCGGTTATAATGCTGTTTAGGCTACTGATGTTTTCATCATTTGACCACGCTTCTTGCCCTTTTTTTTACGCTGCTGCTACTCTCTGTTTATTATCTATGCATATTCACTTTAATAACTCTACCTACATGTACATATTTCCTCAATTACCTTGACTAACCGGTGCCCCCGCACATTGACTCGGTACCAGTACCCCCTGTATATAGCCTTGCTATTGTTATTTTTATTGCTACTCTTTAATTATTTGTTACTTTTATTTCGTATTATTTTATATTGCTTTTTTTGTGATTTTTTTGGTATTCTTTTAAAACTGCATTGTTGGTTAAGGGCTTGTAAGTAAGCAATTCACTGTAAGGTCTACACCTGTTGTATTTGGCATATGTGACAAATAACATTTAATTTGATTTGATTCCAACACATATGCTTTCTGTTTCATAGTTGTAACAAAGGCACTCCACAAATAAAATTGATTGAACACTTGAAATGTTTAGTTTTTTTGTTTTTAAATACAGTGCCTTCAGAAAGTATTCTGACTTTTTGTTGTGTTACAGCCTGAATTCAAAATGTATAATAAAAAATAAAAATAAACAATCTACACACAATACCCCATAATGTCAAAGTAAAAACATTATTGTAGAACAATTTGCAAACATTGAAAATGAAATACAGAAATATCTAATTTGCTTAAGTATTCATACCCCTGAGTCAATACTTTATAGAATCACCTTGGGCAGCAATTAAAGCTGTGAGTCTTTCTGGGTAAGTCTCTAACAGCTTTCCACACCTGGAATGTGCAAAATGTGCCCATTATTCTTTTCAACATTTTTCAAGCTCTGTCAAATTGGTTGTTGATCATTGTTAGACAACCATTTTCCATAGATTTTAAAGTAGATTTAAGTCAAAACTGTAACTTGGCAACTCAGGAATATTCACTCTCCTCTTGGTAAGCAACTCCAGTGTAGATGTGGCCTTGTGTTTTAGGCTACTGTCCTGCTGAAAGGTGAATTCATCTACCAGTGTCTGGTGGAAAGCGGACTGCATCAAGTTTTCGCCTGTGCTTAGCTCCATTCCATTTTTTTTCTGAGAGACTCCCCAGTCCTTAACGATTACAAGCATAACCATAACATGATGCAGCCACCACTATGCTTGAAAATATGGAGAGTGGTACTCAGTAATGTGTTGTATTGGATTTGGCCCAAACATAACACTTTGTATTCAGGACAAAAAGTTGGTTACTTTAGTGCCTTGTTGCAAACAGGATGCATGTTTTGGAATTTTTTATTCTGTAAAGGCTTCCTTGTTTTCACTCTGTCATTTAGGTTAGTATTGTGGAGTAACTACAATGTTGTTAATCCATCCTCAGTTTTCTCCTACCACAGCTATTAAACTCTGTAACTGTTTTAAATTCACCATTGGCCTCATAGTGAAATCCTTGAGCGGTTTCTTTTCTCTCCGGCAACTGTGTCTTTGTAGTGACTGGGTGTATTGATACACCTTCCAAAGTGTAATTCATAACTTCACCATGCTCAAAGGGATATTTAATGTCTGCTTTTTAAATGATTTACCCATCTACCCTTCTTTGCGAGGCATTGGAAAACCTCCCTGGTCTTTGTGGTTGAATCTGTGTTTGAAATTCACTGCTCGACTGAGGGACCTTACAGATAATTGTACTGTATGTGTGGCAGAGATGAGGCAGTCATTCAAAAACAGTATTATTACAACTTATAATGTGACTTGTTAAGCAAATGTTTACTCCTGAACTTATTTAGGATTGCCATAACAAAGGAGTTGAATACTTATTGACTCAAGACATTTCAGCTTTTGATTTTTAATTAATTTGCAAAATTTTCGAAAAACATTATTCCACTTTGACATTATGGGGTATTGTGTGTAGGCCAGTGACAAAAAATCTCTGTTTAAAATTCAGTCTGTAACACAACAAAATGTGGAAAAAGTCAAGGGGTGTGACTACTTCCTGAAGGCACTGTGTAGCCTACAGTAACATAAACTAATGGAAATACTATTGCGTTATTTGAAATAAAATACTAATCATATTCAAATGTTACCCAAGGCCTTCATAAACACAACCAAATTATTATTTTTGCAATAGCATATATATTGTATGTATTAATTACACTGTTAGAATGTTGCAGTATATATACAGTGCCAGTCAAAAGTTTGGACACACCTACTCATTCATGCTGGTTAAGTGTGCCTTGAATTGTAAATAAATCAAAGACAGTGTCACCAGCAAAGTACTCCCACATCATCACACCTCCTCCTCCATGCCTCACCGTGGGAACCACACATGCAGAGATCATCCGTTCACCTACTCTGCATCTCACAGAGACACGGTGGTTGGAACCAAAAATCTAAGAAATCTGGTTGAGAGAATGCCACGAGTGTGCAAAGCTGCCATCAAGGCATAGGGTGGCTCCTTTGAAGAGTCTCATATAAAATATATTTTGATTTGTTTAACACTTTTTGGGTTACTACATGATTCCATATGTGTTATTTCATAGTTTTGATGTCTTCGCTATTATTCTACAATGTAGAAAATTGTAAAAATAAAGAAAAACCCTTGTAGGTGTGTCCAAACTTTTGACTGGTATTGTATTTCCATGTGCTTACACGATTGATATTATTGATTGTCTTTTTACATAAATCATAACAGCGAGTAAGGGAACCAACAAGCTACCATTGGCATACAACAACACTTTTGACCAGAGCAAATAAATATAACTTCTTGTCTACAAGATGATAAAGCAGTACTGATTAATACCATAACTGGTTAAAATAAAAGTCTAGAATTATGAGGGCCGAAATCCTGAAAAAAATAGATCTTACAAGCTTGACATTCATTAACGGAATCAGGGCAGTAAAAGAGACACAAGGTCCAGCATTGGGGAAAAGAAAGTCGCTTAAACTGGTTAAGGTGTGCTAGCTCTCCAGAGAAGTTACGAGGCCGTCAGCCGTGGTGGTAGTATGTAGGTTAAGCTGCTTCGAGGCATTGCTTTCACTTTTTCTTTGGAATTGCCTCCAAGGATTTCCCAATGTCCTTCCCACGCAACTTTAGTCCTAAGGATATCATGAAGGGAAAATGCTCACATTTCTGTTGACACCATCTATAATAAACACCTGGGCTTTATTGTTCCATTAGTAATACTGATAATGATTGTAATGATGACTAGTTTGTAAAAAAAATAACCCAATAATGGTGTAAAACAGGCCCATGCTGCAAGAAGGGTGATTTGACAACCACAAATACATATGAAGCT
Source organism: Coregonus clupeaformis (assembly GCF_020615455.1). Lineage (NCBI taxonomy): Eukaryota > Metazoa > Chordata > Actinopteri > Salmoniformes > Salmonidae > Coregonus > Coregonus clupeaformis. The sequence continues at coordinate 12,610,736 of NC_059209.1, forward strand.
CTACACATAGATGAGCCATCACAGAATATTAATATATGCCAGAAAATGTACACTGAACAAAAATATTCAAAGATTTTACTGAGTTACAGTTCATACAAGGAAATCAGTCAATTGAAATAAATAAATTAGGCCCTAATCTATGGATTTCACATGACTGGGAATACATATATGCATCTGTTGGTCACAGATTACTTTTTTAAAAAAAGTAGGGGATTGGATCAGAAAACCAGTCAGTATCTGGTGTGACCAACAATTGCCTCATGCAGCGCGACACATCTCTTTCGCATAGAGTTAATCAGGCTGTTGATTGTGGCCTGTGGAATGTTGTCCCACTCCTCTTCAATGGCTGTGCGAAGTTGCTGGATATTGGCAGGAACTGGACCACGCTGTCGTACACATTGACCCAGAGCATTCCAAACATGCTCAATGGGTGACATGTCTGGCGAGTATGCAGGCCATGGAAGAAGTGGGACATTTTCAGCTTCCAGGAATTGTGTACAGATCTTTACAACATGGGGCCGTGCTTTATCATGCTGAAACATGAGGTGATGGCGGCGTTTCTATGTGCATTCAAAATGTCATAGATAAAATTGTGTTCATTGTCTATAATTATGCCTGCCCACCACCCCCATGGGGTGAATCTGGATGAATCCTTTTTTTTTTTTTTATTGTAATTTAGCAGACGCTCTTATCCAGAGCGATTTACAGGAGCAATTAGGGTTAAGTGCCTTGCTCAAGGCACCTAGTCGGCTCAGGGATTAGAACCAGCGACCTTTCGGTTACTGGCACAACGCTCTTAACCACTAAGCTACCTGCCATTGACATAAGCAAACCGCACACCAACACGATACCAAACACGCTGTCTGACATCTGCCCAGTACAGATTAAACCAGGATTCATCTGTGAAGAGCACACTTCTCCAGCGTGCAAGTGGCCATCGAAGGTGAGCATTGCCCACTGAAGTCGGTTATGACGCCAAACTGCAGTCAGGTCAAAACCCTGGTGAGGACGACGAGCAAGCAGATGAGCTGCGCTGAGACAGTTTCTGACGGTTTGTGCAGACATTTTTTGGTTGTGCAAACCCACAATTTCATCAGCTGTTCGGGTGGCTGGTCTCAGACGATCCCACAGGTGAAGAAGCCAGATGAGGAGGTCCTGGGTTGGCGTGGTTACACATGGTCACACGTGGTCTGCGGTTGTGAGGCCAGTTTTACGTACTGCCAAATTCTCTAAAACGAAATTGGAAGCGGCTTATGGTAGAGAAATGAACATTCAATTATCTGGCAACAGCTCTGTTGGACATTCCTGCAGTCAGTATGCAAATTTTCACACTCCCTCAAAACTTGAGACATCTGTGACATTGTGTTGTGTGACAAAACTTAGAGTGTCCTTTTATTGTCCCCAGCACAAGATGCACCTGTGTAATGATCATGCTGTTTAATCAGCTTCTTGATATGCCACACCTGTCAGGTGTATGGATTAGATTGGCAAAGGAGAAATGGTCACTAACAGGGATGTAAAGAAATGTGTGCACTAAATTTGAGAGAAATAAGCTTTCTGTGCATATGGAACATTTCTGGGATCTTTAATTTCAGCTCAGGAAACATGGGAACAACACTTCACATGTTGTGTTTATATTTTTGCTCAGTGTACAATGTTAGAGTATGCCAGAAAAATAAACTAAATAAAAACACTCACCAATTGCTCTTTCAATCTTTCCCATGACTTGTTTATTGGGGATACCCTTTCCAGATTCGTAGTCTCCGATTATCTGTGGTTTTTCAATGATTTTCTACAAAAATAGACCAACAACCTATCCATGACTGGTATAGAAAATGAATTTGATTTCCTATATTTGTATTTATTCATGCATGTTTGGGAGAGTGTACTCACAGTGGCCAGGTTCTTCTGTGTCAGGCCCTGATTTTGCCGGCCTAGCTAGATGACCTTGCCCACATCCAGCGATACTCTTTGGTGATGAAGCTCTTCAGTCTCTCTGTCAAGCTTGGCTGTATTCTTGGTGATCATTTGTCCTGCAGCACCTGAGAGAGGGAGATAAGGATAGAGAGGTAAATAGGCTAACACAAACTCAACAAAATCTAATTCTTGGGAATATCATGCTAATGCAGCACAATCTAAATGTATTCTAAGATACAAGACAAACAAAAGGGCCACCCTCAGTATTCGGAACCATTGCTGGCTAACATCGGCTGTTACAAGCTCGAATGCAAATAAGCTAGCAGGGTAGACAGCTAGCTAGCTTAAGTCTGAAAATTATTCATGGCATGCTAAATAGTTTGCAAGATAACATAGCCAAGCCAGCTAGCTATCTCCCAGTTCACTGACAATGACAAACAAACGAGTTCAGAAGCTGGCTAGCCAGACTGAGCTAGTTTAAAACTAGCTAATGTTAGCAAGCTAGCTGGCTACCTGTTTCAACTTGGACTGTGCAGTAGTTGGTCCCTTCTTTCTCAATACGGTCACTGTATCCCAGTCACTTTCTGCCATGTTCTTGAGTTTACCTTGATGGCAACAATGTAGAAAACAGGTTGGCTTTGATGCAAATGTAACATCAGTATGATATTTGATAACTTTAGAGCTCACTAATAAACGTGGTATGAAAATACCGTACTCCACCAAATAGTCATACTACCTTCTTCTTCTTCTTCTTCTTCTTCTTCTTCTTCTTCTTCTTCTTCTTCTTCTTCTTCTTCTTCTTCTTCTTCTTCTTCTTCTTCTTCTGTGGGTTTTATGGCGGACTACAACTGGAAAAGGTGTCAAAGAGATTGACGTGGCCAAAGTCAGGGCTGTTCAGAGCATTTCATATGCAGCGGCTGTTAAATGGGTTGAGGGTTCGAATGGTGCTCCTGAAGAGTCCATGGTGGTGGATAGGAATGAAAGACTTCTCGGCGGAGGAGTTGCATGGAGTATTGTCACAAGCCGTACCACCCTCTCAGGCCCTAGAACCTGAGAAGGGAAATATGGAGATTTTAAAGAAGGAAGAAGTGGGAGTTTTGTTTTTGTCAATGTCCTATTGTGAATTAAGTTAGTTTTACCTATCATGCATGGATTTTCTTTTTACCTTGTTTTTTCAACCCCATTGCCTTTTTGAGTTGTAGTGCGCCATAAAACCCACAGAAGAAGAAGAAGAAGAAGAAGAAGAAGAAGAAGAAGAAGAAGAAGAAGAAGAAGAAGAAGAAGAAGAAGAAGAAGAAGAAGAAGAAGAAGAAGGTACTACAAGTGCAACATCACTTTTAAAACAAATGATATGATCTTTACCACAACTTGGACATCTCGGCTTCTCCCTTCTGCAAACACTTGAAACGTCCAAAAGCTTTGGATAAATGCTCTGACTCTGTAGTTGATATACCCAAACTGCACTTGAGTAGGGAGAGACTCAATTTCAAAAAACAAAAGAACAGATAGACTCTTCACTTTTTCTTCATTCACCACACGATTCATTCGACGTGCATCAACCAGTCCAGGAATATTTTTCATCTCTGTAACATCGATGTCACAAGAGGAAGTGAAGGCCAACTTGCCGATGGAATTTAAAATCTACGCAGACACGCATGTCATTGTTGACTGCACCGAGCTTAGGTGTCAGACACCATCCTCTTTTCTGCTGCAGAGTGAGATGTTCTCCAACTACAAATCCCACTGCACAATGAAGGCATTAGTGGGAATAGCTCCTCATGGACCGATCACCTTTGTGTCCTCACTGTACAAAGGCCCCATCAGTGACAAATACATGTTCATACAGTCTGGCATCAAACACCTTCTCACCGAGGACATGGCAGTAATGGCCAACAAAGGGTTCCTCATCGATGACCATGTACCAGTGAAGGTCTACCGTACCCCATTACTCTCAAAATAGAGCCAAATGCCAACAGCAGAAGTACATCAGACACAAGAGATCGCACGCCTGAGGATCCATATGGAGCGGGTGATTCGGAGGGTGAAGGAGAACAAGTTGTTCAACACCAACATTCCCCTAGCTATTGCAGGAAGCATCAACCAGCTCTTCACTGTGGCATGTCTGCTCTCCAACTACCAGTGTAGAGCTCTTGTCAAGAAATGGGCCAAGGAGGTGTGAGATTCAGACCCGTGCGGTTGGTGTGATGACACCGTTGTGCAATCAGTTGTTTGCTTCAGCGTCGAGGGAAAAACAGCAAAATCCAACTACTCATCGTTTATGCTTATGCTTAATAATTTATATGTGTCAGGGTTGAGTGTAGAGGTAACGTAGAATCACACGCAGGACACACAGAGGTGCGAACAGATGTCTTTAGTGAAGTCCAAGGAACAAGCCAACCACGGCAACAGGCCACAGGCGAACTTTACGCACAATGGTAAGTACAAAATAAATGCGCACAAAGTGCGGGACTCTCTCTAACAAAACAATATAGAGAGAACAGAACAACGAACTAACACAACACGTGACATCGAACAATTACACACAACACCTGACCAAACTCAAGAGAACTAAATAGGACGCATAATGAACACTAACAAGGAACAGGTGTAACAAAACAGACAAAACCAATCAAACATAGAAACATAGAACGGTGGCAGCTAGTACTCCGGAGACGACGACCGCCGAAGCCTGCCCGAACAAGGAGAAGGAGCAGCCTCGGCCGAAACCGTGACAGTACCCCCCCCCCCTTGACGCGCGGCTCCAGCCGTGCGCCGACCCCGGCCTCGGGGACGGCCAGGAGGACGCGGACCCGGGCGCGTGGGATGCCCACGGTGGAACTCAGTCAGGAGGGATGGATCGAGGATGTCCCTCCTAGGCACCCAGCACCGTTCCTCCGGACCGTACCCCTCCCACTCCACGAGATACTGGAGACCACTCATCCGGCGCCTCGAGTCCAAGATGGACCGGACCCTGTACGCCGGGGCCCCCTCGATGTCCAAAGGGGGCGGAGGGGTCTCTCCTATCTCATCTTCTTGAAGTGGGCCAGCTACCACCGGCCTGAGAAGAGACATATGGAACGAGGGGTCAATATTTTTGTACTCAATAGGCAGTTGTAACCTGTAACACACCTCGTTCAATCTTCTCAGGACTTTGAAGGGCCCCACAAACCGCCGACCCAGCTTCCGGCAGGGCAGGCGGAGGGGCAGGTTTCGAGTCGAGAGCCAGACTCGATCTCCCGGTGCGTACACCGGTCCCTCACTCGCGGTGGCGATCGGCGCTCGCCTTTTGTTGACGGATGGCCCGCTGCAGATGGACATGGGCAGCGTCCCACGTCTCCTCCGAGCGCCGAATCCACTCGTCCACCGCAGGGGCCTCGATCTGGCTCTCGTGCCACGGTGCCAGGACCGGCTGATACCCTAAAACACACTGGAAAGGTGTTAAACCGGTGGAGGAGTGGCGGAGAGAGTTCTGGGCCATCTCTGCCCAGGGGATATACCTGGACCACTCCTCCGGCCGGTCCCGGCAATAGGACCTCAAAAACCTACCCACATCCTGGTTGACTCGTTCAACCTGCCCATTGCTCTCTGGGTGGTACCCCGAGGTAAGGCTCACGGAGACCCCCAAGCGTTTCATGAACGCCCCCCAGACTCTGGAGGTAAACTGGGGACCTCGGTCAGACACAATATCCTCGGGGACCCCATAGTGCCGGAACACGTGGGTAAATAGGGCCTCGGCGGTCTGTAGGGCAGTAGGGAGACCCGGCATTGGGAGGAGACGAAAGGCCTTGGAAAACTGATCCACAACGACCAAAATGGTGGTATTCCCCTGGGAAGGGGGTAGGTCGGTCACAAAATCCACCGAGAGGTGGGACCATGGTCGTTGTGGAACGGGCAGGGGATGTAACTTACCCCTGGGCAAATGTCTAGGCGCCTTACACTGGGCGCACACCGAGCAGGAGGAGACATAAACCCTCACATCCTTAGCTAACGTTGGCCACCAGTATTTCACGCTAAGGCAGTGCACTGTCCGGCCAATACCTGGATGTCCAGAGGAGGGTGATGTATGAGCCCAATAAATAAGACGATCACGAACCTCGAGCGGAACGTACTTCCGCCCCACAGGACACTCGGGGGGAGTAGGGTCGGCACGCAGTGCCCGCTCGATTTCCGCATCGACCTCCCATACCACCGGAGCCACCAGACAAGACTCCGGCAGTATGGAAGTGGGCTCAATGGACCTCTCCTCTGTGTCATACCGCCGGGACAGGGCGTCTGCCTTACCGTTCTGGGACCCTGGGATGTATGTGATCTTAAAAACAAACCGGGTCAGGAACATGTTCCACCTAGCCTGACGAGGGTTCAATCTCCTAGCTGCCCGGATGTACTCCAGGTTACGATGATCGGTCAGAATGAGGAAAGGGTGTTGAGCCCCCTCAAGCCAATGCCTCCACACCTTTAGGGCCTGGACTACAGCTAACAGCTCCCTGTCCCCAACGTCATAATTGCGCTTAGGTGGCGTGCCGGACCGTTGTGACAGGACTGCCCCAATACCGGTCTCGGACGCGTCTACCTCTACTTGGAATGGTAAAGAGGGATCCGGATGCGCCAGCACCGGGGCCGAGGCGAACAGGTTCTTCAGTTTGACAAATGCCCTGTCCGCCTCAGCTGACCACTGCAGACGAACCGGACCCCCCTTTAACAGGGACGTAATGGGCGCTGCAACCTGTCCAAAGCCCCGAATAAACCTCCGGTAGTATTTAGCAAAACCCAAGAACTGCTGCACCTCTTTTACAGTGGTTGGAGTTTGCCAATTACGCACGGCCGACACACGGTCTACCTCTATCTCCACACCAGAGGCGGACAACCGATAACCCAAAAAGGAGACGGACTCCTGGAAGAACAGGCATTTCTCTGCCTTGACATACAAGTCATGCTCCAACAGTCTTCTCAACACTCGGCGCACCAGGGCTACATGCTCGGCTCGTGTAGAAGAGTACACTAGGATGTCGTCGATGTACACTACCACACCCTGCCCATGCATGTCCCGGAAAATCTCGTCAACAAAGGATTGGAAGACTGAAGGAGCATTCATTAGCCCGTATGGCATGACGAGATACTCGTAATGACCCGAGGTGGTGCTAAATGCCGTTTTCCATTCATCCCCCCTCCCTAATGCGCACCAGATTGTACGCGCTCCTGAGATCCAACTTTGTGAAGAACTGCGCTCCGCGTAATGACTCCGTCATAGTCGCAATCAGTGGAAGAGGGTAACTGTACTTAACCGTGATCTGATTGAGACTACGGTAATCAATACACGGGTGCAAACCCCCGTCCTTCTTCTTCACAAAGAAGAAACTCGAGGAAACCGGGGAAGTGGAGGACCGTATGTATCCCTGTGCCAAGGACTCGGCTATGTAAGTCTCCATAGCCGCTGTCTCCTCTTGAGACAGGGGATACACACGGCTCCGCGGAAGAGCCGCTCCTGTTTGGAGATTTATCGCACAGTCCCCCTGTCTATGAGGTGGTAGCCGTGTTGCCCTTGTTTTGCTGAACACGAGTGCTAAGTCCTCATACTCAGGGGGAATGCGCATTGCGGGCACTTGGTTCGGACTCTCAACCGAGGTCGCCCCTAAGGAAACACCTAGACATCTCCCTACACACTGGGCAGACCACTCCATAAGAGCCCTCTGTTGCCACGCAATGGTAGGATCATGGGTGCTTAACCAGGGAAGCCCCAACACCACGGGGTACGCAGGAGAGTCAATCAGATAAAACTGAATGATCTCCTCATGACCCCCCTGCGTCGTCATAGTAAGTGGTGCTGTGACTTCTCTGATCAGCCCCGACCCCAACGGCCGGCTGTCTAAGGCGTGGACAGGAAAGGGGGCTTCTACCGGCCGAAGGGGAAATTCCAAACCTATAACAAAATGCCCGATCAATAAAATTCCCAGCTGCGCCTGAATCTACTAGCGCCTTATGCTGGGAATGAGGTGCCACCTGTGGAAATCTCACAGGAATACTCATGTGACCAACAGAAAGCTCTGGGTAAGTGGGGCGCCTACTCACCTGAAATGACTCCCCAGTGCGTGACCTGTTGTCCCCTCTCCCAGGAGACCCTCCCCAGCACCTGGCCGCGGTGTGTCCTCCACGGCCACAGTTGGTGCAGGGGGTGGCCCCCTCGGGTTCTCTCTCCTCCTCTCTCTAGCGCCAGCACCCCCGAGCTCCATGGGAATCGGCTCGGAGGTGCTGGAGGGTGGAATGGTCGGCCCCCACTCGGGACGTCCGCGGGTGGCCAGCAGGGTGTCGAGACGTATGGAGATGTCCACCAACTGGTCGAATGATAGGTTGGTGTCCCTGCAGGCCAGCTCACGACGAACATCCTCTCGTAGGCTGCACCGGTAATGGTCGATGAGGGCCCTCTCATTCCACCCCGCATCCGCCGCTAGCGTCCGGAACTCCAGTGCCGAACTCCTGTGCGCTCCTCTTCCCCCTGTCGGAGGTGGAACAGACGCTCCCCCGCCGCTTTCCCTTCAGGTGGGTGATCGAAGACAGCCCTGAAGCGGCGGGAGAACTCCCGCGTAGGTGATGGTAGCGGCGTCTATTCCCCCTCCATTCGGCGTTGGCCCACTCCAACGCCTTGCCGGATAGACAGGAGATGAGGGCGGAGACGCTCTCGTATCCTGAGGGCGCTGGGTGTATGGTAGCCAGGTAGAGTTCCACCTGCAGGAGGAACCCCTGACACCCGGCTGCAGAACCGTCATATGCCCTCGGGAGCGAGAGCCGAATGCCACTGGGTGCCGGTGCTGAGAGAGGAGGACTGGCCGTTGGTGATGGGATGGAGTAAGAAGGCGTGGGCACCTCTCCAGTCACCAACCGGCGCAGAGTGTTGGACACCTCGTCCATGGCGGCCCCAAGTTGCCGGATCATGGTGTCTTGATAGCTGATCCGTTCTTCCAGCGACTTGGGTGCCGCCGCTGCTCCTGCTGACTCCATAGTTGGGTGTGTTGTTCTGTCAAAAGAACCGATATGGATGTGGTGGAGGAGTCAGGCGCAGGACACAGAGGATTCGTCCAAAAGACTTTACTAGTCCAAAGTGCAACAAAACAATACACGACCTCGAAAACAAATGGAGGCGAGGGAATTACGCAACATGCGTAAAACAATAAACAAACTAACAGAGCGCAAACACGCAGCTCCGCACGACAGGCAAACAACAACACACAATCTAACTAATACAAAACAGGGAACTTATAGGACACGTAATCAGAACACAAACAGACACAGGTGTACAAGACAGACTAAAGCAATCACACCACGAAACATACAACGGTGGCAGCTAGTACTCCGGGGACGGCGAACGCCGAAGCCTGCCCGAACCAGGAGGAGGAGCAGTCTCGGCCGAAACCGTGACACTTACATTCATCGCCCTCTCTAATGCGCACCAAGTTATATGCGCTCCTGAGGTCCAATTTTGTGAAGAACCGTGCCCCGTGTAATGACTCCGTCATAGTCGCAATCAGAGGGAGTGGATAACTATATTTCACAGTAATCTGATTGAGACCGCGGTAATCAATACACGGGCGCAAACCTCCATCCTTTTTCTTCACAAAAAAGAAGCTCGAGGATGTGGGTGAAGTGGAGGGCCGTATGTATCCCTGTCTCAAAGACTCGGCAATGTATGTCTCCATCGCCCTCTTCTCCTCTTGTGACAAAGGATACACATGGCTCCGCGGGAGCGCAGCTCCTGCCTGGAGGTCTATCGCACAATCCCCCTGTCTATGAGGCGGCAACCGTGCCGCTCTCGTCTTGCTAAACACGAGTGCCAAATCCTCATACTCGGGGGGAATGTGCAGTGCGGGCATTTGGTTCGGACTCTCCACCGAGGTCGCCCCTACGGAAACACCCAAACATAGCCCCTCACACTGGGCAGACCACCCCTTAAGAGCCCTCTCTCGCCACGAAATAGTAGGATCATGTTAATCAACCAGGAAGCCCCAGCACCACCGGATACGCAGGGAGAGTCGATCAGATAGAGCTGAATCGTCTCCTCATGACCCCCCTGCGTCTCCATCCTAAGTGGCACTGTGACTTCCCTAATCAACCCGGATCCTAGCAGACGGCTATCTAGGGCATGTACAGGGAAAAGGATTATTTACCGGAAGGAGAGGGATCCCTAACTCTACACAGAATTTGTGATCTACAAAATTCCCAGCTGCGCCTGAATCTACTAGCGCCTTATGCTGGGAGCGAGGTGCAACCTGTGGAATACAAACAGGTATGGTTATGTGTGCGACAAAAGCTCTGGGTAAGTGGGCGCCTACTCACCTGGGAGGACTCCCCAATGTGTGGCCTGCCTTCTCTTCCACCAGGAGACCCACCCCAGCACCTAGCCGCGGTGTGCCCTCCCACGGCCACAGTTGGTGCAGGGGCCGGCCCCCCTCGGGCTCCTTCTCCTCCGTGCTCTAGCGCGCCAGCACCTCCGAGCTCCATAGGGCTCGCTCGGCAGTGCTGGAGGGTGGAATGGGCGACCCCCCACCCGGGACGCCCGGCGAGTGGCGAGCAGGGTGTCAAGCCGAATGGCCATGTCAACCAATTGGTCAAAGCGAGCGTGGTATCCCTGCACGCCAACTCTCTCTGGGCGTCCTCCCGGAGGCTGCGCGGAAGTGATCTATGAGCCAGCTCATTCCACCCTGCATCTGCCGCTAGAGTCCAGAACTCCAGTGCAAACTCCTGAGCGCTCCTCATCCCCTGCCGGAGTAGAATGACGCTCCCCCGCCGCCTTCCCCTCCGGTGGATGGTCAAACACTGCACGGAAGCGGCGGGAGAACTCCGCATAGGTGATAGTTGCGGCGTCTATTCTCCTCCATTCGGAGGGTGTTCATAACTCTGTCCAGAGCGTGCCCGATTTGGTTAATCCTGTCCTCCTGTCCACGAAGGCGCTCCTCGATGATCTCCGTGGGTGCGGTTGCTCCTGCTGATTCCATTGTAATGGTGTGTAATTATGTCAGGGTTGAGTGTAGAGGTAGCATTAGAATCACACGCAGGACACACAGAGGTTCGAACAGATGTCTTTAGTGAAGTCAAGGAACAAGCCAACCACGGCAACAGGCCACAGGCGACTTTACGCACAATGGTAAGTACAAAATAAATGCGCACAAAGTGCGGGACTCTCTCTAACAAAACAATATAGAGAGAACAGAACAACGAACTAACACAACACGTGACATCGAACAATTACACACAACACCTGACCAAACTCAAGAGAACTAAATAGGATGCATAATGAACACTAACAAGGAACAGGTGTAACAAAACAGACAAAACCAATCAAACATAGAAACATAGAATGGTGGCAGCTAGTACTCTGGAGACGACGACCGCCGAAGCCTGCCCGAACAAGGAGAAGGAGCAGCCTCGGCCGAAACCGTGACATTGACATGCCATTTTGATACTTGAATTATTTGTAATACTGACATTGACATGCTATTTTAAACCTTGATTATCAGTTGATTACCATTTACCAGTTGTGAATAAATATGTCGGCTTAGGTTTTGCTATGTAAAAAACATTATTCCAGTCTCATTAATCCTCCTAGAGCAAACCTATTCTGATTAAGAGTGTCCTAGCCCAGTTGCAAATATAGTTTACGACAAGAGTATTTGAGTAATTCTACATTGTGTTCTCTACACATTGAAGTGACATTTCTATATCAAACACACATACATGTAGATACTATTACAATAAATATATTTTTAATATAAATCTATGAACATACAACACATTGAACTATAACTTACGTGTCCTTGAATCAAACAATATCTAACAATAGCGGATGCACAGACAGCATGGTCAAAAGACTGTATGGGCTCTTGCCAGCCAATTCCATGCCAGCCATTCCCATTGTTTACTGTTCTAATTGCGTTGGTAACCAGTTTATAATAGCAATAAGGCATCTCAGGGGTTTGTGGTATATGGCCAATATACCATGGCTAAGGGCTGTATCCAGGCACTCCGTGTGGCGTCGTGCATAAGAACAGCCCTTAGCTGTGGTATATTGGCCATATACCACACCACCTCGGGCCTTATTGCTTAAATATAATTCATACAAATATCTATTTGGCTCTTACATCTTGACTAGAACCACCTTGTAAACAAATCAATCATCAACAAGAAATGAGTTCAAAGACAGTACAGTATGAAGATAGGCTAAAACTGCTTCTCCAATAGAAATCTCTGTGTCACGTTCGTTCAAGGACGGGTCAGACCAAGGCACAGCGTGATATGCGTACATGTTTATTTAACTATTAAACACACGACAAAACAACAAACGAAACGTGAAGTCCAAAGGTTGAACACACAACAAACCTTACACGGAACAAGATCCCACCACCCCTAATTGCCAATAAGTATGCTCCCCAATCAGAGACAACGAGCGACAGCTGCCTCTGATTGGGAAACACACCCGGCCAAACATAGAACTACAAAACCTAGATAATACACATAGAGATACACAACATATAATATTCACACCCTGACTCAACATATAAGAGTCCCCTGAGTCAGGGCGTGACACATTGAGATACACAACATAGAATATTCACACCCTGACTCAACATATAAGAGTCCCCTGAGTCAGGGCGTGACAGTACCCCCCCCCCCCCCAAAGGTGTGGACTCCGACCGCACAACCTTCACATAACAGGGTAGGGGCCGGGTGGGCATTCCGCCTCGGAGGCGGATCCGGCTCCGGGCGTGACGACCTCTTACTCTCCGCCTCCCTGTTGCGCCCCTGGTCTGGTCTGGACCTCGGCGCGCTGCTTCCCCTCTCCTTCCTCCCACGATCCTCCAGGCACTGTCTGGACCCTGGTGTGGGAGACCCCGAACCTGGAGAGGGGCTGACGTCATGGTCTGGACTGGAGCCGCTGACCGGAGCTGGACCGGGCACAGGTGGAGCGGACTGCTCAGGCTCCAGACTGGAGCCGCTGACCGGAGCTGGATCAGGCACCGGTGGAGCGGACTGCTCTGGCTCCGGAGTGGAGCCGCTGACGGGAGCTGGACTGGACCCCGGTGGAGCGAACTGCTCTGGCTCCGGAGTGGAGCCGCTGACCGGAGCTGGATCAGGCACCGGTGGAGCGGACTACTCTGGCTCCGGAGTGGAGCAGCTGACCGGTGCCAGACCAGGCACCGGTGGAACGGGCGCGGGCCGTGCCGGACTGGACACACGTACCACTGGTCTGATACAAGGAGCAGGCACGGGCCGGACCGGACTAGGAACACGCACCACTGGCTTGGTGCGAGGAGCAGGAATGGGCCGGGCCGGACTGGCGACACGCACCACTAGCTTGGTGCAGGGAGCAGGCACAGGCCGTACCGGACTGGGAACACGCACCATAAGCTTGGTACGGGGAGCAGGCACGGGCCGTACCGGACTGGGAACACGCACCATAAGCTTGGTGCGAGGAGCAGGTACGGGCCGGGCCGGGTCGGACTGGCGACGCGCACCACTGGCTTGGTGCGAGGAGCAGGAACAGGCCGTGCCGGGCTGGCGACGCGCACCACAGGCTTGGTGCGAGGACCAGGAACAGGCTGGGCCGGACTGGCGACGTGCACCACTGGCTTGGTGCGAGGAGCAGGAACAGGCCGGGCCGGACTGGGAACACGCACCACTGGCTTGGTGCGGGGAGTAGGAATGGGCCGGACAGGACTGGGAACACGCACCACTGGCTTGGTGCGAGGAACAGGAACGGGCCGGACCGGACTGTGAAGGCGGACTGGAGGTCTGGCTTCCCACTTTCGCACTACACGTGCGGGGCGCTGGCACAGGATGCACTGGGCTGTGCATGCGCACTGGCGATACAGTGCGTTTCTCCGCATACCTGGGATCCTTTATTAACCCCCGCTCCTGATGCTGCCTAACCAGCTCCTCTCGCCGTGCCTCTACATCCTCCTTCTCCCTACGCGCCTCCTGCAGTGCCTCCTCCACATAGTTTCCCGTGTGTATCAATAATGGTCCACCACCCAAAGGACATCCAGCCAACGTGACACAACTGTGGGAAGCATTGGAGTCAATATGGGCCAGCATCCCTGTGGAACGCTTTCCACACCTTGTAGAGTCCACGCCCCAACGAATTGAGGCTGTTCTGAGGTCAAAAGGCGGTGCAACTCAAAAAGGAATGTGTTCCTAATGTTTGGTATAATCAAACCTGCTGATAGAGGGGCTCAACTATCTCTTCCCTGGCATACATGTCTTTGACAACAGCAAAGAGGGTCTGCCTGTCTCTCAGGTTTACTCCACTCTCCTTGCTCCACAGCCACCTCTACAATGCCTGGAGTGGGGGGTAGAAGGTGCAGAGAAGCAGTTTGGCCCCTGGAAATGCCCTCCCTAATGCTCTCCTCTCTGACTTGCAGTCATCTGTAATGAATAGGCGAGGACAAGCCTGACCTCTCCCTGGCATACTAAGGCGTACTCCCTCAGGATGCCTTTCAACAGTTGAAGGCCCTTAAGAATTGTGGCCTCATCCTCAGACTTAGTCAGGATAACCCCAAGGGGGAGACCGCCAGCACAGGTGTGGGTAAGGAGAAGAAAAACTCTGCAGCCGAATATTCCGGAAGATGAGGGTCTTTACTCCTGGGACCAACCACACACAAAATTGTGTCAAATTGAGTCATAGAACAGAGGGGATAACTGGATTGACAAAAATACTTATTAGACACCTGCTCTATCTTCCGGTCTTGTCGGCACATCAGCATGGTACAGGTCATCAGGTGTTCTTGGACCGTCTTCTGTCATTGGCTATTTAGGACCTGACGGCCACATTGTGTTTACACCTATAATGTGCCTGAACAAAATATATGGAGTTTATTCTTCTAATTTCTACAAAACCTGCAAAACTGTTTACTGGGATAGAGTAGGAGACCATAAATACAAAGAGACTAAACAAACAAGAAATGTGTGTGTGTGTGTGAGAGAGAGAGAGAGAGAGAGAGAGAGAGAGAGAGAGAGAGAGAGAGAGAGAGAGAGAGAGAGAGAGAGAGAGAGAGAGTGAGAGAGAGAGAGAGAGAGAGAGAGAGAGGAATGTGTGTGACATGACATTGTTGGCTGGTGTGGCCTTACCTTAAAATGCACACTGTGTCCTTTACTTGGTTTTGTGACAGCGACCCTCCAAGTGACTTCTGACTCATCTTTAAACCGACTTACTCCTTCAATGGCCATTCGAAAGGATGCCTCAAAAGCACAGGGGTCCATTTGTGTGGGCCTCTCATCATAGGAACAGACAAGGTACTTATACCCAGGATTTAACCAACTCTATGAATTGAAAGAAATGTTACAAGCATACCAGCTAACAACTAGTTTTTTTAATCATGAATTTATTACATTCATTAAAATGATCAATAACAATCTTTGTCAAAACTACTGCTAACCTTCTATTGTGGATACTCATCAGTGTTTTCTCTCACATTGGCACAAGTCAATGGGACTTGCTCTGAAACTATGAGACCAGCAAGATGAAAATGATGAATGGAAGTACCAATCATAATTCAAAATGTTCCACTCATAAAAACTAATATTTAAGCTATTTTATATGTAAATTGCTGTTATCTTACCTAGCTGGAGTACTATTGGCATCCATTATTTTGAGATGAGGTGAGAAAACTCACGCTTGGAAGACGCTCCGCTCGCTCGCACGCTCTATGAGCGCGGATGAGGGTTTGTTAGCAACGGTAACTAGTGATTTTTGACATTATGAGCCTGGCTGAGGTTCTCTGAATCTATCAAATCACCGCTCTCATGCTGTTGACCAATGAGGCTGGAATACGCCCCTAGGAGAAACGGGACTTGGTTTCGGCTAACCTCGTTTGGGAAAAAATAAGACACAGATCGCCATGAACATTATTACCAGGAAAAACACAATTTTCAATATGTTTGAATTTCTAAAAATGTCATACAATTCAATATTTTGTATTTACATTTTATTTTATTTTAAGTTTCAACGTACATTACTTCACTTTTTTATATTTTTAATTTACTTTGTTTTTTTCTTTTGGGACAATTCTTTTGTAATTCAAATAGAGCACTATTCTTCATACATTTTCTGCATCGCTGAATAGAGAAATGCTGGTAGCCTATACGCCTATGGAATTGTTCCACAAAGATGCGTGAAAGTGGAGACATTTATACTCATTATGATAATACATATAGATCATAAATGATATTTCCAAGTGTTCTAACGAAATTTCCATATAAACAAATGAAATGATAAATGCAATTCAAAACGGCACAACAGAGTTCTATCTTGATAAATCTAACGCATCAAAGGAATATTGTTCGTAAACATTCAGGCAGCTTTACGAAACGAAATATACATATTAAAGCCATTTAATACCGGCTACCAAGTCACAACAAGGCCGATGTCAAATGCTGACATCAAAATAAAAAAAACAGCGCATTAACTGACCAGGGCTGGCGCCTGAATTAATCCATTGGACAGGCCTTCCATTTCCATAGGCGGGCACATTTTGTCACGGGATATCCTATGTTTGCACGCGCTTGCCCGTAAAAATAATTTTTTGGGGGTGTTATAGTAAAGACCATAGGCAGCTCGTGATTTCAAGTTTGGAGAAGCTTACAATTTATCCTACCATTTCTAGCGATCTGCATGACAGTTATGATTATTTTTATATGCACATTTTCGTGGAACCGTTTCATTTCAATAATAACGTTTTCGTTTCTCAAAATCACGTGGTTAATCATACAAATCTGAAGTAAAATGATAAAAATAGAAAAGTTAAAATGTAACTAAGGTGAGAGCACCAGCCTCTTCCATATAGACACATTGATACACTGTGGTCCATTGGTGGCTAAAGAAATGAGCGCATAGAACTCAGAGATAGCCTATAGGCCAATGTACCAGTAGGCCTATAACTTCCATGTCCACTAAGTAAAATACATAGTCCTAAAGCCGACGAATAAAAACAGCAAAAAATATCCTGATGAAAATTCTGGTTCTTTCAATCACATTCATCACTCTGCTCAGCCTGTCTGCCTCCCTTTCTATCTGTCTTGATTTGAGCTATTGCTAGTGAAGTGCAACATTGTATCAAATCATCAACTGGGTGCGGCCCGAAGTTGTCGCTAGCGAACTTGCAACATTGTATCAACTAGCCTATTCCGGGCCCTCAGAGTTTCCAGCACCAGTGAGTTCGGGACAGACAGCTGTTTTTATGACGTTTCCACGATAAATGGGATCATGATATTTTGCTTTTTCATACCAAGGCTTGGTGATTATCGAGGCCGGGAGCGTTGGAAATATTTGTTGTTTCAAAATCAGTCGCAAAGGATGTAAAAAATAAACTAACTTCATTGACTTACTGTGTGAGGTGAAGTTGAAGGTGGACCAGCTTATTAGTGGTGGACGTGGTGAGTAAATACAATCAGAAGTCAGACATTGCCAAATGGGCACTTTCCTACATGAACTTTTTCTCACAACTGTAGCAGGTGGTGAACTTTGCAGATAACATTTCCACTCTGAGAATGAGAACAGTAAATTACTATAATGAATACATGCATTAACAGAAATGTATGTAACCAAATGACAGGGGATTACCCATACTTTTACTAGGCCTACTGGTGACATATAGTATGTAATGGGGAATTGATAGTTGAAAATAAACAATCAAAGGGCAAACAATTCACATAATGAAACAATGAATGCACAAGAATTGGCGGGAGACCACTGAGCGCATTCTGTAGAGCTGAGTGCATGCATTCTAGAGAGAGACATGCCATATCTTCGCCACACACCCCTTCCCTCCTTCTTGTTGCAACATTTTAAATAATACTCAAGACACATTATCTTCACACATATTTTAGATGCTTTTCACTGATAGTCGCAACTCAGCTAGACATATTGCCATTCACGCTACCCAAATCGTCGGATTCCCACTTGTGATTTGAAACAACCCACAGCTCTTTTTTTTAAACCTGGTAATGATCCTCTGTGGCTAAGTCATGCTTTCTGGTGAAGTATTTTGAATGTTTTTATTTAGACAGTAGTAATTATATAATTTTGGCAAAACGTTATACCATTACTAACAGTGCGCTGTGCACCCGCCAACTTTCCTTTCAAATTTGCAAGAGTCTGAAAACAGAGATCGGTCTATAATGACAAGATGCTCATGTTTCCGCCCTAACAATGGGAGTCGTTGTCCCAAAGGCGGAAAGGCAGGAGACAAGCTTAGTTCTGCATATTATGCCTACAGAAACGCATTGGGTTTAACGCATTCTGTATCTGATGCTGTCTGGCCAGAAATAGCATGACATGCCATACTCCTTTGGTCCAGACAGAATCAGATACATGATCTACACATACTGAGACACGCTGTTTCGCTCGCTTGGATGCTTTATCTGTGATTGATGCGTCTTTCTGTTGTTAGCGTCTCAGTCAAATAATTAATAATTATCAATATTTCAATAGGTTATTTGGATGGGCAAGGAGTTACGGTAGGGTGGGCCATACCCCCTAAGGACTGCCCATAATGCCGGCCCTGAACTGACCGAAGCACAAATGCAAACTGTCACATAAATCCTACACATTATAATGCATTGAAATAAAAGGCATATAATCAAAGGGATTTGGCCTACTTATCATCAAGGACGCATGTAAGTCAAACAAAATTGACCAAACAATGGCGAAAATCACGAAATACTTAAGGACAATCTACACATTCCCTCATCTGATAGCCTACAGGTAGGCTATAGTGGAGCTCATTCCTGAATGGACAGGGTAATTTTCAAAAAATGTAATGAGTAATATTTAATACATTACTTTCCATGCAAAGTGATTTTGTAAAGTAATGAGATTAACTTTCATGTAACAAATTCCAACACTGCTCATGAGCTTAGTTCAACTGTTGGCCCCATCGGAACCCAAAATATAATCTTGTTTTACTCCAGTGTAGAAATGATCTAATGTAACAAACACTGTATGGTTTCAATCAAAACAAGGTTAAAACCAGGGGCGCAACTTTGGTTTTAGAAGTGGGGGGGGGATATACAGTGGTCCTCTGTAGCTCAGCTGGTAGAGCACGGCGCTTGTAACGCCAAGGTAGTGGGATCGATCCCCGGGACCACCCATTCACAAAAAAAATTATGCACGCATGACTGTAAGTCGCTTTGGATAAAAGCGTCTGCTAAATGGCATATTATTATTATATTATTATAGTCAGCCACCAATTGTGCAAGTTCTCCCACTTAAAAAGATGAGAGAGGCCTGTAATTTTCATCATAGGTACACGTCAACTATGACAGACAAATTGAGGGAAAAAAATCCAGAAAATCACATTGTAGGATTTTTTATGAATTTATTTGCAAATTATGGTGGAAAATAAGTATTTGGTCACGTACAAACAAGCAAGATTTCAGGCTCTCACAGACCTGTAACTTCTTCTTTAAGAGGCTCCTCTGTCCTCCACTCGTTACCTGTATTAATGGCACCTGTTTGAACTTGTTATCAGTATAAAAGACACCTGTCCACAACCTCAAACAGTCACACTCCAAACTCCACTATGGCCAAGACCAAAGAGCTGTCAAAGGACACCAGAAACAAAATTGTAGACCTGCACCAGGCTGGGAAGACTGAATCTGCAATAGGTAAGCAGCTTGGTTTGAAGAAATCAACTGTGGAAGCAATTATTAGGAAATGGAAGACATACAAGACCACTGATAATCTCCCTCGATCTGGGGCTCCACGCAAGTGCTCACCCCGTGGGGTCAAAATGAACGGTGAGCAAAAATCCCAGAACCACACGGGGGGACCTAGTGAATGACCTGCAGAGAGCTGGGACCAAAGTAACAAAGCCTACCATCAGTAACACACTACGCCGCCAGGGACTCAAATCCTGCAGTGCCAGACGTGTCCTCCTGCTTAAGCCAGTACATGTCCAGGCCCGTCTGAAGTTTGCTAGAGTGCATTTGGATGATCCAGAAGAGGATTGGGACAATGTCATATGGTCAGATGAAACCAAAATATAACTTTTTGGTAAAAACTCAACTCGTCGTGTTTGGAGGACAAGGAATGCTGAGTTGCATCCAAAGAACACCATACCTACTGTGAAGCATGGGGGTGGAAACATCATGCTTTGGGGCTGTTTTTCTGCAAAGGGACCAGGACGACTGATCCGTGTAAAGGAAAGAATGAATGGGGCCATGTATCGTGAGATTTTGAGTGAAATCCTCCTTCCATCAGCAAGGGCATTGAAGATGAAACGTGGCTGGGTCTTTCAGCATGACAATGATCCCAAACACACCGCCCGGGCAACGAAGGAGTGGCTTCGTAAGAAGCATTTCAAGTTCCTGGAGTGGCCTAGCCAGTCTCCAGATCTCAACCCCATAGAAAATCTTTGGAGGGAGTTGAAAGTCTGTGTTGCCCAGCGACAGCCCCAAAACATCACTGCTCTAGAGGAGATATGCATGGAGGAATGGGCCAAAATACCAGCAACAGTGTGTGAAAACCTTGTGAAGACTTACAGAAAACGTTTGACCTGTGTCATTGCCAACAAAGGGTATATACCAAAGTATTGAGAAACTTTTGTTATTGACCAAATACTTATTTTCCACCATAATTTGCAAATAAATTCATTAAAAATCCTACAATGTGATTTTCTGGATTTTTTTTCTCTCATTTTGTCTGTCATAGTTGACGTGTACCTATATAGTTGACGTGTACCGTATAACTTGCACAATTGGTGGCTGACTAAATACTTTTTTCCCCCACTGTAATTATAATTATTGTATTTTTTTTCCAGTCGGATAAACACTCCAAACAGCCTAACCGATGGCTCAGAGGCATCCGCATGGTCCTAAAGCACACCGTTCTCCCCGTCCCCAGTGAAAGTTGCGCCCCTGGTTAAAACTATCATTTTTGATGTCATGGATGGGCAGTCCTTCCATCCATAGCTCCATCTAGGAATTTGAGAGTGGACGTTACATTTCTCTATCCCCATCCCTCAGCTGTTTTACCAAAACCATTAACATTCTGGAATTGTTCAATTATTTTTAATTAGGCTTTTTTCAATTTTCTATAACGGATTGGCTATTGCAATAGTGAAATTAGAATCACTACTCTCGACGGGTCTGACCTAGAGTATGTGTACAACTACAAATTCCTAGGTGTCTGGTTAGACTGTAAACTCTCCTTCCAGACTCACATTAAGCATCTCCAATCCAAAGTTAAATCTAGAATCGGCTTCCTATTTCGCAACAAAGCCTCCTTCACTCATGCTGCCAAACATGCCCTCGTAAAACTGACTATCCTACCCATCCTTGACTTCGGCGATGTCATTTACAAAATAGCCTCCAACACTCTACTCAGCAAATTGGATGTAGTTTATCACAGTGCCATCCGTTTTGTCACCAAAGCCCCATATACTACCCACCACTGTGACCTGTACGCTCTTGTTGGCTTGTCCTCACTACAAACCCACTGGCTCCAGGACATCTATAAATCACTGCTAGGCAAATCCCCGCCTTATCTTAGCTCATTGGTCACCATAGCAACACCCACCCGTAGTATGCGCTCCAGCAGGTATATCTCACTGGTCATCCCCAAAGCCAACACCTCCTTTGGCCACCATTCCTTCCAGTTCTCTGCTGCCAATGACTGGAACGAATTGCAAAAATCTCTGAAGCTGGAGACTCTTATCTCCCTCACTAACTTTAAGCATCAGTTGTCAGAGCACCTTACCGATCACTGCACCTGTACACAGCCCATCTGAAATTAGCCCACCCAACTACCTCATCCCCATATTGTTATTTATTTTGCTAATTTGCACCCCAGTATCTCTATTTGCACATCATCTCTTGCACATCTATAATTCCAGTGTTAATACTAATTGTGATTATTTTGCACTATGGCCTATTTATTGCCTTACCTCCATAACTTGCTACATTTGAACACACTGTATATATATTTTCTGTTGTATTTTTTACTTTATGTTTTGTTTTACCCCATATGTAACTCTGTGTTGTTGTTTTTATCGCACTGCTTTGCTTTATCTTGTCAAAGGTCGCAGTTGTAAATGAGAACGTGTTCTCAACTGGCTTACCTGGTTAAATAAAGGTGATTTAAAAATAAAAAATAAATAAAAAATATGGCAACATTATTATGCAATTCTGTTTAACTCCAGTCTCTCTCCTAGCCTACTCTGTAAAACATTTCCTGTAAAATTCACAGTAACTTACTGGCAGAAATTGGCCAGTAAGTTACAGTAATGTATTTTACAGTACAGCTACTGTAATAAATTTTACGGTAACACATTTTACAGTTCCAAAGATGTTATTGTAATCTAATTCACAGTACCAAGTCAGTTACTGCTATCTAATTTACAGTACCAATTACAATTACAGCATATTACTGTAAAACTGTAAGTACTCAGTGACATATTATCCAGTTTTCTTTGTGAGTTTTTATTTTTACATGTACATTTTGGTAATTTAGCGGGCACTCTTGTCCTTATCAACTTACTAGTCGAGGCATTCAACCAAGATGGATAAAAAAAGACATATCACAGTTATAGCAAATAAAACATTTCTGCACCCATTACTGAAAATGTTAATGTAGTTAAGTATACACTGGTCTTCAAGAAAATTGTAATTACAACAAGATATCTTTAAATATATCTCAGACTAACACTGTATATCGCTGGATAGTGCCAATACATTACTGAGATATTCACTTAGATATACTGTAACTTGATGCCAACTTGCTGTATTTTACTATAAAGTCAAAGCAATGGAACACAGTACTATACCGTAAAAGTGGCTATTAAACTGTAAGAAAGTTATTTTTACAGTATTTTACTGTAATTACAAGGGATTGGAGTGCGCAGGTTGGCTGCTAGGCATTTGCATATAACAGCATATTAACAAATTCTCCGTTTTTTATCACTTGCACCTCTAGAGGCCTAAACAAAGGCTTCTAAACTGGCCGTGATTACAGGGCAAAACAGAACAAACAGACACAGTTAAATATTCAACCATTAAGACCTACTGACACTCTGCTCTCTTCCCTACATACATTCAATTGTTAGGGAACTACTACCACATATCACTTCAATTGGTACAGGACTCTCACTAACGGATGCAACAAATATAGCTACTTACAAGGCATGCCTTAAAATATGTAAATGAGCCAGCAATTATTTCCCCTCCCACAATATTTTCCCACAATACACCATAATTTACAGTATGCTACAGTAAATATACAGCAAAACAGCAATACAGTACTTTATTGTTGAATTGTATTGAAAAACCAATTCAGCAACTGCTAATAGTGAATATGTACTGATATATTACAGCATATCAACTAATACTTGCACTTTAGGCCTTAACAAAGGCTTCTAAACTGACAGTGACTACAGGGCAAAACAGATCAAAAGGACATTGCTAGCCACTCAACCATTACAGGTTTGACACTTGCTACCACTCTGATCTGTCCCCTTCATAAATTAAATTGTCATAAATTAAATTGGTACAGCACTCTCACTAACGGGTGCAGCAAATATAGCCTCTTACAAGACACACCTCAAAATATGTTAATGAGTCAGAAATAACAATACCATGCACCCACTAGTGTTCCAACGTTTTTTTGGCGCTCCAAAAATGCAGTATGATACTGTATTCTAAAGTTTCAGGACAAGATTGTAGAATTCCTAATACAGTATATTATTGTATTCTGTGGTGTGCAGCATTCTCACTCACGGGTGCAATAAATATAGCCTCTTACAATTACAACATTAAAATATGTTAATGAGCCAGGGATTCTTCTAACATTTTACCACTATGCACCATAATTCATTCTGTAAAACACATTTACGGTATTTTACTGTGCATTCTACAGTGTTTTACGATTGAAATTACAGTTTACTGTGCATTCTACAGGGTTTTACTGTTGAAATTACAGAAAAGTCTTACAGTGTACTGCCACAACAGTGACCATGTGACGAATGCATTTGCCAGGGTGGGGTGTAAGGGAAAGGTTTGATGTTACAACGATGAGGCATGCAGCTCCAGAGATGTGATGGTCTGAGCCCAGGCAGATATTTATAGAGCGCTGAGTCAGACTTGAGCTCCAGTAAAGTTACTGGATCACCATCATGAGGAGGCGGAGGAGTGGTGGTTGGACTGACAAAGGCAGCTGCTTTATGTGCCTCAGTCTGTAAAGAGCAACTTGGACTCAGTGGGCTCCGTGTAGCTCAGTTGGTAGAGCATGGCGTTTGCAACACCAGGGTTGTGGGTTCGATTCCCACAGGGGGCCAGTATGAAAAAAAAAACTAAATAGTAAGTCGCTCTGGATAAGAGCGTCTGCTAAATGACTCAAATGTAATGTAATTCCATTTCGTATGATATGTTACAATTTGTATAATATGTTAAGAATTGCAATTTCTACAATGTGTTACGAATTTGCAAAACGTATGATATGTTACAAATGCCAATTTGTTGTGGCTAACGTTAGCTAGGTGGCTAGGTAGCTAACGCTAACATCACCTAGGTGGCTAACATTAGCTAGGCTAGGGGTTAAGGTTAGGAGTTAGGTTAAAGGGTTAGGGGAAGGGTTAGCTAACATGCTAAGTAGATGCAACGTAGCTAAAAAGTAGTAAGTACTTGCAAAGTTGCTTGTGATGAGATTTGAACATGCAACTTTTGGGTTACAAAACGTTGGCGTTATACACCTACCCACCCCCCCTGATCAACCACCCTACCTTCGTATTAGCCTTAAATAACCGGACCAAATGTAACATATCATACTAATTGGAGTGTCCTGGATTTTCAGTTACTATGTTACGTTTAGTCTATGTGACCAGGCAGGAGAGACAGCACAACAACGTTGTGTTAGTGACGCCTTCTGTGAAACACAGACTGCCTCTGCTGCAGCTACAACAACATTCCCTTGACGGCCGTTTTAATTGCCCAACAAGATACTTACCATTGCAACTGTCAGACTAACATCACATGACAGGCATAAGAAACATACGCTGATGTCTCTCGCTCCTGTTCTCTATCTCTCTCTCTCTCTCACTGACACACACAAATACATTACATGACCAAAAGTATGTGGACACACTTTCAAAGTAGTGGATTCTGCAATTTCAGCCACACCCGTTGCTGACAGGTGTATAAAAGGAGCACACAGCCATGCAATCTCCATAGACAAACATTGGCAGTAGAATGGCCCGTACTGAAGAGCTCAGTGACTTTCAACATGGCAGAAGTCAGTTTGTCAAATTTCTGCCCTGCTAGAGCTGCCCCGGTCAACTGTACTGTAAATGCTGTTATTGGGAAGTGGAAACGTCTAGGAGCAACCATGGCTCAGCCGCGAAGTGGTAGGCCACACAAGCGCACAGAATGGGACCACCGAGTGCTGAAGCGCGTAGCACGTAAAAATCACCGGTTCTTGGTTGCAACACTCACTACCGAGTTCCAAACTCGGAAGCAACGTCAGCACAAGAACTGTTGGTCGGGAGCTTCATGAAATGGGTTTCCATGGCCGAGCAGCCGCACACAAGCCTAAGATCACCATGCGCAATGCTAAGCGTCGGCTGGAGTGGTGTAAAGCTCGCCGCCATTGGACTCTGGACTAGTGGAAACGCGTTCTCTGGAGTGATGAATCACGCTTCACCATCTGGCAGTCCGACGGACTAATCTGGGTTTGGCAGATACCAGGAGAACACTTCCTGCCCCAATGCATAGAGCCAACTGTAACGTTTGGTGGAGGAGGAATAATGGTCTGGGGCAGTTTTTCATGGTTAGGGCTAGGCCCCTTAGTTCCAGTGAGGGGAAATATTAACGCTAACGCATACAATTACATTCTAAACGATTCTGTGCTTACAACTTTGTGGCAACAGTTTGGGGAAGGCCCTTTCCTGTTTTAGCATGACAATGCCCCGTGCACAAAGCGAGGTCCACACAGAAATGGTTTGTCGAGATTGTTGTGGAAGAACTTGACTGGCCTACACAGAGCCCTGATCTCAACTCCATTGAATACCTTTGGGATGAATTGGAACACCGACTTTGAGCCAGGCCTAATCGCCCAACATCAGTGCCCGACCTCACTAATGCTCTTGTGGCTGAATGGAAGCAAGTCCCCACAGCAATTTGGAATGGAAAGCTTTCCCAGAAGAGTGGAGTCTGTTATAGCAGCAAAGGGGGTAACAGCTCCATATGAATGCCCATGATTTTGGAATGAGATGTTCGACGAGCATGTAGTGCTTTTGTCCATGTAGTGTATATACAGGATAATGGTCCATAATTTAGCATTTCATTAAATAAATAACACACTATGTTGATGAATACCATTGAATAAATCGTTTAATTTACATATTTAAATTGTGTTTGGTTCAGGCACATACAACAATGATTTGCCATGTAGACAAAGTGTATAGCTACTGTATGGTGCAGAGGGTATTGTTGAAAGTGTCCTAGATGGAGCACACCTCAGTAAAAATAGAACACACCTGCATAAAATGCACCTGCATCTCGAAGCACTATCCCTTATGTTCTCATCCATACAAAATGTCACACATTTCAGCAAATCAATTGAGGATATAATTTATGTTTAATGGATATGCCAATACATATACACATGCATGTATACACTATTCAAGATCAGAAAGTACATGAAAAGATTAGTGGTAACATTTCATTGTTCAAAGATAAATGACCCACTTTGTAATAGAGTTAAACTAACCCTAACCCAGTAGAATTTCATCCATCAGAATTCAAATCAATATGTTCAGTGAATGCTTGATTACTGAATGCTTTATTATTATGCAACCCTGTACCACACCTTACTTATCCAAAACATTGATCTATTGAACAATCTATTTTCAATCTTAACTTTTGTTTTAACCAGTAACTGCAGACTGTCTTACAAAGGAAAGCAATTTCAATATGTTGTGGCATGAAAAAAAATTACTGCATAGAAATATTTTGTTCTGAATATAATTTATAAGGAAGCTATCGCTTACACATTTGAAAGGGACAATATTTAAGGCAAAACCCACAAATTAAACACAATATAAAATTGTGTTGCTGAAATATTGTAAATAAAATGTAAAACACGTATTTCCATTCATGTAAAAAATAGCATCTGAGGCAATTAGAACAGTGTTGGACTCATGCAGCCAATTGAGAAGCAATACAATAAACCAGACAAGATCCGCTTCTAAGGATACCTAGAGGTATCAGCCAAAATAAAGGAAACACCAACATAAAGTGTCTTAATAGGGCATTGGGCCACCACGAGCCAGAACACCTTAAAATTGGCATTTTATACATGACCCTAAGCGTGATGGGATGTTAATTGCTTAATTAACTCAGGAACCACACTTATGTGGAAGCATCTGCTATCAATATACTTTGTATCCCTCATTTACTCAAGTGTTTATTTTGGCAGTTACCTGTATCTTCGTGTGCATACTGTACACAAAATATCTGATATTTGACAGTGAGTCATGTAAAAGTGTGTCTTTCACAAAATCCCAGATAGTTTATGATTGTTTTACTTATACTTGCAATTTATAAATACATACACTTTCAGGTCCAGAGAATGAGTGTTAAAAACATAATGTTTTTCATAGTAAAACATTAATTGTCATAAATGTTGACAAAACTAAAAATAGCAGATCAAAATGTAATATATAAACGCTAGTCAGAAAGGCATCTGAAATGTTTCACAAGGATGCATTCATTTCCTTGCATGCTGCACTTACACTGGAGAAAGAAATTCAAGTCAAAGCTGAAAATAACCTTATTATCTAGGTGTAAATGTGATTAACAAACATTATGTCTGCATTGACTTCTATTTAAAATGACATGAGGGCCAGTGAGTGGCTGTGACAGAAAAACATAACAAAAATAGGGACTGAGGGATAAGAGGATGTCAAGCTTTTGTGGGTTGCCTAAAATGCTGATATTGTTATTAGAAGGGGATCCAACTGAGTGTCCCGATGGAGATCAAAGTCTGGCAAGTGTTGGAGGGCAGCCACACCATTTCAACTAGATTGAAATGGAGATAGCCCAATGCAAAACCACATCCCACATCTGTCAGGTGGTGGCGGCCCAGAACGATGCGGGACATGCCGGCCAGGAAAGCCCACAGCACCAGTAAAATGCGCAGAGGGACAGCGAGCACTAAGTGTGACAAAAGGAACTTGGATACCATGGCAGCTCGGCTTGCATGTGCTGCTGGGAAAGAGTAAATATCCATCGCTATGTAATCAAACAGGCCAGGCGTCATCTCCCAGGGTCCTTTGCGCTTCACGAGTTTCTGCATACCAGCGACGGTCATCACGTCCAGTAAAAGTGCTGAGGAGGGTGAGGAAATTATGTGTTAGCGCAAAGGATTAACCGAAAACATCCTAGACCGAGATGATAGACAGTAGGGTATGTACAGCATGTGTATCTGAGTCAGGACCTGTACATGTTTTACCAGTGCCAAACACTTGTTTTTAAAGTCGGCATGCCCCAAATCTGTCCCTGTTCGTAGATTCCAGCCCATCTAGCCTAGCATACAAAAATGCCAAAAACATAAAATAATGTTAGCATTGCAGATAGTGGGCAGGTATACAAAACCAAAGTGTGAATTGCTGTCTTACCTTGTCCATAGACTGCTAATAGGTTAAGGAAACCAAAGTGTAATTTTGTAATTTGGCTGAACTATCCCTTTAAGGTGTACAGGTATAATGCATTATGATGAGCTCATAATCCATTGTAAACCTTGTCAGTATCCATGAACTGTTTATAATCTGTTAGTATCATATTATAATAAATCAGTTATTATCAGTTACACATTTTGTTGTGTTACAGCCTTCATTTAAAATTGATTAAATTGAGATGGTGTATCAATACACCCAGTCATTACAAAGACACAGGGGTCCTTCCTAACTCAGTTGCCAGAGAGGAAGGAAACAGCTCAGGGATTTCACCATGACGCAAATGGTGAATTTAAAACAGTTACAGAGTATAACGGCTGTGATACGAGAAAACTGAGGCTGGATCAACAACATTGTACAGTTGAAGTCGGAAGTTTACATACACTTAGGTTGGAGTCATTAAAACTCGTTTTTCAACCACTCCACAAATTTATTTTTAACAAACTATCGTTTTGGCAAGTCGGTTAGGACATCTACTTTGTGCATGACACAAGTCATTTTTCCAACAATAGTTTACAGACAGATTATTTCACTTATAATTCCCTGTATCACAATTCCAGTGGGTCATAAGTTTACATACACTAAGTTGACTGTGCCTTTAAACAGCTTGGAAAATTCCAGAAAATGATGTCATGGCTTTAGAAACTTCTGATAGGCTAATTGACATCATTTGAGTCAATTGGAGGTGTACCTGTGGATGTATTTCAAGGCCTACCTTCAAACTCAGTGCCTCTTTGCTTGACATCATGGGAAAATCAAAAGAAATCAGCCAAGACCTCAGAAAAGAAATTGTAGACCTCCACAAGTCTGGTTCAACCTTGGGAGCAATTTCCAAATGCCTGAAGGTACCACGTTCATCTGTACAAACAATAGTACGCAAATATAAACACCATGGGACCACGCAGCCGTCATACCACTCAGGAAGGAGACGCGTTCTGTCTCCTAGAGATGAACATACTTTGGTGCGAAAAGTGCGAATCAATCCCAGAACAACAGCAAAGGACCTTGTGAAGATGCTGGAGGAAACAGGTACAAAAGTATCTATATCCACAGTAAAACGAGTCCTATATCGACATAACCTGAAAGGCTGCTCAGCAAGGAAGAAGCCACTGCTTCAAAACTGCCATAAAAAAGCCAGACTACGGTTTGCAACAGCACATGGGGACAAAGATCATACTTTTTGGAGAAATGTCCTCTGGTCTGATGAAACGAAAATAGAACTGTTTGGCCATAATGACCATCATTATGTTTGGAGGAAAAAGGGTGTTGCTTGCAAGCCGAGGAACACCATCCCAACCGTGAAGCACGGGGGTGGCAGCATCATGCTGTGGGGGTGCTTTGCTGAAGAAGGGACCGGTGCACTTCACAAAATAGATGGCATCATGAGGAAGTAAAATTATGTGGATATATTGAAGCAACGTCTCAAGACATCAGTCAGGAAGTTAAAGTTTGGTCGCAAATGTGTCTTCCAAATGGACAATGACCCCAAACATACTTCCAAAGTTGTGGCAAAATGGCTTAAGGACAACAAAGTCAAGGTTTTGGAGTGGCCATCACAAAGCCCTGACCTCAATCCTATAGAAAATGTATAGGCAGAAATGTGCGAGCAAGAAGGCCTACAAACCTGATTCAGTTACACTAGCCCTGTCTGGAGGAATGGGCCAAAATTCACCCAACTTATTGTTGGAAGCTTGTAGAAGGCTACCTGAAACGTTTGACCCAAGTTAAACAATTTAAAGGCAATGCTACCAAATACTAATTGAGTGTATGTAAACTTCTGATTCACTGGGAATGTGATGAAAGATATAAAAGCTGAAATAAATCATTCTCTCTGCTATTATTCTGACATTTCACATTCTTAAAATAAAGTGGTGATCCTAACTGACCTAAAACAGGGAATTTTTACTAGGATTAAATGTCAGGAATTGTGAAAAACTGAGCTTAAATGTATTTGGCTAAGGTGTATGTAAACTTCCGACTTCAACTGTTGTTACTCCACAATACTAACCTAAATCACAGTGTGAAAAGAAGGAAGCCTGTACAGAATAAAAAATATTCCAAAACATGCATCCTGTTTGCAATAAGGCACTTAAGTAAAACTGCAAAAAACGTGGCAAAGAAATTAACTTTATGTCCTGAATACGAAGTGTTATGTTTGGGGCAAATCCAACACAATACATCACTGAGTACCACTCCTCATATGTTCAAGCATGGTGGTGTCTGCATCATGTTATGGGTATGCTTGTCATCAGCAAGGACTAGGGAGTTTTTTAGGATAAAAATAAACGGAATAGAGCTAAGCACAGACATAATCCTAGTGGAAAACCTGGTTCAGATTGCTTTCCAACAGACACTGGGAGACAAATTCAACTTTCAGCAGGACAATTACCTAAAACAAGACCAAATATTCACTGGAATTGCTTACCAAGACGACATTGAATGTTCCTGAGTGGCCTAGTTACAGTTTTGATGTAAATCGGCTTGAAAATCTATGGCAAGACTTGAAAATGGCTGTCTAGCAATGATGAACAACCAGCTGGACAGAGCTTGAATAATCTTTAAAAGAATAATGTGCAAATGTTGTACAATCCATGTGTACAAAGCTCTTAGAGACTTACCCAGAAAGACTCACAGCTGGAATCGTTGCCAAAGGCGAGTCTAACATGTATTGACTCAGGGGTGTGAATACTTATGTAAATGAGATATTTCTGTATTTATTGGGTATTGCAAAAACTATTTAATCAATTTTGAATTCAAGCTGTAACACAACAAAATATGTCAAGGGGTATGAATACTTTATGAAGGCACTGTATTTTGAGAAAGTCAGAAAATTGCCTCATAGACAGCAGGGATTCTTGACCAACGGAAACTTTATTTTTATAGTAGAAAATAATGAATTTTGTTGCATTATTTGATCTTAAAAATTACACTAAGGGACATTTTAAAGGGGAAAGATTTATTTGGGAAATTATAAAAAATATGTTCTATATTATTCATTTTCATGTCGGCTTTATGCGCGGAAATACTGTTGTCCTGAGCAGAGGAGCCCAATTTAAAACTCGGCCCAATAAAAAGGGTTTAAAAAGATAAGAACTGACAATAATGAATATTAACTGGAAAAGGATGTTATGTAGTTTCTTGCAATAGCTTACTGTGACTTTAAATAATATTTCTGTGATTCCCAAAAAATGTGTCCGATTTGTCTAAAATCCTAAATTATTCAGGAATGAGCAGGGTCAGCTACAGCATAAGGACCCCTTCTTCATGTCCTAATTACATGTAGTGCAACAAGACCGCTCATTGTCTGTAAAGTTCTCTACTTTTGATAGATTTAAACAAACACTATTGAACTCACCAAGGTCACAATCATAAACTGTCAACTCCACCTCCCTGATAGTTTAAGATAGGATATTCATTTTGGTTCAAATATGTTTATTTTAAATTGGTTTTAGAATCATAAAGCGACTGAGGAAAAACTAAATTGCTACTTTGTATACCACTTGAATTAATAAGGAAAATGTCACTTTTATCAACTCTGTAAATCATAGACTGCTGAAACATCTGATAGAATTGTTATGTTTTTATTGGGGATTTTCAAAAAATATATTTTCCATATTTTACAAATGTTTGTATTTTACTTTTTTTTAGAAGCAAAAATATGTCTGTTTTGAGTATTCGTTGTCAACTCCGTCAGTGGCTGTTCAACTCTGTCACTGATGGCTAATTATTTGTCAATATTCAGAAAACTTATTTGAATCACTGTTCTGCAACATATACTTAAACTATTGAAGTATTTGCTGTGCTAGACCGAAGGGATGATGTTTGCTTTATAAAGGTTGTTTTATTTTCTGAATATCAAAAAAATGCTAACAAAAAATGCTAATGAAATTAGCCCTGGAGCATTATATAGTGCTATAAAACAAAACAAAAAGAAGTTTGGAGATTTGTATTACATATTTGAATAATCTTATCATAGAATTAAACATTTACATTTTAGTAATTTAGCAGACGCTCTTATCCAGAACGACTTACAGTTAGTGAGTGCTACATTATAATTTTTTTCATACTGGCCCCCCGTGGGAATCAAACCCACAACCCTGGCGTTGCAAGCACCAACTCTACCAACTGAGCTACACGGGACCTCAGCAAGGCCTTCAAATATTTGTTGGACAATACATTTAAAAATGAAATGCCTCTGATGGAGTTGACATGAATCCAGTTAGTTACGTTTTATAAAGAGAAAAAAAGGTATTAGGAGGTTGTTCGTTTACATGTTGTGATAGCTGATATTTTGCTCTATCAAAATCTATATTTCAAATTGTGTTAATATTAAGAAAAATATTTGTGAAAAAAAGTAGCGATTGTCCCATCTTTCAAGAATCCCTTAAAGTTGTAACATATTATAAGTTGATTTATAAAACATTCTAAGGCCTCATACATGCTTATAACAAGTTAATAATACCTGGCCTTACATGCTTATAATGATCCATAGGCTAATACAGTATAAGTGTTACCATTTATTCAGTTACAGGTTTGGAGACGTGAAACCAGATGTGGTTTCATCTTTTCCTATTGATATTAAAACATTGTAATGAACTCAATCAAATTACTATTTGTTTCTTCTTGTGGTAGCCGTTAGTTCATCCATGACACATTGTCGCCTGGTTCCAGATCTGTTTGTGCTATCATGTCAACTCTTTGGCATGATAAGTAGCTTAGTGGCAAGGGGGACATGATGGCAAAACAGACTGATACCCAGGCTAACATTGTCATACCTTGGGTACTATGGATCTGTTATTCTAGTTGATTCAGGCTGCTAGTGAGCATCCTTGTGTGCAGGCTTTTGATCAAGCTGCCTATCCCAGCATCTGTAGCATCTGACTTGGATTCCTAACACATGTCCCATTTTTCGAGGTCCCCACACTGGACAATTTTTTTCCTCAAGGCCCCTATTATTAACATTTTATTATTACTATTATACAACAACAACAAAAAATTGAAAGACCCACGGGGCTGAATATGTATCAGCCCATTCAGCATATGACATAATTGCCCTGTGGCTAGTCTGTCACTGATGGTAGCCTATTGAAAGCATTATTTATATTGTGAATCTGCTCATGACCATTATTCCAACTGTTTCAACATGAGAGAGCTGACTGAGGACACAGATATCACAGACAACTTTCCTAGACAAGTCTGGATGGGGCCATAAACAAACACGAAACCGCTCACCCAGAGGAAGCTAAAACTCTAGACCACTTTTATTCTACCCACAAAAAACGCATACAAGGCAGGGCTGTTGTGTAGCGGGTCGAGAGCTTCAAGTTCCTTGGTTTCCACATCACTAAGGACTTAACATGGTCCACAAACACTCGCACAGTCGTGAAGCAAGCATGGCAGCGCCTCTTCCCCCTCAGGAGACTGAAAAGATTTGGGATGGGCCCTCGGATCCTCAAATATTTATACAGCTGCACCATCGAGTGCATCTTAACTGGCTGCATCACCGCTTGGTATGACAAATGCACCACCCTTGAACGCAAATGCTACAGAGGGTGGTGTGGACAGCCGAGTACATCACTGGGGCTGAGCTCCCTGCCATCCAGGACCTCTATATCAGGCGGTGTCAGAGGAAGGCCCGAAAAATTGCCAAAGACTCCAGGGCCCGGTTGCATAAAACATCTTAAGTACATTTCCCCCTTATCTTTTCCCTTAAAGTTTCCTTAACTTTAAGTCAGTTGCACAAAACATTTGAAGTAAATGTCCCTCTTAAATGAAGTGCTTCATTCAATATGGAAATCAATGTAAACAGCATTTGTGTAGGTGAATGTTGCTTTCGTCTGCCCTGGTTTCAAAAGTAAAACATCCACTAGCTATCTAGGTAGCTACTTATCTAAACAATGGAAGATGCACAATCCATGGCTACAAAGCTAGATGACTAGCTAGCTACCTACTGTGTAAGTTAGCTTGACATGCTAGAAAGTAATAGAAACAAGTAGAGAAAAAAAGTAAGTAAAATAAACACATTTTATTATCTTCTGAATCAATTTGTTTCTTCTGTCTTGAATGTAGAAGTTCTATTTTGTGATCTCCAAAAATAAATATATTTGAAGAGATGTTCATTCAGTGAATCAGGTCATTTCCATGGTAACCATGGAACCACTCTTTCTGCTGTACATGCCTTCAAACTACCATAAAACCCTTAAATGATGCCCTTACCTAAGGGAATTGTTTGAGCGTGTTGCATAGAGCCCCTCAAACATTTCCTTAGGTAAGGGAAAATTATTCTGTAAGGTAAACCCTTAAGATATTTTATGTAACTGCGCTCAGCCACCCAAACCTTGAACATTCACTCTGCATCACCTTCTGGAAAATGATACCGGAGCATACCACCCTGCATCCCACTGCTGGCTTGCCTCTGAAGCTAAGCAGGGTTGGTCCCTGGATGGGACACCAGATGCTGCTGGAAGTGGTTTTGTAGGGCCAGCAGGAGGCACTCTTTACTCTGGTCTAAAAAAAATATCCCAATTGCCCTGTGTAGGGTGCCGTCTTTAGGACTGGACGTTAAACGGGTGTCCTGACTCTGTGGTCACTAAAGATCCCATGGCACTTATCGTAAGAGTAGGAGTGTTAACCACGTTGTCCTGGCTAAATTCCCAATCTGGCCCTCATACCATCATGGCCACCTAATCATCCCCAGCTTCCAATTGGCCCATTCATCCCCCCTCCTCTTCCCTGTAACTATTCTCCAGGTAGTTGCTGTAAATGAGAATATGTTGTCAGTCAACTTAACCTGGTTAAATAAATAAATCGTCTCTCGGCCCAACAGGCTCTGAGACAGCTTCTACCCACGAGTCATAAGGGCTCCCGAGTGGGTCAGCGGTCTAAGGCACTGCATTTCAGTGCTAGAAGTGTCACTACAGACCCTGGTTTGATTCCAAGCTGTATCACAACCTGGCTGTGATTGGGAGTCCCATAGGGCGGCGCACAGTTGGCCCAGTGTCGTCTGGGGTAGGCCGTCGTTGTAAATAGGAATTTGTTCTTAACTGACTTGCCTTGTTAAATAAAGGTTCAAATAAAATAAGACTGCCAGACTGTTAAGTTGTCAAGTAATGGTATCTGCACTGACACTCACTAGACTATATACACTGAGTGTACAAAACATGCTCTTTCCATGACATAGACTGACCAGGTGAAAGCTATGATCACTTGTCAAATCCACTTCAATCAGTGTAGATGAAGAGGAGGAGACATTCAGAGGGCAAGACAAAAGATTCAAGTGCCTTTGAACGGGGTATGGTGCACTGGTTTGAGTGTGTCAAGAACTACAACGCTGCTGGGTTTCTCATGCTCAACAGTTTCCCATGTTAATGAACATAAACACGTTTAGCATCTCCTGGCTTCCACACATAGCCTACAAGCCACTGATGCAGACCTATAGTCTGGGACAGTTGTGGGATGGGATAGATCCCAAATTAATACAACCACTAGCATCAAAAAAACTTTTTTATGCAATGTGGCCGACGCAACAGATCAGAACGTTTAGCTTAAAATGTTATTAAACTATTAGGCTATTTCTTCACATTATAAGCTCAGCAATGCGCACATGGTAGTAGGCTATAAGCGCGAATGTTCCATTAGCGGAAAACACCATTATCAAAAGTGACCGCAAATGCAATTATGCATGTAATGCTTTTAGTCCCCTGTAGCTCAGTTGGTAGAGCATGGCACTTGCAACGCCAGGGTTGTGGGTTCATTTCCCACGGGGGGCCAGTATGGAAATGTATGCACTCACTAACTGTAAGTTGCTCTGGATAAGAGCGTCTGCTAAAATTATAAAGGTGCATTTTTATGGTGAAAATTATCTTCCCCAAACTGCTGATGTATGCCAGTTGGGCTCTAGACCCCTTGTAAAGTGGATTAATGTGCTTAATTTTAAGAAGTTATTTGGCACTTTAGTTGTGATACAAACCTTATATAAACATATAGGCCTATGGGCTAGGCTACATGAGGTGTGCGACTATGATTCGAAAAAGTCACACAAAAAAGGCTTTGTTCTTATGCTGGGCATCATTCAATTTGTTTTGATTTAGAATGGACCAATATCATGCACCTGTATCGAAACAGGAGCAGCAGGAAAAGATACATGTCATCTATGCACTTAAATAGCGAATGGAGGACATGGTTTATTTTCATGCCAGCCAGGTAGGCTACACTCCTGTTGTAAATATAAGCAATGTGCTTAATATTAGGAAAGTTGAGTAATAAATATAGTAGGCCTAGCCTATAGAAAGCTGATAGGATCCTCCTCTTTTTATTAGCTGCCATCACTCTGTTTTCTCCCGCAATTGCATAGCCTGTAGAAATGTTGGACAACATGAGCTCATGGGCTCTCATGAAGTGTTTGATTAGATTTTCGAACCATTTGCATTGATGTCAGAGTGATTAGAGGGACAATAGAGTGCTGAGTACCAGGCAGTTAGAAAGTTTGGTAGGCTACTAATGACCAGCAGCAGCATCAGAGCTTGGAGAAGCCTACTTACCGTGACTAAACGGTCATGTGGAATTTGACTGCCTTCATGACTCGTGACCGCCGGTGTGGCGGTAATACGGTCACCACAACAGCCCTATGTACATATCTACCTGAAATACCTCTGCACATTGATCTGGTACTGTTACTCCTTGTACATAGCTCCATTCTTGTGTTTTTTTTTTATTCCTCATGTTCCTATTTTATTTTTTAAAGTCCATAATTTGGAGGTAAAATCTGCACCAGTTGTATTCATTGCATGTGTCACATAAAATGTGATTTGATTTTAATAAGCTATACCCAAGGGATGGAATTAAATGCACTGACAACTGCTTATTAATACACCTCAGGAGTGGTGGGAATGAAAACTAAATTCAGACAGTAAAAACCACTGTGAAGACGTGTCCCTAATGCTTGAATGATTCGAGCCTGTGACATTTGATGATGAAAAGGTACATCGAAAAAATAAATAACTTACCTAGAAGCAAATTGACCAGAACTTCTTGTCCTGCCATTGTGTTGCTTCTGGTGAGACATATAATTGTGCCAACAATCCAAGGGATGCCATGACCAGTGATTGCAAGCAGGTTGACCATGGAGCGCATACCGCCCCATGAGGAGTGAGAATATGCGCAAACCCCAAGCCTTTTGGACATGCAAATATCAATCGCCAAAAGAGAGTTCATTGCAATGCCCTTAAAGGAGGGGTTGAGTTGTATGCAATCATCCTCTGGAAGTTTAACAGATTCTTTGCGGTCCTCAGTGTTATTTTCAAGCGGCTCCTGCTGCACATTTTGAGGTTGCTGCTGCTGCTGTTGGCTTGGCTGGCGTTTCAGTGAACTAGGCCGCCGTGCTGTCCCCCGTGCCTCGTTGCTATTTCTGAGAGGCTGGTTCAGTGACAAAAACTCGGGTCTGTTGATCAGGTCATTCCGATCTCTCATCCTGGATCTGGTCTGATTTACAGGCATTTTGATTCTGATATAAAATCAGCAAAACCTGACTGTTCCTCCTTCTCATGTAGCGGGGCCGTTATTACAGATATGGTGAAGAGTTGTCTGCATAGAGATCAAGTGTTGCTCTGAGGCGCCAACTCCGTGCCAGTTATAAATAGATCTACTGCCTTGCTTCTATATCTGTATGGCTGGACATGGCTCCTCGATTTCAGACTTTTTTATTTTGCGTACAAGACAAGTGACTGTACATAACTGGGGCCGAGCTCCCTGCCATCCAGGAACGCTATACCAGGCATGTCAGAGGAATGCCCTAAAAATTGTTAAAGACTCCAGCCACCCAAGTCATAGACATTTCTCTTTGCTACCGCATGGCAAGCGGTACTGATGCACCAAGTCTGGAATCAACAGAACCCTGAACAGCTTTTACCCCCAAACCATAAGACTGCTAAATAGTTAGTTAAATAGTTAAGCATTGACCCTTTTTGACTCATCACATACGACACTGCTACTGTTTATTATCTATCCTGCTGCCTAGTCACTTTATTGCTAGTTATACAGTGCATTCAGAAAGTATTCAGACCCCTTGACTTTTTCCACATTTCAGCAGAGCCTTGTCTGGCAGTGAAACAGTTCATTCAGCCTCATTTACTGCCTTTAAAAAAAACATAGCTGTATGGCTGACTTGCTTAAACAAATGTGGTTTCTAATGACAATTGAGATGTACACACTATGGCATAAGCGGATGACAAGCGCATAAGAGGCAATCCGTAATTTCGATTAAGACATTAATGAGTGAGCTAGGACGGACGTAGTCAATATAACTATTTGTTTAGCACTTTTGAAATGTACAGTGACAGAATTCAGAACATGGGCCGTTCTTACAGTGTTCTCCCTGTACACCAAGTCAGAACCGTAGGATAAATAAAGGGGGCATATAAGCAGACAATGAAAGCGCTTACAATATTCGATGATTACATTTCTCTAAAACAGGTTATAGGCTACACCACCAAATCAGAACAGTAGGCGAAATTTAGAGGGGTAAATATTATTAGGTTGAGGCAAATGGGCTACTAACATCTTACTACACAACTTACACTTAGTATTACTTTCTTAACTACAGTATACATATCTCCCTGACATATTACATAATTTATGCAGCAGCATACAATACATTTTTGGACTCACCCTGTTGTGCTGTGCTCACCTGAACAGGAAGGTGGCGCGGCGGTCCTTCGTGAGCAAATTTTGTCATCAAAGAAAGAGAAAGAGGCCAGAATTACAATTCCGAGTTGGATGACCACTCAAAACTTATTTTCAGAGTCGTAGCTCATTTATTCCTGACTTCCCAGTTGTCTTGAACTCATTGAAGTCAAGTTTTCGCAGTTCTGAGATAACAGTTGTTTTGAGCGCGGCACAAATCATGCTTCATTGACAGCATGGCCAATGTTGAATCCTTATCATTTTAAACTTGGAAAAGAGACCCTTAATCCCAGATTTGGGACCACACACCCACACTGAATAGCAGGCTAGTGATTGCTTTGCAATGCTTGCAGTTAGCCGCTGTCACCGATTCCTTCCAAACCACTCATTGTTGAATTTGCGATTTCCAACTTCTTGTGTTTATGTCCAATGACCGATGAGCACCAATACGTTTTATCTATAATTTATCTTCATTATTTATCTTCATATGACATTGATTAAAAAGGATTTGCCAGTGGATTGTTGACTTGATTCATGATGATGACTACTAGCTAAGATTTTGAATGTATGATGTTGACATGATCAGTCCAATCAAGCTACTGTACATTTAATGTAATTTGATGTCATGTTATCTGTGGCCAATGACCTTGAGCCTTCTTGGATGGGCACTTCTAACATATATGGAATCATGTAGTAACCAAAAAAGTGTTAAACAGATCAAAATATATTTTATATTTGAGATTCTTCAAAGTAGCCACCCTTTGCCTTGATGACAGCATTGCACACTCTTGGCATTCTCTTAACCAGCTTCATGAGGTAATCACCTGGAATGCATTTCAATTAACAGGTGTGCCTTATTAAAAGTTACTTTGTGGAATTTATTTCCTTCTCAATGTGTTTAAGCCAATCAGTTGTGTTGTGACAAGGTAGGGGTGGTATACAGAAGATAGCCCTATTTGGTAAATGACCAAGTCCAAATTATGGCAAGAACAGCTCAAATAAGCAAAGAGAAACGACAGTCCATCATTACTTTAAGACATGAAGGCCAGTCAATCCGGAAAATGTCAAGAACTTTGAACGTTTCTTTAAGTGCAGTCGCAAAAACCATCAAGCGCGATGATGAAACTGGTTCTCATGAGGACCGCCACAGGAAAGGAAGACCCAGAGTTACCTCTGCTGCAGAGGATAAGTTCATTAGAGTTACCAGCCTCAGAAATTGCAGCCCAAATAAATGCTTCACAGAGTTCAAGTAACACACACATCTCAACATCAACTGTTCAGAGGATACTGCGTGAATCAGGCCTTCATGGTCGATTTGCTGCAAAGAAACCACTACTAAAGGACACCAATAGGAAGAAGAGACTTGGTTGGGCCAAGAAACATGAGCAATGGACATTAGACCGGTGGAAATCTGTCCTTTGGTCTGATGAGTCCAAATTTGAGATTTTTGGTTCCAACAGCCGTGTCTTTGTGAGACGCAGAGTAGGTGAACGGATGTTCTCTGCATGTGTGGTTCCCACCGTGTGGCATGGAGGAGGAGATGTGATGGTGTGGGGGGTGGTGACACTGTCTGTGATATATTTAGAATTCAAGGCACACTTAACCAGCATGGCTACCACAGCATTCTGCAGCGATACGCCATCCCATCTGGTTTGCGCTTAGTGGGACTATCATTTGTTTTTCAGCAGGACAATGACCCACAACACACCTCCAGGCTGTGTAAGGGCTATTTGACCAAGAAGGAGAGTGATGGAGTGCTGCATCAGATGACCTGGCCTCCGCAATCACCCGACCTCAACCCAATTGAGATGGTTTGGGATGAGTTGGACCGCAGAGTGAAGGAAAATCAGCCAACAAGTGCTCAGCATATGTGGGAACTCCTTCAAGACTGTTGGAAAATCATTCCAGGTGAAGCTGGTTGAGAGAATGCGAAGAGTGTGCAAAGCTGTCATCAAGGCAAAGGGTGGCTACTTTGAAGAATCTAACACCTAAAATATATTTTGATTTGTTTAACACTTTTTTGGTTAGTACATGATTCCATATGTGTTATTTCATATTTTTGAATTCTTCACTATTATTCTACAATGTAGAAAATAGTAAAAATAAAGAAAAACCCTTGAATGAGTAGGTGTGTCCAAACCTTTGACTGGTAGTGTATCTATTTTGTTTTGTTGCTGAAAATGTGTGGCTCAAAACAGGTGGGGCTCTCCCTGAATGACGGGTCGCCACTGGCTGTAACGTAACCAAATGTGGGAAAAGGGAAGTGGTATGAATACTTTCCGAATGCACTGTAGTTGACAAAAAGTAAAAATTAAATCAATTTTAATCCCACTTTGTAACAAAACAAATATTGAATAAATCAAGCGTTGTGAATACTTTCTGAAGGCAC
Organism: Coregonus clupeaformis; assembly: GCF_020615455.1. Classification (NCBI taxonomy): domain Eukaryota; kingdom Metazoa; phylum Chordata; class Actinopteri; order Salmoniformes; family Salmonidae; genus Coregonus; species Coregonus clupeaformis. The sequence continues at coordinate 12,652,430 of NC_059209.1, forward strand.
TGTATCTACCTCAATTACTTCGTACCCCTGCACATCAACTTGGTACTGGTAACCCGTGTATATAGCCAAGTTATCGTTACTCATTGTGTATTTACTATTACTTTTATTATTACGTGTTATGACTTTTCTATTATTTCTCTATTTTATTTCTCGGCATTGTTGGGAAGGGCCCGTAAGTAAGCGTTTCACTGTTAATCTACACCTGTAGTTTATGAAGCATGTGACAAATACGATTTGATTTTAAATGACTGACAGTAACCTCAGCCAATCGATCATGGCTGATTATTAAGATATGAAAATTATAGCTGCAGGTTCAAACGTTTTTTTCTGATCTCATGACCTGGTCAGGTAAAACTCTGAGTCCTATTCGTAGGCTATGACATGGTCCAAAGTGAACTTTTTTCTCACTGGCCCGAACAGAATTTCTACTGGCCCGAACATGGAGTAGTTTATAAATGGGACGCTGCCCCTTTAAGACAATTGTGTTCCAAAAGAGATCTTGACCTGGCTACAGTAGACTAGCCAAGACGAATGCTAAAGTGTATTTTTTAAAAGATTTTTGTAGACTATCAACAGTAGCTAGCATATTGAAGGTTAACTTTTGTAAATCACTTTCCCTAAAATAAATAAGCTCAGCAAGTAGATTCATGGGCGTGTCTTTTTCTCAGGCAGGACAGCTCGCGTGTGCTGTGTGAACGTAGCTATCAACTTCTGTACTACTCAAGTGCTCGAGTAGTTGTGACTCGCGGGAGCGTAGTGGTGCTTTAGAAAACACATTTAAATCCCTTTGTTATTTAGCCCATTCGTATAGGACGACGTTCAGTAAGTTTTTCATATTGGACATACATATTGTACCGTACACAATTTCCTAAACATTGTGTCATAGTAAAAGAGGGGGTCCATTATACTCAGGAGCTCTTCTACTTTCCAAATCCACAGAGTTTACACCTCCAGCAGTGTTACTGCTCTTTTTACATTTACATTTACATTTACGTCATTTAGCAGACGCTCTTATCCAGAGCGACTTACAAATTGGTGCATTCACCTTATAGCCAGTGGGATAACCACTTTACAATGTTTTTATTTTAATTTCATATTTATATTTTTAATTATTTTATTTTGTTAATCCTTATTTTTATTTTTTATATATTTTTATTTTATTTATTTTTTTGGGAGGGGGGGTGGGTTGGGGTAAGGGGGGGTAGAAGGATTACTTTATCCTATCCCAGGTATTCCTTAAAGAGGTGGGGTTTCAAATGTCTCCGGAAGGTGGTGAGTGACTCCTCTGTCCTGGCGTCGTGAGGGAGCTTGTTCCACCATTGGGGTGCCAGAGCAGCGAACAGTTTTGACTGGGCTGAGCGGGAACTATGCTTCCGCAGAGGTAGGGGAGCCAGCAGGCCAGAGGTGGATGAACGCAATGCCCTCGTTTGGGTGTAGGGACTGATCAGAGCCTGAAGGTATGGAGGTGCCGTTCCCCTCACAGCTCCGTAGGCAAGCACCATGGTCTTGTAGCAGATGCGAGCTTAAACTGGAAGGTGGTGCCAGTGGAAGCCAGTGGAGTGTGCGGAGGAGCGGGGTGACGTGAGAGAACTTGGGAAGGTTGAACACCAGACGGGCTGCGGCATTCTGGATGAGTTGTAGGGGTTTAATGGCACAGGCAGGGAGCCCAGCCAACAGCGAGTTGCAGTAATCCAGACGGGAGATGACAAGTGCCTGGATTAGGACCTGTGCCGCTTCCTGTGTAAGGCAGGGTCGTACTCTCCGAATGTTGTAGAGCATGAACCTACAGGATCGGGTCACCGCCTTGATGTTAGCGGAGAATGACAGGGTGTTGTCCAGGGTCACGCCAAGGCTCTTCGCACTCTGGGAGGAGGACACAACGGAGTTGTCAACCGTGATGGCGAGATCATGGAACAGGCAGTCCTTCCCCGGGAGGAAGAGCAGCTCCGTCTTGCCAAGGTTCAGCTTGAGGTGGTGATCCGTCATCCATACTGATATGTCTGCCAGACATGCAGAGATGCGATTCGCCACCTGGTTATCAGAAGGGGGAAAGGAGAAGATTAGTTGTGTGTCGTCTGCGTAGCAATGATAGGAGAGGCCATGTGAGGATATGACAGAGCCTAGTGACTTGGTGTATAGCGAGAATAGGAGAGGGCCTAGAACTGAGCCCTGGGGGACACCAGTGGTGAGAGCACGTGGTGCGGAGACAGCTTCTCGCCACGCCACTTGGTAGGAGCGACCGGTCAGGTAGGACGCAATCCAAGAGTGAGCCGCGCCGGAGATGCCCAGCTTGGAGAGGGTGGAGAGGAGGATCTGATGGTTCACAGTATCAAAGGCAGCAGACAGGTCTAGAAGGACAAGAGCAGAGGAGAGAGAGTTAGCTTTAGCAGTGCGGAGAGCCTCCGTGACACAGAGAAGAGCAGTCTCAGTTGAATGACCAGTCTTGAAACCTGACTTGTTTGGATCAAGAAGGTCATTCTGAGAGAGATAGCAAGAGAGTTGGCTAAAGACGGCACGCTCAATAGTTTTGGAGAGAAAAGAAAGAAGGGATACTGGTCTGTAGTTGTTGACATCAGAGGGATCGAGTGTTGGTTTTTTGAGAAGGGATGCAACTCTCGCTCTCTTGAAGACGGAAGGGACATAGCCAGCGGTCAAGGATGAGTTGATCAGCGAGGTGAGGTAAGGGAGAAGGTCACCGAAGATGGTCTGGAGAAGAGAGGAGGGGATAGGGTCAAGCGGGCAGGTTGTTGGGCGGCCTGCCGTCATAAGTCGCAAGATTTTATCTGGAGAGAGAGGGGAGAAAGAAGTCAAAGCATAGGGTAGGGCAGTGTGAGCAGGACCAGCAGTGTCATTTGACTTAACAAACGAGGATCGGATGTCGTCAACCTTCTTTTCAAAATGGTTGACGAAGTCATCCACAGAGAGGGAGGAGGGGGGGGATTCAGCAGGGAGGAGAATGTGGCAAAGAGCTTCCTAGGGTTAGAGGCAGATGCTTGGAATTTAGAGTGGTAGAAAGTGGCCTTAGCAGCAGAAACAGATGAAGAAAATGTAGAGAGGAGGGAGTGAAAAGATGCCAGGTCCGCAGGGAGTCTAGTTTTCTTCCATTTCCGCTCAGCTGCCCGGAGCTCTGTTCTGTGAGCTCGCAATGAGTCATCAAGCCACGGAGCTGGAGGGGAGGACCGAGCCGGCCGGGAGGATAGGGGACATAGAGAGTCAAAGGATGCAGAAAGGGAGGAGAGGAGGGTTGAGGAGGCAGAATCAGGAGATTGGAGGGAGAAGGATTGAGCAGAGGGAAGAGATGATAGGATGGAAGAGGAGAGAGTAGCGGGAGAGAGAGAGCGAAGGTTGCGACGGCGCATTACCATCTGTGTAGGGGCAGAGTGAGTAGTGTTGGAGGAGAGCGAGAGAGAAAAGGATACAAAGTAGTGGTCGGAGACATGGAGGGGAATTGCAGTGAGATTAGTAGAACAACAGCATCTAGTAAAGATGAGGTCAAGCGTATTGCCTGCCTTGTGAGTAGGGGGGGACGGTGAGAGGGTGAGGTCAAAAGAGGAGAGGAGTGGAAAGAAGGAGGCAGAGAGAAATGAGTCAAATGTAGACGTAGGGAGGTTGAAATCCCCCAGAACTGTGAGGGGTGAGCCATCCTCAGGAAAGGAACTTATCAAGGCGTCAAGCTCATTGATGAACTCTCCAAGGGAACCTGGAGGGACTTTTGCTGCCCTTAAAGAGTGGCTAATCAGTTTAAGGTCACAGTGCAGTCAAAAACGTCATTTTCCTGTGTTTTAGATATATTTCCACACTATGAGGTTGGAATAATACTGTGAAATTGTGAAAAATATGATAATGCCCTTTTAGTGTAAGAGCTGTTTGAAAATTTCAGCCTGTTTTGGTGGGATGGAGTTTTGGCCTTCCCGATGATGACATCACCATGCGGTAAATTAGTTAACAGACCAATAAGAAAGAGAGATCCAAACCTCTCTGCCAATAACACATTTGATGTTGTTTCTTTTTGACCATTTTAATTGAAACAATCACAGTAAGGTACTTAATTTTTCTATAGAAATGATTTGATATTGAGATAAAAACATCTGCATTGGATCTGAACTCCTTGATTTGGCCTTGCTTTTCGGCTTGGTCATTAAGAAATGCAGCGGTCATGACTGAAGCCAAAAAATAGTTGTCTTGGGGGGGTGGGGGGGGTGGTTTAATGTGGGTCTCTTGTGTATGTATTCTCACGTTGCAAGCGTTTGTACATTCACTCTGCCAAAACAGTACACTGTTACAGTCATTCACCCTTCTAGATAACTTGAAACAGCCTAACCAGGTCATGTATGTTGAAGTCGCCTAGGATAGCCAACTTCTTTCGCCAATTAGCTTCAGCCGGATGGTGTGCGACAGTGACAAAGTTGGTTTGACATTGGATTGCCAATCTCTGGGGCTAGTTATGGTGCTTTTCCACTGCAGGGCCATGCTGTGCTGGGCCATGAATATCACGGTTCATATATCATTTCCATTTGCCCATGGATCGCTTGATATTCAGCCTCGTTTGATATCTAGTACTGACCTCGAACCAAGTAGGCCGGTGGGTGGGGTTACAAATGTCCATACTCAATAACTGGTCTCATGCAATGATGTCACAGTGTCATGTATGTTGTTGATACTCATGCACGAGTCACTAGCACCATTTTTATAAGAGAAGGTCAAACTGACTACGAACAGTACAGCTACACTAACAAATAATTATAAAGCTAAAAACCAATAATGTACACATCAAATTGGTCAGTTGGAGACTTCCAAGCACTTTTGAGCATCTGGGCAGACTCCAGCATCCAGAGGCAACTTGATTCTTCTACCAGGAATTTAAAAGTCTTCAAAAAAAGATTGTACACGTTAGCCGAGATGGGAATCCATTGGTCAGTAAAAAAAAATAAGAAACTCAAACAAGAATATAAAAAGAGAAAAGACCACAACAACAAAAGTAAATCCAACAGCGGTATTTGAAACCATGATAACGCAGAGCAGCGATGATCAGCACGGTAATACATTGTTTTTAGCCAAATTACTATCTAGCTAGCTACCAATGTCTTCAGCGTAGCTATCTGTAGCATGTGAGAGTGAGCTCTGCACGAGACATGAACCAGGGTCAATAACTTGTCATATAAACATCCATGGAAGGCCAACGCCTTGGACTTAGCTACATGTTTGACGTTAGCCGGAGTATCCGTCTTTACACTATACAAACAAACGTATACTTTTCAGAGGACATTCCTGAACCAAGGGACTCAGAGGAAGATGCATGATCGAAAAGTGAAGCCACAACCCCAAAGCCCTGCACACGCAGACATCCAGGGTCCATCGACACAATCAATACTCCTGCAACCCCTGAGCCCTGCACTCCCAGGTGCCAAGAGACCATTCTCAGTTGGTTAACAGTTCAATGTCAATTGATTGTCATGTTCACTTGTTTAGCCCTAATCATCATCAATTTAGCTGTCTTCAACATGGGTGGGCAATCTCATCCGCAGAGGGCTTTTGTCATGGCAGGGTTACGTTCCTAAACATTTCATTTTTTATTTTTTGTACCTTTATTTAACCAGGTAAGGCAGTTGAGATCAAGTTCTCATTTACAACTGCGACCTGGCCAAGATAAAGCAAAGCAGTGCGATAAAAACAACAACACAGAGTTACATACAGTGGGCGAAAAAAGTATTTAGTCAGCCACCAATTGTGCAAGTTCTCCCACTTAAAAAGATGAGAGAGGCCTGTAATTTTCATCATAGGTACACGTCAACTATGACAGACAAACTGGAATTTTTTTTCCAGAAAATCACATTGTAGGATTTTTAATGAATTTATTTGCAAATTATGGTGGAAAATAAGTATTTGGTCACCTACAAACAAGCAAGATTTATGGCTCTCACAGACCTGTAACTTCTTCTTTAAGAGGCTCATCTGTCCTCCACTTGTTACCTGTATTAATGGCACCTGTTTGAACTTGTTATCAGTATAAAAGACACCTGTCCACAACCTCAAACGGTCACACTCCAAACTCCACTATGGCCAAGACCAAAGAGCTGTCAAAGGACACCAGAAACAAAATTGTAGACCTGCACCAAGCTGGGAAGACTGAATCTGCAATAGGTAAGCAGCTTGGTTTGAAGAAATCAACTGTGGGAGCAATTATTAGGAAATGGAAGACATACAAGACCACTGATAATCTCCTTCGATCTGGGGCTCCACGCAAGATCTCACCCCGTGGGGTCAAAATGATCACAAGAACGGTGAGCAAAAATCCCAGAACCACACGGGGGGACCTAGTGAATGACCTGCAGAGAGCTGGGACCAAAGTAACAAAGCCTACCATCAGTAACACACTACGCCGCCAGGGACTCAAATCCTGCAGTGCCAGACGTGTCCCCCTGCTTAAGCCAGTACATGTCCAGGCCCGTCTGAAGTTTGCTAGAGTGCATTTGGATGATCCAGAAGAGGATTGGGAGAATGTCATATGGTCAGATGAAACCAAAAAAGAACTTCTTGGTAAAAACTCAACTCGTTGTGTTTGGAGGACAAAGAATGCTGAGTTGCATCCAAAGAACACGTCTTTCAGCATGACAATGATCCCAAACACACCGCCCGGGCAATGAAGGAGTTGCTTCGTAAGAAGCATTTCAAGGTCCTGGAGTGGCCTAGCCAGTCTCCAGATCTCAACCCCATAGAAAATCTTTGGAGGGAGTTGAAAGTCCGTGTTGCCCAGCGACAGCCCCAAAACATCACTGCTCTAGAGGAGATCTGCATGGAGGAATGGGCCAAAATACCAGCAACAGTGTGTGAAAACCTTGTGAAAACTTACAGAAAACTTTTGACCTGTGTCATTGCCAACAAAGGGTATATAACAAAGTATTGAGAAACTTTTGTTATTGACCAAATACTTATTTTCCACCATAATTTGCAAATAAATTCATTAAAAATCGTACAATGTGATTTTCTGTTTTTTTTTTTTTTCTCATTTTGTCTGTGTACCTATGATGAAAATTACAGGCCTCTCTCATCTTTTTAAGTGGGAGAACTTGCACAATTGGTGGCTGACTAAATACTTTTTTCCCCCACTGTATGGGGTAAACAAAACATAAAGTCAAAAATACAACAGAAAATATATATATATACAGTGTGTGCGAATGTAGTAAATTATGGACGTAAGGCAATAAATAGGCCATAGTGCAAAATAGTTACAATTAGTATTAACACTGGAATAATAGTTGCGCAAAAGATGATGTGCAAATAGAGATACTGGGGTGCAAATTAACAAAATAAATAACAATATGGGGATGAGGTAGTTGGATGGGCTAATTACAGATGGGCTGTGTGCAGGTGCAGTGATCGGTAAGCTGCTCTGACGACTGACGCCTATAGTTAGTGAAGGAGATAAGTCTCCAGCTTCAGAGATTTTTGCAGTTCGTTCCAGTCATTGGCAGCAGAGAACTGGAAGGAATGGCAGCCAAAGGAGTTGTTGGCTTTGGGGATGACCAGTGAGATATACCTGATGGAGCGCAGACTACGGGTGGGTGTTGCTATGGTGACCAGTGAGCTAAGATAAGACAGGGATTTGCCTAGCAGTGATTTATAGATGACCTGGAGCCAGTGGGTTTGGCAATGAATATGTAGTGAGGGCCAGCCAACAAGAGTGTACAGGTCACAATGGTGGGTAGTATATGGGGCTTCGGTGACAAAACGTATGGCACTGTGATAGACTACATACAATTTGCTGAGTAGAGTGTTGGAGGCTATTTTGTAAATGACATCACCGAAGTCAAGGATCGGTAGGATAGTCAGTTTTACGATGGCATGTTTGGCAGCATGAGTGAAGGAGGCTTTGTTGCGAAATAAGAAGCCGATTCTAGATCTAGCATTTGATTGGAGATGCTTAATGTGAGTCTGGAAGGAGTGTTTACAGTCTAACCAGACACCTAGGTATTTGTAGTTGTCCACATACTCTAGGTCAGACCCGCCGAGAGTAGTTATTCTAGTCGTGTGGGCGGGTGCAAGCAGCGTTCGGTTGAAGAGCATGCATTTAGTTTTACTAGTGTTTAAGAGCAGTTGGAGGCTACGGAAGGACTGTTTTGTTTGGCGTTGAAACTCATTTGGAGGTTTGTTAACACAGTGTCCAATGAAGGGCCAGATGTATATAAAATGGTGTCGTCCGCATAGATGTGGATCCGACTGTCACCAGCATCAAGAGCAACATCATTGATATACACAGAGAATAGAGTCGGCCCGAGAATTGAACCCTGTGGCACCCCCATAGAGACTGCCAGAGGTCCAGACAACAGGCCCTCCGATTTGACACATTGAACTCTATCTGAGAAGTAATTGGTGAACCAAGCGAGGCAGTCATTTGAGAAACCAAGGCAATTTAGTCTGCCAATAAGAATGCGGTGGTTGACAGAGTCGAAAGCCTTGGCCAGGTCAATGAAGACGGCTGCGCAGTACTGTCTTTTATCGATCGCAGTTATAATATCGTTTAGGACCTTGAGCGTGGCTGAGGTGCACCCATGACCAGCTCGGAAACCGGATTGCATAGCGGAGAAGGTACGGTGGGATTCGAAATGGTCGGTGATCTGTTTGTTAACTTGGCTTTCAAAAACTTTCGAAAGGCAGGGCAGGAGGTGTATTTAGAGGGTACATTTGTCAGGATGATATCTATGAGGGTGCCCATGTTTACAGATTTTGGGTTGTACCTGGTAGGTTCGTTGATAATTCTTGTGAGATTGAGGGCATCTAGTTTAGATTGAAGGTTGGCCGGGGTGTTAAGCATATCCCAGTTTAGGTCACCAAGCAGTACGAATTCTGAGGATAGATGGGGGGGCAATCAGTTCACATATGGTGTCCAGGGCACAGCTCGGGGCTGAGGGGGGTCTGTAGCAAGCGGCAACAGTGAGAGACTTATTTCTGGAAAGGTGGAATTTTAGAAGTAGAAGCTCAAACTGTTTGGGCACAAACCTGGATAGTATGACAGAGCTCTGCAGGCTATCTCTACAGTAGATTGCAACCCCACCCCCCTTGGCAGTTCTATCGAGACGGAAAATGTTGTAGTTGGGGATGGACATTTCTTAATTTTTTGTGGTCTTCCTAAGCCAGGATTCAGACACTGCTAGAACAGCAGGGTTGGCGTAGTGTGCTAACGCAGTGAATAACTCAAACTTAGGGAGGAGGCTTCGGATGTTAACGTGCAAAAAACCAAGGTTTTTACGGTTACAGAAGTCAACAAATGATAACGCCTGGGGAGTAGGAGTGATACTGGGGGCTACAGGGCCTGGGTTAACCTCTACATCACCAGAGGAACAGAGGAGGAGTAGAATAAGGATACGGCTAAAGCCTTTAAGAACTGGTCTTCTAGTGTGTTGGGTACAGAGAAAAAAAGGGGCAGATTTCCGGGCATTATAGAATAGATTCAGGGCATTATGTACAGACAAGGATATGGAAGGATATGAGTACAGTGGAGGTAAACCTAAGCGTTGGGTAACGATGAAAGAGATAGCATCACTGGAGGCACCGATTGAGTCGGTCTCCGCGTGTACAGTGAAGGAAAAAAGTATTTGATCCCCTGCTGATTTTCTACGTATGCCCACTGACAAATAAATGATCAGTCTATAATTTTAATGGTAGGTTTATTTGAACAGTGAGAGATAGAATAACAACAAAAAAATCCAGAAAAACGCATGTGTCACGATCGTCGTAATAAGTGGACCAAGGCGCAGCGTGATATGCGTACATCTTTTAATGCGTACTTTGCACACTACAACAAAAGAACAAAACGAAACATGAAGTCCTCGGTCATACAACACAAACCTAAACGGAACAAGATCCCACAAATGACAAGTGCACAACAGGCTGCCTAAGTATGGTTCCCAATCAGAGACAACGAGCCACAGCTGTCTCTAATTGGGAACCACCCCGGCCAACATAGAAACACATAAACTAGAACAAGAACATAGAAAACGAAACATAGAACCTAACACCCTGGCTCAACATATAAAAGTCCCCAGAGCCAGGGCGTGACAGTACCCCCCCAAAGGCGCGGACTGCGACCGCGCCAACTAAACCCAACAGGGGAGGGGCCGGGTGGGCATTCCGCCTCGGAGGCGGATCCGGCTCCGGGCGTGACCACCACCCTCTAACTAACCCCCCGTAGCGCCCCTGGTCTGGTCCCGCTGGCTGGAGCTGGACTGGACATCGGTGGAGCGGATTGCTTAGGCTCTGGTGTGGAGCAGCTGACCGGTACCTGACCAGGCACCGGTGAAACAGGCACGGGCTGTGCCGGACTGACGACGCGCACCACAGGCTTGGTGCGGGGAGCAGGAATGGGCCGGACCGGGCTGACGACGCGCACCACTGGCTTGGTGCGAGGGACAGGAACAGGCCGGGCCGGGCTGACGACGCGCACCACTGGCTTGGTGCGGGGAGCAGGAATGGGCCGGACCGGGCTGACGACGCGCACCACTGGCTTGGTGCGAGGGACAGGAACAGGCCGGGCCGGGCTGACGACGCCGCACCACTGGCTTGGTGCGGGGAGCAGGAATGGGCCGGACCGGGCTGACGACGCGCACCACTGGCTTGGTGCGAGGGACAGGAACAGGCCGGGCCGGGCTGACGACGCGCACCACTGGCTTGGTGCGGGGAGCAGGAATGGGCCGGACCGGGCTGGCGACGCGCACCCCAGGCTTGGTGCGAGGGGCAGGAACAGGCCGGGCCGGGCTGGCGACGCGCACCCCAGGCTTGGTGCGAGGGGCAGGAACAGGCCGGGCCGGGTTGGCGACGCGCATCACAGGCTTGGTGCGAGGGGCAGGAACAGGCCGGGCCGGGCTGGCGACGCGCACCACAGGCTTTGTGCGAGGGGCAGGAACAGGCCGGGCTGGCGACGCGCACCACAGGCTTGGTGCGAGGGGCAGGAACAGGCCGGGCCGATCTGGCGACGTGCACCCCAGACTTGGTGCGAGGGGCAGGAACAGGCCGGGCCGGCGACGCGCACCACAGGCTTGGTGCGAGGGGCAGGAACAGGCCGGGCTGGGCTGGCGACGCGCACCCCAGGCTTGGTGCGAGGGGCAGGAACAGGCCGGGCCGGGCTGGCGACGCGCACCCCAGGCTTGGTGCGAGGGGCAGGAACAGGCCGGGCCGGGCTGGCGACGCGCATCACAGGCTTGGTGCGAGGGGCAGGAACAGGCCGGGCCGGGCTGGCGACGCGCACCACAGGCTTGGTGCGAGGGGCAGGAACAGGCCGGGCCGGGCTGGCGACGCGCATCACAGGCTTGGTGCGAGGGACAGGAACAGGCCGGACCGTACTGGGAACACACACCACTGGCCTTGTGCGGGGATCAGGAACGGGCCGGACAGGACTGGTAACACACCCCAGTACCTCTCGCCGTGCCTCTACACTCTCCTTCCCTCTAATGACCAATGGCCCCCGTAACCTGGTGGCCTTCTCTCCTAGTCCACAATCTCGCCCTGTAGCTGCCTCCAGCAGCCCCGTCGTCCATGCCGTGTGCCCCCCCCAAAAAAATTATTGGGGTTGCCTCTCGCCTGTCCGACGACGACACTGTTGGCGCCGTACCTACTCTCTCGCCAGGGCTTTAACTTTAGCCCATGGCCCTTTGCCCGCGAACATGTCCTCCCAGGACCACCATTGGCCCACCTGGGCCATCGCCAACCTCTCCAGCTCCTTACCCGGCGTTTGCTCCTGCACACGCTGCTTGGTCCTTGTATGGTGGGATCTTCTGTCACGATCGTCGTAATAAGTGGACCAAGGCGCAGCGTGATATGCGTACATCTTTTAATGCGTACTTTGCACACTACAACAAAACAACAAAACGAAACGTGAAGTCCTCGGTCATACAACACAAACCTAAATGGAACAAGATCCCACAAATGACAAGTGCACAACAGGCTGCCTAAGTATGGTTCCCAATCAGAGACAACGAGCCACAGCTGTCTCTAATTGGGAACCACCCCGGCCAACATAGAAACACATAAACTAGAACAAGAACATAGAAAACGAAACATAGAACCTAACACCCAGAAACTAACACATAGAAACTAACACCCTGGCTCAACATATAAAAGTCCCCAGAGCCAGGGCGTGACAGCATGTAAAAAATGTTATAAATTGATTTTCATTTTAATGAGGGAAATAAGTATTTGACCCCCTCTCAATCAGAAAGATTTCTGGCTCCCAGGTGTCTTTTATACAGGTAACGAGCTGAGATTAGGAGCACACTCTTAAAGGGAGTGCTCCTAATCTCAGCTTGTTATCTGTATAAAAGGCACCTGTCCACAGAAGCAATCAATCAATCAGATTTCAAACTCTCCACCATGGCCAAGACCAAAGAGCTCTCCAAGGATGTCAGGGACAAGATTGTAGGCCTACACAAGGCTGGAATGGGCTACAAGACCATCGCCAAGCAGCTTGGTGAGAAGGTGACAACAGTTGGTGTGATTATTCGCAAATGGAAGAAACACAAAATAACTGTCAATCTCCCTCGGCCTGGGGCTCCATGCAAGATCTCACCTGGTGGAGTTGCAATGATCATGAGAACGGTGAGGAATCAGCCCAGAACTACACGGGAGGATCTTGTCAATGATCTCAAGGCAGCTGGGACCATAGTCACCAAGAAAACAATTGGTAACACACTACGCCGTGAAGACTGAAATCCTGCAGCGCCCACAAGGTCCCCCTGCTCAAAAAAGCACATATACAGGCCCGTCTAAAGTTTGCCAATGAACATCTGAATGATTCAGAGGAGAACTGGGTGAAAGTGTTGTGGTCAGATGAGACCAAAATCGAGCTCTTTGGCATCAACTCAACTCGCCGTGTTTGGAGGAGGAGGAATGCTGCCAATGACCCCAAGAACACCATCCCCACCGTCAAACATGGAGGTGGAAACATTATGCTTTGGGGGTGTTTTTCTGCTAAGGGGACAGGACAACTTCACCGCATCAAAGGGATGATGGACGGGGCCATGTACCGTCAAATCTTGGGTGAGAACCTCCTTCCCTCAGCCAGGGCATTGAAAATGGGTCGTGGATGGGTATTCCAGCATGACAATGACCCAAAACACACAGCCAAGGCAACAAAGGAGTGGCTCAAGAAGAGGCACATTAAGGTCCTGGAGTGGCCTAGCCAGTCTCCAGACCTTAATCCCATAGAAAATCTGTGGAGGTAGTTGAAGGTTCGAGTTGCCAAACGTCAGCCTCGAAACCTTAATGACTTGGAGAAGATCTGCAAAGAGGAGTGGAACAAAATCCCTCCTGAGATGTGTGCAAACCTGGTGGCCAACTACAAGAAACGTCTGACCTCTGTGATTGCCAACAAGGGTTTTGCCACCAAGTACTAAGTCATGTTTTGCAGAGGGGTCAAATACTTATTTCCCTCATTAAAATGCAAATCAATTTATACATAACATTTTTGACATGCGTTTTTCTGGATTTTTTTGTTGTTATTCTGTCTCTCACTGTTCAAATAAACCTACCATTAAAATTATAGACTTTGTCAGTGGGCAAACATACAAAATCAGCAGGGGATCAAATACTTTTTTCCCCTCACTGTATGGGGGGTGGGACAAAGGAGCTGTCTAAGGCAGGTTGAGCTGGGCTGGGGGCTCTACAGTGAAATATTACAATAAGAAATAACCTAAACAGCAATAAGCAAGGCATATTGACATGGGAGAGAGGCATAAAGCAATCACAGGTGTTATTCGAGAGAGCTAACACAACAGCTGGTAATGGCGACAAAGTTTGGGCTGAGGCTAAACATAAACAGGATGCGGTACCGTATAAAGGAACAGTCCAGCAGGCATCAACTGTATAGCTGAGTTATCATAAGGTCCGGTGAACAGCAATAGGAGAGTTCGGAGGTAGTTCGGGGGCTGCTACAGCACTGGCGAGCAAGAGGCCCTGCTTGCGTGTGCTAGCGGGCCGGAGCTAGCAGATGGATCTTCGTGGTCGACGTCGTAACGGGAAGCCTGTTGAAACCACATCAGATGATTTCGTCGACAAACCAGTCGTGTTGGATCGGCGGAGCTCCGTGTCAACACTAGGAGGTCCCGTCTGGTTGACAGAGAGGTAGATAGCCGGGAGATGGGCCTGGTTCGAGGCTAGCTCAAGGCTAACTGGTGCTTGCTAAGGGGCAATGGTAATTAGCCAACGACAACAGCCATTTTTCAAGACGACAGTGTGGATCTAGGAATTTATATTTATATATAAAACTGTCACACTGATTCAATTAATCATATTCTGACCCAAGACCTTTATTATTTGCATCATTGGTGTATCTGGTTGGTAGATCTGGTTGGCCCCACACCGGCCTTTGCTGGATAAGATTGAATACATTTTATGAAACAATACATGGTTGGAGAAGAAAACTGCACTCACACTGGCTGCCCTCAGGGTTGCTTTTGAGTCTTATCATTCCTGTACTGTACATGTCATTACTTCTGCCTATATATTTTCCCAGGGAAGAGAAAACACACTGCGAGCACAATCAGTGAATACCTGAATTTCGAGGCCGAGGCCTCATATCTGGAGACACTTGAGGCCCAGCATCAGCAGCAGGATCAGCACTTCAATCAGCTGTGTGAAGATGATTCAGCAGCCAGTGCAGCAGAAGCAGGGCAGCCAGGGTGGCTGAGATGGCCCACACTGCCTCATTTAACAATAGTTTCATAGCTGTATTTGGACAGTTTTTCCAAGCCATAAAAGGACGTCAGACACCAGCAACAGATATGTCACTAGACTAAACTGACTGAAGTTCTTATGTAAAATACTATTTTTATATTCACTTAAATTTGCACTACACCAAAAGCATTGTGAATGTGGCTTTCAATTACTGTTCATTGAATTTAGCCTATTGTTAAACAATGAAAATAATGTACATTTTGCAGATATTGGAGAAATAAACTTCTTAAACATGCTGACTGGGCACAAACTGGTTAACTCAACATTGTTTCAACATAATTTGTCAACGTATTGTGACGTGGAATCTACGTGGAAAATGCACTGGATGCAATGTAAACTGTTGTTTTGAGGGTAAAATTTCAACCACAGGATTCTCATCATGGTAACCAATTTATAACCTAGACAAAACATGTTTAATTTGTACCTTTGGAACAACATCAGATCTGGAGAGTTGATCTATGTACAGCTATCCCTTCTGTCTCCCATCCGGGGTTTTAACCAAGCCCTGTCCTGCTTAGCTTTGACAGTTGTCACTGACTATAACTAATGTGCTATCAAGAGAGTGATTGTTGAGAAATCTCCACTTAATAGATTCACTGTTGCTATCAAAGTCATTCCAAAGGATAGGGTATGTAAGTCTATGAGTGACTTAATTCAATCTTTCATTTTAATAGGCAAATGATAGATCAATATTATGTTTGCAATTCCTTTTCCTAAATAAGTATGCATTTTTTGTGACAAAATTCGAATTCATTATAATTTTCATGATTGAGTATGCATAATGCCTGCCAATTTGAAAAAGAAATAGCAAAGTGTGTTTAATATTTCATTTCCATTGTACTATCCAGTACAACACTGACTATGTGCCGGCTTTACGCACTGTGCCGCCAGTGCGCCTTCACAGACCTGCTCCTCGCACCAAACCAGTGGTGCGTGACGCCAGCCTGGTGCGCCCCGTACCTGCTCCTCGCACCAAACCAGTGGTGCGTATCCCCAGCCCGGTACAGCCCGTACCTGCTCCTCGCACCAAACCAGTGGTGCGTGTCGCCAGCCTGGTACGCCCCGTACCTGCTCCTCGCACCAGACTAGCGGTGCGTCTCCCCAGCTCCGGTTAGCTGCTCCAATCCAATGCCAGAGGTGTCCGCTCCACCGGTGCCTAGTCCGGGTCCGGTCGTCTACTCTCCCACACCAGGGTCCAGACAGGACTTGGTGCATCGTGGGAGGACTGCAGAGCCAGAACCAGACGTCAACCCCTCTCCAGGGTAGGGGCCTCCCACACCAGGGTCCAGAGAGGGCTTGGTGCATCACGGGAGGATTGCCGGTCCAGGCCCAGACGTCAGCCCCTCTCTAGGGTCGGAGCCTCCCACACCAGGGTCCAGACAGGGCTTGGTGCATCGTGGGAGGACTGAGAGGGGAAGCATCGCACCGGGGTCCAGACCGGACCAGGTGTGCAACGGGGAGCCAGAAAAGGAAAGGACAGTAAGGTTGACGTCGCGCCTGGAGCCGGAGCCGCCACCGAGGCTAAATGCCCACCCGGACCCTCACCTAATGAGTCAGGTTTTGCGGCCGGAGTCCGCACCTTTGGGGGGGGGTACTGTCACGCCCTGACATAGAGATCTCTAGTTGGTTTGGTCAGGGTGTGAATATCTATGTGTAATTCTAGTATGTGTATATCTATGTTGGCCGGGTGTGGTTCCCAATCAGAGGCAGCTGTCGATCATTGTCTCTGATTGGGGATCATACTTAGGCAGCCATTTTGCCTACCTTAGTTGTGGGATCTTGTTTCTGTTTCTGTTTCGGCTTGTTTATGTAGCCATTAGAACTGCACGTTACATTGCTTTTGTTGTTTTGTAGAGTGTTTACTTCTTTATTAAACATGTACGCATACCACGCTGCACCTTGGTCTGATCCTGTACACAACGAACGTGACACTTGTGTGTCGTCTCATCAAACATATAAAAATATGACGCATATTGTATATGATTTACAGTACCTAAAAGCCAGGTATTTGGGGATATCTTTAAGCCACGTCTTGTTGAGCACAATTTCAGCCAGAGTCTTGTGGGCTGCTGAATCTCTCTCCATCCATGATTTTGGCAAAACTCAGGCAAACTGTCATGCTGACAGCTGCCCGAAGGCCCATTCGTGTACCCCTACAACATGGTGCAGGATGCCTCTCCACATGTTCTATAGCAGTGAGAACCATTTATCAGTAACCATTTATTTACTACACAATAGCCTGCCATATGATTAATCCCTGTAATGACAGTGCTGTGATTACAGTCAAGTATGATACCAGCCATTACAAATATACATTTCAAATATAAATCATCCAATAGTTGGATGTTCTTAGTGCCACAGTATTTCACTTACAATGAAATCTTCATATGTCCCAACCTTCTTACAGCACCACCAGAAATGTTTGACAATGTCCTTACTCCCCTGGAGACGGATGGAGTACTCTGCCTGCTTCCCAGACTTTTTTGAGCGAATGTTTTGAGAGGGGGTTAACAGAGAATTCTCTCAATTAGGCATTTCAATTGAAACACAAACTAAGAGAAAACAAGCAAAGTGGGGATTGCATTTCTTCCTCAATATAAATAACTTGCAGCATAAATATTTTTGCCCAAGTTCTTTGCCCCATGCCACATATCAAGCGAGTGCTTCACTTCTTTGTATCGGCCTGTCTCTGGTTCTGAGGAAAAAAACATGATGTTTGAGAACTCAAGTCTGTGCAATTACACGATTTTGAATTCCATTCAGAGATGAAATTACTATTGTTGAATTACTATGAGTTGATACTACTGGAGCCATGTATTGTCTGTTGTCTAGTTGTGTTTGTGTATTGTTAAATTCAAAATAAACAGAACTTACTCATTAGGGCAGAAATGTGGGTGTGGGCATCAGTACAGACTTCAGTCAGTGGGACTTGGGTCACCAGCTTGTCCATCGTCCTTATAAAGCCCTCTTTCTCCATTTTGCAGGAGCTCCGCTGCGTTTCCCTTTTGTCGATGGTCACGATGGAGAGGATTTCCTTGGTCTCATTCTCCATTGCTGTATAAGAACAGTACTGGGCACAATGTCCAGGACTGTCCATATGACAAATCAGCTGCAACACCAAATAAGATTTTAAAATGTCTATTGTTCTGTATGTAATAAGGGTGATTTCACACCAGAAAGGCCCTGAATATATTTTGGTATTCCAGATTGTTCTGGCAATTCTCACATTGAAACGTAATTGGGAGGAAGGATGTCTGATATGCTTTTTACATTTGTATCACAAACAATTTGAGATAATCATGAACTTTTGAAGATACTACCTATTTTATACATACATTAACAAACATCCTTCCTCTTACCAAGAGAGTTTATCTATATTTTTCGTGGCCGTCTATTTACCACCACAAACCGATGCTGGCACTAAGAACGCACTCAACGAGCTGTATAAGGCCATAAGGAAACAAAAAAATGCTCATCCAGAAGCGGCTCTCATAGTGGCCGGGGACTTCAATGCAGGCAAACTTAAATCAGTTTTACCTAATTTCTACCAGCATGTAACATGTGCAACCAGAGGAAAAAAAACTCTAGACCACATTTACTCCACACACAGAGACGCATACAAAGCTCTCCCTCACCCTCCATTTGGCAAATCTGACCATAATTCTATCCTCCTGATTCCTGCTTACAAGCAAAAACAAAAACAGGAGGTACCAGTCACTCCCTCAATACGGAAGTGGTCATATGACGTGGATGCTACAGGACTGTTTTGCTAGCACAGACTGGAATATGTTCCAGGATTCATCCAATGGCATTGAGGAGTATACCACCTCAGTCACCGGCTTCATCAATAAGTGCATCGACGACGTTGTCCCCACAGTGACTGTACGTACATATTCCAACCAGAAGCCATGGATTACAGGCAACATCCTCACCGAGCTAAAGGCTAGAGCTGCCACTTTCAAGAAGCGGGACACTAATCCGGGAGCTTATAAGAAATCCCGCTATGCCCTCAGACGAACCATCAAACAGGCAAAGCGTCAATACAGGACTAAGATTGAATCCTACTACACCGGCTCTGACACTCATCAGATGTGGCAGGGCTTGCACACTATTACGGACTACAAAGGGAAACCCAGCCACGAGCTGCCCAGTGACGCGAGCCTACAAGACGAGCTAAATGCCTTTTATGCTCGCTTCGAGGCAAGCAACACTGAAGTATGTATGAGAGCACCAGCTGTTCCAGACGACTGTGTGATCATGCTCTCTGTAGCCACTGTGAGCAAGACCTTTAAACAGGTCAACATTCACAAGGCCGCAGGCCAGATGGATTACCAGAACATGTACTCAGAGAATGCGTGGACCAACTGGCAAGTGTCTTCACTGACATTTTCAACCTCTCCCTGACCGAGTCTGTAATATCTACATTTCAAGCACCCCTCAGAGGTGCGTGCTTAGTCCCCTCTTGTACTCCCTGTTCACCCACGACTGCGTGGCCAAGCATGACTCCAACACCATCATTAAGTTTGCTGATGACACAACAGCCTGATCACCGACAACGATGAGACAACCTCACCCTCAACGTGAGCAAGACAAAGGAGCTGATCGTGGACTACAGGAAAAGGAGGGCCGAACACGCCCCCATTCACATCAATGGGGCTGTAGTGGAGCGGGTCGAGAGTGTCATGTTCCTTGGTGTCCACATCATCAACAAACTATCATGGTCCAAACACACCAAGACAGTAGTGAAGAGGGCACGACAACAACTTTTCCCCCTCAGGAGACTGAAAAGATTTTGCATGGGTCCTCAGATCCTCAAAAGGTTCTACAGCTGCACCCCCAAGGGTATCCTGACCGGTTGCATCACTGCCTGGTATGGCAACTGCTCGGCATCTGACCGTAACGCGCTACAGAGGGTAGTGCGTAAGGCCTAGTACATCACTGGGGCCAAGCTTCCTGCCATCCAGGACCTATATACTAGGCAGTGTCAGAGGAAGGCCCAAAAAATTGTCAAAGACTCCAGTCACCCAAGTCATAGACTGTTCTCTCAGCTACCGCACAGCAAGCGGTACCGAAGCGCCAAGTCTAGGTCCAAAAGACTCCTTAACAGCTTCTACCCCCAAGCCATAAGACTGCTGGACAATTCATCAAATGGCCCCCCCTTTGTTTTTGCACTGCTGCTACTCGCTGTTTATTATCTATGCATAGTCACTTTACCTCAACTAACCTGTACCCCCGCACATTGACTTGGCACCGGTACCCCCTGTATATAGCCTTGTTATTGTTATTTTATTGTGTTACTTTTTATTTACTTTTTATTTTATTTAAATTGTTAACTTACCAAGTATGACAATTGCATATTTTGTTTTCAGTCAGTCGATGATTTCATTATGTTTGTGCTGCCAAAACTCATTGATGGCACCAACACAGTACAGCTGCTCTCCCTTGAAGAAGGAGTCTCTGAAAACAACCCCCATGTTCATGAATTTGAACAATAGGGAGATCTTTCCGTAGTTGTTCCCAGAAAGCAGGATGTTGAACGCCAGCATGAAATCCCCAGCCTGCATCCACAACTTAAACATTGTCTGGAAGTTCCACTTCCATACTGTGTGACCATCAGAACGTATCTGAAATCTTTGAGGCATTGTTATTGAACATGTCACTCCCAAAGAAAGGAATTCTCACCCATTTTATCACATTTGCTGTGCCCCTTGATCTAACTCTCACTTCGAAGGGTGCTGTGGCTTGCCCTCTTCTAACAATTAGAAAGGGAAAGTCTGCGAAATGTCACCAATTTCCTCAAGTTCAGGTCATATGCAATAGATGCATGTTTTCAAACAATGTCATCTTCGCACAGGACCTGATACTCGGGAATTTGTGACATTTCATCATCCTCCCATGCAAATCATGTGTCTTCAGAGAGCACAGACTTATTGAGGCTAAGGACTGGGAATAATTGCACCTCCTTTGCTGAGGCACTGTCAGTTCTTCAAACATTGGAGTAAAACAAGCGTATATTTTGGGTTCTGAAGGGGTACAACACTTGAACGAAGCTCATAAGTTAATTTTAATAAGGAAAGCATTTACTCAATCAGTAGGTAATATAATGTTCAAAAAACAAACAAGGTTTTTAGACCTACCTCACACAAAAATGAGGGATGTAGTCATCGGAGGTGTCTTTCTCTGATACCTATTTGAAGGTTTGTGTCGAATTTGAATAGGGTTTTTAGGGCGGGGCTAAATTTATATTCACAATTAAACTGCGGCTGTCACGGTTTTTGAGATTCATGATGGCTCGCAGTGATTACGCAAAAAATTGATTTAATCAACTATTGATGAACTCCACAAATCACAATTAACTTTACAAATCACCATTATACTCACCAGTGATCATTTCTTGTTTTTAATCTGCGAGAGAAGCGCTACACCTGGTGGAAAGAGGCTGTACGGCACAGAATGAGTTTCATTATGCGTGCTGTACATTACATCGTGACACCACAATTTAACGTACAGGGTCAGAGGGGTCCGTTTTTTCAACTTTACTCCAATGCTATTGGGCTATTACCATGTCAATCAACACTTGAATAGAAACGTAGTTCACACCCCGGATTTCGATGCCAACACAGTCGCTACAGTCCCATTAGTTTTCATTGCAGCCTTGTTTGAATGCCACGGTTGCGCAAATGTGTATGGATTGGGGTAAGTCACCGTTAGGTGAACTTGCAACAAAATATTTCAACTTAATATAAACGCTACACGTTGTTTCACCCAGTCAAGATCGTTTTTTCTGCAATCCTCAGATACTCTAGAAGGCGACCGAACTAGTTTCATGATTCTGCATGACGCATTGGCTAAACAAAAGGTATTAGCCCACCAAAGATTGACATGATAACGCACCAATGAGACGGGCAGTGTTAACTTGCAATCTAAGTGTCACATGATCTGTCACATGATCTCAGTATATATACAGTTGAAGTCGGAAGTTTACATACACCTTAGCCAAATACATTTAAACTCAGTTTTTCACAATTCCTGCACTTAATCCTAGTAAAAATTCCCTGTCTTAGGTCAGTTAGGATCACCACTTTATTTTAAGAATGTGAAATGTCAGAATAATAGTAGCAAATTATTTATTTAAGCTTTTATATCTTTCATCACCTTCCCAGTGGGTCAGAAGTTTACATACACTCAATTAGTATTTGGTAGCATTGCCTTTAAATTGTTTAACTTGGGTCAAATGTTTCGGGTAGCCTTCCACAAGCTTTCCACAATAAGTTGGGTGAATTTTGGCCCATTCCTCCTGACAGAGGTGGTGTGTAACTGAGTCAGGTTTGTAGGCCTCCTTGCTCGCATACGCTTTTTCAGTTCTGCCCACATATTTTCTATAGGATTGAGGTCAGGGCTTTGTGATGGCCACTCCAAAACCTTGACTTTGTTGTCCTTATGTTGCTTCAATATATCCACATACTTTTCCTTCCTCATGATGCCATCTATTTTGTGAAGTGCAACAGTCCCTCCTGCAGCAAAGCACCCCCACAGCATGATGCTGCCACCCCCGTGCTTCACGGTTAGGATGGTGTTCCTCGGCTTGCAATCAACCCACTTTTTTCTACAAACATAACGATGGTCATTATGGCCAAATAGTTGTATTTTTGTTTCATCAGACCAGAGGACATTTCTCCAAAAAGTACAATCTTTGTCCCCATGTGCTGTTGCAAACCGTAGTCTGGCTTTTTTATGGCGGTTTTGGAGCAGTGGCTTCTTCCTTGCTGAGCGGCCTTTCAGGTTATGTCGATATAGGACTTGTTTTACTGTGGATATACTGTAGATACTTTTGTACCTGTTTCCTTCAGCATCTTCACAAGGTCCTTTGCTGTTGTTCTGGGATTGATTTGCACTTTTCGCACCAAAGTACGTTCATCTCTAGGAGACAGAACGCGTCTCCTTCCTGAGTGGTATGACGGCTGTGTGGTCCCATGGTGTTTATACTTACGTACTATTGTTTGTACAGATGAACGTGGTACCTTCAGGCGTTTGGAAATTGCTCCCAAGGATGAACCAGACTTGTGGAGGTCTACAATTTGTTTTCCGAGGTCTTGGCTGATTTCTTTTGATTTTCCCATGATGTCAAGCAAAGAGGCATTGAGTTTGAAGGTAGGCCTTGAAATACATCCACAGGTACACCTCCAATTGACTCAAATTATGTCAATTAGCCTATCAGCAGCTCTTAAAGCCATGACATCATTTTCTGGAATTTTCCAAGCTGTTTAAAGGCACAGTCAACTTAGTGTATGTAAAATTCTGACCCACTGGAATTGTGATACAGTGAATTATAAGTGAAATAATCTGTCTGTAAACAATTGCTGGAGAGGCGGGGCACGCGTAGACAAGATGGCGTATTGAATAGAAATCGGTACGAAACACCTCAAGTTAAAAACATAATATTCAAAATCAGTAAGTTAGACTAAATATTAGCATTTCATGTATTTGCAGTTAATATAATTCAATCTGGATAATAACACAAAACAGATCATAAGGCTAGAGAAATATATCGACAAATATTACAACAACACGCAACACCCAAACATGACTGAAGACAAGCGTGGAGAGCCGATCCCCAAAAGGAAACGCGACTCATCGACTGATACAGATGATATATGCTTTTCACCACTGGGTATGGTAAGTGTGGAAAGCGACCTGTTGAAGTCGATAAATGACAAATTGGGCATACTAGAATTGGTCAATAAAGACGTAAAAGAGTTGAAAGCGAGTCTTCAAATGAGTGACGAAAAAGCTTTGGTAATGGAGAAAGAAACCAAAGAATTAAAAGTGACAGTCTCTAAAATGGAAACGGACGTTAGGGAACTAAAAAAGGAGAACAATCTTCTGAGAGAAGCCTTACTAGACATCCAAACTAGATCGATGAGGGAAAATCTAGTACTTACGCGTATTCAGGAAAAGGAGGGAGAAATAACAGAGAATATTATGAAGGACTTCCTGCATACAGCGCTACAAATCCCACTCGAGGCTGTCGATAAAATCCAACTCGAACGTGTACATCGTTTCGGAAAAAGAGGACAGAAATATGAGCGCCCAATCGTTGCCAAATTTTCTTTTTTTAAGGATAAAGCTATGGTGAAAAGCCTAGGAAAAAGACTTGCTGGCACGAAAATAGGCATGAATAATCAGTTCCTGAGGGAGATTGTAGAAAGGCGCAAAGTTCTGTATCCAATCTTCAAGGAAAACAGATTAAAAGGGAAACGTGTTGCACTAGTGGTGGATAAATTATATATTGACAACCAAATGTTCAGAGACACAAAGACTACTCCATGGCTATTCTAAAAGTTGTAATAGAGTCAAATATTGGAGCACCTGATACTAGCAATGATAGGGATTGTAATATTAAATAACATTTATAGTAAGTATAGTATTTTATAAAAGGATAAAACGATATAACAAGCAGAATAATACATATTTTAATACAAATAATTAGAACATGGCTTTTTTGGCGGGAGGTTGTTGTTTTGGCGGATGGTTGTTGTGGTTGGTCCTGTGTTCTCTCTGGCGTCCTTTTCCCCTTGCGGCAGATGTGGATCCGGGTGCGTTTGCACGCTCGGCCCATTTCTTCCCCAGTCAACCATGTGGTGTGCATTTTTGTGTTTGAAAAGGTGCGGCGTTAAGTGAGTGAGAGGGGAAATGGTTGCATATCCCAGAGCCGACCGGGGGTCTATGAGCAGGGGTACTGAGAGAGAGCTTTCAATTTTGTGTAGATGAGGGATATACATTTTTAAATATAGTATACATCTAATCTAATTTTTCATTGTCCTATCATGATGGAAAGATCCCTAACCCTATAACCTGGACACCCACCTGAGCGACCCATGCACCAAAGAGAAGTTCCCATCTCTTTTATGGACCTGCTGTGAATATGCAGCCTAAACAGAGAAATAAATGCGGTCAGAGACCTACTTGAGCAGCACCGCCCCCTCAAGATTCTGAGCCTGCCTGGCAGGGTAGGTCCTACAAAGCCAGAGCCCCCTGATGGGAGAGCATAATATACAAGGAAATTCTCAAAGCTGCTAATGAGAACCTTGACGACCTTTTACCTAGCCGGTGGGGATTCCGGTGGGGTACGCCCACCCAGGTAGTGGCAGTGCTGGCAACACTGGCTGCAGTAACCCATGGGGAGGGGGTCACACTCGGACAATCAGAGAGGGGGTTTATCATTGTAGCCCAGGTGGCACAAAATAATCAAAGGTCTGACTGGAGATGCTTTGGAAAATGGTTACAACAGGGGATCAGAGTGTTTGTGTCTCAGGTGAAGAGCGTGGATTTGATCTCCATCACCTAGGACTTGACATAGATTAAGTAGATTAATCAAATCTCACATTGTTATCAATTTCTGCTCAATCTGCATGCTTTCTTAATCAGCTTTAACTGTATGTGCACTCGTAAATCAAGTTATTTCTCGAGTTGGGCTCTGGGATATAACAGCCGTTGAGTATCTGATTTTATGGTGGACTGTGGAGGAGGGGGGTTGAGTGTGTTGGAGTATGTGAGTATGTGCGTGTGTGCTTGTCTGGCATCTGTTGTGGGGGTGGGGATGTTGGGGGGAGGGTATGGGATGGACCACGGGAATTATTTGCTCGGATAATAATTGCTTGTCAATGAATTAAATGTAATACAATGGCAATCCGGGTTATATGTTAGAATCCTACGCGTGAACTGCCGACATTATTACGCATATTAATTGATAATGATGGAAAATAGGATATGCATAATTTAAAAAAAATAGTTATATAGATATATATACATAGAGGTGAATGCATTGGAAATGCTTTTGGCGGTTAATCTGCTTCTGTTTTGTGGGTGGCACTGTGTGCTGTTTTCGATGGATGGGTCCTGGCCTCTCGGGGCCTTAGGGATACGGAGGGACGTGGGTGGGATGCTGATCACTGGGATGACGGCTCAACTTGGGATGGGGAGGGGCTTTAGCGGGGGAATTAGTGGAGAACAATTGAAGGGTTACTCCGTAGCAATGCAAATATCACGGTACAGCTATATGGACACTCAATCATTACGCTATTTTTTATTGGTAAATTTACAAACATATATAATGATAAATAGACTTGAAACTTGTATCTCATTATGGTGTATGGTGAAATAAGTATAGCCAGTTATAATTGTAATGGCTTAGCTGATAATAACAAAAGAAGAACAATATTTACATGGCTCAAAGAGAAGGAATATAATATCTCTTGTATACAGGAAACTCATTCAACAATTCGAGATGAAGTAGCGTGGGAAAAAAAATGGGGGGGGGAAATATACTTCTCCCATGGGCAAAGAAATTCAAAAGGGGTGATGATATTAATTAATAGTAATTTCGATCCGAATGTGCAAATTGTACAAAGAGATACACAAGGTAGATGGATTATTTTAAATATGTTATTGGACCATAAACAGATATGGCTCATTAACCTTTACGGACCAAATAATGATGATCCACAATTCTTTGACAATATATATAATAAATTATCAAGCCTGCAAGCAACTCAAGACAATATTATTATGGTGGGGGATTATAATACTGTTTTAAATAGCTCAATGGACCGTAAAGGAAATCACACCACAAACAATCACCCACATGCTCTTAAGGAAATTGTGTATGTCATGGATACATTAGAACTAGTAGATATATGGAGGCTTAAATATACTGATCTAGTGAGATATACATGGCGGAGACTGAATCAAGCTAGTCGTCTTGACTTCTTTCTTATCTTTTCTCGTTGGCACCAAAAGTAAAAAAAAAGTGTTGATAGGGGACAGAAAGCGGTCGGACCATCATATAATAGGCATATACATTATTCTTACTGAATTTCCACGTGGGCGAGGATATTGGAAATGTAATCAAAGCCTATTGGATAATAATTTATTTATAATTAGAACAAAGGAATTTATAACTGACTTTTTCCAACATAACATAGAATCCCCTTATTGTATGGGACACCTTTAAATGTGCCTTTAGAGGCCATGCAATTCAGTACTCATCTCGAAAACAAAAGCAATTTAGGTCAAAAGAGTTTATACTACGAAAGGAAATAGAAAGTCTAACAGAACAGATAGATGGCAATAAAAACTGTAACATAGAGGCTCAGAATAAATTAGAGGAAAAACAAAAAGAAATGGAGAAACTTATTCAAGAAAGATCAAGTGTAATATATTATAAAAATAAAGCAAACGGGATGGAATATGGGGAAAAATGCACAAAATTATTTTTTAATCTTCAACATAGGAATGCTACCAAAAAGAACTTAATGAAACTGGTTACAATTGACGGAGTCACCCATAATTCACCAAATGATATTTTGAAGGAAGAAACAAAGTACTTTAAGCATATGTTTTCTTTTCAGTCGCCTCCATCTCCTCTAACTGAAGCTAATTGTAGAGATTTTTTTTCTATTGATAATGTCAAATTAACAGCCACACAGAAAGACTCATGTGAAGGTGAAATTACAGAGGAGGAACTTCTGGATGCAATTAAAGACTTTAAGTCTGGGAAAACTCCAGGGTTGGATGGCATACCAGTCGAGGTATACCAACCTTTTTTGATATACTCATAGGACCGTTATTAGCATGTTTTAACCACTCCTATGTAAATGGTAGATTATCTGACACTCAAGAAGAAGGTCTGATCTCATTATTACTGAAACAGGATACAAGTGGAAAATATAAAGATCCAGTCCATTTACAAAATTGGAGGCCCCTTACACTTCAGTGTTGTGATGCAAAAATCCTAGCAAAATGGATAGCGCATAGAATTAAAACGGTATTGTCGGATATTATTCATTCTAATCAGACAGGTTTTTTACATGGAAGATACATTGGAGATAATATAAGGCAAGTATTGGAAACAATAGAACACTATGGAAAATCTGGGAAACAAGGCCTGCTATTCATAGCAGACTTCGAAAAGGCATTTGATAAAGTTCGACTGGGGTTTATATATAAATGCCTGGACCATTTCAATTTTGGAGAATCTCTTATAAAATGGGTCAAAATTATGTATAGTAACCCTAGGTGTAAAATAGTAAATAATGGCTATTTCTCAGAAAGTTTTAAACTGTCAAGAGGAGTGAAACAAAGTTGTCCACTATCGGCATATCTATTTATTGTGGCCATCGAGATGTTAGCTATTAAAATCAGATCCAATAATAATATCAGAGGATTAGAAATACAGAGCTTAAAAACAAAGGTGTCATTGTACGCTGATGATTCATGTTTTCTTTTAAATCCACAACTAGAATCCCTCCACAGCCTCATAGAGGATCTAGATACATTTTCTAACCTCTCTGGATTACAACCAAATTATGACAAATGTACTATATTACGTATTGGATCACTAAAAAATACAATTTTTACATTACCATGTAGTTTACCAATAAAATGGTCTGATGGTGATGTGGATATACTCGGAATACATATCCCAAAGGAAATAAATGATCTCACTTCAATAAATTTTAATAGAAAGTTAGCAAAAATAGATAAGATCTTACTACCATGGGAAAGGAAAATACCTGTCAATTTGTGGAAAAATCACCCTGATTAACTCTTTAGTATTATCCCAGTTTACCTATTTGCTTATGGTCTTGCCTACGCCTAGCGAACAGTTTTTTAAATTATATGAGAAAAAAATATTCAATTTTATTTGGAACGGCAAGCCAGACAAAATTAAAAGAGCATATTTATATAATGAATATGAATTCGGAGGACAGAAATTATTAAATATTAAAGCATTAGACCTATCACTAAAAGCTTCAGTCATACAAAAGTTATACTTAAATCCGAACTGGTTCTCTAGCAAATTAGTAAAATTGTCTCACCCAATGTTCAAGAAAGGCCTTTTTCCCTTTATTCAGATTACAACCTCTCACTTTTAGTTATTTGAAAAGGAAATAATCTCCCAAATGTCACAATTTCTAAAACAAGCCATAGAAAGTTGGTTGCAATTTCAATTTAATCCTCCAGAAACGACAGAACAAATAATGCAACAAACATTGTGGTTAAATTCAAATATACTAATTGACAAAAAAACTTTATTTTTTGACAGAATGTTTAAAAAAGGTATAATCTTCGTAAATGATATCATCGGTAGGACTGGTGGAGTTATGACGCACATGCAGCTAACAAAAACATATGGAAATGTCTGCTCTACCCAAAATTACAACCAAATAATTGCAGCCTTACCGCAAAAGTGGAAGAGGAAAGTGGAAGGGGGAGAAAGTAAGGAACTTGTCTGTCGGCCTTGCATTAAAGAACATAATTGGTTAAGGAAAACTGTGATAAATAAAAAAGTATATCAGTTTCACTTAAGGACCAAAGGATTGACAGCCGTCCCATACAGATTGCAAAATAGTTGGGAAGAGATCTTTGACGTACCGATCCCATGGCATAGTGTTTATGAACTGACACGCAAAAACGACACCGGATTCAAAAATTAGAATCTTTCAATTTAAATTATTATATAAAATTCTTGCTACCAATAGAATGTTATTTATATGGGGGATACAATCTTCCCAGCTCTGCAGATTTTGCTGTGAAGAGACAGAATCATTAGATCATTTGTTTTGGTTCTGTCCATTTGTAGCTTGTTTTTGGACACAGGTCCAGGAATGGCTAAAGGATTGCAATATTTACCTGGAACTAACCTTGCAGATAGCATTACTGGGTGATCTGAAAAGTCATAGTCAATCAATCAATAATATAATAATACTTTTAGCAAAAATGTTTATTTTTAATTCACAATCTGTAGAAGCAATGAGAATAGAAAGGTTCAGAACTTTTGTAAAACATCACAGTACGGTTGAAATATATATGGCAAATAGAAATCCTATATGGATGGTGTTAAGAGATAGATGGGAGGTATTGAATAGAGTTGAAGGATGGGACTAATAACAAATAACAACAAATAATAACAAAGATAGCTAATAATGTAAGCATACTATGTCTATAATAAATATATAGGTTGTATGTTGGGAGCTTTTGGGAAAGAGCACAGTTAGAAAGATATGGCATATAGAAGCAAACCGGATGGACATCATGAAAATGATCGGAGAGGTTGAGAATAGAAGAAGTTCAGGAGCAAAAAAATAAAAAAATAAAATATATAATATATATTTAATATAATTATTGTAAAATTAACTCTGTCCATAAGGTGTAGATAGTAAGTATAGACCGGAAATAGAGGCCTGGGCATTGTTGTTCACTAATTTACTCCAAGTAGGGAAAGATGGTGGGGTTGAAAAGTAATAAAGGGGAGTATATATATAAAAAAAACATTTAAAAAAAAACATGGGGGATTGGAAGTGATGCAGACAATTATATTGATAGAAGATACAATCTATCTGCAATATTAAGCTGATCCATCCCCCCCCCCCCAAAAAAAAAGTAAAAAAATTAATAAATAAAAAATGTAAAAAATACAAATACAAATGAAAGAAAAAAACATAAAAATAAAACTATTGCTGGAGAAATTACTTGTGTCATGCACAAAGTAGATGTCCTAATTGACTTGCCAAAACTATAGTTTGTTAACAAGAAATGTGTGGAGTGGTTGAAAAAACGAGTTTTAATGACTCCAACCTAAGTGCATGTAAACTTCCGACTTCAACTGTATCTTGGTCCAATGACCACCTATCGTTTTGAAACATAGCTAGCTAGATAGCCAATGAGCTGGGCTTTACAGGAGTATGTGATGGTCCTTTGTGTGAGTAAAAGCCATTGTGCTGAGCTCGCGCGCAACAACATACATTGGGCAGATAAAATCGAAAGAACAAAGAGGGACTTGTATTACGCACGCTCGATTAGTTCCACCAAGTTTATTGCTATTTTAGAAAGTAGAACATGGCTAATAAAACAGGAAAAGCTCAATCGAAGACCAAGTATACAGATTTGGACGAGATTATTGCAGAAATCAATTGGGAAAGCGACATAGAAATTGATGATTACACTGTAGACTCACGCTGATTTATTTTGGATGGGAAAGACAACTTTAGACTGGTAACGCTAATGCCGTTGTTTAAATGGTTGCATATTATTAATTTGAGATATTATTCTTTGATTGAGATAGATAGATATATATTTATAATCACTATAATGAAATATGTTTACCAATAGTAAATAGGGCACTCTAAAACCACAGGCACAGCATGTGATAGTCAACATAAAATACACATTGACTTGGGCTCACCCCCCTGCTAAAATAATTGACTTGGGCTCACCCCCCTGCTAAAATAAAGGTTCAATAAAATAAGTAATAGTAAACTTGATCTTCTATAGTGCTAGAGACTCAGTCAACTGAAAATACACAATGGCTATGCTAATACATTTTAGGTCTGTCTAAATACATTGTAGGTCTGTGCCCTATTTACTATTGGTAAACATATATCTTAGTGATTGTGTTCCCCAAACACTCTCACTCTTATATATATATATATATATATATATACACACAGCTCTGGAAAAAATTAAGAGACCACTGCAAAATTATCAGTTTCTCTGGTTTTACTATTTATAGGTATGTGTTTGGGTAAAAATAACATTTTTCTTTTATTCTATAAACTACTGACAACATTTCTCCCGAATTCCAAATAAAAAATATTGTCATTTAGAGCATTTATTAGAGCATATATCTGTTGTCAGACCTCGAATAATGCAAAGAAAATAAGTTCATGTTCATTTTTAAACAACACAATACTAATGTTTTAACTTGGAAAGAGTTCAGAAATCTATATTTGGTGGAATAACCCTGATTTTCAATCACAGCTTTCATGCGTCTTGGCATGCTCTCCACCAGTCTTTCACATTGATGTTGGGTGACTTTATGCCACTCCTGGCGCAAGAATTCAAGCAGCTCGGCTTTGTTTGATGGCTTGTGACCATCCATCTTCCTCTTGATCACATTCCAGCATTCCAGAAGTTTTCAATGGGGTTCAGGTCTGGAGATTGGGCTGGCCATGACAGGGTCTTGATCTGGTGGTCCTCCATCCACACCTTGATTGACCTGGCTGTGTGGCATGGCGCATTGTCCTGCTGGAAAAACCAATCCTCAGAGTTGGGGAACAATGTCAGAGCAAAAGGAAGCAAGTTTTCTTCCAGGACAACCTTGTACGTGGCTTGATTCATGCGTCCTTCACAAAGACAAATCTTCCTGATTCCAGCCTTGCTGAAGCACCCCCAGATCATCACCGATCCTCCACCAAATTTCACAGTGGGTGTGAGACACTGTGTCTTGTAGGCCTCTCCAGGTCTCCGTCTAACCATTAGACTACCAGGTGTTGGGCAAAGCTGAAAATTGCACTCATCAGAGAAGATGACCTTACTCCAGTCCTCTACGGTCCAATCCTTATGGTATTTTGCAAACCTCAGCCTGGCTCTTCTTTACTTCTCATTGATGAAAGGCTTTTTTCTAGCTTTGCACGACTTCAGCCCTGCCCCTAGGAGCCTGTTTCGAACCGTCCTCGCCGTGCACTTCACCCCAGCTGCCGTTTGCCATTATTTTTGTAGGTCACTTGATCATCCATCCTACGGTTGTTGAGTGACATTCGAATGAGTTGGCGGTCATCCCGGTCAGTAGAGAGTCGTTTTCGCCCTCTGCCGGTCTGTAGCTTTGTTGTCCCCAATGTCTGCTGCTTGAACTTGTTCTTATGAACCGCCGTCATTGACATTTTAAGGATGGAAGCAACCTGACGCTCACTGTATCCCTCTGCCAGTAAAGCCAGAATTAAACCCTTATTTTCCTCATTCAAAACTTTCCTTTTCAACTCTTTTGGCATGGTCAATAGTTATTTTTTGATGAATATTACTTTTGAGGTACTATTAGCACTGTTTTTGCCATCTAGCTGGTCCTATTGCAAGAGGATAGTGATGACCACAGCAGTGGTTTTCATACTTTTCCTCATTAAATAAGATTTGGTTCAGGTGATCACCTAATCAGTACCTAATTCAGTAGAATGAGGTGTGCCTGTGTTGGAATTCAACAGACGCTGGAATGGAATGGCTGTCATACATGTAGAGATGCTGATTTAAGAAACATTTGCAGTGGTCACTGAATTTTTTCCAGAGCTGTATATGCATTGTTTATTTGATGTATTGATGCAGGGCTCATCCGTAAAAGTATTGATGCAGGGCTCACCCTCTGCTAAAATTAAGGTCCAATAAAATAAGTAATAGTAAACTTGAATTCTTACAGATTAAAATAAAATATTCTATAGTGCTAGAGACTGACACAGATTACCTCTGGGAGCCAACACCAAAGAGAGCACATTCAAGTCTTCCAGTAGAAACTGGTTCATTCAGTCGGACCCCTGCTGCTGTCTCTGGTTCCACACCCACCCCGCACGGCCATCTAGATGTGTAAAGGTTAGTGTTTTAAGTAGGGAAGCTAATGATCCATCATGTATGACATTCCTGGGAGTGTGTAAACTTGTATTTTTCATTAGCATCACATTTTTGTATGTTCTCTATCGTTATGTACTTGAAAATGTATAAATGTACCAATTCGGCCACTTGGGTAAATTTGGGCAAACTCATGAGGGACACCTGGGTGACTTCATACTAAATGTTATGTAGCTCACTCATTCTTGAACGTATCAGTCTGAACATACACTGTTGACCTCTTGTGGACAACATCTAAATTACCTCCAGGTTCCTATCTGAATCTATGGCTTTTATTTTTCATGTCAAAGATGATGCAACAAAAATAAAAATAGAAAACATATGTTTTTTTGTTTGTTTTATCTTTCACCAGATCTATTATGTTATGTTCTTCTACATTAATTTCACATTTTCACAAACTTCAAAGTGTTTCCTTTCAAATGGTATCAAGAATATGCATATCCTTGCTTCAGGTCCTGAGCTACAGGCAGTTCGATTTGGGTATGTCATTTTAGGCTGAAATTGAAAAGAAGGATGTGATCCTTAAGAGGTTAAAGCTAATTTCCAGGAATTCTACATATTCTGGCGTGGAGCTGAGATTTTTTTTTTGGCAGTTTTAAAGATAATTTCCTGCAATTTTATGCATTTTCCCATGGCTAATGTTGTGTTCTTGTGCTCAAACGTAATAAAAAAAGTTGTTATTGGAATTTTCAATTCCCCTGACTGTCTAGCTTTTATTTTGGGGATTTTTAGTTCTCAAAGATAGTATTATTTTATTGTTTTACATACTTTATATCTGGTTTTAGTCGTTTAAGTTCACAAGGAAAACGTTTTACCATCCCGAAAATGATTAGCAAATGTTTTTATATATATTTTATTTTTTACATCATATTTTTTCCACAATTTAAACACTGTCCTATGTTTTCATTCGGAATTAAGGCATGTAGCTGTATCTACAAAATAAATAAATACCTTGACAGTGGAATGCATTTGAAGTGAAAATATTTAACAAACCTTCATCAAGGAACAGATCCTCCATGCTGTTTGGCAACTGTTTGTTGGTAGAAATACTTTTCAAATAGGTTTTGTGAATAAATACACCAAAATGTAAATTACCTGTTTTTGGGGTGGTTCCTCCTCCCCCTCCACTTCCCTGTATTTTGGGTGAGATCACACCACCCTCTTTTCAGGCATGGGTTGGGGTTGGGTATGTTATGATGATCTTCTCCAGCACACCCTGCTTTTCTAGAAAATAACACACAAAAAACAAGATAATAGCTCAGTAATTTGACTCTCCAAAATATGATAGCTATTAATAGCATAACACCTTTGGTGTGTTAGATAAAGAACCAAGCTTAATCTGTTGTAAATTACTTGTATTGCAAAATATTTTTCCTTTCAAAACAATATCCAATGTCGAGTTCACAGTTTAAACAACTTTAACTTGGTAGCGACTTAAATTCGATTTCCTGTCTTAACACATTCATTATTTGTCTCCACAAGGTGGCAGTATTTTGTAACAATTGCTTAATACTATGGGCTACTGTATGTTTAAGCTTAAACTCTATTGGACCAGTGTCACACCCTGACCTGGAGAGACTGTTATTCTCTAGGTAGTTTGGTCAGGGTGTGAAACTCTATGTTAGAATTTCTATGTTTAGGATCTAGAATTGTATTTCTAGGTTTGGCGGGGTGTGATTCCCAATCAGAGGCAGCTGTCGCTCGTTGTCTCTAATTGGGGATCATACTTAAGTAGCCTGTTTGCCTACCTTAGTTGTGGGATCTTGTTTATGTTCAGGCTTGTATGTGTATAGCCTGAGGACTTCACGTTACGTTGTTTCTTGTTTTGTTTATGTTTATTGAGTTTAATAAACATGTTCGCATACCACGCTGCACCTTGGTCTGACCCGTCTCTCAACGATCGTGACAACCAGTTAGGTTCGCTACTGGAGCAGTAGGGAGAAATGAAATGAAAAGAATGCCGGCTAGTATTTTGTAATTTTTTGTATTTTGTATTAATTAATTTTGTAAAAATTAATCTCCTTGAGTTAATATTGATATGTGAAATTTGTACAATGAGCTCAATATGAATTCAATACATCAACAGTACAATAGACTTAGATATCGGCCATATATCCCGCCTATAGTTTACTAGGGTGCACCCAACTCTATTTTAATCTGAGGGTATCTCAGCTTTCAATGTTCAATTTCCAATACAAATACAATAAACATGAATCCACAGGAAAACACAACCCAATTCACAAATACTGACTTATAAACCACTATGAGATAGAATCAAATGTGAGTGACTGTGCATATCAGTTAACACTGTAAGGTGTTTAAATGTGGTATGTGCTTATGACAGTTCCACTGCAATGTATGGTGCTATGATGTCTTGCAACAAAGAATCCTACTACACCATGGTAGGGCAGTGCAAATTCAGTATCCTCCAAGGAAAAGGAAAAATAAATCTTATGAATGTCCTGGGTTCGGGTGGCTCGCCATGCTTGGTGGATCAATCCATACTCAAAAAGGATCACACAATATATATACCATGAGTATATTTCATATAAACATTAATATAGCTCTTAGCTTTAATCTCTTACAGGAATAAGAAAAGAAAACTTAGTCAAAATGCTTTACACTTTAACTACAGTACCAGGATCACATGGACTAAACAATAAACTAGCCTGGGCAATGCATAGGACTTTACACAATTACAGCACTGGGCTCACGTGGACTGAACAATAGACTAGCCTGGGCAAATGGAAAGTACTAGTGCTTACACCTGTACACCATTTGTTATAAAGTAATCTAAAATATAACTGTGTACCAAAATGGATTATGATAATAGCTAATCACATTTTATAAAAGTATGAAAACTAAAATAGTTCGCCATGAATGATTAGCATTTATTTATTTATTTCACCTTTATTTAGCCAGGTAAGCCAGCATGATCACTAACGTTTGCTATTTCAATTGATCGATAGCTGAGCTAGCCTAAATGTTAACGGCTTGTGCATATGCTTGGTTCAGTATGAACACGCACAAAATGCTAGCAATAGCTTAGCTAGCCTAATCGCTAGCGGCTCGTTCTCCTTATGAAAATTTACCAAATCCTGCCGTTATTCTTTCCCTCAACCCCTTCAGAGCACGTTCGGATAAATAAGTGAGTTATTATCCGGTTCTCTTTTTAGTTCAGTGTTATACAACTTCTCAAGACGATTTGAAACTTAGTTTTTCTTCCATAGAATGGCGGTAGCTGCTCACGTTCCGTTCTAGCTCCTTTTTAACATGTTGGCGCCCTCTGGTGTAGAATGTGAGGTTAGGAGAGGGACTAAGATAGACTATTGAGTTTTGATTGGCTCAACTGATTTGCAATAGCTGTCAACTTTTAAACATATCACAATATAATATGATTGGTTACTGGAATCTCACTAGTAACGATAAGTATTTAACATTAGTTGAACTGCGTTAAAATTTACTCATACAATATTAAAGTTTAAGTACTTGTCTGTGTTTATATAGCTAGCTACAGCATTGGTTAAATATCTACACCCAAATGGAATAATGCTTTCTGGATAGTTTCCATCTTCCTGCCTGACCAGCTATCTTATTGAGCTAATGGTTAGTTAGCTAGGTAGCTAACATTACTAGCTAGCTAGCGAGGCACGTTAGCATTATCTAGGTAGCGGGGAGTAATGCTTACTGACTAGTTGCCATCTTCCCACCTGACCAGCTAGCTAGTAAACGTTAGTTAGTAGCCAATGCAAATGTACCTAGCTAGCTAGTACATTAACATTGGCTAACTATTGTTAAGTAGCTTTTCAGGCGGGAAGATGGCTAACATTCTGGCTTCGGCAAGCTCAATCAAATGCATTTGTTTAAACGTCATTAGACAGCTAGCTTGCGTTTCCTTGCTAGCTAACTTGAACAGACACGAAATATCAAACACATATCTAGCTAGCCAATGTCAAGTGCTTCCCTGCGACCTTCAGCACAGATGCCTCAAAGGCCATCCCTCCTTGGGCTGCTTTCGCCCCTCAACCAAATACGGTCTACCCTCATCATTTCCATCCAGCCATTCCCTGTAACAAAACTTGTCGATACAATAGCTCGGGACGATATAATATTTCCCTTCATCGATACCTTCGGCTCAACTATGTTGAGCATAGCTAATGGTAGCTAGCTAAGTAAGTTATGGATTAATAAAAAAATTATTTGATTGAAAAATAATTTGTATTTTCATTTCACATTCAAATACAAGTACAAATTCAGTGCATAACGTTGTACATAACATGGATTTATAAAAACAGTACCTTAACCGTATCAAAATAGCAAAACACCTACATTCAAGAGAAGCATGTAAACAATTGCCTCTAACAATTTCCAAAAGCTGATCTTTTAATGGAATAAAAACAATGATATAAATAAAAACATACACATATACCAAAGTGAACTCTGAATAAACTTCAGTGTATATCAAATATTTACAAAGGCTTAGCCTACATTTCAATTTAAATGACAGAATACAATTATACATAGGCCTATATATAGGCTATAAAAAAAACGTTCACAAAGAAGGGTATATCCCTCATTGGCTCATTAACCTTTACGGACCAAATAATGATGATCCACACTTCTTTGAAAATATATATAATAAATTATCGACCTTGCAAGCAATTCAAGACTCTATTATTATGGTGGGAGATTATAATACCGTTTTAAATAGCTCAATGGACCATAAAGAAAATCACACTACAAACAATCACCCTCATGCTCTTAAGGAAATCGTGAATGTCATGGATACATTAGAACTAGTAGATATATGGAGGCTTAAATATCCTGATCTAGTGAGATATACATGGCGGAGACTCAATCAAGCTAGTCGTCTTGACTTCTTTCTTATCTTTTCTCGTTGGCACCAAAAGTTTAAAAAGTGTTGATAGGGGACAGAATGCGGTCGGACCATCATATAATTGGCATATACATTACTCTTACTGAATTTCCACATGGGCGAGGATATTGGAAATGTAATCAAAGCCTATTGGATGATAACTTGTTTTTAGCTAGAACAGAGGAATTTATAACTGTTTTTTTCCGACATAACATAGGTACAGCAAATCCCCTTATTGTATGGGACACCTTTAAATGTGCCTTTAGAGGCCATGCAATTCAGTACTCATCTCGAAAACAAAAGCAATTTAGGTCAAAAGAGTCCACACTAACAAAGGAAATAGAAGGTCTAACATAACAGATAGATAGCAATAAAAACTGTAACATAGAGGCTCAGAATAAATTAGAGGAAAAACAAAAAGAAATGGAGAAACTTATTCAAGAAAGATCAAGTGTAATATATTATCAAAATAAAGCCAACTGGATGGAATATGGGGAAAAATGCACCAAATTCTTTTTAAATCTTCAACATAGGAATGCTACCAAAAATACTTGATTGAAACTGGTTACAAATGACGGAGTGACCCATGATTCACCAAATGATATTTTGAAGGAGGAAACAAAGTACTTTAAGCATATGTTTTCGTTTCAGTCGCCTCCATCTCCTCTAACTGAAGCAAATTGTAGAGTTTTTTTTTCTGTTGGTAATATAAAATTAACAGCCATACAGAAATACTCATGTGAAGGTGAAATTACAGAGGAGGAACTTCTGGATGCAATTAAAGACTTTAAGTCCGGGAAAACTCCAGGGTTGGATGGCATACCAGTCGAGGTATACCAAACCTTTTTTTATATACTCATAGGACCGTTATTAGCATGTTTTAACCACTCCTATGTAAATGGTAGATTATCAAACACTCAAGAAGAAGGTCTGATCTCATTATTACTGAAACAGGATACAAGTGGAAAATATAAAGATCCAGTCCATTAAAAAAATTGCCGGCCCCTTACACTTCAGTGTTGTGATGCAAAAATTCTAGCAAAATGTATAGCGCATAGAATTAAAAAGGTATTGTCGGACATTATTCATTCTAATCAGAATTTTTTTTTTACATGGGAGATACATTGGAGATAATATAAGGCAAGAACTGGAAACAATAGAACACTATGAAAAATCTGGGAAACCAGGCCTACAATTCATAGCAGACTTCGAAAAGGCATTTGATAAAGTACGACTGGGGTTTATATATAAATGCCTGGAGCATTTCAATTTTGTACAATCTCTTATAAATTGGGTTAAAATCATGTATAGTAACCCTAGGTGTAAAATAGTAAATAATGGCTATTTCTCAGAAAGTTTTAAACTGTCAAGAGGAGTGAAACGAGGTTGTC
This sequence comes from Coregonus clupeaformis, assembly GCF_020615455.1. Taxonomy (NCBI): domain Eukaryota; kingdom Metazoa; phylum Chordata; class Actinopteri; order Salmoniformes; family Salmonidae; genus Coregonus; species Coregonus clupeaformis. The sequence continues at coordinate 12,691,874 of NC_059209.1, forward strand.
CACTATCGGCATATCTATTTATTATTGCCATTGAGATGTTAGCTATTAAAATCAGATCCAACAATAATATCAAATGATTAGAAATCCAGGGCTTAAAAACAAAGGTGTCATTGTACGCTGATGATTCATGTTTTCTTTTAAATCCACAACTTGAATCCCTCCACAGCCTCATAGAGGATCTAGATACATTTTCTAACCTCTCTGGATTACAACCAAATTATGATAAATGTACTATATTACGTATTGGATCACTAAAAAACACAATTTTTACATTACCATGTAGTTTACCAATAAAATGGTCTGATGGTGATGTGGATATACTCAGAATACATATCCCAAATGAAATAAATGATCTCACTCTAAAAAATTTAATAGAAAGTTAGCAAAAATAGATAAGATCTTGCTACCATGGAAAGGTAAAAACCTGTCAATTTGTGGAAAAATCACCCTGATTAACTCTTTAGTATTATCCCAGTTTACCTATTTGCTTATGGTCTTGCCTACGCATAGTGAACAGTTTTTTTAATTATATGAGAAAGAAATATTCCATTTTATTTGGAACGGCAAGCCAGACAAAATTAAACGGGCCTATTTATATAATGAATATGAATTCGGAGGACAGAAATTATTAAATATTAAAGCATTAGACCTATCACTAAAATCTTCAGTCATACAAAAATTATACTTAAATCCGAACTGATTCTCTAGCAAACTAGTAAGATTGTCTCACCCAATGTTCAAGAAGGGACTTTTTCCCTTTATTCAGATTACAACCCCTCACTTTCAGTTATTTGAAAAGGAAATCATCTCCCAAATATCACTATTTCTAAAACAAGCCATAGAAAGTTGGTTGCAATTTCAATTTAATCCTCCAGAAATGACAGAACAAATATTGCAACAAATATTGTGGTTAAACTCAAATATGATTAAAAAAAACATTATTCTTTTAGAAAATCTTTAAAAAATGTATAATCTTCGTAAATTATATTATTGGTAAGAATGGTCGAGTTATGTCGCACATGAAGAGGAAGAGGAAAGTGGAAGGAGGAAAAAGTAAGGAACTTGTCTGTCGGCCTTGCATTAAAGAACATAATTGCTTAAAGAAAATTGTGATAAATAAAAACGATTACCAGTTTAATTTAAGGACCAAAAGATTGACGGCCGTCCCATATAGATTGCAAAATAGTTGGGAAGAGATTTTTGACGTACCGATTCCATGGCATAGTGTTTATGAACTGATACGCAAAACGACGCCGGATTCAAAACTTAAAATATTTATATTTAAATTATTATATAAAATTCTTGCTACCAATAGAATGTTATTTGTATGGGGAATACAATCTTCCCAGCTCTGCAGATTTGGCTGTGAAGAGACAGAATCATTAGATCATTTGTTTTGGTACTGTCCATTTGTAGCTTGTTTCTGGACACAGGTCCAGGAATGGCTGAAGGATTGCAATATTTGCATGGAGCTGACCCTGCAGATAGCACTACTGGGTGATCTGAAAAGTCATAGTCAATCGATCAATAATATAATAATACTTTTAGCAAAACATTTGATTTTCAATTCACAAACTGTAGAAACAATGAGAATAGAAAGGTTCAGAACTTTTGTAAAACATCACAGTACAGTTGAAAAATATATGGCAAATAGAAACCCAATATGGATGGTGTTAAGAGATAGATGGGAGGTGTTGAATGGAGCTGAAGGATGGGACTAATAACAACAACTAATAACAACAAGATAACTAGTGTAAGACTTGCTGTGTCCATAATAAGTATATACTGTAGGTTATATATTGTGAGCTTTTGTGAAAGAGCACAGTTAGAAAGATATGGCATATAGAAGCATACCAGATGGACATCATGAAAATGATCGGAGGAAGTTCAGGAGTAAAAACAAACAAAAATATAATTATTGACTGTGTCCATAAAATGTATATAGTATGTATAAGCATGAAGTAGAGGCCTAAGCATTGTTGTTCACTAGTTTACTCCAATTAGGGAAGGGATGGTGGGGTTGGAAAGTAATAAAGGGAAATATATATATATTTTAAAGGAAATGTATGTATATTTTAAAGCTGATCTACCCCCTAAAAAAAAAAGTATATCGCTTTCCATCTATGTTTAACTGATGTGATGCCCCACTTATCTATTTCGAATTGTATTTTTTTCCCAATTTCTTGTTTTATAATTTAACCAATCCCGTTGGTGACCACTTGAGGGTGTCATTGACCGCACCACATCTGACCTCCCAAAGTTTGGTCTTGATAAGGGACACCAGAGTCACTAATTCTAATAATTGCACCTTTTCCACATTTTTTAGTTAAAATGTGGCTACCCCTTCATAATCTGTGTTTTTTAAATATTAAAATCTATTTTAATTTTCTTCCAAACTAATTGGGCAAAAGAGCATTCCCATAAAACATGGGGAATTGTTTCAATTGCGAAACAGTTGTCCCTGGGACAAAATCTATTCAGGGTCAAATTATGATCATATAATGTTGAACGGACCGGAAGACATCTGTGTAAAACAAGTCAATTAAAATATTTTAAACCTTTTAATTTAATTTTGTCCGTAGCCAGGTGGAAGGTGATATTGGTAATCGGTCTCTAGGACAACAATTTTCTATCAATTTCACATATAGCATTCTGTGGTTGATTACATTTTCTTTTACTTTGCAGACAGGGTTTTTCCTTGCCCATTCAACTATTTTCTTAAAATGTAATGGGATAATTTCAGCTTTTGGCTTACTATTATCCCACTCCACCATGAACCTTAACGGTACGGATAGCCAGAATTTGATTAAAATGTGACATTGGTGTACAGAAGACGACAAAAGACAACAAACATTTGAGAAGAACAACCATCTAGATTGAGAGGAATATGAGGGAAATCCCTTCCACCAGCCTCTATAGGCTGGTACATCCGATCTCTACGGATGTACTCATATCCCCCCCAAAATAAATTAAACAGTACACGTATGAACGTTTTTCTTAGAGACACCGGCATGAGAAACACATAGGCAAGGTGATGTAATGAAGGCAGAATGTCCGCCTTCAGCACTAACACCTTGCCACTTAAAGATAGTCGCCTCACTTTCCACGGTCCCAATCTTTTATTAAGCAAAAATAGTTTTTCCTTCCAATTAAACATTTCATTTCCGAAAGATATCCCGAGCACTACCATTAGTCCACACAGTCAAATCATATAACCGATCAGATCTCCATTTCCACTGTCCCATATATTTTATTGTTAATCTTAGACCCGAAGGCAACAGAGAACTCATCAATGATTTTGATAACCTCTTTCAAGCTCAGGTCGTCTTGTAAATATAAAATGGTGTCGTCCGCGTATTGCGACATTTTTAGAATATCCCCTCCAGGTAATATAATACCTTTTGATGTTGTAATTTGTCCTAATTGCGCATACGAAAGGTTCAACATATAAAACATACAATAGCGCAGAGAGAGGGTCCCCCTGTCTGACACCTCGTAATTGCTGTACAGTGGGGGAAAAAGTATTTAGTCAGCCACCAACTGTGCAAGTTCTCCCACTTAAAAAGATGAGAGAGGCCTGTAATTTTCATCATAGGTACACGTCAATTATGACAGACAAATTGAGAAAAAAAATCCAGAAAATCACATTGTAGGATTTTTAATGAATATATTTGCAAATTATGGTGGAAAATAAGTATTTGGTCACCTGCAAACAAGCAAGATCTCTGGCTCTCACAGACCTGTAACTTCTTCTTTAAGAGGCTCCTCTGTCCTCCACTCGTTACCTGTATTAATGGCACCTGTTTGAACTTGTTATCAGTATAAAAAGACACCTGTCCACAACCTCACAGTCACACTCCAAACTCCACTATGGCCAAGACCAAAGAGCTGTCAAAGGACACCAGAAACAAAATTGTAGACCTGCACCAGGCTGGGAAGACTGAATCTGCAATAGGTAAGCAGCTTGGCTTGAAGAAATCAACTGTGGGAGCAATTATTAGGAAATGGAAGACATACAAGACCACTGATAATCTCCCTCGATCTGGGGCTCCACGCAAGATCTCACCCCGTGGGGTCAAAATGATCACAAGAACGGTGAGCAAAAATCCCAGAACCACACGGGGGGACCTAGTGAATGACCTGCAGAGAGCTGGGAGCTGATTGAGTTAGAATAACAGACTGGAAGCTTTAAAAGGAGGGTGGTGCTTGAAATCATTGTTCTTCCTCTGTTAACCATGGTTACCTGCAAGGAAACACGTGCCGTCATCATTGCTTTGCACTAAAAGGGCTTCACAGACAAGGATATTGCTGCTAGTAAGATTGCACCTAAATCAACAATTTTTCAGATCATCAAGAACTTCAAGGAGAGAGGTTCAATTGTTGTGAAGAAGGCATCAAGGCACCCAAGAAAGTCCAGCAAGCGCCAGGACCGTCTCCTAAAGTTGATTCAGCTGCGGGATCGGGGCACCACCAGTGCAGAGCTTGCTCAGGAATGGCAGGAGGCAGGTGTGAGTGCATCTGCACGCACAGTGAGGCGAATACTTTTGGAGGATGGCCTGGTGTCAAGAAGGGCAGCAAAGAAGCCACTTCTCTCCAGGAAAAACATCAGGGACAGACTGATATTCTGCAAATGGTACAGGGATTGGACTGCTGAGGACTGGGATAAAGTCATTTTCTCTGATGAATCCCCTTTCCGATTGTTTGGGGCATCCGGAAAACACCTTGTCGAGAGAAGACAAGGTGAGCGCTACCATCAGTCCTGTGTCATGCCAACAGTAAAGCATCCTGAGATCATTAATGTGTGGGGTTGCTTCTCAGCCACAATTTTGCATAAGAACACAGCCATTTATTTTAGTCAGTGACTCAGTTGCCAGACCTCTTCTTCAAAACTTTATAAACAGTTAAATGGGGAATTTGTCTGCTCTTTTTGTCTCCAAAAAGGTACTGTAGTAGCAAAGGGAAGAGGGCATACGCGTGCATATCCTTTTGAGGAAATCAATCTGACTGATTTATTTATAGATTCAGCACTAGAGTCTGGCAAAGCTGTAAAGGGAATTAAAGGCCCCAGTATTTTATCTCGGCTTGAACATTTTGACATAATAGAGGGACCTATCACAGATTACAGTGCATTCGGAAAGTATTCAGACCCGTTGACTTCTTCCACATTTTGTAACGTTACAGCCTTGTGTAAATAAGGTATTTCTGTTTTTTTATTTTGAATACTTTTGCAAACATTTCTAAAAACCTGTTTCCGCTTAGTCATTATGGGGTATTGTGTGTAGATTGATGAGGGAAAAAAATAATGTAATTCATTTTAGAATAAGGCTGTAACGTAACAATGTGGAAAAAGGGAAGGGGTCTGAATACTTTACAAATGCACTGTATATGCACAACCTCTGCTCAACCATCGCTAACCCATCTTATTTTGAACCTGTCACGAAAATGCTTGGTAATTTAACTGCAATTCCTGTTCCTAGAATTACATGTAAATGTCAAAAAGAAGCCACTGTATCTAGCATAGAATATAGAATATGTACATGGAATATGTAATGAGCCGTGTTGGATTCTAGCTTGAAATACACTTATTCATGTTACCATATTAGAACTTATTGATTACTTTACATGTATAATGACTGTATATGTTGGGGTCAATGGAGGGTGGATAAGAACTACGTGTATAGAGTGAGGAAGGGGGAGTGCAGAAAGTTTACATTCTGTAAAACATGGTATTGTTAAATCTCATGGCTCCTAAGGAGGGGGACAAAGGGCAACAGTCTGGTTTCAGTCACTGATAAGGTAGGACAGCCGTGGAGTAGGGAGGAGTGAGGAATTCGGCCTGAGGTCAGATGAAGTGATGAGGAACAGACAGTCGTGTCACACACACATACAGTGGGGAAACAAAGTCTTTAGTCAGCCACCAATTGTGCAAGTTCTCCCACTTAAAAAGATGAGAGAGGCCTGTAATTTTCATCATAGGTACACGTCAACTATGACAGACAAATTGAGATTTTTTTTCTCCAGAAAATCACATTGTAGGATTTTTAATGAATTTATTTGCAAATTATGGTGGAAAATAAGTATTTGGTCACCTACAAACAAGCAAGATTTCTGGCTCTCACAGACCTGTAACTTCTTCTTTAAGAGGCTCCTCTGTCCTCCACTCGTTACCTGTATTAATGGCACCTGTTTGAACTTGTTATCAGTATAAAAAGACACCAGTCCACAACCTCAAACAGTCACACTCCAAACTCCACTATGGCCAAGACCAAAGAGCTGTCAAAGGACACCAGAAACAAACTGTAGACCTGCACCAGGCTGGGAAGACTGAATCTGCAATAGGTAAGCAGCTTGGTTTGAAGAAATCAACTGTGGGAGCAATTATTAGGAAATGGAAGACATACAAGACCACTGATAATCTCCCTCGATCTGGGGCTCCACGCAAGATCTCACCCCGTGGGGTCAAAATGATCACAAGAACGGTGAGCATAAATCCCAGAACCACACGGGGGGACCTAGTGAATGACTTGCAGAGAGCTGGGACCAAAGTAACAAAGCCTACCATTAGTAACACACTACGCCGCCAGGGACTCAAATCCTGCAGTGCCAGACGTGTCCCCCTGCTTAAGCCAGTACATGTCCAGGCCCGTCTGAAGTTTGCTAGAGTGCATTTGGATGATCCAGAAGAGGATTGGGAGAATGTCATATGGTCAGATGAAACCAAAATATAACTTTTTGGTAAAAACTCAACTCGTCGTGTTTGGAGGACAAAGAATGCTGAGTTGCATCCAAAGAACACCATACCTACTGTGAAGCATGGGGGTGGAAATATCATGCTTTGGGGCTGTTTTTCTGCAAAGGGACCAGGACGACTGATCCGTGTAAAGAAAAGAATGAATGGGGCCATGTATCGTGAGATTTTGAGTGAAAGCCTCCTTCCATCAGCAAGGGCATTGAAGATGAAACGTGGCTGGGTCTTTCAGCATGACAATGATCACAAACACACAGCCCGGGCAACGAAGGAGTGGCTTCGTAAGAAGCATTTCAAGGTCCTGGAGTGGCCTAGCCAGTCTCCAGATCTCAACCCCATAGAACATCTTTGGAGGGAGTTGAAAGTCCGTGTTGCCCAGCGACAGCCCCAAAACATCACTGCTCTAGAGGAGATCTGCATGGAGGAATGGGCCAAAATACCAGCAACAGTGTGTGAAAACCTTGTGAAGACTTACAGAAAACGTTTGACCTGTGTCATTGCCAACAAAGGGTATATAACAAAGTATTGAGAAACTTTTGTTATTGACCAAATACTTATTTTCCACCATAATTTGCAAATAAATTCATTAACAATCCTACAACTCTGTAACTGTTTTAAATGCGAGGTGAGTAGTCATGCTGTACTTCGCTCCGCAGGTAATATGACACATTACATTACAATGGAACGATTTGATTAGTGTAATGTTGGCTAGCTACATAGTTATATTTGTATCAAAGATAAAGGTGTAGTATAGAATAACTATCGAGGTTAGCCACCCATCTACACTCGTTCGCAGCGACGCCGTTTTTCAAACAAAGTCAACACCGAAGCCATTGCTAGCTAGCCAACACTACCAGCTACCAGTACTGTAGCAACTATATACAATATCCTTTTAGCCAGCTACATTCGTTGTATTTGTATCAAAGATAAAGGTGTAGTATAGAGTAACTATCGAGGTTAGCTACCCAGCTACACTCGTTCGCAGCGACGCCGTTTTTCAAACAAAGTCAACACCGCAGCCATTGCTAGCTAGCCAACACTACCAGCTACCAGTTAGCAGTACTGTAGCAACTGTATACAATATCCTTTTAGCCAGCTACATTCGTTCGCAGCGACGCCGTTTTTCAAACAAAGTCATCACCCCAGCCATTGCTAGCTAGCCAACGCTACCAGCTAGCAGTACTATAGCAACTAAATACAATATAATTTTAGCCAGCTACATTCGTTCGCAGCGACGCCGTTTTTCAAACAAAGTCAACACAGCAGCCATTGCTAGCTAGCCAACACTACCAGCTAGCAGTACTGTAGCAGCTAAATACAATATCTTTGTGCTAGCTAGCCAACGCTTAATTATTGCTGCGTTATGAAAGGAACTAGACACGGACACGAATTATCTGTTTAGTGTGTTAACACACTACTGGTAGTTTGTTGTAACCAAGTATTGGTGCTAAACCGTGTGTTATTGGATGCTAGCATGCTAGTTAGCTATGGCGTCATAGTTAGCTAGCTGAATAAAGTAAATTGAGTCTATTCCTTGAAACATTGAACCGCTGTAGTTTACAACAATTCTAATTTCTAAAGTGGAAGTTGGGAGAGTTTTATTCGGGTGTTTCAGTGAAACAATTATAGTTTCTGAGGTGGAAGTTGGGAGAGTTATATTTGGGAGTTGTGGTGAGGAGGCCCCGCTCTCTCCTTTCCCAGATGTTTAGTTCATTTCATTCCGATCTCCTCTGCATTATTGTAGCCATTTGCTACAGCCTGTCAACTATGCCTCTGCCTATCCCTGTTCTCTCCTCTCCGCACAGGCTACACAAACGCCTCACACCGCGTGGCTGCTGCCTCTCTAACCTGGTGGTCGCTGCACGCACCACACACCTGGAGTTCCAGGTCTCAGGCAGCCTCTGGAACTGCCGTTCTGCTGCCAACAAGGCTGACTTCATCCCAGCCTATGCTACCCTCCAGTCCCTCGACTTCCTGGCGCTGACGGAAACATGGATTACCACTGAAAACACTGCTACTCCTACTGCTCTCTCCTCGTCTGACCATGTGTTCTCGCATACCCCGAGAGCATCTGGTCAGAGGGGTGGTGGCACAGGAATCCTCATCTCTCCCAAGTGGACATTCTCAATTTTTCCCCTAACCCATCTGTCTATCTCCTCATTTGAATTCCATGCTGTCACAGTCACTAGCCCATTTAAGCTTAATATCCTTGTCATCTATCGCCCTCCAGGTTCCCTTGGAGAGTTCATCAATGAGCTTGACGCCTTGATAAGTTCCTTTCCTGAGGATGGCTCACCCTCTCACCGTCCCCCCCTACTCACAAGGCAGGCAATACGCTTGACCTCATCTTTACTAGATGCTGCTCTTCTACTAATCTCACTGCAACTCCCCTCCATGTCTCCGACCACTACTTTGTATCCTTTTCTCTCTCGCTCTCCTCCAACACTACTCACTCTGCCCCTACACAGATGGTAATGCGCCGCCGCAACCTTCGCTCTCTCTCTCCCACTACTCTCTCCTCTTCCATCCTATCATCTCTTCCCTCTGCTCAATCCTTCTCCCTCCAATCTCCTGATTCTGCCTCCTCAACCCTCCTCTCCTCCCTTTCTGCATCCTTTGACTCTCTGTGTCCCCTATCCTCCCGGCCGGCTCAGTCCTCCCCCTCCAGCTCCGTGGCTTGATGACTCATTGCGAGCTCACAGAACAGAGCTCCGGGCAGCTGAGCGGAAATGGAAGAAAACTAGACTCCCTGCGGACCAGGCATCTTTTCACTCCCTCCTCTCTACATTTTCTTCATCTGTTTCTGCTGCTAAGGCCACTTTCTACCACTCTAAATTCCAAGCATCTGCCTCTAACCCTAGGAAGCTCTTTGCCACATTCTCCTCCCTGCTGAATCCCCCCCTCCCTCTCTGTGGATGACTTCGTCAACCACTTTGAAAAGAAGGTTGACGACATCCGATCCTCGTTTGTTAAGTCTAATGACACTGCTGGTCCTGCTCACACTGCCCTACCCTATGCTTTGACTTCTTTCTCCCCTCTCTCTCCAGATAAAATCTTGCGACTTGTGACTGCAGGCCGCCCAACAACCTGCCCGCTTGACCCCATCCCCTCCTCTCTTCTCCAGACCATCTCCGGTGACCTTCTCCCCTACCTCACCTCGCTGATCAACTCATCCTTGACCGCTGGCTATGTCCCTTCCGTCTTCAAGAGAGCGAGAGTTGCACCCCTTCTCAAAAAACCAACACTCGATCCCTCTGATGTCAACAACTACAGACCACTATCCCTTCTTTCTTTTCTTTCCAAAACTATTGAGCGTGCCGTCTTTAGCCAACTCTCTTGCTATCTCTCTCAGAATGACCTTCTTGATCCAAACCAGTCAGGTTTCAGGACTGGTCATTCAACTGAGACTGCTCTTCTCTGTGTCACGGAGGCTCTACGCACTGCTAAAGCTAACTCTCTCTCCTCTGCTCTTGTCCTTCTAGACCTGTATGCTGCCTTTGATACTGTGAACCATCAGATCCTCCTCTCCACCCTCTCCGAGCTGGGCATCTCCGGCGCGGCTCACTCTTGGATTGCGTCCTACCTGACCGGTCGCTCCTACCAAGTGGCGTGGCGAAGCTGTCTCCGCACCACGTGCTCTCACCACTGGTGTCCCCCAGGGCTCAGTTCTAGGCCCTCTCCTATTCTCGCTATACACCAAGTCACTTGGCTCTGTCATATCCTCACATGGCCTCTCCTATCATTGCTACGCTGACGATACACAACTAATCTTCTCCTTTCCCCCTTCTGATAACCAGGTGCCGAATCGCATCTCTGCATGTCTGGCAGACATATCTGTATGGATGACGGATCACCACCTCAAGCTGAACCTTGGCAAGACGGAGCTGCTCTTCCTCCCGGGGAAGGACTGCCCGTTCCATGATCTCGCCATCACGGTTGACAACTCCGTTGTGTACTCCTCCCAGAGTGCGAAGAGCCTTGGCGTGACCCTGGACAACACCCTGTCGTTCTCCGCTAACATCAAGGCGGTGACCCGATCCTGCAGGTTCATGCTCTACAACATTCGTAGAGTACGACCCTGCCTTACACAAGAAGCGGCACAGGTCCTAATCCAGGCACTTGTCATCTCCCGTCTGGATTACTGCAACTCGCTGTTGGCTGGGCTCCCTGCCTGTGCCATTAAACCCCTACAACTCATTCAGAATGCTGCAGCCCGTCTGGTGTTCAACCTTCCTGTGAGGGGTGAGGGGAACGGCACCTCCGTACCTTCAGGCTCTGATCAGTCCCTACACCCAAACGAGGGCATTGCGTTCATCCACCTCTGGCCTGCTGGCTCCCCTTCCTCTGCGGAAGCATAGTTCCCGCTCAGCCCAGTCAAAACTGTTCGCTGCTCTGGCACCCCAATGGTGGAACAAGCTCCCTCACGACGCCAGGACAGCGGAGTCACTCACCACCTTCCGGAGACATTTGAAACCCCACCTCTTTAAGGAATACCTGGGATAGGATAAAGTAATCATTCTACCCCCCAAAAAATAAAATAAAAATAAAAAATAAAAAATTTGTAAAGTGGTTATCCCACTAGCTATAGGGTGAATGCACCAATTTGTAAGTCGCTCTGGATAAGAGCGTCTGCTAAATGACGTAAATGTAAATGTAAATGTACAATGTGATTTTCTGGATTTTCTTTTCTCATTTTGTCTGTCATAGTTGACGTTTACCTATGATGAAAATTACAGGTCTCTCTCATCTTTTTAAGTGGGAGAACTTGCACAATTGGTGGCTGACTAAATACTTTTTTTCCCCACTGTATTTCCACGCCCACAAAGGTTCTAGCAGGAGGCGGGGCCATGACTACACCAGTGAGATGAACCAAATACGTTTCTGATTAGCAACAGAGATGTATTCGCTGTCTAGATGTGCAAGGAGTTGACTCCGCCTATTAGGAGGGTATAAATATAAATTATTTAGGTAGATATTTATTTAGCAAGCTAAAAACATAGAGCCTAACGTTAGCTAGCTAGCTGCTGGGAGGATGTTGTCATTGGACGAGTGGTCAGGCCTGCACAGAGCCCTGACCTCAACCCCATCAAACACCTTTGGGATGAATTGGAACGCCGACAGCGAGCCAGGCCTAATCGCCCAACATCAGTGCCCGACCTCACTAATGCTCTTGTGGCTGAATGGAAGCAAGTCCCCGTAGCAATGTTCCAACATCTAGTGGAACGCCTTCCCAGAAGAGCTGCAAAGGGGGGACCAACTCCATATTAATGCCCATCATTTTGGAATGAGATGTTCGACGAGCAGGTGTTCACATACTTTTAGCCATGTAATGTACCTTAATAGAAAATGACTCAAGTAAAAGTCCACCAGTAAAATACTACCTAAGTAAAAGTATAAAAGTCTCTGGTTTTAAATATAAGTACAGTGGTGGAAAATGTACTTAACTTTATAAAAAGTAAATATTATACATCAAATTCCTTATATTAAGCAAACCAGATGGCACAATTTTCTTGTTTTTGTATTTTTATTGATGGACAGCCAGGGCCACACGCCAACACTCAGACATCACAAACGCAGTATTTGTGTTTAGTGAGTCCGCCAGATCAGAGGCAGTAAGGATGACAATGCGTTATATGGATAGGTGCGTGAATTTGACCATATTGCTGTCCTGCCTGAGCATTACAAATTGAACTTTTGGGTGTCAGGGAAAATGTATGGGAATAAAAAGTACATATTTTCTTTAGGAATGTAGTGGAGTAAAAGTAAAAGTAGTCAAAAATATAAATAGTAAAATAATGTACAGATGGCCCCAAAAACGACTTAAGTAGGACTTCAAAGTATTAATTTAAACTTAGGGCCTAGCTCCGAGACTATTGTTTCCGCTCACGATATGCTTGAGTATTGATAAAGTAATCAGCTAATGAATTATACAAGCTTTGACAATATTCTGAAGCTAAATACATAGATCCAATAATTCATATTCATATTCTGTATGTAATTATATTAATATTTCTCAGAGTTGGCATGACAAAAGGAATGGCTAGTATTTGTGTTTCTGCAACACTCAATATTATGAAAGCTTTTCCATGGACCCCATTTGGACTACTACACCCGCTACACAAATAATGGACAATCTTCCAGAGTTGTGTTAAAAGGAAACATAACATTCTTATAATTTTTTTTTTTTTTACATTACATAGGCCTACTTATTTGTTTTAATATTCAGGAGTCTTTCAGAATTCTGTAACAAAGTGTTTGTGCCAATGACTTTAAACTAACCATTTTCATTATTTAAAAAGTATGTATATTAACTGAATGTAGAACACAAGGCCTTTAAGACAGCATTTTACCTCTATTTTATTGTATAAACCTATACAAATTACAGAAAAGTACTTCACTACTGTCCCTTAATAAAATATCTTCCATTTCAACTCAAAATATGTTAGTCCTATTTTGACATACAGTGAGGGAAAAAAGTATTTGATCCCCTGCTGATTTTGTATGTTTGCCAACTAACAAAGAAATGATCAGTCTATAATTTTAATGGTAGGTTTATTTGAACAGTGAGAGACAGAATAACAACAAAAAAATCCAGAAAAACGTATGTCAAAAATGTTATAAATTGATTTGCATTTTAATGAGGGAAATAAGTGTTTGACCCCCTCTCAATCAGAAAGATTTCTGGCTCCCAGGTGTCTTTTATACAGGTAATGAGCTGAGATTAGGAGCACACTCTTAAAGGGAGTGCTCCTAATCTCAGTTTGTTACCTGTATAAAAGAGACCTGTCCACAGAAGCAATCAATCAATCAGATTCCAAACTCTCCACCATGGCCAAGACCAAAGAGCTCTCCAAGGATGTCAGGGACAAGATTGTAGACCCACACAAGGCTGGAATGGGCTACAAGACCATCGCCAAGCAGCTTGGTGAGAAGGTGACAACAGTTGGTGCGATTATTCGCAAATGGAAGAAACACAAAATAACTGTCAATCTCCCTCGGCCTGGGGCTCCATGCAAGATCTCACCTCATGGAGTTGCAATGATCATGAGAGGAATCAGCCCAGAACTACACGGGAGGATCTTGTCAATGATCTCAAGGCAGCTGGGACCATAGTCACCAAGAAAACTATTGGTAACACACTACGCCGTGAAGGACTGAAATCCTGCAGCACCCACAAGGTCCCCCTGCTCAAGAAAGCACATATACAGTGGGGAAAAAAAGTATTTAGTCAGCCACCAATTGTGCAAGTTCTCCCACTTAAAAAGATGAGAGAGGCCTGTAATTTTCATCATAGGTACATGTCAACTATGACAGACAAAATGATAAAAGAAATTCCAGAAAATCACATTGTATGATTTTTAATGAATTTATTTGCAAATTATGGTGGAAAATAAGTATTTGGTCAATAACAAAAGTTTCTCAATACTTTGTTATATACCCTTTGTTGGCAATGACACAGGTCAAACATTTTCTGTAAGTCTTCACAAGGTTTTCACACACTGTTGCTGGTATTTTGGCCCATTCCTCCATGCAGATCTCCTCTAGAGCAGTGATGTTTTGGGGCTGTCGCTGGGCAACACAGACTTTCAACTCCCTCCAAAGATTTTCTTTGGGGTTGAGATCTGGAGACTGGCTAGGCCACTCCAGGACCTTGAAATGCTTCTTACGAAGCCACTCCTTCGTTGCCCGGGCGGTGTGTTTGGGATCATTGTCATGCTGAAAGACCCAGCCACGTTTCATCTTCAATGCCCTTGCTGATGGAAGGAGGTTTTCACTCAAAATCTCACGATACATGGCCCCATTCATTCTTTCCTTTACACGGATCAGTCGTCCTGGTCCCTTTGCAGAAAAACAGCCCCAAAGCATGATGTTTCCACCCCCATGCTTCACAGTAGGTATGGTGTTCTTTGGATGCAACTCAGCATTCTTTGTCCTCCAAACACAACGAGTTTAGTTTTTACCAAAAAGTTATATTTTGGTTTCATCTGACCATATGACATTCTCCCAATCCTCTTCTGGATCATCCAAATGCACTCTAGCAAACTTCAGACGGGCCTGGACATGTACTGGCTTAAGCAGGGGCACACGTCTGGTACTGCAGGATTTGAGTCCCTGGCGGCGTAGTGTGTTACTGATGGTAGGCTTTGTTACTTTGGTCCCAGCTCTCTGCAGGTCATTCACTAGGTCCCCCGTGTGGCTTTGGGATTTTTGCTCACTGTTCTTGTGATCATTTTGACCCCACGGGGTGAGATCTTGCGTGGAGCCCCAGATCGAGGGAGATTATCAGTGGTCTTGTATGTCTTCCATTTCCTAATAATTGCTCCCACAGTTGATTTCTTCAAACCAAGCTGCTTACCTATTGCAGGTTCAGTCTTCCTAGCCTGGTGCAGGTCTACAATTTTGTTTCTGGTGTCCTTTGACAGCTCTTTGGTCTTGGCCATAGTGGAGTTTGGAGTGTGACTGTTTGAGGTTGTGGACAGGTGTCTTTTATACTGATAACAAGTTCAAACAGGTGCCATTAATACAGGTAACGAGTGGAGGACAGAGGAGCCTTTTAAAGAAGAAGTTACAGGTCTGTGAGAGCCAGAAATTTTGCTTGTTTGTAGGTGACCAAATACTTATTTTCCACCATAATTTGCAAATAAATTCATTAAAAATCCTACAATGTGATTTTCTGGATTTTTTTTCCTCAATTTGTCTGTCATAGTTGACGTGTACCTATGATGAAAATTACAGGCCTCTCTCATCTTTTTAAGTGGGAGAACTTGCACAATTGGTGGCTGACTAAATACTTTTTTTCCCCACTGTACATGCCCGTCTGAAGTTTGCCAATGAACATCTGAATGATTCAGAGGAGAACTGGGTGAAAGTGTTGTGGTCAGATGAGACCAAATTGGAGCTCTTTGGCATCAACTCAACTCGCCGTGTTTGGAGGAGGAGGAATGCTGCCTATGACCCCAAGAACACCATCCCTACCGTCAACCATGGAGGTGGACACATTATGCTTTGGGGGTGTTTTTATGCTAAGGGGACAGGTTCAAATAAACCTATCATTAAAATTATAGACTGATAATTTCTTTGTCAGTGGGCAAACATACAAAATCAGCAGGGGATCAAATACTTTTTTCCCCTCACTGTACAACCACTGACTGAATATGTACGCACACGGTCCATCCTTACATGCACACACATTTCTCCCAATCAAATAAGGAAAGCTTTTTGTGGATACATATAAATAAGCCAGTAAAAAATGTGTATAAACTGACAAATGATTTATTTAGAAATGTTACCCCTTAAATGCTGTACAACACTGGCACCTTTAGTTGGCACTCATTTAGCATTATCAGTACGTTGGCTCCTGTAATGCACCTTACAAAAACAACAAAATAAATGTCACAATTGACATACGCTAATAACTTTGAAAAGAAACAACTGACATGCAACTCACATCAACTTACATTTAGCTATATGCATGCAAACACAAGTCTGCTTTTCAGAACTGACATTACACACAGTAACACACACAGAGTAATGCACAACAGTAATGTTAAATGCCTTGATGACTCCCTCAGCCATCGGCAGCATATGATGATTTCTACATCTTGGAAATCACGAAGGGGCCATCAAGGATCTTGAATAGACCTGTTGTAGATCTTAATGTTTTTCCACAAAATCCTGGACTATCGGACCACCATTTTATTACGTTTGCAATCGCAACAAATAATCTGCTCAGACCCCAACCAAGGAGCATCAAAAGTCGTGCTATAAATTCTCAGACAACACAAAAATTCATTGATGCCCTTCCAGACTCCTTCTGCCTACCCAAGGACGTCAGAGGACAAAAATCAGTTAACCACTTAACTGAGGAACTCAATTTAACCTTGCGCAATACCCTAGATGCAGTTGCACCCCTAAAAACGAAAAACATTTGTCATAAGAAACTAGCTCCCTGGTATACAGAAAATACCCGAGCTTTGAAGCAAGCTTCCAGGAAATTGGAACGGAAATGGCGCCACACCAAACTGGAAGTCTTCCGACTAGCTTGGAAAGACAGTACCGTGCAGTACCGAAGAGCCCTCACTGCTGCTCGATCATCCTACTTTTCCAAATTAATCGAGGAAAATAAGAACAATCCAAAATTTCTTTTTGATACTGTTGCAAAGCTAACTAAAAAGCAGCATTCCCCAAGAGAGGATGGTTTTCACTTCAGCAGTGATAAATTCATGAACTTCTTTGAGGAAAAGATCATGACCATTAGAAAGCAAATTACGGACTCCTCTTTGAATCTGCGTATTCCTCCAGGGCTTAGCTGTCCTGGATCTGCACAGCTCTGCGAGGGCCTGGGATCGGGAGAGACACTTAAGTGTTTTAGTACTATATCTCTTGACACAATGATGAAAATAATCATGGCCTCTAAACCTTCAAGCTGCATACTGGATCCTATTCCTACTAAACTGCTGAAGGAGCTGCTTCCTGTGCTTGGCCCTCCTATGTTGAACATAATAAACAGCTCTCTATCCACCGGATGTGTACCAAACTCACTAAAAGTGGCAGTGATAAAGCCTCTCTTGAAAAAGCCAAACCTTGACCCGGAAAATATAAAAACTATCGGCCTATATCGAATCTTCCATTCCTCTCAAAAATTTTAGAAAAAGCTGTTGCGCAGCAACTCACTGCCTTTCTGAAGACAAACAATGTATACGAAATGCTTCAGTCTGGTTTTAGACCCCATCATAGCACTGAGACTGCACTTGTGAAGGTGGTAAATGACCTTTTAATGGCGTCAGACCGAGGCTCTGCATCTGTCCTCGTGCTACTAGACCTTAGTGCTGCCTTTGACACCATCGATCACCACATTCTTTTGGAGAGACTGGAAACCCAAATTGGTCTACACGGACAAGTTCTGGCCTGGTTTAGATCCTACCTGTCGGAAAGATATCAGTTTGTCTCTGTGAATGGTCTGTCCTCCGACAAATCAACTGTACATTTCGGTGTTCCTCAAGGTTCCGTTTTAGGACCACTATTGTTTTCACTATATATTTTACCTCTTGGGGATGTTATTCGAAAACATAATGTTAACTTTCACTGCTATGCGGATGACACACAGCTGTACATTTCAATGAAGCATGGTGAAGCCCCAAAATTGCCTTCGCTAGAAGCCTGTGTTTCAGACATAAGGAAGTGGATGGCTGAAAACTTTTTTACTTTTAAACTCGGACAAAACAGAGATGCTTGTTCTAGGTCCCAAGAAACAAAGAGATCTTCTGTTAAATCTGACAATTCATCTTGATGGTTGTAAAGTCGTCTCAAATAAAACTGTGAAGGACCTAGGCGTTACTCTTGACCCTGATCTCTCTTTTGACGAACATATCAAGACTGTTTCAAGGACAGCTTTTTTCCATCTACGTAACATTGCAAAAATCAGAAATTTTCTGTCCAAAAATGATGCAGAAAAATTAATCCATGCATTTGTTACTTCTAGATTAGACTACTGCAATGCTCTATTTTCCGGCTACCCGGATAAAGCACTAAATAAACTTCAGTTAGTGCTAAATACGGCTGCTAGAATCCTGACTAGAACCAAGAAATTTGATCATATTACTCCAGTGCTAGCTTCCCTACACTGGCTTCCTGTTAAGGCAAGGGCTGATTTCAAGGTTTTACTGTTAACCTATAAAGCGTTACATGGGCTTGCTCCTACCTATCTTTCCGAGTTGGTCCTGCCGTACATACCAATACGTACGCTACGGTCACAAGACGCAGGCCTCCTAATTGTCCCTAGAATTTCTAAGCAAACAGCGGGAGGCAGGGCTTTCTCCTATAGATCTCCATTTTTATGGAACAGTCTGCCTACCCATGTGAGAGACGCAGACTCGGTCTCAACCTTTAAGTCTTTACTGAAGACTTATCTCTTCAGTAGGTCATATGATTGAGTGTAGTCTGGCCCAGGAGTGTGAAGGTGAACGGAAAGGCTGGAGCAACGAACAGCCCTTGCTGTCTCTGCCGGGCCGGTTCCCCTCTCCACTGGGGTTCTCTGCCTCTAACCCTGTTGCAGGGGCTGAGTCACTGGCTTGCTGGTGCTCTTTCATGCCGTCCCCTGGGAGGGGTGCGTCACTTGAGTGGGTTGAGTTACTGACGTGATCTTCCTGTCTGGGTTGGCGCCCCCCCTTGGTTTGTGCTGTGGTGGAGACCTCTGTGGGCTATACTCGGCCTTGTCTCAGGATTGTAAGTTGGTGGTTGGGGATATCCCTCTAGTGGTGCGGGGGCTGTGCTTTGGCGGAGTGGGTGGGGTTATATCCTTCCTGTTTGGCCCTGTCCGGGGTTTCTTCGGATGGGGCCACAGTGTCTCCGGACCGCTCCTGTCTCAGCCTCCAGTATTTATGCTGCAGTAGTTTATGTGTCGGGGGGCTGGGGTTAGTTGGTTATACCTGGAGTACTTCTCCTGTCTTATCCAGTGTCCTGTGTGAATTTAAGTATGCTCTCTCTAATTCTCTCGTTCTCTCTTTCTCTCTGAGAACCTGAGCCCTAGGACCATACGTCAGGACTACCGGGCATGATGACACCTTGCTGTCCCCAGTCCGCCTGGCCTTGCTGCTATTCCAGTTTCAACTGTTCTGCCTGCGGCTACGAAACCCCTACCTGTCCCAGACCTGCTGTTTTCAACTCTAAATGATCGGCTATGAAAAGCCAACTGAGAGACCTGAGCCCTAGGACCATACGTCGGGACTACCGGCCGTGGTGACTCCTTGCTGTCCCCAGTCCGCCTGGCCTTGCTGCTATTCCAGTTTAAACTGTTCTGCCTGCGGTTATGGAACCCCTACCTGTCCCAGACCTGCTGTTTTAAACTCTAATGATCGGCTATGAAAAGCCAACTGAGATTTATTCCTGATTATTATTTGACCATGCTTGTCACTTATGAACATTTTTGAACATCTTGGCATGGTTCTGTTATAATCTCCACCCGGCACAGCCAGAAGAGGACTGGCCACCCCTCATAGCCTGGTTCCTCTCTAGGTTTCTTCCTAGGTTTTGCCTTTCTAGGGAGTTTTTCCTAGCCACCGTGCTTCTACACCTGCATTATTAGCTGTTTGGGGTTTTAGGCTGGGTTTCTGTACAGCACTTCGAGATATTAGCTGATGTAAGAAGGGCTATATAAAATAAAATTGATTGATTGATTGATTGATTGCCCGCCTTCAAAATGTCTTAGCAATAATACTACAGAGGTTAGCAGGTGCTCATCTTTGTGCGCGAGTGACTGTAGTAGTGGTAAATAAACCTGCAGCAGCTCCAGACATAGGCTTCAGTAACACAATTTGAACATGCTAACAATACAACAATTCTCATCTAAAATGTTAACCATTTTAAATATCTTTCTAAATCCTTGGTTCAAATTCAAAATGTTGCAAGTGATGTATAATACTATTATACAGTATCAAGTTAATCATGAAATCAACCTCTTGTCAGAAAACAGCAATAAATTAATATTTGCTTAAATGAGAAATAAACGTATGGATTGTATTGAGGCTGAATTCAGTTAAACAATGACATTATCAAAATTAACCTAATTGATGGTAGGTGGCTCAGTAGCGTATGACCCAAAATACATTAGAACATTAACAGACCCTTTGCTTATTCAATTTATACCACACATTCTTTGATATAAATGTTTCTGAGATCTATCACTCCGAAAACATGTGGCACAGACGTGAAAGAGGGAAAATGGGCATGTAGAATTGAAGGTAAAAATAATAATAATAATAATATGCCATTTAGCAGACGCTTTTATCCAAAGCGACTTACAGACATGCCTGCATACATTTTTGTGTATGGGTGGTCCCGGGGATCGAACCCACTACCTTGGCGTTACAAGCGCCATGCTCTACCAGCTGAGCTGAAATACTTCCAAAGCAAATTAAATGTATCAAGCTGTATGTATCACAACGCTAACAAGAAGATAATTGATACACTATATTTCTTGTTAGCCGCATTTATAATTGTCTCTTTCATATACATTGAGTGTACAAACATTAAGAACACCTGCTCTTTCCATTACATAAACTGACCAGGTGAAGGCTATGATCCCTTATTGATGTCACCTGTTAAATCCACTTCAACCAGTGTAGATGAAGAGGAGGAGACAGGTTAAAGAATGATTTTTAAGCCTTGAGACATGGCTTGTGTATGTGTGCCATTCAGAGGATGAATAGGAAAGACAAAATATTTAAGTGCCTTTGGACGGGGTAGTAGGTGCAACTCAATATTCTGATGTTTTATACACTCAGTGTATAGTTAGTTATGTGTATCAATCATTATCCTTTTAGTGTTTTGGACAACAACTCTAGCATACAGTAACTCTAGCAAAGGGGTAAGAGTGAAATGTGTTAATACAAATTCTAAATCAGATTTGGATGATACAAACAAAGAGTATTAAATAAAAATAATCACAAGTATTATGTGTCAAAAGATATGTCATTTCAGGTTGAAGGAAATGAAAATAAAGTCTATAAAAGCCACTGTAAATTAAAATCGTTATAATTAAATAATTGATTAACTTTGCACAACCAATCAGCCAAACTGCTAAGGAAATTTACTCTAATACAAATTTTGATTTGACAGAGTAGTAGAGGTCTAGACACCCATTTCGGGAGAATGCAAGTGTGGCCGACATAAAATAACACTGATTAAAAACTAAAAGGAAGAAGCGCTTGGATTTCCTTGGTCTCAGAAACTAGCCTTATGCGAAGGACAATTTCACAATGACAGTAAGGAATAAAATGAAACCACATAATTTAATGTAATACCTTTCTTTTTACACTGATTACTAGGATGTTTGACTGATGTGTAATATGCCATTTAGCAGACGCTTTTATCCAAAGTGACTTACAGTCATGCATGCATACATTTTACATATGGGTGGGGGAATCGAACCCACTACCCTGGCTTTACAAGCTCCGTGCTCTACCAACTGAGCTACAAAGGACCACAGCTGTTGGACTGATGCATGCTCAATTCCGAGGATGTTAAACCCACAAGTTAACAAAAGTGGTGGAAACATGTTACGAGATAACCTCACAAGAATACATTTACAGCATCATAGACAAGTAGAAATACACAAAATTCTCACTTTTCTTTCACGTTAAGAAAAACGTTGATTTGTCTCCTGGTGTCTGGCCCAATTGAACAGTGTTCAGACATGGTGAATTCTGCAGAGGTCTCTTCTTTTAGAATCAAAGTGGACTTCAAACAAAGTACACTAAAAGCTTTCGCATTGGAAGCAGTGACACAGGAAACGACAAGTTTCACATTCGCAGCCTGTGAAGGAATTGTCCATTTAACTGATTGATGTCTCAAAGAAATCCTGAGAACATTTGCCATGGTCTGTGAATCAATCATTTTCTCAATGCCCTAAGACGTTTTTACTAAATCGTAGACGTAGATGTGAAAGTCGTCATCAAACTTGATGAAATACACAGACGGTTTGGCATCAACCTGATGGATAACCATGCCAGTCCTTTTGCCGCCATCCTCTTTGGCATATTCCACTTGTTTGCCAACAAGACTATCCACCACTTCTCCAGGCTCTCTCTCTGTTGGGGTCGAGTCATCTGCAAAAGCATAGAATATTACAAGCTTTAGTGAGATAATTGGTTGAATACATTAATGTAGTATGATTGTATCTACAGTAATACTACTTAGAATTACATGTTTTTAAAGAAAGAGTGAAATAGAGAGACATTAAACAATGTCTACAGTGTAAACACAAAATATAATTTCTGATGGACTCTCACTTGAATCAGGCATTATCCGGAGATCCCCCTCTTTGTAGTCATCCAAGAGCTGGTACATGTACAAAACAGGGTCCTTTTCGTAAGTGATGTAGAACCATGTGTTCATAATGGGAGCCCGTGCTAGCACCATGCCCCTCCACTCCTCCTTTGGTCCTTCATCTTGCTCAAACATGTGCTCCACTGCTTTGCCTATCATGGTTTCTGCTAGCTGGGCATCACTGACGCGAGCTGGAGCTGCATTACAGAGAGCAGTTTCAAATGAATAGCAAATATGGTTATGAAAAGACAATTTGTAACATATAAAGGTATGCATGATCAAAAACAAATCTAGCACGAGTGCGTTGGTTCTAACATACTCATACTGAACAGACAAATGTAATATGCTTACGGCAGAGCAAGGCCGATTTTTGTCGTGTCTTCACAATACCTACCAACTCGGTCTGGTAAAACCTCCAGGCCTTGCACCCTCTCATCTTTGTGAAGCTCAAGTCCATAGATGCAGTCAAAACCATCATACTTGATCAGGTAGAGAGAGGGGTTGACAGGGACTTGGTCGAGAACTGTTCCATTCCACTGGGACAGCTTGGTGTCTTCCTTCCACTGGTGAGTTATCCTGCAACCCACTATGTTTCGTCTGGGTTGGGCAATAGGCTTGCTTGGACCAACATTATTCTTCTGCTTCCTATAGAGATCCCAATTTGAAAGGCAGTATGTAATGTCAAATCAATCTATCAAAACATCTGTCTGTTTGTAAGCCAACCTACTTTTGGTCTTATGCCGAGTCTACACAATGAGAACTTACTTGTGGGAATTTTTCTTCTTGATCAGATTTGCAGATACCCCAGTATTCCCTAAAATTACAAACAAACGTGTGCATGAAATAACTCCCGCCCAAAAAAAATCTGCCTACAGAAAGTATTCATACCCCTTGACTTATTCCACATTGTTGTTACAGCCTGAATTTTTATTTTTTTCTCCCTCATCTAAATACCCCATAATGACAAAGTGAAAACATGTTTTTAGAAATTCTAGCATATGTATTGAAAATGAAATACAGAAATCTAATTTATTTAAGTATTCACAGAGTCAATACGTGTTAGAATCACCCATGGCAGTGATTACAGCTGTGAGTCTTTCTGGGTAAGTCTAAGAGCTTTGCATACCTGAATTGTACAATATTTGCACATTATTCTTTTTAAAATTCTCCAAGCTCTGTCAAGTTGGTTGTTGATCATTGCTAGACAGCCATTTTCAAGTCTTTCTATAGATTCTCAAGCAGATTTAAGTCAAAACTGTAACTCGGCCACTCAAGAACATAAATTGTCTTCTTGGTAAGCATCTCCAGTGTAGATTTGGCTTTATGTTTTAGGGTATTGTCCTGCTGAAATGTGAATTAATCTCTCAGTGTCTGGTGGAAAGCCACTAGGATTTTGCCTGTGCTTAGCTCCATTCTGTTTATTTTTTTATCCTGTAAAACTCTCCAGTCCTGAACGATTACAAGCATACCAGCCACCACTATGCTTAAAAATATAGAGAGTGGTACTCAGTAATGTGTTGTATTGGATTTGCCCCAAAGATTACACTTTGTATTCAGGACAACAAATGTATTGCTTTGCCACATATTTTGCAGTATTACTTTAGTGCCTTGTTGCAAACAGGATGCATGTTTTGGAATATTTTAATTCTGTACAGGCTACCTTCTTTTCACTCTGTCAATTAGGTTAGTATTGTGGAGTAACTACAATGTTGTTGATCCATCCTCAGTTTTCGCCTATCACAGCAATTAAACTCTGTTTTTTAAGTCACCATTGGCGACGCTGTTTCCTTCCTCTCCGGCAACTGAGTTAAGAAGGACACCTATATCGTTGTAGTGACTGGGTGTATTGATACACCATCCAAAGTGTAATTAATAACTTCACCATGCTCAAAGGGATATTAAATGTTTTTTTGTTTGTTTTGTTATCTACCAATAGGTTCCCTTATTTGCAAGGCATTGGAAAACCTCCCTGGTCTTTGTGGGTAAATGTGTTTGAAATTCACTGCTCAACTAAGGGACATTACCGATAATTGTATGTGGGGTACAGAGATAAGGTAGTCATTCAAAGATCATGTTAAACACTATTATTGCACACACAGTGAGTCCATGCAACTTATTATGTGACTTGCTAAGCACATTTTTGTGAACAAGGGGTTGAATACTTAAATGAATCACGGCATTTCAGCGTACATTTTTTTATAAATTTGAAAAATGTCTAAAAACATAATTCCACTGACATTACGGGGTATTGTGTGTAGACCATTGACAAAAAATCTAAATGTAATCCATTTTAAATTCAGGCTGTAACACAACAAAATGTTGAAAAACTAAAGGGGTTTGAATACTTTCAACACGCTGTATATTACTGTATCATACTTATATCTTTAAAAACTCATATGGTGTAGTAGGCTATATGTCATGTGTAATGTTCCGGCTGCATTCATGTACACAAGGCGTGAGTGTATCTCACCTCCATCAGCTCTGGGGCGCTGGCCTGGCGTCTTCCCAAATGGGGTCTTCATTGATATACATGTAGGTGAGCAGCCAGGCTGCCAGACTATGGGGTGACAATGTCTCTACTAGAGAATCAGGAGAGAGAGGGACACAATGCAGGTGGGGCACTAGGTGGGAGGATCACTCCCATCCAGTGCAGGAAAACAGACTGTTGCACTTCAGACTGTTGAAAAATGAGTATGCGTTAAACATTGGGCACAGAAGAGAAACTCTGCAACATTATGAATGACTTTTGGGTAGAAGATGTCATAATAAGCAAGTATCTCATCTGCAAATGTAACTGATATGAACCCAATCAGTCATGCTGACTCATGTGTTCTACAGACCTATCCTTCCGCAATTACACAATCATATAGTTTAGCTGCCTAAAAACAATGGCAGAACAGTAAATCATTTTTGTTGCAGGGTTACTTAACGGCTCTCAAATCAAATCGTTTTGTCACATGCGTCATAAAACAACAGGTGTAGACTAACAGTGAAATGCTTACTTACAGGCCTTTCCCAACAATGCAGAGAGAAAATTGAGAAATAATAGAAAAGTAATAACACATAATAATGAAAGTAATATTAAATAGACAATGAGTAACGATAACTTGGCTATATACACGGGGTACCAGTCCTGAGTTGATGTGGAGGGGTACGAGGTAATTGAGGTAGTTATGTACAGTACCAGTAAAAAGTTTGGACACACCTACTCATTCCAGGGTTTTTCTTAATTTTTACTATTTTCTACATTGTAGAAAAATAGTGAAGACATCAAAACTCTGAAATAACACATATGGAATAATGTAGTAACCAAAAAAGTGTTAAACAAAATCAAAATATATTTTATATTTGAGATTCTTCAAATAGCCACCTTTTGCCATGATGACAGCTTTGCACTTTCTTGCATTCTCTCAACCAGCTTCATGAGGTAGTCACCTTTAATGCATTTCAATTAACAGGTGTGCCTTGTTAAAAGTTAATTTGTGGAATTGATTTCCTTCTTAATGTGTTCGAGCCAATCGGTTGTGTTGTGACAAGGTAGGGGTGGTATACAGAAGATAGCCCTATTCAGTAAAAGACCAAGTCCATATTATGGCAAGAACAGCTCAAATAAGCAAAGAGAAACGACCGTCCATCATTACTTTAAGACATGAAGGTCCGTCAATCCGGAAATTTCAAGAACTTTGAAAGTTTCTTCAAGTACAGTTGCAAAAACCATCAAGTGCTATGATGAAACTGGCTCTCATGAGGACCGCCACAGGAAAGGAAGACCCAGAGTTACCTCTGCTGCAGAAGATAAGTTAATCAGAGTTACCAGCCTCAGAAATTGCATTAAATGCTTCACAGAGTTCAAGTAACAGACACATCAACATCAACTGTTCAGAGGAGACTGCGTGAATCAGGCCTTCATGGTTGAATTGCTGCAAAGAAACCACTACTAAACGACACCAATAAGAAGAAGAGACTTGCTTGGGCCAAGAAACATGAGCAATGGACATTAGACTGGTGGAAATCTGTCCTTTGGTCTGATGAGTCCAAATTTGAGATTTTTGGTTCCAACCACGGTGTCTTTGTGAGACGCAGAGAAGGTGAACGGATTATCTCTGCATGTGTAGTTCTCACAGTGAAGCATGGAGGAGGAGGTGTGATGGTGTAGGGGTGCTTTGCTGGTGACACGGTCAGTGATTTATTTAGAATTCAAGGCACACTTAACCAGCATGGCTACCACAGCATTCTGCAGCGATATGCTATCCCATCTGGTTTGCGCTTAGTGGGACTATCATTTGTTTTTTAACAGGACAATGACCCAAAACACACCTCCAGGCTGTGTAAGGGCTATTTGACCAACAAGGAGAGTGATGGAGTGCTGCATCAGATGACCTGGCCTCTACAATCACCTGACCTCAACCCAGAGATGGTTTGGGATGAGTTGGACCGCAGAGTAAAGGAAAAGCAGTCAACAAGTGCTCAGTATATGTGGGAACTACTTCAAGACTGTTGGAAAAGCATTCTTCATGAAGCTGGTTGAGAGAATGCCAAGAGTGTGCAAAGCTGTCATCAAGGCAGCTACTTTGAAGAATCTATAATCAAAATATATTTTAATTTGTTTAACACTTTTTTGGTTACTACAGTTGAAGTCAGAAGTTCACATACACTTAGGTTAGAACTCGTTTTACAACCACTCCACAAATGTATTGTTAACAAACTATAGTTTTGGCAAGTCGGTTAGGACATCTACTTTGTGCATGACACAAGTAATTTTTCCAACAATTGTTTACAGACAGATTATTTCAGTTATAATTCACTGTATCACAATTCCAGTGGGTCAGAAGTTTACATACACTAAGTTCACTGTGCCTTTAAACAGCTTGGAAAATTCCAGAAAATGATGTCATGGCTTTAGAAGCTTCTGATAGGCTAATTGACATCATTTGAGTCAATTGGAGGTGTACCTGTGGATGTATTTCAAGGCCTACCTTCAAACTCAGTGCCTCTTTACTTGACATCATGGGAAAATCTAAATAAATCAGCCAAGACCTCAGAAAAAGAAATTGTAGACCTCCACAAGTCTGGTTCATCCTTGGGAGCAATTTCCAAACGCCTGAAAGTACCACGTTCATCTGTACAAGCATAAACACCATGGGACCACGCAGCCGTCATACCGCTCAGGAAAGAGACACGTTCTGTCTCCTAGAGATTAACATACTTTGGTGCGAAAAGTGCAAATCAATCCCAGAACAACAGCAAAGGACCTTGTGCAGGAAACAGGTACAAAATATCTATATCCACAGTAAAACGAGTCCTATATCGACATAACCTGAAAGGCCGCTCAGCAAGGAAGAAGCCACTTCTCCAAAACCGCCATAAAAAAGCCAGACTACGCTTTGCAACTGCACATGGGGACAAAGATCGTACAATTACCCCAAGCATACTTCCAAAGCTGTGGCAAAATGGCTTAAGGACAACAAAGTCAAGGCATTGGAGTGGCCATCACAAAGCCCTGACCTCAATCCTATAGAAAATTTGTGTCCAGAACTGAAAAAGCGTGTGCGAGCAAGAGGCCTACAAACCTGACTCAGTTACACCAGCTCTGTCAGGAGGAATGGGCCGAAAATTCCCCCAACTTATTGTGGGAAGCTTGTGGAAGGCTACCCGAACCGTTTGACCCAAGTTAAACAATTTAAAGGCAATGCTACCAAATACTAATCGAGTGTATGTAAACTTCTGACCCACTGGGAATGTGATGAAATAAATAAAAGCTGAAATAAATCATTCTCTCTACTATTATTCTGACATTTCACATTCTTAAAATAAAATGGTGATCCTAACTGACCTAAGACAGGGAATTATTACTAGGATTAAATGTCAGGAATTGTGAAAAACTGAATTTAAATTGATTTGGCTATGGTGTATGTAAACTTGCGACTTCAACTGTACATGATTCCATATGTGTTATTTCATAGTTTGGATGTCTTCACTATTATTATACAATGTAGAAAATAGTAAAAATAAAGAAAAACCCTTGAATGAGTAGGTGTGTCCAAACTTTTGACTGGTACCGTACATATAATTAGGAATAAAGTGACTAGGCAACAGGATAGATAATAAACTGTAGCAGCAGCGTATGTGATGAGTCAAAAATGTTTGTGCAAAAAGGGTCAATGTAGATCAGACCCTTTTTTTCAATTTTCGCCTAAAATGACATACCCAAATCTAACTGCCTGTAGCTCAGGACCTGACGCAAGGATATGCATATTCTTGATACCATTTGAAAGGAACCACTTTGAAGTTTGTGGAAATTTGAAATTAATGTAGGAGAATATAACACATAAGATCTGGTAAAGGATCATACAAACAAAAAAAAATGTTTTTTTATTTTCTTATTTTTTCCCTCATCATCTTTGAAATGCAAGAGAAAGGCCACAATATAGAGAAAGGCCACAATATATAATATTGCAGTTTAGGCGCAATTTAGATTTTTGCCACTAGATGGCAGCATTGTGTGTAAAAAGTTTCAGATTGATCCAGTGAATCATTGCAATACTGGACAATTTTGTATCAGGTCTGCCAAAATGTGCCAAATTGGTCAATTGATACATTTTCAAGTACATAACTATAGAGAACATACAAAAATGATATGGTAATACAAAATGTAAGTTTACACACTCCCAGGAATGTCATACATGATGGATCATTAGCTTATACACTAACTTTCACATGTATAGATGGCTGGGCAGGGTGGGTGTGGATCCAGAGACAGCAGGGGTTCAAACTGTAGAACCCAGTTCCTACATTTGAATATAAAAATGGATTTGCTACATTTTATCTCTGGGACACTTAGGATGACAAATCAGAGCAAGATTACTGAATGTAAGCACATTATTTACCTTCAGAGGTGAATGTATCAAACCAGTTGCCGTGATACGTTTTTGTTGTTGTTGTGCACTCTCCTCAAACAACAGCATGGTATTTTTTCACTGTAATAGCTACTGTAAATTGGACAGTGCAGTTAGATTAACAAGAATTTAAGCTTTCCGCCCATATAAGACATGTCTATGTCCTGGAAAGTTTGCTGTTACTTACAACAGTCATGCTAATCACATTAGCTCACGTTAGCTCAAACGTCCCGTATACGGGACACCGATCCCGTAGAGGTTAACCAAATAGCTACCCGGACTTATTATTTAGCCATCATATGGCTTGGGGGTAAAAGCTGTTCAGGGTCCTGTTGGTTCCAGACTTGGTGCATCAGTACCGCTTGCCATTTCTGGGATAATGGTGTTGATGTGAGCCATGACCAGCATTTCAAAGCACTTCATGGCTACAGACATGAGTGCTACGGGTCGGTAGTCATTTAGGCAGGTTACCTTAGTGTTCTTGAGCACAGGGACTATGGTGGTCTGCTTGAAACATGTTGGTATTACAGACTCAGTCAGGGACGTGTTGAAAATGTCAGTGAAGACACTTGCCAGTTGGTCAGCGCATGCTCGGAGTACGCGTCCTGGTAATCCGTCTGGCCCAGCGGCCTTGTGAATGTTGACCTGCTGAAAAGTCTTATTCACATCGGCTACGGAGAGCGTGATCACATAGTCATCCGGAACAGCTGATGCTTTCATGCATGCTTCAATGTTGCTTGCCTCGAAGCGAGCATAGAAGTGATTTAGCTCGTCTGGTAGGCGTGTGTCACTGGGCAGCTCACGGCTGTGCTTCCCTTTGTAGTCTGTAATAGTTTTCAGTTTCCCTGCATCAAAATCACCGGACAGCATTTTCTTGTTTGCTTATTGCCCAATACAGCTTGTTGAGTGTGGTCTTAGTGCCAGCATCGGTTTGTGGTGGTAAGTAGACTGCTACTAAAAATATAGATGAAAACTCTATTGGTAAATAGAATGGTCTACAGCTTATCATTAGGTATTCTAACGTAGGAGAGCAGAACCTCGAGACTTCCTTAATATTAGAGCCGTTGTTAACAAAGAGACACACCCCTCCCCCTAACCTTCCCCAATGCTGACATACGGTCTTGACAATGCATAGAAAAAAACAGCTAGATGTACATTATCCATGTCCATGTTCAGCCACGACTCAGAGAAACATAGGATATTACAGTTCTTCAGGTCCCGTTGATAAGATAGTCTCGAACGGAGTTCGTCCAGTTTGTTCTCCAGTGATTCTACCTTCACCAATATAATGGAAGGTAGAGGCAGATGATTTATTTGCCGACGTAGTTTCATCAGAGAGCCCACACGTCAGCCTCTCTTTAGCAGTCTTTTCCGAGTCTCAGGGATTAGGGCCTGGTCCGGGGTGAGCAGCATGTCCTGCGCCGCTGACTCATTGAAGTAGAAATCTTCATCCAAATTGAGGTTAGTAATCGCTGTTCTGATGTCCAGAAGCTACAGTATTTTCAGTCATAGGAAACGATGGCAGAAACATTATGTATAATAAAAAATGGTCAGGAGACCGTAAAACGGCAGCTATCCATTGCAGCGCCATTCTGTCTCCACAGTGATTTCACAGTCTAAGCAAACGGAGTTACAGAGCACCGTTTGTGTTGCGTTCCAAAAATGCAGCTGCACAAAAGTACGTAGAACTACTTAGAGAGCTACGTAAACTAACCTCCGACGGAGCCGTTGCGTAGACTGTGTAGAGCCCATAAGTTGTGCACACCATAGGAAACCAGTTATATATATTCAGTGAGTCATAATTACAGTACAGAGACCAGCTATGCCTACCCATACTGAGGTCAATACAGACCATTTACAAAAATATGTACCCAACTTGTAAAGTGTTGGTCCCATGTTTCATGAGCTGAAAAAAAAAGCTTTTTGTCGCAAATGTTGTGGACAAATGTGTTTACATCCCTTTTAGTGAACATTTCTCATTTGCCAAGATAATCCATCCACCTGACAGGTGTGGCATATCAAGAAGCTAATTAAACAGCATGATTATTACACAGGTACACCTTGTGCTGGGGACAATAAAAAGGCTACTAAAATGTGTAGTTTTGTCACACAACACAATGCCATAAATGTCTCAAGCTTTGAGGGAGCGTGCAATTGGCATGCTGACTGCAGGAATGTCCACCAGAGGTGTTGCCAGAGAACTGACTGTTAATTTTTCCACCATAAGCTGCCTCCAATGTCGTTTTAGAGAATTTGGCAATACGTCCAACCGGCATCACAACCGCAGACCACGTGTAACCACGCCAGCCTAGGACCTCCACATGGTGGCGGTGGGGTTATGGTATGGGCAGGCATAAGCTACGGACAACAAACACGATTGCAGGAAGTACCAGTGACGCGCTCAATACGGAAGTGGTCCGATGAAGCGGATGCTAAATTACAGGACTGTTTCACTAGCACAGACTGGAATATGTTCTGTGATTCATCCGGTGGCATTGAGGAGTTTACCACATCAGTCATCGGCTTCATTAATAAGTGCAAAGACGCAGATGTCTCAGAATGACCTTCTTGATCCAAACCAGTCAGGTTTCAAGACTGGTCATTCAACTGAGACTGCTCTTCTCTGTGTCACGGAGGCTCTCCGCAATGCTAAAGCTAACTCTCTCTCCTCTGCTCTCGTCCTTCTAGACCTATCTGCTGCCTTTGATACTGTGAACCATCAGATCCTCCTCTCCGAGTTGGGCATCTCCGGCGCGGCTCACTCTTGGATTGCGTCCTACCTGACAGGTCGCTCCTACCAGGTGGCGTGGCGAGAATCTGTCTCCGCACCACCACTGGTGTCCCCCAGGGCTCAGTTCTAGGTCCTCTCCTATTCTCGCTATACACCAAGTCACTTGGCTCTGTCATATCTTCACATGGCCTTTCCTATCATTGCTACGCAGACGACACACAACTAATCTTCTCCTTTCCCCCTTCTGATAACCAGGTGGCGAATCGCATCTCTGCATGTCTGGCAGACATATCAGTGTGGATGACGGATCACCACCTCAAGCTGAACCTCGGCAAGACGGAGCTGCTCTTCCTCCCGGGGAAGGACTGCCCGTTCCATGATCTCGCCATCACGGTTGACAACTCCGTTGTGTCCTCCTCCCAGAGTGCAAAGAGACTTGGCGTGACCCTGGACAACACCCTGTCGTTCTCCACTAACATCAAGGCGGTGACCCGATCCTGTAGGTTCATGCTATACAACATTCGCAGAGTACGACCCTGCCTTACACAGGAAGCGGCACAGGTCCTAATCCAGGCACTTGTCATCTCCCGTCTGGATTACTGCAACTCGCTGTTGGCTGGGCTCCCTGCCTGTGCCATTAGACCCCTACAACTCATCCAGAACGCCGCAGCCCGTCTGGTGTTCGACCTTCCCAAGTTCTCTCACGTCACCCCGTTCCTCCGCACACTCCACTGGCTTCCAGTTGAAGCTCGCATCTGCTACAAGACCATGGTGCTTGCCTACGGAGCTGTGAGGGGAACGGCACCTCCTTACCTTCAGGCTCTGATCAGTCCCTACACCCAAACGAGGGCACTACGTTCATCCACCTCTGGCCTACTGGCTCCCCTACCTCTGCGGAAGCACAGTTCCCACTCAGCCCAGTCAAAACTGTTCGCTGCTCTGGCACCCCAATGGTGGAACAAGCTCCCTCACGACGCCAGGACAGCGGAGTCACTCACCACCTTCCGGAGACACTTGAAACCCCACCTCTTTAAGGAATACCTGGGATAGGATAAAGTAATCCTTCTATCCCCCCTCACCCACC
Organism: Coregonus clupeaformis; assembly: GCF_020615455.1. NCBI lineage: Eukaryota > Metazoa > Chordata > Actinopteri > Salmoniformes > Salmonidae > Coregonus > Coregonus clupeaformis. The sequence continues at coordinate 12,725,158 of NC_059209.1, forward strand.
CCCCCAAAAAAAATATATACATATATTGTAAAGTGGTTGTCCCACTGGCTATCATAAGGTGAATGCACCAATTTGTAAGTCGCTCTGGATAAGAGCGTCTGCTAAATGATGAAAATGTAAATGTAAAATGTCTCAAGTTTTGAGGGAGCGTGCAATTGGCATGCTTACTGCAGGAAAGTCCACCAGAGCTGTTGCCAGATAAATTAATGTTCATTTCTCTACCATAAACCACCTCTTAGAGAATTTGGCAGTATGTCCAACCGGCCTCACAATCACAGACCACGTGTATGGCATCGTGTGGGCGAGCGGTTTGCGAGCGTTGTGAACAGAGTGTTCCATGGTAGCGGTGGGGTTATGGTATGGGCAGGCATAAGCTACAGACAACGAACACAATTGCATTTTATCGATGGCAATTTGAATGCACAGCGATACTGTGACGAGATCCTGAGGCCCATTGTCGTGCCATTCATCCGCCGCAATCACCTCATGTATCCGCATGATAATGCACGGCCCCATGTCGCAAGGATCTGTACACAATTCCTGGAAGCTGAAAATGTCCCATTTCTTCCATGGCCTGCATACTGACCAGACATGTCACCCATTGAGCAGGTTTGGGATGCTCTGGATCGACGTGTATGACAGCATGTTCCAGTTCCCGCCAATATCCAGCAACTTCGCACAGCCATTGAAGAGGAGTGGGACAACAGATGCATATCTGTATTCCCAGTCATGTGAAATCCATAGATTAGGGCCTAATTTATTTATTTCAATTGACTGTTTTCCTTATATGAACTGTAACTCAGTAAAATCGTTGAAATTGTTGCATGTTGCGTTTAGATTATTTTTCAGTATAGTTAGTTAAATAGTTAACCAAATAGCTACCCGGACTAACTGCATTTACTCTTTTTGCACTAACTTTTTGGATTCATAACATACGCTGCTGCTACTGTTTATTATCTATCCTGTTGCCTAGTCACTTTATTCCTAGTTATGTACACATCTACCTCAATTACCTCATATCCCTCCACATCAACTCGGTACTGGTACCCCGTGTATATAGCCAAGTTATCATTACTGATTGTGTATTTTTCATTACGTGTTATTAATTTTCTATTATTTCTCTACTGGGGCCAAGCTTCCTGCCATCCAGGACCTCTATACCAGGCGGAGTCAGAGGAAGGCCCTCAAAATTGTCAAAGACTCCAGCCACCCTAGTCATAGACTGTTCTCTCTGCTACCGCACGGCAAGCGGTACCGGAGTGCCAAGTCTAGGTCCAAAAGACTTCTCAACAGCTTCTACCGCCATGCCATAAGACTCCTGAACAGCTAATCATAGCTACCCGGACTATTTGCACTGCCCCCCCCCACCCCATATTTTTACGCTGCTTCTACTCTGTTAATTATTTATGCATAGTCACTTTAACTCTACCCACATGTACATATTACTTCAACTACCTCAACTAGCCGGTGCCCCCGCACATTGACTCTGCACCGGTACCCCCCTGTATATATAGCCTCCCTACTGTTATTATATTTTACTTCTGCTCTTTTTTTCTCAACACTTTTTTGTTGTTTTATTCTACTTTTTTACAAAAAATAAATGCACTGTTGGTTAAGGGCTGTAAGTAAGCATTTCACTGTAATGTCTGCACCTGTTGTATTCGGCGCATGTGGCCAATACAATTTGATTTGATATTACCAGGTTCTGACCACTAGATAGTGCTGTTCCTACTATTATGTTATTTATTTATTTTTAATTTCCAAATCCAATGGGTGGGGGGGTCTTAAAAAAACAAAAAAACATTGGAACATGTAGGCATGTTAGGGTGGGGTGGGATGGGATTTGGAAATCTTTAAAAAATAAATAACATAATAGTGTCTAGTGGTCAGAACTTGGTACTATCAGGATGTAGAATAGGACATAAATGTAACCACTTCAATTTCTAATTTCTCAGAACATCACCAAATTCATTGGGAATACATTACATAGGATGAAGTAACAACACTCCGAGCCGCAGCTCCATACTACTTGTCAGACATAGAGAACTGATACTATATATTAGTTGTTGAAAAATGTATGCACTCACTAACTGTAAGTCGCTCTGGATAAGAGCGTCTGCTAACTGACTAAAATGTAAAATGTTGTTGGGGTGGGATGTGTTGGGTCCTTCCGTGGGTGGCTTTTGACCATTTCTTTGGATTCCTCATGTCAACTCATTAGCTAGGTTTCCATCCAATTGGCGACAGATTTTCATGTGAATATGTAAACATTTGCATAAAAACATTGTTTACATCAAATTGCCTTGTTGCGGATAAAAGGCGTGATGACTTAGTGCACATAAAAATACCTTTTGCGGTTAAATTCCCATGTACCGAATAAAGAATACAAGTTAAATGGTTTTCTATCGCATCTTCAACTCTACTGATGGTTTTCTCATGAAATAATTGCGTTATATAGCGAGTGTGCCCACTCTGGTATTGGCACCTGCGCTCTAGCTAACAGCTCGCAGATACAATGTGGGTATAGCCTATATCACAGGTGTCAAAGTCATTCCACAGAGGGCCGAGTGTCTGCGGGTTTTCGCTCCTCCCTTGTACTTGATTGATGAATTAAGGTCAATAATTAGTAAGGAACTCCCCTCACCTGGTTGTCTAGGTCTTAATTGAAAGAAGAATAAAAAAATCTGGCACGAGGCCCTCCATGGAATACGTTTGACACCCCTGGCCTACATGATGAGATTATTATGGACAAAAGTGCGAGATTGTTTTTATTTGTCAAACGGCAGCCAAGCATTGATGATCATGTCACCAGAATAAAACCCCCGATATTTATTGGAAAGGAGCATCAAGCTCATCACCTTGCACTTTCACCACCCTGTGAAGTTCATCATAACTTATTTCATCTGTAGCCTAATAAACTGCATGCTTTCACGACGAGTCGTAGTGGGAGGACCACCCAACATGTCATTGCGTGACCCCAAGTTAACTTCGATATGATGGTTGTTATATCAATATTTGCACTTAAAAGCGTTTCCACCGACATTTCTTGCATCGTTAATATTACTGACACAAAAAGATCACACCCTGTCTAGAGTATTTTGTTTTGTCGACATTTGGAAAGTTTACCGACAAATGTTCTGTTTCCTTGAGGCTTGTCATGACATTTTTTATCCAACATATTTTACACGCATAAAAAGGTTGGATGGAAACCACAGGAGGCTGCTGAGGGGAGAACGGCTCATAATAATGGCAGAACATAACGGAGCAAATGGAACAGCATCAAACACCTGGAAACCATGTGTTTGATGCATTTGTTACCATTCCACTAATTCCGCTCCAGTAATTACCACGAGCGCGTTCTCCCCAAATAAGGTGCCACCAACCTCCTGTGATGGAAACCTGGTAATTGTTAGAAAAAAGTTAGGTGCAAATCGGATGTTAGGTTCTATATTTATTGAATATTAGGCCTATATGAATCCTATAAATTAAAATGACCCGTTTGGGTACAATCAATTAGCTTAATTTCTCAGAGAAAATCTTCTCTTGTGCTTTTGGAGGTGGAACGACCCTATATGTACATATGCCATTTATGGCAAACAAGAGGCACCTTAGGATGGTAAAACTTGCTGTATGTGATCATTTATGGTTGCTGGGGTTTGACTTTGAAACAGTGGTCTTTGTGTGTCATGCTTGATCAGCTCCACCTCATCTGCAACCCTTTTACTGTTCATCAAAACCCAGGGATCTTCTTCAAATGTACATGGCACTATATTATATTATTTTATAGTATGACGAATACAATTGAACATAGCTGAATGAAATATAAAATATATTTTCTCCAAACGATGAGAGTGCGCACGGGGCTATTCTGTGTTGAGTGGTTAACAAAGAAATAGGTACTCCTATATGATTTATTTAGAGTTATTTATGTAACTTTAGTTGTGATACAAATGTTGGGCTATACAGTGCATTCGGAAAGAATTCAGGCCCCTTGACCTTTTCCACATTTTGTTACGTTACAGCCTTATTAAAAAATGGATTAAATTGTTTTCCCCCCTCATCAATCTACATACAATACTCCATAATGACAAACCAAAAACAGGTTTTTAGAATTTTTTGTAAGGTCTCACCAGAGATGTTCGATCGAGTTCAAGTCCGGGCTCTGGCTGGGCCACTCAAGGACATTCAGTGACTTGTCCCGAAGCCACTCCTGCATTGTCTTGGCTGTGTGCTTAAGGTCGTTGTCCTGTTGGAAGGTGAACATTCGCCCCAGTCGGAGGTCCTGAGCGCTCTGGAGCAGGTTTTCATCAAGGATCTCTCTGTACTTTGCTCCATTCATCTTTTACCTCGATCCTGACTAGTCTCCCAGTCCCTGCAGCTGAAAAACATCCCCACAGCATGATGCTGCCACCACCATGCTTCACGGCAGGGATGGTGACAGGTTTCCTCCAGACGTGACGCTTGGCATTCAGGCCAAAGAGTTCAATCTTGGTTTCATCTGACCAGATAATCTTGAGTCCTTTAGGTGCCTTTTGGCGAACTCCAAGCAGGCTGTCATGTGCCTTTTACTGAGGAGTGGCTTCTGTCTGGCCACTCTACCATAAAGGCCTGATTGGTGGAGTGCTGCAGAGATGGTTGTCCTTCTGGGAGGTTCTCCCATCTCCACAGTGGAACTCTGGAGCTCTGTCAGTGACCATCGAGTTCTTGGTCACCTCCCTGACCAAGGCCCTTCTCCCCCGATTAGTCAGTTTGGCCGGGCCGCCAGCTCTAGGAAGAGTCTTGGTGGTTCCAAACTTCTTCCATTTAAGAATATTGGAGGCCACTGTTCTTGGGGACCATCAATGCTGCAGAAATTTCTGTCCCTCGTCACAATCCTGTCTCGGAGCTCTACGAACAATTCATTCGACGTCATGGCTTGGTTTTTGCTCTGACATGCACTGTCAACTGTGGGACCTTATATAGACAGGTGTGTGCCTTTCCAAGTCATGTCCAATCAATTGAATTTACCACAGGTGGACTGCAATCAAGTTGTAGAAACATCAAGGATGATCAATGGAAACAATATGCACCTGAGCTCAACTTCGAGTCTCATAGCAAAGGGTCTGAATACTTATGTAAATAAGGTATTTCTGTTTTTAATTTATAATACATTTGCAAAAATTTATAAAACCCTGTTTTCGCTTTGTCATTATGGGGTATTGTGTGTAGATTGATGAGTAAAAAAACGTCATCCATTTTAGAAAAAGGCTGTAATGTAACAAAATGTGGAAAAAGGGAATACTCTCCGAATACACTGTATGTTTTGATTTTTTATAGATTCTAAGGCTGCATGATGCGACTAATGATTACTTGAAAAAAGTTGCATGAAAGGCCTGAGCTCTGTTTTGTTTTTTACGCAGGCTGTACACACTTCATCAGTCTCTCATTCACTATTTGACAAGAAGTTGATAATTCTCGAATTTCCCGACTGCAACCGCTTTGTGTGGCCGTAATGCCCTCACAAAAAAATCCATGCCTTTTGCGGCCAGTGGCCGTAGTGCCCTTGGGCTGAATATAATAGTTATAATTTCCTTCTCCCAGCTGTGTGCCGAAAAACCTCTCACTCACATGGTTCTACGACACATGATCAGGTCTTTCTCACATGCTACAAGTGAAGACAGACACATCGGGGACGCAACTACGCACGTCCTTATCCAATTCCGAGGCGCGTATTGGAAGAACTGTCCACATTTACTTTGTCAGCCAACAAGATGAGTAGGCCTAATGAACAGCAAAAGCACTAGCCTATATCAATCTACTATCCCCCATAGTACAAAAGTTGACCTATTCTATTCTGTGCGAGAAATAAATATTCCAAACAGTCTGGGACAGTTGTGGGATGCGATAGATCCCAAATTAATACAACCACTAGCATCAAAAAACCTGTTTTAAGCAATGAGCCTGACAAAACAGATGAGAACGTTTAGATAAAAATGTTGATACACTATTAGGCTATTTGTACACTTTATAAGCACAGCAATGCGCACACGGCAGTAGGCTATAAGCGTGAACGTTCCATTAGCAGGAAAACACCATTCTCAAAAGTGACCACAAATTATGCATGTAATGCTTTTATTATAAAGGTGCATTTTTATGGTGAAAAAGATCTTCCCCAATCTTGAAACTCACGCGCTGTATGTTACAGGCTCTACACTCGTAAAGCAGATTAATGTGCTTCATTTTAAGAAGTTATTTGGCCACTTTAGTTGTGATACAAACCTTATGAAAACATATAGGCCTATGGGCTAGGCTACATGAGGTGTGCGACTATGATTTGAAAAAGTCGCAAAAAAAAGGCTCTACACTCGTAAAGCGGATTAATGTGCTTCATTTTAAGAAGTTATTTGGCCACTTTAGTTGTGATACAAACCTTATATAAACATATAGGCCTATAGGCTAGGCTACATGATGTGTGCGACTATGATTCGAAAAATTCACACAAAAAAGGCATTGTTTCTTATGCTGGGCATCATTCACAAGTGATAATATATAATTCACAAGTGATAGGCTAATATTGTCACCCATCACACTATTCTTGATTTAATCTTGTCTTTACATATACTACATAATATATTTGTTTTGATTTAGAATGAACCATTGTCATGCACCTGTCTCGAAACAGGGGCAGCGGAAATATATATGTAATCTATGCACTTAAATAGCGAATGGAGGACGCTTTTCCCGTGGTTCATTTTCATGCCAGCCAAGTAGGCTATACTCCTGTTGTAAAGAGACGCAATGTGGTTAATATTAGGAAAGTTGATAAATAAATATAGTAGGTCTAGCCTATAGAAAGCTGATGGGATCCTTCTCTTTTTAATAGAGGCCATCACTCTGTTTTCTCACGCAATTGCATAGCCTATAGAAATGTTGCCCAACATGAGCTCATGGGCTCTCATGAAGTGTTTCATCAGATTTTCGATGATATTTGCATTGATGTCAGAGTGATTAGAGGGACAATCGAGTGCTGAGTACCAGGCAGTTAGCAAGTTTGGTAGGCTACTAATGACCATCAGCAGCAACAGAGCTTGGAGAAGCCTAATTACTGTGACTAAATGGTAATGTAATTTGACTGCCGTCATGACTGGTGACCGCCGGTGTGGCGGTAATACGGTCAACGTAACAGCCCTAGTAATGATAGAGTAATTATCTTTGAACGCCAATGACATTTGTGAATTGCCAAACCGGCCGTTCACAAATTCAGAGCGTTACCATGTTCCTCAGTTAATTCATCTCAACACTGAGTGCGCTCAGGATGCACGCAGAGTATAGCGTTGTTGAATCATACAAACGTTGTAACAGCAGTCAAATGACAAAAGTCAAATGACCAACGTTGCTAAGCTTGCTAGATAACCTCCTTCAATGAATGACAGAATATCTTCTCCTATACTGTATTTGGCTAAATCGAATTGATGATTATACAGATAGCAGATCAGCTCATGAATAACAGGGAGATGAAGAGTGCAAATAGTTTAAATATCAAGGTATCTTAACAGGTATTTTGACATACATAGGCGAGAGACATGCTTTGATAATGCAACCTATATATTACAGAATAAAGTTAAGAATTTTCATGCGAGACGGGAGTCAGCATTTTGGGTTTTAGTGAGATTGGGACTGGATAGGAAAACAGCCTAGGCTCTAGGACAGGGTTTCCAAAACTCGGTCCTGGGCTCCCCCAGGTGCACGTTTTGTTTTTTTCCTAGCACTACACAGTTGATTCAAATAACCAACTCATCACCAAGCTTGGATTATTTGAATCAGCTGTGTAGTGCTACTGCAAAAACCAAAACGTGCACCCAGGGGGGGCCCCAGGATCGAATTTGGGAAATCCTGCTCTAGGACAGGTGAAGATAGCATTTTCCCTCATGCCTCTCTGAATTGTTAAAAGACTTAATGTCTATGACAGAGACGCATATGTAGTGAATTGTGCATAGACCTATCAAATTTGTGACGGTCTGAAGAGACAGCTCAAAGAGGCACACATTCTTTTATTGGCTATACTGTAGAGGTTTCGTTAACCGTGTGCGATGTTTGTTCTTTGAATTTATGCTGACTTTGTGTGAAGTTAATACGCTAGGCTAAAGGCTTCCATTCAACAAGCTGTTTGGATAATGTGCCATTTTAGTTGTTTCTAATCTGATGCTGCTCATGTTGTGTATTTTGTGGAATTGCATTAGTGCCGACATTGGGGGGAAATGTTGTAATTTCCCGGGTCTTGTCATTGTATTTTTCCTCGGGAAATGTGAAGTGTTCCCGGGACAGTCCCGGTTACCCATGTGAATCCCTACAACCAACGCTTCATAGTCATAGTCCATGACCTAGCTACACTAACTAATCTCTAAGTAACCGGAGGTCACCCTCACAGGTTCTGTCACTCTCCACTTCTCCTGCTGGGGGTGCACCAGTCCGTAATCAACGCCAACCACCCACAATAAATTGCGGCCATATTATCATCCTACCTGACTTCCAAAGGAATATAAAGAAATATGTAGGATGTGACCTGCAGGACTTTTTTTTTTTTTACATTTCCATTTTAGTCATTTAGCAGACACTCTTATCCAGAGCGACTTACAGTTAGTGAGTGCATACATTACTTTATTTTATTTTTCATACTGGCCCCCCGTGGGAATCTAACCCACAACCCTGGCGTTGCAAACGCCATGCTCTACCAACTGAGCTACATCCCTGACGGCCATTCCCTACCCTACCCTGGACCAATTGTGCGCCGACCCATGGGTCTTTTGCCACATTCAACATAAGAAACTCCACCCACAGGCTAATTAGGCGTTGGAAAGATCTAAAGACAAGTGTGTTCGTGACAGCCCTTTCACAGACTTTCCCTCACAACCAGACAACCAACCATTCCCCAGTGTCATTCAGGCTGCGATAACATTTGGTATGCAAGCTGCATCTGCTGACTGCCTATAGCGAACCGTAGAAATGGAAACTGATCACCCCACAGCCCCAATACCCCGCCAGTCATACAAGAAGGATACTACCCTTGTCGCTGCAGCTTGCCCAGAATGACCAGTTAGCTGGTCAGGTACCAGAACTACGACCACAACTTGCTACTTTGTCTCCTCACCCTTTATTAAAGACACAATAATTTCCTAGTCACCTCAAAGACTTTGAATCAACCTTGTACACTTCGTTTTAGTGGGTACTAGAGTAGCTGAGTGTTGTATTATGGTTGCTTTCCTGTAACTTGGTTACGCTACTATGTGTTTGTGTCGTGAAAGGCTTGTTATTATATTGTGTAGAATTACCCATTGTTGATATGCTGTAAGTCTGTGAATGAGATTAAAAAATAAAACACATTGAAGTTGGCTTCGGCTATTCAAAAAAAGAGGCATGGCAGTGCCACTCATAGTTAGATATACCAAGAGCCTTATGAAACCATTTTAAAGATAGAATAACACAATACAAAATGAACAAGGGCTACTTAAGTGCAGGTGAAGGTGTTGGAGTGTAATCTTGTTGGCCATATTGGATTCAGAATAAAATGTATTCACACCAACAGTCTTTATAGGCATAATTTTTGTAAACAATTATTTAAAAAATGCCTCATTTACAAAATTCATATTTACAGGTGATTTAACCTCCATCAAATGTTATTATTGCAGCCATATTGAATTTTGGATGGCATATTGGATTTGAGGCAAAATATAAAGATAATCTCTGATGGCCCCCTGATTTAATTGCAATACTAGGGGCTAAAAGATACAAAATCCTTTAAGGAACATTGAACCCCAAAAACTTTAATTTCGATGTCTGAGCCCACTTGTTTTCCTTAGAGCCAATTACAATAGTCACAACATTAAAAAAAATGTGTAGCCTAACTGTTTGCATTTTTGTCAGGCAGGAGCATACAGCACTGAATGACCATACAGTACTGAATGAGAGCAAGTTCATAGTTGATATTTCCACCTATTGTATCTGTGTGTTTACAGGTCTATATTTCCAAGATGCATGAAGACATCCTAATGCTGTTTGTTTATGTATGTAGGGCAGACAGCTGACTACTTGTATTACAAGTTGGAGCAATATCAGAGCTTGCAATATTGGGTTACATGACTTTATGTGGCCCACCCCCTCCAGTCAGGCATTATTCTGCACTTTTTGAGTTTGGTGGGGGTGGGGGGGATGGGGTTCTTTAGAGCAGATTACAATAGCCACAACAAAACAAAACAAAAACAAAAAAAACATGTTACTGTATGTATTTTTATCAGGCAGGACCATATAGCACTGTTTGAGTTAAGGGGGTTTGTCAAAATATCTATCAATTTAACCACTTTTGCAGTAAAATATTTTCACACAACCATGCGCTTCATATATGAGACCTTAGAGATATGGAAAAACATGGTTTATTTTACCTCGGGTAGGGATATAAAAAAAGTGGGAGCCTTGCCACTAGCCTAATAGGCTGTCTTTCCTGAAAATGTATAAACAATAGGGATTTACCAAAATAATCCAGATAGGAACGGAAATGACTGTTTAGTAGACTAGAATTAGCCCCACCCCCTTCAGACATGGCTTTTCAAAGATGATTTACCTACAGGTAACATTGAAACAATGTGTATCTGTCTCATTGCCTCGACCTAACTATACTTTTATTTAACAGACATGGAAAGCAGTTATAGATAAGTAAATCTACTCAATATTCTCTGGAGTGACCCAAGAATATATAGGATTGCCATTTATACAATGAATAAAGTCAAAGGGAGGAACTGCTTGCTTGCTGCTGCACATCTCCCCTCACATGTAAACACATGTGCATCTTAAAGCACTGATTCGCTTGATTGTCAAATAGGTGGATTGACTGGATTCTAACAATGTCAGCCATGTTGAACTAGCAGTATATACAAACCCCGCATCAGTGTGCAAAAACGGCGCAAGCGAACAAAGGAAGGGAAAGTATATGGTCTGTCTGACATGCATTCGAAATGCAAACAACAAACCAGGTTTATACACAAATGTCCCATGCACACGCATACCTCCCATTGAACTAGTGGTCGTCTGAGTCCATGCATTTAATAACCAAACGAGTGATTAGTTTGGGGGCTGCTTACCCGATGAATTGTAAATCTAATTAATTGGTCCCCTCTCGCTTTTCCTCCAGCTCCGTTTGCATGCAACCCTAAAGCTATGACCAAATCCACCGCTGTGAAGCAGGCAACAATAATTAAGTACTTCCGGGTCACGGATTTTTGGAATCCTTTAGAATAAGAGTCCTGTCCCGTATACTTCGTAAATTAATAATTAGGGTGAAAATGATGGAAAATGTCCACAACTATCTATATATTTTATACTAGTTATTATACAAAGAAACATTTAAAGTATTCTTATGAGATATTATGTGATTTCTTTCAAACCTAAAATGGTCAACAATGTTTTTTGTGTGTGTACTATCATTTATTGCGGCATACACAATTTGCTGTACATTGTGTCGCAGTAAAAGGGGGGTCCATTCTACTCAGGAGCACTTCTAGTTTCCAAATCCACAGAGTTTACACCCAGAGGAGCGTCGCTGCTCCTTCTGCGACCCTTAAAGAGTGGCCAATCATCTTAAATAAAATGTTTTTCATATTGGACAAACATATTGCACCGTACAACATTTTCTGTATGTTATGTCGCAGTAAAAGGTTTGTCCATTCTACTCAGGAGCACTCTAGTTTCCAAATCCACATAGTTTACACCCCAAGGAGTGTCGCTGTTCATTCTACGTCCCTTAAAGCAACTGTACAAAAGTGCAGACTGGACCATTGTTTTATGGACACAAACAATCAATAGTTTTTCCTAGCAACACTTCCTATGATCTAGCTTTTTGTTCAAACATATCTGTTTTGTAGTCTAGGGACTCTAGTCAGTAGACTGGACCCTGGTTTTATGGACACACAATCGATATTTTTTCTGTAAAGTGCTATATTTGTACCGTATAGTGTCCAGGCACCCCACATTAAGCTGTTTGACCACAGTAAAAGTCCAGAAACACTTCATATGACCTAACTTTTTGTTCAAACTCATCTTTTTTGTACATATAATTGTGTACGGTGCGATATGTGTGTCCAATATGAAAAATGGATTGGATTTAGGCTGATAGGCCACTCTTTAAGGGCCGCAGAAGGAGCAGCGACGCTCCTCTGGGTGTAAACTCTGTGGATTTGGAAACTAGAAGTGCTCCGGAGTAGAATGGACCCCCTTTTACTGCGACACAACATACAAAAAATTGTGTACAGTGCAATATGTATGTCCAATATAAAAATAAAAAAAGATTTAAGCTGATATGCCTCTCTTTAAGGGCTGTACGCGCACGACCCACGTGGAGTTCCAGGTCTTCGGTAGCCTCTGGAACTGCCGTTCTGCGGCCAACAAGGCAGAGTTCATCTCAGCCTATGCCACTGTTACGTTCTCCCCTCGGGTGTAGTTCGTCTGAGGAGGAGACGTAAATGCCTGTGCCTGCGCACGCAAGGTAAACTAGATGGATGGGGAAGAAATGTGGGGAGTAATGAAGTAAAATAACCAGACAACAACCAGATCTCAAGGTTAGCCCTCAGGGGACGTTTAGTAAGGTACTTAAACAAAATATACAACAACCATAAAAAACCGTAAGCAAACCTCAACTCAATCAAACAAACCAGGGAAGGTAAGAGAAGGGAATATTTGGGAACGGGGTCCAATTAATGAAAATAAACAAAAGGTTCTACACACCTAAACCTTCCAATTACACTCTAAACCTAACCCACTTTCCTGCCTGTTTACCAAAAAATACAGGGGTGACACCCGCCCGGCTAACCTAGTGTATAAAACAATGGGTTATCTACGTGGGAATGTACACCCATGGGCAGATATACCTTTCCCTTCTCCAGGACCTAGGTAGGGTGGAGTACATCAGGAGGACAGGCTGGAACACAAACAAAGATAAATTAACACAACCAATACCCAAACAACAAGTGTCCTCTCCCCCCCCCCCTTCGAGCTCACACGGCAAACAGGTATACTCTCGTCAATCATCTACAGCTGCCAGAACTCCGGACCGAAGCCACGCCCACCATCGTCAGCCACAACTCAGCACACCTGTAATCCACAGAACACACAAACACACTACAAAGGGAAATGGGGAGAAAGAAAAACACGTCACACGTAACAGCCACCCTCCAGTCCCTCGACTTGTTGGCGCTGACGGAAACATGGATTACCACAGAAAACACTGCTACTCCTACTGCTCTTTCCTCGTCTGATCGTGTGTTCTCGCATACCCCGAGAGCATCTGGTCATCGCAGCGGTGGCACAGGAATCCTCATCTCTCCCAAGTGGACATTCTCTCTTTTCCCCCTGACCCATCTGTCTATCTCCTCATTTGAATTCCATGCTGTCACAGTTACTAGCCCATTCAAGCTTAACATCCTTGTCATTTATCGCCCTCCAGGTTCCCTTGGAGAGTTCATCAATGAGCTTGACGCCTTGATAAGTTCCTTTCCTGAGGATGGCTCACCCCTCACCGTTCTGGGTGACTTTAACCTCCCTACGTCTGCCTTTGACTCATTTCTCTCTGCCTCCTTCTTTCCACTCCTTTCCTCTTTTGACCTCACCCTCACACCGTCCCCCCCTACTCACAAGGCAGGCAATACACTTGACCTCATCTTTACTAGATGCTGTTCTTCTACTAATCTCACTGCAACTCCCCTCCAAGTCTCCGACCACTACTTCGTATCCTTTTCTCTCTCGCTCTCCTCCAACACTACTCACTCTGCCCCTACTCAGATGGTAATGTGCTGTCGCAACCTTCGCTCTCTCTCTCCCGCTACTCTCTCCTCTTCCATCCTATCATCTCTTCCCTCTGCTAAATCCTTCTCCCTCCAATCTCCTGATTCTGCCTCCTCAACCCTCCTCTCCTCTCTCTCTGAATCTTTTGACTCTCTATGTCCCCTATCCTCCCGGCCGGCTCGGTCCTCCCCTCCTGCTCCGTGGCTTGACGATTCATTGCGAGCTCACAGAACAGGCCTCCAGGCAGCCGAGCGGAAATGGAAGAAAACTAGACTCCCTGCGGACCTGTCATCTTTCCACTCCCTCCTCTCTACATTCTCTTTCTCCGTTTCTGCTGCTAAAGCCACTTTCTACCACTCTAAATGTCAAGCCTCTGCCTCTAACCCTAGGAAGCTCTTTGCCACCTTCTCCTCCCTGCTGTATCCTCCTCCTCCTCCCCCTCCCTCCTCCCTCTCTGTGGATGACTTGGTCAACCATTTTGAAAAGAAGGTTGACGACATCCGATCCTCATTTATTAAGTCAAATGACACCGTTGGTCCTGCTCACACTGCCCTACCCTATGCTTTGACTTCTTTCTCCCCTCTCTCTCCAGATGAAATCTTGCGACTTGTGACAGCCGGCCGCCCAACAACCTGCCTGCTTGACCCTATCCCCTCCTCTCTTCTCCAGACCATTTCCGGAGACCTTCTCCCTTACCTCACCTCGCTCATCAACTCATCCTTGTCCGCTGGCTATGTCCCTTTCATCTTCAAGAAAGCGAGAGTTGCACCCCTCCTCAAAAAACCTACACTCAATCCCTCCGATGTCAACAACTACAGACCAGTATCCCTTCTTTCTTTGCTGCCTTTGATACTGTGAACCATCAGATCCTCCTCTCCACCCTCTCCGAGTTGGGCATCTCCGGCGTGGCTCACTCTTGGATTGCGTCCTATCTGACAGGTCGCTCCTACCAGGTGGCGTGGCGAGAATCTGTCTCCGCACCACGTGCTCTCACCACTGGTGTCCCCCAGTGGTCCTCTGTAGCTCAGCTGGTAGAGCACGGCGCTTGTAAAGCCAAGGTAGTGGGTTCGATCCCCGGGACCACCCATACACAAAAAACAATGTATGCACGCATGACTGTAAGTCGCTTTGGATAAAAGCGTCTGCTAAATGGCATATTATATTATATTATATTATATTATTATTATATTATTATTCTAGGCCCTCTCCTATTCTCTCTATACACCAAGTCACTTGGCTCTGTCATATCCTCACATGGTCTCTCCTATCATTGCTACGCAGACGACACACAATTAATCTTCTCCTTTCCCCCTTCTGATAACCAAGTGGCGAATCGCATCTCTGCATGTCTGGCAGACATATCAGTGTGGATGTCGGATCACCACCTCAAGCTGAACCTCGGCAAGACGGAGCTGCTCTTCCTCCCGGGGAAGGACTGCCCGCTCCATGATCTTGCCATCACGGTTGACAACTCTGTTGTGTCCTCCTCCCAGAGTGCAAAGAACCTTGGCGTGACCCTGGACAACACCCTGTCGTTCTCCGCTAACATCAAAGCGGTGACTCGATCCTGTAGGTTCATGCTCTACAACATTCGCAGAGTACGACCCTACCTTACATAGGAAGCGGCACAGTTCCTAATCCAGGCACTTGTCATCTCCCGTCTGGATTACTGCAACTCGCTGTTGGCTGGGCTCCCTGCCTGTGCCATTAAACCCCTACAACTCACCCAGAACGCTGCAGCCCGTCTGGTGTTCAACCTTCCCAAGTTCTCTCACGTCACCCCGCTCCTCTGCACACTCCACTGGCTTCCAATTGAAGCTCGCATCTGCTACAAGACCATGGTGCTTGCCTACGGAGCTGTGAGGGGAACGGCACCTTCTTACCTTCGGGCTCTGATCAGTCCCTACACCCAAACGAGGGCATTGCGTTCTTCCACCTCTGGCCTGCTGGTCCCCCTACCTCTGCGGAAGCACAGTTCCCGCTCAGCCCAGTCAAAACTGTTCGCTGCTCTGTCACCCCAATGGTGGAACAACCTCCCTCACGATGCCAGGACAGCGGAGTCACTGACCACATTCCGGAGACACTTGAAACCCTACCTCTTTAAGGAATACCTGGGATAGTATAAAAGTAATCCTTCTATCCCCCCCCACCCCATCCCCACAAAAAGATATATATATAAAAAAAAGATTTATTTATATATATATATATATATATATATATATATATATATATATATATATATATATATATAAATCAAAAGAAAAGAAAAAACGACAATAATATAAATAAAAATTAAAATATAAAAAATAACAACAACAATATATATATATATATAAAACAAATTAAAATTGAAAACATACTCTAAAAAAAAGACATTTAAAAAAGGAAAAACTATAAAAAAGATAACAAAAAAAACATTAAATAGAAATATAAAAAAATAAATTGGTAAAGTGGATGTCCCACTGGCTATCATAAGGTGAATGCACCAATTTGTAAGTCGCTCTGGATAAGAGCGTCTGTTAAATGACGTAAATGTAAATGTAAAATGAGCAGTGACGCTCCTTGGGGTGTAAACTGTTTGGATTTGGAAAGTAGAAGTGCTCCTGAGTAGAATGGACCCCCCTTTTACTTCGACATAATGTACAGGGAATTATGTACGGTGCAATATGTATGTCCAATTTGAAAAACTGATTGGATTTAAACTGATAGGCCACTCTTTAAGGGCTGCAGAATGAGCGGCGACGCTCCTTGGGTTGCAAACTCTGTGGATTTGGAGTAGATGGATTTTGCTCTGTGGATTTGCTCTTGAGAAGAATGGGTTAAGGTTAGGTTTAAAATCTCATTTTAAGAAGAGACATTTTAGAAATAGGCGGGGTTTATGACTTTGGGCTTGTGGTAACTAGGGACGACTGAGGTACTGAGTCCCGCCTATCCCCCTTTCTACCAAATAGTGATCTGGAAATGTGGATGGGGGACGTGGGAAGCTCGGTCTTCCTGCTAAATAGTGGGTTATTTGACGTCAAACTGCACATGCGCGGACATTCATGAAAGCCTTCACATCCCTCTCCACACACACACACATACAATGTACTGTAATTTTATAAGTAGGCAAACTTTCCACCTAATTACAGCGACCTGAGTATAACAACAATCTAGTTGGACTGACAGTTGTAAGGACTCTGGTTTGAGTTAGAGTCCCAGTTAGAGTCATTCTCGTTCACCAGCCGGCATGTGGTAGCAATTGAGCCTGGGGATGAGGTAACAGTTCAGGGTAACCAGTCGAAGTCGCTACATTGATGTCAGAGTGGGATTGCACCCGGGTGCGGCCATCGAGGGAGTGTTCTAATAATATGGGCACGGGGTATGAGAGTGAAACACAGGAATGCACTCTCCAAAGGAAGGGAGTGGTGTAGCGAATAGCCACCTTATTACAAAATCTAGCATCTAGGACATTTGGACCTTGATCTTGGCGTGGGACTGACAGTTGCAGGACACAGGTTTGAATCCCTGTCTGGTCTACCCCTTGAATTCCCTACAATAGTAAAATAAAATCCTCAGTATTCTATCATGTTTACTTTTTGTAGTAATCGAGGTTCGGATCTTTTGGTGTGACGCAGTGGCGTCTACACATTTTGCCATGGGGCAGAAAGGAAAATGTACAGTTTTAGCGCTAATCTCATGCTATTCTACACATTTTGCAACGAGGCTGAGAGAATTTTGCATTTTTAAAGCTAACTTCCTGTAATTCAATTTTTTTTGGACATGGCTTATGATGTGTTCATATCCTATCTGGGGAGAGGATGACCATAGAGATCCTATTAAATTACTAGAGGGGCTATGTCATAAACCCTCGAAGTTCCAGAATGGAGTGAAAATGGCAGCCATATTGGTCTAATTGATAAAAAAATTTAAAAAAATAGACAAAATGTTTAAAAAATGTAGAATCTTTGTAAATTACATCATCGGTAGGACTGGTGGAGTTGTGTCGCACATGCAGCTAACAAAAACATATGGAAATGTCTGCTGCAGGCCACAAATGTGCATGTGTCTGCTCAAACGGTCAGAAACAGACTCCATGAGGGTGGTATTAGGGCCGGACGTCCACAGGTGGGGGTTGTGCTTACAGCCCAACACCGTGCAGGACATTTGGCATTTGCCAGAGAACACCAAGATTGGCAAATTCGACACTGGCGCCCTGTGCTCTTCACAGATGAAAGCAGGTTCACACTGAGCACATGTGACAGACGTGACAGAGTCTGGAGACGTTCTGCTGCCTGCAACATCCTCCAGCATGACCGGTTTGGCGGTGGGTCAGTCATGGTGTGGGGTGGCATTTCTTTGGGGGGGCCGCACAGCCCTCCATGTGCTCGCCAGAGGTAGCCTGACTGCCATTAGGTACCGAGATGAGATCCTCAGACCCCTTGTGAGACCATATGCTGGTGCGGTTGGCCCTGGGTTCCTCCTAATGCAAGACAATGCTAGACCTCATGTGGCTGGAGTGTGTCAGCAGTTCCTGCAAGAGGAAGGCATTGATGCTATGGACTGGCCCGCCCGTTCCCCAGACCTGAATCCAATTGAGCACATCTGGGACATCATGTCTCGCTCCATCCACCAACGCCACGTTGCACCACAGACTGTCCAGGAATTGGCGGATGCTTTAGTCCAGGTCTGGGAGGAGATCCCTCAGGAGACCATCCGCCACCTCATCAGGAGCATGCCCAGGCATTGTATGGAGGTCATACAGGCACGTAGAGGCCACACACACTACTGAGCCTCATTTTGACTTGTTTTAAGGACATTACATCAAAGTTGGATCAGCCTGTAGTGTGGTTTTCCACTTTAATTTTGAGGGTGACTCCAAATCCAGACCTCCATGGGTTGATAAAATTAAATTCCATTGATCATTTTTGTGTGATTTTGTTGTCAGAACATTCAACTATGTAAAGAAAAAAAGTATTTAATAATATTATTTCATTCATTCAGATCTAGGATGTGTTATTTTAGTGTTCCCTTAATTTTTTTGAGTAGTGTATATATATATATATATATATATATATATACAGTGGGGAGAACAAGTATTTGATACACTGCCGATTTTGCAGGTTTTCCTACTTACAAAGCATGTAGAGGTCTGTAATTTTTTTTATCATAGGTACACTACAACTGTGCGAGACGGAATCTAAAACAAAAATCCAGAAAATCACATTGTATGATTTTTAAGTAATTAATTTGCATTTTATTGCATGACATAAGTATTTGATACATCAGAAAAGCAGAACTTAATATTTGGTACAGAAACCTTTGTTTGCAATTACAGAGATCATATGTTTCCTGTAGGTCTTGGTTTCGGGGCTGTCGCTGGGCAATACGGACTTTCAGCTCCCTCCAAAGATTTTCTATTGGGTTCAGGTCTGGAGACTGGCTAGGCCACTCCAGGACCTTGAGATGCTTCTTACGGAGCCACTCCTTAGTTGCCCTGGCTGTGTGTTTTGGGTCATTGTCATGCTGGAAGACCCAGCCACGACCCATCTTCAATGCTCTTACTGAGGGAAGGAGGTTGTTGGCCAAGATCTTGCGATACATGGCCCCATCCATCCTCCCCTCAATACGGTGCAGTCGTCCTGTCCCCTTTGCAGAAAAGCATCCCCAAAGAATGATGTTTCCACCTCCATGCTTCACGGTTGGGATGGTGTTCTTGGGGTTGTCCTCATCCTTCTTCTTCCTCCAAACACAGCGAGTGGAGTTTAGACCAAAAAGCTATATTTTTGTCTCATCAGACCACATGACCTTCTCCCATTCCTCCTCTGGATCATCCAGATGGTCATTGGCAAACTTCAGACGGGCCTGGACATGCGCTGCTTGAGCAGGGGGACCTTGCGTGCGCTGCAGGATTTTAATCCATGACGGCGTAGTGTGTTACTAATGGTTTTCTTTGAGACTGTGGTCCCAGCTCTCTTCAGGTCATTGACCAGGTCCTGCCGTGTAGTTCTGGGCTGATCCCTCACCTTCCTCATGATCATTGATGCCCCACGAGGTGGGATCTTGCATGGAGCCCCAGACCGAGGGTGATTGACTGTCATCTTGAATTTCTTCAATTTTCTAATAATTGCGCCAACAGTTGTTGCCTTCTCACCAAGCTGCTTGCCTATTGTCCTGTAGCCCATCCCAGCCTTGTGCAGGTCTACAATTTTATCCCTCATGTCCTTACACAGCTCTCTGGTCTTGGCCATTGTGGAGAGGTTGGAGTCTGTTTGAGTTTGTGGACAGGTGTCTTTTATACAGGTAACGAGTTCAAACAGGTGCAGTTAATACAGGTAATGAGTGGAGAACAGGAGGGCTTCTTAAAGAAAAACTAACAGGTCTGTGAGAGCCGGAATTCTTACTAGTTGGTAGGTGATCAAATACTTATGTCATGCAATAAAATGCAAATTAATTACTTAGAAATCATACAATGTGATTTTCTGGATTTTTGTTTTAGATTCCGTCTCTCACAGCTGAAGTGTATCTATTATAAAAATGACAGACCTCTACATGCTTTGTAAGTAGGAAAACCTGCAAAATCGGCAGTGTATCAAATACTTGTTCTCCCCACTGTATATATATATATTTGAAGTGAAGCAGACAATTACATTGATGGAAGTTACAATCTATCTGCAATATTAAAGCTGATCTACCGCCTAAATAAAACAAAGAAAAAGAAAAAGAAAAAAAGTAAGCTCAGGAATATATTTTTCTACATGTATTTAACCCCTTATTTTTGGCACTAAACCGTCTCCACATATATACTCAGCAAATAAAGAAACGTCCTCTCACTGTCAACTGCGTTTATTTTCAGCAAACTTTACATGTGTAAATATTTGTATGAACATAACAGGATTCAACAACTGAGACATAAACTGAACAAGTTCCAAAGACATGTGACTAACAGAAATTGAATAATGTGTCCCTGAACAAAGGGGGGAGGTCAAAATCAAAAGTAACAGTCCTTATCTGGTGTGGCCACCAGTTGCATTAAGTACTGCAGTGCATCTCCTCCTCATGGACTGCACCAGACTTGCAAGTTCTTGCTGTGAGATGTTACCCCACTCTTCCACCAAGGCACCTTTAAGTTCCCTGACATTTCTGGGCGGAATGGCCCTAGCCCTCACCCTCCGATCCAACAGGTCCCAGACATGCTCAATTGGATTGAGATCCGGGCTCTTCGCTGGCCATGGCAGAACACTGACATTCCTGTCTTGCAGGAAATCACGCACAGAACGAACAGTATTGCTGGTGGCATTGTCATGCTGGAGGGTCATGTCAGGATGAGCCTGCAGGAAAGGTACCACATGAGGGAGGAGGATGTCTTCCCTGTAACGCACAGCGTTGAGATTGCCTGCAATGACAACAAGCTCAGTCCCGATGATGCTGTGACACACCGCCCCAGACCATGACGGACCCTCCACCTTCAAATCGATCCCGCTCCAGAGTACAGGCCTCGGTGTAACGCTCATTCCTTCGATGATAAACGCGAATCCAACCATCACCCCTGGTGAGACAAAACCGCGACTCGTCAGTGAAGAGCACTTTTTGCCAGTCCTGTCTGGTCCAGCGACGGTGGGTTTGTGCCCATAGGCGACGTTGTTGCCAGTGATGTCTGGTGAGGACCTGCCTTACAACAGGCCTACAAGTCCTCAGTCCAGCCTCTCTCAGCCTATTGCGGACAGTCTGAGCACTGATGGAGGGATTGTGCATTCCTGCTGTAACTCGGGCAGTTATTGTTGCCATCCTGTACCTGTCCCGCAGGTGTGATGTTTAGATGTACCGATCCTGTGCAGGTGTTGTTACACGTGGTCTGCCACTGCGAGGACGATCAGCTGTCCGTCCTGTCTCCCTGTAGCGCTGTCTTAGCCGTCTCACAGTACGGACATGGCAATTTATTGCCCTGGCCACATCTGCAGTCCTCATGCCTCCTTGCAGCATGCCTAAGGCACGTTCACGCAGATGAGCAGGGACCCTGGGCATCTTTCTTTTGGTATTTTTCAGAGTCAGTAGAAAGGCCTCTTTAGTGTCCTAAGTTTTCATAACTGTGACCTTAATTGCCTACCGTCTGTAAGTTGTTAGTGTCTTAACGACCGTTCCACAGGTGCATGTTCATTATTTGTTTATGGTTCATTGAACAAGCATGGGTGTCACGTCTTCCTCCGAAGCTGCCTCCCCTTCTTGTTCGGGCAGGCTTCGGCGTTCGTCGTCACTGGCCTACTAGCCACTGCCGCTCCATATCTCATTATTCCATTTGTCTTGTCTTGTCAATTACACACCTGGTTCATATCCCCTCATTAGTACATGTATAAGTGTTCCCTCTGCCCCCCTTGTCCTTGTGGGTGACTGTTATTTGTGAGTTGAGTGTAGCTCGGTTGAGCTACCCGTACCTTGTATTTCCGGGGATATTGTTCCCCGTGTGCCTGTATTTTGTTGACGCTATCCAGCGTAACTGTGTCCTACTGAATAAACTCTGTATTCAGTGATTTACCCTCCTGTGCCTGACTCCTTCAAATCACACTCTCACAGAATCACCCACCCGTAACTATGGAGTCAGCGGGAGAGGAGCGCATGCCTGGAGCATTCCACGATGCTGGCCAGCTTGGGGGAAGCGATGGATCGGGTTCTTCAGGTCGTCCAATGCCTTGAGAGGAGAGGACCCGATCTGTCGAGACCAGCTGGTCCACCGGATCCAGCCACCCACACCCCAGCACCCGGAGGGATCCAGATATCCCAACCACGGGAGTTCGACGGGACGGCGGCGCTCTGCCAAGGATTTCTCCTCCAACTGGAGCTCTATTTCTCCAGCATCAGGCCGGCTCATCGGAGCGGGAGAAGGTGTCCGCCCTCATCACCTGCCTCTCGGGAAAGCCCTGGAGTGGGCCAACGCGGTGTGGAACGAAGGAGGAGCTGTGTTGGAGAACTACGAGGAGTTCGCTCGCCTCTTTCACCCACCCCAAGGTCGAGAGGCGGGCAAGCGGCTGGACCACCTGAGGCAGGGGACGAGGACCGCGCAGGACTTCGCTTTGGAGTTTCAGACTCTGGCAGCGGGGTCCGTGTGGAACGAGCGGGCCCTTATCGACCATTTCCGGTGCCATCTGCGGGAGAACGTCTGACGGGAGCTAGCTTGCCGGGACACCATATTGTCTTTCACGCAACTGGTGGACATGGCCATCCGTTTGGACAACCTGCTGGCAGCCAGAGGACGTCCTGGAAGGGGTCTGCTCGTTCCCACCCCGGCCAACTCGGATCTCGAGCTGATGGAGCTGGGTGGAGCCGCCATCCGAGAGAGCAGAGGAAGACAGCGACAGTACACCACACGGAGTCGTCAACGCTCTTTTGGGTCTGGAGGCGGTAGGCAGGGCACTCTCGCATCACCCTAGGTATCGAATACCCACACTCGTTCAGAGCCCTCTGCTGCGCACTGTACTCTACCCATCGACTTTCCCGATCACATTGTAGTTCCCCAGTGTAAGGCGCTAGTCGATTCAGGCGCAGCTGGGAACTTTATGGACAGGGCATTCTCACGCCGTCTAGGTATTTCATTGGTTCCCCCGGTCCGGGTTTGTTCAGGAAGTTACTGCACCAGTCACCATGATTACCCAAGAGACTCATTGTGAGCAGATCACTTTTTTTTATTGAGTCCCCTGTTTTCCCTGTGATATTAGGTATCCATTGGTTAGGACTCCACAACCCCACCTTCTCATGGCCGCAGAGGGTTCTCACAGGGTGGTCGCAAGAGTGTCAGGGTAGGTGTCTAGGTATTTCCGTTGGTGCAACCCCGGTGGAAAGTCCAGACAGTACCTCCACCGTGCGCATTCCCCCGAATACCTCGATTTGGTGCTCGCGTTTTCAAAGACGCAGGCTACCAAGTTACCACCTCATCAGGCGGGGGATTGCGCGATAAACCTCAGAGTAGACGCTGTACCTCCCAGGAGTCATGTGTACCCCCTGTCGCAGGCTGATACGGCGGCTATGGAAACATACGTCACCGAGTCTCTGCGCCAGGGGTATATACGTCCCTCCACTTCACCCGCCTCCTTGAGTTTCTTCTTTGTAAAGAAGAAAGACGGCGGTCTGCGCCCTTGAATTGATTATCGACCACTGAACAAGGAGACGATGAGGTTTAGTTATCCTCTCCCTGTCACGGATGCCGCCGAGGCTGCTCCTCCTCCTTGCTCGGGCAGGCTTCGGCGTTCGTCGTCCCCGGAGTACTAGCTACTACCGCTTGATGTTTTCGATGTTTGTTTTGTCATGTCTAGTTGGTGCACCTGTTTCGTATTCTGTATTGATTATGTCACCTATAAGTTCCCCTGTGTTATGTTTGCATTTGTATGTTATTGTCCGCTTGTCTTTAATGTATTGGTTCGGTACCTTGGCTATTCGTGTTGATTACGCACTCCGCTTATTTGTTCGCCTCTTGTGTTTTGAGGCCGTTTATTTTTGTGCGTATAGAGTTTATTAGTAAAGTCGTCTTGATTTATCCTCTGTGTCCTGCGCTTGACTTCACCACCGCATCCACATCAGCATTACTGACAGAATAACATACCACCCATGGAGTCAGCAGGCGCAGCGGCGGTGACCGAGTCACTGGAGGATCGGGTCAGCAGCCAGGACGCCATGATCCAGCGACTCGGCTCCGCCATGCAAGACGTGATGGACACCCTGCGCCGATTGGATAGAGGAGGCTTGCCCACACCTCCTCCTACCTTACCACCACCATCGGCCAGCCCCATCATACCAGCTCCGGAGTCCAGTGGGATTCGGCTCTCACTCCCGAGGGCATATGATGGCACCGCAGCCGGGTGTCAGGGGTTCCTACTTCAAGTGGAACTCTACCTGGCAACCATACACCCGGCGCCCTCGGGATACGAGAGCGTTTCCGCCCTCATCTCCTGTCTATCCGGCAAGGCTTTGGAGTGGGCCAATGCCGAATGGAGGGGAATAGACGCCGCCACCATCAGCTACGCGGAGTTCTCCCGCCGCTTCAGGGCTGTGTTCGATCATCCCCCAGAGGGTAAAGCGGCGGGGGAGCGACTGTTCCACCTCCGACAGGGGAAGAGGAGCGCACAGGAGTTCGCCCTGGACTTCCGGACTCTAGCGGCGGATGCGGGGTGGAATGAGAGGGCCCTCATCGACCACTATCGGTGCAGCCTGCGAGAGGACGTTCAACGAGAGTTGGCCTGCAGGGACACCAATCTAACCTTCGATCAGTTGGTGGACATGTCAATCCGTCTGGATACCCTGCTGGCTATCCGCGGACGTCCGGAGTTGGGGCCGTCCATTCCATCCCCCAGCACCTCCGAGCCGAGCCCTATGGAGCTCGGGGGTGCTGGCGCTAGAGAGAGGAGGAGAGAGATCCGGAGGGAGGCCGTCCCCTGCACCAACTGTGGCCGTAGAGGACACACTGCGGTTCGGTGCTGGGGAGGGTCTCCAGGGGATCGAGGCAACAGGTCCCGCACTGGGGATCATTCCAGGTGAGTAGGCACCCAACTCACCCAGAGCTCTCTGTTGTTCACCTGTGTATGTGGCGGCAGGTGGCTTAGTGGGTAAGAGCGTTGTGCCAGTAACCGAAAGGTCGCTGGTTCTAATCCCCAAGCCGACTAGGTGAAAAATCTGTCGATGTGCCCTTGAGCATGGCACTTAACCCTAATTGCTCCTGTAAGTCGCTCTGGATAAGAGCGTCTGCTAAATGACTAAAATGTAAATGTAAATGTATACCAGTAGTCTTCCCCCAGGTTGCATCTCATTCCCAGCATAAGGCGCTAGTCGATTCAGGCGCAGCTGGGAATTTTATTGATCGTAGTTTTTGTGTTAAGTTAGGGATTCCCCTCCTACCAGTAGATGTGCCTTTTCCTATTCATGCCCTAGATAGCCGTCCGTTGGGATCTGGGTTGATTAGGGAGGTCACAGCGCCACTAAAGATGAAGGCGCAGGGGGGTCATGAGGAGATCATTCAGTTATATCTGATCGACTCTCCTGCGTATCCCGTGGTGCTTCCTTGGTTAATCGCCCATGACCCCACCATTTTGTGGCAACAGAGGGCTCTCAAGGAGTGGTCTGACCAGTGTGTTGGGAGATGTCTAGGTGTTTCCGTAGGGGCGACCACGGTGGAAAGTCCGAACCAATTGCCCGCACTGCACATTCCTCCTGAGTATTATGATTTGGCACTCGTGTTCAGCAAGACTAGGGCGACGCGATTGCCACCTCATAGACAGGGGGATTGTGCGATAGACCTCCAGGCAGGTGCTGCACTTCCACGTAGTCATGTGTATCCTCTGTCTCAAGAGGAGAAGGTGGCTATGGAGACATACATAGCAGAGTCTCTGAGACAGGGATACATACGGCCCTCCACTTCTCCTGCGTCCTCAAGTTTCTTTTTTGTGAAGAAGAAGGATGGAGGGTTGCGCCCGTGTATTGATTACCGTAGTCTCAATCAGATCACTGTGAAATACAGTTATCCACTCCCTCTGATTGCGAGTATGACGGAATCATTACACGGAGCGCGTTTCTTCACAAAACTGGATCTCAGGAGCGCCTACAACTTGGTGCGCATTAGGGAGGGAGATGAATGGAAGACAGCATTTAGTACCACCTCGGGTCACTATGAGTATCTCGTCATGCCATACGGGTTAATGAATGTTCCTTCAGTCTTCCAATCCTTTGTGGACGAGATCTTCCGGGATTTGCATGGGCAGAGTGTAGTAGTGTATATTGACGACATTCTAGTTTACTCTTCTACACGAGCCGAGCATGTAGCCCTGGTGCGTCGAGTGTTGGGTAGGCTGTTGGAGCATGACTTGTATGTCAAGGCAGAGAAATGTCTGTTTTTCCAGGAGTCCATCTCCTTCCTAGGCCATCGATTGTCCGCGTCAGGGGTGGAGATGGAGATTGACCGCGTTTCAGCCGTGCGTAATTGGCAGACTCCAACCACGGTTAAGGAAGTGCAGCGGTTTTTGGGTTTTGCCAATTACTACCGGAGGTTTATCCGGGGTTTTGGACAGGTAGCAGCTCCCATCACCTCCCTGCTGAAGGGGGGCCCGGTGCGTTTGCAGTGGTCGGCTGAGGCGGACAGGGCGTTTGGAAAACTGAAGGACCTGTTCACCTCGGCTCCGGTGCTGGCGCATCCGGATCCCGCTTTAGCGTTCCAGGTGGAGGTGGACGCGTCAGAGGCCGGTATTGGGGCTGTACTGTCTCAACGCTCAGGCACGCCCCCTAAACTCCGGCCCTGCGCCTTTTACTCTAAGAAGCTCAGCCCGGCGGAACGTAATTATGACGTGGGGGACAGGGAGCTGCTAGCCGTGGTTCAAGCTCTAAAGGTGTGGAGGCATTGGCTGGAGGGGGCTCAACACCCTTTTCTCATTCTGACTGACCATCGTAACCTGGAGTACATCCGGGTAGCTAGGAGACTGAACCCTCGTCAGGCTAGGTGGACCATGTTTCTGGCCCGGTTTGTGTTTAAGCTCACTTACATCCCAGGGTCCCAGAACGGTAAGGCAGACGCCCTGTCCCGGCGATATGACACAGAGGAGAGGTCCATTGAGCCCACTCCCATACTGCCGGAGTCTTGTCTGGTGGCACCGGTGGTGTGGGAGGTCGATGCGGAAATCGAGCGGGCGTTACGCACCGACCCTACTCCTCCTGAGTGTCCAGTGGGGTGGACGTACGTTCCGCTCGAGATTCGTGATTGTCTCATATATTGGACTCATACGTCACCCTCCTCTGGACACCCTGGTATTGGCCGGACAGTGCACTGCCGTAGTGAAAAGTACTGGTGGCCAACATTGGCTAAGGACGTGAGGGTTTATGTCTCCTCCTGCTCGGTGTGCGCTCAGTGTAAGGAGCCTAGACACCTGCCCAGGGGGAAGTTACAACCCCTACCCGTTCCACAACGGCCGTGGTCTCACCTCTCGGTAGACTTTGTCACGGACCTTCCCCCCTCCCAGGGGAATACCACTATTCTGGTCGTTGTGGATCGGTTCTCTAAAGCCTGTTGTCTCATCCCAATGCCGGGTCTCCCTACTGCCCTACAGACTGCTGAGGCTTTGTTTACCCACGTCTTCCGGCACTACGGGGTACCCGAGGATATAGTGTCTGATCGGGGTCCCCAATTCACCTCTAGAGTCTGGAGGGCGTTCATGGAACGCTTGGGGGTCTCGGTCAGCCTTACCTCGGGTTTCCACCCTGAGAGTAATGGGCAGGTGGAGAGAGTGAACCAGGATGTGGGTAGGTTTCTGAGATCATATTGCCAGGACCGGCAGGAGGAGTGGTCGGGGTATATCCCCTGATTGCCCAGAACTCTCTTCGCCACTCCTCTACGAATCTGACCCCTTTCCAGTGTGTGTTGGGGTATCATCCGGTTCTGGCACCATGGCATCAGAGCCAGATCGAGGCTCCTGCGGTGCATGTACATCTGCAGCGGGCTATCCGTAGGCAGAAGGCGAGCGCCGATCTCCACCGCAGTGAGGGTCCAGTGTACGCACCTGGAGATCGAGTCTGGCTCTCGACTCGAAACCTGCCCCTTCGCCTGCCCTGACGGAAGCTGGGTCGGCGGTTTGTGGGGCCATTTAAAGTCCTGAGGAGATTGAATGAGGTATGTTACAGGTTACAACTGCCTAATGATTATCACATTAACCCCTCGTTCCATGTGTCTCTCCTCAGGCCGGTGGTAGCTGGTCCACTCCAGGACAGTGAGATATGGGAGACTCCTCCGCCCCCACTGGACATCAAGGGGGCTCCGGCGTACTCAGTCCGGTCCATCGTGGACTCGAGACGTCGGATGGGGGGTCTGCAGTATCTCGTGGAGTGGGAGGGGTACGGTCCGGAGGAACGGTGCTGGGTGCCTAGGAGGGACATTTTAGATCCCTCCCTCCTGACGGAGTTCCACCGGAGTCATCCCACGCGCCCTGCTCCGCGTCCTCCTGGCCGTCCCCGAGGCCGGGGTCGGCGCACGGCTGGAGCCGCGCGTCAAGGGGGGGGTACTGTCACGGATGCCGCCGAGGCTGCTCCTCCTCCTTCGGCGTTCGTCGTCCGCTTGATGTTTTCGATGTTTGTTTTGTCATGTCTAGTTGGTGCACCTGTTTCGTATTCTGTATTGATTATGTCACCTATAAGTTCCCCTGTGTTATGTTTGCATTTGTATGTTATTGTCCGCTTGTCTTTAATGTATTGGTTCGGTACCTTGGCTATTCGTGTTGATTACGCACTCCGCGTATTTGTTCGCCTCTTGTGTTTTGAGGCCATTTATTTTTGTGCGTATAGAGTTTATTAGTAAAGTCGTCTTGACTTATCCTCTGTGTCCTGCGCTTGACTTCACCACCGCATCCACATCAGCATTACTGACACTCCCCCTCATTCCGTCAGTGATCGAGTCAATGTATGGGGCGCGCTTCTTCACCAAATTAGATCTCAGGAGTGCGTACAACCTGGTGCGTGTTCGGGAGGGGGATGAGTGGAAGACAGCATTCAGCACAACCATGGGGCATTATGAATACCTGGTGATGCCCTACGGTTTTATGAATGCTCCATCCGTTTTCCAGTCCTTTGTGAACGAGGTGTTTCGGGACATGCTTGGTCGCGGTGTAGTGGTCTACATCGATAACATTCTGGTGTATTCCGCTACGCGCGTCGAGCAAGTGTCCCTGGTTCGCAAAGTGCTGGCCCGACTGTTGGAAAATGACCTTTATGCCAAGGCAGAGAAGTGTATGTTTTTCCAGCAGTCCGTCTCCTTCCTCGGATACCGCATTACCACCTCAGGGGTGGAGATGGAGGGGGATCGCATTTCAGCCGTGCGTAATTGGCCAACTCCCAACACGGTAAGGAAGTGCAGCACTTTCTGGGCTTTGCCAACTACTATCGGAGGTTTATCCGGGGCTTTGGCAAGGTCGCAGCTCCCATTACATCTCTGTTGAAGGGTGGGCCGTCCTGGCTCCGCTGGTCTGCTGAGGCTGACCTGGCCTTCAGGAAACTGAGGGGTCTGTTTACCTCAGCCCCGGTACTGGTCCACCCCGATCCATCACTACCGTTCGTAGTGGAGGTGGATGCGTCCGAGGTAGGGATAGGCGCTGTCCTATCTCAATGCTCGGGCACGCCACCCAAGCTCCGCCCCTGTGCGTTCTTCTCTAAGAAACTCAGCCCGGCGGAGCAGAACTACGACGTTGGTGATCAGGAGCTGTTGGCTGTTGTCCGAGCTTTGACCGTGTGGAGGCATTGGCTCGAAGGGGCGAAACACCCTTTCCTCGTCTGGACGGACCACCATAACCTGGAATACATCCGGGCAGCGAGGAGGCTGAATCCTCGCCAGGCCAGGTGGGCCCTATTCTTCCCCCGGTTCGATTTTACACTGTCATACATCCCAGGTACGAAGAACGTGAAGGCAGACGCATTGTCACGGCTGTATGACACACCCCCATACTCCCGGCTTCCTGCATTATGGCGCCGGTAGTATGGGCGATGGAAGCGGATATAGAGCAGGCATTACGCACAGATCCATCTCCACCTCAGTGTCCAGCTGGGCTGCGGTACGTGCCTGCTCTTATCCGTGATCGTCTGATCTACTGGGCACACATGTCACCCTCCTCTGGTCACCCAGGTATCGGTCGTACGGTGCGCTGCCTGACCGGAAAGTACTGGTGGCCTACCTTGGCTAAGGACTGGGTGTGCGCCCAGAGTAAGGCACCTAGGCACCTCCCAGCGGGTAAGTTACAAACTTTACAAATTCCACAACGACCATGGTCTCATCTAAGTGTTGATTTCCGAACTGATCTTCCCGTCTCCCAAGGTAACACCACCATCCTGGTCGTTGTGGACCACTTCTCCAAGTCCTGCCGCCTCCTTCCTCTGCCCGGTCTCCCCACGGCCCTGCAAACTGCGGAGGCCCTGTTTACACACGTCTTCCGGCACTACGGGGTACCAGAGAATATAGTTTCTGACCGAGGTCCCCAGTTCACATCCAAGGTCTGGAAGGCGTTCATGGAACGTCTGGGGGTCTCGGTCAGCCTGACCTCTGGGTTCCACCCCGAGTCTAATAGGCAGGTGGAACGGGTAAATCAGGATGTGGGTAGGTTCCTGCGGTCCTACTGCCAGGACCGGCCGGGGGAGTGTTCGGTGTTCTTGCCATGGGCCGAATATGCCCAGAACTCTCACCGGCACTCCTACACTAACCTAACACCATTTCAATGTGTGTTGGGTTACCAACCGGTTTTGGCACCGTGGCACCAGAGCCAGACCGAGGCTCCTGCGGAGGACGACTTGTTTCGGCACGCGGAGGAGACGTGGGACGCTGCCCACGTCCACCTCCAACGCACCGTACGTCGTCAGAAGGCCAAGGCTGACCACCACCGCAGTGAGGCCCCGGTCTTCATACCGGGTGATCGGGTATGGCTCTCGACCCGGAATCTGCCCCTCCACCTGCCCTGCCAGAAGCTGAGCCCGCGGTTTGTGGGGCCGTTTAAAGTCCTGAGGAGAATCAACAAGGTCACCTATAGGTTATTACTTCCCCCCGATTACCGTATTTACCCCTGGTTTCATGTGTCTCTACTCAGGCCGGTGGTGGCTGGTCTGCTCCAGGAGTCTGAGGTGCGGAAGGTCCCTCCGCCTCCTCTGGACATCGAGTGGTCCCTGGCGTACTCTGTCCATTCCATCCTGGATTCGAGACGTCGGGTGGGGGGCCTTCAATACCTCGTGGAGTGGGAGGGGTATGGTCCGGAGGAACGGTGCTGGGTCCCGGTGAGGGATATCCTCGATCCCTCCCTGTTACGGGATTTCCACCGTCGCCATCCGGCACGCCCTGCTCCGCGTCCTCCTGGCCGTCCCCGAGGCCACGGTTGGCGCGCTGCTGGTGTATTTAAAGTGTTTAAACCCTTTACAATGAAGATCTCTGAAGTTATTTGGATTTTTACAAATTATCTTTGAAAGACAGGGTCCTTTATTTTTTTGCTGAGTTTAGTACATGAATGTTAACTTTTATATCATCTGAGGTTAAGATAAATAATGAGAAGGTATATTTTCAAATACAAGTTAGTGTTGTAGCTAATTTGACTTTTTAAAATACAGAGGATGTATTGTTACTGTACTTACAGTGCATTCTAGTCTTCTACAGCATCTGAGTGAATTATTTATGTTTTGCAGATCGAAATTCACTCAGGCTCGAAGTTATTGTCCCAAAGAATATCTGGAGGGCGGAGTAGTCAACCATGATGGAGAGTTCTTGGAGCGGTCAGGACTTCCCCGGGAGGAAGAGCAGTTCCGTTTTGTGGAGATCATGGCTAGGAGGGGTGAGGCCTTGGGGGTAAGGGAATAGCTTTCTCAGGCTCAATAGAATTTAGTCTCCAAGTTCGAAGAATATCCAATCACTTTGGATTTTTCTTGGGGGTCTCCAACTCAGAATACACATATGGGACAATCGCTGTATGTACAGTGAGGGAAAAAAGTACTTGATCCCCTGCTGATTTTGTACGTTTGCCCACTTACAAAGACATGATCAGTCTATAATTTTAATGGTTGGTTTATTTGAACAGAATAACAAAACAGAAATCCAGAAAAACGCATGTCAAAAATGATATAAATTGATTTGCATTTTAATGAGGGAAATAAGTATTTGACCCCTCTGCAAAACATGACTTAGTACTTGGTGGCAAAACCCTTGTTGGCAATCACAGAGGTCAGACGTTTCTTGTAGTTGGCCACCAGGTTTGCACACATCTCAGGAGGGATTTTGTCCCACTCCTCTTTGCAGATCTTCTCCAAGTCATTAAGGTTTTGCCACAGATTTTCTATGGGATTAACGTCTGGAGACATCTCACAGCAAAAACTGGCAAATCTGGTGAAGTCCATGAGGAGGAGATGCATTGCAGTACTGTCAGATGAACCGATGTGGATGTGGTGGAGGAGTCAGGCGCAGGACACAGAGGCTTCGTCCAACAGACTTTACTAGTCAAAAGTGCAAAAATACAGGCGAGAGGCGAGTGAATACGTAAACCATGCGTAAACACTAAAAAAACAAACAGAGCGTCAACATGCAGCTCCGAAATACAGGCAGACAACAACACACAATCTAACCAATACAAAACAGGGAACTTATATGACACGTAATCAGAACACAAACAGACACAGGTGTACAAGACAGACCAAAGCAATCACACCACGAAACATTCAACGGTGGCAGCTAGTACTCCGGGGACGGCGAACGCCGAAGCCTGCCCGAACCAGGAGGAGGAGCAGTCTCGGCCGAAACCGTGACAGTACCCCCCCCTAGACGCGCGGCTCCAGCCGTGCGCCGACCCCGGCCTCGGGGACGGCCAGGAGGACGCGGACCCGGGCGCGTGGGATGCCCACGGTGGAACTCAGTCAGGAAGGATGGATCTAGGATGTCCCTCCTAGGCACCCAGCACCGTTCCTCCGGACCGTACCCCTCCCACTCCACGAGATACTGGAGACCACTCATCCGGCGCCGAGTCCAAGATGGTCCGGACCCTGTACGCCGGGGCCCCCTCGATGTCCAAAGGGGGGCGGAGGGGTCTCTCCTATCTCATCTTCTTGGAGTGGGCCAGCTACCACCGGCCTGAGAAGAGACACATGGAACGAGGGGTTAATATTATTGTACTCAACAGGCAGTTGTAACCTGTAACACACCTCGTTCAATCTTCTCAGGACTTTAAAGGGCCCACAAACCGCCGACCCAGCTTCCGGCAGGGCAGGCGGAGGGGCAGGTTTCGAGTCGAGAGCCAGACTCGATCTCCCGGTGCGTACACCGGTCCCTCACTGCGGTGGCGATCGGCGCTCGCCTTTTGTTGACGGATGGCCCGCTGCAGATGGACATGGGCAGCGTCCCACGTCTCCTCCGAGCGCCGAATCCACTCGTCCACCGCAGGGGCCTCGATCTGGCTCTCGTGCCACGGTGCCAGGACCGGCTGATACCCTAGAACACACTGGAAAGGTGTTAAATTGGTGGAGGAGTGGCGGAGAGAGTTCTGGGCCATCTCTGCCCAGGGGATATACCTAGACCACTCCTCCGGCCGGTCCCGGCAATAGGACCTCAGAAACCTACCCACATCCTGGTTGACTCGTTCAACCTGCCCATTGCTCTCTGGGTGGTACCCCGAGGTAAGGCTCACCGAGACCCCCCAAGCGTTCCATGAACGCCCCCAGACTCTGGAGGTGAACTGGGGACCTCGGTCAGACACAATATCCTCGGGGACCCCATAGTGCCGGAACACGTGGGTAAATAGGGCCTCGGCGGTCTGTAGGGCAGTAGGGAGACCCGGCATTGGGAGGAGACGACAGGCCTTGGAGAACCGATCCACAACGACCAAAATGGTGGTATTCCCCTGGGAAGGGGGGTAGGTCGGTTACAAAATCCACCGAGAGGTGGGACCATGGTCGTTATGGGAACGGGCAGGGGATGTAACTTACCCCTGGGCAAATGTCTAGGCGCCTTACACTGGGCGCACACCGAGCAAGAGGAGACATAAACCATCACATCCTTAGCTAACGTTGGCCACCAGTATTTCACGCTAAGGCAGTGCACTGTCCGGCCAATACCTGGATGTCCAGAGGAGGGTGATGTATGAGCCCAATAAATAAGACGATCACGAACCTCGAGCGGAACGTACGTCCGCCCCACAGGACACTCGGAGGGAGTAGGTTCGGTACGCAGTGCCCGCTCGATTTCCGCATCGACCTCCCATACCACCGGAGCCACCAGACAAGACTCCGGCAATATGGAAGTAGGCTCAATGGCCCTCTCCTCTGTGTCATACCGCCGGGATAGGGCGTCTGCCTTACCGTTCTGGGACCCTGGGATGTATGTGATCTTAAAAACAAACCGGGTCAGGAACATGTTCCACCTAGCCTGACGAGGGTTCAATCTCCTAGCTGCCCGGATGTACTCCAGGTTACGGTGATCAGTCAGAATGAGGAAAGGGTGTTGAGCCCCCTCAAGCCAATGCCTCCACACCTTTAGGGCCTGGACTACAGCTAACAGCTCCCTGTCCCCAACGTCATAATTGCGCTCCGCCGAGCTGAGCTTCTTGGAGTAGAACGCACAGGGGCGGAGCTTAGGTGGCGTGCCGGACCGTTGTGACAGGACTGCCCCAATACCGGTCTCGGACGCGTCTACCTCTACTTGGAATGGTAAAGAGGGATCCGGATGCGCCAGCACCGGGGCCGAGGTGAACAGGTTCTTCAGTTTGACAAATGCCCTGTCCGCCTCAGCTGACCACTGCAAACGAACCGGACCCCCCTTTAGCAGGGACGTAATGGGAGCTGCAACCTGTCCAAAGCCCCGGATAAACCTCCGGTAGTAATTAGCAAAACCCAAGAACTGCTGCACCTCTTTTACAGTGGTTGGAGTTTGCCAATTACGCACGGCCGACACACGGGTCTACCTCTATCTCCACACCAGACGCGGACAACCGATAACCCAAAAAGGAGACGGACTCCTGGAAGAACAGGCATTTCTCTGCCTTGACATACAAGTCATGCTCCAACAGTCTTCTCAACACTCAGCGCACCAGGGCTACATGCTCGGCTTGTGTAGAAGAGTACACTAGGATGTCGTCGATGTACACTACCACACCCTGCCCATGCATGTCCCGGAAAATCTCGTCAACAAAGGATTGGAAGACTGAAGGAGCATTCATTAACCCGTATGGCATGACGAGATACTCGTAATGACCCGAGGTGGTGCTAAATGCCGTCTTCCATTCATCCCCCTCCCTAATGCGCACCAGATTGTACGCGCTCCTGAGATCCAACTTTGTGAAGAACTGCGCTCCGCGTAATGATTCCGTCATAGTCGCAATCAGTGGAAGAGGGTAACTGTACTTAACCGTGATCTGATTGAGACTACGGTAATCAATACACGGGCGCAAACCCCCGTCCTTCTTCTTCACAAAGAAGAAACTCGAGGAAACCGGGGAAGTGGAGGACCGTATGTATCCCTGTGCCAAGGACTCGGCTATGTAAGTCTCCATAGCCGCAGTCTCCTCTTGAGACAGGGGATACACACGGCTCCGCGGAAGTGCCGCTCCTGTTTGGAGATTTATCGCACAGTCCCCCTGTCTATGAGGTGGTAGCCGTGTTGCCCTCGTTTTGCTGAACACAAGTGCTAAGTCCTCATACTCAGGGGGAATGCGCATTGCGGGCACTTGGTTCGGACTCTCTACCGAGGTCGCCCCTAAGGAAACACCTAGACATTTCCCTACACACTGGGCAGACCACTCCATAAGAGCCCTCTGTTGCCACGCAATGGTAGGATCATGGGCGCTTAACCAGGGAAGCCCCAGCACCACGGGGTACGCAGGAGAGTCAATCAGATAAAACTGAATGATCTCCTCATGACCCCCCTGCGTCGTCATCTTAAGTGGTGCTGTGACTTCTCTGATCAGCCCCGACCCCAACGGCCGGCTGTCTAGGGCGTGGACAGGAAAGGAGGCTTCTACCGGCCGAAGGGGAATTCCTAACCTATAACAAAATGCACGATCAATAAAATTCCCAGCTGCGCCTGAATCTACTAGCGCCTTATGCTGGGAATGAGGTGCCACCTGTGGAAATCTCACAGGAATACTCATGTGACCAACAGAGAGCTCTGGGTAAGTGTGGCGCCTACTCACCTGAAATGACTCCCCAGTGCGTGACCTGTTGTCCCCTCTCCCAGGAGACCCTCCCCAGCACCTGGCCGCGGTGTGTCCTCCACGGCCACAGTTGGTGCAGGGATGGCCCCCTCGGGTTCTCTCTCCTCCTCTCTCTAGCGCCAGCACCCCCGAGCTCCATGGGAATCGGCTCGGAGGTGCTGGAGGGTGGAATGGACGACCCCCACTCGTGACGTCCGCGGGTAGCCAGCAGGGTGTCGAGACGGATGGAGATGTCCACCAACTGGTCGAAGGAATGGTTGGTGTCCCTGCAGGCCAGCTCACGATGAACGTCCTCTCGTAGGCTACACCGGTAATGGTCGATGAGGGTCCTCTCATTCCACCCCGCATCCGCCGCTAGAGTCCGGAACTCCAGGGCGAACTCCTGTGCGCTCCTCTTCCCCTGTCGGAGGTGGAACAGACGCTCCCCGCCGCCTTTCCCTCAGGTGGGTGATCGAAGACAGCCCTGAAGCGGCGGGAGAACTCCGCGTAGGTGATGGTAGCGGCGTCTATTCCCCCTCCATTCGGCGTTGGCCCACTCCAACGCCTTGCCGGATAGACAGGAGATGAGGGCGGAGACGCTCTCGTATCCCGAGGGCGCTGGGTGTAGGGTAGCCAGGTAAAGTTCCACCTGCAGGAGGAACCCCTGACACCCGGCTGCAGAACCGTCATATGCCCTCGGGAGCGAGAGCCGAATGCCCCTGGGTTCCGGTGCTGAGAGAGGAGGACTGGCCGTTGGTGATGGGATGGTGTAAGAAGACGTGGGCACCTCCCCAGTAACCAACCGGCGCAGAGTGTTGGACACCTCGTCCATGGCGGACCCAAGTTGCCGGATCATGATGTCCTGATAGCTGATCCGTTCCTCCAGCGACTTGGGTGTCGCAGCTGCTCCTGCTGACTCCATAGTTGGTGTGTTGTTCTGTCAGATGAACCAATGTGGATGTGGTGGAGGAGTCAGGCGCAGGACACAGAGGCTTCGTCCAACAGACTTTACTAGTCAAAAGTGCAAAAATACAATACACGGCCTCGAAACAAACAGAGGCGAGTGAATACGTAAACCATGCGTAAACACTAAAAAAACTAACAGAGCGTCAACACGCAGCTCCGAAATACAGGCAGACAACAACACACAATCTAACCAATACAAAACAGGGAACTTATATGACACGTAATCAGAACACAAACAGACACAGGTGTACAAGACAGACCAAAGCAATCACACCACGAAACATTCAACGGTGGCAGCTAGTACTCCAGGGACGGCGAACGCCGAAGCCTGCCCGAACCAGGAGGAGGAGCAGTCTCGGCCGAAACCGTGACAGTACCCCCCCCTTGACGCGCGGCTCCAGCCGTGCGCCGACCAAGGCCTCGGGGACGGCCAGGAAGACGCGGACCCGGGCGCGTGGGATGCCCACGGTGGAACTCAGTCAGGAGGGATGGATCTAGGATGTCCCTCCTAGGCACCCAGCACCGTTCCTCCGGACCGTACCCCTCCCACTCCACGAGATACTGGAGACCACTCATCCGGCGCCTCGAGTCCAAAATGGTCCGGACCCTGTACGCCGGGGCCCCCTCGATGTCCAAAGGAGGCGGAGGGGTCTCTCCTATCTCATCTTCTTGGAGTGGGCCAGCTACCACCGGCCTGAGAAGAGACACATGGAACGAGGGGTTAATATTATTGTACTCAACAGGCAGTTGTAACCTGTAACACACCTCGTTCAATCTTCTCAGGACTTTAAAGGGCCCCACAAACCGCCGACCCAGCTTCCGGCAGGGCAGGCGGAGGGGCAGGTTTCGAGTCGAGAGCCAGACTCGATCTCCCGGTGCGTTCACCGGTCCCTCACTGCGGTGGCGATCGGCGCTCGCCTTTTGTTGACGGATGGCCCGCTGCAGATGGACATGGGCAGCGTCCCACGTCTCCTCCGAGCGCCGAATCCACTCGGCCCACCGCAGGGGGCCTCGATCTGGCTCTCGTGCCACGGTGCCAGGACCGGCTGATACCCTAGAACACACTGGAAAGGTGTTAAATTGGTGGAGGAGTGGCGGAGAGAGTTCTGGGCCATCTCTGCCCAGGGGATATACCTAGACCACTCCTCCGGCCGGTCCCGGCAATAGGACCTCAGAAACCTACCCACATCCTGGTTGACTCGTTCAACCTGCCCATTGCTCTCTGGGTGGTACCCCGAGGTAAGGCTCACCGAGACCCCCAAGCGTTCCATGAACGCCCCCCAGACTCTGGAGGTGAACTGGGGACCTCGGTCAGACACATTATCGTCGGGGACCCCATAGTGCCGGAACACGTGGGTAAATAGGGCCTCGGCGGTCTGTAGGGCAGTAGAGAGACCCGGCATTGGGAGGAGACGACAGGCCTTGGAGAACCGATCCACAACGACCAAAATGGTGGTATTCCCCTGGGAAGGGGGTAGGTCGGTTACAAAATCCACCGAGAGGTGGGACCATGGTCGTTGTGGAACGGGCAGGGGATGTAACTTACCCCTGGGCAAATGTCTAGGCGCCTTACACTGGGCGCACGCCGAGCAGGAGGAGACATAAACCCTCACATCCTTAGCTAACGTTGGCCACCAGTATTTCACGCTAAGGCAGTGCACTGTCCGGCCAATACCTGGATGTCCAGAGGAGGGTGATGTATGAGCCCAATAAATAAGACGATCACGAACCTCGAGCGGAACGTACGTCCGCCCCACAGGACACTCGGGGGGAGTAGGGTCGGTACGCAGTGCCCGCTCGATTTCCGCATCGACCTCCCATACCACCGGAGCCACCAGACAAGACTCCGGCAATATGGAAGTAGGCTCAATGGCCCTCTCCTCTGTGTCATACCGCCGGGACAGGGCATCTGCCTTACCGTTCTGGGACCCTGGGATGTATGTGATCTTAAAAACAAACCGGGTCAGGAACATGTTCCACCTAGCCTGACGAGGGTTCAATCTCCTAGCTGCCCGGATGTACTCCAGGTTACGGTGATCAGTCAGAATGAGGAAAGGGTGTTGAGCCCCCTCAAGCCAATGCCTCCACACCTTTAGGGCCTGGACTACAGCTAACAGCTCCCTGTCCCCAACGTCATAATTGCGCTCCGCCGAGCTGAGCTTCTTGGAGTAGAACGCACAGGGGCGGAGCTTAGGTGGCGTGCCGGACCGTTGTGACAGGACTGCCCCAATACCGGTCTCGGACGCGTCTACCTCTACTTGGAATGGTAAAGAGGGATCCGGATGCGCCAGCACCGGGGCCGAGGTGAACAGGTTCTTCAGTTTGACAAATGCCCTGTCCGCCTCAGCTGACCACTGCAACGAACCGGACCCCCCTTTAGCAGGGACGTAATGGGAGCTGCAACCTGTCCAAAGCCCCCGGATAAACCTCCGGTAGTAATTAGCAAAACCCAAGAACTGCTGCACCTCTTTTACAGTGGTTGGAGTTTGCCAATTACGCACGGCTCGACACACGGTCTACCTCTATCTCCACACCAGACGCGGACAACCGATAACCCAAAAAGGAGACGGACTCCTGGAAGAACAGGCATTTCTCTGCCTTGACATACAAGTCATGCTCCAACAGTCTTCTCAACACTCGGCGCACCAGGGCTACATGCTCGGCTCGTAGAAGAGTACACTAGGATGTCGTCGATGTACACTACCACACCCTGCCCATGCATGTCCCGGAAAATCTCGTCAACAAAGGATTGGAAGACTGAAGGAGCATTCATTAACCCGTATGGCATGACGAGATACTCGTAATGACCCGAGGTGGTGCTAAATGCCGTCTTCCATTCATCCCCCTCCCTAATGCGCACCAGATTGTACGCGCTCCTGAGATCCAACTTTGTGAAGAACTGCGCTCCGCGTAATGATTCCGTCATAGTCGCAATCAGTGGAAGAGGGTAACTGTACTTAACCGTGATCTGATTGAGACTACGGTAATCAATACACGGGCGCAAACCCCCGTCCTTCTTCTTCACAAAGAAGAAACTCGAGGAAACAGGGGAAGTGGAGGACCGTATGTATCCCTGTGCCAAGGACTCGGCTATGTAAGTCTCCATAGCCGCAGTCTCCTCTTGAGACAGGGGATACACACGGCTCCGCGGAAGTGCCGCTCCTGTTTGGAGATTTATCGCACAGTCCCCCTGTCTATGAGGTGGTAGCCGTGTTGCCTTCGTTTTGCTGAACACAAGTGCTAAGTCCTCATACTCAGGGGGAATGCGCATTGCGGGCACTTGGTTCGGACTCTCTACCGAGGTCGCCCCCTAAGGAAACACCTAGACATTTCCCTACACACTGGGCAGACCACTCCATAAGAGCCCTCTGTTGCCACGCAATGGTAGGATCATGGGCGCTTAACCAGGGAAGCCCCAGCACCACGGGGTACGCAGGAGAGTCAATCAGATAAAACTGAATGAGCTCCTCATGACCCCCCTGCGTCGTCATCTTAAGTGGTTCTGTGACTTCTCTGATCAGCCCCGACCCCAACGGCCGGCTGTCTAGGGCGTGGACAGGAAAGGGGGCTTCTACCGGCCGAAGGGGGATTCCTAACCTATAACAAAATGCACGATCAATAAAATTCCCAGCTGCGCCTGAATCTACTAGCGCCTTATGCTGGGAATGAGGTGCCACCTGTGGAAATCTCACAGGAATACTCATGTGACCAACAGAGAGCTCTGGGTAAGTGGGGCGCCTACTCACCTGAAATGACTCCCCAGTGCGTGACCTGTTGTCCCCTCTCCCAGGAGACCCTCCCCAGCACCTGGCCGCGGTGTGTCCTCCACGGCCACAGTTGGTGCAGGGGATGGCCCCCCTCGGGTTCTCTCTCCTCCTCTCTCTAGCGCCAGCACGCCCGAGCTCCATGGGAATCGGCTCGGAGGTGCTGGAGGGTGGAATGGACGACCCCCACTCGGGACGTCCGCGGGTAGCCAGCAGGGTGTCGAGACGGATGGAGATGTCCACCAACTGGTCGAAGGAATGGTTGGTGTCCCTGCAGGCCAGCTCACGATGAACGTCCTCTCGTAGGCTACACCGGTAATGGTCGATGAGGGCCCTCTCATTCCACCCCGCATCCGCCGCTAGAGTCCGGAACTCCAGGGCGAACTCCTGTGCGCTCCTCTTCCCCTGTCGGAGGTGGAACAGACGCTCCCCCGCCGCCTTTCCCTCAGGTGGGTGATCGAAGACAGCCCTGAAGCGGCGGGAGAACTCCGCGTAGGTGATGGTAGCGGCGTCTATTCCCCTCCATTCGGCGTTGGCCCACTCCAACGCCTTGCCGGATAGACAGGAGATGAGGGCGGAGACGCTCTCGTATCCCGAGGGCGCTGGGTGGAGGGTAGCCAGGTAAAGTTCCACCTGCAGGAGGAACCCCTGACACCCGGCTGCAGAACCGTCATATGCCCTCGGGAGCGAGAGCCGAATGCCCCTGGGTTCCGGTGCTGAGAGAGGAGGACTGGCCGTTGGTGATGGGATGGTGTAAGAAGACGTGGGCACCTCCCCAGTAACCAACCGGGCGCAGAGTGTTGGACACCTCGTCCATGGCGGACCCAAGTTGCCGGATCATGGTGTC
The DNA here is from genome assembly GCF_020615455.1 of Coregonus clupeaformis. Lineage (NCBI taxonomy): Eukaryota > Metazoa > Chordata > Actinopteri > Salmoniformes > Salmonidae > Coregonus > Coregonus clupeaformis. The sequence goes on from NC_059209.1 coordinate 12,767,175, forward strand.
CTGATAGCTGATCCGTTCCTCCAGCGACTTGGGTGTCGCAGCTGCTCCTGCTGACTCCATAGTTGGTGTGTTGTTCTGTCAGATGAACCGATGTGGATGTGGTGGAGGAGTCAGGCGCAGGACACAGAGGCTTCGTCCAACAGACTTTACTAGTCAAAAGTGCAAAAATACAATACACGGCCTCGAAACAAACAGAGGCGAGTGAATACGTAAACCATGCGTAAACACTAAAAAAACTAACAGAGCGTCAACACGCAGCTCCGAAATACAGGCAGACAACAACACACAATCTAACCAATACAAAACAGGGAACTTATATGACACGTAATCAGAACACAAACAGACACAGGTGTACAAGACAGACCAAAGCAATCACACCACGAAACATGCAACGGTGGCAGCTAGTACTCCGGGGACGGCGAACGCCGAAGCCTGCCCGAACCAGGAGGAGGAGCAGTCTCGGCCGAAACCGTGACAAGTACTTAATGCAGGTGGTTGCCACACCAGATACTGACTGTTACTTTTGATTTTGACCCCCCCTTTGTTCAGGGACACAATATTCAATTTCTGTTAGTCACATGTCTGTGGAACTTGTTCAGTTTATGTCTCAGGTGTTGAATCTTGTTATGTTCATACAAATATTTACACATGTTAAGTTTGCTGAAAATAAACGCAGTTGACAGTGAGAGGACGCTTCCTTTTTTGCTGAGTTTATGTTATAAAAGTTAACAATCATGTACTATGTTTCAATTAAAAAAGGAATACACATAAAGATGCCTGTTTTAACCTTTACATTGCTAAATGATCCATAAACCCGCTAATGATAGTCGCTAAGCTAATAGCAACCCTATAGGCTTAGCAGGCTTGTGTTAGCGCAGTTAGCTTAGCGTTAGCCTATACTGTTTTCTCTAAAAATACATCTCTGTAACATATAACACTTGGGTGTGGAGATGTCAGGGCCTAGACCGTGTAAACGGAGTAGAAGATAAACCACAATATTACCTCAGAGGATCTATAAATCAATAAGTTCAAACAAGAAAATTATCTGGCACCATTTTTTCTTATGTTAACGTTCTTCTATGGGCTAGCCTTGTATAGTCGCAAACCCAGTCATCTACAGTGGGCTCCAAAATTACCGGCACCCCTGACTGGCAATGCATAAACAATACTTTAAAAAATATAAACAATATAATTATAGAGATGAACTCAAAATACCAACATGTGAGAAATATTGTACTATATTAATGTTCCAATGGAACCCACCAAAATCATTTATTGATTTAATTAAAAATCAATGTCCTCCAAATCAAGGTTTCACAATTAATGGCACCCTTAAAGATTATTGTAAATAACATCTACCAAAATTAAACCAGGAATTAAATTCCACTTATTTAAGTTTATCTAAGTCTTAAGGAACTATATTGAGCCATTACATCACTTCCTGTTTCACTAGGGTATAAAAATGAGGTAACACACATGCAATATCCCTTTGTCATCCAACACCATGAAGAAAACAAAAGAACTGGCAGTTCAAAAGAGACAGATCCACAAACGATTGAATATACCACTGAGCACTGTCTGGGCAATTATTAAAACATTTAAAAGATATGGAAAAATTAAAAACTTAACGGGTAGAGGACGCAAATGCATTTTGCCCCCCAGGATAGGGAGGAGGATGGTGAGAGAAGCAACAAAATCCCCAAGAATCACTGTGAAAGAATTGCAGGCCTTGGTGGCGTCTTGGGGTCACCAGGTTTCAAAAAGCACCATCAGACGCCACCTCCACAACCACAGGCTCTTTGGAAGGGTTGCTAGAAGAAAGCCCTTTCTGACCCCAAGACACAGACGCAAGCACTTGGAGTTTGCCAAATGTCATTTAAATTATGACTGGAAGAAGGTGCTCTGGTCAGATGAGACCAAAATTGAACGTTTTGGTCAGATACAGCATCGGCATGTTTGGCGTCGAAACAGAGATGCATACAAGGAGAGGCACCTCATACCCACTGTGAAATATGGTGGTGGGTCAGTGATGTTTTTGGGCTGTTTTAATTCCAGAGGTCCAGGGGCACTGGTTAAGATTGATGGCATAATGAATTACACCAAGTATCAGGCAATTTTGGCTGACAATCTGGTTGCCTCTGCCAGAAGGCTGGGACTTGGCTGTAGGTGGACTTTCCAACAAGACAATGACCCAAAACATACCTCAAGATCCACACAGAAATGGATCTGTAACAACAAAATCAATGTTCTGCCATGGCCATCTCAGTCGCTGGACCTCAATCCAATCAAAAATCTGTGGGCTGAGTTGAAGAGGGCAGTTGATAAGCGCAAACCCAAGAATGTGAAGAACTGCCGGAGGTGGTTGCACTAAGTACTAAATGAGGAGTGCCAATAATTATGAAACCTTGATTTTGGTGACATTTATTTTGTTTTAAATAATTGTATGATTTTGGTTGGTTCCATTAAAACATTAATAAAGTACAGTATTTCTCACATTATTTTGAGTTTATCTCTATAATGATATTGTTTATATTTTTTATAGTATTGATTGTGCATTGCCAGTCAGTGGTGCCAGTAATTTTGGAGCCCACTGTATATGTCAAGATCGCTATATGTCAAGATCGCTAACAGTTTTCACTCGATTAATTTACACATTTAAACTTTACAATTTCAACATAAAAGGTAAGTATCACTCAGATAACCATTTCAAATCTAACATTTTCTATAGGTAATGTGCTTGTTTACGCCACATACCTGTTCATGAGAAAAAAGAGACAGGAGAAGAAACGATTATAGTTCTCACAGGCATCTTCTTCGAGTGTTATTGAGGGGAGGGGAGACGCAAAACACTGTGCTTCTGCGCCCCTTGCTGGTGCCAACAGGCATAAGGAATTCCTGATGTAAATCCTTGGAGGACTCAGCCTAAAATAATAGTGGATTACAACCATACAGTCATTGATTACAACAACAAAATCTAAACCATGTTTTATAAATACAATGTGATTCAATAACCTGATGGGCAGCCACAACTATAGTGTACGAAAATAAACATTCATACTTACAGTGAGGGAAAAAAGTATTTGATCCCCTGCTGATTTTGTACGTTTGCCCACTGACAAAGAAATGATCAGTCTATAATTTTAATGGTACGTTTATTTGAACAGTGAGAGACAGAATAACAACAACAAAATCCAGAAAAACGCATGTCAAAAATGATATAAATTGATTTGCATTTTTAATGAGGGAAATAAGTATTTGACCCCTCTGCAAAACATGACTTAGTACTTGGTGGCAAAACTCTTGTTGGCAATCACAGAGGTCAGATGTTTCGTGTAGTTGGCCACCAGGTTTGCACACATCTCAGGAGGGATTTTGTCCCACTCCTCTTTGCAGATCTTCTCCAAGTCATTAAGGTTTCGAGGCTGGCGTTTGGCAACTCGAACCTTCAGCTCCCTCCACAGATTTTCTATGGGATTAAGGTCTGGGGTCTGGCTAGGCCACTCCAGGACCTTAATGTGCTTCTTCTTGAGCCACTCCTTTGTTGCCTTGGCCGTGTGTTTTGGGTCATTGTCATGCTGGAATACCAAATCCACGACCCATTTTCAATGCCCTGGCTGAGGGAAGGAGGTTCTCAGCCAAGATTTGACGGTACATGGCCACGTCCATCGTCCCTATGATGCGGTGAATTTGTCCTGTCCCCTTAGCAGAAAAACACCCCCAAAGCATAATGTTTCCACCTCCATGTTTGATGGTGGGGATGGTGTTCTTGGGGTCATAGGCAGCATTCCTCCTCCTCCAAACATGGCGAGTTGAGTTGATGCCAAAGAGCTCCATTTTGGTCTCATCTGACCACAACACTTTCACCCAGTTCTCCTCTGAATCATTCAGATGTTCATTGGCAAACTTCAGACGGGCCTGTATATGTGCTTTCTTGAGCAGGGGGACCTTGCGGGCGCTGCAGGATTTCAGTCCTTCACGGCGTAATGTGTTACCAATTGTTTTCTTGGTGACTATGGTCCCAGCTGCCTTGAGATCATTGACAAGATCCTCCCGTGTAGTTCTGGGCTGATTCCTCACCGTTCTCATGATCATTGCAACTCCACGAAGTGAGATCTTGCATGGAGCCCCAGGCCGAGGGAGATTGACAGTTCTTTTGTGTTTCTTCCATTTGTGAATAATCGCACCAACTGTTGTCACCTTCTCACCAAGCTGCTTGGCGATGGTCTTGTAGCCCATTCCAGCCTTGTGTAGGTCTATAATCTTGTCCCTGACATCCTTGGAGAGCTCTTTGGTCTTGGCCATGGTGGAGAGTTTGGAATCTGATTGATTGATTGCTTCTGTGAACAGGTGTCTTTTATATAGGTAACAAGCTGAGATTAGGAGCACTCCCTTTAAGAGTGTGTTCCTAATCTCAGCTCGTTACCTGTATAAAAGACATCTGGGAGTCAGAAATCTTTCTGATTGAGAGGGGGTCAAATACTTATTTCCCTCATTAAAATGCAAATCAATTTATAACATTTTTGACATGCGTTTTTCTGGATTTTTGTTGTTGTTATACTGTCTCTCACTGTTCAAATAAACCTACCATTAAAATTATAGACTGATAATTTCTTTGTCAGTGGGCAAACGTACAAAATCAGCAGGGGATCAAATACTTTTTTTCCCCTCACTGTAGATAGGTTTCTTTGTGTTTTCAAAATGTGTACATCACATTTAACAGACACTCTTATTCAGAGTGATTTACAGGAGCAATTAGGATTTAGTGCTTTGCTCAAGGGCACATCGACAGATTTTCCACCAAGGTGGCTCGGGGATTCAAACCAGTGACCTTGCGGTTACTGGCCCAACACTCTTAAGCACTAGACTACCTGCCATCACAAATGATAAACCTACAATAGTCTATGCTATCACAATCTAATCTCAAAATGAGATGGCAAGTATCATCTACAGTAGATACAAGAAACAACAAAGTAGTCATAAGGTTGCCTAACACTAAATACAATTAGAAAATAATTCATCCCTACATGTGAGATTTATGTATTGTTTTTAAATATATGCCATGTAAAAAACATTTCAAAGCAATAAATGCATTGAACAAAAAATAATAATGTTCTGAGTACATTTTGCATGATGAAAATACACATCCATATTATATAATTTTTTGTATAGGGTTGTGAGATGAATATATGTTATTGAAATATATGATCATATATTTTAAAATGTATGTCACGTTTACATATGGGTTTTAAATATATGATAATATATATTTTTTATATATGTCACATTCTTTGATATAAGGCCATATATAGCCATATATTACTTTCCCGTATGGGTTATCTGTACAGCTGCTTGATTTCCTTACAAAATCAATACTCTGTCCTTGTCATGGTCCGAATCACACATAGGACTATTACTAAATTATCAACTTTTTGCCATCATTAGTGTTTACCCTGGACCGTCAGACATTAGTTAAAGACATTTCAAACAATTTGTGTACCAGGTTGACATTGGGTTTTTCAGTGCATTTGTTATCAGGATAATTTACATGTGTGCAACCAAAACTCTGGCAATAGAAACTTCAGAAAATGTAATTGATGTGCCCTTTAAAGTGTATTTTTTTACATTTTACGTCATTTAGCAGACGCTCTTATCCAGAGCGACTTACAGTTAGTGCATACATTATTCTTTTTTTATACTGGCCCCCCGTGGGAAACGAACCCACAACCCTGGCGTTGCAAACGCCATGCTCTACCAACTGAGCTACCTCCCTGCCGGCCATTCCCTCCCCTACCCTGGACGACGCTGGGCCAATTGTGCGCCGCCCCATTGGTCTCCCGGTTGCGGCTGGCTACAGCAGAGCCTGGATACGAACCAGGATCTCTAGTGGCACAGCTAGCACTGCGATGCAGTGCCTTAGACCACTGCGCCACTCGGGAGACATTTCTAACCTGTGAAAAATCCACTAAACCAAAAAAAAAACCCACAATAAATCAAATACGGTATTAACACCATTAACAAATATTCATAACATAAACATTTAATTAGTTTTCACTTTTGCTAAATCTTAATCAGTCTAAATCATTTAAAATTTGAATTCTTACTTTCTAATTAACTTTCCAATTAACTTCACCTTCACATGGTGCAAAACATTCTTAAGGGAATCATTTAGACAAATATGAAGTTATACAGAAGTACACACTTCATCTGTACAAAGAGGACAATCATCATGTTGATGCATCGATATCAGTCCTCTTAAACAATGGGGCGGCTATTGTTTGCTGGACTCCTGTCCTGAGCCTGCTGTTGGCTCGAGCTGCAGCGGCTGTTATTTGAGTCCCGCCGTGGGACTATGCTGGTATTCTTCAATTGCATTGTGGCCACTTCTCCCAGGCCGATGATGTGTAGAGTCCGGTCCTGGTCCTCACATGGCCACTGGGGTCGCCCATGACCATTCATCGGCTGGTAAATCTTCGTCTGGGTTGTGGGGCACCTTCCTGCAGTGGCTGGCATGAACCCACATCGACCTCTTTGCAACCAGGAGCACCTGGAATGGACCAGTTCAGCGCTGTTGGTGCCAAGTCTTTCTGCGGAGGTCCTTGATGACCACACAATCTCCCGGCTGCAATTTGTGGAGCTGTCCTCCCTTTGGTTCAGGCAAAGACGCTTTTATCCTGGGGAGAATAGACTTTAAAATCAAATCAAATCTTCAGAATATTGTTAAGTGCAGCACAGTAGCTTACCATTTGATCCTCGCAACCCATCAGTGTCAATCTGTTCTGTGAAAAAGGGGTTTACACATTTTGCACAAAATTGCATATGTACATTTTGTGTTTCAGAGACAAAATTCCACTGGCCCTGCAGTAGACTGCAGGTCAGACACATCCTGTAAAGAAAACATGTTTTTAACAGAGACAGGAAGTGCAACAAAATAGCCTCCAACAAGTTTTCAACCAATTTAGAATGTGAAATTGTCTCACCAGATGAGGTGAGGAACCCACGTTGCTTCCAGAGTGTTAAAATAGTTCATCATTATGCAATCATTAATTCACAATCATTCTGTTCTTGTGTGCGTCCACACATTAATTAATGGGGAACCCCTCTTTATTTGTTTAGTTCTCTAACGGTATCTACATTTCTTAACAGCAGTCAACTCTTAGATCAATCAGTTAACTAATTCCAGGCCTATTTTAAATTAAATTGGGTTCACTTAAAATCAATTCCAAAGATCAGTCAACACAATTCTCACTACTTTAATTCAGTTCCCGAAAATACAGGTATTCTTACTACACGTATCAACTCACTTGAAAACCAGGAATCAGTTACCTCAAGAACACCTTTTCAAATGTTGTACACAGGCCTTCTCTACACAAGACTCAAAGCATTCACTTTAGAATTCTAAAGTCTTCACCGGCAGTGCTGTGAAAGCAAAGGTTACTCTTATTCATTCCAATACCAAATTAATACCCCTTAAACAAATGTCATATACCTCAACGCTAATTTTCTCATTGTCTTCAAATGTATAATTTCAAGATTATTAAAAAACTTTCCATCAATCTTAAATAAAAACAACAGCCGGAAATGCTTTTCAACCAGTACATTATCCTGATAAAACATTCATAAAAATATATCCCATCTAAACGTAATTGGATTGGGAACCACTGGGGCACGGGCAAAGACAGCATCATTCACAGGTCTTAATCTTGAACAAAACGCCAATCCCCTGAGGCTTTTCTTACTGGCAAGATAGGGGTGTTGCAAGGTGACTCTGGACACAGGACTAACGCTCTGTGCTCTAACAGTGAGGCATGTACAGGTGTGATACCCGCAATAGCTTCTTTACTAAGTGGATACTGTGCTCCGGAGGGGCGCCTGGTATCTTTGGGTGTGAGTACAAGGGGCTCAGCCCCCTTCATCCTGCCAAAATCATACTTATCCCTTGCCCATAGGCAATCAGGGACCCCTCTTGCAAGTCCTCACTCAAAAGCATGATATTGGTGACAAAGGAGGGCTGATCAAGTCCATGCACACCCCTCTCAACTGCCATGTCCCAGTTGAGGGGGTAACAATATGTCAGTGTGCTGGGTGAATAAGTTATACCATCTGAACCCATCTCCCAATCAACAGCATTGACCAGGCCCTTTATCCAAACCCCAGTATCCTCCCACTCAACTCTGCATGATTTTGCCAGGGACACATGTGGTTCACTGTCTTCAAACATGTAGAGCTCTTTCTGTGCAGGGGTTAGATTAACCCCCAACGCACAGAAATCACTGCTACAATACAACTCTTCACACTGGATAGATTCTGGCGCTACACTTTCTAACAGCCATTTGTTCTCTTATCTCAGGTCTCTTGTCAATGGTGAGAAATGGGAGGTGCAATGTAAGCCTGCTTCAGACATGAAACTGCCCTCGAGACCCCAATGGGTTTTGGCCATTGAGAAAACACAAGCAAAATTGGGCACCTCATTTATCAACGTGTGTCACGACTTCGGCCGTGGCTGCCTCCCCTCCTTGTTCGGGCAGGCTTCGGCGTTCGTCGTCACCGGAGTACTAACCACTGCCGCCCCAATCATCATCACAATTGTCTTGTCAATCACACACACCTGGTTCTATTCCCTTAATTAGTCAGTGTATAAGTGTTCCCTCTGCCCCCTTGTCCTTGTGGGTGATTGTTTGTTGTGGAGGTTAGTGAAGCTCGGTGGAGCTCGTGTATTTTGTATCGACGGGAGTATTTTCCTGTGTGCCTTGTATTTTCCAGTGCACCTGTTTTGTGCCCTGGAGTATGTTTGACGCATTTCTGCGTAAACCTGTATTTTTCGGATCAAAGCCTGTTTCTGTGATTTACCCTCCTGCGCCTGACTCCTTCATTCTCCTGGCTGTCCCGAGCCCGGGGTCGGAGAGCTGCTTGAGCTGCGCGTCGGGGGTACTGTTATGTTGATGCCCAGTTTACACAGGAGGTCCCTGCCCATCAAATTGACAGGACAGTGGTCAGAGTAGAGAAATTGATGCTGACACTTCTCCTCACAAAAGGAGACAGAGGCATAGTTACATGCTCTCTGAATGGGAGGCCTGAAGCCCCTACAGTTTTGACTGTTTCACTAGACATGGGAGGTTTTGTCATAGCCTTTACAGTTAATCACAGACATCATAGCTCCCGTATCAACAATAAATATTATTGACTCACCATTGATGCAAGCCTCCACTGTTAGCTCAATTCGAGGAAGGGTATGGCTCTTTAAAAACAAATGTTCTGGTTGCTCTGACAATTCTAACTCAACTACTACTTCCCCCTCCGCCCTTCAATATTCTCCCTCCCTCTCCTCTCCTGGATTTGTACATGGTCGTCTGTGCAGGCGGCCCCGTCTGCCAGGCCCCAGGCTGGCCTCTGCCTTGAGGGCCCCCTTGTGGGCCCCATTACAGCTGAGGGGCCCCCTGTTGGGGTGGCCATGGCCATTGCATGGTTGGCGGCTGCCATGGCTGTTGAGCAGGGGGATACCACAGTCCTTGTCCTCCCGCTGGGCCTCCCTCTCAAGGGGCCCCACTTGGGGCTCCTCTACCTCTTGATCGTCCTCTGCCTCTTCCTCTCCCCGGTGCTCTGGCTTGCTGAGCTTGAGCTTGTTCACACTGGGCTGAGAAATGGGCTGGTTGACCACATGTGAAACAGTTGCCTGGTTTGGTCTTACCCCACGACCCATCCCAGCCCCTCTTTCGGCTGGCACCTGGCCTTGGTAGAAAGTCAATTGAGCAGCTTGTAGCTCATAGGTCTTCACCTTTTGGATCCACACGACAGGCTGCCAGAGTGCGTGTCCCGCCTCTCCTCTATGGTGCCAACTTCTTCTGTCGTCTGGTTCTACTCCCTGGGGGAGCGCCCTTGAGGAACGGGTTGCGACTCTTTCTGTCTGCTTGCCTTGCTCCTCCAGCCGCACCCTTCCTCTGTGGTCTGGGAGTTGATGTCATTCCCACCGCCTGCATGGCCAGTCCAGAGAGCAGTTTGTCCACCACAGCTGCTACTAGGGGAGATTCATACGTGAGGGGAGGCACAGGTGAACTGTGGAGTTGGAGGAGGAGGCGCAGTGGGGTGTAGAGGGCGAGGGCGTCCACTGGGTTTGCTGGATCGGGTGGAAGCGGGGGAGGGAGGTCATCAGCCTCAGCCACAGGCCCAGGCAGCACTCGGTAGAGAGTGGTCAGGAGAAAAGTAAGGAGGGGGGAAATCTCTCCTTTCTCACTGTCTTGTCTTTATCTGTTCTCCCTTCCTCCTCAGTCTGCACTACCATATTCTGATGGGGCTGTCCCCCAAATGAATCCTGTCTTTGTGTACGCCTTTCTGACTCTCTTTCCCATTTTCTAAATTTAACCCAGTCTATTTTATCTTTTTTTTACCTTTTTTAGTCCCTTCATACTCTGTCACACTCTCCCTGACTTTGCCTAACATTGTTACACTCAGTGTCCCTGTCAACGGAAACCCACCTTCCCTATCCTAATTTCACCTGGTCCAAAACGTCCCTTTCCCACTTCTCTGCACATAACCTGTGGGAGGATCTGGAATTCCATGTCCCTTGCTCCCGTGTGCTCCCATGGTTCCTGTTTCACTCACACACTCACAGATAACACAGACACACACAGGGGTTGACAAACAAAGAAAACCGGTTAGCGCTGTTTATGATTTTATATTTTATCCATATGAACAGGGAAATTAATATCTCCATTTAAATATTAGTGACCGCAGAACGGGGTGTTATCTCCACACGGGGATATCGCCTAGTGCGATCACTGTAGTATAGATCTCTTATATCTATCCAGATATGCAAAACTTCCCATAGAATACCCGTGTCTTCTATCTAATTGCTTAACACGGTCCCAAAAATCCAATCATACCTTGTATTTTCTAACCTCCACCTCAGGTGAAGTGCCAGGAATAACAAAACTCACAATGAGTCCCTCATTCAATGAGCTTCACCAAGCCGAGTTTTCCCGCAGGATTATTCGCGCTCTAGTCCCTCGCTACAATAGATCCTCTTCCACAGAATACCCGTGCCTCCTATCTAATTGTGTAACACGGTCGCAAAAATCCAATCTTACCTTGTGTTTTCTAACCTCCACCTCAGGTGAAGTGCCAGGAATAACAAAACACTCACAATAACATCTAACAACAGTCATTTAATCTATTAAAGTATACTTAGGTTTCGCCAGGCCAGTGTCTCACTCAGACTCACCCAGCGACACGCAGACTCCACTGGCTCTGGTCCATCACCTAACGGACCTCACTGGTCTGCTTGGGATCAATCCAAACAACCAGACTTTCGGTTGCCCTCAACTGGCTGATTTAACAATTATGTCCAAGGATACCTCTCTTAAGAACACTCTTATCAACCCAACTCAGTCCTGTTAGTCACCTCAGCTGTGCCCCCCTTAAGGAGGACCTCACTCTGAAAGTACCCTGAACAGGGGCTCCTTTTATGTATTTTTCTTTTTTCTATTTTCTATTGGTGGATCACCTTGCTCCCCTCTCTCAATACTATGTTAGGGATCTGGTATCCACCCGTGTCCGCTTCCACTCAGATCTTAGGTGGGTCCAGCTGCTCATTTAGGAGCGCGGCTCCCCTGAGATTCCAATTTGGGGATCCCATGTGCACCGTTTATCCAGATCTTCACGAGCGATCAACAGGTGAAGTTACAGATCCCCTCCTCGTCGCCAAATGTAGTGGATAATTTTATCAATAATGAGGAGAGACAAGGTCAATCACCAATCCGAATATTAACTTTATTAAAAATGTATCGATAAGGGAGCTGGTCACAATACCCACACAGAAGTGAGTAGAGTGAGAGCTCACTGAGTTGAGTGAGCCTCTGGGTCAGGATAGGTGCAACCTCAGAGATAACATACAATGGTTCCAGACACTAACCCCACACGTCCTGTGCCAGACCTTAGCCCCAAATACAAATACTCATTGTTTTGTTCAGTACTAACAATTTAGAAGGACATTTGTTGTTACATAGTTTCCACCTTGCTAGAAAGGGAACCAGGGGAGAGAACAATCTCCCAAGGCCAGAGGGGGTGACTGACACACATACATTGTGGAGACAAGTGATTGGTTCCCATTCCTCATGCAATCCCTTCACATGGTTTGCAATAGGTAAAGACACATATTCACATATGGAAACAATGTTTCCTTCTGACCTCCTTTGCCTTATTCTCTTTCTGATATTCTGCATAGAAACAGGGACATGTGAAAGACAAGCCTGACTTCTCCCCTCTCTGGGCCCCAGGTGACTGAGGCCCATACGAGGGAGGAAGTGCAGCTGCCCACACCAGAGTCCGAAAGGAGACATTCTAATAACAGGAGTTCAACAGTTCAATCATATTAGCATATTCTGCAGATAAGACATCTTAATTATCTATGTTACTTAGCTAATTCTGATTACGGAGGAGGAATGGAGGGAAAAAGAGAGGCAGAGGAGGTCTAAGAGAGAGAGGGAGGAGGAGGGTGAATAAGGGCAAAGAATCGGAGGTGGTAGGTGTGGTGAAGTTCTCTGAGTTTTTGGAAAAAGTGGACCCTTGCATTTTGCAGATCCATTTGTGGTTTCAGGGTGGGTGAAAAACAGAGTTCAGTGCTGTGGAATCGGTAAGGGTAACCAGAAGTGGTTTTGTGATAATTGTTTGTGTTTCTGTTGGTCAGAGGGAGCAGGTGCTCTGTGTTAAACGAATGGGGGCAAGAGATGTGAATTGTTTTGCTCTCAAGAAAAGGGCACCATGGAAAGGAGTGATTACTGGGGTAGCAGTAAATGTAAAAGTTGACCAACTGAAGGAGAACATTCCCGGTGTTTGTGATGCTCGTTGTTTTGTGCGACGCATACAGGGTGGCGTGAGTGGTGAAACAGAAGAGTCATTGTCTGTTCTTTTGAGTTTTGATGTTGAGTCTTTGCCCGACAAAGTGATGTTAGCTCCTGTACAAGCTTTTGTGCCGAATACATTACGTTGTTACAGGTGTCAAGCTTATGGGCATGTGGCAGCAGTGTGTAGGAGGTAGGTTCATAGGTGTGAGACGTGTGCAGAAGGGCATGAGACAAAGGAATGTGTAGCATTGGGGAAAGTAGTGGTATGTGTTAATTGTAGGGGTGCCCATGGGGCTGGGGATCAGAAATGTCCTGTGCGAGAGAGGCAGGTTGAGGATATCAGAAGAGTTACAGGGTGTGTTAAGTGGTGGTGTCCTATCCTTTCAGGTTGTTGGCCTGAGGTAGGACTAAATAGATTTAAATAGTGGAGTAGGGTGGTGTTATTTTTTTGGTGAGTGTAGTGTTAGATGGAAGAGTATTTGATTATTTATTTTTTCAAGCAAAGTATAAGGGAGTTGTACTCCAGTCAAGTAGGTGGCGGTAATGCAATATTTATTGGATGCCAACCGCCGTTAAATCTCATCGAAGAAGAGGCCGTAATAGGTGGCTAAACACGAGAAGCGACAAACCGATATATTGTCAAACTTTGATTCTCAAAAATAGTATATTTGAGAAGAATCTAGTTATCCATAGCTAGCTAGATAACTCTGCATTGGATATTGTTGGTGAGTTTTTAAGCATCGCGTTGTTGTTGTAAAGACTTCCACCTGGCGCCATTTAATTGTGTTGTCAAGTCGGTACAAAACATACATTTGAAGAGGAACGGATTGTGTTGTCGGTTTTGTGTTACGCACAAACCTTGAAATAGTTTCTGTCCACACACCGTAAACGTATCCCTGAATAGTTTGATAGCTAGCTAACGTAATTATTTTGTTCATATTTAATAGTGTGCTGCAAGCTAACGTTGTCGTTAGCTAGCCACCACCTCTTCCATTTCCAATGCTAGTACTGTAATGGCTTGTTAACATCAACTTCTTAGTTCACTTTGGGCTTAGATTCCCCCGAACAAGATACTCGTTGGGTCATGAAACTATTGAAGTTCCTCAACTTGGATAACGACCAAGCCAGCTTATCAGCCGAGCACTGCCCACCAGGATCTGTAAATTAAGATGGCTAATTAACATTAGCTGGTTAACTAGCATATAAACCTCTTGTGCCGTTAGCTCGCTAACGTTACCTTTACAAGAAATTCTGACCCCAGAGCTGGTACAGTTATCTAGCTAGCTATCTTTGTAGCTAATACTTTAGGTAACGTTAGCTTACTAACTAACGTTACCGCCAGGAGAATGACTGACTGGGCATAATGACAGTGGTAATCAATTAGCTAGCTAGAAGTTGATGCCAGTTAGCTAGCTCCCAACCACGCTGGCTTTGCACCCCCATCTCAGTTAGTTATATTTTGGACCCAGTCTAGGCGTACAAATAACGTGTTTGAATTGAATAGTTGCCCTCACTAGGCAGCTTGTTACTTTTGTCAATTAAACTGCTTTTATAGCATACTTTTGGACATAAGTGGAAGTTGTCAATTGTCCAAATCCAACGAGAGACAATTGCTCACTGTATATTTCTTCCCTAGTATGTGCTGGTTGTAATGAGCTGTCGTTATCCACAAAATAAAATGATTTTTACTTTGGACACATCTAGGGGATATTGTGATGAATTAGGCCTATTGAGAATGAGACAATTTTGCCACCTGTACCCTATTTGAAATTAGTGTGGTCTAATATTGTGAAACATTTTTTAGTTTACAGATAAAAACTGTTCTGTTTGTTTTAAAGCCACAGTCTGTAAAATGCTCATTGGTCATTTCAATTTACATGTGAAAATGTCATGAATTGCACATTAGCCTGGTGATTCAGGAGATTTCACTTAAGGACTAATGAAATGGTCTAAAATGTGCAAACTCTGCCCACCCGGGGCACCAGGCCATGCAAAACGAAGTGCCTAGTGTGGCTTCTAGTTGTGTAGAATGTGTTGTGTCCATGGCTGGTGTTTTTACTTTATGAAAAGCTAGCAATATGCCTATGCTGTGCGTAAAAGACAGAGGGTGTCCGGGAGTGTGTTTTCTTTGACATTGAGATGTCCGCAAATGTGTGTACAGTGCTGAATGTCGTTGCTGTAGTAGGCATATGTATTAGGCTAATTACTGAGTTAGTGTGGAAGGAGGGGTGCGCAAAGCTCACTCAGATACTGCTTACATGCAGCATACATGAAGGTCATGGTGCAATACAATATGAAAGTGATGCATCATTTTCCAGGAAGTTGGCTTGTAGGCTTTTTGAATGGCCTTCAATGGGAAAAATGTAGCGCATTGTTCTTCAGCACAAAAACGTAATATAAGGCATTTGGCAGTAGTAAATTCATTCACAAACATAAATATAGTTTTAAATGGGTCGTGTGGTGTAAAAAAAATTTAACTTAAGAAAAAATACTAAAGCCAGGTAGAAAGTAATTAGTGGTCCTCTGTAGCTCAATTGGTAGAGCATGGTGCTTGTAACGCCAGGGTAGTGGGTTTGATTCCCGGGACCACCCATACGTAAAAATGTATGCACACATGACTAAGTCGCTTTGGATAAAAGCATCTGCTAAATGGCATATTATATTATTTATATTATTACATTTAATCTCTGAACAATTTTTCTTCAATCACAGTTAGCACCTATTAGCAGCGCTATTTATTGAATTTGGTTGATTTTGTGGTCTGAAACCAGTGAGCTTATTACCATTAGTCATCACGAATATTGGCAAAATTGAATTATTGTAGGCTATAAAAATATAATTAATGACAATGAAAAAGGTAGGAGTGTTGTTCTCTTGTCATATAATTGCTACATTTACTATCAATATAGCGTTAAAAATAGATATCCAGGTTGCATTTTGGGAGAATGTTTCTTTTTCTCCATGCGTATATTGGGTTGCGACTGAGACAACCTGGTTCAATTTAGTTCGAGGCAAAACCAGTTGAGAACCACTTTCTTAAAAGACCGCATTTTCACGAGTTTGATGATACAATTGGCAAGCCAATTCAAAAGATTAGGGGACAGGAACCGGAAGTATGACGTAGGATGACGTCACTTGTATAGCGTAGACTGACTGTTGCTTTCCTGTTTGGAATTGTGCTCATGGCAGGCCTTCTATACACCTAGGTTCACCATAGGTTCAATGTACAGTTGAATATGCTTGTGCACGATTGTCAAATCAAATAATTGTATTTGTCACATGCTTCGTAGACAACAGGTGTAAACTCATAGTAAAATGCTTACTTACGTGACCTTTTCCAACAATGCAGAGTTAAAGATAAGATACATTTTTGTAATAATGGGCACAGTGAATAATGAATAAAAATAGAGTAAAAATAACATGGCTACAGTGCATTCAGAAAGTATTCAGACCCCTTGACTTTTCCCACATTTTGTTACGTTACAGCCTTATTCTAAAATGGATTAAATTGTTTTTTTTCCCCTCATCAATCAACACACAATACCTGATAATGACAAAGCAAAATCTTTATTTTATTTTATTCTTTGCAAAAATAAAAAACGGAAATATCACATTTACATAAGTATTCAGACCCTTTACTCAGTACTTTGTTGAAGCACCTTTGGCAGTGATTACAGCCTCAAGTCTTCTTGGGTATGACGCTACAAGCTTGGCACACCTGTATTTGGGGAGTTTCTCCCATTCTTCTCTGCAGATCCTCTCAAGCTCTGTCAGGTTGGATGGGGAGCGTCGCTGCACAGCTATTTTCAGGTCTCTCCAGAGATGTTCGATCGGGTTCAAGTTCAGCCTCTGGCTGGGCCACTCAAGGACATTCAGAGACTTGTCCTGAAGCCACTCCTGCATTGTCGGCTGTGTGCTTAGGGTCGTTGTGCTGTTGGAAGGTGAACCTTCGCCCCAGCCTGAGGTCCTGAGCGCTCCGGCCATCTTTCCCTCGATCCTGACTAGTCTACCAGTCCCTGCCGCTGAAAAACATCCCCACAGCATGATGCTGCCACCACCATGCTTCACCGTAAGCATGGTGCCTGGTTTCCTCCAGACGTGACGTTTGGCATTCAGGCCAAAGAGTTCGATATTGGTTTAATCAGACCAGAGAATATTGTTTCTCATGGTCTGAGAGGTGCCTTTTGGCAAACTCCAAGCGGGCTGTCATGTGCCTTTCACTGAGGAATGGCTTCCGTCTGGCCGCTCTACCATGAAGGCCTGATTTGGTGGAGTGCTGCAGAGATGGTTGTCCTTCTGGAAGATTCTCCCCAGAGGAACTCTGGATCTCTGTCAGACTGACCATCGGGTTCTAGGGCACCTACCTGACCAAGGCCCTTCTACCCCGATTGCTCAGTTTGGCTGGGCGGCCAGCTCCAGGAAGAGTCTTGGTGATTCCATTTAAGGAGGCCACTGTGTTCTTGGGGCCTTTCAATGCTGCAGACATTTTTTGGTACCCTTCCCCAGATCTGTGCCTCGACACAATCCTGTCTCGGCGCTCTTATGACTGAAGCCATGCTCTTTTGTTTAAGTTTTCCCTGTCTTTTGTTATGAGTGATGGGCATAGACCACTTGGAAACCTGTTGCAACAACACTTTTGCCGCTCATTATTTTAGACTTGCCAATATTTGTAAGCTCACCCATCACTAATCTAAATGAATAATTGTATGCTGGCCATAGACTCCTCTGAACTGATACATGTCAAGCAAGTATATTTTCTGTCTCTATAATCACATGGGCAACTTCTACCAATTAGGCCTATCACTGCTGCTCCAGGGTCAGATGGTTTTTGTTGACCTAAAAAGGACTGCAGATGTAAATAAGCTGTTAGCTAAATCTTGTGCAACGCATCACTTCTCACTTCTGAGATTTAGTTTTTTGTTGTACATTGTCCCTGTACAAATAAACGTAATAAATAAATAAAATACATTTGGGGTTGGGTAAGCTGATCATAGATCTGTATAGTACTCTGATCACTACCCACTTGTGGTGTATGTTCTAAGTTTCTGCTGTGCCTAGTGTGCCTGCTCAGTCAGGGGCTGGCGTCATGTCTTATTGTTTTTTTGAAAAGACAAAACTCTGCAATTGGACTGTGTCTACTTATGAGTTGACTGTTCGGAGAAATGATTGTGGGCGTTTGTGGTGATATTGATTCTTTGTAGAGAAATGTTGCAAAGTCCATCCCTAATCAGTTATGTGGGCCGACGCTGAAATTGTCATCTGTGGTTACAGCATAATTAATCTCCTAAATAGTGGCTGCAAACACAAACCTGTATGACCCAGTTAGATGAGTTGGCTTTTGTGCTTTAGTAGCCAAGTATTTTGTGAAAATGCTGCTTTGCGTTTTGTTATCTCTATTTATGATATTACTTTTCAACCATCCAATCCAACGCCTCTCACCACCCTCTTCCATCTCTCCGCAGGTTTAGCGGAGCAGCAGTCACCATGGCGACGGACATCATCTCCCCGCCACGGTTCTTCCACATGCCACGGTTCCAGCACCAGGCGCCGCGGCAGCTCTTTTACAAGCGGCCCGACTTCGCCCAGCAGCAGGCCATGCAGCAGCTCACCTTCGACGGCAAGCGCATGCGGAAGTCTGTCAACCGCAAAACCATTGACTACAACCCCTCGGTCATCAGGCATCTGGAGGTAATGAACGTGACATGAAGCATCTGTTTTTGGGTTATTTTGTGACCCACTCAGTGAACTAAATGTTTCTAGAAACCACAACTCAGTCAGTAGTCGTGTTTCTAGAGAAACTCGACTTTGGGCACAAACACGCACACATCCTTCAGATAGCTTGACATATTGAAACAGTTTCAAATATCCACGCTCAGACATGACCATGAGCTCAGAGACGCTGTTCTTGAGCACTTACTCCCATGTAAACTCAGCAAAAAAAGAAACTACCCTTTTTCAGGACCCTGTCTTTCAAAGATGATAATTGTAAAAATCCAAATAACTTCACAGATCTTCATTGTAAAGGGTTTAAACACTGTTTCCCATGCTTGTTCAATTAACCATAAACAATTATTGAACATGCACCTGTGGAACGGTCGTTAAGACACTAACAGCTTACAGACGGTAGGCAATTAAGGTCACAGTTATGAAAACTTAGGACACTAAAGAGGCCTTTCTACTGACTCTGAAAAACACAAAAAGAAAGATGCCCAGGGTCCCTGCTCATCTGCGTGAACGTGCCTTAGGCATGCTGCAAGGAGGCATGAGGACTGCAGATGTGGCCAGGGCAATACATTGCAATGTCCTTACTGTGAGAAACCTAAGACAGCGATACAGGGAGACAGGACGGACAGCTGATCGTCCTCGCAGTGGCAGACCACGTGTAACAATACCTGCACAGGATCGGTACATCTGAACATCACACCTGCGGGACAGGTACAGGATGGCAACAACAACTGCCCGAGTTACACCAGGAACGCACAATCCCTCCATCAGTGCTCAGACTGTCCGCAATAGGCTGAGAGAGCCCGGACTTAGGGCTTGTAGGCCTGTTGTAAGGCATGTCCTCACCAGACATCACCGGCAACAATGTCGCCTATGGGCACAAACCCAGACAGGACTGGCAAAAAGTGCTCTTCACTGACGAGTCGCGGTTTTGTCTCACCAGGGGTGATGGTCGGATTCGCAATTATCGTCGAAGGAATGAGCATTACACCGAGGCCAGTACTCTGGAGCGGGATCGATTTGGAGGTGGAATGTCCGTCATGGTCTGGGGCGGTGTGTCACAGCATCATCGGACTGAGCTTGTTGTCATTGCAGGCAATCTCAACGCTGTGCGTTACAGGGAAGACATCCTCCTCCCTCATGTGGTACCCTTCCTGCAGGCTCATCCTGACATGACCCTCCAGCATGACAATGCCACCAGCCATACTGCTCGTTCTGTGCGTGATTTCCTTCAAGACAGGAATGTCAGTGTTCTGCCATGGCCAGCAAAGAGCCCGGATCTCAATCCCATTGAGCACGTCTGGGACCTGTTGGATCGGAGGGTGAGGGCTAGGGCCATTCCCCCCAGAAATGTCAGGGAACTTGCAGGTGCCTTGGTGGAAGAGTGGGGTAACATCTCACAGCAAGAACTGGCAGCCTTACCGCAAAAGTGGAAGAGGAAAGTGAAAGGGGGAGAAAGTAAGGAACTTGTCTGTCGGCCTTGCATTAAAGAACATAATTGGTTAAGGAAAACTGTGATATATAAAAAAGTATATCAGTTTCACTTAAGGACCAAAGGATTGACAGCCGTCCCATATAGATTGCAAAATTGCAGAATCATTAGATCATTTGTTTTGGTTCTGTCCATTTGTAGCTTGTTTTTGGACACAGGTCCAGGATTGGCTAAAGGATTGCAATATTTACCCGGAGCTATCCTTGCAGATAGCATTACTGGGTGATCTGAAAAGTCATAGTCAATCGATCAATAATATAATAATACTTTTAGCAAAAATGTTTTTTTAATTCACAATCTGTAGAAGCAATGAGAATAGAAAGGTTCAGAACTTTTGTAAAACATCACAGTACGGTTGAAATATATATGGCAAATAGAAATCCTATATGGATGGTAAGAGATAGATGGGAGGTATTGAATGGAGTTGAAGGATGGGACTAATAACAACTAACAACAAATAATAACAAGATAACTAATAATGTAAGCATACTGTGTCCATAATAAGTATATAGGTTGTATGTTGGGAGCTTTTGGGAAAGAGCACAGTTAGAAAGATATGGCATATAGAAGCAAACCGGATGGACATCATGAAAATGATCGGAGAGGTTGAGAGTAGAAGTAGTTCAGGAGCAAAAACAAATAAAATATAATTATTGTAAAATTGACTGTGTCCATAAGGTGTAGATAGTAAGTATAGGCTGGAAGTAGAGGCCTGGGCGTTGTTGTTCACTAATTTACCCCAAGTAGGGAAAGGATGGCGGGGTTGAAAAGTAATAAAGGGGAGTGTGTATATATATATATATATAACATGGGGGATTGGAAGTGATGCAGACAATTACATTTACATTTTAGTCATTTAGCAGACGCTCTTATCCAGAGCGACTTACAGGAGCAATTAGGGTTAAGTGCCTTGCTCAAGGGCACATTTACGTCATTAGCAGACGCTCTTAAACAGAGCGACTCACAAATTGGTGCATTCACCCTATAGGCAGTGGGATAACCACTTTACAATTTTTTTGGGGGGGGGGTAGAAGGATTACTTTATCCTATCCGAGGTATTCCTTAAAGAGGTGGGGTTTCAAATGTCTCCGGAAGGTGGTGAGTGACTCCGCTGTCCTAGCGTCGTGAGGGAGCTTGTTCCACCATTGGGGTGCCAGAGCAGCGAACAGTTTTGACTGGGCTGAGCGGGAACTATGCTTCCGCAGAGGAAGGGGAGCCAGCAGGCCAGAGGTGGATGAACGCAATGCCCTCGTTTGGGTGTAGGGACTGATCAAAGCCTGAAGGTACAGAGGTGCCGTTCCCCTCACTGCTCCATAGGCAAGCACCATGGTCTTGTAGCGGATGCGAGCTTCAACTGGAAGCCAGTGGAGTGTGTGGAGGAGGGGGGTGACGTGAGAACTTGGGAAGGTTGAACACCAGACGGGCTGCGGCATTCTGGATGAGTTGTAGGGGGTTTAATGGCACAGGCAGGGAGGCCAGCCAACAGCGAGTTGCAGTAGTCCAGACGGGGAGATGACAAGTGCCTGGATTAGGACCTGTGCCGCTTCCTGTGTAAGGCAGGGTCGTACTCTCCGAATGTTGTAGAGCATGAACCTGCAGGAGCGGGTCACCGCCTTGATGTTAGCGGAGAACGACAGGGTGTTGTCCAGGGTCACGCCAAGGCTCTTCGCACTCTGGGAGGAGGACACAACGGAGTTGTCAACCGTGATGGCGAGATCATGGAACGGGCAGTCCTTCCCCGGGAGGAAGAGCAGCTCCGTCTTGCCAGGGTTCAGCTTTAGGTGGTGATCCGTCATCCATACTGATATGTCTGCCAGACATGCAGAGATGCGATTCGCCACCTGGTTATCAGAAGGGGGAAAGGAGAAGATTAGTTGTGTGTCGTCTGCGTAGCAATGATAGGAAAGGCCGTGAGGAAAATGTGGCAAATAGCTTCGTAGGGTTAGAGGCAGATGCTTGGAATTTAGAGTGGTAGAAAGTGGCCTTAGCAGCAGAAACAGATGAAGAAAATGTGGAGAGGAGGGAGTGAAAAGATGCCAGGTCGGCAGGGAGTTTAGTTTTCTTCCATTTCCGCTCCGCTGCCCGGAGCTCTGTTCTGTGAGCTCGCAATGAGTCATCAAGCCACGGAGCTGGAGGGGAGGACCGAGCCGGCCGGGAGGATAGGGGACACAGAGAGTCAAAGGATGCAGAAAGGGAGGAGAGGAGGGTTGAGGAGGCAGAATCAGGAGATTGGAGGGAGAAGGATTGAGCAGAGGGAAGAGATGATAGGATGGAAGAGGAGAGAGTAGTGGGAGAGAGAGAGCGAAGGTTGCGGCGGCGCATTACCATCTGTGTAGGGGCAGAGTGAGTAGTGTGGGAGGAGAGCGAGAGAGAAAAGGATACAAAGTAGTGGTCGGAGACATGGAGGGGAGTTGCAGTGAGATTAGAAGAGCAGCATCTAGTAAAGATGAGGTCAAGCGTATTGCCTGCCTTGTGAGTAGGGGGGGACGGTGAGAGGGTGAGGTCAAAAGAGGAGAGGAGTGGAAAGAAGGAGGCAGAGAGAAATGAGTCAAATGTGGACATAGGGAGGTTGAAATCCCCCAAAACTGTGAGGGGTGAGCCATCCTCAGGAAAGGAACTTATCACAGGCGTCAAGCTCATTGATGAACTCTCCAAGGGAACCTGGAGGGCGATAGATGACAAGGATATTAAGCTTAAATGGGCTAGTGACTGTGACAGCATGGAATTCAAATGAGGAGATAGACAGATGGGTTAGGGGAAAAATTGAGAATGTCCACTTGGGAGAGATGAGGATTCCTGTGCCACCACCCCTCTGACCAGATGCTCTCGGGGTATGCGAGAACACATGGTCAGACGAGGAGAGAGCAGTAGGAGTAGCAGTGTTTTCAGTGGTAATCCATGTTTCCGTCAGCGCCAGGAAGTCGAGGGACTGGAGATTAGCATAGGCTGGGATGAAGTCAGCTTTGTTGGCAGCAGAACGGCAGTTCCAGAGGCTGCCTGAGACCTGGAACTCCAGGTGTGGGGTGCGTGCAGGGACCACCAGGTTAGAGAGGCAGCAGCCACGCGGTGTGGGGCGTTTGTGTAGCCTGTGCAGAGAGGAGAGAACAGGGATAGGCAGAGGCATAGTTGACAGGCTGTAGCAAATGGCTACAATAATGCAGAGGAGATCGGAATGAAATGAACTAAACATCTGGGAGAGTAGAGAGCAGGGCCTCCCTCACCAAAAACTTCTACCTCAGAAACTATAATTGTTTCACTGAACCACCCGAACAAAAACTCTACCAACTTCCACCTTTAGAAATCAGAATTGTTGTGAACCACAGCGGTTCAATGTTTAAAGGAATAGACTCAACCCACTTTATTCAGCTAGATAACTATGACACCATAGCTAACTAGCATGCTAGCATCCAATAACACACAGTTTAGCACCAACACTTGGTCACAACAAACCACCAATAGTGTGTTAACACACTAAGCAGATAATTCGGCTATGTAGCACAACTATATTGTATTTAGCTACTACAGTACAGTTAGCTGGTCATATTGGCTAGCTAGCAATGGCCACTGTGTTGACCTTGTTTGAAGAACGGCTAGCTAGCTAACTAGCTTCAGTGCAACCCCGGCACCACCGAAAAAACAATGCCAACCTACAGTAACTACCCACAACAGCCCACAATGCCTAGCTATGACGCCATAGCTAACTAGAATGCTAGCATCCAATAACACACAGTTTAGCACCAATACTTGGTTACAACAAACTACCAAGAGTGTGTTAACACACTAAACAGATAATTCATGTCCGTGTCTAGTTCCTTTCATAACGCAGCAAAAATTAAACGTTGGCTAGCTAGCACATTAACACTGGAAACAACTCTCCACCGTTGCACTAAACAGATAATTACCAATAAACGTTACCAGTAGCTACCCGCTAGCTAGCTAGCATACCAAGAGTGTGTTAACACACTAAACAGATAATTCATGTCCGTGTCTACAATCTATCTGCAAAATTAAGCTGATCTACCCCCCAAAAAAATAAAAAATAACTGGCAAATCTGGTGCAGTCCATGAGGAGGAGATGCATTGCAATACTTAATGCAGCTGGTGGTCACACCAGATACTTACTGACTTTTGATTTTGACCCCCCCCTTTGTTCAGGGACACATTATTCCATTTCTGTTAGTCACATGTCTGTGGAACTTGTTCAGTTTATGTCTCAGTTGTTGAATCTTGTTATGTTCATACAAATATTTACACATGTTAAGTTTGCTGAAAATAAACGCAGTTGACAGTGAGATGACGTACATTTTTTTGCTAAGTTTATATGTATTTGGCTGGAATGTATGTGAATCCAAAGACCTTTGGTTCCTTAAATGTTCTCTTCCTTGACTACAGAATCGTTTGTGGCAGCGAGACCACAGAGATTTACGTGCCATCCAACCAGATGCAGGATGTTACAATGATGTAAGTATGGGCAGATTGTAAGATTTAGTACAATTTTTGACCTTCTGGTGTCAGTAATCTAATAAGAAAATATGTTATCAATGAATCTGTGTCAGAGTGTTAGCGAGTCCCTATTCCTGGCTGGATTTGATTAATTGTGTACCCATTGTTAGATAAGATGTTGACATTTCTCTCTCCTTTTCCGTCCCTATCTTTCTCTGGCTCTTGTAGCTTGTTCCTCCTGTGGGCATTGTGAGTTATCCCATGAACGCAGTCACCACAAAGTTTGTTCGAACCTCCACGAACAAAGTCAAGTGCCCTGTCTTTGTCATAAGGGTAAGTCTCTCCTCTCACACACTTTCCGCACCTGTTCAAGGCAGACTATTTTATCCCTCTGAAACTGTGAAGCCCAAAGTGCAGGTATGTCAAATTATATTCCTGCTGGGTTTTGTTATTTCCTTCCAATTAGTGTCCAGTTAAAACCTAGACAACCAGGTGAGGGGATGATCTTAGTTGATCAATCAAGTACAACGGAGGAGCGAAAATCCACACATTTGGCCTACCAGGAATTGAGTTTGACACCCCTGCCATAGAGATGTAGCTCAGTTGGTAGAGCATGGCGTTTGCAACGCCAGGGTTGTGGGTTCGCTTCCCACGGGGGGCCAGTATGAAAAATAAAAATAATAATGTATGCACTCACTAACTGTATGTCGCTCTGGATAAGAGTGTCTGCTAAATGACTAAAATGTAAAATGTGAATGTAATGAATGAGTAGTACACATTTTCTGCATAATATACACTACATGACCAAAGGTATGTGGACACCTGCTCATCGAACATCTCATTCCAAAATCATGGGCATTAATATGGAGTTGGTCCCCTCTTTGCTGCTATAACAGCCTCTACTCTTCTGGGAAGGCTTTCCACTAGATGTTGGAACATTGCTGCTGGGATTTGCTTCCATTTAGCCACAAAAGCATTAGTGAGGTTGGGCGATTAGGCCTGGCTCAGGGTCGGCTTTCCAATTCATCCCAAAGGTGTTCGATGGGGATGAGGTCAGGGCTCTGTGCAGGCCAGTCAAGTTCTTCCACACCGATCTTGACAAACCATTTCTGTATGGACCTCGCTTTGTGTGCGGGGGCATTGTCATGCTGAAACAGGAAAGGGCCTTCCCCAAACTGTTGCCACAAAGTTGGAAGCGCAGAATCGTCTAGAATGTCATTGTATGCTCCTAGATGTTTCCACTTCACAATAACAGCACTTACAGTTGACCGGGGCAGCTCTAGCAGGGAAGAGATTTTACGAACTGACTTGTTGGAAAGGTGGCATCCTATGACAGTGCCACAATAAAAGTCACTGAGCTCTTCAGTAAGGCCATTCTACTGCCAATGTTTGTCAATGGAGATTACATGGCTGTGTGCTCGATTTTATACACCTGTCAGCAACGGGTGCAGCTGAAATGGATGAATTCACTCATTTGAAGTGATGTCCACATACTTTTGTACATTGCATGCGGAAAGTATTCAGACCCCTTTACTTTTTTTTTGTTACATTACAGCCTTATTCTAAAATAATGAAAAAAATATATAATAATCTACACACAGGTGCATCCTGTTTCCATTGATCATCCTTGATGTTTCTACAACTTGATTGGGGTCCACCTGTGGTAAATTCAATTGACTGGACATGATTTGGAAAGGCACACACCTGTCTATATAAGGTCCCACAGTTGACAGTGCATGTCAGAGCAAAAACTAAGCCATGCGGTCGAAGGAATTGTCCGTAGAGCTCCGAGACAGGATTGTGTCGAGACACAGATCTGGGGAAGGGTTCCAAAAAATGTCTGCAGCATTGAAGGTCCCCAAGAACACAGTGGCCTCCATCATTCTTAAATGGAAGAAGTTTGGAACCACCAAGACTCTTCCTAGAGCTGGCCGCCCGGCCAAACTGAGCAATCGGGGGAGAAGGGCCTTGGTCAGGGAGGTGACCAAGAACCTGATGGTCACTCTGACAGAGCTCCAGAGTTCCTCTGGAGATGGGAGAACCTTCCAGAAGGACAACCATCTCTGCAGCACTCCACCAATCAGGCCTTTATGGTAGAGTGACCAGATGGAAACAACTCCTTAGTAAAAGGCACATGGCAGCCCGCTTGGAGTTTGCCAAAAGGCACCTAAAGGACTCTGAGTCTATGAGAAACAAGATTCCCTGGTCTGATGGAACCTAGATGTAACTTTTTTACCTGAATGCCAAGCATCACGTCTGGAGGAAACCAGGCACCGCTCATCACCTGGCCAATACCTGGATCTCAGACTGGGGCGAAGGTTCACCTTCCAACAGGACAACGACCCTAAGCACACAGCCAAGACAATGCAGGAGTGGCTTTGGGAAAAGTCTCTGAATATCCTTGAGTGGCCCAGCCAGAGCCTGGACTTGAACCCAATCGAACATCTCTAGAGAGACCTGAAAATGACTGTGCAGCGACACTCTCCATCCAACCTGAAAGAGCTTCAGAGGATCTGCAGAGAAGAACTCCCCAAATACAGGTGTGCCAAGCTTGTAGTGTACCCAAGAAGACTCGAGGCTGTAATCTCTGCCAAAGGTGCTTCAACAAAGTACTGAGTAAAGGGTCTGAATAATTATGTAAATGTACCAAAAATTGATTCTTATTTTTTTAAAACATTTCTAAAAAATGGTTTTTGCTTTGTCATTATGGGGTATTGTGTGTAGATTGATGAGAAAAAAAACAATTTAATCAATTTTAGAATAAGGCTGTAACTTAACTAAATGTGGAAATAGTGAAGGGGTCTGAATACTTTCCGAATGCACTGTGTGTGTATGTGTATATATATATATATATATATATATATATATATATATATATATTAGTGTATATCCAAACTTAAGAATGTGATTACTAAGTTCAGTGTCTCCCTTATCTATTTTTACCTTTTTTATTACTCCTTTCAATTAAATCAACTATTCTTCACCTCCCCCCTTTTCTCCATATCTCCTCCTCTCCTCCACCCCTCTCTCCCTTGTTCACAGTGGACTCCTGAGGGGAGGCGACTTGTCACCGGAGCCTCCAGTGGGGAGTTCACCTTGTGGAACGGACTCACCTTCAACTTTGAGACCATCTTACAGGTAAACATTGAATCCACCCTTTTACAACACTTTACAATTAACTTAAAACTTCTGAAATGTGTATTCAGCAGTTCTGAACCACATGAAATCGGTATATCCACTGTCTTTTAAAAAAAATTATCCAACCCTGTGTTTTTGGTTCTGGTGCTCGCTCTGTCTGTCTCTCCTCCCCTCAGGCCCATGACAGCCCTGTGCGGGCCATGACCTGGTCTCACAACGACATGTGGATGTTGACAGCCGACCACGGCGGCTACGTCAAATACTGGCAGTCCAACATGAACAACGTCAAGATGTTCCAGGCTCACAAGGAGGCGATTAGAGAGGCCAGGTCTATATCCAATCTACCATTTTTTGTAGTTAACCCCAGACTGTTACTGCTGTTTCCCCCAATAATGATTAATAGATGTACGTGTGTGCTGTCACGACACTGCACTGATCTCTTTTTGATATTCATATTCTTATTATTGCCATTATCATTGCCTGTGGCTCACGATGAGTTGTGTATTTGGATTTTTTCTATACATAACTACTATGTACAGAAAAGGTAGATTTTCACGGTCTTGTTAAATAAAGTGTTTATCTATATCCATACGCAAAAGGGATTGACACATGTTAATGCTATTGGTTTACACAGATAGGCCCAGAGGGACAGAGTGTATACAGGATGAAGTGGAGTGGTTGCACCTGAAGTTACTGCATACATAGGGAGTTTCGAATGTGGCCAACTTGTTCTTCGTTTATGGACCTTGGGGAAGGCGTCTCACACGCATAGAGTCACTCCACACCAGGGTTTCCGCTACCCAGTAATAGCTTTTGGCAAAAAAAAAAAAATCCAAGCCAATTAAATAAAAATTGCCGCCAGCCAAATCTCCGGGAGAAGAAGAAGAAATACCTTTGCGGGATAATGCCCTTTAACCTATTCATTGATGGAAATAGATTTGACTGGTCATGCTTATCAGTCTATAGGTTAATTTGCATATTTTAGTGGAATTCGATTGGTGCGCGTGTACAGTATATTCGTTATGCATCTTATTTATCACACGCGTACACCATACAGATACAGAACCTTTAAGCGGAAAATCTGTCAGACGGCACGAGAGCTGCTGCTACAGCATCTCAAACAGCAGATGCATAGACAACGGAAGGCAGGCTTCATCAGAGCTTCACACACCACTTTGCAATGAGCTGGAGGCAGTAAGAAAGTAAGAAAGACCTCACGTCGTTGCATCCTTGACTTGCATGTTCTGTTAATATGAATCACCATAATCTAAATGTGATTTGTCATTCTGAGCACCGTGGGTGGACACCCTAATCAGGTTACGCACCCAATGCATATGGGTCAGGTACATTTCTCAAATGTCCTGTAAATTAAAATGCCGCCGGAAACCCTGGTCCACACACATACTTCACAAAGGTCCCATGGTTGATTTTGAAGGTTTTTGAGGTGTAAGCAAATGCATGTCTACAATCCCCCACCTTTTGAAACCACTAAAATTGCCACCCCCACATTGTCTGCTGTTGAATATATCCTAGTTACAAAACTCACATCCACACGTGACCCCATAGCTTCTTGAATAAAGACTATTTCTGCCAAAAACACAACCAAATTGCCTCTGGGGTTAGAGCAGTTGGCTATCAACTTTCACTTTCAATTCCCACGCAACCCACAAGGTCGCTTTGACTACCCACCATTCCAAACCCCCTGGTATATTAACAGTTAAATCTACATTGAATGGGGCGGTGCAGTTGAGAGCGATTTATTGTATAAAAAGTTGCCTTTGCTGTATATTTCTACCTTTGGTGGTTTTGCCTTCATGGAGCTTTACGAAAATAATCAATAAAGATTGTGAATAGGGTTTTATGCTGGATTTCCCTCTGAAGTATAACACAAAACTTAAAGTTTCAGTTTTTAATATATAACTTCTCAATGCCATAACTTATTTTCTTTGAATGTTGATGTTTCTGAGATACTTTTAATGTTGTTGTTGAACGTGCATTGAATCTCCAGGAACAATGGAAAATAAATAATCTTAGGGCTGTGGCCATAGTCCTGGAAAAATTGTACATCATACATGCATTGATGGATGTGCTCCAAACCTGAAGATGGCAATTAAGGAACTAGTCAAGAAGTTCAACAGGTGTTTGTTAGCAGGGCCATGTAGGCAATCTTTGGTGTTGGTATGAGTCAGGTTTGGGCCTATAGTCTGGGGGGGTCACGAGGGCTATAGTACATTGGCCTAATACCTCACTTTATCACCATGCTGCAACTGTTGCTCCAACTACAGATAGAGCCACATTATCTGTTTGACTGACAGGACTTCACGACCCCATGACGCTGTAAAAGGGACACAACATTTGAAAATCTATTTCTCTGATGTTTTCAGACATAAGCCTAAACACTGCAAATCTGGCAATGATATGGTGCCACAGCCACTGCCTATCATTTCCATTCTGTAAAGTGTATATATTGCTAGATCTACACAGTACACAACAGATCGCCTGGGACATACAGTGGGGAAAAAAAGTATTTAGTCAGCCACCAATTGTGCAAGTTCTCCCAGTTAAAAAGATGAGAGAGGCCTGTCATTTTCATCATAGGTACACGTCAACTATGACAGACAAATTGAGGAAAAACATCCAGAAAATCACATTGTAGGATCTTTTATGAATTTATTTGCAAATTATGGTGGAAAATAAGTATTTGGTCACCTACAGACAAGCAAGATTTCTGGCTCTCACAGACCTGTAACTTCTTCTTTAAGAGGCTCCTCTGTCCTCCACTCGTTACCTGTATTAATGGCACCTGTTTGAACTTGTTAACAGTATAAAAGACACCTGTCCACAACCTCAAACAGTCACACTCCAAACTCCACTATGGCCAAGACCAAAGAGCTGTCAAAGGACACCAGAAACAAAATTGTAGACCTGCACCAGGCTGGGAAGACTGAATCTGCAATAGGTAAGCAGCTTGGTTTGAAGAAATAAACTGTGGGAGCAATTATTAGGAAATGGAAGACATACAAGACCACTGATAATCTCCCTCGATCTGGGGGCTCCACGCAAGATCTCACCCGTGGGGTCAAAATGATCACAAGAACGGTGAGCAAAAATCCCAGAACCACACGGGGGACCTAGTGAATGACCTTCAGAGAGCTGGGACCAAAGTAACAAAGCCTACCATCAGTAACACACTACGCCGCCAGGGACTCATATCCTGCAGTGCCAGACGTGTCCCCCTGCTTAAGCCAGTACATGTCCAGGCCCGTCTGAAGTTTGCTAGAGTGCATTTGGATGATCCAGAAGAGGATTGGGAGAATGTCATATGGTCAGATGAAACCAAAATATAACTTTTTGGTAAAAACTCAACTCGTCGTGTTTGGAGGACAAAGAATGCTGAGTTGCATCCAAAGAACACCATACCTACTGTGAAGCATGGGGGTGGAAACATCATGCTTTGGGGCTGTTTTTCTGCAAAGGGACCAGGACGATTGATCCGTGTAAAGGAAAGAATGAATGGGGCCATGTATCGTGAGATTTTGAGTGAAAACCTCCTTCCATCAGCAAGGGCATTGAAGATGAAACGTGGCTGGGTCTTTCAGCATGACAATGATCCCAAACACACCGCCCGGGCAACGAAGGAGTGGCTTCGTAAGAAGCATTTCAAGGTCCTGGAGTGGCCTAGCCAGTCTCCAGATCTCAACAACCCCATAGAAAATCTTTGGAGGGAGTTGAAAGTCCATGTTGCCCAGCGACAGCCCCAAAACATCACTGCTCTGGAGGAGATCTGCATGGAGGAATGGGCCAAAATACCAGCAACAGTGTGTGAAAACCTTGTGAAGACTTACAGAAAACGTTTGACCTGTGTCATTGCCAACAAAGGGTATATAACAAAGTATTGAGAAACTTTTGTTATTGACCAAAGACTTATTTTCCACCATAATTTGCAAATAAATTCATTAAAAATCCGACAATGTGATATTCTGGAGAATTTTTTTTTTCTCATTTTGTCTGTCATAGTTGACGTGTACCTATGATGAAAATTACAGGCCTCTCATCTTTTTAAGTGGGAGAACTTGCACAATTGGTGGCTGACTAAATACTTTTTTTCCCCACTGTATCTCAACAAATATTAAGGCTCTATCTGTAATCTAACCCGAGACATCCTAGTTACATTTTGGTTGCTCCCTTTCACCTAGCCCCCTTTGCACAAATCTGATTAGATCATGCATTATGGCCAACATTTCACTAGGCCTATTGGAGGGCATGGCAGAGCCTTCGCCATATTGCGTTCACTATTCTGATCACCTCAGTCTAAACACTGAAGGGAATAGGGCAGGTGGGTAGGACCGCAATGGGACTGGGCAAGAGTTGTTGAAGAGCATGAATGGCTGGCAGATATTTTGCATGTTGATAAGAAGGGCAGGTTAGGATTTAGTTCAGAATTTTGACTGATTTAGTGATGATAGATATTTTTTGTTGTTGCTGGATTGCTTACCTGTTGCTTTAGTGTAGGGTCATTACACTTGTAGGTATTGGTCATTTGCGGTGGAGTTCAGACGGTAATGCTTGTGTAAACTGAGGAAGATTCATTTAACTTGGGCTTACGTCTAGTGTGAAGATTGCTTTTGGCTTACAGTTTAGACCTATCTGAGTGTAGTTTGTTTTTTATGGTTATACAGGTTGATAAGTGTTACGTTTTGGGTAGATACGTTGTAGTGTAATGATGTAACGTGTTAGTTGTGGGGCAAGACTGTTTTGTCTGGGTTTCTATCACTGGTCAGCTAAACCTTTTGTGAATTTTGTTAAATGCCAATACACAGCTAGAGGGAGAGGTTGCTGATGTGCCCAGGAAATGGCCCCCATAAGTGGTTGAACTGTACTGGGTTGTACTAGGATTTGACCCTGGGAGCCCAACTGTGTCTTCCTGCATTGTTGATTCTCTTCCTGCCTCACTCTGTCTTCAGTTTCTCACCTACGGATAATAAATTTGCCACTTGCTCTGACGACGGAACCGTACGCATCTGGGACTTTCTACGCTGTTACGAGGAGAGAATTCTCAGAGGTATGTTTTCTGTTGAATACACATACAGCTGTACCAAATTGATACACCTCACTGGACACCACGACTCGCCCCTGGAAAAACACATTCACACAGACACTTTTAGGGGATTGCACCGCAACATGTTCCTTTTCTGTACCCATAAGTCAGAACCATCCATGAAATGCACAACTCATTTGGCAAATTTGTTCATTGATTGTATCTATGGACCTCAACTGATACTGCGTTTAAATGCATCAGTTGCTAGTTGTTGATTAGTCCTTACTCACGTATATTTATTCACTGTCTGTTGGCCCTTTGGCCTGTAGAAGTGCTATTGCCATGCTTGAGGCTGCATTTAAATATTCAATACTAATTACAGTACCAGTCAAAAGCTTGGACACCTACTCAGTCAAGGGTTTTTCTTTATTTTGACTATTTTCTACATTGTAGAATAATAGTGAAGACATCAAAACTATGAAATAACACATGGAATCATGTAGTAACTAAAAAAGTGTTAAACAAATCAAAACAGATTTGAGATTCTTCAAAGTAGCCACCCTTTGCCTTGACAGCTTTGCACACTCTTGGCATTCTCTCAACCAGCTTCATGAGGTAGTCACCTGGAATGCATTTAAATTAACAGGTGTGCCATGTTAAAAGTGAATTTGTGGAATTTCTTTCCTTAAACAGGTGGGGGGGTATACCGAAGATAGCCCTATTTGGTAAAAGACAAAGTCTATATTATGGCAAGAACAGCTCAAATAAGCAAAGAGAAACAACAGTCCATAATTACTTTAAGACATGAAGGTCAGTCAATCCTGACAATTTCAAGAACTTTGAAAGTTTCTTCAAGTGCAGTCGCAAAAACCATCAAGCGCTATGATGAAACTCGCTCTCATGTGGACCGCCACAGGAATGGAAGACCCAGAGTTACCTCTGCTGCAGAGGATAAGTTCAAGATTGCAGCCCAAATAAATGCTTCACAGAGTTCAAGGAACAGACACATCTCAACATCAACTGTTCAGAGGAGACTGCGTGAATCAGGCCTTCATGGTCAAATTGCTGCAAAGAAACCACTACTAAAGGACACCAATAATAAGAAGAGACTTGCTTGGGACAAGAAACACAAGCAATGGACATTAGACCGGTGGAAATCTGTTCTTTGGTATGATGAGTCCAAATTTGAGATTTTTGGTTCCAAACGCCATGTCTTTGTGAGACGCAGAGTAGGAGAACGGATGATCTCCGCATGTGTGGTTCCCACCGTGAAGCATGGAGGAGGTGTGATGGTGTGGGGGTGCTTTGCTGGTGACACTGTCAATGATTTATTTAGAATTCAAGGCACACTTAACCAGCATGGCTACCACCAGCATTCTGCAGCGATACGCCATCCCATCTGGTTTGCGCTTAGTGGGACTATCATTTGTTTTTCAACAGGACAATGACCCAAAACACACCTCCAGTCTGTGTAAGGGCTATTTGACCAAAAAGGAGAGTGATGGAGTGCTGCATCAGATGACCTGGCCTCTACAATCACCCGACCTCAACCCAGTTGAGATGGTTTGGGATGAGTTGGAGTGAAGGAAAAGCAGCCAACAAGTGCTCAGCATATGTGGGAACTACTTCAAGACTGTTGGAAAAGCATTCCTCATGAAGCTGGTTGAGAGAATGCAAAGAGTGTGCAAAGCTGTCATCAAGGCAAAGGGTGGCTACTTTGAAAAATCTAAAATATATTTTGATTTGTTTAACACTTTTTTGGTTACTACATGATTCCATATGTGTTATTTCATAGTTTTGATTATTCTACGATGTAGAAAATAGTCAAAATAAAGAAAAACCCTTGAATGAGTAGGTGTGACAACCTTTGACTGGTACTGTACATTAGCGGTGGTTGTTGTAATTATATTTAATTTTGTTAATATCCGATTGATTATCAATTAACAATGTTTTTTAAATAGTCAAAACCTTGGTGGATGTATACTGTAGGTAGGCCTATCCCAACACCAACTAGTCACGTTGCACGAGCATTTACTTTTAATTGCATAGGTTTTCTTTATATAATATTTAGCTATAAAGGCTAATGCTAGTTCATAGCTATGTGCTCGATTTTATACACCTGTCAGCAACAGGTGTGGCTGAAATAGCCGAATCCACTCATTTGAAGGGGTGTCCACATACTTTTGTATATATAGTGTATATTCACAGGAACTGGTTTCAGTGCCCGTTGTTCTATATTAGTACATTATAAGAGTACACAGTTTGGTGTGTTCTTTTCTGTAGAGTGTGTGTGTCTGTCTGTCTGAAGGCAGGATCTTGATGGTTCAGCATGATTCACAGTTAGTCACAGTATGATCGATCAAGTCTTTGCCGTATAAACACCCTAGTCAGGAAAAACCCATTCCTCTTTGATTGCATGGTTTAATTTGTTTTAATAAAAGCTTGGAAGGGATTGGGGGTGTCATTGTAGAGCATATTGGCTAGCCACGCGAGTTGCCTGATCTCTCATGTAAGCTCGCAAGATCAGGCGGCTAGCAAGGCTACATATTTGCATCCTTGTGCGAATTGAATAAAATTGTTCCTGCCAAGCATGAATAAAGTAAACACCTTGTTTGCTAGTATTATGTTCATATGTTTACAGTTGCAGACAATTTTGAATACAAGTTAAGTTACATTGAACTATTCGCAGGCCATGCAGAAAGTTTGGCCTAATCTGCTAATTTCACAGATTATATACTGTATGCAATGTCATTGTAGTTGACTTGTCTTTTGAGCCTTGCAATAAATTCCACTGAACAAAAATATGAACGCAATATATAAAGTGTTGGTCCCATGTTTCATGAGCTGAAATAAAAGATCCCAGAAATGTTCCATATGCACAAAAAGCTTATTTCTCTAAAATGTTATGCACAAATTTGTTTACATTCCTGTTAGTGAGCATTTCTCCTTTGCCAAGATAATCCATCCACCTGACAGATGTGGCATATCAAGAAGCTGATTAAACAGCATAATCATTACACAGGTGCACCTTGTGCTGGGGACAATAAAAGGCCACTCTAAAATGTGCAGTTTTGTCACACAACACAATGTCACAGATGTCTCAAGTTTTGAGGGAGTGTGCAATTGGCATGCTGACTGCAGGAATGTCTACCAGAGCTTTTGCCAGAGAATTGAATGTTAATTTCTCTACCATAATCTGCCTCCAACGTCATTTTGGAAAATGTAGCACTACGTTCAACTGGCCTCACAACCACAGACCACATGTAACCACGCCAGCCAAGGACCTCCACATCCGGCTTCTTCACCTGAGACCAGCCACCCGGACAGCTGATGAAACTGTGGGTTTGCACAACCAAAGAATTTCTGCACAAACTGTCAGAAACCGTCTCAGGGAAGCTCATTTGCGTGCTCGTCGTCCTCACCAGTGTCTTGACCTGACTGCAGTTTGGCATCGTAACTGACTTCAGTGGGAAAATGCTCACCTTCGATGGCCACTGGCACACTGGAGAAGTTTCAACTGTACCGGGCAGACGGCATGTTGTGAACAGTGTCCCATGGTGGCGATGGGATTATGGTATGGGCATAAACTACGGACAACGAACACAATTGCTTTTTATTGATGGCGATTTGAATGCACAGAGATACCCGTACGAGATTCTGAGGCCCATTGTCGTGCTATTCATCCGGCGCCATCACCTCATGTTTCAGCATGATAATGCATGGCCCCATGTCGCAAGAATCTGTACACAATTCCTGCAAGCTGAAAATGTCCCGGTTCTTCCATGGCCTGCATACGTACCAGACATGTCACCCATTGAGCATGTTTGGGATGCTCTGGATCGACGTGTACGACAGCGTGTTCCAGTTCCCGCCAATATCAAGCAACTTTGCACAGCCATTGAAGAGGAGAGGGGGTCAACATTCCACAGGCCACAATCAACAGCCGGATCAACTCAATGCAATGGAGATGTCGTGCTGCATGAGGCAAATGGTGGTCACACCAGATACTGACTGTTTTTCTGATCACACCCCTACTTTTCTTTTCTTGTTTTGGCCAACAGATCTGTTGTCCCGGTCATGTGAAATCCATAGATTTGGGCCTAATGAATTCATCACAATTGACTGATTTCCTTATATGAACTGTAACTCCGTAAAATTGTTGCATGTTGTGTTTATATTTTTGTTCAGTGTAAATAAGCTTTACTGTGCTCGTTGAAGAATAATGCGGAACTGACCATTTACTTCAAACCAGTTTTGCTTGCTTTTGGTTTTTTGAGCCTTGCAATAAACTAAATAAACATTACTGTGCTCATTGAAGAATAAATGCAGAATTGAACTTTTAGATGAAAACAGTTTGCCAGTTTGGACACCCTCATATTTTGATATAACCTGATGCATTAGACTACCGTGGGTTGACAATGTTTTTTTCTTTTTCTTTTTGCTATTGAGAAGCCGTATATGAACCAAAACTAGAGATGTGCACGCTGTACTCAGATTTGTGCAGATTTTCCATTGATTAGTCTGTGTTGTCTTCAGTGAATTGACTTTCATTGATCACTACTATTTCACTTATTCGTTTTTTGTTTCCACTGTAAGTAATTGATTAGCTATGAGTTCACAATTTTCTTATTGAATTAATGTGCTTTTACAGCAGAGATGCCTAGCTGTACTTCTAGGGTAAATGTATATGGCACTATGCCTAGTGGTAAAAAAGAAAAAGAAAGATACAGCAGTTTTTAACTAAAATGCATTTTTTTTCCTGATCTTGTCTGGTGGAGTAAGGGAGGCACAAAGTATTTAATAGATTATCAGATACTCAACAAGAAGGTCTGATTTCATTATTACGGAAACAGGATCCAAGTGGTAAATATAAAGATCCAGTCCATTAAAAAGATTGGAGGCCCCTTACACTTCAGTGTTGTGATGCAAAAATTATAGCAAAATGTATAGAGTTGTTGGATATTATTAATCCTAATCAGACAGGTATTTTACATAATATAAGACAAGTACTGGAAACAATAGAATACTATGACAAATCTGGGAAACCAGGCCTGGTATTCATAGCTGACTTTGAAAACGTTTTTGATAAAGTACGATTGGAATTTATATATACAGTGGGGAGAACAAGTATTTGATACACTGCCGATTTTGCAGGTTTTCCTACTTACAAAGCATGTAGAGGTTATATTATAGGTACACTTCAACTGTGAGAGACAGAATCTAAAACAAAAATCCAGAAAATCACTTTGTATGATTTTTAAGTAATTAATTTGCATTTTATTTTAGCGAATATTTTTAAAGTAAGATGTTTACACGATCAGTCCAATCAAAGCTACTGTACATATAATGTGATTTGACGTCATTTTGTCTGTGGCCAATAACCTTGAGCCTTCTTGGAAGGGCACTTCTAATGTAGCTCTATGGCAGGACCCAAAGGGCTTGACTTTTCAATGTCTACCCTTACTAAGGACTTAGACTTGGCGGTGACGTAGTGTCCCCATGAGTGACAGAACACTGAGCCAATCACGGCGCAACGCTCCTATTTTCTGCTGGCTTGCCCAACCACCACAGAAAGCACTGAGCTAGGCTGAAACACCTGCATTTTGGAGCTGCCTTACTCAAGAAAACAAAAGAGAGACCATGTTTGTATGCGGGTTTATTAACTCAATGATATATATATATATTTTTACATTGTTTGCAAACTGATATGTGACACGTATTAATGACAAAATAAAATGCAAAACAGGTGAGCCTTTTTTTTTATATATATTTTTTATGGGGCTCAAAACAGGTGGGGCTACCTGCCCTGAATGACGGGTCTCCCCTGCATGCGCATAACGTTTAGAAAACAGGAACAAGTGTCCGGGGGACAGGGCGAACAGGACGCTAGGCCACTGAATTTTTCCCCCGTGGTATCGCGATACTACTTGGTATCGTGATACATGGCCTGGTATCGTATCGTTAGTCAAATGTTGGTATCATGACAACACTAGATGAAATGGCATTTTCAGATACCATCACATAATGAACTAGGTAGATGCTTAGTGTAGAAATGTCACTCAGGTCAGTCATGTCACCAATGGTTCATACAGTAATTTATCTCCTATCACACACATTTACACATTGTTAAACCTTGTTGGTGTCTCTGGTCACCTTATCTTCATATCTTTTGTTATACTCACACACTCTCGCTCACACACTATATGTAATCTATGTGTAATTACTGTGAATTTTGTCTGTTACCACATCTACTGTTTTAATAATTAGGGGTTCATCAGCAAACTGGTGGAACGCTATTGTATTTGTCAGCGTTTATTATTATTATTTATTATTATTATTATTATTATACCAGATAACATGCAAATTCCTGTGAGATGGTGATGCCTAGGACAGCGCAACTTGGCATGATGGTAAAAGGCCAAAGGCCACACTCTCCCATGCAATGCCATGCCAATTGGCCACATGGTGGCGCTATAACAAGCGATTGAAAATGCTAACTTTGAAAGGTCAAGCCCCTCACCCTGTGTGACCTAGAGTCTTGAAATTTGGTACATAGATCCCTCTCCTCACAAGGAACACATTTGCCTCAAGAACGCATAAGGTCCGCCATGATGGATTTTCCGCCATTTTGAATTTTGTGAAAAACACTTAAAAAGCTACTCTGGCACCGAATGACCGATCTTCATGAAACTTGATATGTTGCATCTATGGACCAAGGTCTGTAAACTCACTACAATCCAGGCTAGTATGTCAAACAATATAGCTGCAACTGACCAATAAACATTCACGTGGGCGTGGTCTGTCACATTAATGCATATAAATCAGTCACGGATATTCGTATTATAACAAAAATTGGTACACATGCTCCAACACTGAAGACTCAACATATGCAAGCACATTTTTATATCTCTTCATCTGTTTGACTCAGTGATTAAATGTGGCACACATGCTCAAGGATGAGTCTAGCTAACCCCATTCATGCAAGCTTATTGGTTCCTAGCAGCCATATTGTTTCAGCTATAGTCTTGGAAAATAGTGTGTTTGAAGATGTGCATTCATAGATGCTATATACCAGATTTGGTGCCAATCGGTCTAGCGGTTCTGAAGAATACGTTTAAAATAGTCAACATCATTGAAAATGGTCCAAAATACATCAAAAGTATATTATATTGCATGATCTGTTTGATTTTGAGTTCTGATATTTGGCAAGCGTGATAAATAGCACAGAAGTAACTTGTCCTAGGGCAATGTGCCCAATTTCTCCTGATGGTGGCACAGTGGGCACACAGCTGAACCCTGGCAATGCTGCTTCCAGCTTTTATAATGTATATGCATTGGTACAAGACAGTATATTGCCCAAGTTTTATGTTTACACACCCTACAGTGAGTAAGGGTGGGATTGAGTGACTCCCCCTACACACACACACACACGCTGTATCTGTCACACACACCTGTAGTAGACCACACCACCTCTCAGATGCACATACAAGTTAACTATTGTATGTTGGTTCTGTCGTCCTTTTGCCTCTGACACACACACACACACACCCTTACACATATTAAATGTGTTCTTCCTCCACAGGTCACGGAGCTGACGTGAAGTGCGTGGACTGGCACCCCACTAAAGGCCTGGTGGTTTCCGGGAGCAAAGACAGCCAGCAGCCAATCAAATTCTGGGATCCCAAAAGCGGGCAGAGTTTGGCCACACTGTGAGTTTTACCCAGAGGCAGCAGAAGCAGCACACAGCTGGCATTAAGCACCCCATCCCCAAAACCCAGAGCCCCCTGAGAAATTATCGAACAAAATGTGTTACTTCTCGGTAACGATTAATGCTTTCTTGTTAAAATGACGTTGTAACCATGTAGTTTCTCAGTAGATTACAGATAGTAAAATGGTTAAATCTGTTTTAAAATGGTTGAGGCAACTTGGAGGACAGAAAGGAACTTATACCCTTTTTACACTACTGTGCCAAGCTGAACCGTACTGTGCTTGTTTGGATATTTGTCAGCAACTTGCTGGATGCACAACCAGGCCAGCTCAGCTTGCCTCAGCTTAGTAGTGTGTAAAAGGTATCAGTCCCTTACGCTTACTCTCCCCCCTCCCCCAAGTCACGCCCATAAGAACACGGTGATGGAGGTGAAGTGGAACCTGAATGGTAACTGGTTGCTGACAGCGTCCCGCGACCACCTGTGTAAGCTCTTTGACATCCGCAACCTCAAGGAGGAGCTGCAGGTGTTCCGGGGCCACAAGAAAGAGGCCACAGGTGTGTGTGAGAGAACCTGTATTTCTGCTTTGACTTGACTGATGTGACTTGGCCTATTCCATTCAGCACTTAGTGTAGTAAATGGCCTCTGATGTAGCTAGAGGAATATTATGATGCCAAATGTTTGGTTTATTTACACTGGTGTGTGTGCGCCTGTGTGCTTGATTATAGTTAGTGTTGCTATGGATTGTTTCTGCTGTGTTCTGCTCTTTCAAGGATGTGAATGTTCTCTATAATTCTTGCTGGTGGGCAGGGGAAACTCCTTGAGTTGAGAGACCACTTTATTTTTGTGGGGATCCTGAGTTTCGGATACATTTTTTTTTTTCTTTACCTTTTATTTTGTCAGGGAGTCATACTGAGACCAAGGTCTCTTTTACACATGAGTTACAGAAATATACACATCAAATACAAAACGCAATAAGAAAAAAAGCACCATCATAAAAAAACACATTCATCAGTAAAAAGGTCCTCAATCAGGTTTCTGAATTGCCCTAGAGGCACCAAGACATCCAATTTAAGAGCATTGAAGATTGTTCCATAAATATGGTGCAAAAAAACTAAAAGCTGATATACATAACTCAGAGACAGATGGAATTTCAAGAGTTAACCATCCCTGAGAAATAATGTGTGTATGTTTGTGAAATATATGTGTTAAACCTCTTGTCTACAGCTGTAGCATGGCACCCTGTCCACGAGGGCCTGTTTGCCAGCGGAGGCTCGGACGGATCCCTCCTCTTCTGGAACGTAGGGTAAGAGTGACAGCTCAACCCTCCAACTGACACACAGGATGTAATTTCCTCTACCAATCATTGGCCAAAGGCTTGATTTCTTTGCATCAGTCATTTCAATGAACATAGTTCAAATGTATGATAGCAAGCATTAATCATGTGGAAGGGGGCAATGCTCATAAATATAGTCTGAATACCTCTGAACATGAATCATTCCTCCACAAAGCCTATATTAATGACATTATGCATGTTACAAATGACTGGGGTCATTACCATTTATGACCGTTTTCATGTCACGTCATGCTCTTATCTTGTATTTCTACTGTGCTTTCTGTCAGGGTGGAGAAGGAGGTGGGTGGTATGGAGATGGCCCATGAGGGCATGATCTGGAGCCTGGCGTGGCACCCACTTGGGCACATCCTCTGCTCTGGATCCAACGACCACACCAGGTAAGCTTACAAATACACAAGCCATAGAGGATCAAAAACATAGACATAACTCTCCACCCATACCAGAACAGGGAAGACAGGGAAGCTAGGCTACAAGGAATTGTTCATAAGGTTAATAGATGGGGTTGTAACAATTAACCGATATGGCTCGGAATCCTGTTCAAATGTTTAAGATACGAGTGCATCGGGACTCCAAACCAATCCAAATGTAGCATGTATCGGTCAGAAAATTCAAATGTTACGAACTGCCGGTTCACTAAATGTTTACTCTGATTTACTTTTTACCTTCTGAAAATGTGTCTCATCTTTTTTGGGATTGATCTGGTACGTCTACTCCTGCATGTAACTGCCAGGGTTTCCGTTGTTGAAGCACCTTTGGCAGCGATTACAGCCTCAAGCCTTTTTGGGTATGACGCTACAAGCTTGGCACACCTGTATTTGGGGAGTTTCTCCCATTCTTCTCTGCAGATCCTCTCAAGCTCTGTCAGGTTGAATGGAGAGCGTCGCTGCACACCTATTTTCAGGTCTCTCCAGAGATGTTCGATCAGGTTCAAGTCCGGGCTCTGGCTGGGCCACTCAAGGACATTCAGAGACTTGTCCCGAAGCCACTCCTGCATTGTTTTGGCTGTGTGCTTAGGGTCGTTGTCCTGTTGGAAGGCGAACCTTCGCCCCAGTCTGAGAACCTGCTCCAGAGCGCTCAGGACTTCATCAAGGATCTCCCCAGACCTGTGCCGACACAATCCTGTCTCTGAGCTCTACTGACAATTCCTTCGACCTCATGGCTTGGTTTTTGCCCTGACATGCACTGTCAACTGTGGGGCCTTATATAGACAGGTGTGTGCCTTTCCAAATCATGTCCAATCAATTGAATTTACCACAGGTGGACTCCCAAGTTGTAGAAACATTTCAAGGATGATCAATGGAAACAGGGTGCACCTGAGCTCAAATTCGAGTCTCATAGCAAAGGGTCTGAATACTTATGTAAATATTGTATTTCTGTTTTTTATTTGTAATAAATTAGCAAACATTTCTAAAAACCTGTTTTCGTTTTGTCATTATGGGGTATTGTGTGTAGATTGAGAATTTGTAATTTTTTTATCCATTTTAGAATAAGGCTGTAACGTAACAAAATGTGGAAAAAGTCAAGGGGTCTGAATACTTTCACTGTATGGAACTGCTTTCATCAGGTGTGCTGTCTAGAATGGAGTTTTCCCGCGAATTGCATTTTGGAAAATGTTTGAAAATAACTTTTTAATGGCTGCTTCATTACAGGAGTT
The DNA here is from genome assembly GCF_020615455.1 of Coregonus clupeaformis. Classification (NCBI taxonomy): domain Eukaryota; kingdom Metazoa; phylum Chordata; class Actinopteri; order Salmoniformes; family Salmonidae; genus Coregonus; species Coregonus clupeaformis. The sequence continues at coordinate 12,810,563 of NC_059209.1, forward strand.
GCATGTTCTGTTAATCTAAATGCGATTTCTGTCATTCACCCATTTATTATTCATTTAGAATGGAAAATAATTGTCTTTATGCAACAAATGTTAGTGCATCGAACCGCATCATATCGAACCAAATCGCATTGTTTCGTTCGTCTAATCACACCGAATCATTTCGAACTTAAACGTATCGTTCCTGTATTGTATCTAGAAGTGTATCGAATCATCTTGAAAAGGGAGAATGTACACACCCCTATTGATAGACATTTCTCTCATATTTCTATTGTAACATTGTTTGATAACGACTCAGTTGCTTGAAGTAGGTTTTGAGTTTGATTTCCGCATTGGCTGCATACTGAATATATGTGTCATCTCAAATGTCTGGTCAGATGGGCTTTGAAGTGTTCCCTGCCTGATTTCTCTCCCTATCTCTCGCTTTCTTTCTCAGTAAATTCTGGACCAGGAATCGCCCAGGGGACAAGATGAGGGACAGATACAATCTGAATTTGTTACCAGGGATGTCAGAGGATGGAGTGGAATACGGTGTGTGTGTGTGTGTGTGTGTGTGTGTGTGTGTAAATATGTACGCTGTGTGTTTTAGTTTTTCTGTGGTGTTTGTGCACGTGAGTTGGCACGTGCAACCAGACAAGTTTGTCCAGTCAAGGTTACATAGTGTCACCATTTGACTTGTGGTTCTGGGTTTGTTTTCCAGATGATATGGAGCCAAACAGTTTAGCTGCCATTCCTGGCATGGGGATCCCTGACCAGTTCAAAGCTGCCATGGAACAAGAGGCAAGCGGTGAGGACACCCATTCACACTTTACCCTACGCAAAGTCTCATCTAAGTCAAAGAAATGGTTTGGGGGGGGGTAAAGGTGTAGTTTTGTAGGTGAATTAGCTCTAACAAAGGTAAAGCAATGGACTGTGACTTTTACAGTCTTTATAGTCCTAGCAATGTAATATACAGTAGGTGATGTTTGGTGGCTGCAAGGTTGGAGTGGTACTGGTGGACTATGGGTAATGTAGTTCGATTTTTCTCAAGGTAAAGAGACTGCATCCGAGGAGGAGATGAGCATCCCAGGTTTGGATTGGGGGATTGAGGAGATTTTACAGAAAGACCTGAAGAAAGTGCCACAGAAGAAGGTCCCCTACGCCAAACCCATCCCTGCCCAATTCCAACAGGTACCTTCAATTTTGTAAACATTCATGTTGACGTCAAGAAAAAGTAGCAAGACATAGGTCTGTTGTGAGTAAATGTAGTATTTGCTCTGTGACATCTCTTAGTATCTCACTTCATTTGTCTCCTTCCCCCTCTCCATCCTTAAGGCCTGGGCAGATAATAAGGTTCTTCTCATGCCCCCAGGAGGAGAGAAGAAGAAAATGGACGAGAAGACCAACACCAACCCGATGATGCTAGAGGTGAGAGGTCCGAGGCAAAGTGCCCACTTTGAAACAAACAAATACCTAAATGTGTGACAAAAGTGTGAAAGTGACAAAAATGGGTAACATGAAAGAGTGATTGCAAGAGAAATACATTTTAGGTCAATGGTCAACAACCCTAGTCCTGGACAGCAGCTACAGGCTTTTGTTTCAGCAAGTTGAATCGGGTGTCTTATTGCTGGGATGGAACAAAAGTCAGCACACCCAGTACCAGAGTTGTTGACCACTGTGACAGGTGGTGTACTGCTCATAGTCACGCAAGAAGTGAGAAACAGTAGAGATTGAAAATGCAGTATAGGTTGATTTAGCGACATATCTTATTTTCCCCAGCAAATGAAGATGGACCGTTTGAATCCGATGGACGGGAACATGCCTCCCCCAGGAGGCCCACAAGGACCCATGCCACCTTTCCCTGGCCAGGGAGGACCCATGCCCCCACCCCCTCAGGGCTTCCCCCAGTCTATGCCACCTCAGCAGATGCCCCACATCATTGGCATGATGGGTCCTCCGGACCACCACGGGCCCCAGGGCATGCAGAGGCACCCCGGCCCCCACAGAAACATGGGCCCCCAGGGGCCTCACGGCATGCCTCCCGGACCCAGAGGGATGCAGGGGCCGCCCGGAAACATGCAGGGCCCCCCGTCGGTAGCAATGATGGGGCCCCCTCCTCGAGGCCAGGGGGGCATGATGGGCCCACAGGGACCCATGCAGGGAGTAGTGGGGATGGGGCCTCCCATGCAGAACCCTCCAAGGACACATTGCAACATGCCAGGCATGGGGGGCATGCCTGTGATGGGTAACATGCAGGGGCCACCCCCGGGTGGGATGCACAGACCACCGCAGGGTAACATGCAAGGACCCCCTGGCAACATGCAGGGCCCCCCTGGAAACATGCAAGGACCCCCAGGCAATATGCAGGGACTACCAGGCAACATGCAGGGGCCTCCGTCCTACATGCAGCACCAGGTGAGATTGTCAAACTAGCTGTCAAACCCCCCCAAAATGTGTTGGAAATATGAAGGCAGGCTCTCTAAATAAAAATGTGACAAGGTTTTGTTGAATCTTCAGAGGTAAAAATTCACCTGGGCTGGATTGTTCTGTGGCGGTCATTGTAGCAACATTGTGTCATTGGTTAGCCAACTTGCTAGCTACATTGAGGTAAAACTCATTAGTCAGTAAGGCCTTTTGTGTGCCTTTTTTGGGGCCTTTGTTTGTGTGCACCATGAAATTATCCAAGATAGTTCAATCCAATGCTTGTTGAAACTATTCGATAAGGGTTTTGTGGGAACCTGACTTAAGAATTAACTGAACAGTCACCAATTCTACCCAGCCCTATTGCTTGTTGTGAACGATATCTTCCAACATAATCCTCCTTGTCTTTCAAATGGTGCTGACATTATACAGATATTTGACATGCAGAAAGAAGCCTGCTAGAAGAGGCTATTTGTAACTCTAGTATGCTTCCCTCGCTCCGCTCGCTCTCATGTGAGTAAAATAAAGTTATGGCTGGTAAAGCAGACTAAATCCTAAAAACAACATATCTCACAGGTGGGCCAAAACTCTGGACCCATGATGCATGGGATGGGGCAGCAAGGACCCAATGGCAAAGGTAGGAGAACCCAAATTCTCAGACCAGAGAAGATTTACTTTTCAAACACATATACTGTATTACAAAATACAGTTGATACCTACCGTCATAAACACTTAGGGCTGGTTTCCCAGACACAGATTAAGCCTAGTCCTGGACTAAAAAGGATTCTCAATGGAGATTCTCCAATGAAAGAGCTTTGTTTTATCTGACATTCATTTCAGTGCCCTCTATATTTTGACTAATTTTATTTCAGGATGTTAACGGCACTGTTGTCTATTGTTTGTCTGCATGTCGCCGATTCTCCCAAGGAGATACCCGAGGGCCTCCCAACCACCACATGGGTCCTCCACCTGGAGGCCAGGGCGGCTCTGGGGGCTCCGACCAGGGCTCCGGTTCTTACTGGGGAGACTCCGAGCAGGGGCGCCGCGGACCCTCAGACTTTAATGAGGGGGGCCAGGACTTCCACGGACGGAGAGAGGAGAGCTGCAGGCGAGGGTTCGGCCAGGACTACCAGGGAGGCCACAGAGGGGGAGGGCAAGGAGGAGAAGGGGGAAACTGGGGCTCTTCTGAGGAAAGATTTCCCCACGATGTGGGAGAGTTCCGAGGCCGCAGGGATGACAGGTTAGAAATACCAAAAATCAAATCAAATCAAATCAAATCAAATTTTATTGGTCACATGCGCCGAATACAACAAGTGCAGACATTACAGTGAAATGCTTACTTACAGCCCTTAACCAACAGTGCGTTTATTTTAAACAAAAAAAGTAAGAATAAAACAACAAAAAAAAAAAAAAAAAAAAAAGTGTTGAGAAAAACAAAGAGCAGAAGTAAAATAAAGTGACAGTAGGGAGGCTATATATACAGGGGGGTAACGGTGCAGAGTCAATGTGCGGGGGCACCGGCTAGTTGAGGTAGTTGAGGTAATATGTACATGTGGGTGGAGTTAAAGTGACTATGCATAAATACTTAACAGAGTAGCAGCAGCGTAAAAAGGATGGGGTGGGGGGCAGTGCAAATAGTCCGGGTAGCCATGATTAGCTGTTCAGGAGTCTTATGGCTTGTGGGTAGAAGCTGTTGAGAAGTCTTTTGGACCTAGACTTGGCACTCCGGTACCGCTTGCCGTGCGGTAGCAGAGAGAACAGTCTATGACTAGGGTGGCTGGAGTCTTTGACAATTTTGAGGGCCTTCCTCTGACACCGCCTGGTATAGAGGTCTTGGATGGCAGGGAGCTTTGCCCCAGTGATGTACTGGGCCGTACGCACTACCCTCTGTAGTGCCTTGCGGTCAGAGGCCAAGCAGTTGCCATACCAGGCGGTGATGCAACCAGTCAGGATGCTCTCGATGGTGCAGCTGTAGAATTTTTTGAGGATCTGAGGACCCATGCCAAATCTTTTTAGTCTCCTGAGGGGGAATAGGCTTTGTCGTGCCCTCTTCACGACTGTCTTGGTGTGCTTGGACCATGATAGTTCGTTGGTGATGTGGACACCTTGCTTTTCGTTTGTGACCTCTAATCTTGTGTCTCTCTACTTACGCCCGTGCCATCAGCCACTTCTACCGGCTCTCTAACCTGCATCTTTATACTTACTTGAAATCTCACCTAAGCGCTCATACAGTGTTTACATGTACCTCTACACCTTAATTAAATTCATCTATGATTTTCAAGAAGCAAACTTCATATTATTTTCGCTTTGGTCTTCCAACAACATGCGGGAGGAAACAGGGCAATAGCTGCTCTGAGCGCCCGTCTCCCCTAATCTGCATCGGATGCGCTAGTAAATGCGCTGCTACTCACAGAATGTCAAGGTACTGCGTGCATTTAACCAAATCTTGCAGTTTGGTCCGGACTGCGTTCTCACCTGCAGCGAACTGCACCACGGTACGAATGGAATCGAACCAAGACCAACTTTTTTTGAGCGAACCACGGTGCATTGTTTAGTGCACTCCCGAGTGCAGATAGTGTTCACACTAGTCCAGATGAACCGAACAAAGTGGGAAAACGCGCCAGAGTTCGGGAAAAACCGCTCCAAACCAATTTAGTGTGAAAGTCTCACCTCTCACCTACTTTTTACATAATTCTCATCTTGACCGCATCCTTTGACTTTCAAACCTACCTTTGCTCTGATCCCTTACTTACTATATTAAAGTATCTATGGGTTGCTTCCACATCAAAACTCTGGGCCTATGTGTCAGGTATGATGGTTATGAGGGTCTAGGAGAGGCGTTTGACCAGAGGCAGAGAGACAGGCGGCCTCCACCGAGGCATGGCCAGGACTCATGACACGTGGGTCTAACTTTCCTACTAACTTGCCAACAAAATGTCCTACTAACTCACTTTCCTACCATCTCGCCAACAAATGTTTCTACCAATTCGCCACCTAGCTTTTCTACCAACTTGCCACCTAGCTTTTCTACCAACTTGCCACCTAGCTTTTCTACCAACTTGCCACCTAGCTTTCCTACCAACTCGCCGACCAACTCGCCAACAAGCTTTTCTACCAACTCTCACACATTAACTGTCCACCTAACTCGCAACCTATCTTTCCTACAAAATCGTCTACTAACCCGCCGACCAACTTTCCTATTAACTTTGTACAGTCTAAACCACTGTGAAATATATTTTCCATTACCAATCATATTGTATTTTAAGCTGTTTGAAGCTTTTGTACAAAACCGAAAGTAAAAGATGCAAAAATGAAACTCAAGAACGGGAAGCATAGAAATAGCGCACTTAGAACAGATCTACCACTTCTTAGACTTGCTTTGAATGAGAATGACAGATCTATAATATATGATAGAATTTCTATGTGAATTTGGTCGGGTCGCCCAAAAAGTTACATATTGCAGCTTTAAGAGAAGAGATAGAATGACATCAGTTAAATTGATGAAAGAATTTCAACAAGTGTTTGGAACTCTCTTTGTGAATTGCAGTATGTAATTATTAATTGTTTTATCCTTGTTTAACAACTGACCCACAGATCTTCTTAAAGAATCTTGTAAGGCTTCAAGCTTACTTTTAAAGAGGCATTTTCTCAGATATCTGCAATACAGGTATGATTGAAGAATGAAGCAGGTGTTAATCATGTGCTTTACAACATAGTAAGCAGCAGTTGACTACTCCGTTGTCAACACTTTGATTAAATCAGTAGACCTATATCAAGATCTTTGAAAATACCATGTAAGTATGATTAGCATTTAAAACAATTCAATCGTTTTTTTTAAATCATATTTTGGACCAGAGTGACGCGATCGCGCCACTAAGCCTACAGTGAGGAGGGTTCACCATCTTCATAGAATGTTTTCATAATTTATCTGCAGATAATCGCCCAAAAACCTACCAGTTGCAAATTAGGGAGCCTAATGAACGGCTCTCTTACCGATGCGATTCGGTCGGCTACGAACGTCACTCACTTTAAGGTCACTGTCTGGCAAGTCCTGATGGACTTCATAACAAATATACAAACGAGATCTTTAGTTTACTTGTCCCGATGCGATACCATGGACATATAACTAAGTTGTATGATTTATGAACGGCAAGGATATGAGAGCCTTTATTCAATCAGTTCGACACCATTTATAAACTAGTCAAGCTCGCTGTTCGTCAATCAAATCACAGGAAGCCTATGTGCCAGCACTTCGTGGCTGCATATGAAACACGTGAAAGAAAATAAATAAATGTGCTAGAAAACAATAGGCTAAGTGGATGTCGACTCATCGTAAACACATATGGGACGTACAAATTGACTTACATAGACGATGAAGGAGCATCATGCGCTCTCCCTCCGTGTAAAGAAATTTGACTGAAACCACACCGTACACAACACACACCCAGGCAGTGGTGGAAAAGTACCCAATTGTCATACTTGAGTAAAAGTAAAGATGCCTTAATAGAAAATGACTGAAGTGAAAGTCACCCAGTAAAATACTACTTGAGTAAAAGTCAAGTATTTGGTTTAAAATATACTTAAGTATCAAAAGTAAAAGTATAAATCATTTCAATTTCCTTATATTAAGCAAACCAGACAACACAATTTCCATTTTTATTTTATTTACGGTTAGCTAGGGGCACACTCCTACACTCAGACATAATTTACAAACAATGCATGTGTTTAGTGAGTCCCCCCAGATAAGAGGCAGTAGAGATGACCAGGGATGTTCTCTTGATAAGTGTGTGAATTGGACAATTTTCCTGTCCTGCCAAGCATTCAAAATGTAACGAGTACTTTTGGGTGTCAGGGAAAATGTATGGAGTAAAAAGTACATTATTTTCTTTAGGAATGTAGTGAAGTAAAAGTTGTCAAAAATATAAATAGTAAAGTAGAGAGACCCCCCAAAACTACTTAAGTAGTACTTTATTTTTACTGAAGTACTTTACACCACTGCACCCAGGTAATTGGCAGCGGGACAGACAGACTGTCAAACCAGCAGGGTTTCTCTGTCATCGCTCACTTTGTGACTGACAGGCGCCTGTCCTTTCAATAGATCGCTAGAAGATGCATATCATTCATGCTAGCGGGAGAAGGCTCGGCTGACTTTTTTTTCTGACTTGCGAATTGAAAAGCAGCCTAGTTAATTCATATAGTTCATTCTAGTTCATTTAAGTGGAAAAAGTATGACAGCCGGCGCTAGTGGAAAACACTGTTATAACGCACCTGGGATTGAATCTCGGCCCAAGTCATCTTCTTAGTGGATGTTTCCTCTCATAACAGAAGCTGATGTGTTTTGTATCTTAGAAAGCAGTCATGTATTTTGACTAGCAGTTGCCATATCAAGCCTTGCACTACTGAGAGTAAGCAAAATCATATGTGATTTGTTTTCTAGCCTTTACTTAGTGTCCTGAGGTGTGAACCTCTCTTTTCCTGATATATAGTGTAAAGCATGGACAGTAGGGCATAGATGTTTCAAAGGGCCTGCTGTATCTCCACTCAAATGGGGTCCCTTTTCTGTGCAGGTACAGAGGGGGTGGACAGGGTCACCCTGGGGGGAGGGGGTTCCCTGATGAGTTTGGCGTGCAGGAGGAGAACTTTGACGCCTCAAATGAGATGGGTGGAGGTTGGGACAACGGAGAGAGGGGGAGACCCCCCCGAGGAGGGGGCCCACCCAGAGGAGGAGGTAAGACCAGCTGAGTTTGTGTTGTCTTTGTCACTTTCCTTTAATGATCTATCTTGTTTGTATTTTTATGTCTGTCCATCAATCTATGGGTCTTTCGTCTGTCTGTCTTTATGTCTGTCCATCAATCTATGGGTCCTATCTTTCACTCATCCGTCGGTTGTTACCTCAGGAGGTGGTGGAGGTAGACGCCAGGGCTTGCTCCCCAACCCCGATGAGTTCCCCCCACACTATGAGGAAGGCAGACGTCAAGAGGCCTGGGAGGGAGGGCGAAATCAAGGTAAAGGGGATGTCTATCGAACAAGGGTAGTCTGTGACGGGACATTTTGGTTAGCGTGGCAGGCCAACAGCTCCAAATGGACAATGCTAATGCTAGGAAAGAATAGCATAGTAGGCTAACCCTTACAAAAATCATGGCTAGCAGCGGGTCAGTCTCCCTCCATGTAATGTACACATTTCAAGATAGTGAAAGGACGTAAGCTACGTATACTGCAGCCCCAGATGATTTTTAGTGTGACAATACTGAGAATATTTTGACAGCTGAGAAACAGGTTATAAAATAAATACTGCCAAATATTGTGAGTAATAGGGTCCGTTTTAGCCACATCTCCCCATAGAGCCCAGTGTTTAGGTTATTGTGTGTGTTTGGTCCCAGGTCACGAGGCTTACCGAGAGAATCAGCGCTCGGAGCATGGCCAACCGCACAATAGCCCGTCCCCTGCCAACCGCGAGCACTCCTCCTGCCTGCAGGGCTTGGACATGGCCTCACTGCCCCCACGTAAACGCCCGTGGCACGACGGCTCGGGCACCGGAGACCGAGACTCCCCGGGAGCAGGGGCAGAGGACAGGACAGCAGGTATGCAGGGGAGAGGGGATGGGGATGGGGGGGGGGTGCTTGCGTATGTGTGTGACAGAGCTGGAGGAGTGTGTATGTGTTTGGCAATCACTGATGCGAAGGCTGTGAGTCATGTGTCCATTACTTTGAACTACTAGCAGGGGTGAAAGTAAGGCAGTGCGATACGGTCCAGTCCGGCGTCCCGGCAAAATAAATAGTGAGGGTATGCCGTACCAGGAAATAATGAGCCTATCACAATAATTAAAACTAAATGTCAAACTGTAGGCTACTACACCACTTTTTATCATTACTGCATGACAGAGGCATCAAAAATAAGCGAATTGACTTGAAAACGGGTGGTATAGCCTACGCTCCAAAATGCGATGTGGTTCGACGAGAACCCTGACATTTTGCCAAGGCAGAGATGAGTGGCCGACACCGAGACGCGTGCAGACAGCAGTGAATGCATAAATTCTGACCTAATGACAATCGCCAAATGTCCTTACACTTTTTGGTGTTTTGTGTAACGGATGTCTCTTTCCATTCACTACTGTTTGGAGGCTGGAAATATGTTTGCGAATGGATGAACGTGCCTGGGTAGCCTAGTAAAGGAGCCCTTTGAAGTGATTGTAAAGGTTGGTAGAGCATGTCGCTTGCAACGCCAGGGTTGTGGGTTCGATTCCCACGGGGGGCCAGTATGAAAAATGTATGCACTCACTAACTGTATGTCGCTCTGGATAAGAGCGTCTGCTAAATGACTAAAATGTCAAATGTAAATTGTTTGACAATCAGATAAACATAACGACTGGTTGTTTTAAACGCAACATGCAACAATTTCAAAGATTTACTGAGTTACTGTTCATATAAGGAAATCAGTCAATTGAAATAAATTCTTTAGGCCCTAATCTATGGATTTCACATGACTGGGAATGGATCAGAAAAACAGTTAGTATCTGGTATGACCACCATTTGCCTCATGCAGCGCGACACAGCTCCTTCGCATAGAGTTGATCAGGCTGTTGATTGTGGCCTGTGGAATGTTGTCCCACTCCTCTTCAATGGCTGTGCGAAGTTGATGGATATTGCCGGGAACTGGAACACGCTGTCGTACACGTCGATCCAGAGCATCCCAGACATGCTCAATGGGTGGTGACATTTCTGGTGAGTATGCAGACCATGGAAGAACTGGGACATTTTCAGCTTCTAGGAATTGTGTACAGATTCTTGCGACATGAGGTGATGTCATGGATTAATGGCACGACAATGGGCCTCAGGATCTCATCACGGTATCTCTGTGCATTCAAATTGCCATCGATAAAATGCAATTGTGTTCGTTGTCCGTAGGTTATGCCTGCCCATATCATAACTCCACCGCCACAATGGGGCAATCTGTTCACAACATTGACATCAGCAAACCGCTCGCCTACATGACGCCATACATGCTGTCTGCCATCTGCCCAGTACAGTTGAAACCGGGATTCATCCGTGAAGAGCACACTTCTCCAGCGTGCCAGGGGCCATCGAAGGTGAGCATTTGCCCACTGAAGCCGGTTACAACGCTGAACTGCAGTCAGGTCAAAACCCTGGTGAGGACGACGAGCACGCAGATGAGCATCCCTGAGATGGTTTCTGACAGTTTGTGCAGAAATCCTTCGGTTGTGCAAACCCACAGTTTCATCAGCTGTCCGTGTGGCTAGTCTCAGACGATCCCACAGGTGAAGGTCCCTGGATGTGGAGGTCCTGGGCTGGCATTGTTACACGTGGTCTGTAGTTGTGAGGCCAGTTGGACGTACTGCCAAATTCTCTAAAACAACGTTGGAGGTGGCTTATGGTAGAAAAATGTACATTCAATTCACCTGGCAACAGCTCTGGTGGATATTCCTGCAGTCAGCATGCCAATGGCACGCACCCTCAAAACTTGAGACATCTGTGGCATTGTGTTGTGTGACAAAACTGCACATTTTTGAGTCGACTTTTATTGTCCCGAGCACAAGGTGCACCTGTGTAATGATGCTGTTTAATCAGCTTCTTGATATGTCATACCTGTCAGGTGGATGGATTATCTTGGCAAAGGAGAAATGCTCACTTACAGGGACGTAAACAAATTTGTGCACAAAACTTGAGAGAAAAGCTTTTTGTGCGTTTGGAAAAGTTTTGGGATTTTTTATTTCAGCTCATGAAACATGGGACCAACACTTTACATGTTGCGTTTATATATTTGTCCAGTGTATGTATATGTGTATATATATATACAGTGGGGGAAAAAAGTATTTAGTAAGCCACCAATTGTGCAAGTTCTCCCACTTAAAAAGATGAGAGAGGCCTGTAATTTTCATCATAGGTACACGTCAACTATGACAGACAAATTGAGGAAAAATAATCCAGAAAATCACATTGTAGGATTTTTTATGAATTTATTTGCAAATTATGGTGGAAAATAAGTATTTGGTCACCTACAAACAAGCAAGATTTCTGGCTCTCACAGACCTGTAACTTCTTATTTAAGAGGCTCCTCTGTCCTCCACTCGTTACCTGTATTAATGGCACCTGTTTGAACTTGTTATCAGTATAAAAGACACCTGTCCACAACCTCAAACAGTCACACTCCAAACTCCACTATGGCCAAGACCAAAGAGCTGTCAAAGGACACCAGAAACAAAATTGTAGACCTGCACCAGGCTGGGAAGACTGAATCTGCAATAGGTAAGCAGCTTGGTTTTAAGAAATCAACTGTGGGAGCAATTATTAGGAAATGGAAGACATACAAGACCACTGATAATCTCCCTCGATCTGGGGCGCCACGCAAGATCTCACCCCGTGGGGTCAAAATGATCACAAGAACGGTGAGCAAAAATCCCAGAACCACACGGGGGGACCTAGTGAATGACCTGCAGAGAGCTGGGACCAAAGTAACAAAGCCTACCATCAGTAACACACTACGCCGCCAGGGACTCAAATCCTGCAGTGCCAGACGTGTCCCCCTGCTTAAGCCAGTACATGTCCAGGCCCGTCTGAAGTTTGCTAGAGTGCATTTGGATGATCCAGAAGAGGATTGTGAGAATGTCATATGGTCAGATGAAACCAAAATAGAACTTTTTGGTAAAAACTCAACTCGTCTTGTTTGGAGGACAAAGAATGCTGAGTTGCATCCAAAGAACACCATACCTACTGTGAAGCACGGGGGTGGAAACATCATGCTTTGGGGCTGTTTTTCTGCAAAGGGACCAGGACGACTGATCCGTGTAAAGGAAAGAATGAATGGGGCCATGTATCGTGAGATTTTGAGTGAAAACCTCCTTCCATCAGCAAGGGCATTGAAGATGAAACGTGGCTGGGTCTTTCAGCATGACAATGATCCCAAACACACCGCCCGGGCAACGAAGGAGTGGCTTCGTAAGAAGCATTTCAAGGTCCTGGAGTGGCCTAGCCAGTCTCCAGATCTCAACCCCATAGAAAATCTTTGGAGGGAGTTGAAAGTCCGTGTTGCCCAGCGACAGCCCCAAAACATCACTGCTCTAGAGGAGATCTGCATGGAGGAATGGGCCAAAATACCAGCAACAGTGTGTGAAAACCTTGTGAAGACTTACAGAAAACATTTGACCTGTGTCATGGCCAACAAAGGGTATAACACAAAGTATTGAGAAACTGTTGTTATTGACCAAATACTTATTTTCCACCATAATTTGCAAATAAATTCATTAAAAATCCTACAATGTGATTTTCGGGATTTTTTTTTCTCATTTTGTCTGTCATAGTTGACGTGTACCTATGATGAAAATTATAGGCCTCTCATCTTTAAGTAGGAGAACTTGCACAATTGGTGGCTGACTAAATTCTTTTTTCCCCCACTGTGTATATATATATATATATATATAAATAACTCTATGATTAGGCCCATGCATACGCTTATAGGAGGTCCCATACCGGGAAAAAATTAATTATACTAGCCTGGCACACCAGGACTTCTCTATTTGTCTTATATTGTCAGACTTCTATAATCTGTCTTTGCATTTTATTCTTCATTGGTATTAGGGTTAAAGTGATTTTATGTCCTGATTGGAAATTTTGCCCAACCCCAGTCTCTTGTCCTTCTGCTCCCTCCAGGCCGACCCCCCCAGAGAGAGGAAGGAGGCGGCAGAGGGATCTGGAGGGGAGCGCCACGTGGGGCCCCCAGAGGGGGAGGGCGTGGACAGTAGGAAGAACTCACTACCAACCTACCTACCAGCCCCCCACCAAACCGCCCCCCCCCCCATACCATACCTCCATGGCCCGACTGGGCAACAAGGACGAACTGCAAAGAGGACAGGGACCAAAAAAAGAGACACACACCCACAGCCAGCACCTCCCGTCCCACAGATCAGTGGATCAGTTCTGGGCTCAGACCACCTCTTCAGGCCTGTTTGGAAGGCTGGAGGATGGATTATTTACTGTGTGTATCGGGTCCTCTATGGAGAGGATAAGGTCCTTTATTACTGCATGTGTCGGAAGCCTCAGGTCTCTCACTACAGGATGGACAAGTGGCCTTCTTTACATTTGGATCCTTTCGATGATAGGCTCTGCCCTGTGGCTGTTTGCCACGCTCATTCTGATTGGTCGCCGCAGGTGTTGTCTGGTGGCCTGATTGGTCACAGGGAGGGTATGACAAGCTGGAGCAGTCCCTAATTGGTTGAGGTTTTTGTTCCAAGTTCAGACGCGGGTCACATAGCAGAATGGTTTTTGTCAGTGTGGTTTGAACAAAACAGGCAACAAACCTGGGGGTTTATTCAGGAGGGTGCAACGTTTAGAACATTGCAGACAGGCATTTATGGGATTCCTTATTCTGCATTAGGGAGAATTCTGTTCTCCTCAAAATATTTGTCTGAACGTTTTATAACGTGGCACCGTCCTGAATAAACCCCTGGAAACAGTTCATGTGATAATGTGAATGGTCCATAGTTTCTCTCTTCTACATGCACTGTCCCAATCAGACATAATAGAGAGGAGAGTCCAGGATCAACATTGAGCTTTGCAGATAGAAATACAATGCGCAGACCAGACAATTCTTTTTTTGTCAATTTTTTGTATGAGACTATAATAGAAATTTCTGCAAAATTTCACCCTCGTATCTGGTCTTTTTCTTTGGGCTCCTGTGCAATGACTGACTGTGGGGAAAAACGGCATACTTGTACACACTTAGCCTGGTCCTAGACCTGTTTGTGCTGTCTTGCCAACTCCTTTGGTCATGTTTGGAGTGACAATGACCATAGGAGGCAAGACATTACAAACACATCTGGGACCAGGCTAGTAGTATGCAATGGCATTCGGTAGGCCAATGTTAAGCGGTTCATTTAGTGCCCATGTCATCACATTAACCATTATTTCATAGACACCGTTAACAAGACACCGTTGCAGGCTACTATGACTCGTAAGCATATTCCCAATATCAAGGTGGCAGGTAGCCTAGCGCTTAAGAGTGTTGGGCCAGTAACCGAAAGGTCACTGGTTTGAATCCCCGAGCCCGACTAGGTGAAAAATCAGTTGATGTGCCCTTGAGCAAGGCACTTAACCCTAATTGCTCCTGTAAGTCACTCTGCTCAATGACTAAAATGTTAGGAAGGGCTAGGGCTAGGCCTATGCCTATATTACACCAGAACCGAAGACCATACATAGCCTAATCTCCGACGTGGGAAAAGGCTATATCATGGACTGTTCTGATAAGGAAATCACCGAGCAGTAGGATTGGGCGGAATCCAGATTTTCATACCTTAATACCATTCCTGTACCATACCGGGGTATACGGTATTACCAGCAGTGCACACATGGGGCGCAATTTCTTTACAAATGTTTTTGTTTTTTATGCTAAAAAAGTACTAGATAATTCCCATAGCAGACGCTAGGTAAATGCTAACAAGCGCAAACAAACAAACTAAATGTAAGGACAAACAACTCAGCTCATAAAGTTATAAATGTACAACTCTCTCAAAAGGCTACTCACACTTGATCTAGAAGGGGATTGATTTTCTCTGCTGTAACCAAGAAGCTTGATCTAGCAAGTTAGCAAACAAAATGCATAGCTGGAGAAATGTATTTGGCACATCTTAGATAGTTATAGTTAAGATATTTACCTGGCACAGTGGGTAGTGAATTTCAAGTGTAACTTGATCACCTCTCTTGTGCTGCTCAACAGTGGATCGTCATGTCACAAAACTTCCGTATGTTCTTTGTAAACAAACATACTATGTGACTGGTGCAATATATTGAAAACCATACTGTCGGTATTTCAAAATACCCAAGCCTACCAAGCAGTGCCCAGAAATAATGAAATCCAATTGTTAGACGCTACCACCCTCCTCAAAATCAAAACCAAACATGGATGTTAATATTTGCGCACACACGCTCTGTTCTACTCAGAGATAGAGGACTCATCTTTATATCTGTGCCAAAGTAGCGTCTTGTGACAGCAGAGGCAGTGCCATTGAGGCTACAACCCATAGGAATCCCCACCCAGTTGACTACTTTAAAATCACGGAAGCATGGTGGAAGCCCTCCAATGGCAATGTCCATGCTAAAATGGGTTATCATTATATTGATAAGATAGTCAAGTGACTGCTCTAACAATGGAAATACGTCCTCAAAAGATGGCAGGCAGGCGGGAGGAGGCAAGATCAGGCGGGACCATTCTAGCCAATGACGGGGTAGATACGCGTGTGAACAATAGGCCATAGAGATAAATAAGAGGACTCATCGTTGTATCTGTGCCATTATAGCGTCTGTGACAGCATGGGCAGTGCCATTGAAGCCATCTCCATTTTAAAGTAGTAAATGTTCTTATTCATAGGCTGATTGCTCCCAACTCATAGGAATCCCCACCCAGTTTACTTTAAAATGGTGGAAGCCCTCAGATTGCGGTTACATGCACACAATGCGATTATTGTGGATAGTCAGATTAATATAATAGTTTGGTTAATAATTTCCCTAATAATCCTGTTTACTTGGACACATCTGAAATCAGGCTACCTGATGGCACTGAAATGCAGAAAATCGGCAATCAAAATAAAACGTTCTACCACAGCGAGCATGTTATTTATGGCAAGCATATTTTATTCGGAGTTCAGACAAAGTTTGTATGTGAAAACTACTTCTAAGAGGCATACATTGTTATTACGAACACACTTCACTCGCGCTAAATAAGGAGGCTTTCTGGGCTGGTGCTAGCACATGCGCAAATCAAATACACCTCTGGAACACCGATTATGGTGTTTACATGTCCTAATAATTCGAAGGATTGCTCAGAAAACCAGGTTTCAATCGGCATACGCTTACTTCGATTTTAACGTTACGCCGATAAAGATAGAGTACAACATGACTATTGTAAAATCTGCCTACTGCCATAATCAGTTTAAAGTTAATTATTAGTGTGCATGTAAAAGTACTCTTTGGCATGCTAAAACAGGTTTTATAAACTGGGTGGTTCGAGCCCTGAATGTTGGTTGGCTGAAAGCCGTGGTATATCAGGGTATAATAATAATAATATGCCATTTAGCAGATGACAAAACATTTCTTGTTACTGCTCTAATTACGTTGGTAACCAGTTTATAATAGCAATAAGGCACCTAGGGGGTTTGTGGTATATGGCCAATATACCACAACTAAGGGCTGTATCCAGGCACTCCGCGTTGCGCATAAGAACAGCCCTTAGCCGTGGTATATTGAACATATACCACAAACCCCCTAGGTGCCTTATTGCTATTATAAACTGGTTACCAACGTAATTAGAGCAGTAACAAGAAATGTTTTGTCATACCCTGATATACCACGGCTTTCAGCCAACCAGCATTCAGGGCTCGAACCACCCAGTTTATAAAACGCCCTTGTGCCTTATTGCTTAAATATCCATGAGTCCTCCATTTCTGACAACAGGCACAACTTCTTATTTTACTAAGTTTACGAAATGTCATGTGCGTCCACTTCTCAGTGCATTTGTAACAACCTAGCCATTACGAAACTTATATTCGATCTAATAAGCCACGTAGCAAATGAGCAATTACATTTTTTGTTGACCAAATTCGACACTCATTGACCTCAATACAAAAATTCCTCACTTCGTAGGCTTATTTTTGTGGACAGATTTTGGGCTGAGTAAACCCGCTTGCTTCACCTCATCTCTGGTTATATCCATGATAAGTATGTCTCTATGGTTCTACTTCCCGTCTGCTGCAGCATGTTGGCCAACTGCGAGGCCGATTATCTAGACAAACAGGTGTGAAAGACTGGTGTGTGAGCTAAACAAGATGCAACATGGAATCCATGTTTGGTTTTGATTTGGAGGGGGGGTGTTAGCATCTAACAAGTGGATGTAATTCTTTCCCGGGCACAGCTTGGCGATGCAAACAACGTTTTCCTTATCAGAACTGTCCAACGACCACAGATATGCCAAACAGGCACAGGTACGAGTCAGCAAATATCTCGCAAGGTGGCTGGCTAAATGTTACACAATTAGGCCATAGCTGTATACAGCTTACCCGAACCTGGGCTTGAACCAGGGACCCTCTACACACATCGACAACAGTCACCCTCGAAGAATCGTTACCTATCGCTCCATAAAACCCACAGCTCTTGGAGAGCAAGGGAGACTACTGGTCTGAGCGAGTGACGTCACCGATTGAAATGCCACTAGCACGCTCTGCTAACTAGCCTGCCATTTCACACCGGTTACACCTGATGCTATTCAATTGTGCCTGCAGTGCACCTCAAGTATTTCATCCACACTAGGCCAATGTTCTATGCGTTGGTTCGAGGACAGAAAAAAAAACATCCAATGATAACATTACTGCAGTACATTTTATTTGTCAAACATTACTGGGGGGGGAAATAGTTTTCAGTTGGTCTGTTTTTTCACTTTACCCCTACCTATATGTACATAGCTACCTAAATTACCTTGTACCCGTGCACATCAACTCGGTACTGGTACGCCCTGTATATAGCCATGTTATTTGAACTCTTATTGTAATTCGTTCATTAAGTATTTATTCCTTGTGTCACTACTTATATTGTATCTTTAACTCCACAATGTTGGAAAAGGACCCATAAGTAAGCATTTCACTGTAAATCTAAACCTGTTTACGAAGCATGTGACAAATAAAATGTGATTTGTTCATGTGAGTATTCTCAGAGACATTAATATTGGGCTTGGTCCATCAGAAGTAAATTAAGAGAAGAAAAACAGGAATTACACCATTGTCGTCTAGTGCCAGTCATTATAACTTTTTGTTTTTCAACTTAGTCTGTCCATTCCTGAATGTTTTGGTAGTATACAGGTGTGCACTTTGAACTAATCAGTCAGCCCTATTCACAACAGAGGGCATAATACCATTAGGATTCATTGAAGTGGTGGTCAAATTGGCATCGTTTTACCCGTGACAGTCCTTTTGATAGCAGACGCTGCCATCCCTCCCATGAAGCGAATACCTGCGCTACCGCCTGGCAGCCAAGAGACGATGTACCCAACGATGATGGCAACCTGGACAATGGCTCCGAGGGCGGTGAGTAGGGTGCTGTGAAGGCTGAGCGCTGCATAAAGTGTACCTCCAAGAGAGCACAGATACACCGCCGCGCTTGGAGTGGGCCTCGCTATGAGCTTGCTGGGTCCCCGCAGTATCGCTGCTCCCAGAATCGCGAAAAGAGAGCCGAGAGACCAGAGAAGGGCGAATTTGCGTGCATACAACAGCAACAAAGGTGCGTACATGGCGGACAGTCCAAAGCATAACGCCGAGAACGCAATACACACTCCGACAGCGACGAGTCGTTGCGAGCGACTCATCCCCGGTAAACATGGATCTGGCTCCGTAGACCACGGCCAGGAAAAGCCGCTGCCCGACCCTTTGCTCGTCGAACCTCCGCTGCGGCTGCTGGAACCAGAGAACGGGCTTGACCAGCTACCGAACCAGCTCCCAGCTATTGAGGGGGATTCATCGATGTCTATAGTCGTACTTGAGCTGGACTGAGATATTACCTTGGCACCGCCTTTAGACTGGGCCAGATATTCTTGAAGACTTCGATTTAATTCGGCCATTACTTATCTACGCTGTATGTTTGTCAACAAGTTTCTTCTGACTGTGTGAAGCTTTCTTCTTCTTTGGAGTTTAACGGTGGTTGGCACCCGTACGTTGCATTACCGCCCCCAATTGGACTATAATATATATCCATTATACTTTGTGATATATATGTGTGTATATATATATGTGTGTGTATATATATATATATACAGCACGGCGCTTGTAACGCCAAGGTAGTGGGTTCGATCCCCGGGACCACCCATACACAAAAAACAAAATGTATGCACCATGACTGTAAGTCGCTTTGGATAAAAGCGTCTGCTAAATGGCATATTATTATTATTTACAGTACCAGGTAAAAGTTTGGACACAGCTAATCATTCAAAGGTTTTTCTTTATTTTTACTATTTTCTACATTGTAGAATAATAGTGAAGACATGAAAACTATTAAATAACACGTATGGAATCATGTAGTAACCAAAAAAGTGTTAAACAAATCAAAATATATTTTATGTTTGAGATTCTTCAAAGTAGCCACCCTTTGCCTTGACAGCTTTAAACACTATTGGTTACTACATGATTCCATATGTGTTATTTATAAGCAGGCCAGTCAAGTTCTTCCACACCGATCTCGACACCATTTCTGTATGGACCTTGTCATGCTTAAACAGGAAAGGGCCTTCCCCAATCTGTTGCCACAAAGTTGGAAGCACAGAATTGTCTAGAATGTCATTGTATGCTGTAGCGTTAAGATTTCCCTTCACTGGAACAGCCCCAGACCATTATTCCTCCTCCAGGCACTAGGCATTGGAGCAGGTAGCGTTCTCCTGGCATCTGCCAAACCGGTCCCGTTCTGTGAGCTTGTGTGGCCTACCACTTCGCGGTTGAGCCATTGTTGCTCCTAGACATTTCCACTTCACGATAACAGCACTTACAGTTGACCGGGGCAGCTTTCGTAGGGGATCAATTTGACGAACTGACTTGTTGGAAAGTTGGCATCCTATGACGGTGCCATGTTGAAAGTTGCTGAGCTCTTCAGTAAGGCCATTCTACTGCCAATGTTTGTCTATGTAGATTGCATGTCTGTGTGCTCGATTTTATACACCTGTCAGCAACAGGTGTGGCTGAAATAGCCGAATCCACTAATTTGAAGGGTGTCCACATACTTTTGTATATATAGTGTATCACTCGTTGGCCTATCCCTCTGTGCTGGCACCATAGATTGTATGGATAAAGCCACCGATCACATGACACCATTCATTCCTATGTGAAGTCTCAGTGGTGCATTAGAAGATCCGGAAGTGTCATTTATGCGTGTCTCCATCTTGCCACAGATAGAACAATGAGACAGATTTCACCAGATGTATAATGTGAAGCATCCGGTTGGCGTTTCCACTCACTACCAAATATGGTAGCAAGAAGAAGCCCAATGGCCGACAGGGGGATAAGATGGAACTAGATGGATTTTGGCCGAAATTCAGCTAATTTACTCATCAATGAAACATTTGATCTCAATACAGTTTTCTGTTTCCAAAACTAGAATCTGTTACGAACAGATAGGACTAAGCTTTGTAGAATTTACCCTTTGCCAAAGTTTTTAAAAAATTGCGTTGTTTAGAAGGAGTGCAAAGGCGAAATCAGTTTTGCACATTCACACTTCACAGAGTAGGCGCTCTCCAACGGAAATATGCAAATACATGCTAGAACGCCAATAGGATCTCGCTAACTCGTGCTTGGCTCTGCCCACCTCCTTGCTTGTTCTGCCCCCTATGGCTAATTTGTTCCCATTTGAAACGACAGGCTGTGGTCTATATTGGTTTAGTTATAAAAAATACTTTGATATTGCTTCATGTAGGAGTTTTCGGAAACAATTTAGCTACTATAGGAAGTGATGTTGCAGGCAGCAACTAACATTCCATCACGTGGAGCGTAGTCCGGCTAACTGCCGTTAGTTTCCAGATTCCAAATATGATCAAAGGCTACACCGTAGTGCGCGAGGCAATGGCGCGAGTCTTGAGCCAAATTTATGCAGGAGTGAAACGTCGTTCAGTCTTCGCCACACTAGTGGGGGAAGAGAAGTTGCGTATCACCACCACTAGCGATATGGAAGGTAATTACTTACTTGTGTATATTGTTATTCAAAGCAAATTAAGGCTCTTGTTGTTTCAAAATGAAAAGTCAGTGTGTACTGCCATGGATCAAGGTAATTCATGATTTTGCCATTGTGTACATGAGAAAAAATTGCAAGGGGAGGACATAAATGGGACCTGTTTTCAGATCTTTACAGGGTTGACTCTATTCAATCAACTGGGTGTTTCTTTATGGGGTGGATTTTACAAGCATTGCAATGATGAAGGCTTACATGCGTCTTTCTATTTAAACTACAATCAATAAATAAGAACTCACAGACCAAAAGGGGGCAGAAGTATTCCTCAGTGATACTTTATGAAAGTATTTCACAATCGATACATTTTACAACAATTTAAATTACAGTGCTACTTATGAATTCCCATAGGAAAAATCCCATAGGATTCTCATTGGAAATATCTCATTGGATTCCCATTGTGAATTAGCATGAACAAATAAAAACCATGAGGTTTTAATGGGAGTCTCATTGGAATCCAATGGGTTTCCCATTGGAAATTAACAAAAATATCATTGGGGTTTCATAGGATTATCTCATATTCTCATTGGATGTTAATTAGTTATTCATTGGATTTTTAGTGGGTATTTCATGGGATTTATTTAACATTGCCATTGGATTAGAAAATATCATCTAGCACAAAAAAGACTACATTTTTACCAAAAACGTCTTTACTAATACATTATTTTCATGTATTTTATTCTGCTTTTGGCTTCAGTAGTGTGACGACATCCTTTAGCTTGTAGGCCATGGCAGTCCATATTGAGGCCTTGTCCACCCCCTCAAAACATCTCTGGACATGAGCTGAAAGTAAAATAAAACACAAATATGAATAATTACATATCATTTTAATCATTTACAGTCACACTCTTCCGTTCATAATCAATGAAAGCAATGTTATAAAGGAGGTCTACATCAAAAATGAAATAAAAATATTATGTAACGATGTTAAGACATGGCTAATTATATTCATACCAACAAGAGTGAGCACTTTGTTGCTTGACAAAGCTGGCTTTGCCACAGAATATTGAACAATGTTTTGATTTCCTGCCTGACACGGAGGACACAGCCATCTCCTCCCTGGCGAAGAGCTCCTCCATCAGGTCTCACGTCATCCTTTTGAAGCTGGTTTGGTTGATCAGTGACATGTTCTTGGCGACCTGAACACTAAAGCCCAGATCAACCTAGAATTTAAGAGACAGATCACAGGTTGTTATTGTTTTCCATAAACTCATGAGCTCTATAGTGATCTATTATATTAGTAACAGGACAGCTATGAAGTAGCTCTGGAATTTTTTTTGCATTGTCGCATTTTTTCATTGGGTTCAGTTAAGTTTCACATTACCAATGTGAACGAGCCATACTCTCAGAAACAAGCCATACTCTCTGAACAAATGTGATCGAACAAGTGCAATGATTATACTTACCAATTCCTATCTCTTTGAAACCTCTGGCATTTTGGTGACCATACACACCAGCTGCTCAGGTTTTTTGTTTTCAACTGATGTGCTTGCTTTGATGAAAATGCTTTGACAAAACAAACGTTGGATTATCAATTTTTTTAGGGATCACCACCTCTTGGTTGGTCTCCCACAAGCATAAGCAGCCTTCTGTTTTCTTTCTCCAGTCTTGTGGTGATGTTTTCCATTTTATCTAGTCTTCTCTCCAATCTTTCTACTCTGCTTTAGGTGGTCACTTTCAAGATTCTGAGGAGCAATAATTGAATAAATAGTATATTATTGTCCATTTGCTGATCATTTGTGTCTTTGCATCAAACACACAACTAACTCTTTTGAAAATCAAACAAAACAAAAAAACATTTTGAGATACAATTTTAGAGAACATTTTAGAGAGTGCTTACGTTATGCCTTGGCAGTGATGTCAGCACCTCCATATAGCTGAAAGAAAAAGCTGAGTCTTGTAAATCATGTCATTCTAATTTAACATGTAATACAAAGGATAATACCAGTTTTTGACATGTGGGTTCTTTATCACTCTTACTTTGATGGTAGTTTATTCTTAAAAATCAGCAAAACATGGATACCAATTTTCTTATCTAAAAACGGTTTTGAGGAATGAACTGCTATCAAAGTAAAAGTGATTAAGCACCCACCCTACTGTGCACAGACATCAATTCAAAGTCTATTCGACATTGACAATACCACCGTCTTTAGACATCCCACCGGTTGAATCAACGCTGTTTCCACGTCATTAATTATGTGGAAACAGCGTTGATTCAACCAGTGGTATGTCAAAAGACTGTGGTATTGTCTTTTAAATACAGGGAGTTGGAAGTCTTGCAAGCTTCACCTTTTTCTTTCGTGGCTTCTTCTCCTCTTCATAATTTGAGGAGTTTTGGGATACTTTTTTTTATTTTATCCCTTAATTCCTTGCCTTTCGCTCTTCCTCAAACCAATAATTCAGCTCTATCTCCTTCAGGACACTTTCCTTTTCTGTCATGAGGCAGACATAACTTGGTCAGGTTAGTTTCTTATTTCACACAAGGTTGCAAAGGGGTGGGAAATGTGTGTTTCAAAACCAATTTCTGCTTGTGATACTTTTATCTCTGAGCCTATCGCGGACACAATCTATTTGGGCTATGCTTACCACTTGTAGCCAAAACTCTGGCATCATGTAGTGAGGTTTTCCCTGCTGTGACCCATTTGGCTTTCCCAACAAGATCTGGGTTACTCAACATGTTTGGATTTCATACATATTTTTCTGCAAAAATTGACGTGTTTTTATTGTGTAGCCACAAAACCAATGCCAACATCTAGATTAGAATGAAAATAAAATATAATAATGGTTAGTGAGGCAGACAAAGCAAAGAATGGCGACACGTTCTCAATGCTAGAGCCAACGTTCAATAAACAACTCTGTAGACGTCACTTAGCTAACTGTTGTGATGACAAAGTGGGTGGGGTTGTTAATATATGTGTGTGTGTGTGTGTATGTAGTTTACATAAACTTGTTTTTCAACCACTCCACAAGTCTGGTTCATCCTTGGGAGCAATTTGCAAACGCCTGAAGGTACCACGTCCATCTGTACAAACAATAGTACGCAAGTATACACCATGGGACCACGCAGCCGTCATACCGCTCAGGAAGGAGACGTGTTCTGTCTCCTACAGATGAACGTACTTTGGTGCGAAAAGTGCAAATCAATCCCAGAACAACAGCAAAGGACCTTGTGAAGATGCTGGAGAAAACAGGTACAAAAGTATCTATATCCACAGTAAAACAAGTCCTATATCGGCATAACCAGAAAGGCCGCTCAGCAAGGAAGAAGCCACTGCTCCAAAACCGCCATAAAAAAGCCAGACTACGGTTTGCAACTGCACATGGGGACAAAGATCGTACTTTTTGGAGAAATGTCCTCTGGTCAGATGAAACATAAATATAACTGTTTGGCCATAATGACCATCGTTATGTTTGGAGGAAAAGGAGGGGGAGGGGGGGGGGCTTGCAAGCCGAAGAACACCATCCCAACTGTGAAGTACGGGGGTGGCAGCATCATGCTGTGGGGGTTATTTGCTGCAGGAGGGACTGGTGCACTTCACAAAATAGATGGGATCATGAGGAAGGAAAATTATGTGGATATATTGAAGCAACATCTCAAGACATCAGTCAGGAAGTTAAAGCTTGGTCACAAATGGGTCTTCCAAATGTACAATGACCCCAAGCATACTTCCAAAGTTGTGGCAAAATGGCTTAAGGACAACAAAGTCAAGGTATTGGAGTGGCCATCACTAAGCCCTGACCTCAATCCTATAGAAAATGTGTGGGCAGAACTGAAAAAGCGTTTGCAAGGAAGGAGGCCTACAAACCTGACTCAGTTACACCAGCTCTGTCAGGAGGAATGGGCCAAAATTCACCCAACTTATTGTGGGAAGCTTGTGGAAGGCTACCTGAAACGTTTGACCCAAGTTAAACAATTTAAAGGCAATGCTACCAAATACTAATTGAGTGTATGTAAACTTCTGACCCACTGGGAATGTGATGAAATAAATAAAAGCTGAAATAAATCATTCTCGCTACTATTATTCTGACATTTCACATTCTTAAAATGAAGTGGTGATCCTAACTGACCTAAGACAGGTAATCTTTACTAGGATTAAATGTCAGGAATTGTGAAAAATTGAGTTTAAATGTATTTGACTAATGTGTATGTAAACTTCCAACTTCAACTGTGTGTATATATATATATATATATATATATATATATATATATATATATATATATATATATATACTACCGTTCAAAAGTTTGGGGTCACTTAGAAATGTCCTTGTTTTCGAAAGAAAAGCAATTTTTTTGTCCATTAAAAGAACATAAAATTGATCAGAAATACAGTGTAGACATTGTTAATGTTGTAAATGACTATTGTAGCTGGAAACGGCTGATTTATTTAATGGAATACATACAGTGGGGAGAACAAGTATTTGATACACTGCCGATTTGGCAGGTTTTCCTACTTACAAAGCATGTAGAGGTCTGTAATTTTTATCATAGGTACACTTTAACTGTGAGAGACGGAATCTAAAACAAAAATCCAGAAAATCACATTATATGATTTTTAAGTAATTAATTTGCATTTTATTGCATGACATAAGTATTTGATACATCAGAAAAGCAGAAATTAATATTTGGTACAGAAACCTTTGTTTGCAATTACAGAGATCATATGTTTCCTGTAGGTCTTGACCAGGTTTGCACACACTGCAGCAGGGATTTTGGCCCACTCCTCCATTCAGACCTTCTCCAGATCCTTCAGGTTTCGGGGCTGTCGCTGGGAAATACGGACTTTCAGCTCCCTCCAAAGATTTTCTATTGGGTTCAGGTCTGGAGACTGGCTAGGCCACTCCAGGACCTTGAGATGCTTCTTACAGAGCCACTCCTTAGTTGCCCTGGCTGTGTGTTTTGGGTCGTTGTCATGCTGGAAGACCCAGCCACGACCCATCTTCAATGCTCTTACTGAGGGAAGGATGGGGCCAAGATCTCACGATACATGGCCCCATCCATCCTCCCCTCAATACGGTGCAGTCGTCCTGTCCCCTTTGCAGAAAAGCATCCCCAAAGAATGATGTTTCCACCTCCATGCTTCATGGTTGGGATGGTGTTCTTGGGGTTGTACTCATCCTTCTTCTTCCTCCAAACACGGCGAGTGGAGTTTAGACCAAAAAGCTATATTTCTGTCTCATCAGACCACATGACCTTCTCCCATTCCTCCTCTGGATCATCCAGATGGTCATTGGCAAACTTCAGACGGGCCTTGACATGCGCTGGCTTGAGCAGGGGGACCTTGCGTGCGCTGCAGGATTTTAATCCATGACGGCGTAGTGTGTTACTAATGGGTTTCTTTGAGACTGTGGTCCCAGCTCTCATCAGGTCATTGACCAGGTCCTGCCGTGTAGTTCTGGGCTGATCCCTCACCTTCCTCATGATCATTGATGCCCCACAAGGTGAGATCTTGCATGGAGCCCCAGACCAAGGGTAATTGACCGTCATCTTGAACTTCTTCCTTTTTCTAATAATTGCGCCAACAGTTGTTGCCTTCTCACCAAGCTGCTTGCCTATTGTCCTGTAGCCCATCCCAGCCTTGTGCAGGTCTACAATTTTATCCCTGATGTCCTTACACAGCTCTCTGGTCTTGGCCATTGAGGAGAGGTTGGAGTCTGTTTGATTGAGTGTGTGGACAGGTGTCTTTTATACAGGTAACGAGTTCAAACAGGTGCAGTTAATACAGGTAATGAGTGGAGAACAGGAGGGCTTCTTAAAGAAAAACTAACAGGTCTGTGAGAGCCGGAATTCTTACTGGTTGGTAGGTGATCAAATACTTATGTCATGCAATAAAATGAAAATTAATTACTTAAAAATCATACAATGTGATTTTCTGCATTTTTGTTTTAGATTCCGTCTCTCACAGTTGAAGTGTACCTATGATAAAAATTACAGACCTCTACATGCTTTGTAAGTAGGGAAACCTGCAAAATCGGCAGTGTATCAAATACTTGTTCTCCCCACTGTAGGCGTACAGAGGCCCATTATCAGCAACCATCAGTCCTGTGTTCCAATGGCACGTTGTGTTTGCTAATCCAAGTTTATCATTTTAAAAGGCTAATTGATCATTAGAAAACCCTTTTGCAATTATGTTAGCAAAGCTGAAAACTGTTGTGCTGATTTAAAGAAGCAATAAAACTGGCCTTCTTGAGACTAGTTGAGTATCTGGAGCATCAGCAATTGTGGGTTCGATTACAGGCTAAAAATGGCCAGAAACAAATAACTTTCTTCTGTAACTTGTCAGTCTATTCTTGTTCTGAGAAATGAAGGCTATTCCATGCGAGAAATTGGCAAGAAACTGATGATCTCGTACAACGCTGTGTACTACTCCCTTCACAGAACAGCGCAAACTGGCTCTAACCAGAATAGAACGAGGAATGGGAGGCCCCGGTGCACAACTGAGCAAGAGGACAAATACATTCGTGTCTAGTTTGAGAAACAGACTCCTCACAGGTCCTCAACTGGCAGCTTCATTAAATAGTACCTGCAAAACACCAGTCTCAACGTCAACAGTGAAGAGGTGACTCCGGGATGCTGACCTTCTAGGCAGAGTTGCAAAGAAAAAGCCATATCTCAGACTGGCCAATAAAAAGAAAAGATTAAGATGGGCAAAAGAACACAGACACTGGACAAAGGAAGATTGGAAAAAAAACTGTTATGGATAGACAAATCGAAGTTTGAGGTGTTCGGATCACAAAGAAGAACATTTGTGAGATGCAGACCAAATGAGAAGATGCTGGAGGAGTGCTTGATGCCATCTGTCAAGCATGGTGGAGGCAATGTGATGGTCTGGGGGTGCTTTGGTGGTGGTAAATTAGGAGATTTGTACAGGATAAAAGGCATCTTGAAGAAGGAAGGCTATCACTCCATTTTGCAATGTCATGCCATACCGCTTGATTGGAGCCAATTTCCTCCTACAACAGGACAATGACCCAAAGCACAGCTCCAAGTTATGCAAGTACTATTTAGGGAAGAAGCAGTCAGCTGGTATTCTGTCTATAATGGAGTGGCCAGCACAGTCACCGGATCTTAACCCTATTGAGCTGTTGTGGGAGCAGCTTGACCGTATGGTACGTAAGAAGTGCCCATGAAGCCAATCCAACTTGTGGGAGGTGCTTCAGGAAGCATGGGGTGAAATCTCTTCAGATTACCTCAACAAATTGATAACTAGAATGTCAATGGTCTGCAAGGCTGTAATTGCTGCAAATGGAATGATTCTTTGACGAAAGCAAAGTTTGAAGGACACAATTATTATTTCTATTAAAAAACATTTTTTCTAACCTTTTCAATGACTACATTTCCTATTCATTTTGCTATATTTCTTATTCAAACTAATTTCATGTATGT
Source organism: Coregonus clupeaformis (assembly GCF_020615455.1). Lineage (NCBI taxonomy): Eukaryota > Metazoa > Chordata > Actinopteri > Salmoniformes > Salmonidae > Coregonus > Coregonus clupeaformis. Next base: position 12,839,105 of record NC_059209.1, read on the forward strand.
TTTCATGGAAAACAAGGACATTTCTAAGTGACCCCAAACTTTTGAATGGTAGTGTATATACACTACCAGTCAAAAGTTTGGACACACCTACTCATTCCAGGGTTTTTCTTTATTTTTACTATTTTCTACATTGTAGAATAATAGTGAAGACATCAAAACTATGAAATAACACATATGGAATAATGTAGTAACCAAAAAAAGTGTTAAACAAATCAAAATATATTTTAGATTTGAGATTCTTCAAAGTAGCCACCCTTTGCCTTGAAGACAGCCTTGCACACTTGGCATTCTCTCAACCAGCTTCATGAGGTATTCACCTGGAATACGTTTCAATTAACAGGTGTGCCCTGTTAAAAGTTAATTTGTGGAATTTATTTTCTTAATCCGTTTGAGCCAATCAGTTGTGTTTTGACAAAGTAGGGGTGGTATACAGAAGATAGCCCTATTTGGTAAAATACAGTCCATATTATGGCAAGAACAGCTTAAATAAGCAAAGAGAAACAACAGTCCATCATTACTTTAAGACATGAAGGTCATTCAATCTGGAAATTTTCAAAAACTTTCTTCAAATGCAGTCGCAAAAACCATCAAGCACTATGATGAAACTGGCTCTCATGAGGACCGCCACAGGAAAGGAAGACCCAGAGTTACCTCTGCTGCAGAGGATAAGTTCATGAGAGTTAACTGCATGTCAGATTGCAGCCCAAATAAATGCTTCACTGAGTTCAAGTAACAGACACATCTCAACATCAACTGTTCAGAGGAGTCTGCGTGAATCAGGTATTCATGGTCGAATTGCTGCAAAGAAACCACTATTAAAGGACACCAATAATAAGAAGAGACTTGCTTGGGCCAAGAAACACGAGCAATGGACATTAGACCGGTGGAAATCTGTCCTTTGGTCTGGAGTCCAAATTTGAGATTTTTGGTTCCAAACGCTGTCTTTGTGAGATGCAGTGTAGGTGAACGGATGATCTCCGCATGTGTAGTTCCCACCGTGAAGCATGGAGGAGGAGGTGTGGGGGTGACATTGTCTGTGATTTATTTAGAATTCAAGGCACACTTAACCAGCATGGCTACCACAGCATTCTGCAGCGATACGGCTTTCTTACTGCGGTCGAGTCGCACGCATCAGTGCGTGACGTCAGTGTGTTGTGTACTGGAAAGGGGTCTATAATTCATCCTCAAAGACAATGATAAGTGTGCGGACTGTCTCCTCTCATTTGTTTTAGGGGAACCTTATAAATGCCCAACTGAACTTGGACCATGATGAAGGAATAGAACGTGAGTACCAGGTAGGCCCAGCTAATCATCAGGGCCTGATAACATTAACTAGACACACTTGACTTTCCCTCAAAAGACACAGTCCTCAAAGCCTTAAGTTTGCTGGCACAATCTGTCCTCATTTGTTTCAGGGGAACCTCGGGAATACCGGACTAGACTTGGACCATGATGAAGACATGGATGATGATGGTCGGGTAGGTTGAATTGTTGCTCCGTCTGACCTTGTGAATATCTTCTCATGGATTTACTAAAACTACAAAATTGCTTGAAAATGATTAAACGGATGGCTAGTGAGGCTACCCTTTCACATACTTAACAATGTGCTAGCTTATACAGTGGAGAGTAAGTTTTCTATATTATTTAGATAAGAGAATGTAAGTGCTTATTTGCACTTAATCTTACACTATACTTGGCATATTTTGATTTCAGGCAACATTTGAAGATACGGACACTGATTAAGACCCCTCAGACGAATGAGAGCAAGAGGCATATGGAAGGCCACTCTTTGCCGGATCAAGCCTTACTGTTGGTGGTGCTATTGTTCTCATGTGTTTTGTTGTACGATTCAAATTGTCATGGCTTGCTCTGCAAGGGCTGCTTACTTTGCTCTGTGCATTGATGCCAAACTCTAACCTGCCTACCACAAAGTACCCGTTCAGACATTTTTTCAAAGTATGTACGGGTATAGTGGAGTTTCATTTTGTTTGCCTTGAATGATCTACATACATAGGTCCTAACTGTAATGCTACGTGCAGTTCTTGCCTTACAGAGACAAGGTCGGACACACTCCAAAAACGGACATTTGTTCATTGTAATTCCGATGAAGCAACAACTTCGTGACATGTTTGAGAATAGCAATCTGTCGGATCTTATCACATATCGTTGCAATAGACAGAAGAAATCAGAGGAAAACATTGAAGACATTTATGATGCTAAACAATTCAAAACTATCGAAGCATTATCTGATGTAAACAATATTTAATTGACATGGAATTCTGATGATGCATCACTATTCAAATCATCCAAGATGCATCACAATGAGTTGCCCGTTAAGATCTGACATGCTCCTAGTTCTGACAGGGTTATGGTTCGGACCATCAAAGCCTGTTATGTCCTTTTTTTCTAAAACCATTTGTGGCTGAGTGTAGATTACTTCAAGAGAAAGGTTTATCCTGGTATTGTAAGACCACACAAAGTTTTAAGAGAACATACGTTTTTAATTTGGAATGTTCATGCGACACAATAGCTTGCAGTATTTTGCAGAATGTGAAACAGTTTAATGGTAAATTTGGTTGTGCGTGGTGCCCAAGGGGAATAGTTTTGTAAGGGTTTATGATTCACAAGAGTACCCCAAGTGAAGTCAAGAACATTTCTTAAGGGATGCAGAATATGCAGTAAGATACAACAATATAAGAAATGGTGTTAAAGATGCATCCCCTCTTGCTTATCAACTCATTTGACATTGTCAAAGGTTTTCCGGTTGATTTTATGCATTGTGTCCTCTTAGGTGTTACTAAGTATGTGACAAACTCTGTACATAATATTTCCCCATGTTACATTGGTAGAAAACTTGGTGACGTTGACAAATGCTTGAATAGTGTTATGCTTCCAAAGAATATAACCAGAACTCCAAGGTCATTATCTGAAAGAGCACTTTAGAACGCTTCTGAATGGAGAAGCTGGCTTTTGTTTTACTCACTCATTTGTGTTAATGGTATTCTTCCAATTATCTATCTAAGGCACTTTCTGCTTCTTGTTGAAGCTATTGGCTTCTAGAATCAATAAGTCCAAATGACCTGTTGAGAGCAAATGAAGTGTTGACAACCTTTGTTACAGAAGTCCCAGGTTTATATGCCATTAATCACATTACCTTTAATATTCATCAACTGCTTCATATTACAGTCTGTGGAGAACTGGGCTCCCCTGTGGGGCACATCAAACTTCGTTTGAAACTGGGAACCACACATTACTAAACTCAGTGTGTACCTCAGCAAATTGCTAAGACATTTGTCATCTTCCGACAACTACCGCTTTTTGAAAAACAACATCTCAAAGAGGGACACCCTGTCAGTTTTTTTTTTAAAGAATCTGTTTAGGGCTTCTTTACGTTAAAAATTCTTTAAAATGCAATGATTTAGTCACCTTAATTGGGACATCAAAGTGTCATAGACTAACCTTATCTATTCCACAAGCTCTAGTGGTTGTTAGTGTCAATGTTGTCCCAGACCAACTGATGTTTTATTCCACAGCAAATGTTAATTGTTACATAGTCATTACACAAACATACAATATAATTTCTAAAAGAGTTTCCTACTGTGTAGCTTTTGAGAATGGAACATATGGACTTGTTGACAGCTTTGTGCTACTGGATGATAATTTCGACTGCTTATTAAAGATGTTTAAAATTACAAGGAAGGCTTTCAGATCTGCAAACGCCTCCTCTCGGCACATTTTCATTGTTGATGATGTAAGCAACCAAGTAGTTGCACTTAAAGCATCAAATGTTAAACGGACTGTATTTTTGTAAATGAGCCTTGTTTTAGAAACAAGTACTGCTGTGATCAACCAAATAACATGGAAACTGATTAGAAGTGTGAACAGTATGAGAAATCTATACAAATGACCGCAGTTTGATCCATTTGATTGAATTGTACATTTTTACAAATGGCCAGAGTTTTATTTAGCAAATAAATGTTAAACCCTTTTTTAACATACTTTGTCTTGAAGCTTTTTATTGTATGTCAATTATTTTGGGCCAACAGCTAATTACATAGTCTATAACCTAAGGTGAACGATGCCCGGGCCTTGTCCAAGCGTATGACCCACTGACATCACATGTAAGAGAAGAGGGTCCAGTTTGCAAATTAAGTGCCCCTTATTTCAAATTAAAACACATTTGAAGGACTTTTTGTTTCCACCCTTGGCCACTCACCGACATCACATGTAACATAATGTATATACTGTATATATGGGTTAAGAGAAGCAAGCTTTATGTGCGTTTTATTCTATCTGCTGACAGATAAAAGCACAGGCTAGCACGGATAGAACCACGAGCATGATATTTGTGCTTATAACATGTTTTAGACTTATTCCAGTGACTAAATAACACAAGCCTTCATATCAGGCATTTTACTCACATGAACCTGACAACTGAAGACCTTTGCAATTAATTTGAAGTAGCCTAATTCAGCCTATTTAGCCTGTCAACAGGACGGTTTCTGCTAGTATATACACTGTGTACAAAACGTTAGGAACACCTGCTCTTTCCATGACATAGACTGATCAGTTGATAGCTATGATCCCTTATTGATGTCACCTGTTAAATCCATTTCAATCAGTGTAGATGAAGGGGATGAGACGGGTTAAAGAAGGATTTTTAGCCTTGAGACATGGATTGTGTATGTGTGCCATTCAGAGGGTGAATGGGCAAGACAAAATATTTAAACGCCTTTGAACGGGGTATGGTAGTAGGTGCCAGGCGCACCGGTTTGAGTGTGTCAAGAACTGCAACGCTGCTGAGTCAACATGGGCCAGCATCCCTGTGGAATGCTTTCACCTTGTAGAAGGGGTGCAACTCAATATTAGTAAGGTGTTCCTAATGTTTTGTACACTCAATGTATATATATATATATATATCCCATATATCCCATTGGTGCTCTGACAGTTTATGGGGGTTCCTGGTACATCTGGAGGCGAAAGAAACACACCTGTTTAGGCGAGGTGCTGGCTAGCAGAATAGAACACTTGAAAAAGAAAAAGAGAGCCTCACACTCGAGGAGCTCAGATGCAATCATTTAATAACCAACATTTTGACAGACAAGCTGTCTTCATCATGGTATAATGATCTCCCATGGGTACCCCATGATATCCAATGAGAATCCCATGGGAATTTGCCATAGGGGGACACTTTCATTCAAAGCAACTTACAACCGGAAGTAATTGGTCCTTTGTATGACCTATTATTTACTTGTTTTTATTTCATCTCATTTCAGAAAGGGCGTGAAATGGTACAGTGTCACCCACAGCTGCCCAAGGTGATGGAAGAGAAGGCTGTGGGCCCTCCTGATGGACACACAGGACATGTTACTTCCTGGATAAGATCTGTGAGAAGCTCAGTAGCCAGGCCCCTAGTGACAGCATGGAGGTGGATGGGGCAGAGCAGGACCAAGCCACCATCGTGAAGGACTGCTTGTTCAGAGCTTAACCCAACATCGGCGTACTTGCACTACATGTGAAAAAACTTTCAGTGGAGAATGTGCACTAAAAAGACACAACTACAGTTTTTACCTGAAAAGGATCAGGGTCCTGCTGATAGGCGAACAGAATATGGTGTCCCTGATTAGAGGGGAACAAAGAAAAAATGCAGTGGATCTGGCTTCGAGTTCCAGAGTTAAGTTTGAGGGGTCTAGACTGCAAAGCGGTCACACTCAAGAAATGCTAGAATTTTCACTGCAAACATCAGATATCAATATCATGTAGTGCAAATTCCACAGCTAGGAATCAGCAGCAGCAGTCTCTTTGGAGCTCCGGCGTCAAGTGACCTGGAACACACAAGTGAAATTGGATAAATGGCATGTAAATTAACAACGTTAGCTGTCACATTAAAGCTAATGAAGGAATTAGAAAAGTCCATCCCTATTTGTACTTTAACTTTTTTTAAATGTCATTGTCACATACACCGGATAGGTGCAGTGAAATGTGTTGTTTGACAGGGTCAGCCATACCCACTGAGCACACACTGGTTGAATCAACGTTGTTTCAATGAAATGACGTAGAACCAACGTCGAATAGACGTTGAATTAACATCTGTACCCAGTGGGTAGTAGTACAGCGCCCCTGGAGCAAATTAGGGTTAAGGGTACATCGACGGATTTTCACCTTGTCGGCTCGGTTACTGGCCCAATACTAACCGCGAGCGGAGTGTGAGGCATTATTTATTGGAGGCGAAGGTGCAGCAGCGGCCGCAGGGTTGCTTCGGGCGTCAGGAGACAGGAGGACCTCAGTTAAGTTTCATGTGAACACAAATGGGATATGACACTAACGCCAATGAAGAAGAAAATATGGGGGGGAAATGGTCCCTACAGTTTTCTTGACATTTTGTTTGAGTTATTGTGATAGGCTCATGTTTTAACGGTGCGGCGTACCCTAACTATTTATTTTGCCTACCTCCTTACTTTCACCCCTGATTTGGATTATGAGTTTTCTTTTCACATAGCTACACATGAAATTACATCATGCATGACACAGCCTACACACTGTACAAAACAATGATGCATGTTGAATAGGCAAAAGCTTTTTTCATCAATGCTGAGGCATTCACATTCACTCACATGCATTCACAAGTTATAACATGGCTGATTGTGCCATCTTAACGTAATAGCAACCAGAGCTCTATGAACGCGAATTAATTTTCATAATTAATCAAAATATATTAGCTAGCTACGTTAGCTAATTGTCAAGATGATCCTGTTTGTGTCAGATAGAATGCCCATTTCGTGGAATACTAAGTTAGTGCCATGATTAAGTAGCAATTTCTGGGGCAAAAGAAGGCTAGTGTAGCTAAGTGTCGATGTCTGACAAGTGTCAACTTGATGTCAGCTAGCTAGCTAGTTACAGGAAAGGGAGATACAGTTGTACAACTGAATGCATTCAACTGAAATGTGTCTTCCGAATTCACAGGAGCCAACATTTATCACATAAATGTAGAATAGAAATTAAGTTGGTTCATAAAATGGGAACGTGAAAAGTAAATACATGAACCTGCCTTATAGCATACAGACAAGATCAATTTCATTCGTCCTAACGTTAGTCTTGCCTGCCACCCGGTCTATACAGTGGGGAAAAAAATTATTTAGTCAGCCACCAATTGTGCAAGTTCTCCCACTTAAAAAGATGAGAGGCCTGTAATTTTCATCATAGGTACACGTCAACTATGACAGACAAATTTAGAAAAAGAAATCCAGAAAATCACATTGTAGGATTTTTAATGAATTTATTTGCAAATTATGGTGGAAAATAAGTATTTGGTCACCTACAAACAAGCAAGATTTCTGGCTCTCACAGACCCTTAACTTCTTCTTTAAGAGGCTCCTCTGTCCTCCACTCGTTACCTGTATTAATGGCACCTGTTTGAACTTGTTATCAGTATAAAAGACACCTGTCCACAACCTCAAACAGTCACACTCCAAACTCCACTATGGCCAAGACCAAAGAGCTGTCAAAGGACACCAGAAACAAAATTGTAGACCTGCACCAGGCTGGGAAGACTGACTCTGCAATAGGTAAGCAGCTTGGTGTGAAAACATCAACTGTGGGAGCAATTATTAGGAAATGGAAGACATACAAGACCACTGATAATCTCCCTCGATCTGGGGCTCCACGCAAGATTTCACCCCGTGGGGTCAAAATGATCACAAGAACGGTGAGCAAAAATCCCAGAACCACACGGGGGGACCTAGTGAATGACCTGCAGAGAGCTGGGACCAAAGTAACAAAGCCTACCATCAGTAACACACTACGCCGCCAGGGACTCAAATCCTGCAGTGCCAGACGTGTCCCCCTGCTTAAGCCAGTACATGACCAGGCCCGTCTGAAGTTTGCTAGAGTGCATTTGGATGATCCAGAAGAGGATTGGGAGAATGTCATATGGTCAGATGAAACCAAAATAGAACCTTTTGGTAAAACGTGTTTGGAGGACAAAGAATGCTGAGTTGCATCCAAAGAACACCATACCTACTGTGAAGCATGGGGGTGGAAACATCATGCTTTGGGGCAGTTTTTCTGCAAAGGGACCAGGACGACTGATCCGTGTAAAGGAAAGAATGAATGGGGCCATGTATCGTGAGATTTTGAGTGAAAACCTCCTTCCATCAGCAAGGGCATTGAAGATGCACACCACCCGGGCAACGAAGGAGTGGCTTCGTAAGAAGCATTTCAAGGTCCTGGAGTGGCCTAGCCAGTCTCCAGATCTCAATCCCATAGAAAATCTTTGGAGGGAGTTGAAAGTCTGTGTTGCCCAGCGACAGCCCCAAAACATCACTGCTCTAGAGGAGATCTGCATGGAGGAATGGGCCAAAATACCAGCAACAGTGTGTGAAAACCTTGTGAAGACTTACAGAAAACGTTTGACCTGTGTCATTGCCAACAAAGGGTATATAACAAAGTATCGAGAAACTTTTGTTATTGACCATATACTTATTTTCCACCATAATTTGCAAATAAATTCATTAAAAATCCTACAATGTGATTTTCTGGATTTTTTTGTCTCATTTTGTCTGTCATAGTTGACATGTACCTATGATGAAAATTACAGGCCTCTCTCATCTTTTTGAGTGGGAGAACTTGCACAATTGGTGGCTGACTAAATACTTTTTTTCCCCACTGTATATGCTGCCGCCGCATTGGCCACAACAGGCAGGTGCATGTCAGAGTTGATATTAGCTAGCTCTAGCTAATGACAGACCTCTGTGACAAATCTGTATTCATGACTCATAAACATACTTGCTACTAGCAAAAAAGCAAAAGTACTGTATGATGCTTCTCATGTCGCTCATTATTGAACATACAATTGGAACATTCATACTATAGCTAGCATTGGAAGCTAGGCTATCTGTTAGCTAACACTCTACTAGCATAAGCCTAGCCCTAGTTGACACGAAAATATGAACGTGAGGATCATAATTTAATTAGATGAGACTTAACAAATAAAACGAAGATCATGATCCTCCTTGGAATAGCGATTAGTGCAGTTAAGTTCTGAACGAGTCATGTTTTCCCTTGCTAACAAAACTGTATCCACTATCCGAAGGAAGAACAAACACTGGAAAGTGCCGCGATCATAAAAATAGCTCTGATAGTTTTTATCAGCCTGAAGGGAAGGAGGAGACTGGAACATCTTTCCCGCGGAGTGCAATGACCACATAAGGTTCTCTCTCTTCTTCTCTACACAGGATTGTTACGCCAAAACTTGCTGCCAGTAGCAACTAAATTATCTTCATAACTTTGTCTGTTTGCGATTTTAAAGTAAGTGGTTCAAGGACATACATCTGGTGAAATAGATGCAAGTATTGGCACATGATTGTGTTCAATCTTATTTATATACAGTTATATACAAGTCAGAAGTTTACATACACTTAGGTTGGCGTCATTGAAACTCGTTTCTTTCAACCACTCCACAAATTTCGGCAAGTCGGTTAGGACATCGACTTTGTGCATGACACAAGTACGTTTTCCAACAATTGTTTACAGATAGATTATTTCACTTATAATTCACTGTATCATAATTCCAGTGGGTCATCAATTCCAGAAAATGATATCATGGCTTTAGAACAGGGGTGTCAAACGTACGGCCCGCGGGCCGGATCAGGCCCGCAAACGGGTTTAATCCAGCCCGCGAGATAATTTTGAAAAATAAAATAAAATAAAACACTTTTTTTTGTAAAGTATAAAAATGCGCTGCAATTTTTCAATAAAATAAACTGCTGTTCCAATTGCGTCCACTGGATGGCGCAATAGCAATTGTGTTAAGCAAGCAAACTGTTTATACCGGGGCAGAGCAAGTAGGTCAAGCACGTGCAGCCAATGAGCTACTTTGTTTTGCCCGCGATATTTATTACGGCTTCTACTTTTAACATTATGTGCTTTGGCACCCTCATTGCCCCAATATGTCTGTCAAAAAAGAGAAAAGTGGACGCAGAGTGCAGAGTGTTCCAAGAAAAATGGTCATCCTATTTAATCACGGAATTGAATGTGAAAGCTGTATGTTTGGTGTGTTCAGAGCATGTTGCAGTGCTGAAAGAATATAACCTTCGTCGCCACTATGTGAGTCTTCATGCCGACAAATATGACAACTTTCAAGGACAGCGGAGATGAGAGAAGGTGAATGAACTGTTGGCGGGTCTGAAGAAACAGCAGTCTGTGTTTACTCACAGCCGAGACATCAGTGACGCTGCAGTGAAAGCTAGCTACCTCATTGCTAATGAAATCGCAGTGGCTTCAAAACCATTTAGTGACGGTGAATTTGTAAAAACATGCATGATGAAGGCAGCGGAGATTGTGTGCCCTGAAAAGCGGCAGGCTTTTGCAAATATCAGCCTGACAAGAAACACAGTTGCAGACAGGATTTCCGATCTTTCAGTGGATTTGGACAGCCAGTTGAAGCAAAAAGTAAAGTCATTTATTGCGTTTTCAGTTGCAATTGATGAAAGCACGGACATTACAGATGTTGCACAACTGGCCATTTTCATCCGCGGAGTTGATGACACATTGACCGTCACCGAGGAGTTCGTGGAGTTGGTGCCGATGACAGATACAACGACAGCAGCTGATATTTCTACCGCACTCGTCGGTGCGCTGGACAGGGTCGGAGTGGACTGGTCCCGCGCTGTCAGCCTGGCTACAGATGGTGCGCCCTCAATGATCGGGAAAAAAGCAGGCGTTGTGACAAAGTTCAGAGAGAAAGTGCAATCTGCAAATGGAGGACGTGATTTTTTGACTTTTCACTGTATTTTGCACCAGGAGGCTTTGTGTTGCAAGTCATTAAAGATGGATAACGTCATGGTGGTGGTCATCCAAACTGTTAATTTCATCCGATCCAGAAGCCTGAATCACCGTCAGTTTGACAGCCTTCTCAGAGAGAAAGACCACATCTATGGCCTGCCATACCACACTGAGGTAAGATGGTTAAGCCAAGGTGCTGTGCTGAGGCGTTTCTTTGATTTACGAGAAGAAATTGAACAGTTCATGGAAGAAAAGGGCAAACCAGTGTTAGAATTTCATTCCGCAGAATGGATGCAGGACCTTGCATTTATGGTGGATGTTACAGAGCACCTGAATAACTTGAACAAACAGCTGCAAGGGCGCAACAGAGTTGTCACGGAGTATTATGACAGCATACGTTCTTTCAAGTTGAAGCTGTCATTGTGGGAGACGCAACTTGCCGGTGGTGATGCAGCTCACTTCCCCTGTCTGAAAAATGTGTGCGCGACCCAACATGTGGCAGACATGAAGCGGTTCAAAGATAAAATAACGGGACTGTTACGGGAGTTTGAGCAACGCTTTCAGATTTATGTTTATATGTTTTTATGTTGATGTGCTATTGTTTTTAATTGATTTTATTTTATTTGTATATTTAACCTATTGTTGACTCTGTGGTTCTTGCACTTGTTTGGGGAACAGGATTTCATTATTTTTATCTACATTTCTGCCTGAGAAATGACACCCTGATATAGTTCTGTGATCTGTGATATACTTCTGTGAATCACTGAGGCATTGTGTGTTTGTGTGTTCTTTGTCCTCAGAACTTTCAAATAACTTGAGGTGTTTTATGATTAATAGTGATGTTGTGCTTTTGGACACTGTCCTCAGGCTCCAGCTTTATGTTTATATGTTTTTATGTTGATGTGCTATTGTTTTTAATTGATTTTATTTTATTTGTATATTTAACCTATTCTTGACTCTGTGGTTCTTGCACTTGTTTGGGGAACAGGATTTCATTATTTTTATCTACATTTCTGCCTGAGAAATGACACCCTGATATAGTTCTGTGATCTGTGAAACAGTTCTGTTAATCACTGAGGCATTGTGTGTTTGTGTGTTCTTTTTTCTTTAGAATTTTCAAATAAACTTGACGTGTTTTATGATTAATAGTGATGTTGTGCTTGTACTATTTTGGACACACTGTCCTCAGGCTCCAGCTTTATGTTGTATGTTGATCGTATTAAAACAAAGAAAACAATCTGAAGTTGTTGTTTTTAAGTTATATATACACCATGATTTTTCCGGTCCGGCCCACTTGGGAATAGATTTTCCTCCATGTGGCCCCTGAGCTAAAATGAGTTTGACACCCCTGCTTTAGAAGCTTCTGATAGGCTAATTGACATAATTTGAGTCAATTGGAGGTGTACCTGTGGATGTATTTCAAGGACTACCTTCGAACTCATTGCCTCTTTGCTTGACATCATGGGAAAATCAAAAGAAATCAGCCAACACGTCAGAAAAGAAAATTGTAGACCTCCACAAGTCTGGTTCATCCTTGGGAGCGAATTCCAAACGCCTGAAGGTACCACGTTCATCTGTACAAACAATAGTACGCAAGTATAAACACCATGGGACCACACAGCAATCATACCGCTCAGGAAGGAGACGTGTTCTGTCTCCTAGAGATGAACGTACATTGGTGCGAAAAGTGCAAATCAATCCCAGAACAACAACAAAGGACCTTGTGAAGATGCTGGAGGAAACAGGTACAAAAGTATCTATGTCCACATAAAACAAGTCCTATATCGACATAACCTGAAAGGCCGCTCAGCAAGGAAGAAGCCACTGCTCCAGAACCGCCATAAAAATGCCAGACTACGGTTTGCAACTGCACATGGGGACAAAGATCGTACTTTTTGGAGAAATGTCCTCTGGTCTGATTAAACAAAAATATAACTGTTTGGCCATAATGACCATTGTTATGTTTGGAGGAAAAAGGGGGTTGCTTGCAAGCCGAAGAACACCATCCCAACCGTGAAGCATGGGGGTGGCAGCATCATGCTGTGGGGATGCTTTGCTACAGAAGGGATTGGTGCACTTCACAAAATAGATGGCATCATGAGGAAGTAAAATGATGTGGAAATATTGAAGCAACATCTCAAGACATCAGTCAGGAAGTTAAAGCTTGGTCGCAAATGGGTCTTTCAAATGGACAATGACCCCTAGCATACTTCCAAAGTTGTGGCAAAATGGCTTAAGGACAACAAAGTCAAGGTATTGGAGTGGCCATCACAGAGCCCTGACCTCAATCCTATAGAACATTTGTGAGCAGAACTGAAAAAGCGTGTGCAAGCAAGGAGGCCTACAAACCTGACTCAGTTACACCAGCTCTGTCAGGAGGAATGGGCCAAAATTCACCCAACTTATTGTGGGAAGCTTGTGGAAGGCTACCCGAAACGTTTGACCCAAGTTAAACAATTTAAAGGCAATGCTACCAAATACTAATTGAGTGTATGTAAACTTCTGACCCACTGGGAATGTGATGAAAGAAATAAAAGCTGAAATAAATAATTCTCTCTACTATTATTCTTAAAATAAAGTGGTGATCCTTAGTGACTTAAGACAGGGCATTTTTACTAGGATTTAATGTCAGGAATTGTGACAAACTGAGTTTAAATGTATTTGGCTAAGGTTTACAGTGGGGAGAACAAGTATTTGATACACTGCCGATTTTGCAGATTTTCCTACTTACAAAGCATGTAGAGGTCTGTAATTTTTATCATAGGTACACTTCAACTGTGAGAGACGGAATCTAAAACAAAAATCCAGAAAATCACATTGTATGATTTTTAAGTAATTAATTTACATTTTATTGCATGACATAAGTATTTGATACATCAGAAAAGCAGAACTTAATATTTGGTACAGAAACCTTTGTTTGCAACTACAGAGATCATACGTTTCCTGTAGGTCTTGACCAGGTTTTCACACACTGCAGCAGGGATTTTGGCCCACTCCTCCATACAGACCTTCTCCAGATCCTTCAGGTTTCGGGGCTGTCGCTGGGCAATACGGACTTTCAGCTCCCTCCAAAGACTTTCTATTGGGTTCAGGTCTAGAGACTGGCTAGGCCACTCCAGGACCTTGAGATGCTTCTTACGGAGCCACTCCTTAGTTGCCCTGGCTGTGTGTTTCAGGTCGTTGTCATGCTGGAAGACCCAGCCACGACCCATCTTCAATGCTCTTACTGAGGGAAGGAGGTTGTTGGCCAAGATCTCGCGATACATGGCCCCATCCTTCCTCCCCTCAATACAGTGCAGTCATCCTGTCCCCTTTGCAGAAAAGCATCCCCAAAGAATGATTTTTCCACCTCCATGCTTCACGGTTGGGATGGTGTTCTTGGGGTTGTACTCATCCTTCTTCTTCCTCCAAACACGGCGAGTGGAGTTTAGACCAAAAAGCTCTATTTTTGTCTCATCAGACCACATGACCTTCTCCCATTCCTCCTCTGGATCATCCAGATGGTCATTGGCAAACTTCAGACGGGCCTGGACATGCGCTGGCTTGAGCAGGGGGACCTTGCGTGCGCTGCAGGATTTTAATCCATGACGGCGTAGTGTGTTACTAATGGTTTTCTTTGAGACTTTGGACCCAGCTCTCTTCAGGTCATTGACCAGGTCCTGCCGTGTAGTTCTGGACTGATCCCTCACCTTCCTCATGATCATTGATGCCCCACGAGGTGAGATCTTGCATGGAGCCCCAGACCGAGGGTGATTGACCGTCATGTTGAACTTCTTCCATTTTCTAATAATTGTGCCAACAGTTGTTGCCTTCTCACCAAGCTGCTTGCCTATTGTCCTGTAGCCCATCCCAGCCTTGTGCAGGTCTACAATTTTATACCTGATGTCCTTACACAGCTCTCTGGTCTTGGCCATTGTGGAGAGGTTGGAGTCTGTTTGATTGAGTGTGTGGACAGGTGTCTTTTATACAGGTAATGAGTGGAGAACAGGTGCAGTTAATACAGGTAATGAGTGGAGAACAGGAGGGCTTCTTAAAGAAAAACTAACAGGTCTGTGAGAGCCGGAATTCTTACTGGTTGGTAGGTGATCAAATACTTATGTCATGCAATAAAATGCAAATTAATTACTTAAAAATCATACAATGTGATTTTCTGGATTTTTGTTTTAGATTCCGTCTCTCACAGTTGAAGTGTACATATGATAAAAATTACAGACCTCTACATGCTTTGTAAGTAGGAAAACCTGCAAAATCGGCAGTGTATCAAATACTTGTTCTCCCCACTGTATGACCTTTAAATCATCACCCAACCATCTCTCGGCTTCCCAGTGAGGGTGATCAAACCACACTAGAAAGTCAGGACAGAGGTCAGAGGTCAGTCAAACACTTCAAATATGTATTTCTTTCTATATTATACTAATTATTTAAAACAGTCAAACATTTCATACATTTCATATCCATGAGTTACAGTAAGTTTCTTCAGTACATTTCTTATCAAAAGAATGCACGTGTTCAATTAAAACTCCAAAAATATGTGCCCCTTTAAGGTGCAGTCTGTCTAACCCGTGAAAAACCCACTAACAAATATTCATAACAAGTGTGTTGTGTGTGGGTATTTGCAAACCATATATACTATTAGTTCATTTTAGTATACTGTAGTGTAAACAAACGGTAACCTTTCACTTGAGCTTCGCATGTCGCATGTCTACCGGAAGTTGATGCTGTTGCTAATGCAGCCTCTTGCTAGCTTGTTAGCATAACACATTTCTAGTAAAATTGTGGAAATTCAGACTGTTCAGAGTGCACACTGCCCGCTCTGGCCAAGGAGCAGGGTTAATCCAACAACACAAAGGCAGTCAAGCACCCAATCTAACTGGCTAAAGTTGGCTAGCTTGCTAGCAAACTACATACACAAATAAGAGAACACCTCCTCACTCTGACCATTTCACTCACCCTAGCAGAGCTGTTTAGGCTTTTTTCATGTTATCGAAAGCGTTGATGAGTAACTGTGCTAATGACAATAATTGAATTACAGTGCCTTGCAAAAGTGTTCATCCACCTTGGCGTTTTTCCTATTTTGTTGCATTACCACCTGTAATTTAAATGGATTTTTATTTGGATTTCATGTAATAGACATACACAAAATAGTCCAAATTGATGAAGTGAAATGAAAAAACATCACTTGTTTCAGAAAATTCTCCAAAATAAATAACAGAAAAGTGGTGCGTGCATATGTTTTTACCCCCTTTGCTATGAATCCCCTAAAGAAGATCTGGTGCAACCAATTACTAAGCAAGGGGCACCATGAAGACCAAGGAGCTCTCCAAACAGGTCAGGGACAAAGTTGTGGAGAAGTACAGATCAGGGTTGGGTTATAAAAGAATATCCGAAACTTTGAACATCCCACGGAACACCATTAAATCCAGTATTAAAGAATGGAAAGAATATGGTACCACAACAAACCTGCCAACAGAGGGCTGCCCACCAAAACTCACGGACCAGGCAAGGAGGGCATTAATCAGAGAGGCAACAAAGAGACCAAAGATACCCTGAAGGAGCTGCAAAGCTCCACAGCGGAGATTGGAGTATCTGTCCATAGGACCACTTTAAGCCATACACTCCACAGAGCTGGGTTTACGGAAGAGTGGCCAGAAAAAAGCCATTGCTTAAAGAAAAAAATAAGCAAACACGTTTGGTGTTCGCCAAAAGGCAGGTGGGATACTCCCCAAACATATGGAAGAAGGTACACCTTCCAGCAGGACAATGACCCTAAGCGTACTGCTAAAGCAACACTATAGTGGTTTAAGGAGAAACATTTAAATGTCTTGGAATGGCCTAGTCAAAGCCCAGACCTCAATCCAATTGAGAATCTGTGGTATGACTTAAAGATTGCTGTTCTCCAGCTGAACCCATCCAACTTGAAGGAGCTGGAGCAGTTTTGCCTTGAAGAATGGGCAAAAATCCCAGTGGCTAGATGTGCCAAGCTTATAGAGACATACCCCAAGAGACTTGAGGCTGTAATTGCTGCAAAAGGTGGCTCTACAAAGTATTGACTTTGGGGGGGGTTTATATTTATGCACGCTCAAGTTTTCTGTTTTTTTGTCTTATTTCTTGTTTGTTTCACAAGAAAATATATTTTGCATCTTCAAAGTGGTAGGCATGTTGTGTAAATCAAATGATACAAACCCCCAAAATAGGAAAAATGCCAAGGGGGGTGAATACTTAAGCAAGCCACTGTACGTTCTTTTCCCTGACATTTACTGACACCGGCCATATGCAACGGGTGTTGAGCGTTCGTAAATTCATCAGTTATTCTGCGCTCTGGTACATTCAGACAAGAGTGCTCCGAAATCCGAACAAATAGCCAGAGCGAATTTACCAAGCACCCCATTTAACAATGTCGATCGAAAACGCACAACTACTATACCATTTAGCTAAGCTTAGAATTACGTGAATAATCATGTCAATAAACATTGGGTAGTTGGATAGCATATAGTTAATATACTGTAATGACCTGGCTAGGTCATAAATTAATAATTGTCCAGACAGAGGTATGAGTTTACGAATTCCCGGTTTATTAACCAAACTCAACACAGGCTACTGTTTGGCCGTAGCCCACGCCAAATAAATCAAGGATACCCGTATAAAAAAACAGTGACCACCTCTTGTTAAGACCAGATGTAAGAGAGAGAACAATGGCTAAGCATGGTCTTACAATTGCGATGCTCCACCCCCTGCCAAAACCCCCCCTGCCGCTCCACCAACCACCAGGATGCCAGGCACCAGAACATTCCAGGCATTCCCATGGTTGGCAGATAGCAGGTTGACTGACCCCGCGAACACTGGGTTTTGGTAAGTACAACACAACCAACGAACAGCCTAACAAATAACACACAGATGTCTGTGCGGGTTGCTACACAGCCCCCCCCCACCACAAAGTCCCTTGTCCCAGAGGGAACAAACAAAGTCTCTGAAGCGACCCGGAGGTCTCCTTTGCCTGCGTGGTCCTGATGGTCGCAGAGTGTCCAGATGTGGAACAGGGGGCTCAGTCCGTGGCAGGGGGCTGCCCCACTGGGACCCAGGGGATGAAGGCAGGGACATGGGGGACAAGGGTGAGGGAACGGGGAATAGAGTCCGTGGCTCCGGGAAACCACGCGGTGACACAGGGAGGGAGACAGAGTGAGTGGGCTGTCTGGAGCCTTGTCTGCAGCGCCTGGGGGTGGGTGCTTGGCCAGAGAGGGGAATTGTGGGGGTCCCTGGGGTTTGGGGAGAAGAGGCCCCTCTGTATGGGGCTAACCTGTCCCGGTGCAGTGCCACCTTTCTAACCCTGGGAGAAAGCTGCACACGGTACATAACCTCCCCTACCCTCTCCAGGACGCTGCAGGGCCCCACCCAGTGGCTGTCCAACTTGGGGCATCTGCCTTTCTCAGGGGGCTGTAGACCCAGACCAGCTCCCCAGCCACAAAGTGCCTTCCCCGGCTGTGCACGTCATAGTTCCTCTTCTGCCTAACACCTGCATTCACCAGCTGCTCTCTGGCGAAGGTGTGGGTTGTCTCCAGGCAGTCCTGGAGTCTCCGGGCATACTCCGGCCCTGGGGGAACATGAAGGCTATCCAGGGGCTGACCAAATGCAATCTCTGCAGGGGTGCGGATCTCTCTCCCCAGCATGAGGACGGCAGGCGTGCAGTAGGTGGAGTCTTGGACAGTGGAGCGGCATGCCATCAGGACCATGGGCAGGTGCTTGCCCAGTCACGCTGGTGTTTGGCAGAGATGATGGCCAGCTGCTGTCCAAGCGTTTTGTTGAAGCGTTCCACAAGGCCATCACTTTGAGGATGGACAGGAGTAGTGCGGGTCTTTTGCATACCCAGCCTCTCACACATAGTGGCGAACACACGGGACTCAAAGTTTCTGCCTTGGTCGCTGTGGATGGACTCCACAGCTCCAAACCTGCTGAACATCCCCGCTGTCAGGGCGTCGACAATGGTCTCTGCCTCCTGGTCAGGCAGAGCATAGGCCTCGGGCCATTTTGTGAAATAGTCCATGGCCGTGAGCACCCAGCGGTTTCCGCTGTCTGTGGTGGGGAACGGCCCAACTACATCCACTCCCACCCTCTCCATGGGAGCCCCAACTGGGAACTGTTGGAGCTGAGCATGAAAACTGCCTTTTGGTTCCCTCTCTTGCTGTGCAGTTGTCACAGCGGAGGCAAAAGTCCTCCACATCCTTCTTGTGCTGCCCCCAGTAAAAGCCCTGATGGAGGGTTTTTAGTGACCCCAGTGCTTTTGGGACCACCACCTGCCTCCTGCAGTGCTTTTGGGACCACCACCTGCCACCTCTCCTCTCCCGTAGCTGGCTCCTTACATGCCCGCTGTAGCACGACATCAGCCAGCCACAGTCTCTTTGACCACAACCCTTTGGTCGTGAGTGAGAGCGCTGCCACCTCTTTCCACGGTGGCCTCAGCTGCGCCTCTACCCACTGTAGCACTGGCTGTAGGTCTGTGTCCAGTCCCTGCTGCTACCCCCATTCAGCCACGTCGACAGTCTGCAGCTCACAGCAGACAGGCCCGCCCGCACGACACACTGTGGCACAGACCCCCTCCTCTGCACACAGCTCTCTCTCACGGCCCTCTCTCCGCTCACAGTGGCGGCACCCGTCTGCAGTACAGTGCCGACGGGACATGGCGTCGGCGTTGGAGTGGCGTGCCCCTGCCTTGTGCACCACTGTGAAGTCGTACAGCTGAAGCTCCTCCAACCAGCGTGCAACCTGCCCCTCTGGCTCTTTGAAAGACATGAGCCACTGGCGAGTAGAGTGGTCAGGCCTTACAGTAAAGGGCAGGCCACCCAGGTAGTACTTGAAGTGTTTGATGGAAGCCACAACAGCGAGGCGCTCCCGCCAGGTAACACGATATTTCATTTTCGGAGTTCTTGGCTGATTTCTTTTGATTTTCCCATGATGTCAAGCAAAGAGGCACTGAGTTTGAAGTTTGGCCTTGAAATACATCCACAGGTACACCTCCAATTCACTCAAATTATGTCACTTAGCCTATCAGAAGCTTCTAAAGCCATGACATCATTTTCTGGAATTTTCCAAGCTGTTTAAAGGCACAGTCAACTTAGTGTATGTAAACTTCTGACCCACTGGAATTGTGATACAGTGAATTATAAGTGAAATAATCTGTCTGTAAACAATTGTTGGAAAAATTACTTGTGTCATGCACAAAGTAGATGTCCTAACCGACTTGCCAAAGCTATAGTTTGTTAGCAAGAAATTTGTGGAGTGGTTGAAAAACGAGTTTTAATGACTCCAACCTAAGTGTATTTAAACTTCAGATTTTAACCAATCCTTTAGCCCCATCTCTTTCAACCATTCAGTTTTTCAATTCCTCATCAATCCATGGAGCCTTAACAGTTCTAACAGTCAGTTTTGTAACAGATCTCATACACTATTTTAGGCCCAGCTTTTGGAAATGTGGCTTTCCTGGATATAGCACCCGATGTGTACGGATACAGTTTTAGAACAAAGTTCTACAGTATTAGTAAAAATGTGATCAATACATGTGAATGATATTGTTCCTGTAGTGTTTGTAAACACCCTGGTAGGTTGATCAATAACCTGAACTAGATTACAGGCACTGGTTACAGTGAGAAGCTTCCTCTTGAGCGGACAGCTTGACGAAAACCAGTCAATATTCAGGTCCCCAAGAAAGAAGACCTCTCTGTTTACATCAAGCATTTCACACATATTATTTAGATACTGACTGTTAGCACTTGGTGGCCTATAGCAAAACCCAAAAGAAAAGTATTTAGATGTGCCAGGTGAACCTGCAACCACAACACTTCAATAACACTTGACATAAGGTCTTCTCTCAGCATTACAGGGATATGGCTCTGAATATACACTATACAGCAAAACCTCCCCCATAATTAAATAAAAAATATACATTCAGCAATCCATTAATCAGTTAGAGTGTGTAAGTGTGTGTGCTGCGGGGTTGAAGCTACGGACCCATAGGCTTGGATCTCTCATCCCTTCCAGGGTTTTAGGAGGGAGGGTGGACAATGAGCCTGTCCTAGCGGATGTAAGCAATGTCCCGACGCGCTCTGGAAGCTTTCATGGCTGGGATAAGTTCTTTCCTCTTCTGGTGCACAGCATGGAGCCCCAGGCCGAGGGAGATTGACAGTTATTTTGTGTTTCTTCCATTTGCGAATAATCGCACCAACTGTTGTCACCTTCTCACCAAGCTGCTTGGTGATGGTCTTGTAGCCCATTCCAGCCTTGTGTAGGTCTACAATCTTGTCCCTGACATCCTTGGAGAGCTCTTTGGTCTTGGCCATGTTGGATAGTTTGGAATCTGATTGATTGATTGCTTCTGTGGACAGGTGTCTTTTATACAGGTAACAAGCTGAGATTAGGAGCACTCCCGTTAAGAGTGCGCTCCTAATCTCAGCTCGTTACCTGTATAAAAGACACCTGGGAGCCAGAAATCTTTCTGATTGAGAGGGGGTCAAATACTTATTTCCCTCATTAAAATGCAAATCAATTTATAACATTTTTGACATGCGTTTTTCTGGATTTTTCTGTTGTTATTCTGTCTCTTACTGTTCAAATAAACCTATCATTAAAATTATAGACTGATCATCACTTTGTCAGTGGGCAAACGTACAAAATCAGCAGGGGATCCAATACTTCTTTCCCTCACTGTACGTTACCCGGGGGTGACTCTGCGGCGGGCCCACGCATGGATGCAGAATAGTTGGCCGTACGTGTGGCTCAACACAGGTTTCTGGGCGCAGCTGCTGGAGTACGAGTGGAGGCTCTATGGGAAGAATACAGTAAAGGTGGCCATGCCCATGCCGCCGGTGGAACCGCCCCCGTCACCATGGACACTGCGGTCATCATGGACACAGCAGTCACCACCGCTGTTGTCCGGGTCACCGTTGTTGACGTCGTCATCTCAGACCAAGAGGTTGAAGAAGGGTAGAATCGTAAGGAAATGGTAGGGAGGGAAAGTTTGCTTCTCTGTATGAAGATGTGCAGGGAAAACGTACTGCCCTACTGCCTGAGGGTGTAAACCAGGAAAGCAAATTGCCTTGATTTGGTGACGGAAATAGGAACACCTTCCTAATATTGAGTTGCACCCCATTTTGCCCTCAGAACAGCCTGAATTCGTCTGGGCAGGGAATCTACAAGGTGTCGAAAGTGTTCCACAGGGATGCTGGCACATGTTGACTCCAATGCTTCCCACAGTTGTGTCAAGTTGGCCTTTGAGTGGTGGATCATTCTTGATACACACAGGAAACTGTTGAGCGTGAAAAACCAAGCAGTGTTGTAGTTCTTGACAGAGTCAAACCGGTGCGCCTGGCACATACTACCATACCCCATTCAAAGGCACTTAAATATTTTGTCTTGTCCATTTACCCTCTGAATGGCACACATACACAATCCATGTCTCAATTGTCTCAATGCTTAAAAATCCTTCTTTAACCTGTCTCCTCCCTTTCATCTACACTGATTGAAGTGGATTTAACAGGTTACATCAATAAGGGATCAAAACTTTCACCTGGATTCACCTCATCAGTCTATGTCATGGAAAGAGCAGGTGTTCCTAATGTTTTGTACACTCAGTGTATACAGTGGGGGAAAAAAGTATTTAGTCAGCCACCAATTGTGCAAGTTCTCCCACTTAAAAAGATGAGAGAGGCCTGTAATTTTCATCATAGGTACACATCAACTATGACAGACAAATTGAGAAGAAAAAAATCCAGAAAATCACTTGTAGGATTTTTAATGAATTTATTTGCAAATTATGGTGGAAAATAAGTATTTGGTCAATAACAAAAGTTTCTCAATACTTTGTTATATACCCTTTGTTGGCAATGACACAGGTCAAACGTTTTCTGTAAGTCTTCACAAGGTTTTCACACACTGTTGCTGGTATTTTGGCCCATTCCTCCATGCAGATCTCCTCTAGAGCAGTGATGTTTTGGGGCTGTCGCTGGGCAACACGGACTTTCAACTCCCTCCAAAGATTTTCTATGGGGTTGAGATCTGGAGACTGGCTAGGCCACTCCAGGACCTTGAAATGCTTCTTACGAAGCCACTTCTTCGTTGACCGGCCGGTGTGTTTGGGATCATTGTCATGCTGAAAGACCCAGCCACGTTTCATCTTCAATGCCCTTGCTGATGGAAGGAGGTTTTCACTCAAAATCTCACGATACATGGCCCCATTCATTCTTTCCTTTACACGGATCAGTCGTCCTGGTCCCTTTGCAGAAAAACAGCCCCAAAGCATGATGTTTCCACACCCATGCTTCACAGTAGGTATGGTGTTCTTTGGATGCAACTCAGCATTCTTTGTCCTCCAAACACGACGAGTTGAGTTTTTACCAAAAAGTTATATTTTGGTTTTATCTGACCATATGACATTCTCCCAATCCTCTTCTGGATCATCCAAATGCACTCTAGCAAACTTCAGACGGGCCTGGACATGTACTGGCTTAAGCAGGGGGACACGTCTGGCACTGCAGGATTTGTGTCCCTGACGGCGTAGTGTGTTACTGATGGTAGGCTTTGTTACTTTGGTCCCAGCTCTCTGCAGGTCATTCACTAGGTCCCCCCGTGTGGTTCTGGGATTTTTGCTCACCGTTCTTGTGATCATTTTGACCCCACGGGGTGAGATCTTGCGTGGAGCCCCAGATCGAGGGAGATTATCAGTGGTCTTGTATGTCTTCCATTTCCTAATAATTGCTCCCACAGTTGATTTCTTCAAACCAAGCTGCTTACCTATTGCAGATTCAGTCTTCCCAGCCTGGTGCAGGTCTACCATTTTTTTTCTGGTGTCCTTTGACAGCTCTTTGGTCTTGGCCATAGTGGAGTTTGGAGTGTGACTGTTTGAGGTTGTGGACAGGTGTCTTTTATACTGATAACAAGTTCAAACAGGTGCCATTAATACAGGTAACGAGTGGAGGACAGAGGAGCCTCTTAAAGAAGTTACAGGTCTGTGAGAGCCAGAAATCTTGCTTGTTTTTAGGTGACCAAATACTTATTTTCCACCATAATTTGCAAATAAATTCATAAAAAATCCTACAATGTGATTTTCTGGATTTTTTTTCCTCAATTTGTCTGTCATAGTTGACGTGTACCTATGATGAAAATGACAGGCCTCTCTCATCTTTTTAAGTGGGAGAACTTGCACAATTGGTGGCTGACTAAATACTTTTTTCCCCCACTGTATATGTTATGCACGGCAGTGCTACAGTAGCAGCAAGAGTAGGCCTATGGGTCACTAACTATATACAATTTGGCTGGCTAGCTAGCTAGCTATAGTATAGGTAAGAAATATTTACTAAATAATCGAAAGTAAAAACAAAAGTTACACAATAAAATAACTATAACGAGGCTATATACAGGGGGTACCGGTACTGAGTCAATGTGTGGGGGTACAGGTTAGTCGAGGTAATTGAGTTAATATGTACAGTGTAGGTAGGGGTAAAATGATTATGCATAGATAATAAACAGCGAGTAGCAGCAGCGTAAAAAAGGGGGGGGGGTCAATGCAAAATTGTCCGGGTAGCCATTTCATTAACTGTTCAGCAGTCTTATGGCTTGGGGGTAGAAGCTGTTAAGGAGCCTTTTGGACCTAGACTTGGCATTCCGGTACCGCTTGCCGTGCAGTAGCAAAGAGAACAGTCTATGACTAGGGTGGCTGGAGTCTTAGAAAAATTGTAGGGCCTTCCTCTGACACTACCTGGTATATATGTCCTGGATGGCAGGAAGTTTGGCCCCAGTGATGTACTGGGCCGTACGCACTACGCACTGTAGCGCCTTGTGGTCGGATGATGAGCAGTTGCCATACTAGGCGGTGATGCAACCAGTCAGGATACTCTCGATGGAGGCAGCTGTTTAACTTTTTGAGGATCTGAGGACCCATGCCAAATCTTTTCAGTCTCGTGAGAATAGGTATTGTCGTGCCCTCTTCACTACTGTCTTGGTGTATTTGGACCATGATAGTTTGTTGGTGATGTGGACACCAAGGAACTTGAAGCTCTCGACCTGCTCCACTACAGCCCCATCGATGTGAATGGGGGCGTGCTCGACCCTCCTTTTCCTGTAGTCCACGATCAGCTCCTTTGTCTTGATCATGTTGAGGGAGAGGTTGTTGTCCTGGCACCACACTGCCAGGTGTCTGACCTCCTCCCTATAGGCTGTCTCATCATTGTCGGTGATCAGGCCTACCACCATTGTGTCATCGGCAAACTTAATGATGGTGTTGGAGTCATGCTTGGCCAAGCAGTCGTGGGTGAACAGGGAGTACAGGAGGGGACTAAGCACGCACCCCTGAGGGGCTCCCGTGTTGAGGATCAGCGAGGCAGATGTGTTGTTGCCTACCCTTACCACCTAGGGGCGGCCCGTCAGGAAGTCCAGGATTCAGTTGCAGAAGGAGGTGTTTAGTCCCAGGCTCCTTAGCTTAGAGATTAGCTTTGAGGGTACTATGGTGTTGAACGCTGCTGTAGTCAATGAATAGCATTCTCACATAGGTGTTATTTTTGTCCAGGTGGGAAAGGGCAGTGTGGAGTGCAGTAGAGATTGCGTCATCTGTGGATCTGTTAGAGCGGTATGCAAATTGAACTGGGTTTTGAGTTTCTGGGATGATGGTGTTGATGTGAGCCATGACCAGCCTTTCAAAGCACTTCATGGCTACAGACGTGAGTTCTACGGGTCGGTAGTCATTTAGGCAGTTTACCTTGGCGTTCTTGGGCACAGGGACTATGGTGTTCTGCTTGTAACATGTACGTATTACAGACTTAGTCAGGGACAGGTTGAACATGTCAGTGGTCAGCGCAAGCTCTGAGTACATGTCCTGGTAATCCATCTGGACCTGCGGCCTTGTGAATGTTGACCTGTTTAAAGGTCTTACTCACATCGGCTACGGAGAGCGTGATCAGACAGTCATCAGGAAAAGCTGGTGCTTTTATTTAGCTCATCCGGTAGGCTCGTGTCAGTGGGCAGCTCGCGGCTGGGCTTCCCTTTGTATTCCATAATAGTTTGCAAGCCCTGCCACATCTGACGAGCATCAGAGCCGGTGTAGTAGGATTCAATCTTAGTCTGTATTGAGTCTTTGCCTGTTTGATGGTTCATCGGAGGGCATATAGGGATTTCTTATAAGCGCCCGGGTTAGTGTCCCACTCCTTGAAAGGGGCAGCTCTACCCTTTAGTTCAGTGCAGATGTTGCCTGTAATCCATGGCTTCTGGTTGGGATATGTACGTACGGTCACTGTGGGGACAACGTCATCGATGCGTTTACTTATGAAGCCGGTGTCTGATGTGGTATACAAATCCCGGAACATGTTCCAGTCTGTGCTAGAAAAACAGTCCTGTAGCTTAGCATCTGCGTCATCTGACCACTTCTTTATTGAGCGAGTCACTGGTACTTCCTGTTACTGTTGCTGTTACTCCTGTCCCTATTGCTGAATGCAGCCTTTTGACAGCATGAAGTTGATTTAATCCACACATGCATTAGTCCCCTCGTTTGGTGATTGGCATTTAGGCTGAAACAAAGAAAAGGGAACAGACAGATCTACAGTATGTTTTAGCAGGGAAGTTGGGTAGGGTGACCTGATTTTTAACTATGAGAATCATTTTGTCAACCAGATTGTGAATCCAAAAGTGTAAATTTGATTCTAGAGGGGGGACAATTTTTATTCTGTACAGGCTTCCTTCTTTTCCCTCTGTCAATTAGGTTAGCATTGTGGAGTAACTACAATGTTGTTGATCCATCCTCAGTTTTCGCCTATCACAGCCATTAAACTCTGTAAGGTGTCGAAAGTTGGCCTCATGGTGAAATCCCTGAGCGGTTTCCTTCCTCTCTGGCATCTGAGTTAGGGAAGACGCCTGTATTTGGACGGAGTCTGAGGACAAAAAGAAAATGTTCTCTATAGAAGAGACAGGAATGCTTATGGGGGAGGTGTTACTGTATATATTCAGAGCCATATCCCTGTAATGCTTAGAGAAGATCTTATGTCAAGTGTTATTAAAGTGTTGTGGTTGAAGGTTCACCTGGCACATCTAAAGCCTTTTCTTTAGGGGTGTTGCTATAGGCCACCAAGTGCTAACAGTCAGTATCTAAATAATATGTGTGAAATGCTTGATAGTGTATGTGATATAAACAGAGAGGTCTATTTTCTTGGGGACCTGAATATTGTTTGGTTTTCATCAAGCTGTCTGCTCAAGACAAAGCTTCTCACTGCAACCAGTGCCTGTAATCTGGTTTGGGTTATTAATCAACCTACCAGGGTGTTTACAAACACTACAGGAACAAGATCATCCACATGTATTGATCACATTTTTACTAATACTGCAGAACTTTGTTCTAAAGCTGTATCCGTACCCATTGGATACAGTGATGACAGTATAGTGGCTATATCCAGGAAAGCCAAAGTTCCAAAAACTGGGCCTAAAATTGTGTATAAGAGGTCATACAATACGTTTTTAGTGATTCTTATGTTGTTGATGTAAACAATATTTGTTGGTCTGTGGGGTGCAATGAGGAGCAACCAGATGCTGCACTTGACACATTTATGAAAAAGCTTATTCCAGTTACTAATAAGCATGCACCCACTAAGAAAATGACTGTAAAAACAGTTAAATCCCCGTGGATTGATGAGGAATTGAAAAATGGTATGGTTGAGAGGTGTGAGGCAAAATGAATGGCAAGTAAGTCATACAAAAGATTTGGCTGTGACTCTTATGTGTATGATTTGTTGGTCTGATGTGATTAATAAGGAGCATCCAGACGCTGCACTTGATGAAATTGCTTCTTCCAATTATTGATAAACATGCACCTTTTAAGAAACTGATTGTTAGAACTGTAAAGGCTCCAACAACGACCAGTGAGCCATCGTACTCATGCATAAATGAACAAATAATGAAAGAAAAGCATTGTAAGTTTAAATTTTGTAAAGTTTGTGTGGTAGAGTTGGAAAAATAATTGTTATCGTTCAAAAATGACAAACCTCCTGACATTGACAACTTAGATGGAAAGCTATTGAGGATGGTAGCTGACACTATAGCCACTCCTATTGGTCATATCTTTAATCTGAGCCTAGAGGCAAGTCTTTGTCCTCAGGCCTGGAGGGAAGCCAAAGTCATTCCGCTGCCCAAGAGTGGTAAAGCAGGCTTTATTGGTACTAACAGCAGACCTATCAGCTTTCTGCCAGCTATTAGCAAACTGTTGGAAAAAATGGTGTTTGACCAAATACAATGCTATTTCTCTGTAAAGAAATTAACAACAGACTTTCAGTATGCTTATAGAGAAGGGCACTCAACATGTACTGTTTACTGATGATTGGTTGAAAGAAATTGATAATAAGAAGATTGTGGGAGCTGTACTGTTAGATTTCAGTGCAGCCTTTGATATTATTATAACCTGTTGTTGAGAAAAAATATGTGTTATGGCTTTTCAACCTCTGCCATATTGTGGATTCAGAACTATCTACAGTGAGGGGGAAAAGTATTTAATCCCCTGCTGATTTTGTACGTTTGCCCACTGACAAAGAAATTATCAGTCTATAATTTTAATGGTAGGTTTATTTGAACAGTGAGAGACAGAATAACAACAACAAAATCCAGAAAAACGCATGTCAAAAATGTTATAAATTGATTTGCATTTTAATGAGGGAAATAAGTATTTGACCCCTCTGCAAAACATGACTTAGTACTTGGTGGCAAAACCCTTGTTGGCAATCACAGAGGTCAGACGTTTCTTGTAGTTGGCCACCAGGTTTGCACACATCTCAGGAGGGATTTTGTCCCACTCCTCGTTGCAGATCTTCTCCAAGTCATTAAGGTTTCGAGCCTGACGTTTGGCAACTCGAACCTTCAGCTCCCTCATCAGATTTTCTATGGGATTAAGGTCTGGAGACTGGCTAGGCCACTCCAGGACCTTAATGTGCTTCTTCTTGAGCCACTCCTTTGTTGCCTTGGCCGTGTGTTTTGGGTCATTGTCATGCTGGAATACCCATCCACGACCCATTTTCAATGCCCTGGCTTGGTTCTCACCCAACATTTGACGATACATGGCCCCGTCCATCGTCCCTTTGATGCGGTGAAGTTGTCCTGTCCCCTTAGCAGAAAAACAGCCCCAAAGCATAATGTTTCCACCTCCATGTTTGACGGTGGGGATGGTGTTCTTGGGGTCATAGGCAGCATTCCTCCTCCTCCAAACACAGCGAGTTGAGTTGATGCAAAAGAGCTCCATTTTGGTCTCACCTGACCACAACACTTTCACCCAGTTCTCCTCTGAATCATTCAGATGTTCATTGGCAAACGTCAGACGGGCATGTATATGTGCTTTCTAGAGCAGGGGGACCTTGCGGGCGCTGCAGGATTTCAGTCCTTCACTGCGTAGTGTGTTACCAATTGTTTTCTTGGTGACTATGGTCCCAGCAGCCTTGAGATCATTGACAAGATCCTCCCGTGTAGTTCTGGGCTGATTCCTCACCGTTCTCATGATCATTGCAACTCCACGAGGTGAGATCTTGCATGGAGCGCCAGGCTGAGGGAGATTGACAGTTATTTTGTGTTTCTTCCATTTGCGAATAATCACACCAACTGTTGTCACCTTCTCACCAAGCTGCTTGGCGATGGTCTTGTAGCCCATTCCAGCCTTGTGTAGGTCTACAATCTTGTCCCTGACATCCTTGGAGAGCTCTTTGGTCTTGGCCATGGTGGAGAGTTTGGAATCTGATTGATTGATTGCTTCTGTGGACAGGTGTCTTTTATACAGGTAACAAACTGAGATTAAGAGCACTCCCTTTAAGAGTGTGCTCCTAATCTCAGATCGTTACCTGTATAAAAGACACCTGGGAGCCAGAAATCTTTCTGATTGAGAGGGGGTCAAATACTTATTTCCCTCATTAAAATGCAAATCAATTCATAACATTTTTGACATGCGTTTTTCTGAAATGTTTTGTTGTTATTCTGTCTCTCACTGTTCAAATAAACCTACCATTAAAATTATAGACTGATCATTTCTTTGTCAGTGGGCAAACGTACAAAGTGAGCAGGGGATCAAATACTTTTTTTCCCTCACTGTAATAGAACTCAGAGGGTTTTCTTTAATGGAAGCTTCTCCAATGTTAAACATGTAAAGTGTGGTGTACCGCAGGGCAGCTGTCTAGCCCATCTACTATTTTCTATTTTCACCAATGACCTGCCACTGGCATTAAACAAAGCATATGTGTCCATGTATGCTGATGATTCAACCATTTATGCGTCAGCAACCACAGCTAATGAAGCCACTGAAACCCTTAACAAAGAGTTGCAGTCTGTTTTGGAATGGGTGGCCAGTAATAAACTGGTCCTGAACATCTCTAAAGCTAAGAGCATTGTATTTGGCACAAATCATTCCATAAGTTCTAGATCTCAGCTGAATCTGGTAATGAATGGTGTGGCTGTTGACCAAGTTGAGAAGACTAAATTACTTGGTGTTACCTTATATTGTAAACTGTCATGGTTAAAACATAGATTAAATGGTTGTGAAGATGGGGACAGGTCTATCCATAATATAGATAATCTCAGCTTTTTTGACACCACATTCTTACAGGCTCTAGTTTTATTTTATCTTGATTATTGTCCAGTCATACAAGTGCTGCAAAGAAAGACCTAGTTAAGCTGCAGCTGGCCAAGAACAGAGCCGCACGTCTTGCTCTTCATTGTAATCAGAGGGTTAATATTAATACTATGCATGCCAGTCTCTCTTGGCTAAGAGTTGAGGAAAGACTGACTGCGTCACTTCTTGTTTTTATAGGAAACATTAATGTGTTGGAAATGTCTAATTGTTTGCATAGTCAACTTACACACAGCACTGACACACACACTTACCCCACCAGACATGCCACCAGGGGTCTTTTCAGTCCCAGGTCCAGAACAAATTCAAGGAAACATACAGTATTATACCGAGCCATGAGTGCATGGAACTCCCTTCCGTCTTACAGTATACAGCGCAAATTGAACAGCAAACCTGGTTTCAAAAAACAAACAGTCTTTAGTATTTTTCATACAGGGTCAGAATGAGGGGGTATGTGAGTACGTTGATAGGATGGAAGATGCGTTGCACACTAATCTGGCACTAGCAGATCCTTTTAATGAAGAGGAGTAATAGGGACTGAATCTAAAGCTATGCAATTACTACCCATGCCGTTTACGATAGGTCCAGTAACAATACCCGGGCTCGTTCTCTATGGTAGCTGGTGTAGAACCGATTTTGGGTTTGGATAATCTGTGTGAAATGCCAGGGGAATGGATTCTTAAAAGGTGACAAGTTAAAGTTGGCATGACCAAACACTCCTTGCACACTCAGAAAAAAATAACTGTGGGGGGGGTTTCAATTTCGTCAGACACTTTGGTCCGTCTTATTCGGAAATAGTTGAAGCTCTTACAGAATTAACGAAATGGAGGAGGGGTCCTCACAAGAGAATAGAGCGAAGTCAAGATTGTCAGGAAGCGTTTGTAGCATTAAATAAATAATTGTGTCAAGCGCCTTTATTAGGGAATTATAGAGTTAAAGAAACAAACAATTGTATCAAGGGCCTGCACTGGGGTAAATTACCATTTAACATTTTGTCCATGAATAGGATGGGCACTGTAGCGCAGTAGTTACGCAGAATCATGGAGGAAAAGACAGACCAGTTATGTATTGGAGTAAATCTTTAAGACTCAGTAAGGCAAGAGGAATGCCACCGTGCCTATTAGTACAAGCAACCAAAATGGTTCTGCATAACACCGCCTCGATTACTATAGGTCATAAAGTAGATTTGAAATTACGGAATTGACGCAGAAAGCGTTAAGGTGTAGTTCAATCGATGCAGTACGTTTTAATTTGGTGAACTGGTATCTGGCTGATGTATTGTATAATTTGGGCACATTACATATGAATCTCAAAGTAATAAGACATGAATGAGTGTGAAGCAAATAGTGAATATCCAACGGATATTGGTAATAATGTATACAGTAAAATGTTGGGGTAGATTAAAAAACAAAGGTTACCTTCCAGTAAGGAGAACAGAAGTTACAGTATCATGTTTTGTTTTGTCTGTAGTGAAAACTAACGAAATGTTCATTTTCTCTTCCAGGAGAGGATTGTGTGTCCCGATCTCTCCCTTTGAAATGTTTCCTGATGCCGTTGCCTTTGGAAAGCAGTTAGTGAAATTCTGTAGTTCTGTAAAGTATAAAGGTACCCGGATACTTTTGCTCATGTAGTGTATATATTTCTCCCTGTCTCTAAATGTACATTCTGCCAGTGTCTGATTGTGCCAAATTGAGGGTCTTAAATTCGAGACATAGACTCAACATGAAGCACTAGGGACTGTCATGGTAATTTTGGGGTTGGATAATTTATTAATAGTTCTAAGAAATGCGAGAAGGAGAGACAGAGCGCTGCCCTAAACTGTGAGGAGAGCACGAAGGGAGTGGAGGGTGAACTACTCATCCTGCAGGTGGTTTCTGAAACTAATTAAATATTTTTAAGAATAGGGAGTGTTTCTTCCCAGGAAAATGTATATTTTCATGTCCTCTGAGAGGGAGGTTATCCGAAAACCCACTATAGATTGCAGCTTGGGCAATGCTAACCATAATTGGGACATTGTTGGTATGGGCTTTGTTTTACCATGCTATCAAAACCCTAATGTCAAAGCGCATAAATACATATGGCTTGTCAGACGCTAGAGTCCTACTAATTACTTACAAGGCTCATAGGATGAGGACACCCGAGGATGAGGATGCAGAAGAGGGTGTGAGTAAGCTGTCTCTGATGAGCTGAAGCGAATGGGAGAAGCCTTGATAAAAGTGAGAGGGAATCCAACAGGGATCTCATATTCATGGAGCACAGTGAAGATCTAACATAGAATCGGCCTAGAACAGATTGGAAGGATGGTGCTTGCCCAATCTCATTATCATCAAAGGTTGTG
Source organism: Coregonus clupeaformis (assembly GCF_020615455.1). Taxonomy (NCBI): domain Eukaryota; kingdom Metazoa; phylum Chordata; class Actinopteri; order Salmoniformes; family Salmonidae; genus Coregonus; species Coregonus clupeaformis. The sequence goes on from NC_059209.1 coordinate 12,871,846, forward strand.
TGAAATTATTAAACATGTATTTTCTCTCTTCCCTGTTCAAGTCAATATATTTCTAGGTGGTGTGTAACAAAATTGAATGGCAACTTATTGCCATTGGACAAAAAATTTACACAATTGCAAATACCACTCAAATGGACGCCAAATGGTGCAAAACATATTGCAAATGGTATATGGCAAATGCCAGAGTAATAATTCAAAAATCCTAAGGGGGGCGTGCGCGCTCCACCGTCGGACAGTATATTGCAAATGGACACCAAAGTCAAATCTCAAGGGTGAAATGACCAATTATAAAAACTTTTGGCAATTTTGTGTCAATTATACATTACTAAAGAACCGTATGGATATAGACTTGTCTTATTTTATGCAAGTTTGTCCATAAGGCCTATGTTATGTCCATATCAGGCGTATTATTATGCAAATGGTCAAAATGTCAACTTGTCGCATATTATACTCCAAATGGGCAAAGTGTCCACTTGTCACATATGATCATAGGAAGTCGGGTTCCGAACCCAAAAGTCACAGAACCATGTCCAAACGGCATATATAATGTCCAAATGGCATATGAAATGTCCAAATGGCATATGTAAGTATTGAAAATCCAGAAAATACAATTTTAGGATTTTTTATGAATTTATTTGCAAATTATGGTGGAAAATAAGTATTTGGTCAATAACAAAAGTTTCTCAATACTTTGTTATATACCCTTTGTTGGCAATGACACAGGTCAAACGTTTTCTGTAAGTCTTCAGAAGGTTTACACACACTGTTGTTGGTATTTTGGCCCATTCCTCCATGCAGATCTCACCATGCAGTGATGTTTTGGGGCTGTCGCTGGGCAACACAGACTTTCAACTCCCTCCAAAGATTTTCTATGGGGTTGAGATCTGGAGACTGGCTAGGCCACTCCAGGACCTTGAAATGCTTCTTACGAAGCCACTCCTTCGTTGCCCGGGCGGTGTGTTTGGGATCATTGTCATGCTGAAAGACCCAGCCACGTTTCATCTTCAATGACCTTGATGATGGAAGGAGATTTTCATTCAAAATCTCACGATACATGGCCCCATTCATTCTTTCCTTTACACGGATCAGTCGTCCTGGTCCCTTTGCAGAAAAACAGCCCCAAAGCATGATGTTTCCACCCCCATGCTTCACAGTAGGTATGGTGTTCTTTGGATGCAACTCAGCATTCTTTGTCCTCCAAACACGACGAGTTGAGTTTTTACCAAAAAGTTATATTTTGGTTTCATCTGACCATATGACATTCTCCCAATCCTCTTCTGGATCATCCAAATGCACTCTAGCAAACTTCAGATGGGCCTGGACATGTACTGGCTTAAGCAGGGGGACACATCTGGCACTGCAGGATTTGAGTCCCTGGCGGTGTAGTGTGTTACTGATGGTAGGCTTTGTTACTTTGGTCCCAGATCTCTGCAAGTCATTCTCTAGGTCCCCCCGTGTGGTTCTGGGATTTTTGCTCACCGTTCTTGTGATCATTTTGAACCCACGGGGTGAGATCTTGCGTGGAGCCCCAGATCGAGGGAGATTATCAGTGGTCTTGTATGTCTTCCATTTCCTAATAATTGCTCCCACAGTTGATTTCTTCAAACCAAGCTGCTTACCTATTGCAGATTCAGTCTTCCCAGCCTGGTGCAGGTCTACAATTTTGTTTCTGGTGTCCTTTGACAGCTCTTTGGTCTTGGCCATAGTGGAGTTTGGAGTGTGACTGTTTGAGGTTGTGGACAGGTGTATTTTATGCTGATAACAAGTTCAAACAGGTGCCATTAATACAGGTAACGAGTGGAGGACAGAGGAGCCTCTTAAAGAAGAAGTTACAGGTCTGTGAGAGCCAGAAATCTTTCTTGTTTGTAGGTGACCAAATACTTATTTTCCACCATAATTTGCAAATAAATTCATTAAAAATCCTACAATGTGATTTTCTGGAGAAAAAAATTCTCAATTTGTCTGTCATAGTTGACGTGTACCTATGATGAAACTTACAGGCCTCTCTCATCTTTTTAAGTGGGAGAACTTGCACAATTGGTGGCTGACTAAATACTTTTTTTCCCCCACTGTACAGTGGCCTGCGAAAGTATTCATCCACCTTGGTATTTTTCCTAATTTGCTGCCTTACAACCTGGAATTAAAATTGATTTTTTGGGGGTTTGTATAATTTGATTTACACAACATGCCTACCACATTGAAGATGCAAAATCTTTGGATTGAGGTCTGGGCTTTGACTAGGCCATTCCAATACATTTAAATGTTTCCCCTTAAACCACTTGAGTATTGCTTTATCAGTATGCTTAGGGTCATTGTCCTGCTGGAAGGTGAACCTCCGTCCCAGTCTCAAATCTCTGGAAGACTGAAACAGGTTTCCCTCAAGAATTACCCTCTATTTAGCGCCATCCATCATTCCTTCAATTTTGACCAGTTTCCCAGTCCCTACTGATGAAAAGCATCCCCACAGCATGATGCTGCCACCACCATGCTTCACTGTGGGGATGGTGTTCTCAGGGTGATGAGAGGTGTTGGGTTTGCTCTAGACATAGCGTTTTCCTTGATGGCCAAAAAGCTAAATTTTAGTCTCATCTGACCAGAGTACCTTCTTCTATATGTATGGGGAGTCTCCCACATGCCTTTTGGCGAACACCAAACGTGTTTGCTTATTTTTATCTTTAAGCAATGGCTTTTTTCTGGCCACTCTTACGTGAAGCCCAGTTCTGTGGAGTGTACGGCTTAAAGTGGTCCTATGGACAGATAATCCAATCTTCGCTGTGGAGCTTTGCAGCTCCTTCAGGGTTATGTTTGGTCTCTTTTTTGCCTCTCTGATTAATGCCCTCCTTGCCTGGTCCGTGAGTTTTGGTGGGCGGTCCTCTCTTGACAGATTTGTTGTGGTGCCATATTCTTTCAATTTTTTAATAATGGATTTAATGGTGCTCCGTGGGATGTTCAAAGTTTCGGATATTTTTTTATAACCCTGATCTGTACTTCTCCACAACTTTGTACCTGACCTGTTTGGAGAGCTCCTTGGTCTTCATGGTGCCGCTTGCTTGGTGGTGCCCCTTGCTTAATGGTGTTGCAGACTTTGGGGCCTTTCAGAACAGGTGTATATATTCTGAGATCATGTGGCAGATCATGTGACACTTAGATTGTACACAGGTGGACTTTATTTAACTAATTACGTGAATTCTGAATTTAATTGGTTGCCCCAGATCTTATTTAGGGGCTTCATAGCAAAGGGGGTGAATACATATGCACACACCACTTTTCCGACATGTTTTCTTTAGAATTTTTTTAAACAAGTTATTTTTTTCATTTCACTTCACCAATTTGGACTATTTTGTGTATGTCCATTACATGAAACACCAAATAAAAATCAATTTAAATTACAGGTTGTAATGCAACAAAATAGGAAAAATGCCAAGGGGGATGAATACTATTGCAAGGCACTGTAGTGTATCTTAGAAGTGAGATGACTGTAGTTGATCTGGTTGCGATGCTACGAAGGTTATTATAGTTTTGTGTTTTTATATTTGTTTTGTGTTTTATAGCCCGTCTGAAGTTTGCCAATGAACATCTGAATGATTCAGAGGAGAACTGGGTGAAAGTGTTGTGGTCAGATGAGATCAAAATGGAGCTCTTTTGCATCAACTCAACTCGCCGTGTTTGGAGGAGGAGGAATGCTGCCTATGACCCCAAGAACACCATCCCCACCGTCAAACATGGAGGTGGAAACATTATGCTTTGGAGGTTTTTTTCTGCTAAGGGGACAGGACAACTTCACCGCATCAAAGGGACGATGGACGGGGCCATATACCATCAAATCTTGAGTGAGAACCTCCTTCCCTCAGCCAGGGTATTGAAAATTGGTCGTGGATGGGTATTCCAGCATGACAATGACCCAAAACACACGGCCAAGGCAACAATGGAGTGGCTCAAGAAGAAGCACATTAAGGTCCTGGAGTGGCCTAGCCAGTCTCCAGACCTTAATCCCATAGAAAATCTGTGGAGGGAGCTGAAGGTTCGAGTTGCCAAACATCAGCCTCGAAACCTTAATGACTTGGAGAAGATCTGCAAAGAGGAGTGGGACAAAATCCCTCCTGAGATGTGTGCAAACCTGGTGGCCAACTACAAGAAACGTCTGACCTCTGTGATTGCCAACAAGGGTTTTGCCACCAAGTACTAAGTCATGTTACTTATTTCCCTCATTAAAATGCAAATCAATTTATAAAAAATTTTGACATGCGTTTTTCTGGATTTTGTTGTTGTTATTCTGTCTCTCACTGTTCAAATAAACCTACCATTAAAATTATAGACTTATCATGTCTTTGTCAGTGGGCAAACGTACAAAATCAGCAGGGGATCAAATACATTTTTCCTTCACTGTAGGACAGTGTAAAATCAAACCGAGTGAAGAACAGGGCCCACCTGGCCTGGCGAGGGTTCAGCCTCCTCGCTGCCCAGATGTACTCCAGGTTACGGTGGTCAGTCCAGACGAGGAAAGGGTGTTTCGCCCCCTCGAGCCAATGCCTCCACACGGTCAGGGCTCTGACAACAGCCAACAGCTCCCAATCACCAACGTCGTAGTTCTGCTCCGCCTATCCCTACCTCGGACGCATCCACCTCCACTACGAACGGTAATGATGGATCGGGATGGGCCAGCACCGGGGCTGAGGTCAACAGAGCCCTCAGGTTACTGAAAGCCCTGTCAGCCTCAGCAGACCAGCGGAGCCGGGATGGCCCACCCTTCAACAGAGAGGTGATGGGAGCTGCGACCTTGCCACAGCCCCGTATAAACCTCTGATCGTAATTGGCAAAGCTAATAAAGCGTTGCACGTCCTTTACCGTGGTTGGAATCGGCCAATTACGCACGGCTGAAATGTGGTCTCCCTCCATCTCCACACCTGAGGTGGTGATGCGGTATTCAAGGAAGGAGACGTACTGTTGTAAAAACAGACACTTTTCTGCCTTGGCATAATGGTCATGTTCCAACAGTCGGCCCAGCACTTTGCGAACCAGAGACACATGCTCGGCGCGCGTAGCAGAATACACCAGAATGTCATCGATGAAGACCACCACACCGCGACCAAGCATGTCCAGAAACACCTCATTCACAAAGGACTGGAAGACTGATGGAGCATTCATCAAACTGTATGGCATCACCAGGTATTTTAATGCCCTGTGGTGTGCTGAATGCTGTCTTCCACTCGTCCCCTTCTCGAACACGCACCAGGTTGCACTCCGGAGATCAAATTTTGTGAAGAAGCGCACCCATGCATTGATTCAATCACAGATGGAATGAGGGGTAGAGGATAACTATAACAAATTGTCCCCTTGTTAAGTGCTCGGTAATCAATGCAAGGGCGCAGACCTCCGGTGGACGAAGTGTTGGGACGTATGAACCCCTGGCGCAGGGACTCGGAGACGTATGTCTCCATTGCCTCCGTTTCAGCCTGCGACAGGGGATATACAGTGCTATGAAAAAGTATTTGTCCCCTTTCTAATTTTCTCTACTTTTGCATATTTGTGATACTGCATGTTATCAGAGCTTCAACCAAAAGGGAACATAAGTGAACAAATAACACAACAATTACATATTTATTTCATTAACAAAGTTATACAACACTGAGGCAGCAAAGCATCCCCAAACCATCACACCACCACCACCATGCTTGACCTTTGGTATGATGTTCTTACTGTGGAATGCAGTGTTTGGTTTTCGCCAGGCATAATGGGACCCATCTCCCCGGAGGTTTATCGTACAATCCCCTGCCCGATGAGGTGGTAATTTGGTCGCCTGCGTTATGGAAAATGCGTGCGCCAAATTGTGGTATTCGGGGGGAATGCGCACGATGGAAGTAGTGTCTGGACTTTCCACCGTGGTTGCACCAACGGAAACAGCTAGACACCTACCCTGACACTCTCGCGACCCCCCCGAGAGAACCCTCTGCGGCCATGAATAGGTGGGGTTGTGTAGTGCTAGCCAAGGAAGGCCCAACACAACAGGGAAATCAGGGGACTCAATAATACAAAAAAAGTGATTTGCTCCTTATGGGTCTCCTGCGTAATCATCGTGACTGGTGCTGTAACCTTCCTAACAAAACCTGACCCTAATGGTCGACTGTCAAGTGCCTTAATGGACAATGGAATGGAAAGGGGAACCAATGTAATACCTTGACTATGAGCTACCAACCTGTCCATGAAGTTCCCTGCTGCGCCTGAATCGAACAGCACCTTACACTGGGAAACTACCGTGTGCTCAGGGCAGTGGACGTGTATGATGCGGTGTGCAGCAGAGGGCTCTGAACGAGTGTGGGTTTGCGCTACCTGGGATGATGCAAGAGTGCCCTGCCTACCGCCTCCAGACCCGGAAGAACCCTGATGATAACGTGCAGCAGAATGTCCTCTCCTGCCACAAGAGTGACACTGGAGCTGTCATCCTTCGTTCTCCCAGATCGCTGCACAACCCAGCTCCATCGGAATATCATCCGGGTTGAAGGGGTATGAAATGGGCAGGCCCCTTCCAGGACGTCCTCTTGAAGCTAGCAGGTTGTCCAACCGGATGGCCATGTCCACCAGCTGGTCGAAAGTCAACATGGTATCCCGGCAGGCTAGCTCCCTTTGGACGTCCTCTCGCAGGCTGCATCAGAAGCTGTCGATGAGGGCCCGCTCGTTCCACCCGGACCCAGCCGCTAGAGTACAAAACTCCAGGGCGAAGTCCTGCGTGGTCCTCGTCCCCTGCCTCAGGTGGACCAGCCGTTCGCCTGCCTCTCTTCCTTTGGGCGGGTGATCGAAGACTGCCTGGAAGACTGCCCGGAACTCCCTGTAGTTGTCCAACGTGGCTCCTCCTTCACTCCAGACCGCGTTGGCCCACTCCAGGGCTTTCCTCGAGAGGCAGGAGACGAGGGCGGACACCTTCTCCCGCTCCGATGGAGCCGGGCTGATGGTTGAGAAGTAGAGGTCCAGCTGCAGGAGGAATCCCTGGCAGCGGGCAGCTGTCCCGTCACACTACCTCGGTCGGGATAGACGAATCCCTCTGGGTGCTGGGGTGTGGGTGGCTGGATCCGGTCGCTCAGCTGGTCCCGAAGGGTCGGGTCCTCTCCTCTCCAGGCGTTGGACGACCTGGAGAACCCGATCCATCGCTTCTCCCAAGCTGGCTAGCATAGTAGAATGCTCCCGGACCCACGCCACGACTCCAGGCATGTTCCCTTCTCCTGCTGACTCCATGTTTGGGTGTGTGATTCTGTAGCGGGTGATTTAGGACGGAGTCAGGTGCAGGAGAGTAAATCACGGAATAAATTGTTTATTCGATAAACAGTGGTACGCAGCAATGCGTAATACACACCAGTGCGTTGAAACGGCGCACTGGGGAAAACAAGGCACATGGGTGAATATCCCGGCGATACACAATATAATCTAGCTCCACCAAGCTATAATATCCTCTACAATAAACAATCACACACAAAGACAAGGGGGCAGAGGGAACACTGATACAGGTACTGATGAGGGGATATGAACCAGGTATGTGTAATAAACAAGACAAAACAAATGGAATGATGAGATGAGGAGCGGCAGTGGCTTGAAGGCCGGTGACGACAAACGCTGAAGCCTGTCCCGAACAAGGAAAGGAGACAGCATCAGAGGAAGTCGTGACAGGTTTAGAATAAGGGTTAGGGTAAGGGTTAGGGCTAGGGTTAGGTTAAAGGTTAAATGTATGGTTAGGAAAAGGGTTAAGGTTAGGGCTTGGGCTAGTAGATAGTTGAAATGTTACTGATACTCTGTAGATAGTATATAGAGCATCTATAGATGGACTATCCAAATAAAGTGTTACTAAATGTTTTGGTTTGAGGAAAATGTATATTCTGTCTTTGTGTAGGCTATATATATATAGAACAAAGGTGTTTCTGTCTGGTCTTAACTTACTTACTTAACTTACCCCCCACCACACACACACACACACACACACACACACACACACACACACACAGACACATGCAACTTCCCCACCAGTGGCCCCCACCCCTAGTGGTCGCTTTATGTTGATTTTTGCAATTGTGCGAAGGGGAGTGACTTTTCTTATGGTCTGTACTGGGCGACGAGTTGAGTTGACAGGAGTTTCACTGTTGACTAGGCTACTCTCACCACCTCAACCTACAGAACCTCAAGCTGAGATTGTTGTCGTCAGAGAGAAGAACTGCAGCTCATATTGGAAAACGCTATGACATCAGGAAAATAAATAAACTTCTCAGGGACGCTTTGAGCATTACCAGGATGGACAAACAAAAAGGTAGGCTTACGGAAAAGCAGTGGGATATCATTTACTTTCAAGCAAAATAATGTTTCAGCAATACCTAGACGCGGTCATTTGCTGCTCCGGTTTCATTGCAAGTTCACCAGGCTACAAGCAAAACGTCACACATCATAATTCAGTTTATGAGGCTTAAACTTTCTAGTAAATTCTCTACAAGCTTTATTCATTTGATCAACATCTAGCCTACCTTACATGAAATAATTACTTCAAATAAATGTATAATCTTTTGTGTTAATAAATCAATTAGGCTTACTAATTGGGATATAATGTACTCGCCTATTATGTATTATTGACATATCACTTACATCAATGCATAGGCTATTACTAAGATATTACATGTAGAAACATTTTCCAGTTTGTGGCATTTTCGGTGCGCGCAACGGTACAACTGCAAAGCTTCAAAATGTTGCAAATAGAAATGTGATAGAGCTCCGCTCTTCCTCCTCTTGTTCAACATCAGTGCTCAGCACCTGCATTGTTTAACTAGGCCATCAGTTAATAATCTATCAGTCCATCAATCTATCTATTTCATCTTCTATCAATTTAATGCTACTTCGATCACTGGCTAATGCAGGACGTTTTATTGAAACCATTGAAGTCCAAAAAAGAGCTCCTGCGAGTGCCCCTGAATCCATTGGGTTTTCAGTTAGGCTTTATGACTTTGTGGCTTCTATCATGGAATGTAGCCTATTTAATAGCAGAAGAAAAGCAATAGGAAATAACCTCCTCTCTTTTCCGCCACTATGAAGTCTACAGAGATTTTAAGGTTAAAGTCTGGCCCATTTCACTTCTCAGTGAGTTCCTGAGAAGCATTAAAGCAACTTGTTTTGGCTTGTATTAATAGTCCTTGTATTTAGCTTTCAATGCCCCAAAACTGGATTGGAAATAAAATGACATCATGGACAATATCACATCCCCAATATCACTGTGTCAAAAGATATAGGCTACTTCAAGGTTTTAAGGTAGGCGATTGTGTACAGCTTAAAGCTGTCATGCTTAAGCTGACTGTCAGTCATTGCCCCACCACCACAGATTGTGTACATTGCTGATATCAGTTTTAATCATGTGTACATATTTGTGTGGCAAACACGCCACAGCTTCAATGGCTGCAGTGCCAAACCCATAGCAGCTCAGGAACAGGATGTTGTGTTGATGGTAGGATAGAGTCCTCTTTAATTTAGGAGATCAACATTCCCCACTCATTAAGACACATCCACTTTTCACCATTTTACCGCTTCTAAGAGCCTGTACACACACAAGCATGCATGCCATCCATGTACGCACGCATGCACACACACACACACACACACACACACACACACACACACACACACACTCCCACAACCCCATCACAGAGGAGAGTCCCTCATTTCAAGACTAGACACAACAGAGCAGGAACTCTTCTGTCACCAGTGAATACTTTTGATAGCTTTACATCAACAGCATGTTCAATATCCTACCATAGCTCTAGCCCCTTCTTTCACATTTTGGAGTGGGTGTCTCAAACATTTTTGAAATGTGGAAAATGCTACTGGTTTAAGCAACATTAGTTTTGCTAATATATAGTTGAAAAGCACCCACTTGAAAAACTTGACTTCTGAATAATGAACTTCAAAGTTCACTGATTTAGCATATCTGTCAATGGTCTCTCTGTTTGGTTTGAAATGAATGGTCACCTACTTTGAACACTCTTCAGCACTCCTACTCTGATGCACTTTATCAATACGGGCCCTTTCAATATGATCACCCAGACAGAGCCATATATTGACGTATTGTATATTATATGTCTTTGTGATCACCGTCAGTCTCAATGCAAAGACTCTCAAAGCAATCACCCTGCTATTCCTTGACATGGGGTACGGTACTGCGGTAATATAAAAGTTTAGACTATGAGGTAGAAACCATAGCGCAGGGGGTATTAGAAGACGTCATTAGGGAGACCTGCCAAAGCCCTTTTTCCTTAGGTGAGGAACAAAGGAAAAGAGGGAACCCGCTGGGGAGGAGAGAATGAGGCCAATGGAATCTCACTCCCAAGAATGAGCTGGTCGATGTCTGTTGCCTCTTGCTGTAACCCATAGAGCCAGACGCCAGTGCATCATGGCCTGCGTCACAAATTGCACCCTATTCCCTACGTGGTGTTCTACTTTGACCAGTGCCCTATGAGCCCTGGTGAAAAGTAGTGTGCTATATAGGGAATAGGGTGCCATTTGGGACGCATCCATGGCCCACAGAGCCTGCTGCCTAGATATTATAGTAGGATCAGCTTCAAATGAGCCATAGGAAGCCACACAGTACATCTTTATTCTTTGTTTGCCCTCGCAGCTAAACATTGCCACCAGGTTAACAGACAGTATTTGTTTAGTGACTTGGTTTTAGCGCTTTCTTGTCAAATCTGTCTTGTCTGAAGGTCGCTATGTGCAGATCAAACAAGTGAGGTAACAATGGAAGTCCTTTATCTCAAAGGGTTAGTAGTAATACCACATTGAAGGGTCTCCTTGTAATTAAAGACTATTACTAGATTATGAAGGTATATTCTTTCAATAACAATATTGTTCTTACATGAAAAAGCAATGTATTTTTACTAAAGGGCTGCTGGCAAAGGTGGGAACATGAAGTGAAGCATCATTGTAAATCATTGATTCCTAAAGGATGACAAACACACAGAAGAGGTGAAGAGAGTGAGAGAGTGAGTGGACAGGGGGAAATGCTGATTGCCCTGCATGTATTGGCTCCCGAGTGGCGCAGTGGTCTAAGGCCACTGTGCCACTAGAGATCCTGGTTCAAATCCAGACTCTGTCATAGCCGGCTGAGACCGGGAGACCCATGGGTTGGTGCACAACTGGCCCAAAGTCGTCCAGGATAGGGGAGGGAATGGCCGGCAGGGATGTAGCTCAGTTGGTAGAGCGTGGCGTTTGCAACGCCAGGGTTGTGGGTTTGATTCCCACGGGGGGCCAGTATGAAAAATAAAATAATAATGTATGCACTCAATAACTGTAAGTCGCTCTGGATAAAATGTAAACGTATTTGGTCTCTATGTAATTCCCATTATGAGAAGACCTCTGACTTTTTCATGTTTCCCTGTTTCTCTCCCTGGAGTGATGAATGAATAAAGAACAACTAAGCTCCTGAGTGAGACAAGACAAGACAAGACCTCAATGCCGCCCAGGCACTAAGGAGTTATTTTCATGGCGCCATTTAAAGACCATTGAGGACATCATATCAAGGGACATGTTTTATGTGGTCAATGTTGCAGTGGCAGTACAGAGTAGAAAGGCCCCGAGCCCCTCCCGCAATTTTCTCTTTTTGTTAACAAGTAGAGATAAAGGGACTACTGCAGCACAAAGGGCCTCTGATTGCCTCGCCCACATACTGCAGGCTGCAGAACTGGGCCCTCACTGTGGGGCTAGAACAGAAGCACTGCTCTATTCCCTTTGACGCTCTTCTACATAACAAAAAAATAGTTGTCATCATCACACATACATGATTGTCACATAGTCACATACAGTTGAAGTCGGAAGTTTACATACACTTAGGTTGGAGTCATTAAAACTCATTTTTCAACCACTCCACACATTTCTTGTTAACAAACTACAGTTTGTGCATGACACAAGTCATTTTTCCAACAATTGTTTACAGACAGATTATTTCACTTATAATTTACTGTATCACAATTCCAGTGGTCAGAAGTTTACATACACTAAATTGACTCTGCCTTTAAACAGCTTGGAAAATTCCAGAAAATGATGGCTCTAGAAAAAAAGTAATGGCTTTAGAAGCTTCTGATAGGCTAATTGACATCATTTGAGTCATTTGGAGGTGTACCTGTGGATGTATTTCAAGGCCTACCTTCAAACTCAGTGCCTCTTTGCTTGACATCATGGGAAAATCAAAATAAATCAGCCAAGACCTCAGAAAAAAATGTGTAGACATCCACAAGTCTGGTTCATCCTTGGGAGCAATTTCCAAACGCCTGAAGGTACCACGTTCATCTGTACAAACAATAGTACGCAAGTATAAACACCATGGGACCACGCAGCTGTCATACCGCTCAGGAAGGAGACGCGTTCTGTCTCCTAGAGATTAACGTACTTTGGTGCGAGAAGTACAAATCAATTCCAGAACAACAGCAAAGGACCTTGTGAAGATGCTGGAGGAAACAGGTACAAAAGTATCTATATCCACAGTAAAACGAGTCCTATATCGACATAACCTGAAAGGCCGCTCAGCAAGGAAGAAGCCACTGCTCCAAAACCGCCATAAAAAAGCCTGACTACGATTTGTAACTGCATATGGGGACAAAGATTGTATTTTTTGGAGAAATGTCCTCTGGTCTGATGAAACAAAAATAGAACTGTTTGGCCATAATGACCATCGTTATGTTTGGAGGAAAAAGTGGGGCCCTTGAAAGCCAAAGAACACCATCCCAAACATGAAGCACGGGGGTGGCAGCATCATGCTGTGGGGGTGCTTTGCTGCAGGAGGGACTGGTGCACTTCACAAAATAGATAGCATCATGAGGAAGGAAAATTGTGGATATATTGAAGCAACATCTCAAGACATCAGTCAGGAACTTAAAGCTTGGTCGCAAATGGGTCTTCCAAATGGATAATGACCCCAAGCATACTTCCAAAGTTGTGGCAAAATGGCTTAAGGACAACAAAGTTAAGTTATTGGAGTGGCCATCACAAAGCCCTGACCTCAATCCTATAGAACATTTGTGGGCAGAACTGAAAAAGCGTGTGCGAGCAAGGAGGCCCACAAACCTGACTCAGTTACACCAGCTCTGTCAGGAGGAATTCACCTAACTTATTGTGGGAAGCTTGTGGAAGGCTACCCGAAACGTTTGACCCAAGTTAAACAATTTAAAGGCAATGCTACCAAATACTAATTGAGTGTATGTAAACTTCTGACCCACTGGGAATGTGTTGAAATAAATAAAAGCTGAAATAAATCATTCTCTCTACAATTATTCTGACATTTCACATTCTTAAAATAAAGTGGTTATCATAACTGACCTAAAACAGGGAATTTTTACTAGGATTAAATGTCAGAAATTGTGAAAAACTGAGTTTAAATGTATTTGGCTAAGGTGTATGTAAACTGCCGACTTCAACTGTAGCTCTCATATTGATATCTTGTTGAGTCCATTTGTGTTTGGCCACATATGCTATACTATAACGGTCAGTTTCCCCAGTCACAGAATAAACCTAGTCCTGGACTAAAAAGCTCAATGGAGTCTACTGTCTGTGCTGAAAGGTATTTTGTTGAATGTCATAAGAAGATAATTGGTTCAGCTTTGCTTCCCTAATTGGAATCATGAATCTGCACTAACCTCGTTCCTTCTTTAGTAAAGGATGTTTCCCAAATTAGCAGGGAACATGAAATTCAGTGGAACACCAAAATGACTCACCAAATGTGTACACACATTCACCACTTCTGACCTTGGTGTAACAGAAGCGAGAATTTGAGAAAAGAATCCCCCTTTTCGTATGGGTTTTGGTTTTCCAGGATCCATATTCATAAAACAGAGTGCTGATCTAGGACCACTTTTGCCTTTTCGATCATAATAAATAAGATTACATGGACAGAGAAGACCTGATCCTAGATCAGCACTCCTACTCTGAGGCTTTATGAATACGGGCCCTGGCTTTCAGAAGGTTCAGAAGGTTCTAGTCCTTGTTGACGTCCGGGGGTGTATTCACTAGGAACCAAACAGAAGCATACGGCCGAAACGGGCAGGGACTAACCTGAATGTGTCCAACAAGAAACGCTAGTTTTCATTACCAGCCAACTCCTTTTTTCTATTTACAACTTACATCAGCTATGTTGGCCTACGGAGTCCCTTGGGAAACCCAACTACCAATCCATCCAATGATGGAATTTATAAATAAATTATCTGGGCTCCCGAAAGGACTGATCTGAACAAAAATATAAATGCAACATGTAGTGTTGGTTCCATGTTTCATGAGCTGAAATAAAAGATCCCAGAAATTTTACATAAGCACAAAAAGCTTATTTCTCTGAAATGTTGTGCACAAATTTGTTTGCATCCCTGTTAGTGAGCATTTCTCCTTTGCCAAGATAATCCATCCACTTGACAGGTGTGACATATCAAGAAGCTGATTAAACAGCACGATCATCACACAGGTGCACTTTGTGCTGGGGACAATAAAAGGCCACTAAAATGTGCAGTTTTGTCACACAATGCAATGCTACAGATGTCTCAAGTTTTGAGGGAGCGTGCAATTGGCATGCTGACTGCAGGAATGCCCACCAGAGCTGTTGCCAGAGAATTTAATGTTCATTTCTCTACCATAAGCCGCCTCCAGCGTCATTTTAGAGAATTTGACAGTATGTCCAACTGGCCTCACAACCGCGGTGGGGTTATGGTATGGGCAGGCATTAACTACGGACAACAAACACAATTGCATTTTATCAATGGCAATTTGAATGCACAGAGATACCGTGACGAGATCCTTGAGGCCCATTGTTGTGTCATTTATCCACCGCCATCACCTCTTGTTTCAGCATGATAATGCATGGCCCCATGTCGCAAGGATCTGTAAACAATTCCTGAAAGCTGAAAATGTCCCAATTCTTCCATGGCCTGCATACTCACCAGACATGTCACCCAATGAGCATGTTTGGGATGCTCTGGATCGACGTGTACGACAGCGTGTTCCAGTTCTCTCCAATATCCAGCAACTTCGCACCGCCATTGAAGAGGAGCAGAACAACAGATTTATTTTTTTGGTATCTGTGACCAACAGATGCATATCTGTATTACCAATCATGTAAAATCCATAGATTAGGGTCTAATGAATTTATTTTAATTGACTGATTTCCTTATATGATCTGTAACTCAGTAAAATCTTTGAAATTGTTGCGTGTTGCATTTATATTTTTGTTCAGTATATATAAACAACTTTTGGAATGCTCATATTTTGAGCTAGCCATTAAAAATCTAATGACATTTTCAAAAAAACGCTCTTTGTTGTTGCAAAATGTTTTCCTTTGCACTAATGAGTAATGAAGACACATCTGTTGTGTCAACAGTCCTGAACCGGCTGATCACAGCCTTGCATTCATTCCTGGTGGTGCTGGACAGTGAGAATCTCAGCTACATCGCTCAGGCCCAGAAGAAGTCCATCTCTGAACTGATGTCAAAGCTGCAAGACACTCCTGGTAGGTCACTGTTGTTGCTTCTTACTTACTTAGGCCCATTTCCCAATGAGGAGCATTGGCCATCAACAATGCCTCTCCTGCATACTTGGCAAAAGGTGTAGAATTGCAGGAGATTTGCTTTAAAACTGCAACATTCTCACTCAGCTCATGGCAAAATGTGTAGAATAGCAGGAAATGTGCTTTAATACTGCAAAATGTTATATCATCCTCATTGCAAAATGTGAAGAATTGCATGAGAAGAGCAGGGGGGGGATAGGATTGGCCCCCCCATTCTCATTGTGTCAGAGCGCTGTCAATCTGGGTTAGATTGTGCTGTTTTCCCGTTGGCTGGAATAATTTTTTGGGCTGCTCCATCGAGTTTAACAAGATGAAAACGGCACCCCTGGCAGCCTGAAACGAATGCCGTTGTCTGCATTTCTGTCATTAGAAGAAAAACATTCAACAACACAAGTGTCAGTCTTTGTCCATGGTAGGTACACACTTGATTATATATATATATATATATATATATATATATATATATATATATATATATATATATATATATATATATATATATATATATATATCTATATATATATATATATATATATATATATATATATCTGTACTATGTGGACACTTGCTCATTGAACATTTCATTCCAAAATCATGGGCATTAATATGGAGTTGGTCCCCCCTTTGCTGCTATAACAGCCTCTACTCTTCTGGGAAGGCTTTCCACTAGATGTTGGAACATTGCTGCAGGGACTTTCTTTCATTCAGCCGCAAGAGCATTAGTGAGGTCGGGCCCCTTTTTTAAAATGTTAAAACATACAATCTACTTGCAATGAAGCCGCTCAACATTTACATTACATTCAGTCATATAACAGACTCCCATCCAGAGCGAAACCACAGAGGCCACCAGGGTCAACGCCCTGCTCAAGGGCACGTCAACAGATCTCCCACAAGGTCAAAAACGAGGACCTGAACCAGCGAACTCTCAGCCATCGGCCCAAGCTCCCAACCGCCAGGCCACCAGCCCCCCACAGTTCCCCGAGAGCTGCCCCTAAACCATCCGAGACCACCCCCTTCCACTTGTCTCCAATTCCACATCCCAACCCTCAGCTTCCCTCAGCCCATCCCACCTATCTCTGCTGGCCACCCTCTTCCGATTTCTACACCCCATATATCTTTCAAATATGATGTGATGTTTAACATACCATTTTAATCTATCTAATCAAATAGAATCCACAGATTGTGAGTTGAAGATAAATAATTGTACTAACAGTATTAGTATATTAGTAAATGACTGACCAGGTCTCTCCAGATCTCCGAACAATGCTATTTATAGGGTCAACTTTAGATTAATGCTATGCTTTTTCAGCCATTCCTGAACCTGAGACCAGAAACATGCTACCTGAGGGCAATACCAAAACAAATGGTCTATTGATTCTGTATAGTCACAACAAAATCTGCAGAGGTTTGATGATTGTATGCCCGAAATATTCAACATTTTGTTGGTGGCAAGAATTCTGTACAATAGTTTTAGCTGGAAAGCACATTCTTGAACCTTGCATCGTTTTATATCAGTCAATCAATCAATCAATCAAATGTATTTATAAAGCCCTTTTTACATCAGCAGATGTCACAAAGTGCTATACAGAAACCCAGCCTAAAACCCCAAACAGCAACTAATGCAGATGTAGAAGCACGGTGGCTAGGAAAAACTTCCTAGAAAGGCAATAACCTAGGAATAAACCTAGAGTGGAACCAGGATATGTGGGGTGGCCCGTCCCATTCTGGCTGTGCCGGGTGGAGATTATAACAGTACATGGCCATTAAGGACAGATTTTTCTCCAAGATGTTCAAACGTTCATAGATGACCAGCAGGGTCAAATAATAATCACAGTGGTTGTAGAGGTTGCAACAGGTCAGTACATCAGGAGTAAATGTCACAGGGTATTTAGAGGTTGAAATAGCAGGTGCGGTAGAGAGAGAGAGTTGAAAACAGCAGGTCTGGGACGAGGTAGCATGTCCGGTGAACAGGTCAGGGTTCCATAGTCGCAGGCAGACGAGTTGAAACTGGAGCAGCAGCATGACCAGGTGGACTGGGCTCAGGTCCTCCAGGAGGGGAGGGAGAGAGAGATAAATTAGGGGGTGACAAACCGGGCAGGAAGATCACGTCAGTGACACAACCCACTCAAGTGACGCACCCCTCCTAGGGACGGCATGGAAAGCACCAGTAAGCCAGTGACTCAGCCCCCATATTAGGGTTAGAGGCAGAAAATCCCAATGAAGAGACGGGAACTGGCCAGGCAGAGACAGCAAGTGCGGTTTGTCGCTCCAGTGCCTTTCCGTTCACCTTCGCACCCCTGGGCCAGACAACACTCAATCATAGGACCTACTGAAGAGATGAGTCTTCAGTAAAGACGTAAAGGTCGAGACCGAGTCTGTGTCTCTCACATGGATAGGCAGACCATTCCATAAAAATTGAGCTCTATAGGAGGAAGCCCTGCCTCCAGCTGTTTGCTTAGAAATTCTAGGGTCAATAAGGAGGCCTGCATCTTGTGACCATAGTGTATGTGTAGGTATGCACGGCAGGACGAAATCGGAGAGATAGGTAGGAGCAAGCCCATGTAATGCTTTGTAGGTTAGCAGTAAGACCTTGAAATCAGCCCTAGCCTTAACAGGAAGTCAGTGTAGAGAGCCTAGCACTTGAGTAATATGATCATTTTTTGTTTCTAGTCAAGATTCTAGCAGTCGTGTTTAGTACTAACATAAGTTTATTTAGTGCTTTATCCGGTTAGCCGGAGAGTAGAGCATTGCAGTAGTCTAATCTAGAAGTGACAAAAGCATGGATGAGCTTTTCTGGATCATTTTTGGACAAACGTTTCTGATTTTTGCAATGTTACGAAGATGGAAAAAAACAGTCCTTGGAAATATTCTTGATATGTTCGTCTAAAGAGAGATCAGGGTCCAGAGTAAAGCCGAGGTCATTTTTTTATTTTTTTTGATGACTGTACAACCATCAAGATTAATTGTCAGATCCAAAAGAATATATTTTTTTCTTGGGACCTAGAACTATCATCTGTTTTGTCCGAATTTAAAAGTAAGACATTTGCCGCCATCCACTTCCTTATGTCTGAAACACAGCCTTCCAGGGTAGGCAATTTTGGGGCTTCACAATGGTTCATCGAAATGTACAGCTGTGTGTCGTCCGCATAGCAATGAAAGTTAACATTGTGTTCCGAATGACATCACCAAGAGGTCAAATATATAGTGAAAACAATAGTGGTCCTAAAACGGAACCTTGAGGAACACCGAAACGTACAATTGATTTGTCAGAGGACAAACCATCCACAGACACGAACTGATCTCTTTCCGACAGATAATATCTAAACCAGGCAAGACCTTGTCCGTGTAGACCAATTAAGTTTTCCAATCTCTCCAAAAGAATAGTTGTGATCGATGGTGTCAAAAGCAGCACTAAGGTCTAGGAGGACGAGGACAGATGCAGAGCCTTGGTCTGATGCCATTAAAAGGTAATTTACCACCTTCATGAGTTCAGTCTCAGTGCTATGATGGGATCTAAAACCAGACTGAAGCATTTCGTATACATTACTTGTCTTCAGGAAGGCATTGAGTTAATGCACAACAGCTTATTTTTTTTAAATGAGAGGAATGGGGGATTCGATATAGGCCGATAGTTTACATTTTCTGTGTCAAGGTTTGGATTTTTCAAGAGAGGCTTTATTACTTTCACTTTTAGTGAGTTTGGTACACATCCTGTTACGCGGAGTGGAACAGGGGAACCCAAGAGCAGACTCAGATGAGGAGACTGGGATGAAGTAACCAGGGTATTTATTGAAACACAGGGGAAGATGGAGTGCAGGTCAGGGGAAACTGCTGGAAACCAGGTGCGGAGGCTGAAGCTGGAGTGAGGGGGGTGGAGACAAGGTGAGCAGGGCCGGAGGGATATTCAAGGAAGTAGTAGAGTGGGGAATCCAGGACAGAGTAGCAGGATGACGAGGTGTGGGACTGGAGACAGGGACCATAGTCGGAGCGGGCAGAACTGTAGCGGAGAGGAAAACAGCGTCAGGCAAGGAAAACAGGCACAACAGGATAACAGGATCTGAATAGTAACAAACGGCTAGAACCGTAGACTGACTGAGCAGAGATTACGATCTGGCAGTGTGGAAGTGGCAGGACTGAGTATTTGTAGAAGTCTTGATTATGGAACAGTTTGCAGCTGGTGGGGATCTGCTCTGACTCCAGCACACCTGTCTCCGCCCACACAATCATACACAGAGAGAGAGAGAGAGAGAGGGAGAGGGAGAGAGTACTCGGGGAGTGGCGGCAGGTCAAGGAGACACAGGATGAGCAGTAGAGGGCGTTGCAGGAGCAGATGTGAAACATCCAGTGGCTAGGGAGCCATTTATTATGTTCAACATAGGAGGGCCAAGCACAGGAAGTAGCTCTTTTAGTAGTTTAGTTGGAATAGGGTCCAGTATGCAGCTTGAAGGTTTAGAGGCCAAGACTATTTTAATGAATGTGTCAAGAGATATAGGATTAAAAACTTGAGCGTCTCCATTGATTCTAGGTCCTTAATTTGCTTTCTAATGATCATGATCTTTTCGTCGAAGAAGTTCATAAATTCATCACTGCTGAAGTGAAAGGCATCATCTCTTGGGGAATGCTGCTTTTTAGTTAGCTTTGCGACAGTTTCAAATCTAAATTTTGGATTGTTCTTATTCTCCTCAATTAGGTTGGAAAAATAGGATGATCGAGCAGCAGTGAGGGCTCTTCGATATTGCACTGTACTTTCTTTCCAAGCTAGTAGGAAGACTTCCAGTTTGGTGGAGCGCCATTTCTGTTCCAATTTTCTGGAAGCTTGCTTCAGGGCTTTGGTATTTTCTCTATTCCAGGGAGCTAGTTTCTTGTGACAAATGTTTTTTGTTTTTAGGGGTGAGACTGCATCTAGGGTATTACGCAAGGTTAAATTTCGATCCTCAGTTAGGTCGTTAACTGATTTTTGAACTCCGACGTCCTTGAGTAGGTGGAGGGAGTCTGTAAGGGCATCTAGGAATCTTTGGGTTGTCTGAGAATTTATAGCACGGCTTTTGATGATCCTTGGTTGGGGTCTGAGAAGATTATTTGTTGCGATTGCAAACGTAAGAAGACGGTGGTCTGATAGTCAAGGATTATGAGGAAAAACATTTAGATCCACAATATTTATTCCACGGGACAAAACTAGATCCAGAATATGACTGTGGCAGAGTAGGTCTGGAGACATGTTGGAAAAAAAACACTGAGTCGATGATGGCTCCGAAAGCCTTTTGGTGTCAGTCTGTGGACTTTTCCATTTGAATATTAAAGTCACCAAAAATTTGAATATTATCTGCCATGACTACAAGGTCCAATAGGAATTCAGGGAACTCAGTGAGGAACTCTGTATACAGCCCAGGAGCCCTGTAAACAGTAGCTATACAACGTGATTGAGTAGGCTGCATAGATTTAATGACTAGAAGCTCAAAAGACAAAAACGCAAATTGAAATTTGCTATTGTAAATGTTAGCAACACCTCCGCCTTTGTGGGATGCACTGGGGATATGGTCACTAGTGTAACCAGGAGGAGAGCCTCATTTAACAGAGTAAATTTATCAGGCTTAAGCCATGTTTCAGTCAGGCCAATCACATCAATATTATGATCAGTGATTAGTTAATTGACCATAACTGCCTTGGAAGTGAGGGATCTAACATAAAGTAGCCCTATTTTGACATGTGAGATATCACAATCTCTTTCAATAATGACAGGATTGGAGGAGGTCTTTATTCCAGTGAGATTGCTAAGGCAAACACCGCCATGTTTAGTCTTGCTCAACCTAGATCAAGGCACAGAAAAGGTGTCAATGGGGATAGCTGAGCTGACTACACTGACTGTGCTAGCGGCAGACTGTACTAAGCTGGCAGGCTGGCTACAACCCTGCTGCCTGGCCTGCACCCTATCTCATTGTGGAGCTAGAGGAGTTAGAGCCCTGTCTATGTTGGTAGATAAGATGCACCCCGCCAGCTAGGATGGAGTCCGTCACTCCTCAGCAGGCCAGTTTTGGTCCTGTTTGTGGGTGAGTCCCAGAAAGAGGGCCAATTATCTACAAATTCTATCTTTTGGGAGGGGCAGAGAACAGTTTTCAACCAGCGATTTAGTTGTGAGACTCTGCTGTAGAGCTCATCACTCCCCCTCATACAACCCTGTACCATGGAATCGGTACATCATCAATCTCTTCCTAACTATTTTGCAATCTTTATTGCACAGCTGTCAACATTCTGGTCCTCAAATGAAACTGGTATACTTTCCTATTTATGCTATTTTTATTCCACGGTATTTATGCTATTTTTATTCCTCTGCCAGTTTTGATCCTTTATATTGGGCAGACAGACCAGTTCCCTACCTCCTCCCGCTGCCACCTGCCTCCTCCATTTTTGGGGTAATTGGTTGTAATCTTAGATTGAGCAGACCTTCCCATACAATTATGATAACTCCATGAAATACATAACTCTACCATTCCAATTTACAATATAATTTAAAAACAAAATACCCTTTTCAAACATATTTTCCATAAAAACAGGTATTTTATCAACGAGCACATTTGAGTTCAGCCACAATATTTTTTGTAACATTTGTTCTATCTTTTCAGGGGGATAAAATTGAAATTGTAACCAGCTCTGCAATGCTTGTTTGAAAAAGAGAGATACTTTGAAAAAGGTTTCATTTTCAATTAATCGAAAACGAGACATGACAATCTGCACAAAGGCAAAAAGTTCATTTTTAAACAATGGATGAGCTTTTCTCAGTAATTTAATTGAGAACAATTTAAGGTTCAAGTAAAACTTTTGTATAAGTGAAGCTTTTAGAGAGAGGTTTAGTGCTTTAATATTTAATCATCTCAACCCACCCAGTTCATATTCATTATATAGATAGGCACGCTTTATCTTGTCTCCCAGATAAAGCGAAATATTTTTTGCTCATATGATTTGAAAAACTAATCATCAGGAGTAGGCAGTGCCATAAGTGAGTAAACTGAGATATGACTAAGGAGTTAATCAGTGTAATTTTCCCATAAATAGACAGGTATTTACCTCTCCATGGTTGCAGGATCTTGTCTATTTTTACTAGTTTTCTATTGAAATTCATTGTGGAGAGCTCATTTATATATTTTGTGATATGAATGCTAAGTATGTCTACTTCACCATCAGCCCATTTTATAAACTGCAGGGTGATGTAAAAGTTGTATTTTTTTTAGATTAAACATAATATTGTACACTTATAATAATTATGTTTTAGTCCAGAGAGTCCAGAAAAGTTATCTTCAATGAGACATTGCAGGGATCTAGTTTGTGGACTTAATATAAAACTTGAGTCATCGGCATACATGGGCACCTTTGTTTTTATGCCTTGGATTTCTAATCCTCTAATGTTGTTATTTGATCAAATTTTAATAGCTACTATTTTGATGGCCATAACGAATAGATATGGTGACAGTGGACACCCTTGTTTAAGTCCTCTTGAGAATTCAAAACTCTCTGAGAAGTAGCCGCTATTTATTATTTTACACCTGGGGTTGCTATACATTGCTTTTACCCATTTTATAAGAGACTCACCGAAATTGAAAAAGTCCAGGCATTTATAAATAAAATCCAGTCTTACTTTATTAAAGGCCTTTTCAAAATCCGCTATAAATACCAGGCCTAGCTTCTTAGATGTTTCATGTTGTTCTATTATTTCTAGTAGTTGTCGTATATTATCTCCAATGTATCGTCCATGTAAAAAATCTGTCTGATCAGGATGAACAATACCTGGTAAAACCTTTTTAATTTTGAGTGCTATGCATTTTACTAGAATTTTTGCATCAAACATTGAAGTTTAAGAGGCATACAGTTTTTAGATAGACTGGATCTTTATATTTGCCATCTGGGTCTTGTTTTAATAATAGTAAAATCAGACCGACTTGCTCAGTACCTGACACACTACAATTTCTATAGGAAAGGCTTGATATACCTCTACCGGTATGCCATCAAGCCCTGGGGGTTTCCAGACTGAAAGGATTTAATAGCCTCAAAAAGTTATTCCTCTGCCTTCGCACTGATCTTTTTGTACAATTGTTAATTTTCTATGTTTTGTATTATTTGGAACGAGTTCGGGCACTGATGTTGGGCGATTAGACCTGGCTCGCAGTCAGCATTCCAATTCATTCCAGAGGTGTTCGATGGGGTTGAGGTCAGGGCTCTGTGCAGGCCAGTCAAGTTCTTCCACACTGATCTCAACAAACCATTTTTGAATGGACCTCGCTTTGAACAAGGGGTCATTGTCATGCTGAAACAGGAAAGGGCCTTCCCCAAACTTTTGCCATAAAGTTGGAAGCACCAAATCGTCTAGAATGTCATTGTATGTGGTAGCGTTAAGATTTCCCTTCACTGGAACTAAGGGGACAGATGGTGAAGCGTGATTCATCACTCCACTGCTCCAGAGTCCAATGGCGGCGAGCTTTACACCACTCCAGCTGACGATTGGCATTGCACATGGTGATCTTAGGCTTGTGTGCGGCTGCTCGGCCATGGAAACCCATTTCATGAAGCTCCCGACCAACAGTTCTTGTGCTGACGTTGCTTCCGAGTTTGGAACTCGGTAGTGAGTGTTGCAACCAAGAACAGGTCGCCGGTCCCATTCAGTGAGCTTGTGTGGCCTATCACGTCGCGGCTGAGCCGCTGTTGTTCCTAGATGTTTACACTTCACAATAACAGCACTTACAGTTGACCAGGGCAGCTCTAGCAGGGCAGAAATTTGACGAACTGATTTGTTGGTAAGGTGGCATCCTATGATGGAGTCACGTTGAAAGTCACTGAGCTCTTCAGTAAGGCCATTCTTCTGCCAATGTTTGTCTATGGAGATTGCATGGCTGTGTGCTTGATTTTATACACCTGTCAGCAATGGGTGTGGCTGAAATTGCCGAAATCCATTAATTTGAAGGGGTGCCCACATACTTTTGTATATACAGTGGGGGAAAAAAGTATTTAGTCAGCCACCAATTGTGCAAGTTCTCCCACTTAAAAAGATGAGAGAGGCCTGTAATTTTCATCATAGGTACACGTCAACTATGACAGACAAAATGAGATTTTTTTTTCTCCAGAAAATCACATTGTAGGATTTTTAATGAATTTATTGGCAAATGATGGTGGAAAATAAGTATTTGGTCAATAACAAAAGTTTCTCAATACTTTGTTATATACCCTTTGTTGGCAATGACACAGGTAAAACGTCTTCACAAGGTTTTCACACACTGTTGCTGGTATTTTGGCCCATTCCTCCATGCAGATCTCCTCTAGAGCAGTGATGTTTTGGGGCTGTCGCTGGGCAACACGGACTTTCAACTCCCTCCAAAGTTTTTCTATGGGGTTGAGATCTGGAGACTGGCTAGGCCACTCCAGGACCTTGAAATGCTTCTTACGAAGCCACTCCTTCATTGCCTGGGCGGTGTGTTTGGGATCATTGTCATGCTGAAAGACCCAGCCACGTTTCATCTTCAATGCCCTTGCTGATGGAAGGAGGTTTTCACTCAAAATCTCACGATACATGGCCCCATTCATTCTTTCCTTTACACGGATCAGTCGTCCTGGTCCCTTTGCAGAAAAACAGCGCCAAAGCATGATGTTTCCACCCCCATGCTTCACAGTAGGTATGGTGTTCTTTGGATGCAACTCAGCATTCTTTGTCCTCCAAACACGACGAGTTGAGTTTTTACCAAAAAAGTTATATTTTGGTTTCATCTGACCATATGACATTCTCCCAATCCTCTTCTGGATCATCCAAATGCACTTCAGACGGGCCTGGACATGTACTGGCTTAAGCAGGGGGACACGTCTGGCACTGCAGGATTTGAGTCCCTGGCGGCGTAGTGTGTTACTGATGGTAGGCTTTGTTACTTTGGTCCCAGCTCTCTGCAGGTCATTCACTAGGTCCCCCCCGTGTGGTTCTGGGATTTTTGCTCACCGTTCTTGTGATCATTTTGACCCCACGGGGTGAGATCTTGCGTGGAGCCCCAGATCGAGGGAGATTATCAGTGGTCTTGTATGTCTTCCATTTCCTAATAATTGCTCCCACAGTTGATTTCTTCAAACCAAGCTGCTTACCTATTGCAGATTCAGTGTTCCCAGCCTGGTGCAGGTCTACAGTTTTGTTTCTGGTGTCCTTTGACAGCTCTTTGGTCTTGGCCATAGTGGAGTTTGGAGTGTGACTGTTTGAGGTTGTGGACAGGTGTCTTTTATACTGATAACAAGTTCAAACAGGTGCCATTAATACAGGTAACGAGTGGAGGACAGAGGAGCCTCTTAAAGAATAAGTTACAGGTCTGTGAGAGCCAGAAATCTTGCTTGTTTGTAGGTGACCAAATACTTATTTTCCACCATAATTTGCAAATAAATTCATTAAAAATCCTACAATGTGATTTTCTTTAGAAAAAAAATCTCATTTTGTCTGTCATAGTTGACGTGTACCTATGATGAAAATTACAGGCCTCTCTCATCTTTTTAAGTGGGAGAACTTGCACAATTGGTGGCTGACTAAATACTTTTTTCCCCACTGTATAGTATGTATATATATATATACACTACCAGTCAAAGGTTTGGACACACCTACTCATTCAAGGGTTTTTCTTTATTTTTACAATTTTTTACATTGTAGAATAATAGTGAAGACATAAAAACTATGAAATAACACATATGGAATCATGTAGTAAACAAAAAAGTGTTAAACAAATCAAAATAGATTGTATATTTGTGATTCTTCAAATAGCCACCCTTTGCCCTGATGACAGCTTTGCACATGCTTAGCATTCTCTCAACCAGCTTCACCTGGAATGCTTTTCCAACAGTCTTGAAAGAGTTCCCACACATGCTGAGCACTTGTTGGCTGCTTTTCCTTCACTCTGCGGTCTGACTCATCCCAAACCATCTCAAATGGGTTGAGGTCAGAGGATTGTGGAGGCCAGGTCATCTGATGCAGCACTCCATCACTCTCCTTCTTGGTAATATAGCACTTACACAGCCTGTTGGTGTGTTGGGTCATTGTCCTGCTGAAAAACAAATGACAGTCCCACTAAGCCCAAACCAGATGGGCTGGTAACGTTAATGAACTTATCCTCTGCAGCAGAGGGAACTCTGGGTCTTCCATTCCTGTGGTGGTCCTCATGAGAGCCAGTTTCATCATAGCGCTTGATGGTTTTTGCGACTGCACTTGAAGAAACTTTCAAAGTTCTTGAAGTTTTCCGGATTGACTGACCTTCATGTCTTAAAGTAATGATGGACTGTTGTTTCTCTTTGCTTATTTGAGCTGTTCTGCACATAATATGGACTTGGTCTTTTACCAAATAGGGCTATCTTCTGTATACCCCCCTACCTTGTCACAACACAACTGATTGGCTCAAACGCATTAAGGAAAGAAATTCCACATATTAACTTTTAAGGAGGCACACCTGTTAATTGAAATGCATTCCAGGTGACTACCTCATGAAGCTGGTTGAGAGAATGCCAAGAGTGTTCAAAGCTGTCATCAAGGCAAAGGTGGCTGTTTGAAGAATCTCAAATATAAAATATGTTTTGATTTGTTTAACACTTTTTTGGTTACTACATGATTCCATATGTGTTATTTCATAGTTTTGATGTCTTCACTATTATTCTACAATGTAGAAAATAGTACAAATATGAATGAGTAGGTGTTCTAAAACTTTTGACCGGTACTGTACAGTCTTCTTAATATAAATAGACATACATGTAATACAACTCAGTTTTCATTGTTTGTGTATTCTTAATGTTGTTCTTGAAACACCTTCATTAACCCATAAGAGTCTAAGCCCTGTCTAAACCGGGGATGGGGGGAGGGAACTTCTAAGCTATATGGAATTGTTTTAAGAAGGCCATACCAAGGATAATTTAGCTACTTGATTTTGAATTTTAAGACCGTGTGTCCAATATCTGAAAGATATAAGAAAGATCAGGAAACATTTGTTATTTTCTTGGACATGTATTTAACCCCTTATTTTGGCACTAAACAGTCTAAGACCTGTCTAAGCTGGGGAAGGGGGGGGGGTTCTACTAAACTATATGGAATTGTTTAAAGAAGGATCATTTTGCTGTTTGATTTTGAATTTTAAGACCCCTTGAACTATAAAAGAAATAAATATTTGATGAATATTTTTATTTGGCCTTACTGCTATTAGCACATACAAACACATTGAATAACAGATTCACTACATGGAACAACAAATAGTCCCAAAAAATTAATCCAAAGGAAGTTTGTTCTGAGGTGTTTATCCTACAGTGGGGAGAACAAGTATTTGATACACTGCCGAATTTGCAGGTTTTCCTACTTACAAAGCATGTAGAGGTCTGTAATTTTTATCATAGGTACACTTCAACTGTGAGAGACGGAATCTAAAACAAAAATCCAGAAAATATTTGATACATCAGAAAAGCAGAACTTAATATTTGGTACAGAAACTTTTGTTTGCAATTACAGAGATCATATGTTTCCTGTAGGTCTCGACCAGGTTTGCACACACTGCAGCAGGGATTTTGGCCCACTCCTCCATACAGACCTTCTCCAGATCCTTCAGGTTTCGGGGCTGTCGCTGGGCAATACGGACCTTCAGCTCCCTCCCAAGATTTTCTATTGGGTTCACGTCTGGAGACTGGCTAGGCCACTCCAGGACCTTGAGATGCTTCTTACGGAGCCACTCCTTAGTTGCCCTGGCTGTGTGTTTCGGGTCGTTGTCATGCTGGAAGACCCAGCCACGACCCATCTTCAATGCTCTTACTGAGGGAAGGAGGTTGTTGGCCAAGATCTCGCGATACATGGCCCCATCCATCCTCCCCTCAATA
Organism: Coregonus clupeaformis; assembly: GCF_020615455.1. Lineage (NCBI taxonomy): Eukaryota > Metazoa > Chordata > Actinopteri > Salmoniformes > Salmonidae > Coregonus > Coregonus clupeaformis. Next base: position 12,900,254 of record NC_059209.1, read on the forward strand.
CGGTGCAGTCGTCCTGTCCCTTTGGAGAAAAGCATCCCCAAAGAATGATGTTTCCACCTCCATGCTTCACGGTTGGGATGGTGTTCTTGGGGTTGTACTCATCCTTCTTCTTCCTCCAAACACGGCGAGTGGAGTTTAGACCAAAAAGCTCTATTTTTGTCTCACCAGACCATATGACCTTCTCCCATTACTCCTCTGGATCATCCAGATGGTCATTGGCAAACTTCAGACAGGCCTGGACATGCGCTGGCTTGAGCAGGGGGACCTTGCGTGCGCTGCAGGATTTGAATCCATGACGGCGTAGTGTGTTACTAATGGTTTTCTTTGAGACTGTGGTCCCAGCTCTCTTCAGGTCATTGACCAGGTCCTGCTGTGTAGTTCTGGGCTGATCCCTCACCTTCCTCATGATCATTGATGCCCCACGAGGTGAGATCTTGCATGGAGCCCCAGACCGAGGGTGATTGACCGTCATCTTGAACTTCTTCCATTTTCTAATAATTGCGCCAACAGTTGTTGCCTTCTCACCAAGCTGCTTGCCTATTGTCCTGTAGCCCATCCCAGCCTTGTGCAGGTCTAACATTTTATACCTGATGTCCTTACACAGCTCTCTGGTCTTGGCCATTGTGGAGAGGTTGGAGTCTGTTTGATTGAGTGTGTGGACAGGTGTCTTTTATACAGGTAACGAGTTCAAACAGGTGCAGTTAATACAGGTAATGAGTGAAGAACAGGAGGGCTTCTTAAAGAAAAACTAACAGGTCTGTGAGAGCCGGAATTCTTACTGGTTGGTAGGTGATCAAATACTTATGTCATGCAATAAAATGCAAATTAATTACTTAAAAATCACACTATGTGATTTTCTGGATTTTTGTTTTAGATTCCGTCTCTCACAGTTGAAGTGTACCTATGATAAAAACTACAGACCTCTACATGCTTTGTAAGTAGGAAAACCTGCAAATCAGCAGTGTATCAAATACTTGTTCTCCCCACTGTATATCTGAGCGATATTACAAAGAAAGGAAACATTACAAAGGAAACATTATATGTATTTGTTATATGTATTTAATTCCTTATTTCTGTCACTAAACAGTCTCCATATATACAGTTGAAGTCGGAAGTTTACATACACCTTAGCCAAATACATTTCAACTCAGTTTTTCCGCAATACCTGACACTTAATCCTAGTAAAACCTCCCTGTCATAGGTCAGTTAGAATCACCACTTTATTTTAAGAATGTGAAATGTCAGAATAATAGTAGAGAGAATGATTTATTTAGCTTTTATTTCTTTCATCAAATTCCCAATGGGTCAGAAGTTTACATACACTCAATTAGTATTTGGTAGCATTGCCTTTAAATTGTTTAACTTGGGTCAAACATTTTGGGGAGCCTTCCACAAGCTTCCCACAAAATGTTGGGTGAATTTTGGCTCATTCCTCCTGACAGAGCTGGTGTAACTGAGTCAGGTTTGTAGACCTCCTTGCTCGCACACGCTTTTTCAGTTCTGCCCACACATTTACTATAGGATTGAGATCAGGGCTTTGTGATGACCACTCCAATACCTTGACTTTGTTGTCCTTAAGCCATTTTGCCACAACTTTGGAAGTATGCTTGGGGTCATTGTCCATTTGGTAGACCCATTTGCGACCAAGCTTTAACTTCCTGACTGATGTCTTGAGATGTTGCTTCAATATATCCATATAATTTTCCTTCCTCATGATGCCATCTATTTTGTGAAGTGCACCAGTCCCTCCTGCAGCAATGCCCCCCCCACAGCATGATGAAGAAACATTTCTCCAAAAGTACAATCTTTGTCTCCATATGCAGTTACAAATCGTAGTCAGGCTTTTTTATGGTGGTTTTGGAGCAGTGGCTTCTTCCTTGCTGAGCGGCCGTTCAGGTTATGTCGATATAGGACTCGTTTTACTGTGGATGTAGATACTTTTGTACCTGTTTCCTCCAGCATCTTCACAAGGTCCTTTGTTGTTGTTCTGGGATTGATTTGCACTTTTCGCACACAAAGTACGTTCATCTCTAGGAGACAGAACGCGTCTCCTTCCTGAGCGGTATGACAGCTGCGTGGTCCCATGGTGTTTATACTTGCGTACTATTGTTTGTACAGATGAACGTGGTACCTTCAGGCGTTTGGAAATTGCTCCCAAGGATGAACCAGACTTGTGGAGGTCTACCATTTTTTTTCTGAGGTCTTGGCTGATTTCTTTTGATTTTCCCATGATGTCAAGCAAAGAGGCACTGAGTTTGAAGGTAGACCTTGAAATACATCCACAGGTACACCTCCAATTGACTCAAATGATGTCAATTAGCCTATCAGAAGCTTCAAAAGCCATGACATCATTTTCTGGAATTTTCCAAGCTGTTTAAATGCAGAGTCAACTTAGTGTATGTAAACTTCTGACCCACTGGAATTGTGATACAGTGAATTATAAGTGAAATAATCTGTCTGTAAACAATTGTTGGAAAAATTACTTGTGTCATGCACAATGTAGATGTCCTAACCAATTGCCAAAACTATAGTTTATTAACATGAAATGTGTGGAGTGGTTGAAAAACGAGTTTTAATGACTCCAACCTAAGTGTATGTAAACTTCCGACTTCAACTGTACTGCCATTAATTTTTTTGACTGGTACCGGGGGACCTTTACACGAGTCTTGTGAGGCCTGTGGGCGTCCTAGAGCAAATCAACCAACATGTACTGTACGTATTGTGTGTATTGTGCATATAGTGTAGCCCAAACTGTTCAGACGCTACAGACAGAAGTTGGCAGATCGGCTGGACCGACTTAAGACAAGTCCCAAGACGCTTGTGGGGTCGTAGAGCAAGAACACCATTGTGTTCGTGAGAGTTTAATCTTTCCATAAAGGGGTCATAATAGTTTGTAGGCCAATCCGTTCGGACGCTACAGACGATTTTGTGAGAAGACCAATATTCGGGATGTCTCATGGTCTGACAAACACCGCTCTAGCTCTGTCACCTTTCACCGCAGATGCGGAAGTGTTACATAGGCGGATGCTGTGGATTGAGACGCATACAATGCAAAAAACATCTCTAGCTTAAACGGTCTGAATTTTATGGGTATCTTTTTTATGCTTATTATATTTCCGTCGGGGCGCGGACATCAACCTTGGGGGGTCCCCCGTCTACTGTTCGTCCCTCCACCCAATATCTACACCACAATTTTGCCCTTTTACCATATAAACAATATGTTTGCCATGACTAATGTAGGTCTACTTACTTATCTTCTAACTACTACTCTACTGTTGTTACCACTCTTGCCACCTTTACCACCACTAATGCCAATGAAAATCCAGTCGTCATGCATCTGACCATTGAATAAACACACTGCTGTATCTGGAAGTGGCTGTAATGACAACATAGTGCTGCATCGTTGTCTGCATTTCTGTCATTAGAAGAAAAACTTTCAGAATGACTGAGTTGATGCTGACAGAATACAGTCGGGACTCGGGAGTCTGGATCAACATTCTACAGCACTTTATAGGAGATTCCCCTGTCCTTGTAAAGTCATTATGTGTCCCTGTTAACCTGCTGGCCACTGTATCGGTGTGGAAGGAAAATCTGGAGCAGGACCAGGAGGATTCTTCTCTAGCTCCGATGCAGAGTCAAGGGAAGTGTGTCTGGGATCGATCCTCTCCATCTCTGTCCAGGAGATGAATCTGCCTGAGTGCAGTCATCCAACCTCCATGGGCTCTGGTCAAAAGTAGTGCACTATAAATGGTATGGGCTGCCATTTAGGACTCAGCCAATGTCTGTTTTAGCATTTTAAGAGACTGAGGCCAATGTTTGCCTGAAGAACAAAGATATGTAGATGTTTAGCATATGGTGCTACGCAAGGTTAATAAGGAAGAATCTATGCACCATACTATTGTTCAGTATATGGTCCAAACTATTTACCAACTGTAAAATCTAATCTTGAATAGCTGGAATTCTGGATCCGGACACATTTTGGAAACATCTGAACAGAGATAGGGATCTGATGAACCATTCATTGAGACATTTTATTTTTCTGTATTCCTGTGTTCCAGTCGAGGATGCTGAATATATGTTAATGAGCTGTCCATCAGGGGCCCCAAGCAACGATCTCAGGGAAACCCAGCTGTCAGGCACAGGTACATGACTGCATTTCTCTCATCAGTATCATGTGCATTTGATTTTGTCACTGATGTATTGAGGTGGAGGTTATACAGGTGTTTTTTCCTGTAACCTCTGACATTTAACCTGTAACCTAGCTGTGACCTTTACCACTAGATGGCCTTTTCCAGTCAGGACCAGACCCAGACTCAGCCAAGGAGTCCTCGTCCTCTGCATCTCCCGAATGGCTACGGAAAGGGGTAAGTGCTTATCACAACAGCTGCCATAGCTGTTGATAACTTTGGTTCAAGGCATTTTGTGCATATTCCTCCACTTACACCCTGTGTTGAACAATGTTAAACCCCATAGATGAAATTCTTAACCAATTTGGGTAACACTTTATTTTAAGGGGTTCTTATTACAGTGTAATTACATGCATAATTACACTGTAACAAGTATTGTAGTTAATTGTAATAACTCATAGTTACACTGTAATAACAACATGTAACTAACTGGTGGTAATTGCAGTCTGTAATTAGAGGTGTAGCAACAAATGCTTGTTACCATGCTTGTTTCCACTAAGTTCACCAATGTAGTGTATAGTTTCCTCTCCGCTGCATCCAATACAGTAAGAATTGTCACGAGGTTGTAATCTCTTGTGGACACATGCACGGGGGTGTCCGGGATTACAAAGGTTGGAGGCTCAATAGGCTAACTAGGCTTTTGACAGGATGTTTTGGGTATATGTGATTCATTATAGTTGATGATGTGTATCTTTGGTTTCGTGATCTTTTTTCCCAGTGCCTATGAAAACAATTGGCCATTTATAAGATAGGGCTGCCTGCATCATTGTTGCTATTTACGCTACCCCTCAGGGAAGTGTGAATGAAGGAATAGCCTTAATCAGTTTTAGTTTTTAAGTAGTCTTAATCAGATAACCAAACAAGCTCTTTTGAATTTCTTAAATCTGGGTTGGGTCAGGACACCCCATGTAGTACTGTAGCTAAATGTTCAACTGTGTTGGGACTTAATTGTGAAAAGGGGTGTCTTGTTGTTGGAGTCCTGAGATGTTTTTAATAGCAGCCTCAAGTCCAAGTTGGTGTGTTTTTATAACACAATAATGTGAGGTGAACATTCACAGGACTAATTTGGCCTACTTTATAAAATGTTCCAACCAAAAGGGAAACATACCTGAGTGATGTAAGAATGGTTTGCTTTCTAAATTCAGAGACGACTTTGTTATTGTGTTACAAAAAATATCTACCGAACCTGCTTTGGACCGTTTTAATTATGTGACGTGGTAGACATTTTGGAAGGCTGGGAGTACATTCAGGTGGGCTACAGCGACTCTGTAAGTGGCCTGTGCTCCTCTTCAGATGACTGGGAGAGAAAGTTACAGCAAGAAGGTGAAGATCCAGTGACATCATTTATTTTCAGGGCCTTCGCCAGAGCATGTGACCATAATGACAAGGAAAAGTGCATGCAGCACTAGTAGCTGAGGGCCATGGGGGGCAGCGAGTGGGAGGAGGGCAGGGGGGTCTGTGATGTGGGCCGCTAATGAGAGGGCCCCAGGCCCTGCTGAGGTTTGTGTCTCGCCGAGTGTTGAGGAGTGCAAGAGGTCAGAGGGCACGCTCCTGCCTCGAACAGGGGCCTTTTCAAGTAGCCAGCGGGAGCGACCCGAAATAAACAACAGAAAGGGGGGTAGCCTAACTATTCAGTGATGATCAACTGCAACCACAGTAAACTAAGCCTCTCCTCTGCTGCGTGGAACTCTGTTCCTCCATCCTCCTCCGGCCTTTTGTCAGGGGTACAGAGAATCCCAGCATAGGGATTCGTAATCAGGGTTTATGCTGAGGATCAAAGCGGGAAGGAACGGTTGAGGGGAAAGAGGGGCAGTATCAGCGAGAGAGGAAATGCTCTGTTTATGCGAGAGGCCATCTCCCCTTCATCAATGATGCCATTGGTGGAGATGGAGCCAAGGTAGAGGAAGTGGATGTTCATGCCGCAATTACTTCTGTCTACGTGATGGAGTAATAGAACACCCACACAGAGGAAGGCAGGAGGAAGTCCGATTGCCAGAGTCAGAACCCCTCGGAGACCATGAGCTCAGTGGCAGCCTTCCGTTCTGTAGACAGACACACAGACACACATAGACACACACACTGAAATGACCAGGCTACATACACATTCAAACACATACACTCATTCAGGGATGCTCACACACACACACACACACACACACACACACACACACACACACACACACACACACACACACACACACACACACACACACACACACACACACACACAGTAAGTAGGTACAGAACCCCAAGAGAAGGAGCACTTATGAAGACCAGGTAGGAGGCTGCTGTGTTAACCGTCTGAATCTCTGCCAATAATTATCCAGCTAACCCACTCAAGACTCTCGTCCAGTTCCGTATTACTACTATGAATCAGAATCACCTTTATTCGCCAATACATTTACACATACTCAGAATTTTACTTGGTGATATGGTGCCGCTAATGATAGACAACATTTAGACACTTACAGACAATAGAGTTTAAACAAAGTTTACATAAATTATATACAACTAGGTAGAGTAAGCATGAAGCTACAGTGTAAGAGAATGAGCAGCTATACAAATGTACAGTGGGTATACGGTTGATATACAGTGTATGTACACATTTACAGTATCAGTATGAATATATCTAAATGCAGAGAGATGGACAGAGTGCAATGCAGTATAGTGCAGTTATTTTGTGTACAGTTCAGATGGCCGGTTGGTGAGGGCCACAGCCTGGGGGAAGAAACTTTTCAGGTGGCGGGAAGTTTTGGTCATGAGTGACCTGAACCACCTGCCAGAGGTGAATTTTTGGAGGAGGTGGTGACCGGGATGGGAGGGGTCGGCTATGATCTTTCCTGCACGCTTCCTTGCCCTGGAGTCGTGCAGCTGTGTGGACTGGGCACTGGGCTTACACAGCTGCAATCACTCTCCACTTTACCACTGTTTGTGCAAAACAAAGGCTGTGGCGCGGTGGTGGTGACCGCTAACTCACTATGAAAAAAGAGCTGGCTTCTCCCAATAAAGTGTAAAGAATGTGCAGAGAGCGTTTACAAGCACATCTCTCTCTCTCTCTCTCTCTCTCTCTCTCTCTCTCAGTGCATGCTGAGTTTGAGAGGTCGTGTGGAGGGCTCTGTTCTTACATATTTTCTTGATTCTTTCCTTGGTAAATTTTTATTTTCTATGGTGGAGGGTTAACACACTGTTTGTTTTAGCGGTACCCACTGTTAGTTTTTTTCAAAGTTAGAGAGGACGAGGACAGAGTTTTTAGTTTCCTGGGTTTTGAACGGTGTGGTGTGCCCAATGGCTTCGCAGTCTAGCGCGGAGGAGACGCTGTCTTCACGGCATGGATTCAGGTGTGTTCCTAAGAATGGAATTAAGGTGGAGGAAGTTCTGCTCATGGTCGGCGAACAGGTAGGAGCTGAATTTATACATTCCGCATCCAGAATGAACAAAGATGTGGTTGTGTTCATGAAAAGAGCACATTTGGTGAGTAGGCTCATTGCTAGTGGAATATTTGTAAGGGATGTGTTGGTGCCGATTTCTCCTCTTTCGACTCCTTCGACTAGGGTGGTAGTTGCTAATTTGCCTCCGTTTATTACGGATGATCAAATCAGGAAAGAGCTGAGTCGTTTGGGTAAGTTTGCTAGAGGTTTCCGTGTACTGTCTGCAGGTTTTCAGGCAGATGCCGTTAAGCATGTTGTTTCGTTCCGGAGGCAAGTGTTTATGTTTCTGAATAACAATGAGCAACAGTTAAATGTGCATTTTAAAGTGAGGCATGTGGAGTGGCTCTACGCGGGGTTTGGCAGCACAGATAGTCTACGATGCTTTGAGTGTGGGGACTTGGAGCATAAGATCTTTGTGTGCCCACATAAAGGCTGTAGACAAGGTGAGGGTACAAGCGCCAGTGGGGGATATCGAGGTCAATGTGCAGGGGGCCATTAGACGCAGGCAGCAGAGGCTGGGTCTAGTCATGCTATAGATGGTGGTGTAGATGAGGCTGGGCCTAGTCAGGTTATGCTAGTGGATGAGGAGAGTATAGTGCGGAAGGGTAAGCAACTAGCAGGGGTGGAGGAGAGTGTCAGGCGGAAGAGGAAAAAGGGGGAGAAGAAAGGAGGTGGGATGGGAGAGGCTGGTGTGGTCAAAGGCATCAAGGAACTGGGAGGGAGGCCCCGACTAGAGAGAAAGGGCAGGTGGTCAGGATGGGAGATGGAGTTGAGGAGGAGGAAAGTGAGTCTGAGGAAGAGGACGATGAGAAGGCTTTCTTTTCAGACTCCTCCTCAATGGTTCCAGAGCTGACAGACAGTCAGGCAGAGTGGTCAAAGTACACAGTGAGGGAACTGTCAAGGTTACTGAATGAGACTAAAAGGAAAAAGGTTAATCTTGAAGCTTTTTTTTGCAATCCAGAAAAGTTTGTACGATCAGTACAACCCGCTATGGAAAATGAGGGGCATGGTGTCCTCTCACCCAGGAAATGTTTTAGGTTGAGGAAGTGGTTCACAACCGTGTGTAAGGGTCTACCTTAAGATGCTGTTTAGATTAATAGTTTTTTTTCTGTCACTGGGGCTTTTTGAGCTTTGCTATTGGTCTCTTTCTTAGCTGGCTTTTCTCCCACTTCTTATGGAGACTCTTCGGGTAGGCTTGCTTAATATAAATGGCGCCAGAGATGCGGGAAAAAGGAGTCTGTTGGGTGAATATGTAAAACATAAAAAAGTACAGGTGTTGTTTCTGCAGGAGACGCATCAGTCAGTTGCTCGCCCCTGAAGTCGATTGGGGGCTCTGGTGGAAAGGGGCAAGTGTGCTGAGCCATGGAACAAATGTTAGTGCAGGGGTGGCAGTCTTTTTTGCACCGGGTCTGGCCGTAAAAATGTGCTCTTCAAAGGAGGTGTGTAGGGGTAGACTTCTTGTAGTAAAAGCAGAAATTAACAATAGGGGTTTTGTCCTTATACATATGTATGCGCCTAACACAGGGAGAGAGAGGGGGCGTTTGTTTGGGTGTCTTAGACAGGAACTCTCACAGGTAGCTCCTGACGAGACACTGGTGGTCAGCAGGGACTGGAACTGTACGATGGATTTGACGAAAAACAGAAATGGGGAGGAGCCTCATTCAGGCTCAGTTGGGGTGTTAAGGGACATCATTAATCAGTTTGACCTAGTGGATGTTTGGAGAACTAGACATTCCAACACAAGACACTATACATGGGTGAAGGTCTTTGGGGTTAGGGTGAGTGCAGCATGACTAAATCGGTTTTACATGTCCAGGAATCAGAGCAATAGGCTGTTGGGTGCTACCATTCTCCCGGTGGGTTTTTCGGATCACCACATGACCATGGCTCGGCTGTCTATTTCACTAGGGCCTCGGCAGGCATCCCTTTGAAAGTTGAATGTAAAGCTCTTACAAGAGATAGCAGATAGCATTACTGGGTGATCTGAAAAGTCATAGTCAATCGATCAATAATATAATCATACTTTTAGCAAAAATGTTTATTTTCAATTCACAATCTGTAGAAACAATGTGAATAGAAAGGTTCAGAACTTTTGTAAGACATCACAGTACAGTTGAAATATATATGGCAAATAGAAATCCTATATGGATGGTGTTAAGAGATAGATGGGAGGTGTTGCATGGAATTGAAGGATGGGACTAATAACAACTAACAACAAATAATAACAAGATAACTAATAATGTAAGCATACTGTGTCCATAATAAGTACATAGGTTGTATGTTGGGAGCTTTTGGGAAAGAGCACAGTTAGAAAGATATGGCATATAGAAGCAAACCGGATGGACATCATGAAAATGATCGGAGAGGTTGATAGTAGAAGAAGTTCAGGAGAAAAAACAAACAAAATATAATTATTGTAAAATTGACTGTGTCCATAAAATGTAGATAGTAAGTATAAGCTGGAAGTAGAGGCCTAAGCATTGTTGTTCACTAGTTTACTCCAAGTAAGTAATAAAGAGGAATATATTTTTTTTAAGGATATGTATGTGTATGTATGTATGTGTGTATGTATGTATGTATGTATGTATGTATGTATGTATGTATGTATGTATGTGTGTATGTATGTGTGTGTGTATGTGTGTATATGTGTATATATGTATATATGTATATATGTATATGTATATGTATGTGTATGTATATATATATAAAAACATGGGGGATTGGAAGTGATGCAGACAATTACATTGATGGATGTTCCAATCTATCTGCAATATTAAGCTGATCTACCCCAAAAAATAAATAAAAATAAAAATAAAATCTCTTACAAGATGCCACTTTTTGCTCAGGTTTCCAGACTTTTTGGGAAAGGTGGGGGCAGCGAAGAGAGGTGTATGAGTCTCTAAGTCAATGGTGGGATGTGGGAAAAGTCAAAATTTGGCTTTTCTGTCAACAGTATACAGCTCTCTCATCCTCAGAGGCTAGGAGAGTATTGGGGGAACTTAAGCATAGTATCAGTGAATTGAATGTAGAGCTGGTGGGGCAAGGCAATGTAGGTTGATTGCATAAACAGATCTGGGACCAGAATACATCAATTCGGTTCAGCCACCAGCAAGGCCTCTCATCTCCTCCAAGTGTGTGGTTTTGGTTTAGTTCCCTGGGGTGCACAGTACAAATGACTGACCTCTGAGCAGGATTGACCTTTTTTATGTACTACATTCAAACAGTCTGGGCATTTTTCTCATTTTAGCTGTTGCACTGCCTGACCTCTGAATGCTTAAATAATGTCCTCTTTCCAGTAAAAGTGTTTGTTGTGTGCACTGGATTTTGTACCCCATAATTAAATGTTGGCTCATTGCTTTCACCCTTTGAAAGTAGATGTAGCTTGCCATAATGGTGGTATTGTGCAGATGAATGTTACCATTCAACTGATTTGGGTGATGTTCCAAACAGTGAAAGCAATTATGTGAAGCAAGAAACATACAGGATGTATGTATTACGTTAGTTGGCGAAGGTATTGAAGCACAGATATATCTGGGCTGTGTCTCAAATGGCACCCTATTCATTACATAGTGCACTACTTTTGAGCATTGACCCTTGTCAAAAGCAGTGCACTATATAGGGAGTAGGGTGCCATTTGGGACGTAGCCATAGATCAGGTCATGTCTCACAAAGATAAATAACAGACAGTTTTCCTAAACTAATCCAATCTGTTGGATTTATTGCATCCGTTACTGAGATGATTGTTCCAGTTTAGATGATTGCATTAGTCTCAGTATTCAATCATTCTGAATGTAAATTGCGGGTGATTAAAAATTCCACTTGTTGGATATCCTAACTCTGGTGGGATTCCAATAAGAATTACACATCACTTTGCAAGCCAGCATAATGTGATTTGCAGGCCTGATGTGGCCTGTAAACCTGGATATTGCTAACACCACTGTGTTAGGGCATAACTAGGCCCTCAAAGAAAGGCCTTATGATATATGTATTGTTATAAATAATACATTTTTTAAGGCTAATAAGGCTGGTGAACCGTTCATAGAGGGTCCTAAGATAAAAAAGTTATTAGTAGAACCCTTCATAGACGGTTCTAGGAAGAACCTTTAGGTGATAAAATGGTTCTTGGTAGAACCGTTCGTAGATGGTTCTAGGCAAAACCCTTCATAGGGGGTTCTTTGAAGAACCCTACATAGAGGGTTCTAGATAGATGTCACGCCCTGGCTCTGGGGACTCTTAAATGTTGAGCCAGGGTGTAGATTTTCATTGTTTAGTTTTCTATGTTTTTGTTCTAGATCGTGTTGATCTATGTTGGCCAGGGTGGTTCCCAATCAGAGACAGCTGTAGCTCGTTGTCTCTGATTGGGAACCATACTTAGGCAGCCTGTTGGCACCAGTTAGTTTGTGGGATCTTGATCCGTAAAGGTTTGGTGTGTGTAACCACAGGACTTCACGTATCGTTCATTTTGTTGTTTTGTTCGTATGTTGTGTACTAAATAAAATGTACGCTTATCACGCTGCGCCTTGGTTCCACGAGTCATCAGTCAACGTGCGTGACAATAGAACCCTCTACAAAGGGTTCTACCCAGCACCAAAAAGGGTTCCCCTATGGAGACAATCCGAAGAACCCTGTATGGTTCTACTTAGCACCTTTTTTTGTAGGAGTGCATCCCTACACATGTAAATATGATATTGGCACTGACCCTGGAACTGACCCTGTATATAGCTTGCTTAATTTCTCGTGTTCTTCTTATTTATATTTCTTGGATGTTTTTGTTCTACCTAACTTTATTTTATAGTACTACTTATATTGATTACTGCACTGTTGGGAAAGAACTTGTAAGAAAGGCATTTAACTGTACTTGTGCATGTGATAATAAAACTTGAAACTTGCAGGCCCCCTCTCATGACCACTTCCTGTGTGCCCCCTCAGAGCCAGGGGCCGGCTGTACCCCTTCATCCGCCAGAAGGTTTAGATGAGGACTGCTACGAGGAGGCTGAGCCCTTTGTTTCAGTCAATCACACCACAGGTATGCTCAACAAGTCATTAAATACATCAGTCTCACTCTCCCTCTCTCTCTCCCCTGTCTCTCTTTCTCTCTCTCTGTCAAGAGCCATTGCCAACAACTTGAGTTACTTTCACAATGGGATACATGTGACTTTGTGCTGTTTCTACAGTCAAATAATGTACTTGAAATATAGCTCAAATATAAACGAAATGTCATCCTCAAACCTTTGAACTTCCACAGTTGTATACTATGTATTTTACAAAAAAAGTAAAAACCCAGCATGTCTCTCTTTTTACAGTGGTATCAAAAAAATAAAATACAGAAATGCATCCCCTGTGTGTATGTGTGTGTGTGTCTGTTTGTGTGTGTGTGTTCATGCGTGTGTGTCCTCCAGACAAAGGTGACTCAGACAGCAGTCACTACGAGTCATACGGGGAGGAAGATGAGGAGGAGTTTGTGAAAGACCGGGCCCACTACATCCAATGGAGTGCCACCCAGCCCTGTCTGCGGCCCACTCCTGAGTCACGCATCTGTGGCTACCTGTGGAGGAAGAAATGGCTGGGCCAATGGACCAAACAGCTCTTTCTCGTCCGCAACAATCTGCTCTTGGTAAGCACATCCCTAAGGACAAAATACATGGTGCAATCACCTGCTGGGTGTCGACGAATGTGTTTCGAACATGTTTCATCCAGGTAGGCTGTAGCTGTTTTAAAGGCATTAACCTCTAAGTAGGCCATAAATTGTTTGTCTTATTTGCCTGTTGCATGTTACTTCCAGTTCTACAAATGTTAGACAAAGTCATACTGGCAAGAGCAGTGTGTGGGTTCTCCCTTTCTTTTAAGAAAACATGATTCCCATGCACCTGCAACAAGCATACTCAGATGTGATTTTCCTATTTTGAATAACAGTGCTACAAATGTGCCAAGGACCTCTACCCGCTGCTGGAGCTGAACCTGCGGGGCTGCCAAGTGGTGTACAAGTCCAAGCACAACAAGAAGATGCAGCACGAGCTTAAGGTGGTGGCTGGCTCCGACATGGTGGTGATGGGCTTCCAGAGCTGCCAGCAGGTGGAGGAATGGAGGAAGGTTTGGAGGTGTTTATCATTACAGAAAGACAACAAAATATTTTAAAAAGACAGAAATGTACTGTTTGATACAGAAATCAACTGAAGGGGAGCAAAGGGAGGGGTAAGAGGACATGCCTTTTTGGATGGGTAATGCCCATGATTGTCCAAACAGGCATGCCTAGCCCATCTGAAATAAATGGCGGTATTATCAGGTTATTATCAGACTGGGAGAATTTGACAGTTACGGCCGTATTTGGAACTCGGGAGATAAAGGGTATGGCTGTGTAGGCATTAAGGGGCGGATTCCTGGACACAGATTAAGCCTGGTCCTGGACAAAAAAGCAAGATCAATTAAGAATTTCCATCGAAAATTCTGCCCCTAAAGCTTTTGTGTGTGTGTTGTTTTAAATTCTTACTTGTTGTCTGGCTGGTCCCTAGATCATTGAGGAGGTGAGTAGCTCCTCCTACTATGAGCCAGAGTCCCAGAGTTCCTCCTCGTTACTCAAGTGTGACAGACTGGACTCTTGCAGGGTAAGTAATCTGCCACCACAAGAATTAAAGCTACTCCGGACCTTAGTTCACATTCAATTAACTTCCTCTCGACTTGACTGAATTAGGTGGCTCAGATTTTCTCTCAATGCAGCCCTTTCATGTGTTGTTTTCCTCACAGTCAAGCACAGTCATTCACACTTCAGACTCTGATGTAGAGAAACTGTCCACGCTGTCCTCTGCTCTCAGCAGTGGGGAAATTAAGGATAAAGGTAAGCACAGGCAATAATGCCGTCCCTCTCAGCCTATCCTCCCGTTTGTCAACATAAACAAATGCCTCTGGTCCGTACAGGACTGGAGCACCCTCTGTTTCAGAGGCTATATATAGCTCCATCTTAAGTTGCTCCGTAGGGACTGATTGCATCACTGAGAACTCTGTGGAGACAGTGTGGTATTGTTTGCCTCGTTTGGAAGTTACTAGAGGTCTACCTTTAAGTCATAACAGGCACGTTGTTGGTGGAACACTGGCTCATTGTGAATGGGAGATTCCTGGGGAATTGATTTGGCACCTTTGGCACAATTAGAGTCTGGTGGTGAGCCCAACAGGTTAGCAACCCCTCTGAACCCTGTTGGCCAACATAACCGGGAGGAGAGAGAGACACATTTGGTGGTTTTAGGCTGTGTCCAAAGTAGCATACGTTTGACCAGGCCCCATAGGGCTATACTGTATATATAGGGAACAGGGTACCATTTCAGATGCAGCCATATACCCTGCCCAGCTTGTTTGTAGCCCTAATTGTGTAATTAGCTAACTGGGAATAAAAAATGTGATGCTACCTCTTCATGGTGACTTCTTTTCAATGTCCATTGATCTGGGTGTGAACTTCATGACTAGAGAAAATATAATGGCTAACGATGTCCACAAACTGTAAGATACTGTCATCATCTTTGTGCAACAGAGACCAGGTACAAATTGCCCACATGTTTTCTTTCTATTGTCAATGTATTCTTTGTCCGGCCTCTGTCTGGTAGCCTGGTCTTAGATCTGTTTGTGCTGTCTTGCCAACTCCTGACCATAAGAGTTGGAAAGACAGTCATTACTAGGGCAGTGGCGGTCATGACATTTTGTCAGCCGGTGATTGTCAAGCAAATGCTCATATCGGTCTTATGTGGCAAAATTTGAAATTGTGTTTTTTACATTGGATAAAAGTAGAGACTCAGAGCTACAAAATGGTATATCATACACTGCATTTGAGGAACAATAGGAAAGTAATTTAGCTTTGAAAGTTGATAAACTTGTAAACTCACTTTTGAGAAAATGGCCTTTCAATCTTTTGGTACTACTATTGGAGAGCCCTTCTTTGTCTACACCCATTCAGCATCGTTCAAACCCTCTTAAGCTTTATCCCCACCCATCTCTTTAAGTGTTGATCCGAGAGTTCTGTACTAACTTGCTAGCTACTTCCAGACATCTAAGTAAGAGAGAACAGCTCACTGATCATTACTCGCCCTAGCAGAGCTGGTTAGGCTGTTATGTTATCCAGAGCGTTGGTGACTGCAACTGTGCTGTCAGATTGTCTGTTCGTAAATTCAGAGCGTTTCGCATTCAGAGTGCACACTGGACGCTCTGGCCAATGAGTAGGGTTGATCCAAACATTCTGACCACACAACAACAGTCTAACTGGCTAACATTGGCTAGTTTGCTAGCTACTTCCAGACAAATAGTTAGAGAACACCCCACTCTGACCATTTTACTTGCCCTAGCAGAGCTAGTTAGGCTGTTTTCATGTTATCCAGAACGTTGGTGACTGTAACTGTACTGCTGGCAACAATTTAATTACGCTTTTTTGCCTACGTTTATTGACACCGGCCATGTTCAACGGGTGTTGAATGTTCGTAAATTCATCAGTTATTCTGCACTCTGGCACACTAACACAAGAGTATTTTGTTAAGACATGTACAATGAACCATAATCTCAAAGCATTACGTTACTACCCTGCATGAATCTACAGGTAGCTAACCAACCAGGTTCAATATTAGCTGGCTAACATTAGGCTATAACTAGTGGCTCTGAGATACAAATTATAAGATCATACACGTAACGTTAGTTAGCGAGCCAGCCAGCTAACGTTAGCTAGCTAATAGTACACTTTAACTTGAAATGAAACAACTTTCTGTCAAAATTAGAAATGTGTAATATCTGAAAATGTAGCTAGCTAGACTATCTTACCCATATACATCATGGTTGGACGCGTCTCCTGTCGGATGCCATGGTTGCCCTTAGTTTGAAGATGTAATCCGGACATCTCCTTAGCTATCATACTCGAATTCCACTGATTTCAAAACTCGGTCCTCCAGAAAGTGGAGAGCATACACATAACGTTAGCTAGCGAGCCATCCAGCTAACGTTAGCTAGCTCATTTACATTTACGTCATTTAGCAGACGCTCTTATCCAGAGCGACTTACAAATTGGTGCATTCACCTTATAGCCAGTGGGATAACCACTTTACAATATGTATACTTTTTTTGATGGGGTAAGGGGGGGTAGAAGGATTACTTTATCCTATCCCAGTTATTCCTTAAAGAGGTGGGGTTTCAAGTGTCTCCGGAAGGTGGTGAGTGACTCCGCTGTCCTAGCGTCGTGAGGGAGCTTGTTCCACCATTGGGGTGCCAGAGCAGCAAACAGTTTTGACTGGGCTGAGCGGGAACTGTGCTTCCGCAGAGGTAGGGGGGCCAGCAGGCCAGATGTGGATGAACGCAATGTCCTCGTTTGGGTGTAGTGACTGATCAGAGCCTGAAGGTACGGAGGTGCCGTTCCCCTCACAGCTCCGTAGGCAAGCACCATGGTCTTGTAGCAGATGCGAGCCTCAACTGGAAGCCAGTGGAGTGTGCGGAGGAGCGGGGTGACGTGAGAGAACTTGGGAAGGTTGAACACCAGACGGGCTGCGGCATTCTGGATGAGTTGTAGGGGTTTAATGGCACAGGCAGGGAGCCCAGCCAACAGCGAGTTACAGTAATCCAGACGGGAGATGACAAGTGCCTGGATTAGGACCTGTGCCGCTTCCTGTGTAAGGCAGGGTCGTACTCTCCGAATGTTGTAGAGCATGAACCTACAGGATCAGGTCACCGCCTTGATGTTAGCGGAGAACGACAGTGTGTTGTCCAGGGTCACGCCAAGGCTCTTCGCACTCTGGGAGGAGGACACAACGGAGTTGTCAACCGTGATGGCGAGATCATGGAACGGGCAGTCCTTCCCCGGGAGGAAGAGCAGCTCCGTCTTGCCGAGGTTCAGCTGAGGTGGTGATCCGTCATCCACACTGATATGTCTGCCAGACATGCAGAGATGCGATTCGCCACCTGGTTATCAGAAGGGGGAAAGGAGAAGATTAGTTGTGTGTCGTCTGCGTAGCAATGATATGAGAGGCCATGTGAGGATATGACAGAGCCAAGTGACTTGGTGTATAGCGAGAATAGGAGAGGGCCTAGAACTGAGCCCTGGGGGACATCAGTGGTGAGAGCACGTGGTGCGGAGACAGATTCTCGCCACGCCGCTTGGTAGGAGCGACCGGTCAGGTAGGACGCAATCCAAGAGTGAGCCGCGCCGGAGATGCCCAACTCGGAGAGGGTGGAGAGCTAACAGTACACTTTAACTTGACATTAGGTTTATGCAGTTTTACCACGCGATACATTACAAAAAAAGCCGCGTTAGACAGGATTACCGAGATATACTGACCAGCTCAAATAGACAGAAGCGTGCTATGTGGCAGACCAATCCAAACTCATCTCTCGGCATGTCCAGCCCACTCATTATCTTAGCCAATCATGGCTAGCGGGAAGATTGCTGTCTTTTTCTCTGGCTAAACCAACTAGGCTTGTAATTTAACAATTGTATTTGTATTTACAGATGGCATATAAGTTTGTTAATAAAGCACATGAAAGTTCACATGTTCGAGAAGGTATTTCTGCCAAAAAAAAACATTTTGATAACATACGCCTAGTTTCCTGAAATGGGTCACAAATAACTGCCGGTCTCACGGTAATTGACCGTAATTAACATAAACACATTTAGCATCTACTGGCTGCCATGCATAACTTACAAGCCACTGATGCAGACCTTTGGAACATCTACATTTTAAAAAGTATAATAAATCCACGTAATATAGCCTACACCATCACAATAAATCCATTATTTATTTTAGACAGGTCTAAAGAAACATGATATGAAGAAAATGTAGTCTATTTCAGAAGAACATAATGGCATACTCTGAGTTGTCCTTATGTGTGGCCCTGATCCGGCTATGCCATATGGCTGTGGGCTACACTAGCTAAATTAGCAGACAAGATTTGCTTAGAATTCCATGGCATTATTTTATAGTATGAAGAATACAATTGAACATAGCTGAATAAAATAAAAATGATATTTTCTCCAAACGATTTGAGGGAGTGTGCACATGTTATGTGTTGATGGTTAACAAAGAAACAGGTATGCTTACTGCTTAATTTATTTATATAACTTTAGTTGTGATTCAAATGTTGGGCTATATGTTTAGATTTTTTCTACATTCTAAGGCTGCATGATGTGACTCTAATGATGATTTGAAAAAGGTTGCATGAAAGGCATGAGCTCTGCTTTGTTTTTTGCGCAGGCTGTACACACTTTATCAGTCTCTCCTTCACAATTTGACAAGCACTTGATAATACCTCCAATTTCCCGGCTGCATCCCCTTTGTGTGGCCGTAATGCCCCGTAAAAACATCCATGCCTTTTGCGGCAAGTGGTCGTTGTGCCCTTGGGCTGAATATAATTATTATTACAGGTGAAGACAGACATATCGGGGACGCAACTGCGCGAGTCCTTATCCAATTCTGAGGCGCATATTGAAGATATTGGAAGAACTGTCCACATTTATTTTTCGTCAGCCAACAAGAAGAGTAGGCCTAACGAACAGCAAAAGCACAAGCCTATGTCACTCTACTATCACCCATAGTAGAATAGTTGATCTATTCTATTCTGTGCGACAAATAAATATTCCAAACATATTCTGGGACAGTTGTGGGATGTGATAGATCCCAAATTAATACAACCCCTAGCATCAAAAAACCTGTTTTAAGCAATGAGCCTGGCGCAACAGATGAGAATGTTTAGCTTAAAATGTTGATAAACTATTAGGTTATTTCTTCACATTATAAGCTCAGCAATGCGCACACGGCAGTAGGCTATAAGCGCGAATGTTCCATTAGCAGGAAAACACCATTCTCAAAAGTGACCACAAATGCGATTATGCATGTAATGCTTTTAATGTAAAGGTGTATTTTTATGGTGAACATTTTCTACCCCAAACTTGAAACTCACGAGCTGCGTATGTATGTATGCCAGTAAGGCTCTACACCCGTTGTCATGCCCTGACTCAGGGGACGTTTATTTGTTGAGTCAGGGGTGTGTATGTTCCGTGTAAGGTATGTTGTTTGTATGCTACCTTGGACTTCACGTTTCGTTTGTTGTTTTGTCGTGTATTTAGCCGTAAAAAAATATGAATGCATATCACGCTGCGCCTTGGTCCTTCTTGTTCGTAAACGATCGTGACAGAAGATCCCACCAAATGAGGACCAAGCAGCGTGTCCAGGAGCAGACAGCCTGGACCTGGGAGGAGATTCTGGACGGGAAGGGATCCTGGACTTGGGAGGAGATTCAGGCCGGAATGGATCGCCGTCCTTGGGAGGAGACAGTGGAGGCGCGCTATAGAGAGGAGCAGCGGCAACGCAGAAGGTGCCGGCCGAGGAGGAAGCCCGAAAGACAGCCCCAATAAATAAAAAATTGGGGGCTAAAAGGTTGGTTGGCGGAGCCTAGTGTTAGAGCAGAGCCAACTCCCCGTACTCATGCAAGGAAGCGTGTGACTGGGCAGGCTCCGTGTTATGCGGAGCTACGTACTATACGTCCTGTGCGTCCTGTGCTGGCACCACGCACGTGTCGTGCGAAGATGGGCATTCAGCCAGGACGGGGTGTGCCGGCTCAACGCTCGTGGTCTCCAGTACGCCTCCTCGGTCCCGTATATCCTGCGCCGGTGCTACGTACTGTATCGCCAGTACGCGTGCACAGCCCCATACGTCCTGTGCTAATGCCTCACACATATTGTGTGGAAGTAGGCATCCAGCCAGGACGGGTTGTGTCAGCTCTCCGCTCCAGACCTCCAGTCCGCCTCCATAGTCCGGTACGGCCCGTTCCTGCTCCCCGCACCAAGCCAGTGGTGCGTGTTCCCAGTCCGGCCCGGCCCGTTCCTGCTCCCCGCACCAAGCCAGTGGTGCGTGTTCCCAGTCCTGCCCGGCCTGTTCCTTTCCCTCGCACCAAGCCAGTGGTGCGCGTCTCCAGCCCGGTCCGGCCTGTTCCTGTCCCTCGCACCAAGCCAGTGGTGCGCGTCGCCAGCCCGGTCCGGCCTGTTCCTGCCCCTCGCACCAAGCCAGTGGTGCGCGTCGCCAGCCCGGCCCGGCCTGTTCCTGCCCCTCGCACCAAGCCAGTGGTGCGTGTCGCCAGCCCGGTCCGGCCTGTTCCTGTCCCTCGCACCAAGTCAGTGGTGCGCGTCGCCAGCCCGGTTCGGCCTGTTCCTGTCCCTCGCACCAAGTCAGTGGTGCGCGTCGCCAGCCCGGTCCGGCCTGTTCCTGCTCCTCGCACCAAGCCAGTGGTGTGTGTGTCCAGTCCGGCACGGCCCGTGCCTGTCCCACCGGTGCCTGGTCCGGCACCGGTCAGCTGCTCCACTCCGGAGCCAGAGCAGTCCGCTCCACCGGTGCCTGATCCAGCTCCGGTCAGCGGACTGCTCTGGCTCCGGAGTGGAGCAGCTGACCGGTGCCGGACCAGGCACCGGTGGGACAGGCACGGGCCGGACTGGGAGCGGAGCCTGTGCAGTTCGATCCACCATCGTCGGGTCCAGCTCCAGTCAGCGGTTCCAGTCCAGACCCAGACGTCAGCCCCTCTCCAGGTTCGGGGTCTCCCACACCAGGGTCCAGACAGGGCTTGGTACTTCGTGGGAGGAAGGAGAGGGGAAGCAGCGCGCCGAGGTCCAGACCAAACCAGGGGCGCAACAGGGAGGTGGAGAGAAAGTGGTGGTCACGCCCGGAGCCGGATCCGGAATGCCCACCCGGCCCCTACCCTGTTATGTTTATGTGGCGCGGTCGGAGTCCGCACCTTTGGGGGGGGGTACTGTCACGCCCTGACTCAGGGGACGTTTATTTGTTGAGTCAGGGTGTGTATGTTCTGTGTAAGGTATGTTGTTTGTATGCTACCTTGGACTTCACGTTTCGTTTGTTGTTTTGTCGTGTGTTTAGCCGTAAATAAATATAAATGCATATCACGCTGCGCCTTGGTCCTTCTCGTTCGTAAACGATCGTGACACCCGTTGTAAAGCGGATTAGTGTGTTTCATTGTAATAAGTTATCTGGCCACTTTAGTTGTGATACAAACCTTATCAAAACATATAGGCCTATGTGCTAGGCTACATGAGGTGTGTGACTATGATTTGAAAAACTCGCAAAAAAAAGCATGTGCTGTTTGCCTTAAGCTGGGCGTCATTCACAAGTTATAATATATCATTCACAAATGATAGGCTAATATTGTCACCCATCACAATATTTTTGATTTAATCTTGTCTTTACATATACTAAATAATATATGTGTGAAATTTTGTTTGATTTAGAACGGACCATTATCATGCACCTGTCTCGAAACGGGCAGCAGAAAAAAATAAATGTCATCTATGCAGTTAAATAGCGAATGGAGGACGCTTTTCCCATGGTTCATTTTCATGCCAGCCACGTAGGCTATACTCCTGTTTTAAACAGAAGCAATGTGCTTAATATTAGGAAAGTTGAGAAATAAATATAGTAGGCCTAGCCTATAGAAAGCTGATGGGATCCTTCTCTTTTTAATAGAGGCCATCACTCTGTTTTCTCACGCAATTGCACAGCCTATAGAAATGTTGCGCAACATGAGCTCATGGGCTCTCATGAAGTGTTTGATTTTCGATTACATTCGTATTGATATCAGAGTGATTAGAGGGACAATAGAGTGCGGAGTACCAGGCAGTTAGTAAGTTTGGTAGGCTACTAATGACCATCAGCAGCATCAGAGCTTGGAGAAGCCTAATTACCCTGACTAAACAGTCACGTGGAATTTGACTGCCATCATGACTCGTGACCGCCGGTATGGCGGTAATACGGTCACCGTAACAGCCCTAGTCATGACCATAGTAGTTAGTGCAAGACCAGGCTATCTCATCTATCTCAAGGCTCTCATGCCCTTTGACCCCGTTTCCTGTTTGGGCTGCAGGGTTTCTAAACGTGCTGATGAACTGCCAGTGGCAGAGCCTGTGGTGTCAGGTGGAGGGCGGGGTGCTGAAGATGTTCCGAGACAAGGGCTGTGAGGAGAGCCCCCAGTACACGGTGCCACTGAGAGGCTGCCAGGTTCGACCGGACTCCGACACGCCTCAGGCCTACCGCATCACTGTGGTCCAACACGGAGACCAGGTGGCAGTACTGGAGGTAAGAGCTTCGGGGTGAAGTTCCCCCTAGGTGCATATCTAGGATCAGCTTCCCCTCCCCCAATCGTAACCTTACAATTATTGGGGGAAATCCAAAACTGACCCAAGATCAGTATCCAGGGGAAACTTCAACCTACTCCCTGGTAAAAATATGAGGAACATGGTGGATATTCAGCTGGGGCTTTTGGTGTTGTAAAGGGGGTCAGGGATAGTTCATGGATCACTATGAGTTTAGTCACTTAACGTCAGTGTGGTTCAATTAGATCATGGTGGAAAGTCATTCAACACTCTTACATTTAAAAAAAAGAGAAACTTGCTATATATACGCGGTCACTACCAAAAGCGACCCAATTATTTCCTACAGGTTCATTTTAAATATAAAATAAGTCAAAACCCAAAAAAGGAGCTGTGCAGGATAAAATAGCACCAAATTATTCCTGGAACAGTGCATGGAGTGTTGTTGAAGCTCTCCTTCTTCTTTCTCTGTCTACCTCGTTCTCTTTATCTCTTTCTCACACAACCACTCTCTTGCTCTGTTCATCCATGTCTTTGTTCCAGGCCGGCTGTGCAGATGAGAAAGAGCAGTGGGTGCAGCTCCTGCAGGACGGGAGTGTAAGTCAGGGTCAGACTGACTCTCTGTACCACCATGACATCACCTCAAAATCTGCTGGCGACCTGAGGTAATAAATGTTTATGGTGATCACTTGATCCTTTACTATGTGTCTGATTTAGAGGTCTTCTCAGGTTCAAAAAGTTGGCCCGGACCCGATATTTCCTTTTTAAGGGGGACCCAGACACGAATGGACCCGAGAACAATCAGACCTGAACACGGATGGACCCAACAACAACCAGACCTAGACCTGTAGGCCCTTACCAGAACGGATCCGATATTTCTTTTTTAGACCCGAGTGACAAAAAAAATGTTATCGACCAAGTTGCTCTTCTGGTTAACGAATAGGTCTTTATATGTTGGCTAGGCCTTCTATAAGTCAATAAATTCACCGTAGAAGCGTAAAATAAATATGCTGCATACTATTCTGAGTCGTTGTCGGGTCCATTCAGGTCCACTCGGGTCTATCAGCCATAGTTGCATAGACCCGAGACCGGATGACAATCAAACAGGATCCGACCGGACCCGAGGGAAAAGTTCGAATTTTGGACCCGGGTCAGGTCTCTGGTATTTCGGGTTCAGTCGGACCCGTGAAGACCTTTAGTGTGATTATCTACTATGAAAATCTACAGAACAGGGTCAATATCTACAAAGTGTCTCTGAGTAGGATTGCTGATCTAAAATCAGATTTGATAGATTATATAGACAAATCCTAGATCAGTACTCCTACTCTAAGACACGTTGTGAATACAGGCCCTGAACTATGTTTTAAAATGCATACGGTCACTTGGTTAACATTTTTTTCTTACCATCAGTGGTTTAAAGGAACTAAGGTTCCCGACCTCAAACATGTACATCGACGACCCCTTTCACCAGCTCTATGGAAGTGGCAACTCGCAACCCATCTACTCCAACACAGCCATACTGGAGCACATGGTACGCCCATTCTGGGGGGGCAAACAGGAGCTGTAAATGAGTTGTATAGCGAGATTTTAGAAGGATGTTCCGACTTCACTCCTTTGCTACTTTTTTCTTGGGTTCTGTAAGACTAAGGCTGGGATTCTAACCAATGCAGATTCATGGACTTCTAAAGGCGACTCATGTTTGAGCTGACATCCATGTCGTGTGCGGCGAATACAATCACCAGGAATGTCCGTAAAATTGCCTTTAAAAGTCTATCACAGTGCGCAGGTAGTTAATCTGAGTTGGTTTGAATCCCTGCCTAATACACCGTACAGCATTGTGTGTCCAGGGTTTCGAGAGACTTTGACTTATTGTACCGTCAGGCTTGAATAAGGACATGGTCAGGTGATAGTCAGAAGCGTACATTTCTTTTTTTAATAAACTGTAAAAAAAAAAAAAAAAAACTGTAAACAGAAAACAGTACAAAGAAGTCAGTGTGATATTTCAATAGATTTCCTTTGTTTTGCTCTCATCAGTTCCAGAATTCCCAAAAAGTTGCCAGGGGAGAGTCGGTGTTATCTAAGGATTCAGTCAACTACAGCAACACTGAAATCTTTAACAACCACAGTGAGTTGGATTCGACTTTAAAGTAAAACAATTCTACTACATCTAGCTTGAATTAGAAAAATTTCTACATAATTGTATGTTATTATAGATTCTCTGCACAGCATTTACCACCATCATCCAATAGCTTTGTTGCGTTGCAGTTGCATGCTGTTGCATCAATGTAAAACACTACACAGACACAAAGGCATAGTGCTTTATAGTGGTGGGAACCCTGTTACTCTGGTCTCTACCCCACTGTTTTTGAGGAGTTTAGATACAGTATTAAACTTTGGGACTACTTCATGTAATGCCCCCAAGCTTTGGGTTATTTAAGAGCTGAGGGCTGAAGATAGAGTCTGATCCCAGATCTGTTTGTGCTATCATGCCAAACATGAAAATGAGTGATAAGGTAGCACAAACAGATCTGGGACCAGGCTACTGAAAATATGGAACACAGTTGAAAAGAGTGTGCAGGCCAGGAGGGCATGTAAGGCCACGGTTCCTCCAGCTCTTACTCACTATTAAGCAGTGAGCTATGATTCTTTCTCGTAGTTGTGGAGGGAAATACGCCTATGTGCTCTGAATTTGGAGAGCATTGGTTATCTGTCGTTTCTGGTGGTTTGGTCATGGCAGTGGGATCTAGCCTTTTTTCAGAATGTCAGTATAAGGGCCTCTTAATAACACAAGATATCATATTTTCCTGTCAACAAAACTAATTTGAGTCTTTGGAACAGAGTTGAGTTCCATCTTTCAATTTCAAATTGATGCTATTGCTATTACAATATTACTTATTTTATTAAATGTTAGTGTTTATTTGTTTTTTACAAGTATTTAATGTAGGTATTTACTGCAGATTTGTGACAGTGACTGCTCTTTAACAGGTAGTCAATTGTGTGAGGTGGAGCTGGGGGTTCAGAAACTGGACTTGACCGGGAAGAGGTGGTTGCAGCTGAGAGCCGGATCAGAGATGAACCTCATCACTGCAGGGAAGACAACCAAACGCACCTGCTTCAGACGGTCTCTGGCTTTCTGTACAGAACGGGCACAGGTAAGGCCATTGTACGCTGCCACCCACAACCATTTTATGCCATCCATAGAATTCTCATCCCTGAAAATATCCAGGGCACATATACATAAAGTGGCTCAGAGTAGAAGTGCTGATCTATGATCCGGTCCCCCATGTCCATATAATCATATTCATGATGCTCTAAAATGCTAAACTGATCTTAGATCAGCACTCCTTCTCTGAGAAGTTTTATAAATATGGGTTCAGATAGCCTACAGTGAAGTTTTGCGGCACAATGCTGTCACTTGCTGTTTGGAATGCTAGTGTGTTATGCTAGTGTGTTGTACTGAAACTACAAATTGATTCATAGTGTGACATGGGTAGGCCAAACAGAATTTGTCAAATTCCTAAGGTGACTCATTAATAAATCAAGGAAAAAACATCAAAAAGGAAATGTTTAATCTTCTCTCCAGTTTAAGGTTGGACACATTTTCTTCCTTTATTCCTTTCTTGTCTAACAAAAAATGTATGTGTAACTTGCCTTGATTCCTGTCGTTAGTACAGATGCCTGTGTGTTGAGAAGCAATTAGCCTACAGTACACATACATAGTAGTCCTTCCCAGTCTTTAGATACAATGACCAGAGGAGCCAGTTCAAAGATGAGGCCCTTGATATCATTAGCCAAAAATAACCTCTTCATGTAGAACTTGAAAGGGTTCTTGGGCCGACCAAAGTTGCTTGACACATTGTAAACTCTCCTTACCAGTACGAGTTTGTGTTTTATCTCCTTTTGGCTGGGTCACTGTGACATTGTGGTGAAGTTGGAGCTCCTGACAGCATGGGTCTTCTCTAAGGTCTGTACTCATTTAATAGGCCTTGTCTCAACAGGGTGGGTTCTTCACTCCGCTATTGCGACGGACCGCCTCCGCTAAAAACTCATTGAAAAGAGCCCCTTCCGCCCTATTTATTGAGCATGGCAAGGTGTTTCAGAGAAAGAAGGTAAGCTTTATCCTAAATATGGTCTGATAATCTGATAAGAGCAATCTATTCTGAACATCACTCTGCTCCATTGAGACAACCATATCAAGACAATTTAATGGAGGAATGTAAGTCAAATTGCTAAATATAATTGTTAAATTTAATGTACCATGTGTTCTCTTTGTTTGTATTTTGTAGGATTGGGAGACAAAGGCCTTTACTTGATACTGGTCCTTCTGGTAACCATTACCTTGTACTGTACACATTCCCTGACTTATATTAGTATATGAAGAGTTTCATTCCCAAACGTTATCCTGTAAATCCATTTTCAGAAATGTTGGTAAATGAGCTTTTATTGTTTAAAGAAATTATGTAAGCGATTGGTTTGTTTTTTCACTATCTAATCATGGCATGGTTGTTCATTGACAGAAATGTATTTGTTTAAAATCTATCACTTGATGGTTTCATTTCAGAGAGACAAATAATCATGTTTTTTTGCTAAATGCTACTGTATATATCTTCCTCACTCTCAGAGAAATAAGTATTAATGCTAGGTTTACACAGTGAAATTTAACAAATAACTACATTTTTTATAAAGAACGGTACAAATTATACATTTGTGACATCAATATGATTATTTTGTTTACAAATAATATTCATTACAGTAATATGAGATCTGTGTGTAAATCATTTACATTTTACATTTGAGTCATTTAGCAGATGTTCTTATCCAGTGCATTGATCTTAAGATAGCTAGGTGAGACAACCACATATCACAGAGAAATATACAGGACACGAACATTCCATTCCAGCTAAAGGATGGATATATAGCATCTTTAAAAAAAATACAAATAATTCATACACATCTAAAATCTATGAATAAAAAATCTGAGAACAGTAATATTTTACACACACATGACGGTACCCATAAGCAATAATTTCTGATGAAAAAACACAAATGTGAAAAATGTGTGGATAGAGCGTTTTGGAAATAAACTCTTCATATATTGCACTGAACATATTATTACTGTGCATGTGGATCATGCACCAAGTTTTGTCTTTTATTTTGTTTTTGGGGAGTACTTTTTAATTGAATACATCACTTGTTTGGGGTCTTTCCCTGTTTTCCTCTTTTCTACCAAACATTTTTGTCATCAGAAATGTTATCTGTCCTGATGATAATACAGTAACATTATATCTGCCGAATCCCAAATGGCACCATACTCCCTATTTTGTGCACTACTTTTAAACCAAGGCCCTTAGAGGTCTAGTAAAAAGTGCTGCACTTTACAGTTGAAGTCGAAAGTTTACATACACTTAGGTTGGACACATTAAAACTCGTTTTTCAACCACTCCACAAATTCCTTGTTAACAAACTATAGTTTTGTCATGTCAGTTAGGACATCTACTTTGTGCATGACACAAGTAGTTTTTCCAACAATTGTTTACAGACAAATTATTTCACTTATAATTCACTGTATCACAATTCTAGTAGGTCAGAAGTTTACATACACTAAGTTCAGAGTGCCTTTAAAAAGCTTGGAAAATTCCAGAAAATGATGTCATGGCTTCAGAAGCTTCTGATAGGCTAATTGACATAATTAGAGTCAATTGGAGGTGTACCTGTGGCTGCATTTCAAGGCCTACTTTCAAACTCAGTGCCTCTTTGCTTGACATCATGGCAAAATCAAAAGAAATCAGCCAAGACCTCAGAAAAAAAATTGTAGACCTCCACAACTCTAGTTAATCATTGGGAGCAATTTCCAAATGCCTGAAGGTACCACGTTCATCGGTACAAACAATAGTACACAAGTATAAACACCATGGGACCACGCAGCCATCATACCGCTCAGGAAGGAGACGCGTTCTGTCTCCTAGAGATGAACGTACTTTGGTGCGAAAAGTGCAAATCAATCCCAAACAGCAAAGGACCTTGTGAAGATGCTGGAGGAAACAGGTACAAAAGTATCTATATCCACAGTAAAACGAGTCCTATATCGAGATAACCTGAAAGGCCGCTCAGCAAGGAAGAAGCCACTGCTCCAAAACCGCCATAAAAAAGCTTTTATTTCTTTCATCACATCCCCAGTGGGTCAGAAGTTTACGTACACTCAATTAGTATTTGGTAGCATTGCCTTTAATTTGTTTAACTTGGGTCAAACGTTTCGGGTAGCCTTCCACAAGCTTCCCACAATAAGTTGGGAGAATTTTGGCCCATTCCTCCTGACAGAGCTGTTCTAACTGAGTCAGGTTTGTAGGCCTCCTTGCTCACACACTCTTTTTCAGTTCTGCCCACATATTTTCTATAGGATTGAGGTCAGGGCTTTGTGATGGCCACTCCAATACCTTGACTTTGCTGTCCTTAAGCCATTTTGCCACAACTTTGGAAGTATGCTTGTGGTCATTGTCCATTGGAAAGACTCATTTGTGACCAAGCTTTAACTGCCTGACTGATATCTTGAGATGTTGCTTCAATATATCCACAAAATTTTCCTTCCTCAAGATGCTATCTATTTTGTGAAGTGCACCAGTCCCTCCTGCAGCAAAGCACCCCCACAGCATGATGCTGCCACCCCCGTGCTTCACGGTTGGGATGGTGTTCTTTGGCTTGCAAGCAACCCCCTTTTTCCTCCAAACATAACAATGGTCATTATAGCCAAACAGTTCTATTTTTGTTTCATCAGACCAGAGGACATTTCTCCAAAAAGTACGATCTTTGTCCCCATGTGCAGTTGCAAACCATAGTCTGGCTTTTTTATGGCGGTTTTGGAGCAGTGGCTTCTTCCTTGCTGAGTGGCCTTTCAGGTTATGTCGATATAGGACTCGTTTTACTGTGAATATAGATACTTTTGTACCTGTTTCCTCCAGCATCTTCACAAGGTCCTTTGCTGTTGTTCTGGGATTGATTTGCACTTTTCGCACCAAAGTACATTAATCTGTAGGAGACAGAACTCGTCTCCTTCCTGAGGTGTATGACGGCTGCGTGGTCCCATGGTGTTTATACTTGTGTACTATTGTTTGTACAGATGAATATGGTACCTTCAGGCGTTTGGAAATTGCTCCTAAGGATGAACCAGACTTGTGGAGGTCTACAATTGTTTTTCTGAGGTCTTGGCTGATTTCTTTTGATTTTCCCATGATGGCAAGCAAAGAGGCACTGAGCTTGAAGGTAGGCCTTGAAAAACATCCACAGGTACACCTCCAATTTACTCAAAGGATGTCAATTAGCCTATCAGAAGCTTCTAAAGCCATGACATAATTTTCTCGAATTTTCCAAGCTGTTTAAAGGCACAGTCAAGTTAGTGTATGTAAACTTCTGACCCACTGGAATTGTGATACAGTGAATTATAAGTGAAATAATCTGTCTGTAAACAATTGTTGGAAATATTACTTGTGTCATGCACAAAGTAGATGTCCTAACCGGCTTGCCAAAACTATAGTTTGTTAACAATTTGTGGAGTGGTTGAAAAACGACTTTTAATGACTCCAACCTAAGTGTATGTAAACTTCTGACCCACTGGGAATGTGATGAAAGAAATAAAAGCTGAAATAAATCATTCTCTCTACTATTATTCTGAAATTTCACATTCTTAAAATAAAGTGGTGATCCTAACTGACCTAAGACAGGGAATTATTACTACGATTAAATGTCAGGAATTGAGAAAAACTGAGTTTAAATGTATTTGGCTAAGGTGTATGTCAACTTCCGACTTCAACTGTATATAGGAATAGGGTGCCATTTGGGACGGGCCCTAAGATAAGGCTTGTTTATCCATTTAAGAGATGAAGTGTTTTTATGAAGACATTCTGCTGTTTTACATTTCTGAAAAATTGTGCTATATAAGAGAGAAGTTCTGTATTAAATGTTTGGTTGCCTACAATTTGCTGTAAACACTAATGAAAACATCTATATGTGTTCGATAAAGTATTGCTGGGGTAATGTTTTAATTTTGGCCGAATTTTGGATAGATGTACATTATGGAAGTATAGTCGGTTATTTATCTCAAAGCGTTGACAGATGGTCAAACACACAATAATGCTTTGAATCTCATTAGCAGTTCACTGTCAGATGAGATTGTGTATAAACCATATGTCAACACTGATAATGTACAGTGTTGACATATGGTTTATACACAATCTCATCTGCTTAACAATGTGTAAAATAAAGTGTGGATTGTCTGGAAAGTCTGGAAATAATTTTCTGAGGCTGTACGGAGTCAAAGCCGATTCAAAAGTCAAAAGGGCGCGAGATGAAACATCATTGTGCGAGTAAAACACGAGTTGAGAGAGAAGGAATGTGGTCGAGTGAGCAGATGACAGGTCCCACGAGGGCAGGTCAGCATGGTGAGCGCAAATTAAACTTGAGAGCTTGTCAGTGTGACTTTGAGCAAGCAGAACTGCATTTCCTCAAGCAGTAAATTAATTTGAGAGCAGAGATTTTTGTTCATCTGAAGATATACTTACTACATGTCAAAACAAACATTTCTGCACTCACAAATACGCTGTGTCCCCACACAGATATCTCCTCTCCCTCTTCAAGTAGGTTACCTTGGCTCTCCTCTATGCACAGCATTCTGGGGACTTCCTGCAGGTAACCATGACATCCACCAATCAACCACCATGCTTGAAATTATGAAGGGTGGTACTCAGTGATGTGTTGTGTTGGATTTGCCCCAAACATAACGCTTATTCAGGAAATGTGTCTACAACATTAATATGTTCTCCCTAGAATTGTTAGCTGGGTATCCATAGTTGCCTCTTTTGATAAAGCCACAGCAGTCTTAAAATTAAAGATGTTAAAACATTTAAACTCCAATTGAACTGCTGACATTGTCGTGACGTGACTTTAATGTATGACTGTTATTTATCGAATCACCTATCTATGTTTAATTGTCACTCGATTAAATTAATCATGTAACCATTAACTCATTAGGAATTTGGGGCACCACGGAAGAAGTTGTTTAACGAGTTACCATCTCCCGAATTAAACTCTTAGAAGATATATATGTTATATATCGATAAGTCACTTATTAAATAATTACCTCTTATCAGTCTCATTCTGAACATTGCATCATCCTTGAACCTGCAAGAACCCTAACCTTATTGATGAATCAGCAATACACAAATTTGCTTCATTATTTATTTACTAACTAACTAAATAATAACACAATACCAACAAACACACACAGGTTATTGATTACTAACATAATACAATGAAAACAGGTCCCTTGGAGTGGCCTCCTGTAGCTCAGTTGATAGAGCATGGCGCTTGCAACGCCAGGGTTGTGGGTTCGTTTCCCACAGGGGGCCAGTATGAAAAATTTATGCACTCACTAAGTCGCTCTGGATAAGAGCGTCTGCTGAATGACGTAAATGTAAATGTAGTGGACTGGACTAACAATAGAATGAACGCTTGGGTAGTGGAGGGGTCAGAATGGAAGGGAGAGAGAGATTGAAACTATTGTGGTTACTTTGGAGAATATGCTCACAGTAATCATAATACTTATGCACCCTAATAACGCTCATTCAGATTAGAAATGGAAATGTATTTACGTGTTGCTGTCCTCGATAGTTGAGTTGACGATGTAGGACTCTGGTTTGCCCACCAGAGATCTCAATGTCCTTGGTAGAGTTTCTGGTCGTAGTGGTGGTTAGAATGGATACTTCAGATGTACCAGCGGTTGTCGGAGAGGGATTGTCCTCTCCTCTCGTGTCTTTAGTGAAAGTTCTCTAGACGACTATACATGCCAGCTGCAGACTGATATGATAAGGTCTAGTGCATTGTCTTCTTCTTCACCTCGTGTAGAGGTTGAGAGTTTCAGAGTTTCTCCATTTCAAACGTGTGGACTAACGTCTCACGTTTTCTGGTCTTTCTAGTCTAACCATTTTGAAACGTGTAGCTTCAGCTTCACGCTTCTTGGTCTTGTACAGTGTCAACCATTTTAAGCCGTGGGGCTTACTGGTCTGGTAGAAATTCAACCATTTGCAACGTTTGGCTCACGCTTCACGTCTGCTGATCTGTAGAGTTTCAACCATTTTAAGCTGTTGGGCTTGCTGGTCTTCCTTTGGTAATGAAGATATAGTTTTAAACCATTTGCAACGTTTAGCTCACACTTCACGTCTGCTAGTCTAAAGGTTGATTTGTTTTTCAAGGCTTTTTATCCACTCGGGGTAAAAGGGGCGTTCCATCATGTTTACACGATCTCTGATGTCACTCGGGGCGTGGCTATTCACTGTGCATAGTTTATATGAAAAACTATTATCTCATTAGAAGACTAAAATCACATTCCTATCTTCACCAAAATACTCTCATACTTAATCATATATTTTATACAACATTTAGATGTAAACTTGATACAGTGAGGGAAAAAAGTATTTGATCCCCTGCTGATTTTGTACGTTTGCCCACTGATAAAGACATGATCAGTCTATAATTTTAATGGTATGTTTATTTGAACAGTGAGAGACAGAATAACAACAAAAAAATTCAGAAAAATGCATGTCAAAAATGTTATAAATTGATTTGCATTTTTTAATGAGGGAAACAAGTATTTGACCCCTCTGCAAAACATGACTTAGTACTTGGTGGCAAAATCCTTGTTGGCAATCACAGAGGTCAGACGTTTCTTGTAGTTGGCCACCAGGTTTGCACACATCTCAGGAGGGATTTTGTCCCACTCCTCTTTGCAGATCTTCTCCAAGTCATTAAGGTTTCGAGGCTGATGTTTGGCAACTCAAACCTTCAGCTCCCTCCACAGATTTTCTATGGGATTAAGGTCTGGAGACTGGCTAGGCCACTGCAGGATCTTAATGTGCTTCTTCTTGAGCCACTCCTTTGTTGCCTTGGCCGTGTGTTTTGTGTCATTGTCATGCTGGAATACCCATCCACGACCCATTTTCAATGCCCTGGCTGAGGGAAGGAGGTTCTCACCCAAGATTTGCGGTACATGGCCCCGTCCATCGTCCCTTTGATGCGGTGAAGTTGTCCTGTCCCCTTAGCAGAAAAACACCCCCAAAGCATAATGTTTCCACCTCCATGTTTGACGGTGGGGATGGTATTCTTGGGGTCATAGGCAGCATTTCTCCTCCTCCAAACACGGCGAGTTGAGTTGATGTCAAAAGAGCTCGATTTTGGTCTCATCTGACCACAACACTTTCACCCAGTTCTCCTCTGAATCATTCAGATGTTCATTGGCAAACTTCAGAGGGGCCTGTATATGTGCTTTCTTGAGCAGGGGGACCTTGCGGGCGCTGCAGGATTTCAGTCCTTCACGGCGTAGTGTGTTACCAATTGTTTTCTTGGTGACTATGGTCCCAGCTGCCGTGTAGTTCTGGGCTGATTCCTCACCGTTCTCATGATCATTGCAACTCCACGAGGTGAGATCTTGCATGGAGCCCCAGGTCGAGGGAGATTGACAGGTCATTTTTGTTTCTTCCATTTGCGAATAATCGCACCAACTGTTGTCACCTTCTCACCAAGCTGTTTGGCGATGGTCTTGTAGCCCATTCCAGCCTTGTGTAGGTCTACAATCTTGTCCCTGACATCCTTGGAGAGCTCTTTGGTCTTGGCCATGGTGGAGAGTTTGGAATCTGATTGATTGATTGCTTCAGTGGACAGAAGAGTGTGCTCCTAATCTCAGCTTGTTACCTGTATAAAAGACACCTGGGAGCCAGAAATCTTTCTGATTGAGAGGGGATCAAATACTTATTTCCCTCATTAAAATGCAAATCAATTTATAACATTTTTGACATGCATTTTTCTGGATTTTTTTGTTGTTACTCTGTCACTCACTGTTCAAATAAACCTATCATTAAAATTATAGACTGATCATTTCTTTGTCAGTGGGCAAACGTTCAAAATCAGCAGGGGATCAAATACTTTTCCCCCCTCACTGTAGATAGAATATGTACACTTTCTGAGTTACAGTTATGACTTGATACCATCCTTAATGACATCACAAAATAATAAACACTATAACATTATTATTCTTTAGATCCCCACTGACCATTTCCCACATTCTTTTAAGTAGTTTTGTTTCATTATCCACTTTTGGATGTTGGAGTCTTGGCGGGAAGACTTCCTTTGTCTCACAGGGAAATTCTTTCTTCCCATACTAGAGACCAAAAGGAGTACTTTTCTGCAAACTATTTATGACCGGCTGTTAAGTCATAAAACTGGTCCCCAGGAAAGGGGGTGTTCAAACCTTTGCCTAGCAGGAATGTTTGATCCTCAACCCATGAGGGCAAGTCATGACAACATCTTATTTTCCTCTCTCTCTCACTCCAGTTGTTTTCAGAAAACAGGTCTGTGTGTGTAGAGAGAACACATTTGACCAGGTGGAGTCAGGCTTTTACTTCATCGTCCTGGACCACTACACCACTGAGGCAGAGGATGCCAAGGTTAGAGCAGTGAGAAGCCTCCCGAGTGGCGCAGCGGTCTAAGGCACTGCATCGCGGTGCTTGAGGCGTCACGTCGCAGCCGGCCACGACTGAGAGACCAATGAGGCGGCGCACAATTGGCCCAGCGTCATCCGGGTTAGGAGAGGGTTTGGCCGGCCGGGATGTCTTTGTCCCATCGCGCTCTAGCGACTCCTGTGGCGGGCCGTGCGCATGCACGCTGACACGGTCGCCAGTTGTACAATGTTTCCTCTGACACGTTGGCCTCCGGGTTAAGTGAGCGGTGTGGCTTGGCAGGGTTGTGTTCGGAGGATGCATGGCTCTCAACCTTTGCCTCTCCCGAGTCCGTACGGGAGTTGCAGTGATGGGACAAGACTGTAACTACTGCTATGATGAGTTTCTCTGGTATCAAGGAATTCAGGATGCAAGAATATACTCGAACAATTAGATGGAGAGTTGTACAATGTATTTAATAATATGGTACCAGATTCATTTTTACATTTACGTCATTTAGCAGACACTCTTATCTAGAGCGACTTACAGTTAGTGAATACATATTTTTTTATACTGGCCCCCCGTGGGAATTGAACCCACAACCCTGGTGTTGCAAACGCCATGCTCTATCAACTGAGCTACATCCCTGCCGGCCATTCCCTCCCCTACCCTGGACGACGCTGGGCCAATTGTGCGCCGCCCATGAGTCTCCCGGTCGCGGCCGGCTGCGACAGAGCCTGGATTCGAACCAGGATCTCTAGTGGCACAGTTAGCACTGCGATGCAGTGCCTTAGACCACTGCGCCACTCAGGAGCTGCACGTGAGTTGCCTCTTGCTATTTGAATGACAGACACAGAGATCTCTCAGTTTATATACTACATTGTAAACCAATTCTAGCCAACAGTTGCCAACCATTATTGGGTGTCACTCCCAACCACAATAGTATCATCTTGGACCCCAGTTAGGACATTCCATCACATACTCATTCTAAGATTAACACCAGTGGCCCCCCAGTCTTCCTGGCACGCAGACTTTATGGCACTCACCAGTGACATAAATAAATGGAATGTCCTCATCCTCAAAATCCTATATAAACACGGGGTCCTCTGTAGCTCAGCTGGTAGAGCACGGCGCTTGTAAGGCCAAGGTAGTGGGTTCGATCCCCGGGACCACCCATACACAAAAAAAATTATGCACGCATGACTGTAAGTCACTTTGGATAAAAGCGTCTACTAAATGGCATATTATTTATATCAGTTCCCCCATTTTCTTTATTTTTCTGTTGTATGTAAAATTCCACAGATTTAACATTACTTTAACCAAATAATTCACATAAAAGTTGATTTCCCAAATAAAAATATTCTCCCATATAACTTCCATATAACTTTGAATTCATCCCCCTCTACATTCTCTATACTTGAATCCAAACATATTCTCAATATATTTAATCAACAAAGGTACAAACTCTGTCATCTGGATCATGCACGATCAAACATCTCAAACCTATATTCACTCGGCCTGAGTAAAAGATCAATACATTACTTACTAATAGATATTCACGCTAAATATCTATGTAGTCAAAACCTTACTGATATATGAGGAAAAATCCCACATAGACCATAAATATATTGTAAATAACACACTTGCATACATAGTTGTCACTTATACCCATCCTCTTAAACAGGCTAACTAAAAACTTACATACAAATGAATTCCTAACATCATGACATCATCCAGAAAATACATTGATACATGACTATTCCTAAGTTACATGTAAACTACGATACAGGTAGATGAATATATCCCATTCTTCATTCATAGGAACCCCAAGTTTTTCCTCTGGTCACATTGGGGCGCTATCTGATCGACGGAGGTAATCACGTAACTACATTTCGAATCCTTTATGTAACCTTATAGCCAAAGTTATACATTTCCACTATCACCTTCACAAATCCTCAATCAGCATTATCAATGGACTCTACACTTAAATAAGATGATATAGATGAAGAATTTGTCCCATACATTAATGTTGACTGATACATCTCTAGCTGTAATCATTGACATGTTAGTAATCGTTTGTACAGATCTCAAAATCAATCCCAAAGTATGTATAACATGCATCTCCCCCTATAATCGCACACACTCACCCTTGAGCTGCTGTAATAGCATCCAATGCTATGCGATTATCAAGTGCCATTTCAGACCCAATTGCTTGAAAACCCATGACTGTTGCATTAGCAACTCTAGCAACGTCATGACGCGTCAATGCTATGATAATGATTGGAATATTGTAATTCCGTATTCCCACAAATAATCTTAAATACTAACTGAGTATGTGTAAATATTCTAAAACCTTAAGGTATTGGGTTGTAACTAGTAGACAAATCAATCGGATCCGAATTCCTTACATGTACATAACCCATAAATTCTGAAATCTCCCTTGTAGATCGATGCCCCTTAATGTTTTTATGGACAAATTCAACAGGCTGAACCACGTAAAGAAGATTGTTTAAAGTACACACTCCACAGATTCCCCTGAATAGTGGAGGAAGATTAGGAACGTCATTCCAGGAATATGGAGGAACGTCATTCCAGGAATATGCCTTAGGATAGAGACAAAGGATAACACTCTGGTGTCAGTCACTGATAAATCAGGATAGCCTTGGATTAGGTAGGAGCGAGGAATTCGACCCGAGGTCAGGTCAGATGAAGAGAGAAGAAACATTCTTATGTCACACACCTAACCCAGTAATAGGAACCAATTAAGTTATTGCATAGCAACAGAGAAGTACCAATGTTTAACCCTAGCTCCATGTTGTAGATTAACGATATTTATCTTATAGTCCCATTGATTCTGAAGAAATTTAACTATAGTCTACTGAAAAATCATCAACATATCCAAATTAATTATCCAAACCAAATTTAGAATGACAATTATTAGTGACTCACATGTGTCCTATCACTCAAAGTTAAAAACCCTCAATTTAGCACACATTAACACTGGCAGAATGTACATTTCTATTAACATACATGAATAAATATCCAGAATTCCATTATTAACTTCCTCATCAGGAGAATAATCACAGATCATTATCTCAATGCATTCTTAGTACTATAAATTTAGCAGTGTATAGACCTCCTACATCAACCTGATACCCCCATTAACAATTTTAGATAAGTCCCAATTAATTACAGGCACAGTTGACCACCCCTTCTTTCCCGGCACTCAATCTTCTGGCGTCTCTTTATTATGGTTTTCAGATAGCTTCATAGTTCAATGTGGATTGCCCATAATAATGTCCCAATTTCAATGTCTCACCTGAGAAGCTACCATCTCTACCCCCCATTCTGTCTCGTCCATTTTCCAACCAGTATACCAGCAACATGAGATATGTTTTGTTGGAATGGATCTCTCTTCATGCTCACTCCACACGGACTCCTGTCACACTCCCGAGAGAAAAGACATGAGAGAAAAGGTAGTTGATTACTTCGATTGGATGCTGAATCTGACACAGGTCTCTTGGTAGAAGTGGTGCTGGTCAGGACTGTATTCAATTCCGTTGTTGCTCCTCTTCAGCCTGTTAGAGGGGGTTTTGAGGTTCACACCGTTCTTGACCGAATTATCCCTATTTTGCATCAAGACACCATCTGTAGTAACCTCGAGAGAGAGGACAGAACATAACAGTTTAGTTGAGTTCATTTCTAATCCAATAAATCCATATAAGCATTGACTATATGACAAATTATTATGTTTTATCAGTTATTCTTAAAACCACTTTCCAATATACTCCTCTTATCACCCTGTCGATTACTCCTCAGAGTCACAGGATCATGAAGTTAAACCTCAATTTCTGTTAGGGGGACTAGTCAAATACAGAGAAATCAATGGTGGGGAAGTCAGGTGAGTCTTGAAAGTCTGGAAGATCTTGAAGTTCTTGGAGCTCTTGTAGGATCTTGGATGTCTTGGATGTTCTTGGAGGTCTGTCCCTCCGCCGAGGGACACAGCCAGAGCACGTAGCTCATCAGTAGCATTCCCATTGCCATCCTCCCCCATCTCCTGATTTTGGCCAGCTCCAGCATCCTCAGCTCCCTCATCTCTAGGTCATCTGTTTCCTCGTGGTACTCTGTTGCAGTGGTTTAGATGATACCAGGTCGAGCTCCCCTCTGTCCGTACAGCCGTTGGAGTAGCCTGGGTGACAATGTATGTCCCCTTTGGCTCGGGACCTTCTTCTGTCACTAGGGTCTCAGGCTAAGGCAGAGTCTTTCTCAATTTATCAACATCGTTCTGTGGAGTGTGTCCTTCTGGCAGCGTACCAATAGGGAAGCCGAGAGACACTGCTGCAAAGACACACAGACACAGACAGACACAAAAGAAAACAACGCTATGCAGTGGCGGGGCCATCTTCCTCCTCTGGGTTGGAACTCTCCTACAGGGGGACACATGGATCCAGGTATCTCTCTCTGCTACTTTTGGGATGCAAGAATATACTTGAACACTTAGATGGAGAGTTGATGCAATGTATTTAATAATATGGTACCGGATTCTACACAACAAGCGGCACGTGAGTTGCCTCTTGCTATTTGAATGACAGACACAGAGATCCCTCAGTTTATATACTACATTGTAAACCAATTCTAGCCAACAGTTGCCAACCATTATTGGGTGTCACTCCCAACCACAATAGTATCATCTTGGACCCCAGTCAGGACATCCCATCACATACTCATTCTAAGATTAACACCAGTGGCCCCCCAGTCTTCCTGGCACGCAGACTTTATGGCACCCACCAGTGACATAAATAAATGGAATGTCCTCATCCTCAAAATCCTACAGTGGGGAAAAAAAGTATTTAGTCAGCCACCAATTGTGCAAGTTCTCCCACTTAAAAAGATGAGAGAGGCCTGTAATTTTCATCATAGGTACACGTCAACTATGACAGACAAAATGAGATTTTTTTTCTACAGAAAATCACATTGTAGGATTTTTAATGAATTTATTTGCAAATTATGGTGGAAAATAAGTATTTGGTCACCTACAAACAAGCAAGATTTCTGGCTCTCACAGAACTGTAACTTCTTCTTTAAGAGGCTCCTCTTTCCTCCACTCGTTACCTGTATTAATGGCACCTGTTTGAACTTGTTATCAGTATAAAAGACACCTGTCCACAACCTCAAACAGTCACACTCCAAACTCCACTATGGCCAAGACCAAAGAGTTGTCAAAGGACACCAGAAACAAAATTGTAGACCTGCACCAGGCTGGGAAGACTGAATCTGCAATAGGTAAGCAGCTTGGTTTGAAGAAATCAACTGTGGGAGATTATTATATAATCTCCCTCGATCTGGGGCTCCACGCAAGATCTCACCCCGTGGGGTCAAAATGATCACAAGAACGGTGAGCAAAAATCCCAGAACCACACGGTGGTTCACCTAGTGAATGACCTGCAGAGAGCTGGGACCAAAGTAACAAAGCCTACCATCAGTAACACACTACGCCGCCAGGGACTCAAATCCTGCAGTGCCAGACGTGTCCCCCTGCTTAAGCCAGTACATGTCCAGGCCCGTCTGAAGTTTGCTAGAGTGCATTTGGATGATCCAGAATCAGGATTGGGAGAATGTCATATGGTCAGATGAAACCAAAATATAACTTTTTGGTAAAAACTCAACTCGTCGTGTTTGGAGGACAAAGAATGCTGAGTTGCATCCAAAGAACACCATACCTACTGTGAAGCATGGGGGGTGGAAACATCATGCTTTGGGGCTGTTTTTTCTGCAAAGGGACCAGGACGACTGATCCGTGTAAAGGAAAGAATGAATGGGGCCATGTATCGTGAGATTTTGAGTGAAAACCTCCTTCCATCAGCAAGGGCATTGAAGATGAAACGTGGCTGGGTCTTTCAGCATGACAATGATCCCAAACACACCGCCCGGGCAATGAAGGAGTGGCTTCGTAAGAAGCATTTCAAGGTCCTGGAGTGGCCTAGCCAGTCTCCAGATCTCAACCCCATAGAAAATCTTTGGAGGGAGTTGAAAGTCCGTGTTGCCCAGTGACAGCCCCAAAACATCACTGCTCTAGAGGAGATCTGCATGGAGGAATGGGCCAAAATACCAGCAACAGTGTGTGAAAACCTTGTGAAGACTTACAGAAAACGTTTGACCTGTGTCATTGCCAACAAAGGGTATATAACAAAGTATTGAGAAACTTTTGTTATTGACCAAATACTTATTTTCCACCATAATTTGCAAATAAATTCATAAAAACTCCTACAATGTTATTTTCTGGATTTTCTTTTCTCATTTTGTCTGTCATAGTTGACATGTACCTATGATGAAAATTACAGGCCTCTCTCATCTTTTTAAGTGGGAGAACTTGCACAATTGGTGGCTGACTAAATACTTTTTTTCCCCACTGTATACCTTTCCTGCCTTAATTAAGGTTACACTGATAGTTGTGAATTCTTAACCTATAATTTTGGCATGAGAATAGCTGTGCAGATATGATTCAACCTTTTACTCCCATTGAACCCACACAATCATTAGGTTTATTTCTCCATAATTTTCAAATAACATACATTTGGAAAACTATAGGCTTTGAATTTGCACTTTAATCAAGTATGGGTCAGACTTTATTTGGATATTCCCTTATGATCTACAGATGCTCAAACTATCAACTGCAACTGTTAATTAATCTGACCATAATTCTATCCTCCTGATTCCTGCTTACAAGCAAAAACTAAAGCCGGATGTACCAGTGACTCGCTCAATACGGAAGTGGTCAGACGACGCGGATGCTGTGCTACAGGACTGTTTTGCTAGCACAGACTGGAATATGTTGCAGGAATCATCCAATTGCATTGAGGAGTATACCACCTCAGTCACCGGCTTCATCAATAAGTACATCGGCAATGTCATCCCCACGGTGACCGTACGTACATATCCCAACCAGAAGCCATGGATTACAGGCAACATCCGCACCAAGCTAAAGGTTAGAGCTGTGCGGGACACTAATCCGGATGCTTAAAAGAAATCCTGCAATGCCCTCAGACAAACCATCAAACAGGCAAAGCGTCAATACAGGACTAAGATTGAATCCTACTACACCGGCTCTGACGCTTGTAGGATGTGGCAGGGCTTGCAAACTATTACGGACTACAAAGAGAAACCCAGCCGTGAGCTCCCCATTGACGCGAGCCTACCAGTTGGGCTAAATGCCTTTAATATTCGCTTCGAGGCAAGCAACACTGAAGCATGCATGAGAGCACCAGCTGTTCCGGACGACTGTGTGATCACGCTCTCCGTATCCGATGTGAGCAAGACCTTTAAAACTGTCAACATTCACAAGGCCGCGGGGCCAGACGGACTACCAGGACATGTACTCAGAGCATGCGCGGACCAACTGGCAAATCAAATTAAATTGTATTTGCCACATGCGCCGAATACAACAGGTGTAGACCTTACAGTGAAATGCTTACTTACAAGACCTTAACCAACAATGCAGTTTTACTCAACAATTATATATGAAGTTGAGTGGAAAAAGGACTGGGGGGGGGGGCAAATATACTTCTCCCATGGGCAAAGAAACTCAAAAGGGGTGATTATATTAATTTACAGTAATTTTGATCCGAATGTGCAAATTGTCCAAACAGATCCGCAAGGTAGATGGATGATTTTAAATATGTTATTGGACCATAAACAGATATGGCTCATTAACCTTTACGGACCAAATAATGATGATCCACAATTCGTTGACAATATATATAATAAATTATCAACCCTGCAAGCAATACAAGACTCTATTATTATGGTGGGAGATTATAACACTGTTTTAAACAGCTCAATGGACCGTGAAGGAAATCACACTACAAACTATCAACCTCATGCTCTTAAGGAAATCATGAATGTCATGGATACATAAGAACTAGTGGATATATGGAGGCTTAAATAACCTGACCTAGTGAGATATACATGGCGGAGACTCAATCAAGCTAGTCGTCTTGACTTCTTTCTTATGTCATTCTCGTTGGCACCAAAAGTTTAAAAAGTG
The DNA here is from genome assembly GCF_020615455.1 of Coregonus clupeaformis. Taxonomy (NCBI): domain Eukaryota; kingdom Metazoa; phylum Chordata; class Actinopteri; order Salmoniformes; family Salmonidae; genus Coregonus; species Coregonus clupeaformis. The sequence goes on from NC_059209.1 coordinate 12,943,495, forward strand.
TTGATAGGGGACAGAATGCGGTCGGACCATCATATAATTGGCATATACAGTGGGGAGAACAAGTATTTGATACACTGCCGATTTTGCAGGTTTTCCTACTTACAAAGCATGTAGAGGTCTGTAATTTTTTAAAACAAAAATCCAGAAAATCACATTGTATGATTTTTAAGTAATTAATTTGCATTTTATTGCATGACATAAGTATTTGATACATCAGAAAAGCAGAACTTAATATTTGGTACAGAAACCTTTGTTTGCAATTACAGAGATCATACGTTTCCTGTAGGTCTTGACCAGGTTTGCACACACTGCAGCAGGGATTTTGGCCCACTCCTCCATACAGACCTTCTCCAGATCCTTCAGGTTTCAGGGCTGTCGCTGGGCATACGGACTTTCAGCTCCCTCCAAAGATGTTATATTGGGTTCATGTCTGGAGACTGGCTAGGCCACTCCAGGACCTTGAGATGCTTCTTACGGAGCCACTCCTTAGTTGCCCTGGCTGTGTGTTTCGGGTCGTTGTCATGCTGGAAGACCCAGCCACGACCCATCTTCAATGCTCTTACTGAGGGAAGGAGGTTGTTGGCCAAGATCTCGCAATACATGGCCCCATCCATCCTCCACTCAATACGGTGCAGTCGTCCTGTCCCCTTTGCAGAAAAGCATCCCCAAAGAATGATGTTTCCACCTCCATGCTTCACGGTTGGGATGGTGTTCTTGGGGGTTGTACTCATCCTTCTTCTTCCTCCAAACACGGCGAGTGGAGTTTAGACCAAAAAGCTCTATTTTTGTCTCATCAGACCACATGACCTTCTCCCATTCCTCCTCTGGATCATCCAGATGGTCATTGGCAAACTTCAGACGGGCCTGGACATGCGCTGGCTTGAGCAGGTGGACCTTGCCTGCGCTGCAGGATTTTAATCCATGACGGCGTAGTGTGTTACTAATGGTTTTCTTTGAGACTGTGGTCCCAGCTCTCTTCAGGTCATTGACCAGGTCCTGCCGTGTAGTTCTGGGCTGATTCCTCACCTTCCTCATGATCATTGATGCCCCACGAGGTGAGATCTTGCATGGAGCCCCAGACCGAGGTTGATTGACCGTCATCTTGAACTTCTTCCATTTTCTAATAATTGTGCCAACAGTTGTTGCCTTCTCACCAAGCTGCTTGGCTATTGTCCTGTAGCCCATCCCAGCCTTGTGCAGGTCTACAATTTTATCCCTGATGTCCTTACACAGCTCTCTGGTCTTGGCCATTGTGGAGAGGATGGAGTCTGTTTGATTGAGTGTGTGGACAGGTGTCTTTTATACAGGTAACGAGTTCAAACAGGTGCAGTTAATACAGGTAATGAGTGGAGAACAGGAGGGCTTCTTAAAGAAAAACTAACAGGTCTGTGAGAGCCGGAATTCTTACTGGTTGGTAGGTGATCAAATACTTATGTCATGCAATAAAATGCAAATTAATTACTTAAAAATCATACAATGTGATTTTCTGGATTTTTGTTTTAGATTCCGTCTCTCACAGTTGAAGTGTACCTATGATAAAAATGACAGACCTCTGCATGCTTTGTAAGTAGGAAAACCTGCAAAATCGGCAGTGTATCAAATACTTGTTCTCCCCACTGTACATTACTCTTATTGAATTTTTTTTCTATTGTTAATGTAAAATAACAGCCATACAGAAAGACTCATGGGAAGGTGAAATTACAGAGGAGGAACTTCTGGATGCAATTAAAGTCCGGGAAAACTCCAGGTTTGTATGGCATACCAGTTGAGGTATACCAAAACTTTTTTGATAAACTCAGAGGACCGTTATTAGCATGTTTTAACCACTCCTATGTAAATGGTAGATTATCAGACACTCAAGAAGAAGGTCTGATTTTATTATTACTGAAACAGGATAAAAGTGGGGAAAATAAAGATCCAGTCCTGGAGACCCCTTACACTTCAGTGTTGTGATGCAAATATTCTAGCAAAATGTATAGCGCATAGAATTAAATAGGTATTGTCAGACATTATTCATTCTAATCAGACAGGTTTTTAACATGGACGACACATTGGAGATAACATAAGGCAAGTACTGGAAATAATAGAACACTATGAAAAATCTGGGAAACCAGGCCTGCTATTCATAGCTGACTTTGATAAGGCTTTTGATAAAGTACGACTGGAGTTTATATATAAATGCCTGGAGCATTTCAATTTTGGAGAATCTCTTATGAAATGGGTTCAAATCATGTATAGTAACCCTAGGTGTAAAATAGTAAATAATGGCTATTTCTCCGAAAGTTTTAAACTGTCAAGAGGAGTAAAACAAGGTTGTCCACTATCGGCATATCTATTTATTATGGCCATCGAAATGTTAGCTATTAAAATCAGATCCAACAATAATATCAAGGGATTATAAATCCAGGGCTTAAAAAGAAAGGTGTCATTGTATACTGATGACTCATGTTTTCTTTTAAATCCACAACTTGAATCCCTCCACAGCCTCAGAGGATCTAGATAAATGTTCTTACCTCTCTGGATTACAACCAAATTATGATAAATGTACTATATTAAGTATTGGATCACTAAAAAACACAATTTTTACATCACCGTGTAGTTTACCAATAATATGGTCTGATGGTGATGTGGATATACTCGGAATACATATCACAAAATAAATAAATGATCTCACTCCAATAAATTTTTATATAAAGTTAGCAAAAATAGATAAGATCTAGCTACCATGGAAAGGTAAATGTCTCCTGATTCTGCCTCCTCAACCCTCCTCTCCTCCCTTTCTGCATCTTTTGACTCTCTATGTCCCCTATCCTCCTGGCCGGCTCGGTCCTCCCCTCCTGCTCCGTAGCTTGACGACTCATTGCGAGCTCACAGAAGAGGGCTCCGGGCAGCCGAGCGGAAATGGAGGAAAACTAGACTCCCTGCGGACCAGTCATCTTTTCACTCCCTCCTCTCTACATTCTCTTCCTCTGTTTCCGCTGCTAAAGCCACTTTCTACCACTCTAAATTTCAAGCCTCTGCCTCTAACCCTAGGAAGCTCTTTGCCACCTTCTCTTCCCTGCTGAATCCTCCTCCTCCTCCCTCTCTGTGGATGACTTCGTCAACCATTTTGAAAAGAAGGTTGACGACATCCAATCCTCATTTATTAAGTCAAATGATACCGCTGGTCCTGCTCACACTGCCCTACCCTATGCTTTGACTTCTTTCTCCCCTCTCTCTCCAGATGAAATCTTGCGACTTGTGACGGCCGGCCGCGCAACAACCTGCCCGCTTGACCCTATCCTCTCCTCTCTTCTCCAGACCATTTCCGGAGACCTTCACCCTTACCTCACCTCGCTCATCAACTCATCCTTGACCGCTGGCCATGTCCCTTCCATCTTCAAGAGAGCGAGAGTTGCACCCCTCCTCAAAAGACCTACACTCGATCCCTCCGATGTCAAAAACTACAGACCAGTATCCCTTCTTTCTTTTCTCTCCAAAACTCTTGAGCGTGCTGTCTCTAGCCAACTCTCCTGCTATCTCTCTCAGAATGACCTTCTTGATCCAAACCAGTCAGGTTTCAAGACGGTGGCTCTCCGCACTTCTAAAGCTAACTTTCTCTCCTCTGCTCTTATCCTTCTAGACCTATCCGCTGCCTTTGATACTGTGAACCATCAGATCCTCCTTTCCACCCTCTCCGAGTTGGGCATCTCTGGTGCTGCTCACTCTTGGATTGTGTCCTACCTGACAGGTCGCTCCTACCAGGTGGCGTGGCGAGAATCTGTCTCCGCACCACGTGCTCTCACCACTGGTGTCCCCCAGGGCTCAGTTCTAGGCCCTCTCCTATTCTCTCTATACACCAAGTCACTTGGCTCTGTCATATCCTCACATGGTGTCTCCTATCATTGCTACGCAGACGACACACAATTAATTTTCTCCTTTCCCCCGTGTGATAACCAGGTGGCGAATCGCATCTCTGCATGTCTGGCAGACATATCAGTGTGGATGTCGGCTCACCACCTCAAGCTGAAGCTCGACAAGACGGAGTTGCTCTTCCTCCCGTGGAAGGACTGCCCGCTCCATGATCTCGCCATCACGGTTGACAACTCCATTGTGTCCTCCTCCCACAGTGCAAAGAACCTTGGCGTGACCCTGGACAACACCCTGTCGTTCTCCGCTAACATCAAAGCGGTGACCCGATCCTGCAGGTTCATGCTCTACAACATTCGCAGAGTACAACCCTACCTTACACAGAAAGCGGCACAGGTCCTAATCCAGGCACTTGTCATCTCCCGTCTGGATTACTGCAACTCGCTGTTGGCTGGGCTCCCTGCCTGTGCCATTAAACCCCTACAACTTATCCAGAACGCTGCAGCCCGTCTGGTGTTCGACCTTCCCAAGTTCTCTCATGTCACCCCGCTCCTCCGCACACTCCACTGGCTTCCAGTTGAGGCTTGCATCTACTACAAGACCATGGTGCTTGCCTACGGAGCTGTGAGGGGAACGGCACCTCCTTACCTTCAGGCTCTGATCCTACACCCAAACGTGGGCACTACGTTCATCCACCTCTGGCCTGCTAGCTCCCCTATCTCTACAGAAGCACAGTTCCCGCTCAGCCAAGTCAAAGCTATTTGCTGCTCTGGCACCCCAATGGTGGAACAAGCTCCCCCACGACGCCAGGACAGCGGAGTCACTGACCACCTTCCGGAGACACTTGAAACCCTACCTCTTTAAGGAATACCTGGAATGGTATAAAGTAATCCTTCTACGCCCCCTCCCCCACCCCCCCATAAAAAAATAAGAAAAAAAGTGGTTGTCCCACTTGCTATCATAAGTTGAATGCACCAATTTGTAAGTCGCTCTGGATAAGAGCGTCTGCTAAATGATGTAAATGTAAATACCTGTCTATTTGTGGAAAAATCACCCTGATTAACTCTCTAGTATTATCCCAGTTTACCTATTTGCTTATGGTCTTGCCTATGCCTAGCAAACAGTTTTTTAAAGTATATGAGAAAAAAAATATTCAATTTTATTTGGAACAGTAAGCCAGACAAAATTAAACAGGCCTATTTATATAATGAATATGAATTCGGAGGACATCAATTATTAAATATTAAAGCATTAGACCTATCACTAAAAGCTTCAGTCATACAAAAGTTATACTTAAATCCGAACTGGTTCTCTAGCAAATTAGTAAGATTGTCTCACCCCATGTTCAAGAATGGCTTTTTTCCCTTTATTCAGATTACAACGTCTCACTTTCAGTTATTTGAAAAGGAAATCATCTTCCAAATATCAATTTAATCCTCCAGAAATGTCACGATCGTTCATGAACGAGAAGGACCAAGGTGCAGCGTGATATGCATTCATATTTATTTCACGAATAAACGCACAACCAAAACAACAAACGAAACGTGACGTCCAAGGTAGACAAATAACATACCTTACACGGAACAAGATCCCACAACTAACTCGTGCCAAAAGGCTGCCTAAGTATGGTCCCCAATCAGAAACAACGAGCTACAGCTACCTCTGATTGGGAACCACCCCGGCCAACATAGATCTACACATCATAGATTCTATAACAATGAACAAACACAACACGGAATATACACATCCTGCCTCAACAAATAAACGTCCCTTGAGTCAGGGCGTGACAGTACCCCCCCCCAAAGGTGCGGACTCCGACCTCGCCACATAAATATAACAGGGTAGGGGCCGGGTGGGCATTCCGCCTCGGCAGCGGATCCGGCTCCGGGTGTGACCACCACTTACTCTCCACCTCCCCGTTGCGCCCCTGGTCTGGTCTGGACCTTGGCGCGCTGCTTCCTCTCTCCTTCCTCCCACGAAGTACCATGCCCTGTCTGGACCCTGGTGTGGGAGACCCCGAACCTGGAGAGGGGCTGACGTCTGGGTCTGGACTGGAACCGCTGACTGGAGCTGGACCCGACGACTGTGGATCGAACTGCTCTGGCTCCGGGGTGGAGCCGCTGACCGGCACTGGATCAGGCACCGGTGGAGCGGACTGCTCTGGCTCCGGAGTGGAGCCGCTGACCGGAGCTGGACTAGACCCCGGTGGAGCGGATTGCTCTGGCTCCGGAGTGGAGCAGCTGACCGGTGCCGGACCAGGCACTGGTGGAACAGGCACGGGCCGTGCCGGACTGGACACACGCACCACTGGCTTGGTGCGGGGAGCAGGAACGGGCCGGACTGGGCTGACGACGCGCACCACTGGCTTGGTGCGGGGAGCAGGAACGGGCCGGACTGGGCTGACGACGCGCACCACTGGCTTGGTGCGGGGGCAGAACGGGCCGTACTGGGCTGACGACGCGCACCACTGGCTTGGTGCGGGGGCAGGAACGGGCCGTACTGGGCTGACTGACGCGCACCACTGGCTTGGTGCGGGGGGCAGGAGCAGGCCGGACTGGGCTGACGACGCGCACCACTGGCTTGGTGCGGGGGGCAGGAACGGGCCGTACTGGGCTGACGACGCGCACCACTGGCTTGGTGCGGGGGGCAGGAGCAGGCCGGGCCGGGCTGGCGACGCGCACCACTAGTTTGGTGCGAGGGACAGGAACAGGCCGGACCGGGCTGGCGACGCGCACCACAGGCTTGATGCGAGGAACAGGAACGGGCCGAACCGTACTGGGAACACCTACCACTGGCTTAGTGCGGGGAGCAGGAACGGGCCGGACCGGACTGGCGACACGCACCACTTGATTGGTGCGAGGAGCAGGACTGGGTTCCTTCATTAACCCCCGCTCCTTCTGCTTTCTAACCAGCTCCTCTCGCCGTGCCTCTACACTTTCCTTCTGCTCCCTCTGAACTAATGGCCCCCCTAATCTGGTGGCCTCCTCTGCTAACCAGCGGAACCGCCCTATCGCGGCCTCCTGCTGCCTCGTCGTCCACGCCGTGTGCCACCCCCAAAAAATGTTTGGGCTTGTCTCTCCACCGTGATCATGGCCTCCATCCCTCTTGCCAGCCTCTCTCTCATCACCTCCCAAGTCCACCCTCTCTCCTCGTCACGCTGCTTGATCCAGGATTGGTGGGATCTTCTGTCACGATCGTTCATGAACGAGAAGGACCAAGGCGCAGCGTGATATGCATTCATATTTATTTCACGAATAAACGCACAAACAAAAGAACAAACGAAACGTGACGTCCAAGGTAGACAAATAACATACTGTACTCCCACAACTAACTCGTGCCAAAAGGCTGCCTAAGTATGGTTCCCAATCAGAGACAACGAGCTACAGCTGCCTCTGATTGGGAACCACCCCGGCCAGCATAGATCTACACATCATAGATTCTATAACAATGAACAAACACAACACGGAATATACACATCCTGACTCAACAAATAAACGTCCCTTGAGTCAGGGCGTGACAAGAAATGACAGAACAAATAATGCAACAAATACTGTGGTTAAACTCAAATATACTAATTGATAAAAAACATTTTTTTTTGAAAAAATGTTTTTAAAAGGTATAATCTTCGTAAATGATATCATAGGTATAACTGGTGGAGTTATGTCACACATGCAGCTTAAAAAAACATATGGAAATGTCTGCTCTACCAAAAATTACAACCAAATAATTGCAGAAATACCGCAAAAATGAAAGAGGAAAGTGGAAGGGGAAAAAAGTAAGGACCTTGTCTGTCGGCCCTGCGTTAAAGACCATAATTGGTTAAAGAAAATTGTGATAAATAAAAAGTATACCAGTTTCATTTAAGGACCAAAGGATTGAGAGCCATCCCATATAGATTGCAAAATAGTTGGGAATACATTTTTGACGTACCGATTCCATGGCAAATGGTTTATGAACTGATAAGCAAAACGACGCCGGATTCAAAACGTATTATAAATTATTATACAAAATTCTTGCAACAAATATAATGTTATTTATATGGGGGATACAATCTTCCCAGCTCTGCAGACTTTGCTGCGAAGAGACAGAATCATTAGATCATTTGTTTTGGTAACTGCTCGGCATCCGTACGCTACAGAGGGTAATGCCTACAGCCCAGTACATCACTGGGACCAAGCTTCCTGCCATCCAGGACCTATGTACTAGGCGGTGTCAGAGGAAGGCCCAAAAAATTGTCAAAGACTCCAGTCACCCAAGTCATAGACTGTTCTCTCTGCTGCCGCACGGCAAGCGGTACCGGAGCGCCAAATCTAGGTCCAAAAGGCTCTTTAACAGCTTCTACCCCCAAGCTATTAGACTGCTGAACAATTAATCAAATGGCCACCTGGACTATTTGCATTGTCAAATCCCTACCTACATGTACAAATTACCTCGACTAACCTGTAACCCGCACATTGACTCGGTACCGGTACCCCCTGTATTTGCCTCATAATTGTTATTTTATTGTGTTACTCTTTTATATTTTTTACTTTAGTTTATTTAGTAAATATTTTCTTAACTCTATTTTCTGAAAACTGCATTGTTGATTAAGGGCTCGTAAGTAAGCATTTCACGATAAGGTCTACACCTGTTGTATTCGGCGCATGTGACAAATAACATTTGATTTGATTTGAATAAGGGTTAAGGGTTAGAGCTAGGTTGTAGGTTTAGTGGATAGTCTACATTTCCCGTACCTCGATTATTTGTAGACAGGTAATATACAATTATTGTCCAGAAAAATCACCAGAAAAATGGCATAAGCCCTTAAAATCTTGAAATCTGTTCATCCAGTACTGAGTATGGTGTTTCCTTAAAAATCCCCACAGCTCTCATTCCGCTGGTTGTGGTTGTGGACCCATATGGCATTTTAAAAACCTGTATGGAATTTTCTATCGAATTTGTCACCATTGTCATGTCTCAAAAACAACAGCATCTGCTCCATTCAACTGTTTTCTGTTGCCAAGTCAGATCGAATTTGAGTTGCAGTTCCCATCCTGCATCTCACCTCATTCATGAAGTAACCAGCAATATATTTTGGATTGCTATTGGTAGAACAGGCATGGAGCCAGATAACTGTTTGTGAGAACCTATCAATTGCGCCAATAATACAAATGCCATAAGGCTTCAGTTTATCGTAGGAGTCAACATGCCACAAAAAATGTGGACCTGGGTTCCTGTAAAGACATCGTCGGAAGCCATTCCTGCGTCTTTGTTGCACTCCATGGGGGTCTAGAATATGAAGCAAAAGCCTGACTGTGTTTTGGGTCACCACTAATCCTGCTTGGATGCAAGATGCATTCGTTTGTATCAATGAAGCTCCATGTCAGCCCAGTTGATCAAGAAGGAATAACGCTATGTCATGAAGGATCAATTTTGTTGTCCCCCGTATGTAGAGCCTTTGAGAACTTAGAATTCTCCACAATGTACGTAAACTAATGATAACACCATCGATATTGCTCAATGACACTAATATCTCCCAATGCCTCAAACCGAGGAGAAAATAAAAGTTGATAAACTCAAGCAAACCAGCAATAATGTCAACCTGTGAGGGAGCCAAGCTTGCAGAGTAGCCTATGCTAATGTTTCAGCATAATTAAGGCATAGGCTATTTTTCATAATAATAATAATAATAATAATATGCCATTTAGCAGATGCTTTTATCCAAAGCGACTTACAGTCATGTGCACATACATTTTTACGTATGGGTGGTCCCGGGGATTGAACCCATTACCCTGGCGTTACAAGCGCCATGCTCTACCAATTGAGCTACAGAGGACCACCCATAACGTGCAACCGGATTTTCGTAATAACCACATCTTTCTTCTTATAAAGTGATCTTTCTCGTAATAACAAGATCTTTATTGTTATAATGTTATCTTTCTCGTAATAATGAGATAATGGATTATTTCATTATAACGAGTTATTGAATTATTTCATAATAACGTGATCTTATCTCATAAAAATTATATTTAAAAAAAAATCTGCAATACGCCACCATAACTGGCTACCTGACAGGCTCACTTACCCATTGAATTCATCATCTCTCTTCTCGAAACCACAGTACATAAAACAATAGAGGTAAGATGGATATTGATTTTGAGACGTGTTGAGGAAAACTCATTTGAGGAATCAGGCAGAATTCAGTTATCAGCAATAAGAGGTTTATTCTAGCAAGGAAGATCACTCACAGGATGAAGCCGGAGAGTAACTTTCAGGACACACAGGGAAGGAATTCTCAGAATATACCGGAAAGGAACTCTCAGGATATACCTGAGAGGATCTCTGATTATTTACAAGTCACTCAGTCTTTCTATACTCCACCTACACAAAGAGCTGCTTACCCCTCAAAGAGGTAGGCAAGCTTACATGAGTGAAAAGGGGTACTTAGCTCTAATCCCTTAAAGCATTAAAATAAATAAAAGCAGCTTCTAAGCAGTTCTCACAGCCTACAGTATGTGTCTAAAATAGGTGTGTGATAAGATCTTTAGAGCCTAAACAGACAAGAGAAGAATTCAACCCAGCTGGCTTTTAGTGCCCAGAGATAAGAACGAATAACAAATCACTCCTTTGTGGGGTGTATGAAGACAGCAAAAGGAAAATTACCAGTGACTGTGGAAAATTACCAGTGACTGTAACAAAACCATTTTGCGCCAACACATGATATGTCGTTTTTAATATTTTAGTATACGCTTTTCACATACATTACAAAATTCCTGTTATTTTTCGATTTCTCACAAAAACAAGCGTATCTCTGTGAAATGTCAACAGAGCACTGAGCGTATACCAAGCTTTTTATTTAGCCTTTTACATTTAAATCAGCATGTCATGCTAATTTAGCTTTTTGCGACCCGCGGAAACAACTTTGAAGACGATGATCACAAAATGTTAAATCCTCAAAAGTTGTTACGAGAAACCTGCACCGCAATGTCAAAGCTCGGTGCTTATTATAGGATGTATTAAGTTACAAAATCCGACTTTTTGGATATAATGTTAATGACATGTTAGAGAAAGACCCCACTGAATGATTCATAACATGAATAATCATATTTGTCTTGGTAAAATGTATTTTAGAAGATAAGGAAGTGACATTTCATCACCAAAGTGTGTTTTCTACATTATGTATGCTGTTAATGTTTCGAAATGAAATTATATATTTATTTGATTGTATATACGTTATATACAGTTGAAGTCAGAAGTTTACATACACCTTTGCCAAATACATTTAAACTCAGTTTTTCACAATTCCTGACATTTAATCCTAGTAAAAAATCCCTGTCTTAGGTCAGTTAGGATCACCACTTTATTTTAAGAATGTGAAATGTCAGAATAATAGTAGAGAGAATTATTTATTTAAGCTTTTATTTCTTTCATCACATTCCCAGTGGGTCAGAAGTTTACATACACTCAATTAGTATTTGGTAGCATTGCCTTTAAATTGTTTAACTTGGGTCAAACGTTTTGGGTAGCCTTCCACAAGCTTCCCACAATAAGTTGGGTGAATTTTGGTCCATTCCTCCTGACAGAGCTAGTGTAACTGAGTTAGGTTTGTAGGCCTCCTTGCTCGCACACGCTTTTTCAGTTCTGCCCACAAATGTTCTATAGGATTGAGGTCAGGGCTTTGTGATGGCCACTCCAATACCTTGACTTTGTTGTCCTTAAGCCATTTTGCCACAACTTTGGAAGTATGCTTGGGGTCATCGTCCATTTGGAAGACCGATTTGTGACCAAGCTTTAACTTCCTAACTGATGTCTTGAGATGTTGCTTCAATCTAGCCACATAATTTTCCTTCCTCATGATGCCATCTATTTTGTGAAGTGCACCAGTCCCTCCTGCAGCAAAGCACCCCCACAGCATGATGCTGCCACCCCCGTGCTTCACGGTTGGGATGGTGTTCTTCGGCTTGCATGCCCACCCCCTTTTTTCTCCAAACATAACGATGGTCATTATGGCCAAACAGTTCTATTTTTGTTTCATCAGACCAGAGGACATTTCCCCAAAAAGTACGATCTTTGTCCTCATGTGCAGTTGCAAACCGTAGTCTGGCTTTTTTATGGCGGTTTTGGAGCAGTGGCTTCTTCCTTGCTGAGCAGCCTTTCAGGTTATGTCGATATAGGACTCGTTTTACTGTGGATATAGATACTTTTGTACCTGTTTCCTCCAGCATCTTCACAAGGTCCTTTGCTGTTTGGGATTGATTTGCACTTTTCGCACCAAAGTACATGTCAAGCAAAGAGGCACTGAGTTTGAAGGTAGGCCTTGAAATACATCTACAGGTACACCTCCAATTGACTCAAATGATGTCAAATTAGCCTATCAGAAGCTTCTAAAGCCATGACATCATTTTCTGGAATTTTCCAAGCTGTTTAAAGGCACAGTCAACTTAGTGTATGTAAACGTATGACCCACTGGAATTGTGATACAGTGAATTATAAGTGAAATAATCTGTCTGTAAACAATTGTTGGAAAAATGACTTGTGTCATGTCCAAAGTAAATGTCCTAACCGACTTGCAACAAGAAATTTGTGGAGTGGTTGAAAAACGAGTTTTAATGACTCCAACCTAAGTGTATGTAGACTTCCCACTTCAACTGTACATAGTCTTAGCAAGCTAAGCTTTTTTAGCTATAATATTTAGCTACCTAGATAGCTTTGCAAACGTTAGCTTAGCTAGCTAGCGCCAAGTGTAGGCGATAGATAAATGCCGTAAAAACAGCTTCAGCTTAGTTTAGAAGAAAGACTGACATTTATTTTTTACCTGAGAATTACTTTTGATGCACCAGCAACACCATTGAGGCTACAACCTATAGGAATCCCCACCCAGTTGACTACTTTAAAATGGTGGAACCATGGGGAAGGCCCTCAATGGCGCTGCTAAAACTGCCTTTTGGCCAATAGAGGCTTCTATCATTCTCTATGCTCAGAATTTGGGCGGAGTACACCCTCTCGCTTCGCCTCTTCCTCTCTGGTTTGATTCATCATGCAGTTTATGCTTCTGTCATTCTGCAATGAATAATAAAGAGCAGGCCTACGAAGTGTTAGTGTGGGAAGAATAAAAAGTGGGCTAAAAGAAAGCTGTATCTGGATCAGTAAGAACCAGAAGTTTGCATATGAATTCACAGAAAAAGGGGAACAGGGGACTACATTTATCTGGTTGCCGTAGTGTTCTTTCATTTAGCTGGAGCCATATATCTGGTGGTGGTGGTCCTCTGTAGCTCAGCTGGTAGAGCACGGCGCTTGTAACGCTAAGGTAGTGGGTTCGATCCCCGGGACCACCCATACACAACAACAACAAAAAATGTATGCACGCATGACTGTAAGTCGCTTTGGATAAAAGCGTCTGCTAAATGGCATATTATTATATATTATATTTACCTGTAGACAAAAAGGTATGACTCTGGCTTCATGGCTTCAAATAATTGAGTCTCACAAATCCTTACAGATAGCCATTTATTACATTTGCCTTCCAGGTTGTTAACCATTGTAATGAATATAATGTCAAACATGTATGCAAAAACACGTTAATTTAGAATAGATAAAGACTGAGTTATTGTTTGTGTGCCGGTGCGCTAAATGATCATATCTTGGAATGGTTAAGTAAATGTGGAAATGACATTGCTGTTTTGTGAAGTTATACTGTGCATTGATAAATCACAGTAAAATCGTATATATTTTCTCGTTTTTCGTTTACACACATAGGGCATCATCAGTGTTTTCATCTTCCATTTATTACATTAAAAGGTGTTATTTAATCATACTGTGATGGACATTTCAAACTCACCAAATTCAGTTGGACATAAGCTTGCATCACAACCGCATTGACTAAGAAAATGTGCATTCGGAAAGTATTCAGACCCCTTCAATTTTTCCACATTTTGCTACGTTACAGCCTTATTCTATAATGGATTAAAACACATTTTTCCCTCATCAATCTACACACAATACCCCATGATGACAAAGCAAAAAAAGGTTTTTAGGAATGTGTGCACACTTATTAAAAATAAGAAATTGAAATATCACATTTACATAAGTATTCTGACCCTTTACTCAGTACTTTGTTTAAGCACCTTTGGCAGCGATTACAGCCTTGAGTATTCTTGGGTATGACACTACAAGATTGGCAAACCTGTATTTGGGGAGTTTCTCCCATTCTTCTCTGTAGATCCTCTCAAGCTTTGTCAGGTTGGATGGGGAGCGTAACTGCACAGCTGTTTTCAGGTCTCTCCAGAGATGTTCGATCGGGTTCAAGTCCGGGCTTTGGCTGGGCCACTCAAGGACATTCAGAGACATGTCCCGAAGCCACTCCTGCATTGTCTTGGCTGTATGCTTAGGGTCGTTGTCATGTTGGAAGGTGAACCTTCGCCACAGTCTGAGGTCCTGAGCGCTCTGGAGCAGGTTTTCAGCAAGGATCTCTCTGTACTTTGTTCCGTTAATCTTTCCCTCGATACTGACTAGTCTCCCAGTCTCTGGCACTGAAAAAAAAACCCACAGCATGATGCTGCCACCACCATGCTTCACCGTAGGGATGGTATTGGCCAGGTGATGAACGTTGCCTGGTTTCCTCCAGACGTGATGCTTGGCATTCAGGCTAAAGAGTTCAACCTTGGTTTCATCAGACCAGAGAATCTTGTTTCTCATGGTCAGAGTCCTTTAGGTGCCTTTTGGCAAACTCCAAGCGGGCTGTCGTGCCTTTTACTGAGAAGTGGCTTCCGTCTGGCCACTCTACTATATAGGGCTGATTGGTGGAGTGCTGCAGAAATGGTTGTCCTTCTGGAAGGTCCTTGGCCCTCCCGCAGAGTCCTCCCCTCTCCACAGAGGAACTCTGGAGCTCTGTCAGAGTGACCATTGGGTTCTTGTTCACCTCCCTGATCAAGGCCCTTCTCCCCCGATTGCTCAGTTTGGCCGAGCAGCCAGCTCTAGGAAGAGTCTTGGTGGTTCCAAACTTCTTCCATTTAAGAATGATGGAGGGCACTTTGTTCTTAGGGAACTTCAATGCTGTAGACATTTTTTGGTACTCTTCCCCAGATCTGTGCCTTGACACAATCCTATCTCGGAGCTCTACAGACAATTCCTTCAACCTCATGGCTTATTTTTTGAAGAAGGCACAGTGATGCCGAAACGTTGGTGGTTGCTTACCCAATAAATTACTGGGAGTTTATACATAGAGTGTGCGACTCTCTTTATTTGTTTTTATAGCTTACAGTTTATTCACCATTAGTCAGCACCTCTACACTAAATAATGTTCTCTGGGTGTGCACCAGCTCATGCTTTTTATAGTTTTTTGCTCTGACATGCACTTTCAACTATGGGACCTTATATAGACAGGTGTGTGCCTTTCCAAATCATGTCCAATCAATTGAATTTACCACAGGTGGATTCCAATCAAGTTGTAGAAACATCTCAAGGATGATCAATGGAAGCAGGATGCACCTGAGCTCAATCTCGAGTCTCATAGCAAAGGGTCAGAATACTTATGTAAATAAGGTTTTTATTTTCTTTAATACACTTGCAGAAATGTCTAAAAACCTGTTTTCGCTTTGTCATTATGGGGTATTGTGTGTAGATTGATGAGGGAAATGTTTTATTTATTCCATTTTAGAACAAGCCCGTCACGTAACAAAATGTGGAAAAAGTGAAGGGGTCTGAATCCCTTCCAAATGACATACAATGAATGTGATTCTAATAAGGAAGCACTTAAGTACAATTTGATCACTTGGGCAAGAAAGGTAGCAACAAGGGAATGGATGAGGCAATAGTTTAAAGATATAAATCAAAATATGTTACCAAAGTTCATAGTCAGACAAAGGACATCAAATAATGACTTTCCTCATATTCAAAAGTATTCTTGACATCCCATCTGCTGAAGCCCATTTTCGGCTCAAGGAGAGCTCTTATATTACAATACGTATTTTTTTATACCCACATTGTCATTGGGATACTTATTTTTTGTAGTTTATGTGTTGCAGGGAACAGTGGGAGACCGGAGAGGAGAGAAGCACCGGGACTCAGTTGTTCTCAAAGAGAGAGAGTAGGTCATCATTGCTGTTGTTCGGTAAATCAGGGGGGCCAAGATATAACAGCAGCTCATCAGGATTTGTCAATTCAGGAAGTAACTGCAGAGGAGAGAGAGAGAGAATTGTGAATCCCAAACGATTAGGTACAGCTAGTACTGTGTCATGAATACATTTTGCCTCACTCAATCATTCACAACACAAATATAGTCATTATCATTCACATATGAGCCTGTAGCTATAGTTTTTTTGTAGCTATAGTTTGTTCTTTGGTCTGCATAAAACGTACATCTGTTTGTGACCACTCGTGTGCAGATTTCCTTGTTGAAGTAAGTCATTTGCATTTTACATTTTAGTCATTTAGCAGACGCTCTTATCCAGAGCAACTTACAGTTAGTGCATTCATCTTAAGATAGCTAGGTGGGACAACCACATATCACAGGCATAGAAAGTACATTTTTCCTCAATAACGTAGCTATCAGTAGAGTCAGAGCTAGAAGTGGTGGTGGGGTGGGTTCAAGTGCAAGTGCAGTTTTTTTTTGGGGGGGGTCGAGGTGAGGAGGAGGATTATTTAAGATACTGTTTGAAGAGGTAGGGTTTCAGATGTTTTCGGAAGATGGGCAGGGACTCTGCGGGAGGGCCAAGAGACCTGAGGTGGCATAACGGAGTGCTCAGGTTAGGGTGTAGGGTTTGAGCACAGCCTGAAGGTAGGGAGGGGCAGGTCCTCTTGCTGTTCCGTAGGAAAGCACCATGGTCTTGTAGTGGATGCGAGCTTCTCCTGGAAGCCAGTGGTGTGTGCGGAGGAGCAGGTTGACCTGAGAGAAATTGGGAAGGTTGAAAACCAGGCGGGCTGCTGCGTTCTGGATAAATTGCAGGGGTTTGATGGCACAAGCGGGGAGCCCAGCCAACAGCGAGTTACAGTAGTCCAGATGGGAGAGGACAAGTGCCTGGATTAGGACCTGCACCGCTTCCTGTGTGAGGTAGGGTCATACACTACGGATGTTGTAGAGCATGAACCTGCAGGAGCGGGTCACTGCTTTGATGTTTGCAGAGAACGACAGTATGTTGTCCAGGGTCACGCCAAGGTTCTTTGCACTCTGGGAGGGCGACACTGTGGAGTTGTCAACCGTGATGGAGAGGTCTTTGAGTGGGCAGGCCTTCCCCGGGTGGAAGAGCAGTTCCGTCTTGTCGAGGTTGAGCTTGAGGTGGTAGTGAGAGATGCGTGTCGCCACCTGGGTGTCAGAAGGAGGAAGGGGAAAAGTAGTTGAGTGTCATTCGCATATTAATGATAGGAGGGACCATGTCAGGATATGACAGAGCCGAGTGACTTGGTGTATAGGGAGAAGAGGAGAGGGCCTAGAACCGAGCCCTGGGGTACACCAGTAGTGAGAGTACGTGGTGCAAACACAGATCCTCTCTACGTCACCTGGTAGGCGCGGCCTGCCAGGTAGGATGCAATCCAAGAGTGTGCATAGCCTGAGACGCCCAGCCTTGAGAGAGTGGACAGGAGTATCTGATGGTTCACGGTGTCAAAGTCAGCAAAAAGGTCTAGTAGGATGAGAACAGAGGAGAGAGTCAGCTTTGACAGTGCGGAGAGCCTCCGTGACACAGAGAAGACCAGTCTCGTTTGAGTGACCCGTCTTGAAGCCAGACTGGTTAGGGTCAAAAAGATAGTTCTGAGAGAGATAACAAGAAAGTTTATCAGACAGCACGCTCAAGTGTTTTGGAAAGAAAATAAAGAAGGGATACAGGTCTAAAGTTTCTGACGTCAGATGAGTCGATTGTTGGTTTCTTGAGGAGGGGCACAACTCGGGCCATTTTGAAGTCAGAGGGGATGCAGCCAGTGGTCAGGGATGAGTTGATGAGGGAAGTGAGGAATGGGAGAAGGTCTCCAGAGATGGTCTGGAGAAGGGAGGAGGGGATGGGGTCGAGTGGGCAGGTTGTCGGGCGGCCAGACCTCACTAGTCGCAGGATGTCATCTGGAGAGAGAGGGGAGAAAGAGGTCAAGGCGTAGGGTAGTTCTGTGTGAGTGAGACCAGTGGACTCAATAGGCTGAGTGAATGAGAAGCGGATGTCATCAACCTTTTTTCAAAGTGACTGACAATGTCGTCCGCAGAGAGGGAGGAGGGAGGGGGTGGAGGATTAAGGACGGAGGAGAAGGTGGAAAAGAGTTTCCTAGGGTTAGAGGCAGAAGCTTGAAATTTAGAGTGGTAGAAAGTGGCTTTAGCAGCGGATACAGAGGATGAGAAGGTAGAGAGGAGGGAGTGAAAGGATGATAGGTCCTCCGGGAGTTTAGTTTTCCTCCATTTTCGCTCAGCTGCCCGCAGCCCTGTTCTGTAAGCTCGCAATGAGTCACTCAGCTACGTAGCAGGAGGGGAGGGCCGAGCCGGCTGGGAGGAAAGGGGACAGTGCAAGTCATAAGATGCGGAAAGGGAGGAGAGTAGGGTCGAAGAGGCAGAAGGGAGAAGGATTTAGCAGAAGGGACAGATGATGGGATAGAAGATGAGAGAGTAGTGGGAGAGAGAGAGCAAAGATTGCGACAGCGCATGACAATCTAGGTAGGGGCTGATTGGTTATGGTTGGAGGAAAGGGAGACAGAAAAGGAAACAAAGTAGTGATCAGAGACCTGGAGGGGGGTTGCATTGCGATTAGTAAGCGAGCAGCCTCTAGTAAAGATGAGGGCAAGCGTGTTGCCTGCCTTGTCAGTTGGAGGGCACGGAGGGGAAAGAGAGAGTTGGAAAGAAATTAATCGAAGGCAGACGGCGGGAGGTTGAAGTCGCCAAGTACGAAGAGCGGTGGAGCCATCATCAGGAAATTAGCTTATCAAGGTGTCAAGCTCATTGAGGAACTCTCCAAGGGCACCTGGTGGACGATAGATGACAATAATGTTAAGCTTGAGTGGACAAGTGACAGTGACAGCATGGAATTCAAATGAGGAGATGGACAGGTGAGAGCGGGAGAAAATAGAAAATCTCCACTTAGGAGAAATGAGTAGACCTGTGCCACCACTGTGATGACCAGATGCTCTCAGACTATGAGAGAAAACATAGTCAGATGAAGAAAGAGCAGCTGGAGTAGCAGTGTTCTCTGGGGTGATCCAAGTCTCCATCAGGGCCAAAAGGTAAAGAGACTGAATGGCAGCATAGGCTGAGATGAACTCAGCATTCTTCACCGCAGATCGGCAGTTCCAAACATTGCCATAGTCCCGGAATTCCACATGGGTTGTGCGCGCAGGGTTCACTAAATTGGCAGGGTTGCAGCCAAGGGGTGGGGAGCATCTGTAAAGCCTACAGGGTGAGGTGCGAACAGGTATAGAAAACACACACACAGTTGCCAAAACTACAAAAGAGCCTTCCTCAAATAACTCTGCAGAACAACTCTGCAGAACCGTCTTTGCTTCGGCGACGGTCTTAGTTTTGCGACAAAACCACCACTGACACGACCGCCGCTTACAGCTGCCACTGAGAAACCAGGGAGACTGAATAACTAACAATTGCCTAGCAGAGGTGGAGTGCACACCTCCCTGTACTAATTGCTGATTGCCTAGGAGAGGTGAAACCACTCACCCTCAATACAGCCACTGATTACCAAAACAAGTCACAAATTGCCCTGCCCCTTGATCCTGGTTGATGTGTCAACAACTATCTGCAAATGATGAGCAGTCAGCAGTTCACACACCAAGTAGGCCACAGGGAAGACAGGCAGCACTTAAAGTAGATGGCCCTAGCTAGCAAAAAGACAGTACTAGACCACAACAGATAAAGACAAAAACAAGTTATACTTATCACTCCTGGAGATATCAGGAGTCCTCTAGCTATAGATTGAAGCATTAACCTCTTAAGGATCGGACCCTTTTTTTCCAATTTTTGCCTAAAATGACATACCCAAATCTAACTGCCTATAGCTCAGGACCTGAAGCAAGGATATGCATATTATTGATACCATTTAAAAGGAAACACTTTGAAGTTTGTGGAAATGTGAAATTAATGTAGGAGGATATAACACATTAGATCTGGTAAAAGATAACACAAAAAAAAAAAATATGTTTACGTTTTTTTTGTTCCATCATCTTTGAAATGCAAGAGAAAGGCCACAATATAATATTGCAGTTTATGCGCAATTTAGATTTTGGCCACTAGATGGCAGCAGTGTGTGTGCAAAGTTTCAGATTGATCCAATGAAGCATTGCAAATGTGCCGAATTGGTCAATTGATACATTTTCAAGTACATAACTATAGAGCGGCAGGTAGCTTAGTGGTTAAGAGCGTTGTGCCAGTAACCGAAAGGTTGCTGGTTCTAATCCACGAGCCGACTAGGTGAAAAATCTGTCGATGTGCCCTTGAGCAAGGCACTTAACCCTAATTGCTCATGTAAGTCGCTCTGGATAAGAGCGTCTGCTAAATGACTAAAATGTAAATGATAGAGAACATACAACAATTATATGGTAATACAAAATGTAAGTTTCCACACACAAAATGTAAGTTTACAAACCAAGTTCCTACATTTGAATATAAAAATTGATTTTATAAAAAAAAAACTAAGCTACATTTTATCTCTGGGACCCTCAGGATGACAAATCAGAGCAAGATTACTGAAGGTAAGTACATTATTTACCTTCAGAGGTGAATGCACCAAACCAGTTGCCGTGATAAGTTTTTTGTTGTTGTGCACTCTCCTAAAACAACAGCATGGTATTTTTTCACTATAATAGCTACTGTAAACTGGACAGTGCAGTTAGATTAACAATAATTTAAGCTTTCTGCCCATATAAGACATGTCAATGTCCTGGAAAGTTTGCTGTTACTTACAACAGTCATGCTAATCACATTAGTGCACGTTAGCTCAACCGTCCCACATACGGGACACCAATCCCGTAGAGGTTAAACTTATGTGGGTTTTGCAAATGGGTTTTTCATAAGAGCAAATACAGTGCCTTCAGAATGTATTCATACCCCTTTACTTATTCCACATTTTGTTGCGTTACAGCCTGAATTCAAAATGGATTAAATCAATGTTTTGTATGTCTCTGCATGCAGGTTGAAGGAAGTTGCTAACTAGTGCAATTGCTAACTAGCGTTAGCGCAATGACTGGATGTCTATGGGTATCTGATAGCATGCTAGCAGATACCCATAGACATCCAGTCATTAAGCTAAAACTAGTTAGCATTGGCTTGTCAAACTATACTGAACAAAAATATAAATGCAACATGTAAAGTGTTGGTCCCATGTTTCATGAGCTGAAATAAAAGATCCCAGACATTTTCCATATGCACAAAACGCTTATTTCTCTCAAATTTTGTGCAGAAATTTGTTTACATCCCTGTTAGTGAGCATTTCTCATTTGCCAAGATAATCTATCCACCTGACAGGTGTGGCATATCAACAAACTGATTAAACAGCATGATCATTACACAGGTGCACCTTGTGCTGGGGACAATAAAAGGTCACCCTAAAATGTGCAGTTTTGTCACATAACACAATGCCACAGATGTCTCAAGTTTTGAGGGAGCATGCATTTGGCATGCTGACTGCAGGAATGTCCCCCAGAGCTGTTGCCAGAGAATGTAATGTTCATTTCTCTACCATAAGCCACCTCCAATGTGGTTTTAGAGAATTTGGCACACATGCACGGCCACGTGTAACCACGCCAGCCCACATCCGGCTTCTTCGCCTGCAGGATCGTCTGAGACAAGCCACCTGGACTGCTGATGAAACTGAGGAGTATTTCTGTCTGTAATAAAGCCCTTTTGTGGGGAAAAACGTATTCTGATTGGCTGGGCCTGGCTCCCCAGTGGGTGGGCCTGGCTCCCTAGTGGGTGGGCCTATACCCTCCCAGGCCCACCCATGGCTGCGCCCCTGCCCAGTCATGTGAAATCCATATATTAGGGCATAATGAATTCATTTAAATGGACTGATTTCCTTATATGAACTGTAACTCAGTAAAATCATTGAAATTGTTACATGTTGCGTTCATATTTTTGTTCGGTATACAGTACTTCTAACTTCCTTCATACTGGACACAGATACATAAAAATGGTATCCACAAGTTAATCTGACTCTGGGGAAGTGGATAAAGGGCCTCATTGCCAAAATACCTAAGTATCCCTTTAATAAAGAGAGTGAATTAAGTGAATTAAGATGTTGCTACTCACATCTAAGGAAGGCTCTGGCACCTCAGAGCCAGCGGAACCCCCTAACCCAAAGGAGCGTTCTGTGTGTAGTCTGGTGTTTTGGGAGGGATTGCGAGGCTGCATCATTGGTGCTCCTGGTCCCCTGAGGTGCGAGTTGCCATCGAGGCCTGGATGCTTCTGATGCTGTTGCTGTTGGAGAGAACTGTGGGAGGAGTCCATGCAGCCCGAATGGGGAATCTGATTTGAAAAGAGGGTAACAGGAATATTAGCTCCTGTAATACACGTCTGTGCCATATCGACGTCTATTATGCTTAAATTTAACAATCCAATTCAACTCAAATTCAACTACTATTCCAAAGTGTCACGCTCCTTTCAATTAGAACTCATCATCAATTCTTTACATACTTTATGACTTTGATGGCACCTGTGATTTGTAGAAGGGTCAAGACAACAAAGCAATAAATTATACCATCTTTACCCACACTTAACCTTGAGATATTGCTTATAGTTCAACTTTATCAAACAATTTGTTCAACTTTATATGGTTCTTTCATTCAGATGACATTATGAATTTTATGGATAACTTATGATGAGACACGTCATTATAATAACACTGATAAGTAAACCAGGTTGCACATACAAAAGAGAAAGACCAAGTCTAAAACATGAATAGAACAACACTCCATAGTTTGTTCTCTTAACGAACAAGGGGACATCAACTTTGTCACTTAGCTGGCTACATGACAATTGAACGATAATGCACAAACATGATTATTTTCAGGAATGGGGTGGATTCGTTCATCAAGGCTGCAGACCATTGAGAACAGTAAGGACAAATCACTCAGCAGCGTAGAGGTACAGTGCCTTTTCCACATTTTGTTGTGTTACAGACTATATTTAAAATTGAGATTTTTTTGTCACTGGCCTACACATAATACCCCATAATGTCAAAGTGGAATTATCTTTTTTGAATTATTTTACAAATTAATTACAAATGAAAAGCTGAAATGTATTTATTTGTATTTGTATTTATTAGGGATCCCCATTAGCTGCTGCCAAGGCAGCAGCCACTCTTCCTGGGGTCCAAACATATTAAAACACTTATTTTACATATAAAAC
The DNA here is from genome assembly GCF_020615455.1 of Coregonus clupeaformis. Taxonomy (NCBI): domain Eukaryota; kingdom Metazoa; phylum Chordata; class Actinopteri; order Salmoniformes; family Salmonidae; genus Coregonus; species Coregonus clupeaformis. Next base: position 12,966,641 of record NC_059209.1, read on the forward strand.
AAAATATAAAACAGTACATCATGTGACATTATTACACCACTACATATCTACAATACAAAATGTTTAATACCACCATACAACAATATCACAATGTGTGCGTATGCATGTGTCTATAGACTTGTGTGTGTCTCTTCACAGTCCCCGTTGTTCCATAAGGTGTATTTTTACCTGTTTTTTAAATCTGATTCTACTGCTTGCATCAGTTACCTGATGTGGTATAGAGTTCCATGTAGTCATGGCTCTATGTAGTACTGTGCGCCTCCCATAGTCTGTTCTGGACTTGGGGACTGTGAAGAAACCTCTGGTGGCATGTCTTGTGGGGTATGCATGGGTGTACGAGCTGTGTGGCAGTATTCCAAACAGACAGTTCGGTAAATTAAGCTTGTCAACACCTCTTACAAAAACAAGCAGTAATGAAGTCAATCTCTCTTCCACGCTGAGCCAGGAGAGACTAACATGCATGTCATTAATGTTAGGTCTCTGTGTACTTTTAAGGGCCAGCCGTGCTGCCCTGTTTTGAGCCAACTGCATTTTTCCCAAGTCCCTCTTTGTGGCACCTGACCACATTACTGAACAATAGTCTAGGTGCGACAAAACTAGGGCCTGTAGGACCTGCCTTGTTGATAGTGTTGTTAAGAAGGCAGAGCAGCGCTTAATTATGGACATACTTTTCCCCATCTTAGCTACTGTTGTCTCAATATGCTTTGACCATGACAGTCTACAATCCAGGGTTACACAAAGCAGTTTAGTCACCTCAACTTGCACAATTTCCACATTATTCATTACGAGATGTAGTTGGGGTTTAGGGTTTAGTGAATGACTTGACCCAAATACAATGCTTTTAGTTTTGGAAATATTCAGGACTAACTTATTCCTTGCCACCCATTCCAAAACTAACTGCAAGACTTTAAGTGTTGCAGTTATTTCAGTTGCTGTAGTAGCTGACGTGTATAATGTTGAGTCATCCACATATATAGACACACTGGCTTTACTCAAAGATGGAAAGATGGAAAAAAGCAAGGGGGCCTAGACAGCTGCCATGGGGAATTGCTGATTCTACCTGGATTATGTTTGAGAGGCTTCCATTAAAGAACACCCTCCTCTGTGTTCTGTTAGACAAGTAACTCTTTATCCACATTATAGCAGGGGGTGTAAAGCCATAACACATAAGTTTTTCCAGCAGCAGACTACGATCGATAATGTCAAAAGCCGCACTGAAGTCTAACAAAACGGCCCCCACAATATTTTTATCATCAATTTCTCTCAGCCAATCATCAGTCATTTGTGTAAGTGTTGTGCTTGTTGAATGGTGTAAGTGTTGTGCTTGTTGAATGTTCTTCTCTATAAGCATGCTGAAAGTTTGCTGTCACTTTGTTTACAGTAAAATAGCATTGTATCTGGTCAAATACACTTTTTTTCCAATAGTTTACTAAGGGTTGGTAACAGGCTAATTGGTTGGCTATTTGAGCCAGTAAAGGGGGCTTTACTATTCTTAGGTAACGGAATGACTTTAGCTTCCCTCCAAGCCTGGGGAAGCTACATTCTAGTAGGCTTAAATTGAAAATATGGCAAATAGGAGTGGCAATATCTTCCGCTATTATCCTCATCAATTTTCTATCGAAGTTGTCAGATCCCGGTGGCTTGTCATTGTTAATAGACAACAATAATTTTTTCACTTTACAGAATTCTAAATTACAATGCTTTTCTTTCAGAATTTGGTCAGATATACAGTGAGGGAAAAAAGTATTTGATCCCCTGCGGATTTTGTACGTTTGCCCACTGACAAAGAAATGATCAGTCTATAATTAAAATGGTAGGTTTATTTGAACAGTGAGAGACAGAATAATAACAAAAAAATCCAGAAAAACGCATGTCAAAAATGTTATAAATTGATTTGCATTTGAATGAGGGAAATAAGTATTTGACCCCCTCTCAATCAGAAATATTTCTGGCTTCCAGGTGTCTTTTATACAGGTAACGAGCTGAGATTAGGAGCACACTCTTAAAGGGAGTGCTCCTAATCTCAGTTTGTTACCTGTATAAAAGACACCTGTCCACAGAAGCAATCAATCAATCAGATTCCAAACTCTCCACCATGGCCAAGACCAAAGAGCTCTCCAAGGATGTCAGGGACAAGATTGTAGACCTACACAAGGCTGGAATGGGCTACAAGACCATCGCCAAGCAGCTTGGTGAGAAGGTGACAACAGTTGGCGCGATTATTCGCAAATGGAAGAAACACAAAAGAACTGTCAATCTCCCTCGGCCTGGGGCTCAATGCAAGATCTCACCTCGTGGAGTTGCAATGATCATGAGAACGGTGAGGAATCAGCCCAGAACTACACGGGAGGATCTTGTCAATGATCTCAAGGCAGCTGGGACCATAGTCACCAAGAAAACAATTGGTAACACACTACGCCGTGAAGGACTGAAATCCTGCAGCGCCCGCAAGGTCCCCCTGCTTAAGAAAGCACATATACAGGCCCGTCTGAAGTTTGCCAATGAACATCTGAATGATTCAGAGGAGAACTGGGTGAAAGTGTTGTGGTCAGATGAGAGCAAAATCGAGCTCTTTGGCATAAACTCAACTCGCCGTGTTTGGAGGAGGAGGAATGCTGCCTATGACCCCAAGAACACCATCCCCACTGTTAAACATGGAGGTGGAAACATTATGCTTTGGGGGTGTTTTTCTGCTAAGGGGACAGGACATCTTCACCGCATCAAAGGGACGATGGACGGGGCCATGTGCCGTCAAATCTTGGGTGAGAACCTCCTTCCCTCAGCCAGGGCATTGAAAATGGGTCGTGGATGGGTATTCCAGCATGACAATGACCCAAAACACACGGTCAAGGCAACAAAGGAGTGGCTCAAGAAGAAGAACATTAACGTCTTGGAGTGGCCTAGCCAGTCTCCAGACCTTAATCCCATAGAAAATCTGTGGAGGGAGCTGAAGGTTTGAGTTGCCAAACGTCAGCCTCGAAACCTTAATGACTTGGAGAAGATCTGCAAAGAGGAGTGGGACAAAATCCCTCCTGAGATGTGTGCAAACCTGGTGGCCAACTACAAGAAACGTCTGACCTCTGTGATTGCCAACAAGGGTTTTGCCACCAAGTACTAAGTCATGTTTTGCAGAGGGGTCAAACACTTATTTCCCTCATTAAAATGCAAATCAATTTATAACATTTTTGACATGCGTTTTTCTGGATTTTTGTTGTTGTTATTCTGTCTCTCACTGTTCAAATAAACCTACCATTAAAATGATAGACTGATCATGTCTTTGTCAGTGGGCAAACATACAAAATCAGCAGGGGATCAAATACTTTTTTCCCTCACTGTACTTGGATGTGTAGTGTCAGCAATTGTTGCTGGCATGTCATGCCTAAATTTGCTAATCTTGCCAATGAAAACATGATTAAAGTAGTTGGCAATATCAGTTGGTTGTGTGATGAATGAGCCATCTGATTCAATGAATGATGGAGCTGAGTTTGCCTTTTTTCCCAAGATTTCATTTAAGGTGCTCCAAACCTTTTTACTATCATTCTTTATGTCATTTATCCTTGTTTCATAGTGTTGTTTCTTCTTATTTTTATTCAGTTTAGTCACATGATTTCTCAATTTGCAATACGTTTGCCAATCGGTTGTGCAGCCAGACTTATTTGCCATTCCTTTTGCCTCATCCCTCTAAACCATACACATTTTCAATTCCTCATCAATTCACGGGGATTTAACAGTTTTTACAGTCATTTTCTTAATGGGTGCATGCTTATTAGTAACTGGAATAAGCAATTTCATAAATGTGTCAAGTGCAGTGTCTGTTTGCTCCTCATTACACACCATGGACCAACATATATTCTTTACATCAACAACATAGGAATCACTGCAAAACGTATTGTATGACCTCTTATACACAATATTAGGCCCAGCCTTTGGAACTTTGGTTTTCCTAGATATGGCTCCTACATCCAATGAATTTGGATACTGCTTTCAAACAAATCTCTGCAGCATTAGTAAAGATATAATCAATACATGTTGATGATTTAATTCCTGTACTGTTTGTAACCACCCTGGTAGGATGATTGATAACCTGAACCAGGTTGCAGGCACTGGTTACAGTTTGACGCTTTCTCTTGAGTGGGCAGCCTGATGAAAGCCAGTCAATATTTAAAATCACCCTGAAAGTTTACCTCTCTATTGATATCACATACATTATCAAGCATTTCACAAGTTATCCAGATACTGACTGTTAGCACTTGGTGGTCCATAGCAGCTTCCCACCAGAATTGGCTTTAGGTGAGGCAGATTAACCTGTAGCCATATTACTTTAACAGTATTTAACATGAGATCCTCTCTAATCTTCACAGGAATGTGGTTCTGAATATAAACAGCAACACCTCCACCATTGGCATTTCTATATTTTCTGTAAATGTTATAACCTTGTATTGCTACCACTGTATCATCAAAGGTATTATCTAAGTGAGTTTCAGAGATATTCAGAATATGAATGTCATCTGTTACTAGCAAATTATTGATTTCATGAACCTTCTTAAGCTACATATGTTAATGTGGGCTATTTTCAGCACTTTTCTTCTGGGATGCTTACTTGTTTTTATTGCTTTACTGGGAAGCTTAGCAGCAGCAGATGTGCTCATGTTCTTTATGTTAGTGCAGGGTGAGCTGCACACAGTGGACTGCCTCCTCGGGCACACCGTTTCAGTGCTAATAGCATAAATCTGGTTCTTAGGCACATGATTACAGCACACAATAGCTGTATGATCAGCAGAGGCATTCAGGGCAGTTAGACCGACATAAATTAGGTTACTTATATCTACCGACGTCACTGATGTAATGTACATTTGCTGAAGCATTTTGACAATTCTGCGTCACAATGGTAGGGATTAGCTGAGCTGGGCTTGGGTCATTGCTAAGTCATTGTCTCAACGCAGCCTTATAATGCTGTGAAAGGATCCAGGATCCCAAATGATTTAGGTGGATCCCATCCTCCTTATAAAACGTGTTTTGTTTCCAAAAGGTATCGAAATTGTCAACAAAAGTTACACCCATTGAGCTGCAATAATCACGTAGCCAGTTATGAAGAGCAAGAATCCTGCTAAATCGTTCAATGCCACGATTCAGAGAGGGCGCAGGGCCAGATATGATGGGTTTTTTGTTAGTGTCTAGCAGAGAGTCAATCAGTTCTTTAAAATCCAGTTTCAACTGTTCAGAGCTGCCCTTCATAATGTCATTAAAACCCACATGGACTACGATAGAATCGATTTCCATGTCCTGACGTAGCACATTCGGGAGCAGCTTAGTAATGTCATTTACTCGAGGTCCGGGATAGGACATTGTTTTTCCACCAGGAATGGTCACATTTCTTACCATGGAGCTGCCCAAAAACATGGCTGGTGAGAAGGACGAGGAAATCCGCCCACTCCCACGCTTCACAGGATGCAGGCCTCCGACAGATGGAGAAGCCCTGCTCGATCCAGAGCAGGAACGGAAGGTTGCTGACGTCGACTTTGAAATCATAGTAGTAGGCACTGCGGCCGCAGACACAGGCACCCCCAGCGATGAAGGTGCAGGAAGATCAGGCTCCAGGACGGCGAAACTATTCATTGTTTGTATCCGCTCCGGGGCTCTCGTTGGGAGTGTAGACTGCTTTGCGGGAGGTCGCTGTCTTCGGCTTCCATGGCTTGTGACATGAGACTACCGTTGATTGCCTTTCTCCTCATGCTGTGCTCCTTCGATGAAGGAACTCCGGCCAACACCGGCCAGTCAGATAACAACAAACGACAAGGCGGAGATGCATCCAACAAGCGCGAACGCCGTCCAGCCACCGGCGTAGAAAATTTCAACATTCCACTCCTCGTTTTCCCCAGTTTCTTACGTAGGCTGGCGACCTGCGTGATCAAGGAAGCCACCTCAAGCCTATAATCCTTGGCAAGTAAACAATTTCCGCATTGGAACTCAGAGTGACCCGGTTTGTCCCGAAACAAAGCGTAATAGATACAGCTCGTACAGCGCTGGAACCGTTCATTTAGTTCTCCAGACAAAGAGGGCTCCATTGCAGAACTCATCTGGTACCAACTTCGTTAGCCTGATGGCTAGCAGCTTAGTGTCTCTGTCAAGCAGGCTTCAACCTGTCTCTTAAGCGGGATTCCGGGACAAGAAATAGCGGTCCTAGCTGTTAAAAGCTAACCGCGTTGTGGAATCCATGCAAAAACAAGTTCTGTATGTCATGAGTCAATAAGTATTCAACCCCTTTGTTATGGCAAGCCTAAATACATTCAGAGTAAAAATGTGCTTAACAAGTCACACCTACCTCATCTCTGTACCCCACACATATAATAATCTGTAAGGTCCCTCAGTCGAGCGGAGAATTTCAAAAACAGATTCAACCACAAAGACCAAGGAGGTTTTTCAATGCCTCGCAAAGAAGGGGACCTATTGGTAGATGGGTAAAAAAAAAGCAGACAATGAATATCCCTTTTAGCATGGTGAAGTTATTAATTACACTTTGGATGGTGTATCAATACACCCAGTCACTACAAAGATACAGGCGTCCTTCCTAACTCAGTTGCTGGAGAGGAAGGAAACCGCTTAGAAATGAGGCCAATGGTGACTTTAAAACAGTTACAAAGTTTAATGGCTGTGATAGGAGAAAACTGAGGATGGAACAAAAATATTGTAGTTACTCCACAATACTAACCTAATTGACAGAGTAAAAAGAAGGAAGCCTGTACAGAATAAAAAATATTCCAAAACATGCGTCCTGTTTGCAACAAGGCACTAAAGTAATACCACAAAACATGTGTGAAAGCAATTCACTTTTTGTCCTGAATACAAAGTGTTATGTTTGGGGCAAATCCAATACAACACATTACTGACCACTGTACCACTCTCCATATTTTCAAGCTTAATGGTGGGATGCATCACGGGTATGCTTGTAATCATTAAGGACTTTAGATTTTTTCAGGATAAAAAAAGAAACGGAATTGAGCTAAGCACAGGCAAAATCCTAGAGAAAAACCTGGTTCAGTTTGCTTCCCACCAGACACTGGGAGATGAATTCACCTTTCAGCAGGACAATAACCTAAAACACAAGGTCAAATCTATACTGCAGTTGCTAACCAAGAAGACAGTGAATGTTCCTGAGTGGCCGAGTTACAGTTTTGACTTAAATCTGCTTGAAAATCTATGGTGAGACTTGAAAATGGTTGTCTAGCAATGATTAACAACCAATGGGCAAATATTGTACAATCCAGGTGTGCAAATCTTTTAAGACTTAGCCAGAAAGACTCACAGCTTTAATCGCTGCCACAGGTGATTCTAACATGTATTGACTCAGGGGCGTGAATACTTATGTAAATGAGATATTTTTGTATTTCATTTTCAATAAATTTGCAAAAAAATCTAAAAACATGTTTTCACTTTGTCATTATTGGGTATTGTGTGTAGATGCGTGAGATTTTTTATTTATTTAATCCATTTTGAATTCAGGCTGTAACAAAATGTGGAATAATTCAAGAGGTATGAATACTTTCTGAACGCACTGTAAGTACCTGGGATGACATGGTATGTCCCAAGGGCTTGTCTGGAGTGAGGAGTCCACTTGGCAGGTCAGCCTGGTAGGAGAGGGGGAGTCGTCCCGAGGAGAACTCCCCAACATTAGGGGTGCCAGGGGCATTTGGGAAGACTGAGAACCCATGCTGGTTAGGGTATCCCGATCCTGGACAGAAACAGACAGAGACACAGACACTCTTGTTACTCCAAAATGTTTACTATCAATTTACATGACAAGAAAGTTTGTTTTTTTGCAAAGAGAGCATTTGCTAATTCAGCTATTTCTAATTCTTGACTATCCAATACTTTAATTGCAACTTGTAAATAATAAGAGTAATGCTTTAGCAGGTAACTGCTATGAAATGTGATTTAGCTATTGGCCAACCAGTCAAAAACCTTTTTTATATTTTCTAGGGCTGTCAAAGTTAATGAGTTACTTATAGTTAACGTTTGACATTTTTAAAGCCATATATTTTTTGGACGGAGTTAATCGCATCTCCACTTCTCTACGTGTAGCTTATTTGATCAAATAGAAAATACAGAAATCTGGCCCGTATGATTCATTTTTAAAACGCAGAATCATATGATGCAAAAGCCATCTTACGAGACAGATTTCTGAATTTTGAATGTTACATAGATTGAAAACTTGATTGCTGACATGCAAACATTTTGGGACTATATCAACAATGGACTAATGAAACAAATACCAAAATATAGTTTTTGGTTGGAGTTTTCCTTTAAATTAAGGCCAAAAAGCACATTTTAGTTTTTATGATTTTTTATGATATAGCCAATTTTTACTTTGTGGCTGTGGCAACTAGTGGAAACTGTCGTGCCTGTTGTTCACATGCGTATTTGCCCTCTCAATGGTCCCACCTGATCTTGCCTCCAACCGACTGCCTTCCATTTTGAAGATATTTATTTTCATTAGCTAGGTTTCCATTCAGTTGGCGACAGATTTTCATGCGAATATTAAAAAATCTGCATAAAGAAAATATGTGCATTTTCCCGCCAGTGGTGTTTCCACCAAACTGACTTGTTGCAGATAAAAATATGTGTGTGATGACATAGTGCACACAACATTTACTTTTTCACTTAACTTTTCATGTATGGAATACAAAATCTAAAGTTCAATGTGTATCAATCCAATTTTCAACTCTACCGATAGTCTTGTCACAACAACTGTTGCGTTAAATAGCAAATGTGCCTACTCTGGTCTTGGCACGTATGCTCTAGACAACAGCTCGCAGAGTGTGGGTATGTGCAGGTAGGCTAGTCTACATGATAACATTATTATGGATAAGAGTGAGAATATATATTTTTGTCAAACGGCAGTCAAGCATCGATCATCATGTCACAAGAATAAGACCCTCGATATTTATTGTAAAGGAGCATCAAAGCTCATCACCGTGCACTTTCACCACCCAGTGAAGTTCATCATAATTTATTTAATCTGTAGCCTAATAAACTGCATGATTTCCTGAGTCCTATTGGGAGGACAACACACCATATTATCGCATGATTAAACGTTTACTTCAATATGATGGTTATTATATCAATATTTGCGCATAGAGGCGTTTCCACTGCCATTTCTAGCATAATTAAATTTTACAGACAAAAAGATCCCACCATGTTGACCGAACAAATTGTACTGAAACTTCCTGTTTCCATAACAGCTTTCGTTAAAAAAAAATGTATACGGTATGACTTTACTGGCATAAAAACTTTGGATGGAAACGTGGTTGGTGTTAGAGCGATCTGATCAATATAATGGATAATCTGTGGCTGTGTGCTCTCGGTCTGGGCAGTCTAGCAGCTAGTGCTTAAACATCCACTTGTGCGCAGCTTTGAGCAAAAACATTGAAGGAAAACGTACAGAAAGTTCAACCATAAAAACATTCCCAGGCATTTCTTTAAATAACCACAAAAAACGTTATTTGCACAGAAGTATCTAGATAGTTATGCTAACGTTAGCTAGCTAGCTAACCAAATGAGAATGTTTACAATGCCATGGCAGAATGCCTCTTGATAGGTAGGGCAAACCCGTTTAGGTGATTTCTGGTATATCATTGAAATAAATCAAATCGCAGAACGTTTTTGGACTCATTCAGCAGTTTTTACCTGATTAAGTACAATACCATTGGAAATTGATGTTGAAAGTTCAATTTATATTCATAAAACGGAAGACATTTTTAATGTGTCCAAATCAATAACCAGAAACAGTTTGTAATATATTAAAACCTAAAACGTACTATCTGAACATACATGTGCAACAATAGTAATGATATTACTTCTATTTAATTTAAACAAGCATCTTATAAACCGTACACACACCAAAAACCCTGTTTTGACAAGTGGCAATAAATAACCATTATCGTTTAGGGGTAAATCAGGTTGCACGTATTGTTAAAACTAATACAGCTCAAAAAACACACGGAATCTGGGAATAATGTGTACATCACTGGTTAGAGGACAATTTGTAGAAGACAGCTAGATATATTTTGAAGTGCAACACTTTTTTGGTTAATCACTTCCATCAATATCACGCTGAAATCAATAGAACAGAGGGCAAATGTTTGGGGTGTAGAGCGGTTTAAACTAACACTATTCAAAGAACGCACGGAATTAAATGAAAATGCCCTCGAAGCCGGTGTTTGGAGGATATATTAGTGTGACAGGTTAAAGGACATATTCATAGCCTGTTATACACTAAAAAGTATTAGTAAGTTCATGGTATGTAAGGATCTTAAAATATCTAAGGTTAAAAAGATCATGCATCCAGTACTAGTTCATAGAGATTGATAAAATTCATAAATGTGTTAAAATCCGTCAAGTGTAAAAGGGTAAATATTGTAAGAGGAATGTGTAAATGTTATATTGACTACTTTACTTTGTGGTGCCTAATTTAAAGGGTAAAAGTGTTAATCTGTGATCTACTAAATGCTCTTAATCTATGAGCCTGAGATCGATTGCTCTGGTCTCCACCCAACTTTCTGGGGAAATCGCGGTCTTTTTTCCTCATTATACTAAAGTTTTCAGTGAGGAAACAACTGCATCACTCTCGTGATTATTTCTCCCCTTTTTCAGGTACGTTATTGATATAAAACGAGTTAATTTGAATGTAATAACTTGCTAACATGTCAAGAGAGTTTAAGGTATGTGTTAGTAACATCTTGAGTAAGTTAGAGTTAAGTTGAAGAGAGTTATTAGGTGCGTGTGTGAGTGAAATCTGCTTGGTTGCAGCGAAGATTAGCTTCGTACTGAGAGTAGCTGCCATTTTATGCTAATTGTGAATGAACATGTGCGCTGTTAATAATATATTTGGGGTTATTTGTATAATGTGTTTCGAATACTTTGTTGACATGGTTGATAAATGTAGTTATGGGTTACGGAGCTAAAGCTACTTTGTGTTCGACAGTTACATTGAAACATTTGTATATGTTTTAGTGAATTACAGTTTATGCTGTTGTGACTTGAATAAGCTTTGTACCCTACAAAACTCTGGTTCCTGTAGATCTGTTGTTCTGTAAAATGTGGTATTTTTGTAAAAGCATTATACTAAAGTTTTCAGTGAGGAAACAACTGCGTCACTCTCGTGATTATTTCTCCCCTTTTTCAGGGGCGTAACATTTTGGAGGCACCGCTGAGATTGCTGCTCAGATGTCCGGCTTCCACATCCTGGTCGCTGAATTCTGAGCCAGCTAAATCCCTACATAACAACCCAGGCAGGCTGCAGTGAGGAAAGTGTTGCTGTTCGAGGGGAGTTGGAAGTTGGGGGTTAAGTACGTGTCAACTGAGGCCGTTGAGAGACCATCAGAGACAGTAAGGACCATCTAATTCAGAGTCAACTCCTGCACAGTAAAGGTTCCTCCTGTCCTGTCAACATGACAACCGCCTTGGAAGAACTACAGGAAGAGGTAGTAGGAGAATTGCACACCCTGACTAAAGACAAGTTACTAGACGTATGTGATTTCCTTGACATATCAGGCGAACAGAGAAGAGTTATTCAAGACAAATCCCGCATATCATTGATGACTCACATTATGATGTTCCTTGAAAGAGAGGAAGTTGCAGAGTTAGAAGATGGCGGCATGTCGGAATTATTGCTACTTAAAGACAAAATGACAGAGATGATCAGTGGCATAGATAGCAAGACAGGGAAAACTGACCATGATATTGAAACAGCCAGAACACATCACATAATAGAGGGACTGAGAACTGTAACCCCACAACAAGGGGTGGGAAATGAGCAGAGTACTGCAGACAAAGCCAGTGATTCCCCTGCCCATCTTCAGAGGAGCATGCAGCTCTCACCCAGTGCACAGCCCGGCTCATACTGGCGCAAAGAGTTAAAAATGTCTGGTCAGATAGGTGAACCGGGCCAGAAAGATAAACTGACTTTTTCCAGCCTTGCCCATCAGATTGAGAATGGACTTAACAGAGGCTATCCTGAGGTAGAAATAGTAGACGCAGTAATCAGGGCTATTTCTCCAGGCTCACAGCTACGCAGCTACTTGGAAGGTAAACCCCAGCTAACTCTTCCCACACTTAGATGCATCCTGCGTTCCCACTTCCAAGAGAAGAGTGCAACAGAGCTTTACAAACAGCTAGCTTCAGAAGCACAGCATAGCAAGGGAGACCCCTCAAAGCTTCCTGATGCGCGTCTTAGATTTGAGGCAGAAAGTACTATTTGCGTCCCAGGAGTCAGAATCAGGGCTTAAGTATGACCCTGCTCTAGTCCAGCGCATGTGTTTACACACAGTCCTTACAGGTCTCCAGAGTGACAGTATCAGGATAGACATGCAGCCTCTCCTGCTTGATAGCGAAACATCAGATGAGGTTTTGCTAGAGAAGCTTAACATTGCTTGTGCTAATGAGATAGAAAGACGAAACAAAAAGCGTTTTAATGCCCCACAGCCTGCTACAACCGTAAGTGTAGTCCAGTTAGAAGATACGCCATCTGCAAAGTGTCCTGTGAAGGAAGCAAAAGCTAAGATACCCGCAGAACTGTTAACAGAGTTAGCTGAACTTAAGACAGGTGTAGCTTCCCTAAAAGGTCTCAGTGCAGAGATTGCTCAGATTAAGGAGACATTACAGCAGCCTATGTTTCAGTCATCGCCTTATGCCCATGCCCCGCTTCCAGTTAGGAGGCCAGATAGGGACCCCCAGCCACCTGTTTCCCAGCAGCAGTATTACAGCAACTACAGTCAGCCCCAATTCCAAAGGATGTCAAAACCAACATTGGACTAAACATAAGGAAAAATGCACTCACCTGAAAATTGACTCTACCTGTGAAAAGCTTTCCTGTACAGAAGAAAATGCCCACTCTTTACCATCCCTAGCTCAAGGTTGCCACCCCCATAAGGTCACCTCGCTAGTCGGTAGACAGTGCCTTGTTGAGTGTCACCTGAATCGCCACCACCTCCAAGCTCTATGGGACACAGGCTCTCAGGTATCGGTCATTGATGAACGATGGAAAGCGGAATCTCTCCCAAACGCAAGGCTGAGGGATGTTTCAGAAATTCTGGACTCACCTGATGATCTAAGATTGACGGCAGCAAATGGGACTGAAATGTCGTACCTGGGATGGATTGAAACAACTTTTCGGCTAGCCTCTGAAACTGACCAAACGAAGGAACTGATCATCCCAGTGCTGGTAATGAAAGGCTGTCACCTATCTCATCCCATCATAGGTTTCAATGTTATTGAGCACATCCTGACAAGGACCGAAAAGACTAAACGGTACAGTACAGTGAAAAAAGCTTTCCCAAGCCTCAAAATAAATAAGGTGAGGGCTTTTATACAGGCTGTTAGCACAGAACAGACAGATGAATACGCAGTGAAAACCAAGAAAGAGAAGGTTGCTGTACCAAAACACAGTAGCATTCAGATTGAGTGCCGTGTAGCTTCCCAGCCTTTCAAAGATGACATGACAATGCTTTTCCAGCCAGACCTGAACCCGCAGTGGCCAGATGAACTTGAGTTCTTTGACAGACTAGTCAGAGTTAGGAAAGGTGTTTTTCCAGTTATCATGCTTGATGTCTCTAACCCCACTGACCACGACATTGCCCTGCTAGGACGCACCATAATCGGTACAGTACAAACCATTATGACTGTGTTACCTGCCCAAGTCTTTGAAAAAGCTGTCACCCCAGCCACAGTGAATCACACTAGTGTTCAAACTCCATGTACTGCTACTGAACAGTGGGATCCACCAGTAGGTTTAAGTCACCTAACCGAAGAACAGAGAGAGGTTGTTAGGAAAATGCTTAGAGAAGAGTGTCACTCCTTCTCCAGATCAGACAATGACATTGGCTGCATTGAACGATTGAAAATGACTATTTCTCTAAAGGACTCTGAACCAGTCAAGCGCACATACATGTCAGTGCCCAGGCCACTGTATCAGGAGATGAAGGGTTACCTTCATGACCTCATAGCCCAGGGTTGGGTTAGGAAGTCAAACTCTTCATATTCTTCACCTGTCGTTTGCGTTAGGAAGAAGGACGGGACCCTCCGGTTGTGTATAGATTACAGAGACCTGAACAGAAAGACACATCCCGACCGCCAGCCCATCCCTCAGGTCCAGGACATCATGGACAGTTTAGGTGGTAATTCCTGGTTCTCCCTTTTAGATCAGGGAAAAGCATATCACCAAGGGTTCATCTCTGAAGAAAGCAGATCACTGACAGCATTTGTGACCCCATGGGGACTCTGTGAGTGGATACGTATGCCATTCGGCCTCATGAACGCTCCTGCAGCTTTTCAGCGTTGTATGGAGGAATGTTTGGAAGGGCTCCGGGACAACATCTGCATTCCTTATCTGGACGACACGCTAGTTTTCAGTAAAACTTTCGACAGCCATGTGAATGATGTGCAAAAGGTTTTGCAGCGTCTCAGAGAGTATGGCATCAAACTCAAGCCAAGTAAGTGTGATCTCTTTAAACCCCAGGTCCGTTATTTGGGCAGAATAGTGTCTGCAGACGGCAGCAAAGTTGACCCAGCCGATTTTGAAGCAGTAAGAGCATTGAAAGAGATCAGACCACAGACTGTGGGCCAGCTCATAAAAATGCTTGGTTTACTCACTTACTACAGACAGTACATCAAAGACTTTTCTAGGAGGGCCAGCTGTCTGTATGACCTCCTGAAAGCAGATTCAGAGAAATTACCTGACCACCCACGGAAAGCAAAAACAAAGAAAGTAAGTCATGTGGTGCCCTCAAACAAGCCAATCCTGTGGACTGACCAGCATCAACAGGCACTTGAACAGCTGATTGAGTGTCTGCTTCACCCACCAGTCTTAGGTTTCCCTGACTTCACTCAGCCATTTGTTGTACACACTGATGCGTCACACCAAGGCTTGGGAGCAGTTCTTTATCAAGAGCAAGATGGGAAACTTAGGGTCATTGCTTATGGCTCTCGAACCTTAACAGCAGCTGAGAAGAACTATCACTACCACTCTGGCAAGCTAGAATTTCTAGCTCTAAAATGGGCAATCACTGATAAGTTCCATGATTATTTGTACTATGCTCCGACCTTCACTGTATACAGTGATAACAACCCGCTCAGCTACATTCTGTCTACTGCAAAACTGAACGCAACCACTTCCAGGTGGGTTGCAGAATTGGCTGATTTCCACTTTACAATAAAGTACAGGCCAGGCAGAGAGAACAGTGATGCAGATGCTTTGTCGAGGATGCCACTGGATGTAGAGTCACTGATGAGAGAATGTTCTGAGGAGCTTCCACCAGACACCATTGCCGCCACGATACAAGCAGTAGAGGTACAGAAAGAGCCTTTTGTGCCTTGGTCAATTTCAGCTGCATCTATGTCAGTATCAGCTGAAGGTGAGACAACTACAGCAACAATCAGCTCGATCCCAAAAGAGGGGATAAGAGAGGCACAAGAGTCTGATCCGGTCATCCGTCCTGTGCTCGATTTCAAGCTGTCTGGTTCCAAACCGCCAGTTAAAGAGCAAAAGGAATTCAGTCCAAAGACAAAATGCCTATTCAGAGAATGGGACAAATTGACAATCGACAGTGATGGTATTCTTTACAGAATCACTACAGCCCGCAAGCAGTTAGTTCTACCAGAGCAGTACAAAAGTAAAGTGATGGAAGAGTTGCACAATAACATGGGACACCAAGGTACTGACCGCACTGTATCACTAGTACGTGACCGCTTCTTCTGGCCTTATATGCAATCTGACATTGAGCACTATGTGACTAAAACTTGTAGCTGTGTCAAGCAGAAAAAGCCAGGCCATGAAACAAGAGCTCCTCTGACAAACATTGTGACAACACAGCCATTTGAACTGGTATGTATAGATTTCCTCCATCTCGACAGATGCAAAGGGGGGATATGAGTACATCCTCGTGATTGTTGATCATTTTACACGTTTCACTCAAGCCTACGCCACCACATCAAAGTCAGGAAAAACTGCTGCAAATCTCATCTTCAATGACTTTGCCCTGAAGTTTGGGTTCCCCTCCCGCATCCACCATGACCAAGGGGGAGAATTCGAAAATCAGTTGTTCCATCAGTTAAAGAAACTCAGTGGCATGGCGGGGTCCAGAACAACACCCTACCACCCGATGGGGAACGGTCAAGTGGAACGAATGAACAGAACATTGTTGCAAATGCTAAAGACACTAACTGAGACACAAAAGTCAAACTGGAAGGAGTCTCTAAACAAACTGGTTTATGCCTATAACTGCACCCGTTGCGAAGTGACTGGCTATTCACCATTTTATCTTCTGTTTGGGAGATCACCCAGGCTTCCAGTTGATATGTTCTTTGGATTGTGCACAGAGGCAGGTTCCAGTAACCAGCGAGACTACGTGGAGAACTGGAAACGAGGAATGGAAGAAGCATACGCCATTGCAAATGAAAATGCTCAGAAAGCTGCTGAAAGAAGTAAGAAGTACTATGACACTAAAGTTAGGAGTTCAAAGCTACAGCCTGGCGAGCGAGTTCTGATTAAAAACCTGACACCAAGAGGAGGACCAGGCAAACTCCGTAACTATTGGGAAGATCAAATTCACACAGTAGTGAGACAAATGGGTTCAGACCTGCCGATTTATGAGTTGAGACCAGAAAAGGGTAGGGGACGCTCCCGGGTCCTGCACAGAAACCTGCTCATGTCCTGTGACCACTTACCTTTTGAGAGACAACCAGAAATGACTAAAGATGACAAAAGTAAGAAAAAGAGACATCAGCCTGGATCACAGCCTCTAGATTCTGATGAAGACAGCGGGGATGAATATGACCTTCATCATGAGCCGCTACAGGTCCCCACATCTCCTACAGTACCTGAGAGGTATGCTGAACCAGCGAGAGAGTCGGAAAACAGGCCCCCACCAGTGAAACAGACAGTTGCGGTGCCAGTTCCTGATACGCTACCAGCACAGCCTCTTGTTGAAAATCAGCTGGAGGAGAAAACAACAGTTAAAGAACTGCCTGCTGAGGAGATGAACTTGCCTGCTGAAAATGTGCCTGATGATCGTCCACTAAGTGCCTTTCCTTCATTAACTGCTGCTGCTGAACCTGAGGAACCAGCTTACCAGCTGCCACAAAGAGAGAGACACCCTCCAAGACGTATCACCTATGATCAGCTTGGTATCCCTTCCTGCTACAGTATCCAGCCACAGCCACAGTTGTTCCCTGTCTACCCTGCACCAGGACTGGTTCCATGGCTGCCATCACTACAGCGATATTACCTTCAGCCACCCTACATGTATGGACTTCAGCAAACTTGAGGCTACAGAGTTGACATGTTTGACCATGGACTACTGACTGATTTCACAGACTTTCACGAGACAATTAGCAGACTATGCATATAGATCATTAAAACTGATGGACTGTTGACAATAGTATGAGAAAAGACTGCTTATGGACTGTTTATACAGCTGGTCAACAGATATGGACTGTGAATATAACTTCTTGGTTCTATTTGAACTGTGAACTTTGACCTCTGCTCAAGGACTAGCTTACAGAAGAGGATTTTCTACGTCCAGTGCTTATAGACTGTTTAAGAAGACAATGTTGGTAATGTTGGGACAACATTTATTTTGTCGGGGAGAGTGTGACAGGTTAAAGGACATATTCATAGCCTGTTATACACTAAAAAGTATTAGTAAGTTCATGGTATGTAAGGATCTTAAAATATCTAAGGTTAAAAAGATCATGCATCCAGTACTAGTTCATAGAGATTGATAAAATTCATAAATGTGTTAAAATCCGTCAAGTGTAAAAGGGTAAATATTGTAAGAGGAATGTGTAAACGTTATATTGACTACTTTACTTTGTGGTGCCTAATTTAAGGGTAAAAGTGTTAATCTGTGATCTACTAAATGCTCTTAATCTATGAGCCTGAGATCGATTGCTCTGGTCTCCACCCAACTTTCTGGGGAAATCGCGGTCTTTTTTCCTCATTATACTAAAGTTTTCAGTGAGGCAACTACTGCGTCACTCTCGTGATTATTTCTCCCCTTTTTCAGGGGCGTAACATTAGCACGGGTGTTGTTTATGAATTTATTCATACAATTTCATCCTTCCACAAGATATAGTCCCGACACAAATCTAGGGTTGCTACCCAAGCCGGCTGGTCGTTCATTCTATCGGTTCCGTTGCCAGAGACGCGACCCAGTCATTCAGTCTTTCGTTGTAAATGTTCCATTGCCATTCTGGCTGGCAACGTTCTCATCCCTTGCTTGCTAGCTAGCCAACTACGGCTAACTTACAGTCACATCAAAAAGTGCAGCCAGAATAACAACAGTAGCATCATTTGTATTTGTTTAAGCTGTTTTCTAGTGACATTTATTTGGATACATCCATAACAATGAGCTAATGAGGCGCGATTTCGCCTGGCATAGAAAATGTGCTCACTCGTCAGAACACTGTTGGTCAGAGGAGCAAGCCAATAACACAGCTAACAACACAATCACTTAAAATTGAAGGTGGAAAGACTGCAAACTAGCTGCACTTCATTTCGTTTGACCTTTTTTCAATTGACATTTCTTTGTACAGTAAGGGAAAAAAGTATTTGATCCCCTGCTGATTTTGTACGTTTGCCCACTGACAAAGAAATGATCAGTCTATAATTTTAATGGTAGGTTTTTGTGAACAGTGAGAGACAGAATAACAACAAAAAAATCCAGAAAAACGCATGTCAAAAATGTTATAAATTGATTTGCATTTTAATGAAGGAAATAAGTATTTGACCCCCTCTCAATCAGAAAGATTTCTGGCTCCCAGGTGTCTTTTATACAGGTAACGAGCTGAGATTAGGAGCACACTCTTAAAAGGAGTGCTCCTAATCTCAGCTTGTTACCTGTATAAAAGACACCTGTCCACAGAAGCAATCAATCAATCAGATTCCAAACTCTCCACCATGGCCAAGACCAAAGAGCTCTCCAAGGATGTCAGGGACAAGATTGTAGACCTACACAAGGCTGGAATGGGCTACAAGACCATCGCCAAGCAGCTTGGTGAGAAGGTGACAACAGTTGGTGCGATTATTCGCAAATGGAAGAAACACAAAAGAACTGTCAATCTCCCTCGGCCTGGGGCTCCATGCAAGATCTCACCTCGTGGAGTTGCAATGATCATGAGAACGGTGAGGAATCGGCCCAGAACTACACGGGAAGATCTTGTCAATGATCTCAAGGCAGCTGGGACCATAGTCACCAAGAAAACAATTTGTAACACACTACGCCGTGAAGGACTGAAATCCTGCAGCGCCCGCAAGGTCCCTCTGCTCAAGAAAGCACATATACAGGCCCGTCTGAAGTTTGCCAATGAACATCTGAATGATTCAGTGGAGAACTGGGTGAAAGTGTTGTGGTCAGATGAGACCAAAATCGAGCTCTTTGACATCAACTCAACTCGCCGTGTTTGGAGGAGGAGGAATGCTGCCTATGACCCCAAGAACACCATCCCCACCATCAAACAGACCTCCTGTAGCTCAGTTGGTAGAGCATGGCTCTGGCAACACCAGGGTTTTGGGTTCGATTCCCACGGGGGGCCAGTATGAAAAATTTATGCACTCACTAACTGTAAGTCGCTCTGGATAAGAGTGTCTGCTAAATGAGTAAAATGTAAAAAATGTCAAAATGTCAAACATGGAGGTAGAAACATTATCCTTTGGGGGTGTTCTGCTAAGGGGACAGGACAACTTCACCGCATCAAAGGGACGATGGACGGGGCCATGTACCGTCAAATCTTGGGTGAGAACCTCCTTCCCTCAGCCAGGGCATTGAAAATGGGTTGTGGATGGGTATTCCAGCATGACAATGACCCAAAACACATGGCCAAGGCAACAAAGGAGTGGCTCAAGAAGAAGCACATTAAGGTCCTGGAGTGGCCTAGCCAGTCTCCAGACCTTAATCCCATAGAACATCTGTGGAGGGAGCTGAAGGTTCGGGTTGCCAAACGTCAGCCTCGAAACCTTAATGATTTGGAGAAGATCTGCAAAGAGGAGTGGGACAAAATCCCTCCTGAGATGTGTGCAAACCTGGTGGCCAACTACAAGAAACGTCTGACCTCTGTGATTGCCAACAAGGGTTTTGCCACCAAGTACTAAGTCATGTTTTGCAGATGGGTCAAATACTTATTTCCCTCATTAAAATGCAAATCAATTCATAACATTTTTTACATGATTTTTTTGTTGTTATTCTGTCTCTCACTGTTCAAATAAACCTACCATTAAAATTATAGACTGATAATTTCTTTGTCAGTGGGCAAACGTACAAAATCAGCAGGGGATCAAATACTTTTTTCCCTCACTGTAAATATCCATAAACATGATGCCAGCTGATTCATGATTTCGACTGGCTAAGAAACGCTGCCTGCCTGTCTGTCTCGTTCCGACACGTTCATTACTATGGGACACCTGGAGATCAGATTTGAATATTGAAACACTGTTGCAAATGTCGGAGACAGACAGCAAGGTTGATACAAATCTCTGCTGTTGAAAACTAAATGTTAGTCTAAAAGAAATGTGAGATCATGTCTAGATGCTTTTTATAGTGGAGATCAAGTTTATTAATTGCTTGCCTGGGCTGATGAAACAGTGGATTGCAGGATGGAACAGAGTAAATAGGCATTTTAACGTCATAGATTTAGCCAGAGGTAACTTGTGGAATAGACACCGTCTGGAATGCAGTTTTAACCAATCAGCATGGTTAGATGAGAACTTGAAGTAGGCTTTTATCTATATTTTGGAATGTCGGATGTTGATTTCGGGAGTGTGCCATCACGGAACACCACTTTTTCTGTTAACTTACACAAATCACGATGCGGCATAGGATATCAACAGCTATTTAAGTGATAGTTTGACTGTCAAAATCCATGTATTGGTGTGTGACCAGCGACTTTTATAGAGAGATCGCCCCGAGTTTTCCCTGCCATTTAATTAACTCTGCGTTCTAAGTGGTTCTAATTCCAGAGCGTGTTACAAAATCAACGGTACAAAAAAAGATATTCATCTGTTTTAAGCAATCATCATTGTGATGACTATAAACGTATCGAGGTAAAAACGACGTGTAATTCCACTCAATTTTATGGGATGAAAACGCAAGCTTGTGTAAGGTAGTAACAAACTGTCCACATTAGGGAAATTAGCACAATATACAATAATTTAAAATGACAAAATAATTAAACATGTCAATTTAAGATGATAGTATATGTTGCCCACTCACAAACTATTGCAACAATGACATCTATTTATCACTAATTTAACCATTTAGAGAGTTAAAAAATTAAATGCTCTCAAACATATTATACCTACAACCCAATGTGATGTTTTTTTTTATGGAAACATCTTTAATTAGTCCAACTATTTCAAAAAAGGTGATTAATCGAGTTATTCGCACACAAAAAAAAACATGCAATTAACTCAATAATATAATCTATACAGTCGTGGTCAAATGTTTTGAGAATGACAGAAACACTAATTTTCACAAAGTCTGCTGCCTCAGTTTTGATGATGGCAATTTGCATATACTCCAGAATGTCATGAAGAGTGATCAGATGAATTGCAATTCATTGCAAAGTCCCTCTTTGCCATGAAAATGAACTTAATCCCAAAATAAACATTTCCACTGCATTTCAGCCCTGCCACAAAAGGACCAGGTGCCATCATGTCAGTGATTCTCTCGTTAACACAGGTGAGAGTGTTGACGAGGACAAGGCTGGAGATCACTCTGTCATGCTGATTGAGTTAGAATAACAGACTGGAAGCTTTAAATGGAGGGTGGTGCTTAAAATCATTGTTCTTCCTCTGTTAACCATGGTTACCTGCAAGGAAACACGTGCCGTCATCATTGCTTTGCACAAAAAGGGCTTCACAGGCAAGGATATTGCTGCTAGTAAGATTGCACCTAAATCAACCATTTATCGGATCATCAAGAACTTCAAGGAGAGAGATTCAATTGTTGTGAAGAAGGCATCAGGGCGCCCAAGAAAGTCCAGCAAAGTGCCAGGACCGTCTCCTAAAGTTGATTCAGCTGCGGGATTGGGGCACCACCAGTGCAGAGCTTGCTCAGGAATGGCAGCAGGCAGGTGTGAGTGTATCTGCACCCACAGGGAGGCGAAGACTTTTGGAGGATGGCCAGGGGTCAAGAAATGGCAGCAAAGAAGCCACTTATCTCCAGGAAAAACATCAGGGACAGACTGATATTCTTCAAAAGGTACAGGGCTAAAGGGTAGAGCTGCCGCTTTCAAGGAGCGGGACTCTAACCCGGACGCTTATAAGAAATCCCGCTATGCCCTCCGACGAACCATCAAACAGGCAAAGAGTCAATACAGGACTAAGTTTGTATCGTACTACACCGGCTCTGACGCTCGTTGGATGTGGCAGGGCTTGAAAACTATTACAGACTACAAAGGGAAGCACAGCCGCGAGCTGCCCAGTGACACAAGACTTCCAGACGAGCTAAACCACTTCTATGCTCGCTTCTAGGCAAACAACACTGAAGCATGCATGAGAGCACCAGCTGTTCCGGATGACTATGTGATCACGCTCTCCGTAGCCAATGTGAGTAAGACTTTTAAGCAGGTCAACATTCACAAGGCCGCAGGGCCAGACGGATTACCAGGACGTGTACTCCGAGCATGTGCTGACCAACTGGCAAGTGTCTTCACTGACATTTTCAACATGTCCCTGACTGAGTCTGTAATGCCAACATGTTTCAAGTAGACCACCATAGTCCCCGTGCCTAAGGACCCTAAGATAACCTGCCTAAATGACAACCGACCCGTAGCACTGACGTCTGTAGCCGTGCTTTGAAAGGCTGGTCATGGCTCACATCAACACCATTATCCCAGAAACCCTAGACCCACTCCAATTTGCATACCGCCCCAACAGATCCACAGATGATGCAATCTCTATTGCACTCCACACTGCCCTTTCCCACCTGGACAAGAGGAACACCTACGTGAGAATGCTATTCATTGACTACATAGTGCCCTCAAAGCTCATCACTAAGCTAAGGATCCTGGGACTAAACACCTCCCTCTGCAACTGGATCCTGGACTTCCTGACGGGCCGCCCCCAGGTGGTAAGAGTAGGTAACAACACATCTGCCATACTGATCCTCAACATGGGGGCCCCTCAGGGGTGCGTGCTCAGTCCCCTCCTGTACTCCCTGTTCACCCATGACTGCATGGCCAGGCACGACTCCAACACCATCATTAAGTTTGCAGACGATACAACAGTGGTAGGCCTGATCACCGACAACGATGAGACAGCCTATAGGGAGGAGGTCAGAGACCTGGCCGTGTGGTGCCAGGATAACAACCTCTCCCTCAACGTGACCAAGACAAAGGAGATGATTGTGGACTACAGGAAAAAAAAGAGGACTGAGCACACCCCCATTCTCATCGACGGGGCTGTAGTGGAACAGGTTGAGAGCTTCAAGTTCCTTGGTGTCCACATCACCAACAAACTATCATGGTCCAAACACACCAAGACAGTCGTGAAGAGGGCACGACAAAGCCTATTCCTCCTCAGGAGACTGAAAAGATTTGGCATGGGTCCTCAGATCCTCAAAAGATTCTAAGGTTGCACCATCGAGAGCATCCTGACTGGTTGCATCACCGCCTGGTATGGCAACTGCTCGGCCTCCGACCGCAAGGCACTACAGAGGGTAGTGCGTACGGCCCAGTACATCACTGGGGCCAAGCTTCCTGCCATCCAGGACCTCTATACCAGGCGGTGTCAGAGGAAGGCCCTCAAAATTGTCAAAGACTCCAGCCACCCTAGTCATAGACTGTTCTCTCTGCTACCGCACGGCAAGCGGTACCGGAGTGCCAAGTCTAGGTCCAAAAGACTTCTCAACAGCTTCTACCCCCAAGCCACAAGACTCCTGAACAGCTAATCATGGCTACCCGGACTATTTGCACTGCCCCCCCACCCCCACCCCATCTTTTTACGCTGCTGCTACTCTGTTAATTATTTATGCATAGTCACTTTAACTCTACCCACATGTACATATTACCTCAACTAGCTGGTGCCCCCGCACATTGACTCTGCACCGGTACCCCCCCTACTGTTATTTTATTTTACTTCTGCTCTTTTTTTCTCAACACTTTTTTGTTGTTCTTGTTTTATTTTACTTTTTTATTAAAACAATTAATGCATTGTTGGTTAAGGGCTGTAAGTAAGCATTTCACTGTAATGTCTACACCTGTTGTATTCGGTGAATGTGGCCAATAAAACTTGATTTGATTTGAACAGTTTTGTGACGAACAATGCCTTTTTCAGCATGATGGAGCTCCTTGCCATAAGGCAAAAGTGATAACTAAGTGGCTCGGGGAACAAAACATCGACTTTTTGGGTCCATGTCCAGGAAACTCCCCAGACCTTAATCCCATTGAAAACCTGTGGTCGATCCTCATGAGGCGGGTGGACAAACAAAAACCCACAAATTCTGACAAACTCCAAGCATTGATTATGCAAGAATGGGCTGCCTTCAGTCAGGATGTGGCCCAGAAGTTAATTGACAGCATGCCAGGGCGGATTGCAGAGGTCTTGAAAAAGAAGGGTCAACACTGCAAATACTGACTCTTTGCATTAACTTAATGC
The DNA here is from genome assembly GCF_020615455.1 of Coregonus clupeaformis. Lineage (NCBI taxonomy): Eukaryota > Metazoa > Chordata > Actinopteri > Salmoniformes > Salmonidae > Coregonus > Coregonus clupeaformis. Next base: position 12,991,287 of record NC_059209.1, read on the forward strand.
AATTGTCAATAAAAGCCTTTGACACTTATGGAATGCTTGTAATTATACTTCAGTATACCATAGTAACATCTGACAAAAATATCTCATAACACTGAAGCAGCGAACTATGTGAAGACCAATACTTGTGTCATTCTCAAAACTTTTGACCACGACTGTACACTACGGGAAAGACGGCAGAACTGTTCTCTAGTGAATAAACTCTAGGTTGTGTTCATTTATTTTCTTCCATTTCATGCCTACTGGACACGACCCTGGTTTGTGGGTTGTTGTTGGCTGGGAAAGTGACGTCTATTTCCACCTCCACTTCCGTATCCAGTCCATACTGTCCATATATAATAAAATTCATGAAAATGCAGTCATTTAAGATACTGTCTATATAAAATTACTTTTATTGTGGATCAATTGACTTCTACCCAATGCCTTTGATGAAGGTTTTAGATTGTGATTTTGTGCTTGAAGTAGCCTCGGTATACCAGTCTCTTTGTGCCAACTTGCCACTCCTTGTCATGCAAAACAGGTTTGGCAATGACACAGAGTACAAGGAGTGGAATGTTGGCACCAAACATATTTAGAATGAGAGGAGCTAGTGAGTCTACCTTGGCTGGGGTAGTCCGGAGTGCTGCCATTTACCCCTGCTGGCATGGAGGGGTAGGGCGACGAGGCTCGGCCCAGGGTGGCGATCATCTCCATGACACTAGGCAGGATCATGTGACTGGGGCTCAGGGTGCGGCAGCGCTTCAGTGCTGGCCCATCCGGCTCCTCTTTGATGTGAAGGTCGGGTTTGATGGGAATGGGCTTCCAGCTGCACACCGGGTCAATAGAGATCTCCTCATATTCCGAGCTGCGTGTACAATTCAGAAGTGAACGTTTTAGATACATGGCTGCGTATGAAATAGCACCGTATTCCCTATATAGCGCACTACTTTTGACCAGGGCCCTATGGGCTTTGGTAAAAAGTGCAGTGCATCATATAGGGAATAGGATGCCATTTGGGATGCAACTGTGGTGTGGTGTTTTGTGAGAGATTTACAGTGGGGTCCGAAATTGAAACTCTTGATGAAAATGAGCAATAATGACTGAATAAAATAAATACACTGAACAAAAATAAATGCAACATGCAACAATTTCAAAGATTTTACTGAGTTACAGTTCATATAATGAAATCAGTCAATTGAAATAAACTCATTAGGCCCTAATCTATGTATTTCACGACTGGGAATACAGATATGCATCTATTGGTAACAGATACCTTTAAAAAACTTAGGGGCGTCGTGGATCAGAAAACCAGTCAGTATCTGGTGTGACCATAATTTGCCTCATGCAGCGCGACACATCTCCTTCGCATAGAGGTGATCAGGCTGTTGATTGTGGCCAGTGGAATGTTGTCCCACTCCTCTTCAATGGCTGTGCGAAGTTGCTGGATATTGGTGGCAACTGGAACACACTGTCGTACACGTTGATCCAAAGCATCCCAAACATGCTCAATCTGTGACATGTCTGGTGAGTATGCAGCCCATGGAAGAACTGGGACATTTTCAGCTTTCAGGAATTGTGTACAGATCCTTGCGACATGGGGCCGTGCATTATCATTCTGAAACATGAGGTGATGGCGGCGGATGAATGGCACGACAATGGGCCTCAGGATCTCGTCACGGTATCTCTGTGCATTCAAATTGCCATCGATAAAATGCAATTGTGTTCGTTGTCCGTAGCTTATGCCTGCCCATACCATAACCCCACCGCCACCATGGGGCACTCCCTTCACAATGTTGATATCAGCAAACCGCTCACCCACATGACGCCATACATGCGGTCTGCCATCGGCCTGGTACAATCGAAACCGGGATTCATCCGTGAAGAGCACACTTCTCCAGCGTGCCAGTGGCCATCGAAGGTGAGCATTTGCTCACTGAAGTCGGTTACGACGCCGAACTGCAGTCAGGTCAAGTCCCTGGTGAGGACGCCAACCATGTAGATGAGCTTCAATGAGACGGTTTCAGTTTGTGCAGAAATTCTTTGGTTGTGCAAATCCACAGTTTCATCAGCTGTCCAGGTGGCTGGTCTCAGACGATCCCGCAGGTGAAGAAGCCGGATGTAGAGGTCCTGGGCTGGCGTGGTTACACGTGGTCTGCGCTTGTGAGGCCGGTTGGACGTATTGCCAAATTCTCTAAAACAACGTCGGAGGCAGCTGATGGTAGAGAAATGTACCGTATTTTCCGCACTATAAGGCGCACTTAAAAGCCTTTAATTTTCTCCAAAAACGACAGTGCGCCTTATAATCCGGAGCGCCTTATATATGGATCAATTGGTTAATTGGTTGATCCATGCTGGTTGTACACGCCGCTCAAGGCGCTCTGTCAAAATGTTTCAGTATGAAAAACCAATAAAAACAATTTAATAATAATGAAATGTTTCAGTACGACTGGTACACTACAAAGCCGCACCGCTTGCAGCATTACGGCTACCGTTGTCAGTAAACACTGGTACTGTGCTTACTCACAGTCCCACACCACTTGTCTGTGTATAAAGACCCCAAAATGGCAGCTTTCAAGACACACGCTTACGACGCAGAGTTCAAGCTCAAGGCTGTCGGTCACGCAGTAGAATATGGGAATAGAGCAGCAGCGAGAGAATTCAACATTAATGAATCAATGGGCTGATATATCAGTCTCAACTGTGGTCCAAGCTTTCACGAAGGCAGGAATAATCTCTAAACTGCCAGGCAACAGCAGCGACACTGACTCGGATAATGACGAGAGGGAGCCGGGCAGGTTGGATGCCGTAGTCGCCCAACTGTTCAATTCGGACACTGAAGAAGAAGAATTCGAGGGATTCGTGGACGGGGAATGAACTGAAAAAGTGAGCTTTACGTGTTATACGTAACTGAACAATGTTGAGTTATGCACTAACGTTTGATTTAGTGGTATCAGACTGTTTCTTTTACTATGTGTTTACTGAATCAGGGAAAAGTTCCCCTCCACGTTTGGGAGAAGAGTGAGCAAGGCTGGGAGATATTGTTAATATGCACATTAACGTTTGAACAACGTTACCATGGGAGTGAACGGAGTTGTCAGAACGCTTAATCCAGGCTCTGTCGTAGCTGGCCGCGACCGGGAGACCCATGGGGCGGCGCACAATTGGCCCAGCGTCGTCCAGGGTAGGGGAGGGAATGGCCGGCAGGGATGTAGCTCAGTTGGTAGAGCATGGTGTTTGCAACACCAGGGCTGTGGGTTCAATTCCCACGGGGGGGTATACAAAATAATGTATGCACTAACTGTAAGTCGCTCTGGATAAGAGCGTCTGCTAAATGACTAAAATGTAAAATGTAAATGTTAATAAAGTTTAACTTTATCTGACTGTTTTGTTGACATTCCCTTTAGCACAGCTCCATCTAGTGGATGCATAACGCAACCCCAGTCAATCGTTTCACTATCTTCTATTCTATGCGCCTTATAATCCGGTGCGCCCTATATATGAAAACAGTTCTAAAATAAGCCAGTCATTGAAGGTGCGCCTTATAATCCGGTGCGCCTTATAGTGCGGAAAATACGGTACATTCAATTCTCTGGCAACAACTCTGGTGGACAATCCTGCAGTCAGCAGGCCAATTGCACGCTCCCTCAAAACCGGAAGCATCTGTGGCATTGTGTTGTGTGACAAAACTGCACATTTTAGAGTGGCCTTTTATTGTCCCCAGCACAAGGTGCACCTGTGTAATGATCATGCTGTTTAATCAGCTTCTTGATATGCCACACCTGTCAGGTGTATGGATTATCTTGGCAAAGGAGAAATGCTCACTAACAGGGATGTAAACAAATTTGTGCATAACATTTTAGAGAAATACGCTTTTTGTGCGTATTGAAAATTGCTGGGATCTTTTATTTCTGCTCATGTTGTGTTTATATTTTTGTTCAGTGTAATAAACATTTATATGCGATCAAAAAGATCATACCCCCAAGACATGCTAACCTGTCACCATGAACAATAAAAGAGGAGGTTAGCATGTCTTGGGGGTATGATCTTTGACCCTCTAACTTTTTACTACTTTATAAAAATCTTTAGCGGTGTCAATAGTTTTGACCCCTACCTTTTCTATAAAAAAATAATATTACTTGTTGAGCAATTGTGTTAGTATAAAATAATATAATTACTCACATTTTAGAGGGTCAAAGATCATAGACATGCTAACCTCCCCTGTTAATGTTAATGGTGAGAGGTTAGCATGTCTTGGGCATTTGATGAATCATGGTAACATCCACATTAATGTAGAAGTGTTTAGAAACATATTATATTCTTATTTACAATAAAAGTGACTCCAAAATGACACGCTACATTATTTACCATTAATTTCAATTGGTAACAAAATCATCTTTAAAAAAATAAAAACAAACTGCAAAATCATTCAACAAGTTTGCAGCGTCACAACCTTGATGTAGTCATTACGTGCTAGGAATATGGGACCAAATACTAAACTTGACTACTTTATTTCTAAGAATAATTTTGACCCCTACCTTTTTGATAACATATTACTTGTTAAACAAAATATTTTTCTCTGAGCAATTGTATTAGTTTAAAAAATAATAATAAACAATAAATGTAAAATGATATAATTTCCCAAAAAGTATTTTGTATACAGCTCAGTATTTGAATTATTTATTTTATACAGCCATTATTGCTCATCTTTATCAAGGATGTCAATAGTTTCGGACCCCCCATAAGTGAGAGGATTGGGGGGGAAAGAATAATAGAGAAAGGGAGAGTAATATGGGAAAAGGAATATAAAGCACAATTGATCAGCTACAAGTCAGCATGACATGGGGGAGTTGTTTCTTACTTCTGAATATAGATAAGAATCCCCAACATGTACTGGTCCACCTCTAGCCCCTCCAGTAGAGCTGTCTTACTGCAAGGGGGAAAGGACAGATTTGATTTGATTCAACATAGTAGTAGTGAGCTTACATTTTCCTGAACCCTGCAAGGTTTATTCCCCATCTCATTACAGATCTCAGGGCATAGTGGAGTAGTCTAGTATTCTAACTTACTTGCACACAGGACAGCGCCAGGTCCCCCTCTCACAGTTCAGCTGCAGGTAGGACTCAAGGTCGAAACACTACAACCAGGTCGAGAGAGAGAGAGAGATAGTAGCTTTAGCTGGAAAATCTTTAGCTTCATCGTCATCACCATCCTGATACGGCAACATAATATTGATCCGTCTCTCACAACCCCTCACACCTCATGTGTAGAGCTCTGACATGTGACTTCCTCAGCACTCAAGCGCTGGATAGCCTACCTCCCTACCTCCAGGGAACGGGGGGGGGATCAACACTGGCTGCTTCTGAAATTACACCCTGGTCAAAAGTAGTGCACTATATAGGGAATAGGGTGCCATTTCAGATGCAACAACTATGTTGTTTTTCCATTCGGAGGGGGCAGTGTTAGTGGAGCCGAGCTGTGTCCTGCGAGTACTGACCTGTATGTGCCTGCAGTAGTGGCCCCGCGCTGGCAGCTGAATGCGGCGGAAGGTGATGGGGCACTTGAGGGACACCCTGATGGCCGTCTGCTCCACCCCATCTTCCCCGTTCAGCCCCGGCGTCCCTGGGATGGTGCCACTGCTGAAGGTCCTCTTGACTGCAATGGGGAAGGGAGAGACAGTGAATTTAGAGACCCAGAGGCTATGCGGCATGATTATTATAGTAAACTAAAACTAATCACGAAAAAACGATTTAGCAAACTGAAATAAAATAATTAACAAACCCGTTTGAAAAACAAAAGCTATACTTTGACTCCAAAACGAACTAAAATAAAAACCATCATGAACTATTTTCAGTTTTAGTTTTCTTTCTAAACTTAGGGGGGGTTTCAAGCTACTGAATCTGGCAGGTAAATGCTGCCAGGAGATGGCGATGTTTCAAACAGGCCTAGTTTGTGTATCACTATCACTAGCTAACAGGGGAAGAAATCTTCTAGGAAGCTAACTTGATTCTTCTTACATGTAATACTAAAGTTAACAAGTTTTGGATTGATGTAAACATGGGCGAGAGAGAGTTTCCTTCCACCATATTTTTTGTACCAGACTCAGTGCTATTCCTTTTAAATCAAAGTCACATTGAGATTGACTTTATCATTTAAACCTAACCTATGACCTGACCTTACGTATTAATGCCCCCCAGTTGCAAGAAGTGACAGCTGGTAAACGGTGGTACCAGCTGTCAGAGACACACACACACACACCACTCTCTCTTTCTCTCACACTCACTCACACACACTGCTCCCAAAAGTTAGGCACCAAACTGAATTTAAGGAACACCAGAAGAAAAAAATAGATATCTGATTCAGATATAGCTTAGAATTACATTGATTAGGAATATGCATCCTACCCTTGAAGCATCTCTTGAGTAGGCTATCTATTCCTTTTCCGTTTTTCCTATGCCATCCAAATTTGTGCATAGCTAAGTTACCAGGTTGTTAGCTAGCTAGGTAACAAACATGACTAAACAAGATTGTTTGTTATCAAACCAAACATTTGCGGCCCGCGAGTAGTTTAAAACAGCCTGCGAGATGAACGTACTAGAGATGAACGTACTTTGGTGCGAAATGTCAATCCCAGAACAACTGCAAAGGACCTTGTAAAGATGCTGGAGGAAACAGGTACAAAAGTATCTATATCCACAGTAAAACAAGTCCTATATCAACATAACCTGAAAGGCCGCTCAGCAAGGAAGAAGCCACTGCTCCAAAACCGCCATACAAAAGCCAGACTACGGTTTGCAACTGCACATGGGGACAAATATCGTACTTTTTGGAGAAATGTCGTCTGGTCTGATGAAACAAAAATAGAACTATTTGGCCATAATGACCATCGTTATGTTTGGAGGAAAAAAGGGGAAGCTTGCATGCTCCCTCAAAACTTGAGACATCTGTGGCATTGTGTTGTGTGACAAACTGCACATTTTAGAGTGGCCTTTTATTGTCCCAGCACAAGGTGCACCTGTGTAATGATCATGCTGATTAGCTTCTTGATATGCCACACCTGTCAGGTGGATGGATTATCTTGGCTGCTCACTAACAGGGATTTACACAAATTTGTGGCCAAAATGTGAGCGAAAAAAGCTTTTTGTGCGTATAGAACATTTCTTGGATCTTTTATTTCAGCTCATGAAGAATGGGACCAACACTTTACATGTTGCGTTTATATTTTTGTTCAGTGTAGTTATTATTATTAATGGGACTTGAAAAGCAAACGTCCCATTCTAAATCTTTGACTCTTCTTCTGCTTGTATACAACTTTTTTATATATTTTATACTTTTGATGTTATAAATTTTTTTGTCCTAATTTTTTTCCTCCATCCACTTACATGGGATTTCCTCAAGATTCTAAAAGGCCCCATTGTGACATTACTTCCAATTTCCATTCACTGTAAATGCAATCATGCAACTTTTGACACAAATCAGCTACTTTGCCCACTTTGCAACAACTTAAACACAAAAAGCCAGAGCGTTTACATCTTCTACCTTTCTGCTACTCAAATCAGGCGTTTGAACAAAACATTGTATTCTGATCAAAAGTTACAGCTGTTTAGTAACCGCATCAACAACATTTTCTGTAACTTTTTTGCAAACAACTGCCGTTTTGTCCACTGCTCCAACAAGTTCGACAAAAAGTTAGAGCGTATGAAATCTTCTTCTACTTCTCTGCTATTGAAATCTGTTTGCTGATCCAAAATGTCCACTATGGATCTAACAATACAGCTGTTTTACTAACTGCAGTACCACATTTTCCTAACCTTTTCCCCTACTTCTCCGCTTTTCAAATCCGAAAACGGATTAGGAATAGCGTCTACCAACCAGTAGATAGAGCGGTTTTAGTAACCCATCAACTGCTCTCTTTCTAGCAGCATTAAGTCATGTCAGAAGCTGGCAGATTAATTATTTACCAACAACAGCTGCAAATTCCAATAAAACTACATAATGTTTTGTCTAACAACACTATCATGAATCTAACAAATACGTTTTGTGGGTCAGAGTGCAGTATTTAGTTACTACTAAAGCACAAATGTACTGTATGTTACCATGTTTTTCACACTTGCTTTAGCCATAAGGGAGCTGTGACTCGCGGGAGAGAATGTCTTCATAGCTCCACAAATTCCCATGATTTGTGAATCTGTTTCAGATTGAACAGCTAGCGCTAAGATTTTGAATGCTTCCCCAGTCTGGCGACCTAGAATGATAAAGAGAAGATTTCTAATACTCACTAGCTTCATCCTCCTTCTCAGGATTATGCTCCGTGCTCTAAATAACTCAACTGGCTAGTTTCTCTGTCTCTAAAGAGGAGGGCGGGCTGTAACCCTCTGATTGGATAGAGCAGATTAGGAATAGCTTCTACCAATAAAAAGTTACAGCTGTTTGTCGGACTTTAGAGTGACAACAAGTGGCTAGCTAACGTCTACGAACAGCTCTCTGTGTCATTATTTAGCAGCCCAAACAGATATGGACACACACAGACTCGGGGGGCAAAAATTATGACGAGGGTGAAGAGTGACCACAATTACTGACCACAACCACACAAATATTGATCACACAAGAACTGAACCACACAACTACAGACCACAACCACACAACTACTGACCACAATTACTGACCACAACCACACAACTACTGACCACAACCACACATCATCTGACCACACAACTACTGACCACAACCACACAACTGCTGACCACATCTAGTGACCACAACCACACAACTACTGACCACAACCACACAACATCTGACCACACAACTACTGACCACACATCTAATCAATATAACTACTGACCACAACTACCTGGCCACAACTACTGACCACAACCACAGAACTTGTGACCACAACCAAACAACTACTGACCACACAACTACTGAACCACAGCTACCGACCACAAAACTACTGACCACTACTGACCACAACTACTTAACATTACTACTGATCACAACCACACAGCTACTGACCACACACCTACTGACCTAACCTATTGACCTAACCTACTGACCACAACCACACAACTACTAAACCACACACCTACTTACCAAAACTACTGACCACAACTAAACAACTACTGAGCACAGCTACTGACCAGACAACAACTGAACCACACAACTACACAATTACTGACCACAGCCACACAACTGCTGACCACACAATTACTGACCATAACCACAAAACTACTGAACATAACCACAATTACTGACCACAACCACACAATTACTGACCACAACCACACAATTACTGACCACAACCACACAATTACTGACCACACTACTACTGACCACAACCACACAAATATTGACCACACAACTACTGAACCACACAACTATAGACCACAACCACGCAACTACCGATCACAACTACTGACCACAATTACTGACCACAACCACACAACTACCGACCACAACTACTGTCCACAACCACACAACTTCTGACCACAACCACTGAACCAAACTACTGACCACAACTACTGACCATAACCACACAACTACTGACCACAAAATTACTTATTATTATGATTTCGCACGCTACTCCTCTTACACCATTTAAGATAGACACGCTATTCAAACGTTATAACGTGTAGACTGTTCTGGGTTAGGTTGCTTGAGATTTTTTTTGTTGAAATAATTTATTATTTTTGTACTACAACAATATTTAAATGAGCTCTCTATGAATATCAATGGCAATAAAAGTGCCATAGACTTACAAGCGGGAAATGTGTAAATGTATCTCCTCCTACATAATTTAGGCTATCAACGCCAAACTAACGTTGAGATGTTCACAATAACCCAATTAAAAAAGATTGCATTCAAAATTTTGACAACATTTATACTTTTTGAACTATAACCATTTTAGTTGTTAATAAAAAAGCTCCATAGGCTTGAATAAGAAGTGTTTACATTCACCATTGTTCTTACACTGTTTAAGCTATGAACGCCAAACAAACGTTCAGACTGACCCAACTTAGATTGCTTGCATTCAGATTTGTTATACTTTTAGAATTATAACCATTTTACATTTGCATAAATTAACATGGGTTTGAATTAGAACCACAGTAATACAGTGGTGGTTATTTTAAATGGTCCTGCTCCTTTGCCAATTAAGCTATAAGACCAACTTTAAAACATTCAGGCTATCCTAACTTCAGATTATTTACAACTTGTATCAACTATAACTATATGAATGTGCTTAAATTAGCCCACCAACAGTAAAATAACCCACCAACAGTAACTCTTGAACCGTTCAATCTACATACACCAAACAATCTTTCACATGTTCAGGCAATCCTAACTTCAAGTTATTATTTTTAAATCAACTGTATAAATTAGCATAATATAGCTCATCAAACATACATTCTTGAACCATTCAAGCTAAAGACAACAAACCAACTTTCACATGTCCCGCTATCCTAACTTGAAATTCTATTTAAAAAAAGATCAACTAGAACTGTATAAACTAGCATAACTTTGCATAAACTTTGCATAATATAACTTACTTTCATATGTTCAGGCTTTTCGAACTTTTCATCTCCCTATTTTTTCAACTACAACCAGTGTCCACCATTACTACTGCAGACACTACCACTACTATAACGTTTTTCAAAACAATACATACTTTAAAGCTGCTTTGATTTAAATAGTATAACTTCTACCACAAAAATTATTTTAAAGAGTTAAAGCAAGTCCCATCAATTGTACTACATGTGCAAATACCATCTAGTTATTATTATTATTTGGAACGCTATTCCTCCTACACCGTTTCAGCTAGAAACTTTATTCAAACTTTAAAACATGCAAATTGGTCCAGAATAGTCTCACTTTTGACACAAATCAGCTACTTTGACCACTTGGCCAACAACTTAGACAAAAAGTTAGAGCGTATGAAATCTTCATCTACTTCTCTGCTATTCAAATATGTTTGCAGAACCAAAATATATTGTACAGATCTAATGATACAGCTGTTTTAGTAACTGCATACACAAGTTTCCGTCTCAACCTTTACAAACAACTGCTGTTTTGACCACTTTCCAAACAAGTTAGACAAAAGTTTTAAATCTAAACAGAAATATATACTACCAATAAAAAGTTACAGCTGTTTGTCTGAGTTTAGAGTGTCAAAAAGTAGCTACAGTGAGGGAAAAAGTATTTGATCCCCTGCTGATTTTGTATGTTTTCCCACTGACAAAGACATGATCAGACTATAATTTTAATTGTAGGTTTATTTGTACAGTGAGAGACAGAATAACAACAACAAAATCCAGAAAAACGCATGTCAAATATGTTATAAATTGATTTGCATTTTAACGAGGGAAATAAGTATTTGACCCCTCTGCAAAACATGACTTAGTACTTGGTGGCAAAACCCTTGTTGGCAATCACAGAGGTCAGACGTTTCTTGTAGTTGGCCACCAGGTTTGCACACATCTCAGGAGGGATTTTGTCCCACTCCTCTTTGCAGATCTTCTCCAAGTCATTAAGGTTTCGAGGCTGACGTTTGGCAACTCGAACCTTCAGCTCCCTCCACAGATGTTCTATGGGATTAAGGTCTGGAGACTGGCTAGGCCACTCCAGGACCTTAATGTGCTTCTTCTTGAGCCACTCCTTTGTTGCCTTGGCCGTGTGTTTTGGGTCATTGTCATGCTGGAATACCCAACCACGACCCATTTTCAATGCCCTGGCTGAGGGAAGGAGGTTCTCACCCAAGATTTGACGGTACATGGCCCCGTCCATCGTCCCTTTGATGCGGTGAAGTTGTCCTGTTCCCTTAGCAGAGAAAACCCCCAAAAGCATAATGTTTCCACCTCCATGTTTGACGGTGGGGATGCTGTTCTTGGGGTCATGACAGCATTCCTCCTCCTCCAAACACAGCGAGTTGAGTTGATGCCAAAGAGCTCGATTTTGGTCTCATCTGACCACAACACTTTCACCCAGTTCTCCTCTGAATCATTCAGATGTTCATTGGCAAACTTCAGATGGCCCTGTATATGTGCTTTCTTGAGCAGGGGGACCTTGCGGGCGCTGCAGGATTTCAGTCCTTCACGGCGTAGTGTGTTACCAATTGTTTTCTTGGTGACTATGGTCCCAGCTGCCATTGACAAGATCCTCCCGTGTAGTTCTGGGCTGATTCCTCACCGTTCTCATGATCATTGCAACTCCACGAGGTGAGATCTTGCATGGAACCCCAGGCCGAGGGAGATTGACAGTTATTTTGTGTTTCTTCCATTTGCGAATAATCGCACCAACTGTTGTCACCTTCTCACCAAGCTGCTTGGTAATGGTCTTGTAGCCCATTCCAGCCTTGTGTAGGTCTACAATCTTGTCCCTGACATCCTTGGAGAGCTCTTTGGTCTTGGCCATGGTGGAGAGTTTGGAATCTGATTGATTGATTGCTTCTGTGGACAGGTGTCTTTTATACAGGTAACAAACTGAGATTAGGAGCACTCCCTTTAAGAGTGTGCTCCTAATCTCAGCTCGTTACCTGTATAAAAGACACCTGGGAGCCAGAAATCTTTCTGATTGAGAGGGGGTCAAATACTTATTTCTCTCATTAAAATGCAAATCAATTTATAACATTTTTGACATGCGTTTTTCTGGATTTTTCTGTTGTTATTCTGTCTCTCACTGTTCAAATAAACCTACCATTAAAATTATAGACTGATCATGTCTTTGTCAGTGGCAAACGTACAAAATCAGCAGTAGCTCTCTCATGTCTCATCATTGAGCAGCCCAAACGGAACCGTTGCTATGTATACTCACAGACACAGAGGAGCACGTGGCATTTTAGGCAAAAATGTTGACGAGGGTGAAGAGTAACCACAATTAATGACCATAACCACACATCTACTGACCACAACCACACAACTACTGAACCACACACCTACTTACCAAAACTACTGACCACAACTACTGACCACAACCACTGAGAGAAAAAAACTACTGACCACACAACTAACGACCACAACCACACAACTGCTGATCACTACTGACCACAACTACCGACCGCAGCTACTGAATACAACCACACACCAACTAACCACAGCTATTGACCACAACTAGGGGTGCGAAGGTGAACGGAAAGGCACTGGAGCGACAAACCGCCCTTGCTGTCTCTGCCTGGCCGGTACCCATCTCTCCATTGGGATTCTCTGACTCTGACCCTATTACGGGGGCTGAGTGACTGGCTTACTGGTGCTTTCCATGCCATCCCTAGGAGGGGTGCGTCACTTGACTGGGTTGAGTCACTGACGTTGTCTTCTTGTCCGCTTTATCGCCCCCTCAGGCTCGTGCAGTGGAGGAGATCTTCGTGGGCTATACTCAGCCTTATCTCAGGGTAGTAGGTTGGTGGTCTGTTGCTATCCCTCTGGTGGTTTAGGGGCTGTGCTTTGGCAAAGTGGGTGGGGTTATATCCTGCCTGGTTGGCCCTGTCCGGGGGTATAGTTGGACGGGGCCACAGTGTGTCCCGACCCCCCCTCTCTCAGCCTCCAGTATCTATGCTGCAATAGTCCATGTGCAGGGGGGCTAGGGTCAGTCTATTTTTTCTGGTGTTATTCTCCTGTCTTATCCGGTGTCCTGTGTGAATTTAAGTATGCTCCCTCTAATTCTCTCACTCTCGCTCTCTCCCTCCCCTCCCGGACGACCTGAGCCCTAGGACCATGCCTCAGGACTACCTGGCCTGATGAATCCTTGCTGTCCCCAGTCCACCTGGTTGTGCTGCTGCTCCAGTTTCAACTCTTCTGCCTGCGGCCTGGTTAACCGGACGTGCTACCTTGTCCCAGACCTGCTGTTTTCAACTCTCTCTCTCTACCGCACCGGCTATTTCAACCTCTAAATGCCCGGCTATGAAAAGCCAAGTGACATTTACTCCTGATGTACTGACCTGTTGCAACCTCTACAACCACTGTGATTATTATTTTATCCTGCAGGTCATCTATGAATGTTTGACATCTTGGAGAAAATTCTGGCCTTAATGGCTAAGTACTGTTATAACCTCCACCCGGCACAGCCAGAAGGGGACTGGTTCCTCTCTAGGTTTCTGCCTTTTCTTATGAGTTTTTCCTAGCCACCGTGCTTCTACATCTGCATTGCTTGCTGTTTGGGGTTTTAGGCTGGGTTTCTGTATAGCACTTTGTTACATCTGCTGATGTTAAAATGGCTTTATAAATACATTTGATTGATTGATTAATTGTTGGTAGGAATTATGCTAATGTATGCATTTTTAAGTAGTTATAATTTATAGCACAGACCAGAGCTAGACCATAGTTAGTGCGAGACAGAGATAGCTATTTACACCCAGGACCAGAGCTAGTGCAGACCAGAGCAGTAGTTGTGGTCAGCAGTTGTGGTCAGTAGTTGTGGTATGTAGTTGTTTGGTTCAGTAGTTATGGTCAGTAGTTGTGTGGTTGTGATCAGTAGTGGTGGTTTAGTAGTTGTGGTCAGTAGTTGTGTGGTTGTATTCAGTAGCTGTGGTTGGTAGTTGTGGTCAGTAGTGATCACCAGTTGTGTGGTTGTGGTCATTAGTTGAACGTGATTAAGTTTTATTGGAATTTGCAGCGGTTGTTGGTAAATAATGTATCTGCTAGCTGACATGACATGACTTACTGCATCTATGAAGAGAGCATTTGATGGGTTACTAAAACAGCTCTATCTATTGATTGGTAGAAGCTATTCATATTTGAAAACCAATGAAGTAGAGGAAGATTTCATACGCTCTAAGTTTTTGTCTGACTTGTTGGGGTAGTGGTCAAAATGGCAGTGGTTTGGAAAAAGTAGGAAGAAATGTGTTAATGCAGTTACTAAAAGAGCTGTATCGTTAGATCCATTACATATACTATCGTTCGGCGAACAAATTTGAATAGCAGAGAAGTAGAGGAAGATTTCATATACTCTAACTTTTGTCAAGGTTTTTGTCAAAGTGGTAAAAGTAGCTGATTTGTGTCAAAAGTTGCATTGTTGCATTTACAGTGAATGGAATGCTGGAAGTGACTTCACAATAGGGAGATTTAGAATGTTGAAACAAAGTCCCATGAAAGTAAATGAAGACAGGCAAAAAGGACAAAAAGTTGATTCGTTTAAAAAGTATACAAGATATAAAAAGGTTGAATGCAAGCAACTTGGTCCAGATCAGTCTACACGTTTTAAAGTTTGAACAGCATTTCTAGCTTAAATGGTGTAAGAGGAGATGAGTGCTAAAGAATAAGACACGCAGTTTCCAACGATGTAAAAGCGCAAGCATGACAGTCACTATGCTCAATTATTCCTATGGCAGGCAGTGGCACTCACAGGCTGCGTGACAGCGAAGCCTAGTCAGACTGGCCTGTGGTATGTTCTTACAGGCTAAATTAAAATATACAATCTATCCACTACGCTCGCGCTGCGAGCTGCTCCAATAATTAAACAAATGTAACAGAAGCCCAATCACTCTCTGCACACCACAGCTCGCCATTACGTAGAGAAGCAGCTGAGTAGGCTATTGGCTGGTTAGGGCATGCAGCTGGCTGATCACTGCAGTCACACGTGACATTGGATAAAGCACTCCTTCTGATATGACATCACGCTCTGAAGTGACGAGTTTGCATCCCTGAGTGGTAGTCCTAGTTCCAACGGCAAAAAGAGATGATATAGCTCAATGGGTCTGGTAAAATAAAGGTTCAATACATAAATGCTCCACTACTCACTCTTAGTAACACAGTGTTCCGCTGGCAACAGCCTCTTCTTCATCAAACCCTGCAGCACTGAGTGCACTGACGGCTGGTGGACCAGCTGGAGCACAAACAGGTGAGACTGCAGGTAGAGAGGGGGAGGGAGGTAGAGAGAAGGAGAAAAAGAGATGGAAAGATGTTTAGGATTAGAAATTACCATTGCAATAGTGAACACTTGTCTGTATATAGAGGGCTACAGGTTTGATGTGACGGTTACAATGGTGAGACTCCATTCAACGGAGGTGTGTGTGTGCGCGAGCGTGGTTGCAGGACACTCACACAGCAGCAGGCGGTGACAGTGATCTGTATGGTGTTCCTCCCAGGCTGGCACACTTGCTTCAGGTACAGGGGCTTGTGGGAAGTCTTATTGTCGCCGCGCTGGATGGTGAGGGGCGTGGCGTTGACGCTCACTTGCACTGACACTGGCCAGTTGGTGTTCATCTGAAGGTCCTCGTGGTGGTAACACTTAAACTGGAGCTCCAGGTCAGGCCTGCGTATAGTTACACACACATCAGGGTTTCCGTTAGGAAAATGTGGCACCAGACAGAATGACAGAAATCACGGTAATTCATATAAACAGAACATGAAAGTCGAGGATGCAACAATGTGCGGTCCTTCTTACCAAATTCTGATCCGCACTTTGAAGATGTTAACTGTCCACATTTACTTTTCCTCAGCCAACTAGACGAGTAACAAACAGCAAAATCACTAGCCTATGTCAATCTATTATCCCCCATATTACAAAAGTTTACCTAATCTATTGATCAACTTATCAAGAAAGAAATTGCCTATTCCAAACAGACTCTGGGACAGTTGTGGGACAATAGATCCCGAATTCATACAACCACTAGGCTACATAAAAAAAAACTGTTAAAAAGCAATGAGGCTGACGCAACAGATCAGGACGTTTAGCATAAAATGTTGATAAACTATTATTTATTCACGTTATAAGCGCAGCAATGTGCACAAGGCAGCAGGCTACGTGCAAATGTTTTTTCCATAATGCACTTAGTGGGAAAACACAGTTTTCATGTGCCAGAGATAAAATATCCATTAGAAATTTAGATAGAGGAAAGACCTAATATGCAACACCTAGCATTGGTTAGCTTATGACTAGGATTGTGCCTTTGGCTACTGAACAATGAAAGAAAGTTGATATTAAATACACTGCATGGCCAAAAGTGTGTGGACTGAACATCTCATTCCAAAATCATTGGGCAATAATATGGAGTTGGTCCCTTCTTTGCTGCTATAACAGCCTCCAATCTTCTGGGAAGGCTTTCCATTAGATATTGGAACATTGCTGCGGGGACTCGCTTCCATTCAGCCACAAGAGCATTAGTGAGGTTGGGTACTGATGTTGGGCGATTAGGCCTGGCTCGCAGTCGGCGTTCCAATTCATCCCAAAGGTGTTCGATGGGGTTGAGGTCAGGGCTCGGTGCAGGCCAGTCAAGTTCTTCCACACCAATCTCGACAAACCATTTCTGTATGGACCTCGCTTTGTGCACAGGGGCATTGTCATGCTGAAACAGGAAAGGGCTTTCCCCAAGCTGTTGCCACAAAGTTGGAAGCACAGAATCATCTCGAATGTCATTGTATGCTGTAGTGTTAAGATTTCCCTTCACTGGAACTAAGGGGCCTAGCCCGAACCATTATCCTCCTCCCCCTAACTCTACAGTTGGCACTATGCATTTGGGCAGGTAGCGTTCTCCTGGCATCCGCCAAAACCCATATTCGTCCGTCGGACTGCCAGATGGTGAAGCGTGATTCATCACTCCAGAAAACACGTTTCCACTGCTCCAGAGTCCAATGGCGGCGAACTTTACACCACTCCAGCCGATGTTTGGCATTGCGCATGGTGATCTTAGGCTTGAGTGCGGCTGCTCGGCCATGGAAACCCATTTCATGAAGCTCCCAACGAACAGTTATTGTGCTGACGTTGCTTCCAGAGGCAGTTTGGAACTCGGTAGTGAGTGTTGCAACCAAGGACAGACAATTTGTACACGCTACGCGCTTCAGCACTCGGCGGTCCTGTTCTGTGTAGCCTACCACTTCGCTGCTGAGCCGTTGTTGCTCCTAGATGTTTCCACTTCACAGTAACATCACTTACAGTTGACCGGGGCAGCTGTAGCATGGCAGAAATTTGACAAACTGACTTGTTGGAAAGGTGGCATCCTATGAAGGTGCCACATTAAAAAGTCACTTGGCTCTTCAGTACGGGCCATTCTACTGCCAATGTTTGTCTGTGGAGATTGCATGGCTGTGCGCTTGATTTTATACACCTGTCAGCAATGGATGTGGCTGAAATAGCTGAATACACTAATTTGAAGGGGTGTCCACATCCATCAATCAATCAATCAATCAATCAAATGTATTTATAAAGCCCTTTTTACATCAGCAGAAGTCACATCCTTTTGGCCATTGCCTCCATGGATATGGTCTGATTTTGGCTAGGATACTTTGAAGCAAGGTAAGACATGCCTCATAATATGTAGTAAAACGTTTAGGTTTCAAACAATTAAGTATATGTTTTCAAAATGCATACTGCCTCCAGCTCATTACAAAGTGAGCTGAAGCCTGCCTTCCGTTGTCTATGCATCTGCTGTTTGAGATGCTGTAGCAGCAGCTCTCGTGCCGTCTGACAGATTTTCCACGTAAAGGTTCTGTATCTGTATGGTGTACGCGTGTGATAAATAAGATGCATAACGAATATACTGTACACGCGCACCAATCGAATTCCACTAAAATATGCAAATTAACCTATAGACTGATAAGAATGACCAGTCAAATATAGGTTATTTAAATCAAATGGTATTTCCATCAATGAATAGGCTCAAAAGCATTATTTCGCAATGGGATTTTTTCTTCTTCTCCTGGACAATTGGCCGGCGCTAATTAAATATTTTCCTCTGACAAAAGCTGGCTATTACCGGCTAACGGAAACCCTCACACACACACGAGCCAAATAATCTCTATAGTAGTTTAGTACAGCATAGCATAGTACATTACAGTATATTAAATGCAGGGCAGAGGAGCTTGGACCTCATCATGAGGGTCTTGTAAACAGAGTCGCGCAGCTGGAAGACGTGGTTGCTAACGGCCAAGTTGTGCTCCAGGCGGAAAGGCTCCAGCACCACGCCGTCTCGTACAGGGAAGGTCAGCCGCAGGTCATTGCTAGGGTTACCTGTGGAGTGCCAGGCGCAATCAATCAGTCATCATGTCTCATTGTTAGACCGTCCAAACACACAACACTGGTCTCTGTTTTCTGGAGATAAAACTGTGAAACCAAAGACTACACTGAGAGACAGGGAATTTCCAAAGCAAAATATGTGTGTGTGCATGAGTCATGTTTGGGTTTACCTGTGGGGGGTGGTGGCGGTAGGGAGTTCATGTTTGGTTTGATGTCAGGCAGGAAGGAGGGCTTGACGTCATGGCCAGGGGATATGTAGGGGGGCACTGCACTCCCCGGGGTTATGGGAGGGGTTGGGTTTCCAGGAAGGGGAGAGCTTGGATAACCAGGCATTGGCCTGCCAAGCTGGCACACAAAGACAAGGAGAGCAGGGTTAGGAATAGGTCAACATCTCTACACCCAAAGATGAGTCTAGTCAAATCAAATCAAATTTGCCACATGCGCCGAATACAACAGGTGTAGACCTTACAGTGAAATGCTTACTTACAAGCCCTTAACCAACAATGCAGTTTTAAGAAAATACAAAATAAAATGTTAAGTAAAAAATATGTTACAGACTCAGTCAGGGACATGTCAGTGAAGACACTTGCAAGTTGGTCAGCGCATGCTCGGAGTACACGTCCTGGTAATTCGTCTGGCCCTGCGGCCTTGTGAATGTTGACCTGCTTAAAAGTCTTACTCATATCGGCTACGGAGAGCGTGATCACATAGTCATCCGGAACAGCTGATGCTCTCATGCATGCTTCAGTGTTGCTTGCCTCGACGCGAGCATAGAAGTGATTTAGCTCGTCTGGTAGGCTTGCGTCACTGGGCAGCTCGCGGCTGTGCTTCCCTTTGGAGTCTGTAATAGTTTTCAAGCCCTGCCACATCCGACCAGCATCGGAGCCGGGGTAGTACGATTCAATCTTAATCCTGTATTGACTCTTTGCCTGTTTGATGGTTCGTCAGAGGGCATAGCGGGATTTCTTATACGCGTTCGGGTTAGAGTCCTGCTCCTTGAAAGCAGCAGCTCTACCCTTTAGCTCAGTGTGGATGTTGCCTGTAATCCATGGCTTCTGGTTGGGGTATGTACGTACGGTCACTGTGGGGCCGACGTCATCGATGCACTTATTGATGAAGCCAGTGACTGATGTGGTGTACTCCTCAATGCTATCGGAAGAATGCCGGAACATATTCCAGTCTGTGCTAGCAAAACAGTCCTGTAGCTTAGCATCTGCGTCATCTGACCACTTCCTTATTAACCAAGTCACTGGTGCTTCCTGCTTTAGTTTTTGCTTATAAGCAGGAATCAGGAGGATAGAGTTTTTTATCCTCTGGTTGCACATTTAACATGCTGGTAGAAATGAGGTAGAACTGATTTAAGTTTCCCTGCATTAAAGTCCCCGGCCACTAGGAGCGCTGCCTCTGGATGAGCATTTTCCTGTTTGCTTATGGCCTTACAGCTCATTGAGTGCAATCTTAGTGCCAGCATCGGTTTGTGGTGGTAAATAGACAGCTACGAAAAATATAGATGATAAATTGTGTGGTCTACAGCTTATCATGAGATACTCTACCTCAGGCGTGCAAAACCTCGAGACTTCCTTAGTATTAGATTTTATGCAGCAGCTGTTGTTTACAAATATGCACAGACCGCCACCCCTTGTCTTACCGGAGTCAGCTGTTCTATCCAGCAAATGTAGCGTATATCCCGCCAGCTGTATGTTGTCCATGTCGTCGTTCAGCCACGACTCGGTGAAACATAAGATATTACAGTTTTTTATGTCCCGTTGGTAGGACAAGCTGGCAAATGATTGAACATTGGCTAATAGGATTGATGGAAGAGGCAGTTTACTCGCTCGCCGTCGGTTCCTTACAAGGCACCCAGACCTACAGTTGAAGTCGGAAGTTTACATACACTTAGGTTAGAGTCATTAAAACTAGTTTTTCAACCACTCCACAAATGTCTTGTTAACAAACTAGTAATTTTTCCAACAATTGTTTACAGACAGATTATTTCACTTATAATTCACTGTATCACAATTCCAGTGGGTCAGAATTTTACATACACTAAGTACACTGTGCCTTTAAACAGCTGGGAAAATTCCAGAAAACGATGTCATGGCTTTAGAAGCTTCTGATAGGCTAATTGACATCATTTGAGTCAATTGGAGGTGTACCTGTGGATGTATTTCAAGGCCTACCTTCAAACTCAGTGCCTCTTTGCTTGACATCATGGGAAAATCAAAATAATATCAGCCAAGACCTCAAAAAGAAAATTGTAGACCTCCACAAGTCTGTTTCATCCTTGGGAGCAATTTCCAAACGCCTGAAGGTACCACGTTCATCTGTACAAACAATAGTACGCAAGTATAAACACCATGTGACCACGCAGCCATCATACCGCTCAGGAAGGACACGCGTTCTGTCTCCTAGAGATGAACGTACTTTGGTGCGAAAAGTTCAAATCAATCCCAGAACAACAGCAAAGGACCTTGTGAAGATGCTGGAGGAAACAGGTACACATGTATCTACAGTGGGGAGAACAAGTATTTGATACACTGCCGATTTTGCAGGTTTTCCTACTTACAAAGCATGTAAAGATCTGTAATTTTTATCATAGGTACACTTCAACTGTGAGAGGCGGAATCTAAAACAAAAATCCAGAAAATCACATTGTATGATTTTTAAGTAATTAATTTGCATTTTATTGCATGACATAAGTATTTGATCACCTACCAACCAGTAAGAATTCCGGCTCTCACAGACCTGTTCGTTTTTTTCTTTAAGAAGCCCTCCTGTTCTCCACTCATTACCTGTATTAACTGCACCTGTTTGAACTCGTTACCTGTATAAAAGACACCTGTCCACACACTCAATCAAACAGACTCCAACCTCTCCACAATGGCCAAGACCAGAGAGCTGAGTAAGGACATCAGGGATAAAATTGTAGACCTGCACAAGGCTGGGATGGGCTACAGGACAATAGGCAAGCAGCTTGGTGAGAAGGCAACAACTGTTGGCGTAATTATTAGAAAATGGAAGAAGTTCAAGATGACAGTCAATCAACCTCGGTCTGGGGCTCCATGCAAGATCTCACCTCGTGGGGCATCAATGATCATGAGGAAGGTGAGGGATCAGCCCAGAACTACACGGCAGGACCTGGTCAATGACCGGAAGAGAGCTGGGACCACAGTCTCAAAGAAAACCATTAGTAACACACTACGCCGTCATGGATTAAAATCCTGCAGCGCACGCAAGGTCCCCCTGCTCAAGCCAGCGCATGTCCAGGCCCGTCTGAAGTTTGCCAATGACCATCTGGATGATCCAGAGGATGAATGTGAGAAGGTCATGTGGTCTGATGAGACAAAAATATAACTTTTTGGTCTAAACTCCACTCGCCGTGTTTGGAGGAAAAAGAAGGATGAGTACAACCCCAAGAACACCATCCAAACCGTGAAGCATGGAGGTGGAAACATCATTCTTTGGGGATACTTTTCTGCAAAGGGGACAGGACGACTGCACCATATTGAGGGGAGGATGGTTGGGGCCATGTATTGCGAGATCTTGGCCAACAACCTCCTTCCCTCAGTAAGAGCATTGAAGATGGGTCGTGGCTGGGTCTTCCAGCATGACAACGACCCGAAACACACAGCCAGGGCAACTAAGGAGTGGCTCCGTAAGAAGCATCTCAAGGTCCTGGAGTGGCCTAGCCAGTCTCCAGACCTGAACCCAATAGAAAATCTTAGGAGGGAGCTGAAAGTCCGTATTGCCCAGCGACAGCCCCGAAACCTGAAGGATCTGGAGAAAGTCTGTATGGAGGAGTGGGCCAAAATCCCTGCTGCAATGTGTGCACACCTGGTCAAGACCTACAGGAAACGTATGATCTCTGTAATTGCAAACAAAGGTTTCTGTACCAAATATTAAGTTCTGCTTTTCTGATGTATCAAATACTTATGTCATGCAATAAAATGCAAATTAATTACTTAAAAATCATACAATGTGATTTTCTGGATTTTTGTTTTAGATTCCATCTCTCACAGTTGAAGTGTACCTATGATAACAATTACAGACCTCTACATGCTTTGTACAGTGGGGGGAAAAAGTATTTAGTCAGCCACCAATTGTGAACGTTCTCCCACTTAAAAAGATGAGAGAGGCCTGTAATTTTCATCATAGGTACACGTCAACTATGACAGACAAAATAAGAAAAAAAATCCAGAAAATCACATTGTAGGATTTTTAATGAATTTATTTGCAAATTATGGTGGAAAATAAGTATTTGGTCAATAACAAAAGTTTCTCAATACTTTGTTATATACCCTTTGTTGGCAATGACACAGGTCAAACGTTTTCTGTAAGTCTTCACAAGGTTTTCACACACTTGATGGTATTTTGGCCCATTCCTCCGTGCAGATCTCCTCTAGAGCAGTGATGTTTTGGGGCTGTCGCTGGGCAACACGGACTTTCAACTCCCTCCAAAGATTTTCTATGGGGTTGAGATCTGGAGACTGGCTAGGCCACTCCAGGACCTTGAAATGCTTCTTACGAAGCCACTCCTTCGTTGCCCGGGCGGTGTGTTTGGGATCATTGTCATGCTGAAAGACCCAGCCACGTTTCATCTTCAATGCCCTTGCTGATGGAAGGAGGTTTTCACTCAAAATCTCACGATACATGGCCCCCTTCATTCTTTCCTTTACACGGATCAGTCGTCCTGGTCCCTTTGCAGAAAAACAGCCCCAAAGCATGATGTTTCCACCCCCATGCTTCACAGTAGGTATGGTGTTCTTTGGATGCAACTCAGCATTCTTTGTCCTCCAAACACTACGAGTTGAGTTTTTACCAAAAAGTTCTATTTTGGTTTCATCTGACCATATGACATTCTCCCAATCCTCGTCTGGATCATCCAAATGCACTCTAGCAAACTTCAGACGGGCCTGGACATGTACTGGCTTAAGCAGGGGGACACGTCTGGCACTGCAGGATTTGAGTCCCTGGCGGCGTAGTGTGTTACTGATGGTAGGCTTTGTTACTTTGGTCCCAGCTCTCTGCAGGTCATTCACTAGGTCCCCCCGTGTGGTCCTGGGATTTTTGCTCACCGTTCTTGTGATCATTTTGACCCCACGGGGTGAGATCTTGCGTGGAGCCCCAGATCGAGGGAGATTATCAGTGGTCTTGTATGTCTTCCATTTCCTAATAATTGCTCCCACAGTTGACTTCTTCAAACCAAGCTGCTTACCTATTGCAGATTCAGTCTTCCCAGCCTGGTGCAGGTCTACAATTTTGTTTCTGGTGTCCTTTGACAGCTCTTTGGTCTTGGCCATAGTGGAGTTTGGAGTGTGACTGTTTGAGGTTGTGTACAGGTGTCTTTTATACTGATAACAAGTTCAAACAGGTGCCATTAATACAGCTAACGAGTGGAGGAAAGAGGAGCCTCTTAAAGAAGAAGTTACAGGTCTGTGAGAGCCAGAAATCTTGCTTGTTTGTAGGTGACCAAATATTTATTTTCCACCATAATTTGCAAATAAATTCATTAAAAATCCTACAATGTGATTTTCTGGATATTTTTTTCTCAATTTGTCTATCATAGTTGACGTGTACCTATGATGAAAATTACAGGCCTCTCTCATCTTTTTAAGTGGGAGAACTTGCACAATTGGTGGCTGACTAAATACTTTTTCCCCCCACTGTAAGTAGGAAAACCTGCAAAATCGGCAGTGTATCAAATACTTGTCCTCCCCACTGTATATCCACAGTAAAACGAGTCCTATATCGACATAACCTGAAAGGCTGCTTAGCAAGGAAGAAGCCACTGCTCCAAAACTGCCATAAAAAGCCAGACTACGATTTGCAACTGCACATGGGGACAAAGATCATACTTTTTGGAGAAATTTCCTCTGGTCTGATGAAACAAAAATAGAACTGTTTGGCCATAATGACCATTGTTATGTTTGGAGGAAAAAAGGTGAAGCTTGCAAGCCGAAGAACACCATCCCAACCGTGAAGCACGGGGGTGGCAGCATCATGCTATGGGGGTGCTTTGCTGCAAGAGGGACTGGTGCACTTCACAAAATAGATGGCATCATGAGGAAGGAAAATTATGTGGATATATTGAAGCAACATCTCAAGACATCAGTCAGGAAGTTAAATCTTGGTCGCAAATGGGTCTTCCAAATGGACAATGACCCCAAGCATACTTCCAAAGTTGTGGCAAAATGGCTTAAGGACAACAAAGTCAAGGTATTGGAGTGGCCATCACAAAGCCCTGACCTCAATCCTATGGAAAATTTGTGGGCAGAACTGAAAAAGCGTGTGCGAGCAAGGAGG
Source organism: Coregonus clupeaformis (assembly GCF_020615455.1). Lineage (NCBI taxonomy): Eukaryota > Metazoa > Chordata > Actinopteri > Salmoniformes > Salmonidae > Coregonus > Coregonus clupeaformis. The sequence continues at coordinate 13,016,499 of NC_059209.1, forward strand.
CCTACAAACCTGAGTCAGTTACACCAGCTCTGTCAGGAGGAATGGGCCAAAATTCACCCAACTTATTGTGGGAAGCTTGTGGAAGGCTACCCGAAACATTTGTCCCAAGTTAAACAATTTAAAGGCAATGCTACCAAATACTAATTGAGTGTATGTAAACTTCTGACCCACTGGGAATGTGATGAAATAAATAAAAGTTGAAATAAATAATTCTCTCTACTATTATTCTGACATTTCAATTTTTTTAAAATAAAGTGGTGGTCCTAACTGACCTAAGACAGGGAATCTTTACTAGGATTAAATGTCAGGAATTGTGAAAAACTGAGTTTAAATGTATTTGGCTAAGATGTATATAAACGTCCGACTTCAACTGTATGTCCACGATATCTCCGCAGATCTGTTTGTGATGTCTTGCCAACTCCTATGGTCATTGGAGAGTCTGCACAACCAGATCTGACACCAGGTTACACAAATACATGATGAATGTAGAATGAGCTGTGTGTGTGTGTGTGTGTGTGTGTGTGTGTGTGTGTGTGTGTGTATGTGTGTATTTCTCTCACCCTATTGACTGCAGCCTGGTTGAAGGTGTTGTAAGCTCCCCCGTTCGCATTCAGAGTGTTGCCCTGTCCGTTGAACTGTTCCGACTGAATGGCAAAGCACACAACAAGACTGATTTGTCCTCAGGACTCCAGTTAACATCAATACACACACATAGTGAGTGTGCATACAGCACAGGCCACCAGGCTGTGAAACAGACAGACAGGAATAGGGGGTCAACAGATGGTGAACACTGGACAGCGTAGGAAGCGTTACCTTGTTCTCCTGTCCTGGGTTGGCTGGTCCCGAAGGGTACTGGCCCATGTTGCCCTGCTGGATTGGCATCTTGTGGCCTTGGTAGGATGGGGAGGTGTCTGGGCGCTGGGGCCCTGGACCGCCGTGGTACTGCATGGGCTGCCCAGGATAGGGGCTCTGACCAGGAGCGGGGCCAGGGCCCACCATGCCTGGACCATACTGCTTCCCGGGAAACCCCTGAGGGAGGGACACAGAGAGTGCAAAATTGGAAACATATATGTTGACCTCAAAACAAATCTGGGCACACAAATACATTTGTGGTATGATAAGGATACAAACAAATTAAAGCTATAACATTACTGAGCTAAACCTCACCAAATAAGAAAGTTGAGCTTACTTGAGTTTTAGGCTCGTGAAATTAGGCTACACTTAATATCCAGCGTTTATTAGAGACTAGCGATTACTAAAAATGTGAAGGAATACCTTGCTATTATAAGAGAATGGCCCATGTTGGTCATGTTGGATAGTGTAACCACAAACTACATTAAGGCAAAGTCAATATTAACACAAGCTCAAGCTCAATAAAATGAAATGAAATATTACTATGGATGTACTATGTAGGTGTTAACATAGTTTTATAATTCACACGGTATATTTTCAACTTATGGCTGTCAGTCTACAAAAGGTTTGCATTAAAAGTAGGTGAGGTCCTTCGCCGGGAGATACTCACCTCAGCGCTGTATGGGCGTTTGAGTCCCTGCTGCGGCCTGGGGGGTCCCTGCTGAGCCCCGGTGTAGCCTGGATGCTGAGGCATCCTCTGGACCTGAGGGGCCCCGTACATGGGCCCCATGGACGGGGGACGAGCGGGACCCATACCTGCCGGAGACATGCCAAGGGGACCCCTGGTGCCCAGGTGTTGCATGAACTGGCTGTTGTAGCCCACACCACCACCCATCTGAAAAGTACTCTAGGTTAGTGTGGGCATGACATGGGGGATGTCAAGTTTGAGATGTCACAAACAGTTGTCACTTCGATGTTCTCTGTTCTATGTTTTCTCTTGGTTACATGGTTATAATAATGTATAAATACAGTCCATGTTGAGTGATGTCCCTAATAAAGGAGCAGTGTTGCAAAGTCAAATAACTTCCCTCAGTTTAACATGACAAAAGCCACTAACACCTACCACCAGCAGGGGGTGCAGTATCCACACTGACCCACAGAGAGGCCACCATTTTCGTAGGATTATTTAGCACAATACATGGGTCTGGCAGGCAACTCCCTTAAGGCGTATGTGTCTCAAACCCTGGCTTGTGGTCATCCTGAGAAGATAATGTCCTACTACAAACAGTATGCACTACGGTGTAGGGTGAAGTTGCCCCTAGATGCTGATCTTGGGTCAGTGTTGCATTTCCCCCAATAATGGTTACGGTCAGGATTTGGGGGAAGCTGATCCTAAATCTGTACCTAGGGGAAACTTCACCCTAGAGCATGTACTAACATGGCTGCCCTCCCTCCTTACCTGGCCATAATTCATCTCCTGGTTCTGCTTCTCCTGGATGGCAGCAACTGTTGCCGTGGCAGTGGCCGTTGCTGTGGCAGCCGCTGTGGCCACTGCTGCCACCGCCGCCTGTGTGAAGTCGGTTTGAGGGTGGATGCTGTGAGGGGGCATGCCCATAGACCCCCCTCCGTTATTGGGGTAACTGAGGGGGCAGAGAAAAGGTTGCTTCAAAATAGGGCAAGCTGAAAATACAGTATTTCACAAACAGGTACATTTTCCCCCTGTAAAACAATAAGCTGTTGCATGCAAACAGAAACCATCATCGTCTTCACTATTTAAAAATCAAATTGAATTGCGACTCCACTTTGTCTCTGTCTTTAAAACCTATCCTATAGTCTCTGTACTGACGTTTTGCCTGTTTGATTGCCTTACGGAGGGCATAACTGGACTGGTTAAATGCGGTGATTCGCGCTTTCAGTTCTGCGCGAATGCTGCCATCTATCCACGGTTTTTGGTTTTGGATAGGTTTTAATCGTCACAGTGGGAACAACATTCCCTATACACTTCCTGATGAACTCAGTCACTGTGTCAGTGTATAGGTCAATGTTATTCTCAGAGGCAACCCGGAACATATCCCAGTCCGCGTGATCAAAACAAAAACTATTGGAGGACTACTATACAACATTTACAGTACCAGTCAAAAGTTTGGACACGCCTACTCATTCAAGGGTTTTTCATTATTTTGACTATTTTTTACATTGTAGAATAATTGTGAAGACATCGAAACTATGAAATAACACATGGAATCATGTAGCAACCAAAAAAGTGTTACACAAATCAAAAAATATTTTATATTTGAGATTCTTCAAATAGCCTCCCTTTGCCTTGATGATAGCTTTGCACATTCTTGGCATTCTCTCAACCAGCTTCATGAGGTAGTCCCATGGAATGCATTTCAATTAACAGGTGTGCCTTCTTAAAAGTTAATTTGTGAAATGTATTTCCTTCTTAATCCGTTTGAGCCAATCAGTTGTGTTGTGACAAGGTTGGGGGGGTATACAGAAGATAGACCAAGTCCATATTATGACAAGAACCGCTCAAATAAGCAAAGAGAAATGACAGTCCATCATTACTTTAAGACATGAAGGTCAGTCAATCCGGAAAATTTCAAGAACTTTGAAAGTTTCTTCAAGTGCAGTCGCAAAACCATCAAGCGCTATGTTGAAACTGGCTCTCATGAGGTCCGCCACAGGAAAGGAAGACCCAGAGTTACCTCTGCTGCAGAGGATAAGTTCATTAGAGTTACCAGCCTCAGAAATTGCAGCCCAAATAAATGCTTCAGAGTTCAACTAACAGACACATCTCAACATGAACTGTTCAGAGGGGACTGTGTGAATCAGGCCTTCATGTTCGAATTGTTGCAAAGAAACCACTACTAAAGGACACCAATAAGAAGAAGAGACCTGCTTGGGCCAAGAAACACGAGCAATGGACATTAGACCGGTGGAAATTTGTCCTTTGGTCTGGAGTCCAAATTTGAGATTTTTGGTTCAAACCTCTGTTTTTGTGAGACGTGGTGTGGGTGAACGGATGATCTCCGCATATGTATTTCCCACCATAAAGCATTAAGGGCTGGAGGTGTTATGGTGTGGGGGTGCTTTGCTGGTGACACTGTCAGTGATTTATTTAGAATTCAATTTAGAATTTTCAACAGGACAATGACCCAACACACCTCCAGGCTGTGTAAGGGCTATTTTACTAAGAAGTAAAGTGATGGAGTGCTGCATCAGATGACCTGGCCCCCACAATCCCCCGACCTCAACCAAATTGAGATGGTTTGGGATGAGTCGGACAGCAGAGTGAAGGAAAAGCAGCCAACAAATGCTCAGCATATGTGGGAACTCCTTCAAGACTGTTGGAAAAGCATTCAGGTGAAGCTGGTTGAGAGAATTGCCAAGAGTGTGCAAAGCTGTCATCAAGGCAAAGGGTGGCTATTTGAAGAATCTCAAATATAACATAATTTTGATTTGTTTAACACTTTTTTGGTTACTACATGATTCCATGTGTTATTTCATAGTTTTGATGTCTTCACTATTATTCTACAATGTAAAAAATAGTAAAAATAAAGAAAAACCCATGAATGAGTAGGTGTGTCCAAACTTTTGACTGGTAGTGTATGACTGACAGCCAATTCATTCTGTTTTGGTATGTACTCATGTCCCTGTGCTCAAAGGGAATGGTTCCAGCTATTCAAAAAAGTATGGTGCATAGTGATTACAGTGTCACCGGGGGCTGTGTCTGCCTGTCTGATGCTTACCTTCCCCCGTAGCCAGGTCCAGCTGGGTAGCCCCCGTTGCCCCTGCCGTACATGCCCTGATGCATGTAGGCCTTGTTGGGCTCTGGGTATCCCTGTTGACTCATAAACTGCTGGCCCATCCCAGGGATGTTGCCGCGAATCATGTGGCCCCTGCCAGAGTTCCCACCTGGACCCATCGGGTTCCCACCCAGGCCCTGAGAGGGGGAGGAGAAACAAACAGACGAGTGTTATGAGTTGAATCACTATTAACCTAGTTACAATACAGGATAATTATTGTATTGGAATATTGATCTATCGCCCTGTGGTGGAAGCGGAGGAAAGATAGGGTGACATTGTATTGCAGCTGTAGCACGCGTCCCAAATGGCACCCTATTCCCTATGTAGTGCACTACTTTTGATCAGGGCCTTTGGCAAAAGTAGTGCTCTACATAGGAAATAGGGTGCCCTTTGGGTAGTGCACCACATAGGGAATAGGGTGCTATGGGCCCTGGTCAAAAGAAGTGCACTACATTGAGATGCAACCATAATGTTTGCTTTCATGGAGTCACGGGTCCATTCATACCTGGCTGGGTGAAGGATTGGTCACCCCCCACACAGTAGTTACCACAGACAAGGAGCCTGCCGGCTGATTGCTGCCTTGCTGCCAGGACACAGGGTCATAAGGGTAGGAGCCTTCACTGAGGAATACGAGGAAAGATAGATATAGATTACTGACTGGAGAACTGGGTCGTGGCTAACCCTTCCTCTACGGCCCTTCGGGGACCTCATCTATGGATGGTGGATAAGACGGTGGAGCTTTGACGGGGTGCTGGACCTTTGCTGTGTCAGGAGAGAAACATTGACACGTTTTTATACACATCGTGCCTGGGGATTCTGGCTTTGCCATACCACTTGCATATTTAAAATCTGTGCTGGGCTTGTGTGCTTTACTCTGTGGATATGCCTTGTTGCCTGTCAGTCACATGATCACACGGCACTGCACTATTCTTCCATGGAGACAATGCAATCACTTAGATACGGGTAAAAGCAGCAGTGCCAAGACAGAATTTACGTGTGTGTGTGTGCGTCATCATACTGGAAGAAACAGGACTGCTCTAGTTATTCCTGTTTGCTTTACATAATTAGCCTTGCAGCGCACATCTTGTTGAGTCTGACACGGTGGTCCACCATGCTAGCAGTGGAGTCTGCACTCAACCATGCACAGATTCAAAACCCAGGCATTGGAATTTTGCACAGATTCAAAACTCAGACATTTGAACTATATTGGGAGGAAGAATGTTTATCATGCTTTTTACATTTGTATCACAAACCATTATTATTTATTTTTTTATCATGATGACATTTTTAGACCTAGACATGCCTCTTGTAAGACCTTACGATCTGTGAACCGTACATGATACAGACAACATATTGGTGACATACTCCTTATAGTGTGTTCTAACATATGAAGTATGTCTAGATTCTGAAATACAAATGTTCACATCAATTTATTCAACATAAAAAATATGAATATGAATATTGCAAAACTACCCTTTTTGATTTTGTTAATTTAAAGAAATATTGTTTGGTTCAATTTCAAATAAAATAAAATAAAATTGTATTGGTCACACACATATTTAGCAGATATTATTGCGGGTGTAGCGAAATGCTTGTGTTCCTAGCTCCAACAGTGCAGTAGTATCTAACAATTCACAACAATATACACAAATCTAAAAGTAAAAGAATGGAATTAAGAAATATAGTAATATAAATATTAGGACAAGCAATTTCGGAGTGGCATTGACTAAATACAGTAGAATAGAATACAGTATATACATATGAGATGTGTAAAGCAGTATGTAAACATTATTAAAGTGACTAGTGTTACATTATTTAAAGTAGCCAGTGATTCCAAGTCTATGTATATAGGGCAGCAGCCTCTAAATTGGTACCCGGCTAGTGATGGCTATTTAACAGTCTGATGGCCTTGAGATAGAACTGTTTTTCAGTCTCTCGTCTCAGCTTTGATGCACCTGTATTGACCTCGCCTTCTGGATGATAGCAGGGTGAACAGGCCGTGGCTCGGGTAGTTGATGTCCTTGATGATCTTTTTGGCCTTCATGTGACATCAGGTGCTGTAGGTGTCCTGGAGGGCAGGCAGTGTGCCCCCGGTGATCCGTTGGGCAGACCGTACCACCCTCTGGAGAGCCCTGCGGTTGCGGGCGGTGCAGATGCCGTACCAGGCGGTGATACAGCCCGACAGGATGCTCTCAATTGTGCATCTGTAAAAGTTTCTGAGGGTCTTAGGGGCCAAGCCGAATTTCTTCAGCCTCCTGAGGTTGAAGAGGCGCTGTTGCGCCTTCTTCACCACACTGTCTGTGTGGGTGGACCATTTCAGATTGTCAGTGATGTGTACGCCGAGGAACTTGAACCTTTCCACCTTCTCCACTGCGGTTCCGTTGATGTGGATAAGGGCGTGCTCCGTCTGCTGTTTCCTGAAGTCCACAATCAGCTCCTTCATTTTGTTGACGTTGAGAGAGAGGTTATTTTCCTGGTCCCACTCTGCCAGGGCCCTCACCTCCTCCCTGTAGGCTGTCTCGTTATTGTTGGTAATCAGGCCTACAACTGTTGTGTCGTCTGCAAACTTGATGATTGAGTTGGAGGCGTGCTTGGCCACGCAGTCATGGGTGAACAGGGAGTACAGGAGGTGGCTAAGCACGCACTCGTGGGGGCCCTGTGTTGAGGATCCGCGTAGTGGAGGTGTTGTTTCCTACCTTCACCACTTGGGGGCGGCCAGTCAGGAAGTCCAGGACCCAGGTGCACAGGGCGGGGTTCAGACCCAGGGCCTCGAGCTTAATGATGAGCTTGGAGGGTACTATGGGGTTGAAGGCTGAGCTATAGTCAATGAACAGCATTCTGATGTAGGTATTCCTCTTGTCCAGATGGGATAGGGCAGTGTGCAGTGCGATGTCAATTGAAGTGGGTCTAGGGTGTCAGGTAAGGTAAGGGTGATATGATCCTTAACTAGCCTCTCAAAGCACTTCATGATGACAGAACTGAGTGCTATGGGGCGATGGTCATTTAGTTCAGTCACCTTTGCTTTCTTGGGTACAGGAACAATGGTGGACATCTTGAAGGAAGTGGGGACAACAGACTGGGATAGGGAGAGATTTAATATGTCCGTAAACACTCCAGCCAGCTGGTCTGCGCATGCTCTGAGGACGCGGCTAGGGATGCCGTCTGGGCCGGCAGCCTTCGAGGGTTAACACGCTTAAATGTTTTACTCACGTCGGCCACGGAGAACGAGAGCCCACAGTCCTTGGGAGCGGGCCGCGTCGGTGGCATTGTGTTATCCTCAAAGCGGGCGAAGAAGGTGCTTAGCTTGTCTGGGAGCAATACGTCGGTATCCGCGACGTGACTGGTTTTGCCTTTGTAATACGTGATTGCCTGTAGACCCTGCCACATACGTCTCGTGTCTGAGCCGTTGAATTGCGACTCCACTTTGTCTCTGTACTGACATTTTGCCTGTTTGATTGCCTTACGGAGGGAATAACTGCACTGTTTGTATTCAACCAATTTCCCAGTCACCTTGCCATGGTTAAATGCGGTGGTTCGCTCATTCAGTTTTCGCGAATGCTGCCATCTATCCACGGTTTCTGGTTTGGGTAGGTTTTAATAGTCACCTTTGGAACAACATCCCCTATACACTTCCTGATGAACTCAGTCTCCGTGTCCGTGTAAGCGTCAATGTTATTCTCAGAGGCTACCCGGAACAAATCCCAGTCCGCGTGATCAAAACAATCTTGAAGCATGGATACGATTGGTCAGACCAGCGTTGAATAGACCTTAACACGGGTACTTCCTGTTTGAGTTTCTGCCTATAGGAAGGGAGGAGCAAAATGGAGTCTTGATCTGATTTGCCGAAGGGAGGGTGGGGGAGGGCCTTGTAGGCATCTCAAAAAGGTGAGTAGCAGTGATCTCCCTAAACAAGTACCACAGTCAATGTGTTGATAGACCTTTGGTAGCGTTTTCCTCAAATTTCCTTTGTTAAAATCCCCAGCTACAATAAATGTGGCCTCAGGATATGTGGTTTCTAGTTTGCATAAAGTCCAGTGTAGTTCCTTGAGGGCCATTGTGGTATCGGCTTGAGGGGGAAAATACACGGCTGTGACTATAACCAAAGAGAATTCTCTTGGGAGGTAATTTGGTCGGCATTTGATTGTGAGGTATTCTAGGTTGGGTGAACAAAAGGACTTGAGTTTCTGTATGTTATGACAATCACACCATGAGTAGTTAATCATGAAGCATACACCACCGCCTTTCTTCTTCCCGGAGAGTTCTTTATTCCTGTTTGCGCGATGAACTGAGAACCCAGCTGGCTGTATGGACAGGGACAGTATATCCCGAAAGAGCCATGATTCAGTGAAACAGAGTATGTTATAGTCCCTGATGTCTCTCTGGAAAGAGATCCTCGCCCTGAGCTCGTCTACTTTATTGTCTAGAGACTGAACATTAGCGAGTAATATACTCTGAAGCAGTGGATGGTGTGCACGCCCCAGGAGTCGGACTAGAAGTCCACTCCAAATACCTCTTCTCCGCCGGCGGCGATTTGGAGCAGCCTCTGGGATAATTTCAATTGCCCTGTGGGTTACGAACAAAGGATCCAATTCAGGAAAGTCGTATTCCTGATCGTAATGCTGGTGAGTTAACGCCGCTCTGATATCCAAAAGTTATTTCCGGCTGTATGTAATAACACAAAAAAACATTCTGGGCTAATAATGTAAGAAATAATACACAAAAAAACTAAATACTGCAAAGTTGCTTAGGAGCTAGAAGCAGAGCTGCCATGTCTGTCGGCGCCATCTTGCTCATAGGCCTACTCTACAAGTACAACAAATTTCCAGTGGGCTCTCTTCTATTTCTGAATTGATAATCAATTTTATGAGCACCACCAACACAGTGAATGGTAAATAGATTCAAAGGGAACTCCTTCTGCTGGTGATATGCTGAATGTGCTGTTTGAGAGTAGGTCTGAAGCCTAATCAACCCATCCAATGTAAGTACATCTGTTCTTGAAGTACAGTAGATCAATAAAGCTACAGTACTCTAGCAGTAATCAAGCTGCTTATGCTGAAAAGCCTTGTTAGTGCATAGGTCAAATTAGCTTTTGAATTTCCAGTTTTTTTCGGCTTCAGATAAAAACGTATATTTCACATAAAACATTGTTTTTGGTATTCATTTCCAGGGTTTTTCCCCGGAAGGTATGATAATAGCACAAGTCCTGCCACCAAACATTATTACTGTGCATGATAACATTTTGAAATTGCATAAAACAACATGGCTATCAATGGCAGCCTAAAGCGGTTGGTTTTATAAATGGTACAGCTCTTTAACAGTTTAAGCTACAGACCAACTGTAAAAGGGTCTTACAATTACATAACTAGTTTATGAACTATAAATAGTGCATTTGGAAAGTATTCAGACCCCTTGACTTTTTCCAGATTTTGTTATGTTACAGCCTTATACTAAAATTGATTAAAATGTTTGTTTTTTCCTCATCAATCAAAAACTGAAATATTACATTTACATAAGTATTTAGACCATTTACTCAGTACTCTGTTGAAGCACAGCACCTTTGGCAGCGAATACAGCCTCGAGAGTGTCACTGAACAGCTATTTTCAGGTCTCTCCAGAGATGTTAGATCGGGATCAAGTCCGGGCTCTGGCTGGGCCACTCAAGGACATTCAGAGACTTGTCCCGAAGCCAGTCCTGCGTTGTCTTGGCTGTGTGCTTAGGGTTGTTGTCCTGTTGGAAGGTGAACCTTCGCCCCAGTTTGAGTTCCTGAGCGCTCTGGAGCAGGTATTAATCAAGTATCTCTCTGTACTTTGCTCAGTTCATCTTTCCCTCAATCCTGACTAGTCTCCCAGCCCCTGCCGCTGAAAAACATCCCCACAGCATGATGCTTCCACCACCATGCTTCACCTTAGGGTCGTTGTCCTGTTGGAAGGTGAACCTTTGCCCCTGTTTGAGGTCCTGAGCGCTCTGGAGCAGGTATTCATCAAGTATCTCTCTGTACTTTGCTCAGTTCATCTTTCCCTCAATCCTGACTAGTCTCCCAGCCCCTGCCACTGAAAAACATCCCCACAGCATGATGCTGCCACCACCATGCTTCACCGTAAGGACAGTGCCAGATTTCCTCCAGACGCAACACTTGGCATTCAGGCCAAAGAGTTCAATCTTGGTTTCATCAGACCAGAGAATCTTGTTTCTCATGGTCTGAGAGTCTTTAGGTGCCTTTTGGCAAACTCCAAGCGGGCTGTCGTGTGCCTTTTACTGAGGAGTGGCTTCCGTCTGGCCATTCTACCATGAAGGCCTGATTGATGGAGTGCTGTAGGGACGGTTGTCCTTCTGGAAGGTTCTCCCATCTCCACAGAGGAACTCTGGAGCTCTGTCAGAATGACCATCGGGTTCTTGGTCACCTCCCTGACCAAGGCCCTTCTCCCCCGATTGCTCAGTTTGGCCGGGTGGCCAGCTCTTGGAAGTGTCTTGGTGGTTCCAAATGTCTTCCATTTAAGAATGATGGAGGCCACTGTGTTCTTGGGGACCTTCAATGCTGCAGAAATATTTTGGTACCCTTCCCCAGAGCTGTGCCTCGACACAATCCTGTCTCGGAGCTCTACGGATATTTCCTTTGACTTCATGGCTTGGTTCTTGCTCTGACATGCACTGTCAACTGTGGGACCTTATTTAGATAGGTGTGTGCCTTTCCAAATCATGTTCAATCAATTGAATTTACCACAGGAGGAACTCCAATCAAGTTTTAGAAACATCTCAAGGATGTTCAAATGAAACAGGATGCAGCTGAGCTCAATTTTGAGTCTCATAGCAAAGGGTCTGAATACTTATGTATATATGGTATTTCTGTTTTTTATTTGTAATAAATTAGCAAAATATTCTAAAAAATTGTTTTCGCTTTGTCGATATGGGGTATGTGTGTAGATTGATGAGGAGGAAAATTATTTGAATCAATTTTAGAATAAGGCTGTAACATAACAAAATGTGGAAAAAGTCAAGGGGTCTGAATACTTTCCAAATGCACTGTATGCTATAATGATTTAAATGTGCATACATTTACATGAAATTAATACATTTACCACAGTACCTAACTTCTCCCATGATGGAATTTCTGAATATCGCATTGGGCCAAACAACGCCATTTACCTGTTTATTTGTTTATTTGGATCCCCAATAGCTTTTACAGAAGCAGCAGCTACTCTTCCTGGGGTCCACAAAAAACATGACAAGTAACAAAACACTAATAGACAAGGACAGTCACACAAATAAAAAATACAACATACAAACAATACAAGAAAAAAATCAACCCCCCCGTGGCCTTCTAGTTGGGTAACCCTGATACACAGTCAAGTTTGTTCAGACAGTTTGACCATGAGAGGTAGTTGAGGCAAAATGTAAGATTACAGCCATTATGACATACAGTACGAGTCAAAAGTTTGGACACACCTACTCATTCCAGGGTTTTTCATCATTTTTTAAAACTATTTTCTACATTGTAGAATAATAGTGAAGATATCAAAACTATGAAATAACACATATGGAATCATGTTGTAACCAAAAAAGTGTTAAACAAATCAAAATATATTTTGGATTTTAGATTCTTCAAAGTAGCCACCCTTTGCCTTGGAATTCTCTCAACCAGCTTCAGCTGGAATGCATTTCAATTAACAGGTGTGCCTTGTTAAAAGTTAATTTGCGTTTGAGCCAATCAGTTGTGTTGTGACAAGGTAGGGTTGGTATACAGAAGATAGCGCTATTTGGTAAAACACCAAGTCCATATTATGGCAAGAACAGCTCAGATAAGCAAAGAGACACGACAGTCCATTATTACTTTAATAGGTCAGTCAATCCGGAAAATTCCAAGAACTTTGAAAGTTTCTTCAATTGCAGTCGCAAAAACCATCAAGCGCTATGATGAAACTGGCTCTCATGAGAACCGCCACAAGAAAGGAAGACCCAGATTTATCTCTGCTGCTGAGGAAGCTATGAAGGAAAAATACTGTTTTGGTGCAGGTACAGCCAACTAGCGCAAACATAATATTGCGATATTGTCAAAATGATATGATATATCATCAAATAAAATCCCGATATGTAACTCTATTGTTATTTTATTTTACTACTGCTCTTTAATTATTATTTTATTTATTTGTTTAACTTTTTTCTTAAAACAGCATTGTTGTTTAAGGACTTGTAAGTAAGCACTTCACTGGAAGGTCTACACCTATTGTATTCGGCGCATGTGGCAAATAACATTTTATTTTATTTGTATTGATTTCGTCCCCCCCATCACATTGCGAAGAAGGGCTTTGTGACCTTCAAGGCCTGTATTCACGCGTCTCAGAGTAGGAGTTCTGATCTCTTATTAATTATGACTTAAAATGCGAAACAGGTCCTATATCAGCAGTCATACTCTGAGATGCTTTGTGAATACGGGCCCAGAAATACATCACATTTGTGGATTTCTATCAAGGAAGCAAGGGAGAGTCGAGGGGAACTGATGTCAGGCTAAACGTGGGAGTTGAGAGAATGATTTTCAAATTGGTAGGGTTTCTCTTGTCGGTAGAAATACTCAGATATCAGTTAAATTAGCCTACCTTTTAAAAATGAATATTATAGCCGTATCAAGTGTAGGCTATTGTTATTTCATCTTGGTCATCTGGTAATGCGCATTTGCGACATTCGTTCTTCCATTACGCTACTTTACGACAGGATTTCACTTAGTTACTATAGTATAGCCTACTTTAGCTAAATCAGAAAAAAACGATGGCTGACTTGGTGGGAAAGAAAAGCATGTCTTTGCCTGTTTGGCAGTTCTTCCGTTTCAGGCTGAATGATAAAGGTGAACAAACAGACTGAAGTCACTTGCAGAATATGCAAAAAGATTATCAGGGCAAAGGATGGACAGACTACAACCCTGAGTCTAGGGATGGGCACGGTTATTCGAGTATCCGAACATTAGTATTTGATTACTTGGGAGAGTTCATTTTTGAAAAAAATTATACAAAATAGGCCTATTTTCATTTTTGGGCTTTGTCCAGAAATTGTAATTAATCTATGTGACATTGCTACATAGCCTACAAAGATAGACCATTTACGTTATAATTTTTTTATAAAATAGTTTTTTTTAGAGTGCACCCCATAAAAAAAGATGCACCGGTAGCCTTCACACGTGTAGCTTGTTGTTATTGTCGGTCAATCAAGCGGCGCTACAGTCAGAGGCTCCATGTGTAGCAGGTGAAGTGGGAGATTTCTAATCAATGGAAAATTTAATTTAAATTGAGGAATTAAGTCGGCTAAATGAGAAGTAGTAGGCTACAATGATCAACCAACAGGTAAGGCTTGCTAATTTAGCTAGCTACACAGCTGATGCCTGCTGGACTGTTCCTTTACACAGTACCCCAACCTGTTTATCTGTCCTGTTTATCTGTTTAGCCTCAGCCCAATCTTTCGTCGCCATTACCAGTTGTTGTCTTAGCTCTCTCGAATAACACCTGTGATTGCTTTATGCCTCTCTCCCATGTCAATATGCCTTGCCTATTGCTGTTTCGGTCAGTTCTTATTATACAATTTCACTGTAGAGCCCCCAGTCCCGCTCAACCTGCCTCAGATAGCTCCTTTGTCCCACCCCCCACACACGCGGAGACCGGCTCAATCGGTGCCTCCAGTGATGCTCTCTTTCATCGTTACCCAACGCTTAGGTTTACCTCCACTGTACTCATATCCTTCCATATCCTTGTCTGTACATAATGCCCTGAATCTATTCTACAACGCCCGAAAATCTGCCCCTTTTATTCTCTGTACCCAACACACTAGAAGACCAGTTCTTAAAGCCTTTAGCCATATCCTTATTCTACTCCTCCTCTGTTCCTCTGGTGATGTAGAGGTTAACCCAGGCCCCGTAGCCCCCAGTATCACTCCTACTCCCCAGGCGCTATCATTTGTTTACTTCTGTAACAGTAAAAGCCTTGGTTTCTTGCATGTTAACATCAGAAGCCTCCTCCCTAAATTTGAGTTATTCACTGCGTTAGCACACTCCGCCAACCCTGATGTTCTAGCAGTGTCTGAATCCTGGCTTAGGAAGGCCACCAACAACTCTGAAATGTCCATCCCCAACTACAAAGTTTTCCATCTAGATAGAACTGCCAAAGGGGGCAGAGTGTGCTACTGTAGAGATAGCCTGCAGAGCTCTATCATACTATCCAGGTCTGTGCCCAAACAGTTTGAGCTTCTACTTCTAAAAATCCACCTTTTCAGAAATAAGTCTCTCACTGTTGCCACTTGCTACAGACCCCCCTCAGCCCCCAGCTGCGCCCTGGACACCATATGTGAATTGATTGCCCCCCATCTATCCTCAGAGTTCGTACTGCTTGGTGACCTAAACTGGGATATGCTTAACACCCCAGCCGTCCTACAATCTAAACCAGATGCCCTCAATCTCACACAAATTATCAAGGAACCTACCAGGTACAACCCTAAATCCGTAAACATGGGCACCCTCATAGATATCATCCTGACTAATTTACCCTCTACATGATTCCATATGTGTCTTATTATGATGTCTTCACTACTATTCTACAATGTAGAAAATATTAAAAATAAAGAAAAACCCCTGAATGAGTAGTTGTGTCCAAACTTTTGACTGGTACTGTATGGTGAGCAATATTTTTACATCGAAACGCAATAAAATCATAGTATCATATACATTTTAGTCATTTAACGACTTACAGTAGTGAGTGCATACATTTTCATACTTTGCTCATACTAGTCCCCCGTGGGAATCGAACCCACAACCCTTGCGTTGCAAGCGCCATGCTCTACCAACTGAGCTACATGGGACTATCGAATAGCAATACATATCGTATCGGCACCTAAGTATCATGATAATATCGTACTGTGAGGTCCCTGGCAATGCTCAGCCCTTTATGGAACCATCCATATCAAATGGAGAGGGAGGAGAGATAGGCTGGATGTCTGGCTGGGTGGGTAGTGGGTACACACCTGTGTGGATTAGGAGAAAGGCCAATTTTCACTGAGTTCATTGGAGGGACGTTGGGGTCAGCAGGGAGCCCCAAAACTCCTCAACCAGCAGGGAGCCTGAAAACAAATAACACGTTATTAGACATGAGGCCAACTATTAAGACATCAGTCTACTGTACCATGTTGGAGAATAGACGGGCGGCAGGTAGCTTAGTGGTTAAGAGCATTGTGCCAGTAACCGAAAGGTCGCTGGTTCTAATCCCTGAGCCAACTAGGTGAAAAATCTGTCGGTGTGCCCTTGAGCAAGGCACTTAACCCTAATTGCTCCTGTAAATCGCTCTGGATAAGAGTGTCTGCAAAAAAAACAAAGAGAAAAAAAACAAACAGACATGACAAAAGTTCCTGCGAAGTTGCTCTCATTTGCATATTCTGAAAGACTATTTATAAGAGGAGAAACTACAGAAACAATGATCGGCAGATGAGCGCAGCATTCCGCAGCTACTAGAGGGGCACTACTGAGAAAATCAACATCTAGGATTACACCACAATGTTGTTGTTACGTATAGCAAGACAGTAGACAGACACATGATCTATTTCAGCATCAGGCAGATCAGATCAAGAGGAGATTTGTCCACGATCAAAGTCATGATGTACATCATCAGGCCAAACCAAAACTTCCTTGGAGGCGGGAGGGGGGGGTATGGTATAGAGCTTAGTTGTTGGAAAACTGGTCGTTTACTGAATTGATGGGCAGCCAGGAAGTGAGTGAGATGGTATCAAGAGGAGACAAGGCTGCCTGTTAATTGTCTGGGGTGTCTTCATTTGTGCACACTGTAGCAAACCAAACAACAAAAATAAGACAAATTCAGGTTGGTCCCTCCCAGTCTCTGCCCGTTTGCTTCCGTTTGGTTCCTAGTGAATACACCTTTGAGCATGACAAGCCTTGAAGGAATTTGAGGTGTGGACAGAACTGGGTTGAACTAATGCAGTGCAAAAACATGTCAGTAACCTAAGATGACTGAAACAGCACATTGGAAAGGCTGTCTTAGTAACCCATATTATTTTATGAGGTGGTGGTGGGGTTATGTCGCTCTGGTCAGCATTCCTGCAGGTAAGAAGAATCTCAAACTGAGATTAATCCTTTTAGACAGATAGCCTGACACAAAAGGATATGTGGATCTTGCCCAAATCCCAACATAAGCACATGTAATTTTCCTCATGCAGCCCAAACAAACTATCAAAGCAGTGGGCTATGTTAGAGTCCTGCACGGGTCAGTTTTTTGGTGCCGCACCCGCCCCACGCGGCCACATCAATTCCGAGCCCCACCTGATATCCGACATCAGGACAGATTTTTCTCTGCAACCCGACCCACCCGCATAGAATTGTTCCAAGAGCTGATCTGTGACCCGCCAAATAACATCAATTTGTTTATTGTTTTTATGCAGTCTTGTGTTCGAGACCACATAAAGCGAGACCGGAGCAAATCGAGTCCAGTCAGTTAAGACTGAGACCGGGAGGGGGGCGAGTGGCCGAGACCAACAGAACAATGCGAGTCCAATTCAAGACCATGATTGTAATTGTGTCAAATCGCCACCATAATATGAGTTCAAAATGTCCAGTATTTCTGTGTTCATATTTCAGAAAAACATATCGATTCTTTAGACATTCAGAATGGTGAAGAAAATGCATGCTGAGGGAAAATATAGAACCACTCTACAAATTATCACTAACCCAAACGGGTCTTTAAATAATACAGTGAGGGAAAAAAGTATTTGATCCCCTGCTGATTTTGTACATTTGCCCACTGACAAAGAAATGATCAGTCTATAATTTTAATGGTAGGTTTATTTGAACAGTGAGAGACAGAATAACAAGAAAAAAATCCAGAAAAACGCATGTCAAAAATGGTATAAATTGATTTGCATTTTAATGAGGGAAATAAGTATTTGACCCCTCTGCAAAACATGACTTAGTACTTGGTGGCAAAACCCTTGTTGGCAATCAAAGAGGTCAGACGTTTCTTGTAGTTGGCCACCAGGTTTGCACACATCTCAGGAGGGATTTTGTCCCACTCCTCTTTGCAGATCTTCTCCAAGTCATTAAGGTCTCGAGGCTGACGTTTGGCAACTCGAAACTTCAGCTCCCTCCACAGATTTTCTATGGGATTAAGGTCTGGAGACTGGCTAGGCCACTCCAGGACCTTAATGTGCTTCTTCTTGAGCCACTCCTTTGTTGCCTTGGCCGTGTGTTTTAGGTCATTGTCATGCTGGAATACCCATCCACGACCCATTTTCAATGCCCTGGCTGAGGGAAGGAGGTTCTCACCCAAGATTTGACGGTACATGGCCCCGTCCATCGTCCCTTTGATGCGGTGAAGTTGTCCTGTCCCCTTAGCAGAAAAACACCCCCAAAGCATAATGTTTCCACCTCCATGTTTGACGCTGGGGATGGTGTTCTTGGGGTCATAGGCAGCATTCCTCCTCCTCCAAACACCGCGAGTTGAGTTGATGCCAAAGAGCTCGATTTTGGTCTCATCTGACCACAACACTTTCACCCAGTTCTCCTCTGAATCATTCAGATGTTCATTGGCAAACTTCAGACGGGCCTGTATATGTGCTTTCTTGAGCACACTGCAGGATTTCAGTCCTTCACGGCGTAGTGTGTTACCAATTGTTTTCTTGGTGACTATGGTCCCAGCTGCCTTGAGATCATTGACAAGATCCTCCCGTGTAGTTCTGGGCTGATTCCTCACCATTCTCATGATTATTGCAACTCCACGAGGTGAGATCTTGCATGGAGCCCCAGGCCGAGGGAGATTGACAGTTCTTTTGTGTTTCTTCCATTTGCGAATTATCACACCAACTGTTGTCACCTTCTCACCAAGCTGCTTGGCGATGGTCTTGTAGCCCATTCCAGCCTTGTGTAGGTCTACAATCTTGTCCCTGACATCCTTGGAGAGCTCTTTGGTCTTGGCCATGGTGGTGAGTTTGGAATCTGATTGATTGATTGCTTCTGTGGACAGTTGTCTTTTATACAGGTAACAAGCTGAGATTAGGAGCACTCCTTTTAAGAGTGTGCTCCTAATCTCAGCTCGTTACCTGTATAAAAGACCCCTGGGAGCCAGAAATCGTTCTGATTTAGAGGGGGTCAAATACTTATTTCCCTCATTAAAATGCAAATCAATTTATAACATTTTTGACATGCGTTTTTCTGGATTTTTTTGTTGTTATTCTGTCTCTCACTGTGCAAATAAACCTACCATTAAAATTATAGACTGATCATATCTTTGTCAGTGGGCAAACGTACAAAATCAGCAGGGGATCAAATACTTTTTTCCCTCACTGTAGATATAGGCAAAATATGTTACAACTTCCTTGGTCTCCCCTTACTAATAGTGAGCGTGCAACTTTCAAACAATTTCCCCCACACTTCCCTGTTAGTGGAGCAAGGAAATTCTGACGAGCGAGACAAGGTTTGAGGATATTTTTCAACAAAAGTGAAGGACAGTAATGTTACGAGTAAAGTAGGAAGCCCAGGTTTCAATAGGCGATAAGATATTAATGTATCATGAAAGGAGTGTGAATATTTGGCCTGGCAAAGCACTTTTACACGCTGACTGAATGGGAGCTGATAATTATGAGTTTTTTACTCCACTGGTCTCGAGAAGAATTTACGAGTCCTCATTGTCCGAGACCAAGTCAAGACTGACTTAAAATGTATCCGACACAGACAAGACTGAGACACTCAATATGGGTGTCGAGTAGGGATGCAGCGATATCAAATTTTTGGCTGATACCGATATCTGAGATTTTCCTTGCCAAAAAAACAGATACCGATCACCGATATTAAACATTTTAGCAGCCTTTTAAGCATTCTAGACAGTTAAATAGTTTAAACAAAATGTAATATGTTAATTTGTTCAGTTAGGAACAGATTGTTTAATAACTTGTAAATGAGAAAAATTACAAATCCATGAATGTATTTTATCACACAACAGATAGTCATGACACAAATATTTTAGCTTCCCCGCGTTACAAAGATGGTTCAGTTGTTGGTGGCTCTTCTTACTATCCAACCTTGACTGTATGGAGAAATGTAAAAATGCTTTGAAATAAATATTGGTTTAAACTAAAATGCAGTTAATCATTTTAGCTTTAACTGCCTGAAGAAACTACTGTCTCTAGGCTATGTCATAAACTGCTATAAATGGCACAACTTAAACTTTTCAAATGTGCTTAACTAACTTGAGTAGTAAAATGCGAGTAAATTTACAACACATCATCTCATCTTTCATTTAGGAAATTATTTTTTTATACAAAAAGAACAAAACTGCTTTGTTTTAAATTATATGAAAATCTTGACCTATACCAGCCATGAAT
Organism: Coregonus clupeaformis; assembly: GCF_020615455.1. Taxonomy (NCBI): domain Eukaryota; kingdom Metazoa; phylum Chordata; class Actinopteri; order Salmoniformes; family Salmonidae; genus Coregonus; species Coregonus clupeaformis. The sequence continues at coordinate 13,036,518 of NC_059209.1, forward strand.
AAACAACAGAAAAGCCATTGGGCTTAATAATTATTTTCCATTGACTCTAGATGGCTGGGTTACAATATGACTGCCCATTTACAATTTTAACATTTGGGGGAGGTTTTTCTTCACAAAGAGGACCTGCTCGGCTTTGTCACAAGAGTGTCCGTTTCTTTTTTTGTCTACAATGTGTGAAGCTGCACTGAAAAGGCGCTCAATGTCCACACTAGTACAGGGAGCACCAACATACTTGCGCGCAGCTTTAGCTAGGATGGGGAAACGGTGCTTGTTACTTCTCCAGTATCCAAGTGCATCTTCATTCCTGGGAATAGTAGGTTCTGTCAGGTATGCAGTAACAGAAAATGAAAATGCAACGTGTGTCTCTCTCTCACAGAGATATACAGTCGTGGTCAAAAGAGAATGACACAAATACTAATTTTCACAAAGTCTGCTGCCTCAGTTTTGATGATGGCAATTTGCATATACTCCAGAATGTCATGAAGAGTGATCAGATGAATTGCAATTAATTGCAAAGTCCCTCTTTGCCATGAAAATGAACTTAATCCCAGAAAAACATTTTCACTGCATTTCAGCCCTGCCAAAAGGACCAGCTGCCATCATGTCAGTGATTCTCTCGTTAACACAGGTGAGAGTGTTGACGAGGACAAGGCTGGAGATCACTCTGTCATGGTGATTGAGTTAGAATAACAGACTGGAAGCTTTAAAAGGAGGGTGGTGCTTGAAATCATTCTTCTTCCTCTGTTAACCATGGTTACCTGCAAGGAAACATGTGCCGTCATCATTGCTTTGCACAATAAGGGCTTCACAGGCAAGGATATTGCTGCTAGTAATCAGGGCGCCCAAGAAAGTCAAGCAAGCACCAGGACCATCTCCTAAAGTTGATTCAGCTGCGGGATCGGGGCACCACCAGTGCAGAGCTTGCTCAGGAATGGCAGCAGGCAGGTGTGAGTGCATCTGCACGCACAGTGAGGCGAAGACTTTTGGAGGATGTCCAGGAAACTCCACAGACCTTAATCCCATTGAGAACTTGTGGTCGATCCTCAAAAGGCGGGTGGACAAACAAAAACCCACAAATTCTGACAAACTCCAAGCATTGATTATGCAAGAATGGGCTGTCATCAGTCAGGATTTGGCACAGAAGTTAATTGACAGCATGCCAGGGCGGATTGCAGAGGTCTTGAAAAAGAAGGGTCAACACTGCAAATATTGACTCTTTGCATAAACTTAATGTAATTGTCAATAAAAGCCTTTGACATTTATGAAATGCTTGTAATTATACTTCAGTATACCATAGTAACATCTGACAAAAATATCTCATAACACTGAAGCAGCAAACTTTGTGAAGACCAATACTTTTGACCACGACTGTGTACACACACACACACACACACACACACACACACACACACACACACACACACACACACACACACACACTGACCAAAAAGTTATTTTGTTGGCATTTACGTATGTCCCCATTACCAGTAAAACATAATCAAAACCTATTTTTTTCACTTACTTGCTGTGCTGTTTCGTTGTTCATTTCTTCAGTCGTTCCATTCTCAACCAGGATTTCATCATACATGTCAAGCAGTGAAGTTTCAGCTCTGTCTGTCCGTGGCCTCTTCTGTCGTAGGTCCTCTTCCTCTGTGTCCGTTTCCATCTTGTCCAGCTGTGTCTGTAACATTTCACGTAAACCCTGTTTCTTGTCTGCATTGAAGTAGCGGTCCTTGTACCTAGCATCGAGCATGGTGGCGACACAGTAAAGAGGCTCAGAAAGAATGCCACCGAATCGCTTGTTCACAGCCTCTAGTAGAGTACTTTTGCACGTTTTAACCCCACGGTCTGTGTCGGCAGTTTTGTTGAGCAGGCGTTTCAATGCCATGACAGAGGGTATCACGACTGCTGCAGACGCAGTTGATTAGCTTATTTCTCGAGTCAGTTGTTCGAATGGAGCTAGGAGTGTGTTCATGTTTTCAATGAGAGTCCACTGGTTTGTACTGATTGTTGCAGGTAACTCATAGTCGGCTGCGTACACACCAAGCACTCGTTTCTGTTCCAGCAGGCTCTCCATCATGTAAAAAGTACTGTTCCATCTGGTGGAAACGTTTTGCTTAAGCCTTTTCATTTACACTCCAAGCTGCTCCTGTATTGCTTGCAGGCGGCTGTATGCCAGTTGTGAGTGTTTAAAATGACCCACTATCTTCCTACCTGTCGCCACTGTGTCAGATATACTTTGTTTGTGACAAAACACATTCGTGCAATTTCTGAGGCTGGTGACTCTAATGAACTTATCCTCTGCAGCAGAGGTAACTCTGGGTCTTCCTTTCCTGTGGCGCTCCATAGAAAGTACATTGTAATTACACATATAGGTGCTGTAACAACAGTTATTCTACATTTAAGTGTATTTTCCCAATGATTGTAATAAGAAGGTTTACCCTTCTGTGTTTCACTTTACTTTATATACTGCTCAAAAAAATTAAGGGAACACTTAAACAACACAATGTAACTCCAAGTCAATCACACTTCTGTGAAATAAAACTGTCCACTTAGGAAGCAACACTGATTGACAATACATGTCACATGCTGTTGTGCAAATGGAATAGACAACAGGTGGAAATTATAGGCAATTAGCAAGACACCCCCAATAAAGGAATGGTTCTGCAGGTGGTGACCACAGACCACTTCTCAGTTCCTATGCTTCCTGGCTGATGTTTTGGTCACTTTTGAATGCTGGCGGTGCTTTCACTCTAGTGGTAGCATGAGACGGAGTCTACAACCCACACAAGTGGCTCAGGTAGTGCAGCTCATCCAGGATGGCACATCAATGCAAGCTGTGGCAAGAAGGTTTGCTGTGTCTGTCAGCGTAGTGTCCAGAGCATGGAGGCGCTACCAGGAGACAGGCCAGTACATCAGGAGACGTGGAGGAAAACAACCCAGCAGCAGGACCGCTACCTCCGCCTTTGTGCAAGGAGGAGCAGGAGGAGCACTGCCAGAGCCCTGCAAAATGACCTCCAGCAGGCCACAAATGTGCATGTGTCGGCTCAAACGGTCAGAAACAGACTCCATGAGGGTGGTATGAGGGCCCGACGTCCACAGGTGGGGGTTGTGCTTACAGCCCAACACCGTGCAGGACGTTTGGAATTTGCCAGAGATTGCCAAGATTGGCAAATTCGCCACTGGCGCCCTGTGCTCTTCACAGATGAAAGCAGGTTCACACTGAGCACATGTGACAGACGTGACAGTCTGGAGACGCCGTGGAGAACGTTCTGCTGCCTGCAACATCCTCCAGCATGACCGGTTTGACGGTGGGTCAGTCATGGTGTGGGGTGGCATTTCTTTGGGGGGCCTCCATGTACTCGCCAGAGGTAGCCTGACTGCCAATAGGTACCGAGATGAGATCCTCAGACCCCTTGTGAGACCATATGCTGGTGCGGTTGGCCCTGGGTTCCTCCTAATGCAAGACAATGCTAGACCTCATGTGGCTGGAGTGTGTCAGCAGTTCCTGCAAGAGGAAGGCATTGATGCTATGGACTGGCCCGCCCGTTCCCCAGACCTGAATCCAACTGAGCACATCTGGGACATCATGTCTCGCTCCATCCACCAACGCCACGTTGCACCACAGACTGTCCAGGAGTTGGCGGATGCTTTAGTCCAGGTCTGGGAGGAGATCCCTCAGGAGACCATCCGCCACCTCATCAGGAGCATGCCCAGCCGTTGTAGGGAGGTCATACAGGCACGTGGAGGCCACACACACTACTGAGCCTCATTTTGACTTGTTTTAAGGACATTACATCAAAGTTGGATCAGCCTGTAGTGTGGTTTTCCACTTTAATTTTGAGGGTGACTCCAAATCCAGCCCTCCATGGGTTGATAAATTTGATTCCCATTAATAATTTGTGTGATTTTGTTGTCAGCACATTCAACTATGTAAAGAAAAAAGTATTGAATAAGATTATTTCATTCATTCAGATCTAGGATGTGTTATTTTAGTGTTCCCTTTATTTTTTTGAGCAGTGTATTATTTTGTACAACATTTCACTTACATTACACCTTTGAAGCCAGATAAATAAACCCTTACATCCCTTTTCAAAGGCAGGTACATAGTATTCACAAAGGTTATACCATAATGTGGTTCACTTTACATTAGGTTGCTTGCTCCTGGGTAGGTACGTTATAGTTACATACATATCCATTGTAAATACATTGCTCTTACATATAATTCAGTACATCCTTTAAGCCAAATAATATGGAAATAAGATAACTGAAGCTGTAGTTAATTATAGGGCGTGCAGCTGACGGAGTGCTAGCCTACCTTATTTTTGTGGCAGTGATTTATGTAGTTACATGTAACAAGGTTACATAACAGGATGCATTGTTAACATGGTGCGACACAGGACACCGCAAAAGTGTAATTAGAGAACACGTTAGTTACATTTGGAACAAGACATCTTGTAATGACATATACACAAATCATGAGTAATTACACGTGGAATAACTTCCGACAAGCTGATTTGTAATTACATATCCTTGTTCCACTTGTGTAATTACCTATTGCTAAACCCTTATTACAGTGTAACTACTATGTTATAAATACATTTATTACTATTTAGTTACATATTCATTAATATACACTTGCGGTAAAGTGTTACCAGTTTTTCCTGTCAGCAAACACAAAGTTATGTTAGCTAACTAGACAGTTATTTAGCCAGCTAGCTAGCTATTTATAGCTATGACTATACATTGGCTTTCACCTAGCTAGTTAATGTTATCAACCAGAGAGACATTCAGGTCTTAGCTACGATTCCTAGCTAGTTGACTAACTCCAGCTGTAAAAACAGTTGAGTTGAATTCTTATTTGAAAAGGCCTTGAGTAGAATAACTAGCTAGCTAGCTAACATTAGTATTTGAAACCATCCAGTCTTATAATTACATTTACATGTTAGTGTTTTAGCAGACGCCCTTATCCAGAGCAACTTACAGTTAGTGAGTGCTTACATTTTTTCATACTGGCCCCCCGTGGGAAACGAACCCACAACCCTGGCGTTGCAAGCGCCATGCTCTACCAACTGAGCTTCAGGGGACTATTAATTAAATGTCATTTATCATTCAATATCATTTCTAAAAATCTAAACTTTATTTGTTTCTGGCAGTGTAGATCTGATGTTTTCTTTTAAAATAATTTTCTAGACCAATGATCCACCTGTAATCTGCCAACACATTTGAAAATACAGTACAACCCCAATCAAAGTACAGAATATATATTTTTTGTACATTTACCCTTTTCTCGATATTGTAAAATTGTAATACCATGTTGTTCTACTGGAAACATGCCTTTATCTATGTACGTGGGTGTGTGTAATGATGTGTACATCTCCCGCCAATGCGACACCCCCAGGTGTAAGCCCGCTTTGAGAAGATTCTGGAGGAGGTGACCCACTACGCCCCTCGCTACATAGAGTCTATCTTTGACCAATCACAGGAGGAAGAGGATCACCAATAACGAGAGGTACGCTACACCTGCAATCAGACTATTACTAGAAGGGTGTGTGTAGTTTTTCTTTGGGAAAGGGAAAGAGGATACCTAGTCAGTTGCACAACTGAGTCAGTTGCACAACGTCCTTTCGGTTCCTGGCCCAACGCTCTTAACCACTAGGCTACCTGCCGCTCTACTCAGCTCTCACTGTTAATATGTATGTCATGATCTCTCAATCCCCCTCTACCGCTTTCCCTCCATTTCTCTTTCCCCTTTTTCTTCCTCGCTCTCCTAGTGTGAAGGCTGTGTCTAATGAGCTCCACAACACTCATTGCCATCAATGACCAGGACAAACTGCGCTGGTGGAAGAACACCACAAACCGGGCATGCCCACTGACCGGCCTCAGCTCCAGGTGCAACACACACACACACACACACACACACACACAGCGGGCTAATGGAAGTTAATGGGGCTTAATTGAGTGTACTCTAATATGGGATGATGTAAACTTTAGCCCCTTTGTTTTTGTCAGCGTTAGTCTAATGTAGTGAACAGTGTACAAGCTAATGTAGCAGACTGTTTAATTGATAATGCCAGAGAAGCTGGTGTTTGGAGGATATATTCACACGGCAAACCGTGCCAATATATCCTCCAAAACACTTGCTTCGAGGGCATTATCACTTTTATACAACGGGTTACCAACATATTAAAATAATGATTTACATATTTTCATTAACATTATTTTGATGAATTTATTCAAAACTATTTCATCCTTCCACAAGATATTGTCCCGTCACAAATCTAGGGTTGCTACCTAAGCCGGCTGGTCGTTAATTCTATCGGTTCGGTTGCCAGAGACGCGACCCAGTCGTTTAGTCTTTTTGTTCTGTATCTATGGACGCAACCCAGTCGTTCGTTGTAAATGTTCCATTGCCATACTGGCTGCCAACGTTCTTATCCCTTGCTTGCTAGCCAGCCAACTACGGATAACTTACAGTCACGTCAAACAGTGCAGCCAGAATAACAACAGTAGCTGCAATTGTTTAAGCTGTTTTCAAGTGACATTTATTTGGACACATCCATAACAATGAGCTAATGAGGCGCGATTTCACCTGGCATAGAAAATGTGCTCACTTGTCAGGACACTGCTGTTCAGATGAACTAGCCAAAAACACAGCTAACATAAACACCTTTTTTCAATTGACATTTCGTTGTATATACCCATAAAAATGATGCCAGCTGAATCATGATTTCGACAGGCTGACAAACGCTGCCTGCCCATCTGCCTCTTCCCGACACGTTCATTACTATGGGACAGCTGGAGATCGAATTTGAATATTGAAATAATGTTGCCAATGTCGAAGAAAAACAGCAAAGTTTATACAAATCTCCGCAGTTGAAAACGAAATGTTAGTCTAAAAGAAATGTGAGATGATGTCTAGATGCTTTTTATAGTAGAGATAAAGTTTATAAATTGCCTGGCTGGGCTGATGAGACAGTGGATTGCGCAGTCAGATGGAACAGAGTAAATAGGCATTTTAACGTCATAGATTTAGCTGGTGGTAACTTGTGGAATAGACACCGACTGGAATGCGGTTTTAACCAATCAGCATTCAGGATTAGACCCACCCGTTGTGTAAAACAGTGTATGGTCCAACAATGCAACCATTATTAGAAACTGCTGGAGGGTAATATACTGGACCGGTCTGCCTTGTTGTTCAAAGGAGTCTAATGAAACATCTCTTTCAGGAGTGGGCACCAGAAAATAAAATAAAAAAAGGGAAGAAAGAGGTAGAGGCACAGCAAGGCACAATAGAGGTAAGCATGTCTCCATCTGTCTTTATGACCTCCTGCACCAAAGACAGCACTTCTAAAAGCCTATTTCACACCATCAGGGCCTAAAACTAAATGTTTTGTATACCAGCCAGTGTGGCAAATAGATTTAAAAAATCTACCAACCACTCCACATTTTTACCAGCAACATAATTTGTATTGTTTTACAACAAATGAGCATGCTTAAAGTTTCTAATACAATAAATGTATTACTTATGGTATATTGCTCAATTTAATTTAATACTCTGTGACCGGAGTCAAAATATCAGAGACAAAAATGTTCAGCTGCCCCTTTAAGGTTACATTGGTAACAGGGCTACTCCCAGTTGTCATGTGTGCCTGTAAGAATCTCACTAATAGAGGCTGACAATGTCTCTTTTTGCTAGCAGTGGAAGCAAACTCAAACATTGAAAAGTCTTACTTTAGTAGGCTTGAGTAAATTAGACCAACTTTTATACCTGTGCGCATTGCTTTTAAAAACAAATCTTTCATTATAGACTCAGACAGGGAGAGGTTGAAAATGTCAGTGAAGACACTTGCCAGTTGGTCAGCGCATGCTCGGAGTACACGTCCTGGTAATCCGTCTGGCCCTGCAGCCTTGTGAATGTTGACCTGTTTAAAGGTCTTACTCACATCGGCTACGGAGAGCGTGATCACACAGTCTGATGCTCTCATGCATGTTTCAGTGTTACTTGCCTCGAAACGTGCATAGAAGTAATTTAGCTTGTCTGGTAGGCTCGTGTCACTGGGCAGCTCGCGGCTGTGCTTCCCTTTGTAGTCTGTAATAGTTTGCAATCCCTGCCACATCTGATGAGCATCGGAGCCGGTGTAGTACGATTCGAAGCCGGTGTAGTACGATTCGACACCATTACATCATTTAAAATAAAGTGAATAATCTCTGTTACATATTGTTGTTTGTTTGTGTTTAGGAGGTCCAGTAGGTTAATATGAATGGTACTGATGACTATTACAATCATGATGATAAGGTTGACTTGAGTGCAATATTATGTTTATGTTTTGATATTGTAATAATTTACTTTCTGTAACTGGTCTCATCACTTGCTGCTTGCATTTCAATAGCTAAGATGTTTATGATTTACATAATTGTCAAAAAGTGAGGATAAATCAGGCTAAGATGATGCAACATCAGTCAACAGCCATCTTAGTGCAGAACAACATTGCCTGCACACATACAGTGCATTCGGAAAGTATTCAGACCCCTTGACTTTTTCCACATTTTGTTACGTTTCAGCCTTATTCAAAAATGAATTAAACTGTTTTTTTCCCCTCAATCTACACACAATGCCCCATAATGACAAGGTGAACAGGTTTTTTGAAATTTTTGCAAATCCTTTACTCAGTACTTTGTTGAAGCACCTTTGGCAGCATTTACAGCCTTGAGTCTTCTGGGGTTTGACGCTACAAGCTTGGCAAACCTGTATTTGGAGAGTTTCTCCCATTCTTCTCTGCAGATCCTCTCAAGCTCTGTGAGGTTGGATGGGGAGCGTCGCTGCACAGCTATTTTCAGGTCTCTCCAGAGATGTTCGTTCGTGTTCAAGTCCGGGCTATGGCTGGGCCACTCAAGGACATGCAGAGACTTGTCCCGAAGCCACTCCTGCGTTGTCTTGGCTGTGTCCTTAGGGTCGATGTCCTGTTGGAAGGTGAACCTTCGCCCCAGTCGGAGGTCCTGAGCGCTCTGGAGCAGGTTTTCATCAAGGATCCCTCTGTACTTTGCTCCGTTCATCTTTCTCTTGATCCTGACTAGTCTCCCAGTCCCTGATTTTCTAAAATGGTCACTCATTACTTTACAGTTAGCTGGCCTCTTTTGGGAGAGCAAAAAATTGTAACTATAGCAGGTATTGATCCCCGACCAAATAATCACTAACCTCAACCCTAGTATACATGTATTATAAAATCATCTTACATTTTACATTTTAGTCATTTAGCAGACGCTCTTATCCAGAGTGACTTACAGTTAGTGAGTGCATACATTTTCATACTGGCCCCCCGTGGGAAACGAACCCACAAACGCGTTGCAAGCGCCATGCTCTACCAACTGAGCTACAATAATAACTCATATGACAGTGAGAGTAAACAGCCTCGGAATAGAAAAGACAAAAGAGTGGATCTTCCACAGCCCGCCAATAAATTACATCATGCAACCCTCGTGGTTATTACATTTACTTCAGGGGCCTCCCGAGTGGCGCAGCGGTCTAAGGCGTCACTACAGACCCGGGTTCTATCCCAGGCTGTGTCACAACTGGCCATGATCAGGAGTTTCATAGGGCGGCGCACAATTGGCCCAACGTCGTCCGGGTTAGGGGAGGGTTTGGCCGGGGGGCTTTACTTGGCTCGTCGTGCTCTAGTGACTCCTTGTGGCAGGCCAGGCACCTGCAGGCTGACTTCGGTTGTCAGTTGAACGTTGTTTCAGCCGACACATTGGTGCAGCTGGCTTCCGGGTTAAGCGGGCGGGTGTTAAGGAGCACGGTTTGGCGGGTCATGTTTCGGAGGACACATGATTCAACCTTTGCATCTACTGAGCTTGTTGGGGAGTTGCAGCGATGAGACAAGATCGAAATTGGAAGAAAAAGTAAAATAAATATTAAATGTTTTACCTCAAGGCAGAGTTGCCACTACCGGCACAAGCTTTTGGCGGGGCTTGTTGAGTTGGCTACTTGTGCGAGAGAGCAGCTGGATGCTGGTTGATGAATTTGACAATGAATGTACTAGGAAAATACAGTTTTCTTGACCAGAGGTGACTGAATTCATTTTCAGGATTATTGATAATCGTTATTGAAATAGTAATCAAGTATAACTTCAAAACATGAGCATAAAAACAGGTAATAATAAATATGAATCATCATTATAGTAATTCACAATAATCTGTTAAAATTATGTATCAGTCCTTCCTCTTGCGTCAACAGTTTGGAAAGGGACAGAAAGGAAGGGTGGGGGGGGGTGTACCCAGGGAAGACTCATCTTCAGAAATGTCATTCACGGTCTTATGCTGCCATCTATTGGAAATATTTAGCAGTACCATAAACAATGTGTTGATCATACCATCAACAACTTTTTATAGCCAAGGTCACCGATTTAAGTGTATAGTAATCCTTAAAAACTTTCTTAAGATGGGTAACTTTATCTGCCAAAGTAACTCCCCCTTAAAGCGGCAATCAGCAGTTTGAAACAATAACAAAGTGGGCTCCCGACACTGTTTTGGTAAAAAGCTGGGATGGGGCTGTAGAAATGTAACCACAAAAATGTATAGACAGGGTTATGGATGCAAGGACTGATCATCCATGGTATAAAAATGAGCTTTAACCATGTTTTGAGGCTTTAGAGTGTTGTTGTTTTTTTACAAACAAGCTTGTATTTATGGTTCTGATAGAGAATGACAGTTCAACTCAGCTCATGATCTTAAGAGCCTTTGCTTTGCTGAGCAGTTCATTTTCAGAAGTTTGCTGCCTGCCATGCCATGCTATGCTATCAGTGAATTAGACCTGTGAATAATGAAAAGTGAAGTTTATAGGGGAAATAGGGGTATGACTGTCTATTTCGCCAAATATCTCACAATGTGTATATTTTGATTTTTTTCAAGTCGGACACCATTTTAATCAGGAGAATCTCCTTTTTGTAATGATGTAAATCTGGGCAGCAATCTCGGTTGTCATCAAATGCTAGCCCCAAAATACTTTTTGCCATTGGAACCCTGAGCTCCGCCCATTGTTTTCCTATAGATTCACATGCCGGTTTATTTCGCCAAATATCTCACAATGTGTATATTTTGATTTTTTTAAGTCGGACACCATTTTAAATCAGGAGAATCTCCTCTTTGTAATTATATAAGTCTGGGCAGCGAGCTCTGCAGTCATCGATCACTAGACCAGAAATTGTCAGAAGTTTACATTTTTTCCCCTACTGCCTCATTACGCAGATGTAACGTTAAGCACAGTATACATCATCGAGGTGCGGATGTTTACTTTCTACACGAGTTGTTCTTTTTCAGTTTCGTCCTAAGAACAGATTGTAGTGATAAAATAATAAATTTTTTGGATACATTTTTTGGTGCCATTTAGCATTTAGGGGAAATTGAATTCTAGGCATCACTCCACTCCAGTCAGAAGAGGCTCAGCGAAGGTTCGTTTCAATTTATTTGCTATTGCCTCGTGCTAGTGTTCCAGCTCAATCAACATTCTTTGGCCGTTGTTCAGCTTGGGTGAAATTTGACTCGTTCTATTGTCCAGCCTAGCATTGATTGTGAAGCCTGCTCCCTGGTTAGCTACATGCTAGCTAGCAGGCTTGTTAACGTTAGCTAAGTGACAATGGAGTGACGTGAAGTGACTGCTGCCGGTGCTGGCTTACCTTCAACTTCAACTGCCTGGGGTTAGTCTGCGTGGCTGCAGTCTGAGCTCCACGGCAGTAATGCGCAAACACACCAGTTTTCTGGAAGCTTGGGACCCGGTTTCATTAAGATAAATTGTATTGATAAAATAAATTAGCTTCCTAGATTGCAGGATAAATTGTCTAGGTAGCTAAATGTCTAAAGGTTGTCCTGGCTGGTCTATCCAGTAAACGTGTTTAGGCTAACCAGCTACCTTCTGCAGCGCTCTGCACCATTCGTGCTATTTAAATAAAGTACAGCTTTTATTCGATTAGTTTTAAAAGCGTGTAACATTGTCCATCTCCCAAGCTTGCTAGTTTGATGGAGAACCCTGCCCTAGCCTCTCACTAACGTTGCTTACTGGCTTCATAATGTCGAGTTCAGAACAACTGGGAAGTCGGAAATCTCCGACTTCAGTGCGTGCGTTCAAGACAACTGGGAAGTCGGGAAAAAACGAGCTCCGACTGGGAAAAATATTTTGAACGGTCATCCAACTAGGAATTCCAAGCCGGAAATCGGGCCTCTTTCTAGAGCTCCGTCTATCCGACCTGAATATCACTGACGTCATGATTTGATCTCGTTTTTTCCCGACTTCCCAGTTGTCGTGAAAGCACCATAACTGAGGGCAGCGTAGTCGGCTTGCCTGCTTCTTCTTCTTCTTTGTGTGAATTTCCGGCAGACTAGACGCTGTATTGCATATTGCTGCCTTTCGCAGGTCGGAGTGCAGATTGCACATTTTGGTGACAAGAAATGGCAAAAGGGGAGGGGGAAATGTTTTAATTGCACCACCATCTAACCTTGCACCTATTTACGAATGGACAATCTGACAACGCTCTGAATTTACAACCCAGTCTCTCATGAATTATGTACTATATGTACATAGTTAATGAGAGACTGGTTGCAATTTACGAACGGCCCAGAGCACACTCTTCTTCTTCTATGGTATATTGGCGATGGCACAATTTAATGTGAATTGCCAACCACCTACTGCGCGGGATGGAAACTGGATTCCCCAAAATGGAACAAAATACCCCCAAAAAAGGACTATACTACCCAAATAAATCAAAATAAACTAAACTAAATCAAACAACTTTTATGTACAAAAATATATACAAAAATATCTGATCCCTACACAGGCTCAAGGGGAACCTGGGAGGGCGGGTCTTCCGGCGCCAGTACTCCTTGCAAGTCTTCAGATGTAATATCCTTCAGTCTCAAAAACTTTTCTGCTGCAGCCACAATGATGTCCAGTTTCTTATACTTCTTTAAGACTTGTGCCATACAGTTTATAATAAAATATACATTTTTAACACACTGTTGACTAGCAGCAAACATTTACTACAGGCTGTGGTGCGTCTACTACCATATCTTCACTAGCATCACTTGGGATGGTGTTCTCGGGGTGATGAGAGGTGCTGGGTTTGCGCCAGACATAGTGCTTTCCTTGATGGCCAAAAAGCTCAATTTTAGTCTCATTTGACCAGAGTACCTTCTTCCATATGTTTGGGGAGTCTCCCACATGCCTTTTGGCGAACACCAAACGTGTTTGCTTATTCTGTTCTTTAAGCAATGGCTTTTTTCTGGCCACTCTATCGTAAAGCCCAGCTCTGTGGACTGTACGGCTTAAAGTGGTCCTATGGACAGATACTCCAATCTCAGCTGTGGAGCTTTGCAGCTCCTTCAGGGTTATCTTTGGTCTCTTTGTTGCCTCTCTGATTAATGCCCTCCTTGCCTGGTCTGTGATTTTTGGTGAGCGGCCCTCTCTTGGCAGGTTTGTTGTGGTGCCATATTCTTTCAATTTTTTTATTTTTTTATTTATTTTTAATAATGGATTTAATGGTGCTCCGTGGGATGTTCAAAGTTTCTGATAGTTTTTTATAACCCAACCCTGATCTGAACTTCTCCACAACTTTTTCCCTGACCTGTTTGGAGAGCTCCTTGGTCTTCATGGTGCCGCTTGCTTGGTGGTCCCTCTTGCTTAGTGGTGTTGCAGACTCTGGGGCCTTTCAGAACAGGTGTATACAGTTGAAGTCGGAAGTTTACATACACTTAGATTGGAGTCATTAAAACTCGTTTTTCAACCACTCCACACATTTCTTTTTAACAAACTATAGTTTTGGCAAGTCAGTTAGGACATCTACTTTGTGCATGACACACGTAATTTTTCCAACAATTGTTTACAGACAGATTATTTCACTTATAATTCACTGTATCACAATTCCAGTGGGTCAGAAGTTTACATACACTAAGTAGACTGTGCCTTTAAACAGCTGGGAAAATTCCAGAAAATGATGTCATGGCTTTAGAAGCTTCTGGTAGGCTAATTGACATAATTTGAGTCAATTGGAGGTTTACCTGTGGATGTATTTCAAGGCCTATCTTCAAACTCAGTGCCTCTTTGCTTGACATCATGGGAAAATCAAAAGAAATCAGCCAAGACCTCAAAAAGAAAATTGTAGACCTCCACAAGTCTGGTTCATCCTTGGGAGTAATTTCCAAACACCTGAAGGTACCACGTTCATCTGTACAAACAATAGTACGCAAGTATAAACACCATGGGACCACGCAGCCGTCATACCGCTCAGTATGGAGACGCGTTCTGTCTCCTAGAAATTAACATACTTAGGTGCAAATAGTGCAAATCAATCCCAGAACAACAGCAAATGACCTTGTGAAGATTCTGGAGGAAACAGGTACAAAAGTATCCACAGTAAAACGAGTCCTATATTGACATAACCTGAAAGGCCGCTCAGCAAGGAAGAAGCCATTGCTCCAAAACCGCAATAAAAAAGCCAGACTATGGTTGCAGTTGCAAACATCGTACTTTTTGGAGAAATGTCCTCTGGTCTGATGAAACAAAAATAGAACTGTTTGGCCATAATGACCATCGTTATGTTTGGAGGAAAAAGGGGTCCGCTTGCAAGCCGAAGAACACCATCCCAACCGTGAAGCACGGGGGTGGCAGCATCATGCTGTGGGGGTGCTTTGCTGCAGGAGGGACTGGTGCACTTCACAAAATAGATGGCATTTGAGGAAGGAAAATTATTTGGATATATTGAAGCGACATCTCAAGACATCAGTCAGGAAGCTAAAGCTTGGTCGCAAATGGGTCTTCCAAATGGACAATGACCCCAAGCATACTTCCAAAGTCAAGGTATTGGAGTGGCCATCACGAAGCCCTGACCTCAATCCTATAGAAAATGTGTGGGCAGAACTGAAAAGGCGTGTGCGAGCAAGGAGGCCTACAAACCTGAGTCAGTTACACCAGCTCTGTCAGGAGGAATGGGCCAAAATTCACCCAACTTATTGTGGGAAACTTGTGGAAGGCTACCCGAAACGTTTGACCCAAGTTAAACAATTTAAAGGCAATGATACCAAATACTATTTGAGTGTTTGTAAACTTCTGACCCACTGGGAATGTGATGAAAGAAATAAAAGCTTAAATAAATCATTCTCTCGACTATTATTCTGACATTTCACATTCTTAAAATAAAGTGGTGATCCTAACTGACCTAAGACAGGGAATTTGTACTCGGATTAAATGTCAGGAATTGTGAAAAACTGAGTTTAAATGTATTTGGCTAAGGTGTATGTAAACTTCCGACTTCAACTGTATATATACTGAGATCATGTGACAGATCGTGTGACACTTAGATTGCACACAGGTTAACTTTATTTAACTAATTATGTGACTTCTGAAGGTAATTGGTTGCACCAGATCTTATTTAGGGGCTTCATAGCAAAGGGGGTGAATACATATGCATGCACTGCTTTTCTGTTATTTATTTTTTCAAATTTTTTGAAACAAGTAATTTTTTTCATTTCACTTCACCAATTTGGACTATTTTGTGTATGTCCATTACATGAAATCCCAATATAAATCAATTTAAATTACAGGTTGTAATGCAGCAAAATAGGAAAAACGGCAAGGGGGATGAATACTTTTGCAAGGCACTGTATGTGAGCAGAGTTGAGCGGTTGGAAATCCCGCTCATCACGCACCGCTCCGGTGCTCCATGTCCTTTCCTACCACTCCCCTAAAAACTGCTCCACACTCACAGGAAAAAAAAAACTCCCGCTCCAAATTTGCTCCATTCATTAAAATCACAATTTTGTGACTACCTGGACCTACCAATTGGTTTTAAAGTGTTGAAACCAAACCATTTGGATTTTAATTAAAAGTATTTGAATAAACATGAAAAGGTGAATGTAAGAAGCGAACAGCATTTCAAATAGGATACATGTCATATTAAACAGCATATAAACACTCTAAATAGGTCAGGAGCCAGACAGGGAGCCTAAGGAACGAAAATTAATTATTTAGGCTATATTATTTCAATTATTTCAAGGCTATAGCCTACATAGAAATACATTGTGAAGCATTTGCGAGTGCGACACAATAGCCGGTAGCGACATAAAGTGTGCAGCATTTAATCAACATTTCGTTGTATTAAATCATTATAGTCTATAAATTGCGCATATAGGCTGTGATTTACTTAGAATTAAATACAAATTAAATGAAAATTACTTATTAGTGCCTTTTAATTCATTTTTAGAATTCATTTTTAGAAACACTAGTTTGGCCAGTCTGTGGCTTCAGGCTCATTCGATGGTGCCTGGAGAGCAGGCCAGCAGCGGAGAATATCCTCTCCACACTTGCAGAGCCACTGGGGATGCTAAACGCCCTTTTGGCCAGGCTGGGCAGAGATGCAGAGTTTTTTGTTTTTTTCTATAGGTAGGCCTAAAGGTTTTTAGGCAAAATAACCCAATCAAAACTGAAAGTTTCTTGAACGAGGGAATATGCCAGGCCTATTTGGCCAAAATCAATTATGGCCTATTGTATAGATAATAGAACAAAAATGAACGAAACACTTTGCTACGATGACACACTTAGTTATCTACCCACCTCATTCCTTTCTTTTAGCATGTGCACGTAGTAAGTACACCATCATACCATCTTATTTGGGATAAGTGTATTTTCCAATTCCACAAGGATTCTTTAGTTGTGGATGTTTCATGTAGCCAGCGTGTAACAACTGCCATGTCCCGCACGTAGAACAATGGCATCCGGTCTATACCAGCAGGTGGCATCCAAGCCTTACACATAACAGTGGACACTACATCACCACACTCCCTCTCTTGCTCTTGGTCCTCATCTTTGTAAGTCACCTTGATTTAGCACCTCTGTGTTTTATCATTTTCTTTATGAAAATATTTAGTGAACTCCATGACAGTAGCTAAAGCAAGGGGCTATTAGCAGCACACAAGTAGACTACAAATGCATGCTGGGGTGGGCATGCCCTGAGCTCCCGAAGTGAGCGCTACTGTAATGAAACTGGAGTGGGCGAGAAGGCCGATGCTCCAGCCTTTGGGAATCTCGCTCCACACTCCAGTCAAATTGGGCACGCTCCGCTCCTAGCTCTGCTGCAGCTCCGCTCCTAGTTCTGCTTCAGCTCCGCTCCGCTCACATACTCGGCACTGGAGGGAATTTATGAACGCCCTAACGTTACTGCGCAAGTGCTAGTGGGACAAAAGACTGAGCAAGCCATTCAGGCCATTTGCTCCTCTAGCGACCACACAGCACAGTGCCGACTTTCAAAAGGTTGAGGACAAGCGAGAGTGGGAACTGTAAGTACACATGTTTTGTCAGAATACTTTTCTAAACATTCTGTAATCTGTATAGGTCGCAAACTATTATTTTCTCTAGCAGGCTAACTACCTTGCTTTGGCTAGGTACAAGGCGGGAAAGCATAGCTAACTTAACTGATTTGCTAACTATCTAACTTGCTGTATGGGTTAACTAGCTATCTACAGTAACTAGCTATCAGAGTTTGTGAGAGAGGGGCATTAATAAGCCACTAAGAAGGGGAGATGAGGACAATGATTTGGCCAAATGTAGCTACATCATTAGCTAGCTACTGCTGGTGATTAGCTAGTCATTGGTGTGTGCACGTGTAACTAACTAACTAACGTTAGTTATGTAGCTAGCTAGCTAACATAACAAAAAATCACTAGCAGCTAACGTTAACGTTAGTTACTCAGGGTAAAGTTAGCTACCTGCAGTCAGATGCTAAGTTACCTAGCTAGTAAACAAGACAGGAAAGCATAACTAGCTGGTTTGCTAACTAGCTTGCTGTAGTTATCCAATGATCATACAGTAGTTAGCAAGCTAACTTGTAAGAGGAGCTTAATATGGCGCTAGGGGAATGAGGTTGGCAAAATGTACCTACTGTTGATGTGCCAGCACGCACTTTTCTGCCGTGATACATTTGAATACTGCACCATTTGTATTAGTTTGTTAGTCAAACCTGTTTTAATCGTGCAAAATCATGAATCAGGTCCACATTTTGTTTAAACTTTCACGCCCTCTGTGTGTGCATGTGTCTGTGCGCACTCTCGCTGACAAATGCAGTTAAACAATGAGTGAGATGTGCATTTGTTAGGCTGTGATTTTTTTTATTTTTTTTTAAATTTTATTTCACCTTTATTTAACCAGGTAAACCAGTTGAGAACAAGTTCTCATTTACAACTGCGACCTGGCCAAGATAAAGCAAAGCAGTGCGATAAAAACAACAACACAGAGTTACATATGGGGTAAAACAAAACAAAGTCAAAAATACAACAGAAATACATATATATACAGTGTGTGCAAATGTAGCAAGTTATGGAGGTAAGCCAATAAATAGGCTATAGTGCAAAATAATTACAATTAGTATTAACACTGGAATGATAGATGTGCAAGAGATGATGTGCAAATAGAGATACTGGGGTACAAATGAGCAAAAATAAATAACAATATAGGGATGAGGTAGTTGGGAGGGCTAATTTCAGATGGGCTGTGTACAGGTGCAGTGATCGGGTAAGGTGCTCTGACAACTGATGCTTAAAGTTAGTGAGGGAGATAAGTGTCTCCAGCTTCAGAGATTTTTGCAATTTGTTCCAGTCATTGGCAGCAGAGAATTGGAAGGAATTGCGGCCAAAGGAGGTGTTGGCTTTGGGGATGACCAGTGAGATATACCTGCTGGAGCGCAGACTACGGGTGGGTGTTGCTATGGTGACCAATGAGCTAAGATAAGGCGGGGATTTGCCTAGCAGTGATTTATAGATGGCCTGGAGCCAGTGGGTTTGGCGACGAATATGTAGTGAGGACCAGCCAACAAGAGCGTACAGGTCACAGTGGTGGGTATTATATGGGGCTTTGGAGACAAAACAGATGGCACTGTGATAGACTACATCCAATTTGCTGAGTAGAGTGTTGGAGGCTATTTTGTAAATGACATCGCCGAAGTCAAGGATCGGTAGGATAGTCAGTTTTACGAGGGCATGTTTGGCAGCATGAGTGAAGGAGGCTTTGTTGCGAAATAGGAAACCGATTCTAGATTTAACTTTGGATTGGAGATTCTTAATGTGAGTCTGGAAGGAGAGTTTACAGTCTAACCAGACACCTAGATATTTGTAGTTGTCCACATACTCTAGGTCAGACCCGTCGAGAGTAGTGATTCTAGTCGGGTGGGCGGGTGCAAGCAGCGTTCGGTTGAAGAGCATGCATTTAGTTTTACTAGTGTTTAAGAGCAGTTGGAGGCTACTGAAGGAGTGTTGTATGGCATTGAAGCTCGTTTGGAGGTTTGTTAACACAGTGTCCAATGAAGGGCCAGATGTATACAAAATGGTGTCGTCTGCGTAGAGGTGGATCTGAGAGTCACCAGCAGCAAGAGCGACGTCATTGATATACACAGAGAAAAGAGTCGGCCCAAGAATTGAACCCTGTGGCACCCCCATAGAGACTGCCATAGGTCCAGACAACAGGCCCTCCGATTTGACACATTGAACTCTATCTGAGAAGTAGTTGGTGAACCAGGCGAGGCAGTCATTTGAGAAACCAAGGCTATTTAGTCTGCCAATAAGAATGCGGTGGTTGACAGAGTCGAAAGCCTTGGCCAGGTCAATGAAAACGGCTGCACAGTACTGTCTATTATCGATCGCGGTTATAATATCGTTTAGGACCTTGAGCGTGGCTGAAGTGCACCCATGACCAGCTCGGAAACCGGATTGCATAGCGGAGAAGGTACGGTGGGATTCGAAATGGTCGTTGATCTGTTTGTTGACTTGGCTTTCAAAAACTTTTGAAAGGCAGGGCAGGATGGATATGGGTCTGTAACAGTTTGGATCTAGAGTGTCACCCCCTTTGAAGAGGGGGATGACCGCGGCAGCTTTCCAATCTCTGGGGATCTCAGACGTTACGAAAGAGAGGTTGAACAGGCTAGTAATAGCTGTGATGCACATAACAGGCTGTGATGCACTTCACTTTATTGCTGAGTGACAACTGTAATAGTTAGCTAGTGATATTATTGTCATACCAGTGGCATAACTGTTAACTGTCATGGTAGGATAATATCAACAGAACAGTTTTTACAATATGTTGCCATGCCAAGGCTCATTTTTGCTTTTTTTCACAGATCAGCATGGTGTTTGTGGGCTGTTACACAAGGTATGTCATGTAATAGTTGGGTTTTTGCATAGCTGATGTTAAAACATAAAATAAATTACAATAATTTCCCTTCCAAAACGCTATATATCCACTAGGGGGTATCTTTCCCTTTCAGGACAATCCGATACATATGCAGATACGATACAAGAGTGATACATGTTTATACTGGGGAAAACGATTCAATATGGTTATATTTCACTGACAAGCTCTTAACTTTGCCATTATACGTGTTTGATTATGGGGAGGGGGGACTAAGCATTTAATTGGCTTTTATAAGCTTCCTTAGACTGCACTGGCGAGAACCTGTCAGGCTCAGAGGTTTGTATGTCCATGAGGAAGATAGTAATTATTTAATGCAGTATAGTACATTCTGATTAAGGGCCTATTTATGGCTGTTTTCACTTTCACTGTCTACATCGAACATGTATGTTATTATGTGTCACTCACTGTCAATACACTGTGTTGTTACCAGATGGAAAAGACTGCTTCTTGATTTTTGTGGCCCATGCACTGGGGAATGCTTGTGTTCAGGGACACAATGGTAAGCAAGGCTACATTCAACATGTGTTCCTCCTGCATTGATGATTGTCAACTGCAATACTTTTCCATTCATCAGAAGAGTTACATAATTGATTCACTCTTTCTGCAGGGTTAGTGTTTGAGGTGCTGGCTCCTCGCTTCTCCTCCTGCATGATCTCAGACATAGTGTGGCAGAGGGTGTGCTGGAAGCTGCTGGAGAACATCCTGGAGTGCTGGCTGGAGAGTGCTCACTGGGTTGGTGCAGGCTGTCAACTGGGAAGGGAAGGGGAGATGGCTAGAGGTTATAAAAAGGTGTCAAACTGTCTGCGTCTTTGTCCCATTTCTTTCTCTCGTAATGTAAGTGTTATTTTTCCTGTAGGCCTGTCAGAGGTCCAGGATCATGGGGAACCTGGTGTTCAAGAACAAAAAAGCCCAGTTTGACATCACCCATAAACTGCTTCTGCTCCAATACAAGTATGAGGTGAGACGGTGAACTGATGGTGAACTGATGGTGAACTGATGGTGAACTGATGGTGAACTGATGGTGAACTGATGGTGAACTGATGGTGAACTGATGGTGAACTGATGGTGAACTGATAGTGAACTGATGGTGAACTGATGGTGAACTGGGCAGTCAGTCATTCATTCTGTACTATGCTTTTATTCAATCTATCATTGTTGGAATTGAAAAAGCTTCCGTGATAGCTGTTTTGAGGACGTGTTTTGAGGTGTTAGTTTCTGAACAAACAGAGTAAAAACTCAAACGGATGACTAAAAAAAGCTCAAACCAAGTTTATTCACCCACTGGGTCATACAGCTGCAAAGACAAAGCATGATTATACAAGCACATATATTTATAACTTCCTACTAGGCGGGGTCAACTCCTTACACATCTAGACAGCCAATACATCTCTGTTGCTAGGCAGGAACTTAATTGGTTCCTCTCACTGGTGTGGTCATAGCCCTGCCTGATGCTAGAACCTTTGTGGGCGTGGAAGTGTATGTGTGTGAGATAGGACTGTAGTAGGAGGGTCGTTGTGTTGGGCCCCTCTGGCCCCCCTCCCAGAGGTTTCTTCTCACTTCATCTGTTGACTTGACCTCAAGCCGAATTCCTCGCTCTTCCCTTGTTCCGCAGCTGGCCTGCCTTATCAGAGACAAACTATTGCCTTCACCTCCCTCCTTAGAAACATGGAACAGAATATGAACTTTCTGCACTGCCCCTTGTCTTTCTCAGTAACTTTCCATACACCAAGTTCCTATTCACCCTTCATTGACCCCAACATATACAGTGCATTCGGAAAGTATTCAGACCACTTCACTTTTTCCACATTTTGTTACGTTACAGCTTTATTCTAAAATGGATGAAATCGTTTTTTCCGCCCTCATCGATCTATACACAATACCCCATAATGACAAAGCAAAAACAGGTTTATAGCGATTTTAGCAAATTTATTAAAAATATAAAACGTAAATATCATATTTACATAAGTATTCAGACCCTTTACTCAGTTATTTGTTGAAGCACCTTTGACAGCGATTACAGCCTTGAGTCTTCTTGGGTATGACGCTACAAGCTTGGCACACCTGTATTTGGGTAGTTTCTCCCATTCTTCTCTGCAGATCCTCTCAAGCTCTGTCAGGTTGGATGGGGAGCGTCGCTCCACAGCTTTTTTCAGGTCTCTCCAGAGATGTTAGATTGGGTTCAAGTCCGGGCTCTGGCTGGGCCACTCAAGGACATTTAGAGACTTGTCCCAAAGCCACTCATGCGTTGTCTTGGCTGTGTGCTTAGGGTCTTTGTCCTGTTGGAAGGTGAACCTTCGCCCCAGTCTGAGGTCCTGAGTGCTCTGCAGGAGGTTTTCATCAAGAATATTTCTGTACTTTGCTCCGTTCATCTTTCCCTCAATCCTGACTAGTCTCCCAGTCCCTGCCGCTGAAAAACATCCCCACATCATGATGCTGCCACCACCTTGCTTCACCGTAGGGAGGGTGTTGGCCAGGTGATGAGCTGTGCCTGGTTTTCTCCAGACGTGACGCATGGCATTCAGGCAAAATAGTTCAATCTTGGTTTCAAGTCCTTTAGGTGCCTTTTGGCAAACTCCAAGTGGGCTGTCATGTGCGTTTTACTGATGAGTGGCTTCTGTCTGGCAACTCTACCATACAGGCCTGATTGGTGGAGTGCTGCAGAGATGGTTGTCCTTCTGGAAGGTTCTCCCATCTCCACAGAGGAACTCTGGAGCTCTGTCAGAGTGACCATCAAGTTCTTGGCCACCTCCCTGACTAAGGCCCTTCTCCCCCGATTTCTCAGTTTGGCCGGACGGCCAGCTCTAGGAGGAGTCTTGCTGGTTCCTAACTTCTTCCATTTAAGAATGATGGAGGCCACCGTGTTCTTGGGGACCTTCAATGCTGCAGACATTTGTTGGTACCCTTCCCCAGATCTGTGCCTCGACACAATCCTGTCTCGGAGCTCTACGGACAATTCCTTCGACCTCATGGCTTGGTTTATGCTCTGACATGCACTGTCAACTGTGGGATGTTATATAGACAGGTATGTGCCTTTCCAAATCATGTCCAATCAATTGAATATACCACAGGTGGACTCCAATCAAGTTGTAGAAACATCTCAAGGATGATCAATGGAAACAGAATGCATCTGAGCTCAATTTCGAGTCTCCTAGCAAATGTTCTGAATACTTATGTAAATAAGGTATTTCTGTTTTTTTGTGTTAAAACATTTGCAAAAACCTGTTTACGCTTTGTCATTATAGGGTATTGTGTGTAGATTGATGAGGATTTTTATTTAATCCATTTTAGAATAAGGCTGTAACTTAACAACATTTGGAAAAAGTGAAGGGGTCTGAATACTTTCCGAATGCACATTCCTTATACATGTCAAGTAATTAATACATTCTAGTATGGTACCATTAATAAGTATATTTGAGGCTAGAATCCAACAGTCCCTCCGTTTTGAATAGCAACTCCATACTGTTCAACATAATACAAACTTTGAAATTACTTATAAATGAACAGAAAATAAAACATAATTAATATTCTCAGTTGATTTGTATGTTTACACCTCCGAGACTTATGGCCTGTGACTATGTAATCTGCTTCCATGGCATAAAACCCT
Source organism: Coregonus clupeaformis (assembly GCF_020615455.1). Lineage (NCBI taxonomy): Eukaryota > Metazoa > Chordata > Actinopteri > Salmoniformes > Salmonidae > Coregonus > Coregonus clupeaformis. Next base: position 13,060,346 of record NC_059209.1, read on the forward strand.
GGCCTCAAACCTATAATCACACTATGCATACTCTTCTGCCTGGTTGCTGATAATGGGCCTTTGTACGCTATGTAGATATTCCATAAAAAAATCAGCCATTTCCAGCTACAATAGCCATTTACAACATTAACAATGTCTACACTGTATTTCTGATCAATTTGATGTTATTTTAATGGACAAAAAATGTGCTTTTCTTTCGAAAACAAGGACATTTCTAAGTGACCCTAAACTTTTGAACGGTAGTGTATGTTGCTTTTTCACATTTGTTCATTGGTTTTGCAAAAGTTGGTTGTTTGTCGGTTCATTGGTTTTCCAAAAGAGTAACAATAGGATGCAATGTCCAACCCAAAATATACAATTTTACTCAGTTGGTTGCATAAATAATTATGATTACTAAATGTTACATACAATGTAAATATGAAATATGAAAACCGAATGGAAACACTTTTGTTAATGTGTTGCCAGTAATTTACTTAATGGTGAGACATGGAATAATAAAAAATGTATATTTTGTCACACTGGATGTTTGAAATATGAGTAGGTGATTTGAGTCATGCTTCTTCAGCAGTGGAATAAAGATCATTAGCACTTGAATGTTGTAAATAAATACTGTGTGTAAATACTGGAGTGATGTATGATTGGTAATAAAATTGTTCATAGACCCATTTTTGATACTGTGTCTGTGTATGCAAGTACGTTGAAATTATGTTGTTTTCAAGTCGTTGAAACACCGACCTGAAAAATACGTATTGTCTTTCAACCAAAACCAAACGTCGATTGGACGTCCGGCATAGTCGTCTTTTCAACAACATTTTGCTAGATGGGCTGCTGAGGGCAGGACAGCTCATAATGGCTGATTTGGAGCAAATGGAATGGCATCAAACAAATAGAAACCATGTGTTTAATACCACTTATTCCGCTCCAGCCATTACCACAAGCCATCCTCCACAATTAAGCTACCGCCAACCTTCTGTGCTCTACACTCAACGCCACCACACTGATCACTCCTTTGAGTGGCGCCTTGCTCCGCAACGTCGCGATACTTCCGGGATCGCGTCACGAAGCAGACTCTACAGACCGGTTTGGGGTTTGGCATGTCAATGGGAGAAATAAAAAATGTGTCCTTAGTTGATAATTTTCTAGAATTCTAAAGGCAAAACTTAAGTAGCTCAACCTCTCATTACTACAACCACGTGAAAGTGACAAACTGACACGTTGTAATTTTTGTCAGAAACAACTTTATATCGAAGGAATGCCTTTCATTTGACAACCATGACATGCACAATACGACCATTTGACCAGATGACATGTTTCTGCTCATGAGCTATGCTAGCTAACATCACCATGACATCGCCTACAAGTGTGATTAGGGATTTATATTGGAGAAGCAGTTTCTGCATATCTTCATACTGTACTGTCTTTGACTACAGTGTGTTCTAGTCACCACAGTTCAGCCAGCTTCGTCATTCCTGGTCTGTCCCTAGGAAATATCACTTCTTATTTATGTCACGCCCTGGTTCTGGGGACTCTAGTATGTTGAGCCAGGGTGTGAGTTTTCATTTGTGTTACATTCTGGTATTGTTGTTCTATGTTGGCCAGTGTGGTTCTCAATCAGAGGCAACGTGATTCAGCTGTTGCTTGTTGTCTCTGATTGAGAACCATACTTTAGCAGCCTGTTTCCCCACAGAGTTTGTGGGATCTTGTTTCATGTCTGTTGTGTTAGACCGTGAACTGTCACGTTTTCGTTTTTTTGTTTTTTTTAATCGTGTCTCTAATAAAGAGTATGTTTGCCTGCAACGCTGCGCCTTGGTCCTCATCTGTTCTGTCACGATCGTCTAGAACAGATGAGGACCAAGGCGCAGCGTTGCAGGCAAACATACTCTTTATTAGAGACACGATCAAAAACAACAAAACGAAAACGTGACAGTTCACGGTCTAACACAACAGACTTGAAACAAGATCCCACAAACTCTGTGGGGAAACAGGCTGCTAAAGTATGGTTCTCAATCAGAGACAACAAGCAACAGCTGAATCACGTTGCCTCTGATTGAGAACCACACTGGCCAACATAGAACAACAATACCAGAATGTAACACAAATGAAAACTCACACCCTGGCTCAACATACTAGAGTCCCCAGAACCAGGGCGTGACAGTTTAGTGTAAAATGTGGATTCCAAAATGCTTTAAATATAAGGTCAGGTGTACTTTACCTTAAAAACACAAAAATATGGATCTTGAAATATGGTTCTTGAATTATAGTAAGCGACAACAAAAACGAATCATAAAAAAACAATTTAGTAAACTTGAATAAAATAATTAACAAACCCGTTTGGAAAAAACGAAAACTATACTGAAACTATCTTTGATTCCAAAACTAACTAAAATAAAATCCATCATGAATTATGTTCAGTTGTAGTTTTTTTTTTTTTTTTTTACTTTGGTCAAAAATGTTATAGGGTTTTCTAGCTTTTGGGGAGTTTTCAAGCTACTGAATCTGGCGTGTAAATGCTGCTAGGAGATGGCAATGTTTCAAATAGGCCTAGTTTGTGCATCACTATCACTACCCACTGGGCTCAAACAGATTGAATCAAAGTTGTTTAAGTGTAATTTGTGAACATATTGTGACGTGGAATCTATGTGTAAAATACATAAGATTAGCAAAAAGTCATGAACGTAAACAGTTTTTTTTGGGGGGGTTAAATTTCAATGACAGGTGTTGACCAGGGTCACGCCAAGGTTCTTTGCACTCTGGGAGGGGGACACCATGAAGTTGTCAACCGTGACGGAGAGGTCTTGGAGCAGGAAGGCCTTCCCTGGGAGGAAGAGCAGCTCCATCTTGTTGAGCTTGAGCTTGAGGTGGTGGGTCAACATCCAAGCTGAGATATCTTCCAGGCACGCAGAGATGCGTGTTGCCACCTGGGTGTCAGAAGGGGGGGAAGGAGAAAGGTAGTTGAGTGTAATCCACATTGCAATGATAGGAGAGTCCATGTGAGGATATGACAGAGCCGAGTGACTTGGTGTAAAGAGAAAAGAGGAGGGGGCCTAGAACCAAGCTCTGGTACACCAGTAGTGAGAGTACGTGGTGCAGACACAGATTCTCTCCACACCACCTTGTAGGAGCGACCCTTGACAGATAGGATGGATTCCAGGAGTGTGCGTAGCCTGAGACATCCAGCCCTGTGAGGGTGGAGAGAAGGATCTGATGGTTCACAGTGTTGAAGGCAGTGGATAGATCTAGGAGGATAAGAACAGAGGAGATAGAGTCAGTTTTGGCAGAGTAGAGAGCCTCTGTGACAGAGGAGAGCATTCTCAGTTGAGTGAGCCGCCTTGAAGCCTTACTGGTAAGGGTCAAGAAGAGAGTTGGTCATACACAGCACACTCAAGTGTTTTGGAAAGAAAAGACAGAAGGGATACTGGTCTGTAGTTTTTGACGTCAGAGAGGTCGAGTTTTGGTTTCTTGTGGAGGGGAGGGACTCTTGCCATCTTGAAGTCAGAGGGGACGCAGCCAGTGGTCAGGAGTGAGTTGATGAGGGAAGTGAGGAATGGTAGAATGTCTCCAGAGATGGTCTGGAGAAGGGAGGAGGGGATGGGGTCGAGTGGGCAGGTTGTCGGGCGGCCGGACATCACTAGTCGAGGATTTCAGGGGGAGAAAGAGGTCAAGGCGTAGGGTAGTTTTGTCTGAGTGGGACCAGTGGACTCAGCAGAAGCAGGTGTAGTCAACCTTTTTTTCAAAGTGGTTGACAAAGTCGTCCGCAGAGAGGGGGAGGGAGTGGGAGGAGGGGGAGGGTTAAGGAGAGAGGAGAAGGTGGAGGTTTGAAATTTAGAGTGATAGAAAGCGGCTTTAGCAGATCAGCTGCCCACAGCCCTGTTCTGTGAGCACGCAGTGAGTCGCTCAGCCATGGAGCTGGAGGGGAGGGCCAAGTCGGCCGGGAGGAAAAGGGGACAGTGAGTCCAAGGATGTGGAAATGACTCAGGAGACAGGAGGGAGAATAATTTAGCAGAAGAGAGAGATGATAGGATAGAAGAGGAGAGAGTAGTGTGAGAGAAGGAGCAAAGATTGTGATGGCGCATGACCATCTGGGTAGGGTCTATGTGAGTAGGTTTGGAAGAGAAATGGAGAGAAAAGCAAACAAAATAGTGATCAGAGACATCGAGAGGGGTTACAATGAGGTTAGTAGGCAAAGAGCCTCAAGTAAAGATGAGGTCAAGTGTCTTCCCTGCCTTATGAGTGGGAGGGGACTGGGAGAGGTTGTGGTCAAAAGAGGAAAGGAGTGGAAAGAAATGAATCGAAGTCAGGCGTCAGGAGTTTGAAGTCGCCAAGTACGATGAGTGGTGAGCCATCATTGGGAAATGAGCTTATCAAGGTGTCAAGCTCACTGAAGAATTCTCAGAGGGCACCTGGTGGGCGATAGATGACAACAATGTTAAGCTTGAGTGTACAAGTGACAGTGAGCGCATTAAATTCAAATGAGGAGATAGACAGGTGAGAGAGAGGGGAAAAGAGACAACCTCCACTATGGAGAAATAAGTAACCCTGTGCCACCACCGCGACGACCAGATTCTCTCAGACTATGAGAAAACACATTGTCAGATGATGAGAGAGTAGCTGGAGTAGCAGTGTTCTCTTGGGTAATCCATGTCTCCGTCAGGGCCGAAAAAGTGTAAGGATGAACTCAGCCTTCTTGACCGCAGATCGACAGTTCCAAACGCTGCCGGAGACTAGGAATTCCAGATGGGTAGTCGCACAGGGTACACTAAATTAGAAGGGTTCCAGCCAAGGGGTGGGGAGCGTCTGTGAAACCTACAAGGAGATGAGCAAAAAGGGATAGGAAACACACACATACTTGACAAAGCTACAAAAGAGCAAAATGAGATCATCAGAAGATAACTAGGTAAGATACTCAATTGAGAGAGTGGTGTGGAGCCTTGCTCTCTTTCCTTCCTCGAATATCTTGGCAGAAAAACTTGGCAGAACGTCTTTGTTTCGGCGACAACACCGCCACTTGTAAAGACCGCCGCTGAAAAAAGAAGGGGAGTGTCACGCCCTGACTCAGGGGACGCTTATATGTTGAGTCAGGGTGTGTATATTCCTTGTTGTGCATGTTCTATGTATGAGGATCTAGTATGTCTAGTTCTATGTTGGCCGGTGTGGTTCCCAATCAGAGGCAGCTGTCGCTCGTTGTCTCTGATTGGGGACCATACTTAAGCAGCCTATTGGCACTGTCTAGTTGTGGGATCTTGTTCCTTGTAAGGTATGTTGTGTGTTCTACCTTGGACTTCACGTTTCATTTCCTTTGTTGTTTTGTCGTGTGTTTAAAGTTTAATAAACATGTACGCATATCACGCTGCGCCTTGGTCTGACCCGTCATTCACCGAACGTGACAGGGAGACTGAAGTACTAACACTAATTGCTGTTTGCCTAACAGAGGTGAAGAAAACACCCCCTAAAACACAACAAGCCTACGAATTAGCAAGACAATTACACAAATAGGCCTGAAACTAATCCAAGTCCACAGCAACAGTCACAAGTACTGAGCAATCAGACAGTTCAAACAGCAATTATTAAGTAGGCTATTATAATATAATAATAATATAATATGCCATTTAGCTGACGCTTTTATCCAAAGCGACAGAGCATTTAAATTAAATTGCCATAGCAAGACAATACCAACAGCAACTTATTGAATCAAAAACAGATACTTGCTACTCTTGTAGGATTTTATATCCTTCCAAACTAGTGATGAGCTAACAAGGCTGCATACTGCTGTGAGTCCCCTCCAGGAGTATGTAGGTGTCCTATGATGATAATGACATACACAGCTATGGGATTAAAACACTGCAAGAGCTCAATTATAGTCACAGGAGGAACTCCGGGCAGAGCAACTCAACACAGTACTGTGGTCTGTCATGAGTATCTATCAACAAAACAAGTGTCCTAATTTTAACAAGATTTGTGGACCCTGGATCATAAGACTCCACTGATGACCATAATGTAGACATTGAACTATAACATACAGTATGAAGGGGGTCAATTGTTTTGATTTTAACTATGGTATATCATTTCATCCTACCCATACATGCTCTGTACATTACTCCCAGTATGCAAAATGGCATTGAAAATACATATTTTAAACATCTTAAGCACAAATTAAGCATTTTAGTTTCTGAATGAAAGGTGAAAATATGTATTTTCCGGAAATTGGAAATACATATTTTCCGGGCAGAAAAATAAGTCTTATACGGATGTTGAAAATACATATTTTCTGGAGGTCGAAAATACATCTTATATGGACATCAAAAATACGTATTTTCCAGACATAAAAAATATGTCTTATACGGACGTCAAAAATACATTGTTTATGGACGTTGAAAATACTTCCTTTATGGATGTTAGAAAGACATAATTTAATGATGTTGAAAAGAAGTCTGTTACGGACGTTGAAAAGACATTCTTCACGGATGTTGAAAAGACGTCCTTCATGGACATTGAAAAGATGTTGAAAAGTGAAAAAAGGAAAAGGGATTCAATTATTTAATTTTTATTCAGGAATGTTCTAAATCAAATAGGCACATTTCACATGCATGTTATGTAACGGTTTCTAATACTGCAATGTCACCTTGGTTCAAATACTATTTAGGGTATTTCAATTACATTTGGAAGTAAGTATTTAGACATTCTTTATTTGAAAAACAGAAGTAGTTTAATATTGGAATGTATTTGGAAATACACTTGGAAAATATTGGCATGCATTTGAAAATACTCAAATACACAGAATTTTCAAATACAAATAGAATCCCATGCAAATTGCCCCCAGGTCCGTTGGTATTTCAAATAACGTATTTGGAATTAAGCATTTAAAAATACTTTCAAATAGTAGGATTTGAAAGGGAATAATTTCTAAATACCTACAATAGATGTAGTTGATTCTGGGCACTTTCTTTAAATATGTTCAAATAAACAGAAAGTATTAAAGTATTTGATAACAAAAAATGGTATACAGTAGCATGTGTATTTTCAGCAGCCACTCAATTTCTATGGTAGCCAGTGACTCCAGTTCTTGCTGGCGTATGTTTTAAGTGCTCTGCCATGGCACCCTTAATGTCTATCTCAAGGGCCTTCGGGTCCCACTTCTTTACTGCACCTGCAGCGTTAACAGGAAAGTATACCCTCATGAGTGTAGAAATGTTGGTGTTTAAGAAGGGTATCTTCGACTTTTAAGCAGGTCAACATTCACAAGGCCGCAGGGCCAGACGGATTACCAGGACGTGTACTCCGAGCATGTGCTGACCAACTGGCAAGTGTCTTCATTGACATTTTCTACATGTCCGTGACTGAGTCTGTAATACCAACATGTTTCAAGCAGACCACCATAGTCCCCGTTCCCAAGGACACTAAGATAACCTGCCTAAATGACTACCGACCCGTAGCACTGACGTCTGTAGCCATGAAGTGCTTTGAAAGGCTGGTCATGGCTCACATCAACACCATTATCCCAGAAACCCTAGACCCCACTCCAATTTGCATACCGCCCCAACAGATCCACAGATGATGCAATCTCTATTGCACTCCACACTGCCCTTTCCCACCTGGACAAGAGGAACACCTATGTGAGAATGCTATTCATTGACTACAGCTCAGCATTCAACACCATAGTGCCCTCAAAGCTCATCACTAAGCTAAGGATCCTGGGACAAAACACCTCCCTCTGCAACTGGATCCTGGACTTCCTGACGGGCCGCCCCCAGGTGTTAAGGGTAGGTAACAACACATCTGCCACACTGATCCTCAACACGGGGGCCCCTCAGGGGTGCATGCTCAGTCCCCTCCTCTACTCCCTGTTCACCCATGACTGCATGGCCAGGCACGACTCCAACACCATCATTAAGTTTTCCGACGACACAACAGTGGTACCGACAACGATGAGACAGCCTATAGGGAGGAGGTCAGAGACCTGGCCGTGTGGTGCCAGGATAACAACCTCTCCCTCAACGTGACCAAGACAAAGGAGATGATTGTGGACTACAGGAAAAGAGGACTGAGCACGCCCCCATTCTCATCGACGGGGCTGTAGTGGAACAGGTTGAGAGCTTCAAGTTCCTTGGTGTCCACATCACCAACGAACTATCATGGTCCAAACACACCAAGACAGTCGTGAAGAGGGCACGACAAACCCTATTCCCCCTCAGGAGACCGAAAGATTTGGCATGGGTCCTCAGATCCTCAAAAAAATTGACCCTATGGGGTCTTAGGCAGCATTCCTCCTCCTCCAAACACGGCGAGTTGAGTTGATGCCAAAGAGCACGATTTTGGTCTCATCTGAACACAACACTTTTACCCAGTTCTCCTCTGAATCATTCAGATGTTCATTGTCAAACTTCAGACGGCCCTGTATACAGCGGGGAGAACAAGTATTTGATACACTGCCGATTTTGCAGGTTTTCCTACTTACAAAGCATGTAGAGGTCTGTAGTTTTTATCATAGGTACACTTCAACTGTGAGAGACGGAATCAAAAATCCAGAAAATCACATTGTATGATTTTTAAGTAATTAATTTGCATTTTATTGCATGACATAAGTATTTGATACATCAGAAAAGCAGAACTTAATATTTGGTACAGAAACCTTTATTTGCAATTACAGAGATCATACGTTTCCTGTAGGTCTTGACCAGGTTTGCACACACTGCAGCAGGGATTTTGGCCCACTCCTCCATACAGACCTTCTCCAGATCCTTCAGGTTTCGGGGCTGTCGCTGGGCAATACGGACTTTCAGCTCCCTCCAAAGATGTTCTATTGGATTCAGGTCTACAGTGGCTAGGCCACTCCAGGACCTTGAGATGCTTCTTACGGAGCCACTCCTTAGTTGCCCTGGCTGTGTGTTTCGGGTCGTTTTCATGCTGGAAGACCCAGCCACAACCTATCTTCAATGCTCTTACTGAGGGAAGGAGGTTGTTGGCCAAGATCTCGCAAGACATGGCCCCATCCATCCTCCCCTCAATACGGTGCAGTCGTCCAGTCCCCTTTGCAGAAAAGCATCCCCAAAGAATGATGTTTCCACCTCCATGCTTCACGGTTGGGATGGTGTTCTTGGGGTTGTACTCATCCTTCTTCTTCCTCCAAACACGGCGAGTGGAGTTTAGACCAAAAAGCTCTATTTTTGTCTCATCAGACCACATGACCTTCTCCCATTCCTCCTCTGGATCATCCAGATGGTCATTGGCAAACTTCAGACGGGCCTGGACATGCGCTGGCTTGAGCAGGGGGACCTTGCGTGCGCTGCAGGATTTTAATCCATGACGGCATAGTGTGATACTAATGGTTTTCTTTGAGACTGTGGTCCCAGCTCTCTTCAGGTCATTGACCAGGTCCTGTCGTGTAGTTTTGGGCTGATCTCTCACCTTCCTCATGATCATTGATGCCCCACGAGGTGAGATCTTGCATGGAGCCCCAGACCGAGGGTGATTGACCGTCATCTTGAACTTCTTCCATTTTCTAATAATTGTGCCAACAGTTGTTGCCTTCTCACCAAGCTGCTTGCCTATTGTCCTGTAGCCCATCCCAGCCTTGTGCAGGTCTACAATTTTATCCCTGATGTCCTTACACAGCTCTCTGGTCTTGGCCATTGTGGAGAGGTTGGAGTCTGTTTGATTGAGTGTGTGGACAGGTGTCTTTTATACAGGTAACGAGTTCAAACAGGTGCAGTTAATACAGGTAATGGGTGGAGAACAGGAGGGCTTCTTAAAGAAAAACTAACAAGTCTGTGAGAGCCGGAATTCTTACTGGTTGGTAGGTGATCAAATACTTATGTCATGCAATAAAATGCAAATTAATTACTTAAAAATCATACAATGTGATTTTCTGGATTTTTGTTTTAGATTCCGTCTCTCACAGTTGAAGTGTACCTATGATACAAATTACAGACCTCTACATGCTTTGTAAGTAGGAAAACCTGCAAAATCGGCATTGTATCAAATACTTGTTCTCCCCACTGTATGTGCTTTCTTGAGCAGGGGGAGCTTGCGGGCGCTGCAGGATTTCAGTCCTTCACGGCGTAGTGTGTTACCAATAGTTTTCTTGGTGACTATGGTCCCAGCTGCCTTGAGATCACTGACAAGATCCTCCCGTGTAGTTCTGGGCTGATTCCTCACCGTTCTCATGATCATTGCAACTCCACGAGGTGAGATCTTGCATGGAGCCTCAGGCCTAGGGAGATTGACAGTTATTTTGTGTTTCTTCCATTTGCGAATAATCGCACCAACTGTTGTCACCTTCTCACCAAGCTGCTTGGTGATGGTTTTGTAGCCCATTTCAGCCTTTTGTAGGTCTACAATCTTGTCCCTGACATCCTTGGAGAGCTCTTTGGTCTTGGCCATGGTGGAGAGTTTGGAATCTGATTGATTAATTGCTTCTGTGGACAGGTGTCTTTTATACAGGTAACAAACTGAGATTAGGAGCACTCCTTTTAAGAGTGTGCTCCTAATCTCAGTTCGTTACCTGTATAAAAGACACCTGGGAGCCAGAAATCTTTCTGATTGAGAGGGGGTCAAATACGTATTTCCCTCATTAAAATGCAAATCAATTTATAACATTTTTGACATCCTTTTTTCTGGATTTTGTTGTTGTTATTCTGTCTCTCACTGTTCAAATAAACCTACCATTAAAATGATAGACTGATAATTTCTTTGTCTGTGGGCAAACGTACAAAATCAGCAGGGGATCAAATACTTTTTTCCCTCAATGTACATACTGTCTATATATGGTCCCCTGTTTGTAAATGTACATTCTAACCGTGTCGGTGTGTGCTAAGTTGAGGGTCTTGAATTTGAGTGATAGTCTCAACGTGAAGCACTAAGGACTGTCATTCTAAATTTGGGTTGGATAATTTATCAATTGTTTTAATTATGATTCGGAAAGGAGAGAAGGAGAGAGAGAGCACTGCCCTAAGCTGTGAGGAGAGCACAAAGTGAGGGGAGGGTGCACTGCTCAAATTTATTGAGTCTAGGGAGGGTTTCCTCCCAGGAAACCTTATCTTTTGGTGTCCTCCGAGAGGGAGGTTATTAGAGAACCCACTAGATGATAGCTTGGGCTAACCATGAAGGGGTTTCGTTTACCATGTCACCAGACTCCTAATGTGAAGTTCATTAATACATATGGCTTGCTGGATGATACAGTACAATTAATTACGTACAACGCTCATAGTCTGTGTCTTGCTTTGACACCTGAGGATGAGGATGAAGGAGATTGGCATGGAGACTTGCCCCAATCTCACTTTCATCAAGGGTGGTGTGAAATTATTAGACATTTATTTTCTCTCTTCCCTGTTCAATATGTTTTCTTGGTGGTGTGGAACATTTGAGTGATCATTGTTCCAGGTGAGGGACTGTTGGAAACTGACTAATTTACTTGAGCATGTTTTAGTATGTTTATAGCTATATAAGTGTCACGATCGTCAGGGAGAGACCAATGCGCAGCGTGTTGAACGAACATGTTTAGACTTTATTATCTATAGTGATAACAGAACAACAATGAACAAAACAATAAACGACTCGTAACGTCCAACGGTAACAATGACCGACACGGAACAAAAACCCACAAACACAAAGGGAAAAACATACAGTTTAAATATGGCTCCCAATCAGAGACAACCAGCCAACAGCTGACACTCGTTGCCTCTGATTGGGAGCCACTCAGGCAAACATAGAAATCAACAAACTAGAACCCCCAACATAGACATATAACACATAGATCTACACACCCTGGCTCAACATAACAGTGTCCCCAGAGCCAGGGCGTGACAGTACCCCCCCCTAAAGGCGCGGACTCCGACCGCGTCAACCAAATACCACAGGGGAGGGACCGGGTGGGCACTCCGCCTGGCTGGCGGATCTGGCTCGGGCCTGATCCCCGCTCCCTCTCCAAACCCCCAAAGTACCCCTGGTCCGGTCTGGCCCCGCTGGCCGGAGCTGGACTGCACACTGATGGAGCGGATTGCTCTAGCTCCGGCGTAAAACATCTGACCAGTGCCAAACCAGGCACCAGTGGAACAGGCACGGGCCGTGCCGGACTGACGACGCCCACCACTGGCTTGGTGTGGAGAACAGGCACGGGCCGTGCTGGACTGACGACGCACACCACTGGCTTGGTGTGAGGAGCAGGAGCGGACCGAACCGGGCTGACGATGCGCACCCCTGACTTGGTGCGTGGAGCAGGAACGGACCGGACCGGGCTGACGATGCGCACCCCTGGCTTAGTGCATGGAGCAGCAACGGGCCGGACCGGGCTGACGATACGCACCCCTGGCTTGGTGCGTGGAGCAGGAACGGGCTGGACCGGGCTGACGATACGCACCCCTGGCTTGGTGCGAGTGGCAGGAACGGGCTGGACCGGGCTGACGATACGCACCCCTGGCTTGGTGCGAGTGGCAGGAACAGGCCGGACCGGGCTGGCGACGCGCACCATAGGCTTGGTGCGGGGAGCAGGAGCGGGCCGAACCGGGCTGACGAAACGCACCACTGACTTGGTGCGGGGAGCAGGAACGGGCCGAGCCGGGCTGTCGAAGCGCACCACTGACTTGGTGCGGGGAGCAGGAACGGGCCGAGCCGGGCTGACGAAGCGCACCATTGACTTGGTGCGGGGAGCCAGAACGGGCCGAGCCGGGCTGACGAAGCGCACCACTGACTTGGGGCGGGGAGCAGGAACGGGCCGAGCCGGGCTGACGAAGCGCACCACTGACTTGGTGCGGGGAGCAGGAACGGGCCGAGCCGGGCTGACGAAGCGCACCACTGACTTGGTGTGGGGAGTAGGAACAGGCTGAACCGTACTGGGGACACACACCACTGGTCCTACGCAGGGATCTGGAATGGGCCGGACCGGACTGGTAACACACCCCAGTACCTCTCGCCTTGCCTCTACACCTTCCACCCCCTCTTCGACCAGTGGCCCCCGTAACCTGGCGGCCTCCTCTGCCAATCCGCTGGGCCGCTCTGCCGCGGTCTCCTGCTGGCCCGTCGTCCACGGCGTTAGCACCCCCCTAAAAATGTTCTGGCCGTCTCTCCTACCCGTGGACCAGGTCTCCATGTCCCTCGCCAGCCTTTCGCCCTTCTGCCACAATGTCAAGCCCTTCTCTTCCTCACTCGGCTTGACCCAGTCGAGGAGGCGAAGGAGATCTGCTAGAGATCTCCCTGGCGATGGCTCCTGGACACGCTGCTTGGTCAAATCTTGGTGGGTTTTTCTGTCACGATCGTCAGGGAGAGACCAATGCGCAGCGTGTTGAACGAACATGTTTAGACTATATTATCTATAGTGATAACAGAACAACAATGAACAAAACAATAAACGACTCGTAACGTCCAACGGTAACAATGACCGACACGGAACAAAAACCCACAAACACAAAGGGAAAAACATACAGTTTAAATATGGCTCCCAATCAGAGACAACCAGCCAACAGCTGACACTCGTTGCCTCTGATTGGGAGTCACTCAGGCAAACATAGAAATCAACAAACTAGAACCCCCAACATAGACATATAACACATAGATCTACACACCCTGGCTCAACATAACAGTGTCCCCAGAGCCAGGGCGTGACAATAAGTGGACTAGCAGTAGTGACTAATGTGTTATGGGTTAGGTGGAATCATTTATGTGCAAATGTATTTGTGGCCGGAGGAAAGTACATAAGGGGCATGTGTTTGAGACAGAATGTTTGCATAAGGGTGTTAGTTGCAGATTCTGGCAGGACCGATATAACTGTATTCTATGGAGTCCCAAAAACCAAGGCGTTAACGTTACAGGGAATTGTGAAAGTGGAATTTAATATGACTGGGGCAGAGATTTGTGTGGCTGATAAATTAAGGAAGTGGGTAATAGAGTCTCTGGGGAACAATACCTCTCCTCTGTGTATAGTGATACAGGGGATAGCTCATAGGAGAGGAAGGACGGCTAACTGTGCACAATATAGAGACTACTATGAAGTCGAGTTGAACGTCACACATACCCAGATCATGGTAGGAGTAGCAGAAAGTGTTGTCATTTCAGACACTATTGTCAACTTTCAGTGAGGGGTTCGTCGAAGAAGGTACAACACTTGAAAGAATAGTCACATATCCCTGTATACAGGAGGCCACCTCACCGGAAGGGAAATTCTCTGTAGTAGTTGCATCACATCTCCTGCAGAGTGTGATTAGGAAACGTGACTCATAGTTTTGTAAGGTTGAATACTCTTCCAACGCCACTAATCTCTCCCCCAACAGCCAGCAAACACTTGACATATCTCCCAGAAGATTGGGGCCGAGTGACAGTAAATGGAAAGAGTCAGAAGGTGGCTGCTTATCAACTGTTGGGACCCAAAGTTTACACCATAATGAGGGTGTTCACAAAGGGGTGGGGTGTAGATCGGCCTTGGGATGAGTGATGTGTACCTAACCTGAGCACAGGGAAGTATTATCCACAGGTACCGACTGTAGCAGAACATAGATCATTGGAGATGTTGGTGGCTAGAAAAACGGGTACGAGTTGGGAGACAGGTAGGGAGTATCTGAAAGATTCAGTCCTAGATCTATCAGTGAACGACAAAGGCAATAGGAGATCAGGAGCAGGAGACAGATTCCATGCAATAGCTATTCTCACGGCAGTCGCTGTAGGTAGTAGTGGTAAAGGATGCTATAATAACAGCATGGAACTGGACTAGGGCGCAAATGAGGGGTATTTTGAAGTATGCATCATGGCAGTGTTAATGGTAGCAGGGTTACCTTGGTAGCATTGTTGGGATATCATCTTCTGAGGGCATTGATGTTGAAACGTATATACAGTGCTGAATTACCTCAGGATGAGGTAAAGTTGATTAGGGCCACTGCACGTGTATATCGGGTGGCCATGGAGGAAGAAGGAGATGGGGAGCGAAGTGAAAATGACCTGGCCTGGGAACACCTCTTGTAACCTGTGGCCTGACAGGGGCAAGACTGGGTGAAAGCATGAGGAGGTTTTTTAGGGCCTTCATTTTTGTGGAACCCAGCAGAAAATGATCCCGAAGGCATAGAGTCAGGCGAAGTGGGAAAGACAGTGGGAATCGTCATGTTATCAAACTTCTGTTTTTTTGCATTTATAATTATGCATAGCTTAACGCATTATTCATACTTGTTATGTTTTGTGTTTTCTTTTGCTTTTCAAGTCTTGTGCTATCACTCTCAATTGGTAGAGTATGGCGCTTGTAACACAAGGGTAGTGGGTTCGATCCCCGGGACCACCCATATGTAAAAATTTATGCACACATGACTGTAAGTCGCGTTGGATAAAAGTGTCTGCTAAATGGCATATTATTATTATTATTATTACTCTCTTCGGAACCCGGAGGAGGAAATGTTGACAGTCAAAAGCTCCAGCTGAAATGGAGAAAGTCAAAAGCTCCAGCTGAAATGTCATTATCAGTTGTCCCACCAGAGATGGAAATAAGAGTGTGCATAGCGTAATCATAGATCAGAGGCCATAAGTCTCTGTAAGTATACAAATCAACTGTGAATGTTAATCAGGTTGTATTTTTTGTTCATTATTTATTTTTAAGTAATTTCAAAGTTTATGTGATGTTGAACAGTATGGAATTACTACTCAAAAAGGAGGGACTGTTGGGTTGTAATTTGAAATACTTGCTATACTAGACGTTAATGTCACGGTTTCGGCCGAGGCTGCTCCTCCTCCTTGCTCGGGCAGGTTTCGGCGGTCGTCGTCCCCGGAGTACTAGCTGCCACCGTTGTATGTTTCATGTTCGTTTGGTTTTGTCTTGATGTTGTACACCTGTTTCTAGTTAGTGCTCATTAGTGTCCTATTTAGTTCTCGTTGTGTGTGTCAGGTGTTGTGTGTGATTACGCTTCTGTTTGGTGTTCTGTACTACGTGTTTCCCTCCGTTGTTTTGGAGAGGTTTTCGCACGTTAGTGCGCCTTTTGTTTGACGCCTGTGTGCGCCTTTATTTCACCTCCGGGCTTGTTGTGCTCGTGTACTACGTGAATATTTCACTAAAGTCTTTTGGACGTAGTTTCTGCGTCCTGCGCTTGATTCCTGCACCACACCCACCTTCAGCACCCCTGACAGTTAATGGGTACATGTATGAGGAATGTATATGGTGGTGGTCAATGGAGGTTGGATAAGATGTATGTGTCTGGAAAGTTACTAAGTATAAAAATGTATGCACTCACTAACTGTAAGTCGCTCTGGATAAGAGCGTCTGCTAAATGACTAAAATGTAAAATGTAAATGTAAGTGAGGGAAAAGGCAATCAATTGGTTGCAGTCACGGATAAGGTTGAATAGCTGTGGATTAGTGAGGAATGTGGGCCGAGGTCAGGTCAGATGAAGGGAGATTGAACAGTTTTATTACACACATCACTTAACTTCCTGCCTAGCAACAAATACATAGTGTTTAGAGGTGCAAGCAGGAGACTCTGCCAAAAGGAGGGTATAAACACTTGTGCTGGTGGAAACATGTCTTTGTCTTATGCAGCTGTGTGACCCAGAGGATGAATAAACTTGGTTTGAGCTTTTCCTAGTCGTCCGTGAGTTTTACTCTGTTTATTTAGAACCTAACAATTCCTAGTTATACAGTTGAAGTCGGAAGTTTACATACACTTAGGTTGGAGATATTAAAACTTGTTTTTCAACCACTCCACAAATTTCTTGTTAACAACCTATACTTTGTGCATGACACAAGTAATTTTTCCAACAATTGTTTACAGACAGATTATTTCACTTATAATTCGCTGTATCAAAATTCCAGTGGGTCAGAAGTTACACTAAGTTGACTGTTCCTTTAAACAGCTTGGAAAATTCCAGAAAAGGATGTCATGGCTTTAGAAGCTTCTGATAGGCTAATTGACATCATTTGAGTCAATTGGAGGTGTACCTGTGGATGTATTTCAAGGCCTACCTTCAAACTCAGTGCCTCTTTGCTTGACATCATGGGGAAATCAAAAGAAATCAGCCAAGACCTCAGAAAAAAATGGTAGACCTCCACAAGTCTGGTTCATCCTTGGGAGCAATTTCCAAATGCCTGAAGGTACCACGTTCATCTGTACAAACAATAGTACGCAAGCATAAACACCATGGGACCACGCAGCCATCATACCGCTCAGGAAGGAGATGTGTTCTGTCTCCTAAAGATTAACATACTTTGGTGCAAATCAATCCCAGAACAACAGCAAAAGACCTTGTGAAGATGCTGGAGGAAACAGGTACAAACGTATCTATATCCACAGTAAAATGAGTCCTATATCGACATAACCTGAAAGGCCGCTCAGGAAGGAAGAAGCCTCTTATCCAAAACCACCATAAAAAAGCCAGACTACGGTTTGCAACTGCACATGGGGACGAAGATCGTACTTTTTGGAGAAATGTCCTCTGGTCTGATTAAACAAAAATAGAACTGTTTGGCAATAATGACCATCGTTATGTTTGGAGAAAAACGGGGGAAGCTTGCAAGCCGAAGAACACCATCCCAACCGTGAAGCATGGGGGTGGCAGCATCATGCTGTGGGTGTGCTTTGCTGCAGGAGGGACTGGTGCACTTCACAAAATAGATGGCATCATGAAGAAGGAAAATTATGTGGATATATTGAAGCAACATCTCCAGACATCAGTCTGGAAGTTAAAGCTTCGTCGCAAATGGGTCTTCCAAATGGACAATGACCCCAAGCATACTTCCAAAGTTGTGGCAAAATGGCTTAAGGACAACAAAGTCAAGGTATTGGTGGCCATCACAAAACCCTGACCTCAATCCTATAGAACATTTGTGGGCAGAACTGAAAAAGCGTGTGCGAGCAAGGAGGCCTACAAACCTGACTCAGTTACACCAGCTCTGAAATAAATAAATAATTCTCTCTACTATTATTCTGACATTTCACATTCTTAAAATAAAGTGGTGACCCTAACTGACCTAAGATATGGAATTTTTACTAGGATTAAATGTCAGGAATTGTGAAAAACTGAGTTTAAATGTATTTGGCTAAGGTGTATGTAAACTTCTGACTTCAACTGTATGTACAGATTTCTGTTGTATTGGTTAGTATTGGATTACGCTATTGACTGCAAGTACCAGAATGCCAAGAACAACACCCTGTCATTCTCAGCAAACATCAAAGCAGTGACTCGCTCCTGCAGGTTCATGCCCTACAACATCCGTAGAGTACGACCTTTCCTCACACAGGAAGCGGCGCATGTACTAATCCAGGCAATTGTCATCTCCCTCTAGACTACTGCAACTCTCTGTTGGCTGGGCTCCCCACTTTTGCCAATAAACCCCTGCAACTTATCCAGAAGGCAGCAGCACGCCTGGTGTTCAACCTTCCCAAGTTCTCCGATGTCACCCCACTCCTCTGCACACTCCACTGGCTTACAGTTGAAGCTTGCATCATCTTCAAGACCCTGGTGCTTGCCTACAGAGCAGCAAGGGGAACTGCCCCTCCCTATCTTCAGGCTATGGTCAAACCCTACACCCCAACCTGAGCACTCCATTCTGCCACCTCTGTTCTCTTGGCCCTCCCACACCTACGGGACTGCAGCTCCCACTCAGTCCAGTCAAAGCTCTTCTCTGTCCTGTCATGCCCCTAATGTCAGGACAACTGAGTCTCTGCCGATCTTCCGAAAATGTCTGAAAGCCTACCTCTTTAACCCTTGGCCTACAATGGTCGCCCCACCGCGGAAATCTAATTAACTTAATAAAAAAATCCCCATCAAATCTGTCTGTTTAAGCTAGAGACGTGTTTATTTCCAATACACCGCATCCGCTGATATCGCCTTTCCACATCTGCGGTGAAAGATGGCAGAGCTAGAGCGGTTTTTGTCAGACCATTAAACATCCAGAAAATCGGTCTTCTCATGAAAATATCTATAGCGTCCAAACGGTTTGTTTATTATGATGGAAGTACAGTGCATTCGGAAAGTATTCAGACCCCTTCACTTTTTCCACATTTTGTTACGTTACAGCCTTATTCTAAAATAAATTCAATTGTTGTTTCCCCTCATCAATCTACACACAATACCCCATAATGACAAAGCAAAAACAGGTTATTAGAAATGTTTGCAAATGTACACTACCGGTCAAAAGTTTTAGAACACCTACTCATTCAAGGGTTTTTCTTTATTTTTATTATTTTCTACATTGCAGAATAATAGTGAAGACATCAAAACTATGAATCATGTAGTAACCAAAAAAGTGTTAATCAAATCTATTTGAGATTCTTCAAATAGCCACCCTTTCCTTGATGACAGCTTTGCATACTCTTGGCATTCTCTCAACCAGCTTCACCTGGAATGCTTTTCCAACAGTCTTGAAGGAGTTCCCACATTTGCTGAGCACTTGTTGGCTGCTTTTCCTTCACTCTGTGGTCCGACTCATCCCAAACCATCTCAATTGGGTTGAGGTCGGGGGATTGTGGAGGCCAGGTCATCTGATGCAGCACTCCATCACTCTCCTTCTTGGTAAAAAAGCCCTTACTCAGCCTGGAGGTGTGTTGGGTCATTGTCCTGTTGAAAAACAAATGATAGTCCCACTAAGCCCAAACCAGATTGGATGGCGTATCGCTGCAGAATGCTGTTGTAGCCATGCTGGTTAAGTGTGCCTTGAATTCTAAAAAAATCACAGACAGTGTCACTAGCAAAACATGTATTTTACAATTTCAATAGCATTAATGAAAATTAATTTCACAATATAATTTCAAGTACATGTGATGGTGAATGCATATTATAAAGATTTACACCAAGTGTGATGTGACATTTAAAAATATATATGTTATGTTCAGATAACCAGGGTCACACTCCAACTCTCAGACATCATTTTCAAACAAAGCATTTGTGTTTAGTGAGTCCGCCAGGTCAGAGGCAGTAGGGATGACCAGGGATGTTCTCTTGATAAGTGTGCGAATTGGGCAATTTTCTGTCCTGCTAAGCACTCAAAATATAACGAGTACTTTTGGGTGTCAGGGAAAATGTATGGAGTAAAAAGTACATGATTTTCTTTAGGAATGTAGTGAAGTAAAAGTAAATGTTGTCAAAAATATAAATAGTAAAGTAAAGTACAGATACCCCAAAAAAACTACTTAAGTAGTACTTTAAAGTATTTTTACTTAAGTACTTTACACCACTGCTCTTTATGCCAATGACAAGGGGGAGCTAAAAACAGGAGATTCTGGGTTAGCCAAAGCTAACTATCTAGCTAGTTAGCAACTGTGGTGTCCAAGCAATTTATGACTTTGCTAACGTTTGCAAATGGTATCATAGAGGATGTTGATTCAGCTTAGGGAAGCATCTGGAGAGTAGTTCTATAGGGGCACCCTAAAACAGAGGTAGTCTGTTGTGTGGAGGCATGGGATTGGTCTGTAGGGGAAACCACCCATATCATGTTAAAGATTATAAATACTTGGTGGGGACAAAGGAGGACAGAATAACATATTACAGATTGGGTCCGTTGTTCTCCAGATGCCTGCAGATGTCTGTAAATGTACGCTGAAATCTTTTGAAATAATAAACCTTTATAATCAAAGTACAGTGTAAGCGGACTCCTTGTTCTCACAGCATAATTAGCATCATTATTTAGATACCACAGAATGGCGACGAGGTAGTTGGGACGTGCTGCGTCTCTCCAGTGTTCCATTCATGAGCTACGAAGTGACTCCCGCTCAAGACGCCGGCTCATAAGGTGGGATTTCTCACAATTTTGTGCGCTGGTCGGTTCGCTTGCTTATGTGTGTGTGTGTGCTGGGGAGATGTACCGTTTGAAAGACTTATGTGTGCATTTTGCTGTTATTTGCTGTGGGATGAGAGTCCGTTCTAAATTTCTAAATTTGTTTGCGTTGAAAGCAACACATTTTGGTGACAGAAAAACAGGTGACAGAAAAACTAATGACAGAAGTCAGTACACCTTTCTCACATACGGATTCAGCAAAAAGACCCCCACCTTATGAGAAAGAAGTAGAGTTTAAGGACGTCTATCCTCAGCTTCCAGTGATCATTCAGGAGGGTGATTATTGCATCAGAGATGAAGATGAACGAATAATAGAGAGAGGACAAGCAGAAATGACCATAAAGATGAATCCAAACTCCAAAAGTAAGAAGAAAACGAGATGTCTGGAAACTAAGGGTGGAGTAAGGTTCAGGAGGATGGAACTTGAAGATGATGATGATGATGATCAGAGTGATTCAGAAGAGATCATGGGTGGATATGACCCTGTGATCAGATGGAGGTTGGCCAGAGCAGAAAGAAGGGGTGATGGATGTTTGAAGAAGAAGAATACAAGATATTCTAGTTCTGATGAAAGCGAAGATGAAGACAGCGATAAAGATTTGGAGATTAAAGGTGCTTCATATTCAAGAGGATTTTATCCTACAATGACTAGCACAGAATAAATAGAAAGAGATATAGACCGATGCGTATCATGCCTGGATAAAGCGAATAATTTAGAAGAAGTAAGAGAACTGGAAGAACAACTCAAGAAGCTAAAGATACAGAAGAAAAAACTGCTGAGAAAGGATCCCAATAATTGGAGAAGAAGTATACATTGAGGCCAAGGAAAGAGGGCACCAGTAAGAAGATGATGCCAGTGATCATTCGAGGACAAAACCTAGAATATAAGCCTTTGCAAAATACTGATATGTCAGATATACTTGAGAAGCTGCCTACTCTTCAAGATGGAGCATATCCTTGGATTTCAAAATTGGAAGAAATTACGGTGGGAACACAGTCTGCCAAAGGAGACATTAAGAGACTTTTGGCTAATCTCCTTGGGATTCCAGATATGGAAGACATTTTTCAGAGAGCTGGACTTAATAGATATGTGGGGACTGCAGTGAATGACCCTGAATTGTTGGCTGCAAGTAGAAATCGGCTGTGGAGAGCACTGAAAGATATGTTTCCAACAAATGTGCATCCTGACAACATTCTGATTGACCCACTAGGACAACAAGAAAATCTGAGAGCCTATGTGTCAAGAGTTTATCAAGTGTGGAGAAATATTACCGGAAATTATCCAGATGTGAGTCAAATTGAGCAGTCAATTTTGAGAGCTAAACTGCAGATGGGACTGCCCTCACCAGTAAGGAGCAAACTGGCAGAGGTGGTTGGACTTGGAAGCATGACAAAAGGTGTCTATACAGATCATATAGCCCATCAAGTGGATCTGTACAGGAAAAAGGAACACAACCAGAAAGAACAGGACCAAGAAACTCTCAGAAAACTCAATCAAATACAACTGGTGGAGAATAAGAAGGAGAAGAAACAAGCTTTGGTTATGCAGAATCAGTGTGCACCAAATCAACAATCACTGCCGCAGCTTCAACCGGACCAGTTCCAACCGCAATTGTACCAGCCACCAATAGCGGTACCAGTTGTTTCATATCCACAGCCAGTTTCTGGACAGACACAGAATTGGAGAGGAAGAGGACGAGAAGGCTTAGAAAGAGGAAGAGGAGGAAGATTTAAGCCATACTTCCAGCAATCTTCAGAAGTGTGTTATAGTTGTGGACAGGTTGGTGACTTTGCTGTGAGTGCAATGGGCCAGAAGGAAACACAAGAGGGAATTTCAGAGGAATATACAGGGGCAAGTCAAGATCATCTGGAGGACAGGTGAACCCTTATAGGGACAAGGAGCAAGGATTCTAGGGGTGCCCAGAAGATCCGAAAGGGGGGTGTCAGCTGGTAGCATCAGGACCGGAAAAAGATCCAACAATTGAGGTGAAAATAAACAACCGACCATTGGAAGTGATGGCGGATAGCGGAGCTGCTTTTACCTGCGTTTGGCCTGAAGATGCTACACATCTCCCTATGTCCAATCAACTAATTAGGACAATCGGATTTGAGGGAGTAAAACAGCTGATTCCTCTTACGGAACCAATTGAGCTCTGCTATAAAAATCAGAAAATTACAATACCCATACTAGTATCTGAACATACACCTATTGCATTGTTGGGAAGAGATGCATAGTGTAAGTTGAACTGTACAATAAGATGTACACCAGACGGCTGTCTGGTAGAAGTGCCAAAGGAAAAGGTTTACCAATTGTTGATGATGACAGAGATGGATTCGTCTTCAGTATTCTGGATTGGAAATCTCAGTGAAGATTTTTTAAAGCAGGCTAAGATATGGGAGAAATTTATTGTGGCAAATATGCCAGATGCGAGGCTTCCGGAATATACATTTCATTGTACGCTCAAGTATTTCAAGAATGCTGCCCAATCGAACTCAGGGGAATGGTTGAGTCATCAACCAAAGAAAGTTCAACTCAGCTCATGTTGCATTATTTTAGGACCACAAGGAGCAGCTATGAAGATAAACACAGACGATTATCTGAATAAAGAATTTGAGATTGAGAAGAGTGTGCCACATGTGACCTTGTCGGTTTCTGAAGGCTATGAGCAGAAGCAAATAGGAGAAATGATGACACAAGCAGAGAAAGCTGTTTTCGTACCGATGAAAGAGAATTTGGCGATTTGGAGGAGTGAAGATCAGCGATTTCTCAAAATAATGATTTCGGCTCAAGGACAAGGAGAGCCACAAGCTGTACGGATGACACATGAATCTATTTGCACTGTGCAGATGAATTCAGACCCTATGAAAGAGAAGATGTTGGAACAAGTTCCAGAATGTTTGTGGTCTCAACACAGTACCGATATTGGACTTGTGAAATCAGCCCAACCTGTGAAAGTTGAACTTCGACCAGGAGCCAGACCTCCTTGGAAGAATCAGTATCCATTGAAAGATGAAGCAATCCAAGGGATTGAACCACAAATTGAAGGACTTTCAAAAGCAGGTGTTTTAAGGACAACAAAAAACCCTCAGAGTAACACGCCTTTGTTGCCTGTGAAAAAACCAGATGAAACTTATCGTGTGGTTCATGATTTGAGAGCAGTGAATGAGGTAGTGACTGACTTTCCAACAGAAGTGCCAGACCTGCATACCTTGTTAGCCCAAATTCCTCCTGATGCGACACATTTTATGGTGTTAGACTTATGTGGTGCATTTTTTAGTGTTCCACTTAGTGTAGAAAGTCAGGGTTTATTTGGGTTCACATATAAGGGACAATTCTATGAGTACAGTCGTTTGTCACAGGGGTACAAGCATAGTCCTCATATTTTCAATAAAGTACTGAAGGATAATTTGGTAGGGATAGATCAGATATTGCAAAGCACTGTCATTCAGTACGTAGATGATATAATTATTTGCTCACAGAATAAGGAAACGAAATTAAATTGCTACAGGTATTGGCAGAAAAGGGGCATAAGGTTTCACAGAAAAAGTTGCAATATTTCCAGGAGAGGGTTGTTTATTTGGGTCAGAAAATAACGCATGGCCACAGAGGCATTTCGGACAGTCAATTGGAAGCTATTCGTAAGGCTCCGAAGCCTAGAACTGTCAGAGAGATGATGACATTTCTTGGTATTGCTGGTTATTCCTCAGCTTGGGTGGAGAGCTATACTAGTTTGATGGGACCTTTGAGAGCTATGGTTAAGGATACTGGAAGTGGTCAACTCCATAGCAATCTTTCCTGGACACAGGAAGGCCATGTGGCATTTGAAACGATCAAACAGAGGTTGCAGGAGGCACCTGCACTTACACTACCAGACTACTCTAAGAACTTTTTGCTATATGTGTCTACTTCTACTGGAGGTAGATATGCATGTGCAGTTCTTTGTCAGCCGACAGGCACAGGGACGAATCCTCAGCCTATTTCCTACTACTCTACTGCCTATTCAGAAGTAGAACTAGGGCTACCACTGTGCTACAGAGCAATGGTGGGAGTATATTCAATGTATGACAAAGCATCATCGGTTACGATGGGTTACCCAGTAGCAATTCTTACCCATCATGGTCTCAGAAATCTTCTGAACTATGGGAAATATACATTGACTATGCCTAGGCTCAGAGACTATCATAGGCTCTTAGAGCAGGAAGATGTCACCCTAGTGAGGTGTGATACGGTAAATCCAGCCGAGAATTTGCCAACTTCAGAGGATGGTGAGCCACATGATTGTGTCCAAGAAGCAGAGAAATACTCGAGGCGTAGATCAGATTTGCAAGCCTTTCCATTACGTGAGTCAGACCTGGAGTATTGGACTGATGGGTCTTGTTATCGTGTGGGAGATAAATTGTGTGCTGGCTATGCAGTAGTTAAAGCCCAAGGAACTGGATTTGTTGTTGAAAAGGCTGAAGTAATACCACAGCCTGCGTCTGCACAACTTGCTGAACTTGTGGGGCTAACAGAAGCATGTTTGTTAGCAGAAGGAAAGCGAGTGACGATATACACTGATTCAGCATATGCACATAGTGTATGTCATTTGTTTGGGGCAGTATGGAAAGGTCGAGGGTTTAAGGAAACGGATGGTTCTCCGATACAACATCATGCGCAAATAATGAAACTGTTGCATGCTATGATGAAGCCTAAAGAGATAGCGATAGCTAAGTGTGCAGCTCATAAAACAGATGTGTCAAAAGTCACACAAGGGAACAAAGCTGCTGATGAAGCTGCAAAAGCCGTCACAGGAGCGGACAAATTGGGAAAAGTTTTTCTGGTCACTTATGGAGTGGACTTGGAAGAAAAAATTACGCTTAAGGATGTGATTTTGATGCAGGAAGCTGCTTCTATGATCGACAAACAGCTATGGCTAGACCGAGGGGCGGTCAAAGATGCTACTGGTCTTTGGAGAAACCATGAGGGGTTGATAGTAGCGCCTCTAGACCTATAAGGTCTGATGATTCAGGAAGCACATGGGTTAGCTCATGTTGCAAGGGGGGAGGTTAGGAGAAAGATCACAAAGGAGTATGGTTTTTGGGAACCATATTTGCTTGAACAGGTTGACTATGTCATAGGCAGGTGCACAATCTGTCTGAAAAATAATGTTTGCAGGGGTGTGACTGTTATTCTTGGTTACATTCCTACACCAAGAGGTGCATAAGATGTCAAACTAAGCTAAAATATGCTCAATCGTTTGCCAAGTTCTTGTGTAAAGAAGTCATAAGCAGGTGGGGACTTCCCGATCACATATCCTCAAATTAGTGGGAAAGGAATTTGTGGATACATCAGTGAAATGTTTTTTGAAAAATTAGGGGAAAAAGTCAGACTAAAAAGTTAAGAAAACTAGGGTTGAAGTAACTCTAGGACGGTCAGCTCAGCTCCCATGTAAGTGCACGAGAGAGAACAGTGGTGAAGGGAAATTTAGAGTTCAGTGGGAAGATAGATATGGCAGGAGTTTAGATCTGTTAGGAGCAGTTGCATTGAGAAAGTATGCGTTGCTGAATGATAAGAGAAGACTGAAGAATGAGGGTGATTGCAGTATCTATATTTACAATTCCCAGCAGGAAGATCAAGGTGATTATAAATGTATTTTTTATAATCAACAGTTTGAAAGTGAGGGATTAGAGTTGGGACTGAGAGTTAATGTAGTGACACTAGTGGTGATAGATGGAAATACAAGTAAAGAGTTCAAAGCTTTAGGGAAAATAGATGAATCAACAACAATGACATCAACACTTCAGCCTGTTACAAAAACAGTGAGAAGCAATTCAACTCTTTCAACATTGACAGTTATTAAAGCTATAAATATATCACATTTGATTACAAGGGAGCCAATAATGTCGTTGTCGAAGCATTTGTTTAGGCCTAGTTTAAAGTGTTCTTGGTTAAATGAATTAACCTATGTGAATTTGTTAGATGGGAAGGAAAATCAGTTAACAGCGATTCCTGAAGCATTGGAGGTGAAACCAGTGAGGGCTAAAAGCTGTTTTTGTTCTAATAAAACATATGATGGAAAGGGTATGTTTATGGGAATATCAGATTGTGATGATTATATGATGACTTTGGGTAAGCATGAACATAAGGTTAATAATGAGAAATATAATGTAACTTTTTATGTTCCAGTTAGTAAGAAGAGCAGGACTATGATGGTGAAAGATCAGCTTTTGCCTGGTAATGTGACTATTGGGAATTTTAGAGATATTTGGTGGGGTTTGTGGTGATAAAGCGTATATATTCTTACCCTATGGATGGACAGGATGTTGTTACATGTCGATGTTGAAGCTTCCATATGAGGTTTTTACCATTAAAAGAGGGGAAGCACCGGACACAGATAATTCTGAGTCTAGGTTTGGAAATAGGGTGAAAAGGGACATAGCGAAATTTCATAGTCTGGAAGCCTACCATTGGAGGATAAGTCTAGGAGAGAAGTGGGGACTTTTTCCATGGTATGGTGTAAAATTTTTGGAAGATCACATTGATAATATTACCTATACTTTGCAGGGTTTTGCAAATGAAACGATAAGAGGGTTTAACCTACTGTCGAATACTCAAAGAAGTCACAGACTGACGCTGTTGAAACATGACATGGCTCTTGACTATATTTTAGCAAAACAAGGTGGCTTATGTTTGGCTATGAATTTGACGGGGGATGATTGTTATATTTTGATCCCAGATAGTTCCGATAATATCACTAGTGTTATAGTTGCATTGAAGAATATAAGGGATGCGTTTGGTAGATCTGAAGGAGCTGGATGGTCAGCGAAGGCTTGCTTGCAAGATCAGTTAGGCCCAGTGGGAGCAGTGATAGTTCAGATTTTAGTAGCAGCTCTGATAGCGCTGTGTGTGATGTTTTGCTTTTGTACTTTGTTATTAACTTTTGCGAAGGCTACGATATTGAGATGGGTTGGAGTTGTGATGCCTGGAGAAAACACTCAGATGCCGTTGTTAACTGTAACTGATCTAGATGAAGATGAACAAGTGGGACTGGATGGAGTATTGATGGATAGATATCCATTTTGAATATCCGATAATTTTTCACGTTTTTAAATATTAGTGTGATTTTAGTATTTTGTGATGAATCAAAGGGGGGAAATGGAATGTGATTCATTTTATATATATAATTTTATGATGATATTGATGTTTTAATTTGAATGTGTTGTTTTGCAAAAGATACTGTTTGGTCTTTTCTTTTCTTCCAGAAGCATATGGGGGAATGTGTAGAGGGGATTCAAATACTCAAACATGGACAATATGAATGGACTGGAGGAAGTGGAACAAGGAAGGTGTGGAAATGTTCAGATTCCATCATCGACGTTGAATTGGAAGTCGACACTACTGAGGAGATGAAGTGTAGTGGACTACATTCCAGTGTCTGCAATGATATATAGACATATTTGCATGTGTAATACATAATTTGTGTCATATTCTTTCTGTATTAATTTTTGAAGAATGATATTTGCTGTTATTGGGTACATGTGGGGATTTCAGATGTTTTTGTTTATTTCGTGGATGCTTAGGGATATTGGGTCTAGGCAGGGACAGAGAGAATCCACAGGAGGGTCCGATGGGTCGACCAGCCTGAATGTGGACATTTTTGATTGTATTTTGTTTGCTGAGGCTTTCATGTGTATTCAAATTGCATCATAGTTTAAAATGCATTGATAAAGATTTATGAATTGATCTGGAGTACTTAGGTGGTTGCCTGGGGCAGAGGGGCCGTGAGAGAATTTTACTGTCTTGATTGATTGATGGATATTTGGAAAGAAAGCTGCCAGACAGGTTTTTCGCTCTCACACTCCATAAAGATTTGTTCATATTTCATAGAAATGTATTTACACTCCATAGAAAAATGTGTTTTTGGTTTATTGTTAAAGATACTCAATAAGAGAAATTGTTATTTGTCATAATCCTATTTTTTTTGTTTTCGAGACTTAATTAGTCTCGAAGGGGGGAAATATGTGGTGTCTAAGCAATTTATGACTTTGCTAACGTTTGCAAATGGTATCTTAGAGGATGTTGATTCAGCTTAGGGAAGCATCTGGAGAGTAGTTCTATAGGGGCACCCTAAAACAGAGGAAGTCTGTTGTGTGGAGTCATGGGATTGGTCTGTAGGGGAAACCACCCATATCATGTTAAAGATTATAAATACTTGGTGGGGACAAAGGAGGACAGAATAACATATTACAGATTGGGTCCGTTGTTCTCCAGATGCCTGCAGATATCTGTAAATTTACGCTGAAATCTTTTGAAATAATAAACCTTTATAATCAAAGTACAGTGTAAGCGGACTCCTTGTTCTCACAGCATAATTAGCATCATTATTTAGATACCACACAACCTAGCCATTTGATTTGCACTCGCCCTAAAAAAACACAATTTCAACAGCAGAATTGCATCTGAGAAATACTTATCTTACTCCAGAAATATGTAATATTACAAAGGCAGAAAGTAATAAAGTGCAACTTATCTCTGATCGTGTCTGGCTAAGAACCCACAAACAAAAATGTCCTCGGGAGTGAAGACATGCGCTTCACTTCAAAAGCCGTGGTGGAGTAACGGGGTTTGAATGACAACTTTGAGAGCCAATTGTCATGCCCTGACATAGAGATCTCTAGTTGGTTTGGTCAGGGTGTGAATATCTTTGTGAATATCTATGTTGACATTCTATGTTATCTATTTCTATGTTGGCCGGGTGTGGTTCCCAATCAGAGGCAGCTGTCGATCGTTGTCTCTGATTGGGGATCATATTTAGGTAGCCATTTTGCCTACCTACAGTGAGGGAAAAAAAGTATTTGATCCCCTGCTGATTTTGTACGTTTGCCCACTGACAAAGAAATGATCAGTCCATAATTTTAATGGTCGGTTTATTTGAACAGTGAGAGACAGAAGAGATAAGGGAACAAAGAAAAATAAGAATATAATATCGAAGCACAGGAAAGCGAGTGCGTTATCTTAATGGGAAGTGAAGCAAGGGGACAAAGAGAATAAAAAGAGTATTAAAAACACAAGGGATATAAACACATTTTTTGGAAAGAAGCATAGTATGAAGATTAGGGAGAAAGATACCATTAATATAAAAACTTTTAGCTGAGATCATAAAATAAATATTACTGACCCAACATCCTAACAGAGACACTGAACCAAACCATGAAGCTACAACAGCAATCTAGGATTGTGAAAGTTGTAAAGTAAATTTTTAACCCTACGATAACCATACGCTGTTTGAGAATGGGTTTTATTTGTCTTCTAGTAAGAATAGAAGAGTTTCCATGTTTTAGTCTGCGGGTGTTAGCGACTGGGGCTCGCTGAACTCGAGGGGGCTGTAAGGGACTGTTACGATCCCTGTGGCTTTAAAAGTCTAGGGTGGATGAAAAAGAGACCCGTAACATAACTCATGTGAATTAGAATATTGACAAGGAACAGTGAGAACAAAATACACTGACAACCATATGCTACCGTCAAACACAAAATGTTTATTATAAACACACGGTAAACGGTTCGGGGAAAAGGGGCTGAGCTGGACCCAAGGAATGAAACAATAAAGTCAAAAAACCCTAAACTGATCTTGCCGGCCTCAAGAACCGCTAGGCTTACTGCTAACCATACAAAAATACAGTGGGTGGTCCGCTCAGGTCTAACTAGTGTGTTTAGACAAGGTTTTCCTACGGGTAGTGTATGCCCAAAGGTGACTTGCTAAACCCCCCTTTTCCCAGGCACAAATAAACAACATAGGTACAATATGGACTAAACAGCAAACGAGTGAGTACACAAAGTGAAGACACCACAGTATACATACTCACAAAGAAAAAATTGTATTGGGCAGAAAACACAACTGACTGACTTTTTAAAACCAGGGTATGTGTGATGTGATATGGCAATGAAAAACCAGAAACAGGTGGTGCAATACGGAGGAGTGTCCACCGATTGGTCCACCTCAGCAATCAGCAGACGAACGGATGTCGGACAGGTGGGACACACCAACGACCACCAATCAGGAAAACAAGGGACACCTGTGATTAGGGCAGAAGGAGAGGAAAAACAAATACACATACAGGATACCTGTATCCGTAACACTCCCACCCTTAAAAGAGCAAACCTATAATGGTTTGCGACTCAAGTACTATCACAACACAAAACAAATTCAAAGAGCAAAGGCATCCTCACGGGATAGAAAATAAATCATATATCTCTAAACACGAGACAAAGAATCTGCCATCATATTATCCGAACCCTTTTTATGGCGGATTTCCAAATTATAATTGTGCACAACAAGTGCCCAACGCATAAGGCGTTGGTTCTGGTTGTACATACGGTGGAGAAAAACTAAGGGGTTTTGGTCAGTATACACTATCACTGGTAGTGCACTGGAACCAACATAGTCTTCGAAGTACAATATGTCTCCTGTAGCTCAGTTGGTAGAGCATGGCGCTTGCAACGCCAGGGTTGTGGGTTTGATTCCCACGGGGGGCCAGTATGAAAAATGTATTCACTCACTAACTGTAAGTCGCTCTGGATAAGAGCGTCTGCTAAATTACAAAAAAATTAAAAAATGAAGTACTGCAGAGCTAACAACAAAGCTAGAGCTTCTTGTTGAATAGTTAGTTTGACATTTGTTAAATTTCCGCAAAAAATAACAGACAGGATGGTCCACTCCACTCTGGTCCGGCTGCAGTAGAACAGCACCAGCACCTCTGGCACTTGCATCTACCTCAACTTTAAACGGGCGTTCAAAATCTGGAGCAGCAAGAACAGGGGTACTACAGAGTGCTTTAGCAGTGTTGAAAGCAGTGTGACAATCCGCAGACCATACACATTTTCTCGCAGGACTGAGCAAATCCGTTAATGGAGCAACTACCGCAGAGACATTTTTACAGAAACGACGGTAGTAGCCAACCATCCCTAAAAAGCGGCGTAGCTCTCTTCTGGTGGTAGGTGCGGGAAATGCAGTTATAGCCGAGACCTTGGCATCAACAGGGTGCACCTGACCATGGCCGACCTGTTTGACGAGATAAGTAATAGTGGCCTTCCCAAACTCGCACTTTGCTAAGTTCAGGGTTAGAGTGTTAATATGATCTGACCACTCAGTTGAATAAGTTACCAGATCATCAAGGTAGGTACTACAATTAGGAACTCCAGCCAATACGATGTTAACCAGGCATTGGAAAGTGGCTGGTGCGTTCCGCATCCCAAATGCCATGACAGCATATTGTAGGAAGTTGTCTGGGGTCTCAAAGGCAGAGATGTCGGAGGCACGTGAGGTTAACAGCACCTGCCAGTAACCTTTTAGAAGATCTAGCTTGGTTACATAAGTAGCAGCACCAACAGTGTCAATACAGTCATCCAGTCTGTGTAACGGGAACGAGTCGGGCACTGTGACAGAATTTACCTTTCGATAGTCCGTACATAACCTGGATATCCCATCAGGTTTGGGAACCAGAATGCACAGAGAACTCCAAGGACTTGAACTTGGCATAGCCAGGTTATTCTCCAGCAAATAACCGACCTCATCCCTCATTATCTTTCTTTTAGAGACGTTGACACGATAAGCATGTTGCTTGATAGGTGCAGCGTTTCCAACATTAATGTCATGCTCTTACACATTTGTGCGTGTAGGAACATCATTAAAAAGACATGGAAAGCTGTGTAATAGCCTCACAATATCATCTGTCTGTCCGTCCGTTAAATGAATCAGGCTTGACGGGAGAGACAGCAGCATCTCTGAATTGGGCAATCTAGCACACTGCTGCTGAGTATTGCGCAACTCCAAACCATCTCCGTCCACATCATTAACATGACCTCCCACTACAGCCGCAGCAGCAATAGAGACAGCCGTTTCAGCCAGTTTCTCTGGACTGTCTATCTGGGTGATGGGTCTGGTGTGGTATGTCTTCAACATGTTAATGTGGCACACACGAGATTGGCGTTTTCTATCGGGAGTCTGTATCACGTAATCAGTTTCACTTAGTTTATTTTCAATTACATAAGGACCAGAGAAACGTGCTGACAATAACACTCCTGGTACAGGCAACAATACAAGAACTTGGTCACCCGGTTGCAGCGAAAAAGAAACAGCCTGGTTTCATAGTGCCGTTTCAAACGTCTCTGTGATGGGTTAAGTTTGGTGTAGTGGATCACTGGTTGCTGCGGAAAAGGAGGTTGTCAAAGGGGGGTGAGTGTAACCGGTGTGAAATGGCTAGCTAGTTAGTGGTGCGCGCTAGTAGCGTTTCAATCGGTGACGTCACTCACTCTGAGACCTCTAAGTATTTGTTTCCCTTGCTCTGCAATGGCCGCAACCTTTGTGGAGCGATGGGTAACAGCGCTTCGAGGGTGACTGTTTTTGATTTCTGCAGAGGGTCCCTGGTTCAAGGCCAGGTAGGGTTGGAAGCAGATCTGTTACATTGATGCTGTTGACCCGGATCACTGGTTGCAAGGATTAGATTATCCGAAAGGGATTGTCCTACCAACCCATGGCGGCCTAGGATAACATAGTAATTAAAGTGGCCTCCCTGTGAATAGATGTTTTGTTTGTTTTGACTATCATTTAAAAATAATTGGTCACTTGGTAAAGTAACGTTGGACAGAAAGACAGAGGTAGAGGATGATAAAGATTGTAGAGGGCTTTCTGGGTTCAAAGGAAAGTAGGTTAATTGGGAAATTAAGTGTTGAATTGAATTGTTTGAGTAGACTGGAATTAAAATAATGCCTTCTAGTAATGTGAATGCAAATATGTTATTAGTTATTGGTGGCTTGTGGATAGACTTTACTAATGCCATGATTGAGTCTGTGGGTGAAAGAGAGTCGTGCTCACTGGGCTATGTAGAGATGTAAGATACGCAGTGGGATATTTGAAGCAGAGGTCTGAATAGGTGAATCGGAAAAGTTATTTGACAATTTCTAATTATTATTACTCAATTCTATAGTTTGCGTAACACCAGTAATCTATGCAAACAGTTAAGGAATTTTAAAATGATAATCTGTTTCTGTTATGTTCAACAGTGGATGGCAAGTAGTTTTGACCATTACGCTGATGGGGCAGCACCAACTTTTTGAAGGTTCTAGATTTGTTCATCAACAGGTTTATATTTTTTACTAAATCAATGCAACAGGCTGCGAGGATTAGATTACCGGAAAGGGGTTATGGGTTTGTTAGTTTAGAAGGTGTATATTCCACTTAATGGAACACGGTATTATATGATGTGTTTTGAGTGAGGGGCTCTTTTCCAGGATTGATGGAAGTCCCCTATAGTATGTATGTTAAGGGAAAAGTAGGAGATCACGTCTCAAACAACTTTTGTAATAAATGCCTGGGATTAAATATCAATGATTCCTTACACGGAGTAATTGATTATATTGGCGACTGAATAAAATATGACATTTGGAGGGGTGACAGGAACAATATAAGGGGAAATAGCTATTTCCTATGTCGTTGATCAAGTAACAATACCACTATCATTTGACATGGGAGCAAATGGAGCCAATTATGGGGTTGAATGATCCTTGTATGAATTACAGACAGTGGAGTCTAAAGGGTACTCAATTAAAAATACTAATTGCAAACTCAGAGAACTTTGGTTGGTTTTCATCTTGTGAGAGATTTAAGGTCATCTTATTCTGGAGTAGTCACAAGGAATTGGTTTAAACAAGCGATTATTGATGTGATGTATCACATTAGAATTATCTGCATCATGTTTTGTGTGTAATTACTATTTTTGGATTGCTGATTATAACTGAATGTTAACAAGTCAACTTTCTGTTCCAGGAGAAGGGGGTTTCATTATCTTTTTCAGATGTTCCCGAGTATGTGGTCTTGGGGAGAGATGTTAGTTAAATTAGGCACTTTTATAAGTATTAAGATATCCGGAGTAGGCAGTGAAGGGAGCTACCAAATTAAATAAGGCCATTTTTATTTGGTTTTCACACAACCCACCTAATATGAAATGTTAGTAGGATAGGGTTTTTATTTATATTTTAGGGGGTTTTCGCAGGTTAGAAATGAGGTATCTTAAAGGGGCACACACATGGAATTTTCTGAGGTTTTTATTTTCTGAGTGAGTTTTAAGTAAACACGTGATTTCTTTTGAAAATAACTGTACTAAGGACTGATTGTACACTTGGGATACAACATTTATGAAATGTTTTGACTGTTGTTAAAGGATTAGTCACCTATAGAATGAAACACTTATTGGAAGGATTTGAATGACCTCTAACCTCTGTCCTGACTTTCTAGTGTGATCTGATCACCCACACTGGAAAGCCAAGAGACATTAAATTATGAATTTATTATATCGAGTTGAGGATCATTTTTAATACTGATAATTACGAAGACATTTTTTATAGTTCATAGTCGTATATATGAGTCGGACCATGACAAGGACAGAGAGCGCTAGCCCTGAATGAGGGAAATGTGTCGCTAGTCAATTTTACTATTTCTTGAATTACCTAATGGGATACAATTAAGTTAAGATATTATCAAAGGTTGTCATTCTAATTTCATTTATTATTTTGGTGTAAACAGGCAATGTTGTTGTTTTATTTTTTTGAACACATCTGTCCAAAGGGGGGAATTACTGGTCCCCTGGGGCCTTTTGGTAAATATGCAAATTCTATTAAGAATATGAGCAGTAGTAATTAATGTGTTATGGGTTAGATGGAATGTTTTATGTGCAAGTGTATTTGTGGTAGGAGGCAGGGTGTAGAGGGGACCTGTCTATGAAACTAGTGGACTGCAATGAGCTGCAAGTATGTGCACTTCCTAATCTCAAGGCTTCTCCTGACTGATAAGAAGACATGGTACAGTAGCATACTGTGTCTCACCTAACAATGTTCTTAAGACTTTCTTCCCATGGGTGAAGGCAACTCTGCCCAACCGAGCAGGAGAATCTGAAGAGGAAGAGGGCCCCGCCATTGGGTAGCATTGTTTTCTTTTGTGTCTGTCTGTGTCCGTGTGTCTTTGCAGTAGTGACTCCGAGCTTCCCTATTGGTACGCTGCCAGAAGGACACTCTCCGCAGACCGATGTCGATAGATTGAGAGGGACTCTGCCTGATCCGGAGACCCTAGTGACGGAAGAAGGTCCCGAGCCAAAGAGACCATACATCATCACCCAGGCTGCACCGACGGCTGTACGGATAGAGGGGAGCTCGACCTGGTATCATCTAAACCACTGTACCAGAGTACCACAAGGAAACCAATGACCTAGAGATGAGGGAGCTGAGGATGCTGGAGCTGGCCAGAATCAGGAGATGGGGGAGGATGGCAATGGGAATGCTACTGATGAGCTGCGTGCTCTTACTGATTCCCTCAGTGGAGGGACAGGAGGGACAGACCTCCAAGAACATCCAAGAACTTCAAGATCTTCCAGACCTTCAAGAATCACCTGACTTCCCCACCATTGATTTATCTGTCTTTGTCTATTTCCCCTAACAGAAATTGAGATATAACTTGCTGATCCTGTGACTCTGCAGTGAAGTCGACAGGGTGATAAGGGGAGTATAATAGAAATTGGTATTAAGAATAATTGGTAGAACATAATAATTTGTCATATAGTCAATGCTTATATGGATTTTTTGGATTGGAAATTAACTCAACTAAACTGTTATGATCTGTCCTCGCTCGAGGTTACTACGGATGGTGTTTTGATGCATAGCAGAGATAAATCGGTCAAGAACGGTGTGAACCTCAATAAAAACTTTTTTAAAAACTCTACCCGGCTGAAGAGGAGCAACAAAGGCGTTGAATAGGGTCCTGTCCAGCACCACTTCTACCAAGAGACCTGAATCAGAACCAGCATCCAATCGAAGCTATCAACTGCCTTTTCTCTTATGACTTTTCTCTCAGGAGTGTGACAGGAGTCCATGTGGAGTGGGCATGAAGAGAGATCTGTTCAAATACAACATTTTGCTGGTATACTTGTTGGCAAATGGACAAAACATAATGGGGGTAGAGGTGGTGGCGGCTCAGGTGAGACATTGAAATTGGGACATTGTCATGGGCAATCCAAGTTGAACTATGAAGCTATCTGAAGAACATAATGAAGAGACGCCAGAAGATTGAGTGCCGGGGAAGGAAGGCGTTGTTATTTGGGGTATCAGGTTGATTAAGGAGGTCTACACACTGCTAAATGTATATTAATTTAGACTAAGAATGCATTGAGATACTGATCTGTAGTTATTCTCCTTATGAGGAAGCTAATACTAGAAATATGGAAAATTATACTGTATGTTAATATAAATGTACATTCTGCCAGTGGTAATGGGTGCTAAGGTGAGGGTTTTAACTTTGAGTGATGGGACCAAGGTGAATCACTAAGAATTGTCATTCTAAATTTGTTTTGGAAATGATTATGAGTTGTAAGCTGACTGATTGATTTGAATAAGTTAATTACTAAAGATGTTGACACTGCAATTCATGTATTAGATATTAATTATTTTGATTGTTATACTACTTGTGATATTGGTAAAGAAGTTATGTGAGCTAAAGATGTTGACACTATTCTCAACATACCCTAGATATTATGGTTAAAACAACGCTATGTTAATTTTAATGTGTTAGGATACACATATATGGTTTATTTCGAGTATAACCTGTTGAATCTTACTGTTTGAAAAATATAATGTTAATGAATGGATTGTGCCTTATATCATGAACATGTTGATTTTTATGTCACAGTGTTCATATAATACAAATATATTACACATTTGAAGTATTTGGATGTATTGATATGGGACTATTGAGTCCCAAGGGGGGGATATGATGAGGATTTTTCAGTAAACTATGAGCTAAACAAAGTTAATCACAAACATGACGAACATGGAGCCAGGGTTAAACATGTAACATCGCTGTTGCTAGGCAATCATTTAATTGGTTCCTCTCACTGGGTTTGTGTGTGTGTGAAATGGGGATCTGACCTCGGGTCGAATTCCTGACTCTTACCTAATCCACGGCTGTCCTACCTTATCAGAGACTGAAACCAGACTGTTGCCTTTTGCCTCTCTCCTCAGACAAAGTCCTGAAAATGGAGCCAGAGTTGAACAGAGTTCAGACTAATCATGAATAATTACAGCATGACGGGAGGGGAGAGAGGCGTTGGGTTAGGGTATGTTTGAGAGATTGAGTGTGGACCTGCCATGTCCAACAATCAATCTCCAGGTCAAGCCAGGGTGAGCCGGGGTTGAACAAAGTTTAAACTGAACATGATTATTTTTGCATGACAAGGGCTTGATTGATTGTACCACTATTGTTTCCAAACTGAATAGAAGTCAGATTTAGCCACTATCATAGACTAAGGAAGTGGGCGGAGCGGTCGAGAGGGGGAAACTGAAGACAGTGGTGGGAGAACCCAAGAGGGAGGGGTTTTAAGCTAAAATGTATGTAAATAGGACTATATAAACGGAGAGCTGAGAGGTAGAAGGGACATGTTTTGCAAACCACTTATAATATAATATAATATAATAATATAATAAATAATAAGATATAAAGTCTATCTTAATTCTACAAAAACTCTGAAATACTTTGATTCTTTGATCTGTATATGGACGAATTAGCCAAAACACAAGAAGAACATTGCATTGACAAGAGGTCAGAGGAGGGAGCGTACTGAATCAATGCATAAGGTAAAGGCTGTAACCTTAACTAGCTACATTGCTAAACAAGCCAGATTGACTAGTGTATGGAGCTAGCTGTTTGTGGAAGAATGTGGGATAGCTATGTCAACATTGAGTTGTGCCGGTTTATGATCCGTCCATACAGCTAACGTAATGTTAACGTTACAGCCTTGTTGGCTTGTAGCTAGCTAATACCGAGGTAAAGACAAGATTCAGTTTGGATATTCGAGGGATATTCGCCTGTAGTCTACCAACAGCAGTTAGGGACCGTCAACATAGTGACAAATCTAATCTTTCACATTTCATTAGCTCTTTAATCATTACTCCTAAAACTTTCAAAACTGCTTCTAACTAACCTGATGGCATAGACACATTGCGCACACTTTTTTTTGTCGATTTACATCTCGCACTATTTTCAATTATTTATTTAATTTTAGAAATTCAATAGCGCCTTGGTCATATGACCCACACACCTCAAACAAGGTTCATAATGTACACTCAGTGGGCCTACACATTGCACACCCTTTTGTTTGTCCATTTGCATCTCATGAGACTTCATGAGAATTTCTAAAAGTTTCATATTTCAATACGTCCTTGGTCATGTGACCTACAACCCTCAAACTACTTTCAGAACATCCAATCACTAGCCTTATACAGTGGGGAAAAAAAGTATTTAGTCAGCCACCAATTGTGCAAGTTCTCCCACTTAAAAAGATGAGAGAGGCCTGTAATTTTCATCATAGGTACACGTCAACTATGACAGACAAAATGATAAATAAAATTCCAGAAAATCACATAGTAGGATTTTTAATGAATTTATTTGCAAATTATGGTGGAAAATAAGTATTTGGTCAATAACAAAAGTTTCTCAATACTTTGTTATATACCCTTTGTTGGCAATGACACAGGTCAAACGTTTTCTGTAAGTCTTCACAAGGTTTTCACACACTGTTGCTGGTATTTTGGCCCATTCCTCCATGCAGATCTCCTCTAGAGCAGTGATGTTTTGGGGCTGTCGCTGGGCAACACGGACTTTCAACTCCCTCCAAAGATTTTCTATGGGGTTGAGATCTGGAGACTGGCTAGGCCACTCCAGGACCTTGAAATGCTTCTTACGAAGCCACTCCTTCGTTGCCCGGGCGGTGTGTTTGGGATCATTATCATGCTGAAAGACCCAGCCATGTTTCATCTTCAATGCCCTTGCTGATGGAAGGAGGTTTTCACTCAAAATCTCACGATACATGGCCCCATTCATTCTTTCCTTTACACGGATCAGTCGTCCTGGTCCCTTTGCAGAAAAACAGCCCCAAAGCATGATGTTTCCACCCCCATGCTTCACAGTAGGTATGGTGCAACTCAGCATTCTTTGTCCTCCAAACACGACGAGTTGAGTTTTTACCTAAAAGTTCTATTTTGGTTTAATCTGACCATATGACATTCTCCCAATCCTCTTCTGGATCATCCAAATGCACTCTAGCAAACTTTAGACGGGCCTGGACATGTACTGGCTTAAGCAGGGGGACACGTCTCGCACTGCAGGATTTGAGTCCCTGGCGGCGTAGTGTGTTACTGATGGTAGGCTTTGTTACTTTGGTCCCAGCTCTCTGCAGGTCATTCACTAGGTCCCCCCGTGTGGTTCTGGGATTTTTGCTCACCATTCTTGTGATCATTTTGACCCCACGGGGTGAGAACTTGCTTGGAGCCCCAGATCGAGGGAGATTATCAGTGGTCTTCCATTTCCTAATAATTGCTCCCACAGTTGATTTCTTCAAACCAAGCTGCTTACCTATTGCAGATTCAGTCTTCCCAGCCTGGTGCAGGTCTACAATTTTGTTTCTGGTGTCCTTTGACAGCTCTTTGGTCTTGCCATAGTGGAGTTTGGAGTGTGACTGTTTGAGGTTGTGGACAGGTGTCTTTTATACTGATAACAAGTTCAAACAGGTGCCATTAATACAGGTAACAAGTGGAGGACAGAGGAGCCTCTTAAAGAAGAAGTTACAGGTCTGTGAGAGCCAGAAATCTTGCTTGTTTGTAGGTGACCAAATACTTATTTTCCACCATAATTTGCAAATAAATTCATAAAAAATCCTACAATGTGATTTTCTGGATTTTTTTCCCTCAATTTGTCTGTCATAGTTGACGTGCACCTATGATGAAAATTACAGGCCTATCTCATCTTTTTAAGTGGGAGAACTTGTACAATTGGTGGCTGACAAAATACTTTTTTTCC
This sequence comes from Coregonus clupeaformis, assembly GCF_020615455.1. NCBI lineage: Eukaryota > Metazoa > Chordata > Actinopteri > Salmoniformes > Salmonidae > Coregonus > Coregonus clupeaformis. The sequence continues at coordinate 13,100,950 of NC_059209.1, forward strand.
CCACTGTATATTGCACACCCTTGTGTTCGCCCATTTCATCTCAGGTGATTTTACATAAATTTTTCTATCTTTTACATTGTTTCGATTTTTCAATAGCTCTCTGGTCATGTGACCTACAACCCTCAAACTGCTGTCAGAATATCCACTGACTAGTGTTATATATTGCACACCCTTTTGTTTGTCCATTTTCATCTCATGTGATTTTACGTGAATTTTTCAAACTTTATAATTTCAGTAGCTCCTTGGTCATGTGACCTACTGACCTCCAACAAACTTCAGAATGTCCACGGACTAGCCTTATATATTGCACACTCCTGTTTGTGTACTGTAATCTCACGCGGTGTTACGTACATTTTTCATAGTTTTGAATTTCAATAGCTCCTTGGTCATGTCAATTACACACCTAAGAAGTGTGCAGTGGATATATACCTGTATTGCGTAACCTCTAGTTATGTATCTTCTATATTGTTGTACATTAATATTAGTTTGACAATTAGGGGGTTCAGTCCAGTGTTGTGTTGACCCTTTTCTTTAATGTTTATCTATAATAATTGGTAGTTCTGAGTACTTATTTTCCCTTTCCTTAAGTCTTTATTTTGCCACAGTATTTAACAGTGGTACACAATAGGAGAGAGAAAGAGAATATCTCCTTTCATCGTTAATATCAACCATAAATGAAAAGGGCAAAGTACGAGAGTCATGTTATTAATTGTTCAAAGCAGGGATGGAGATTGAACTGCACGGCCAGTAAGGTAGGCTGCAGTGGGTTTGCTGGTCAATACATATACTGAACATGAACCACAATAATGGTGGCCAGATGATCAATGAATTAAAATTGAATATTGACAAATTAATCAGAAATTGTAGACCTTTAATCTTTTCCAACACGTCAAAAGACACTTTACTTCAAATAAGTACAAAACATTTCACAGTGTTAACTGTTGATGTACATTTCAGAGCCTCTTCAGTGTGGATGTGGTATAGCATACATTTTCAACAACAAAGACAGCACTTCCAGTTTGTGTTCTTCACTCTGTTGAAGTCTTTTGTATTCATCCCTAGGCACAGCACATGGAACCACCGTTGGCATGAAAACCATTCAATCTAAAACAGAACAAAGCATAACACATTATAAATCATTTCAAATATCAATATAGTATTACGAATTAGCCATCCATTGTGTTATATCATAAATTGTCTTACATGCTGTCACTGTTGTCAAAAGATTATAAACATGTTAAATAAAGTTACTAACCCAGTCAGTCTCTGAGCCACATCCAGGTTCTTTCAGTGGCACACATGAAGCACTTGGCTTTGTTGAACTCTGAAATCATAGGCATGAACTGAACATATGGTTGTCCCACACAACTACATAAAAATTACATACCAGACATTTTTAGTATATCCTCAGCCATTTCTTTTTGCAGTTGCTCCATGCGTTTTTGTGAAGGTTCTATATCCATTTGGGAGGGGATGTTGGGGAAGTTCTGTGCAACTTCCTTTGCCATCCACACCAAAAAGGAAAATAGAGTTTTTGACCTAATTGTCACATAACAGCTTACCATTCATTATTGAAAATATAACTATCAAACCTGCATTACAAAGACCCCTCAGCTGAAGGTGTCCTGCTGCATGGTGGGAGTTATTTCCCCTCCTTTCCACTTTATGTCCTCCCAGTCGTCTTTTCCATGGCGGGATCGTCTCATTTTTAAGTAATTTCTTTTTTATGTAAACATTATGGAATTCGGATTAGTTATAGGCAAATGAATACACAGGCCAAAACTGTATGTTGTTTTCCTTATCAGCATAATCTAGTAGAGGTCATTTCCTTTATGACCCATTCTACACACAACCTAAATTATAGGCACTGAACCATTTACAGGAGAATAATAAAAGTAGCATATAGGATCCAACCCTATCACAGAGTGAATAAATTTAGAGCGTTTGTAGACTTTAAGAAAACAATATTAAGTGACAGTTTCATCAGAACATGCTTAAACAAAGTCATATCACAAAGATCACAGTGCCCACCAAGTCTATGACAATAAAATAATGAATTGTAAGCACCAATTTAAAGTGTGTTTTGTCAAAATAAGATCTGAAAATGTCAGTTGTTGAACATAATACTTCTATTTTCCATAGCAATTTATGATATATACAGTTGATGAATATTCCATGTACCAACAATACATGTAGGACAGACATTCCCACATACAGTATGCACATACAAAGAGGCACTTTTCAGCTACCTTTTTACCGCTCAGAATCCAGAACGGATATGACAATGGGGCCAGCACAGGACCTAATAAATCATTACAACAATCTACTTTTTGATCTTCTTGACTTCTTATCTGGTAAACTCCTCCAATTAGGGGTTAATGGGGCCATGTATCGTGAGATTTTGAGTGAAAACCTCCTTCCATCAGCAAGGGCATTGAAGATTAAACGTGGCTGAGTCTTTCAGCATGACAATGATCCCAAACACACCGTCCGGGCAACGAAGGAGTGGCTTCGTAAGAAGCATTTCAAGGTCCTGGAGTGGCCTAGCCAGTCTCCAGATCTCAACCCCATAGAAAATCTTTGGAGGGAGTTGAAAGTCCGTGTTGCCCAGCGACAGCCCCAAAACATCACTGCTCTAGAGGAGATCTGCATGGAGGAATGGGCCAAAATACCAGCAACAGTGTGTGAAAACCTTGTGAAGACTTACAGAAAACGTTTGACCTGTGTCATTGCCAACAAAGGGTATATAACAAAGTACTTTTGTTATTGACCAAATACTTATTTTCCACCATAATTTGCAAATAAATTCATACAAAATCCTACAATGTGATTTTCTGGAATTTTTTTTCTCATTTTGTCTGTCATAGTTGACGTGTACCTATGATGAAAATTACAGGCCTCTCTCATCTTCTTAAGTGGGAGAACTTGCACAATTGGTGGCTGACTAAATACTTTTTTCCCCCACTGTATAAGTGTTCCCTCTGCCCCCCTTGTCCTTGTAGGTGATTGTTTAATGTGAGGAGAGAGTAGCTCAGTTGAGCTACGTGTACTTTGTATTGCCGGGGTATATTTTCCCCGTGTGCCTGTTTTGTTCCAGTGCACCTGTTTTGCGCACTGGACTGTTTGACGCTATCTAGCATAACTCTGTACTACGGAATAAACTCTGTAATCTGTGATTTACCCTCCTGCGCCTGACTCCTTCAAATCACTTCTCACACATATTGTTTAGTTTTTTGCTGACATTGCACTTTCTTCATAACTGTCATCTCTCATCACGTCCTCCATTTTCACCTTCTCTGACTTCATAATACTCTCATCTAAATGCTTTTGTGATTCATCCACAAGATTACTTTTATGTTGTGATTTGAAAAAGCACACAAAGACATCGAAGACATCGAGTGCCTCGAAGAAAGCGGTGCTGTGGAGCAACAAGGCAAAGCAAAAAGTTGCACACTCTTTGAGCCCAGTGTCCTTTGTTTTCTTCCCAAATCCCTGGGTGACAGCCTTATGGATGTGGGCAGAGCACAGATGGAGCACTGTGAAGTCTTCGCAATGTTATTTTTCCTCCAAGGAAATCACCTTGCAGCTTGTCATTTGTGAGACCTTGCGTACTGTCTCCATTAACCAAAAGGTTATTGTTGGGATGGAGTGCAGAACACTAATCATTTCGGATACGGGGAGGGGTGGTTTATCCTTGCCCATTCCGGGCAGAACCAGAGGATAGTATAGAACTCTTTTACTTTGATTGCTAATCTGCGCTTTCTCAGATGTTCAACTAGGATCTTCAAACCCTCTTCCGTGTACAATTGAACGCCAAACAGCTTGACTTGGAAGTGTTGCATGTATCCAGATGTAGTAGCTGAAGTTGTGGAACACTCCTTCAAAACCTTTTGTGCAAGCATGAGTTTGATCATTATGTCATCGTGCAGCCTTGTGCTCTTTCTGATTTCAGCCCCAATCACTTTGAGGATATCTTTTGAAAGGCTTCTTGTAATGTTGCCTGCCAAAATCTCCTCTGTACGTGTGTTTATAACTGTCTGTAGTGGTAGTTGCTGACACCTTTTTGTACTGCCTTTGCTACTGCACCTCTGCGATTATATCTTACAGGCCTACATCTTCTCTCACATCATTGGTGTTTCACCTCACCAAATCTGAATACCATGATATTGACATATTTGCTAGGCCTTTTTTGTTGTCTAAACATGTGTTTCGCTTTACACGACTGAAAGGTGCAGGTGGCCGAGGCACAGAAGTAAGGTGAGGCTTTTTTCCGGCTGTGTCTACCTTTGATATGCTGGTATTTGAATGCCAAGGTGCAGCATGGATTGACCTTATTACATTTAGAATAAAGCACATCTGTCCATGGCTGTTGTAGATTTGAGGTACCTGGTACGGTGAGGGAAAAAAGTATTTGATCCCCTGCTGATTTTGTACGTTTGCCCACTGACAAAGACACGATCAGTCTATAATTTTAATGGTAGGGTTATTTGAACAGTGAGAGACAGAATGACAACAACAAAAATCCAGAAAAACGCATGTCAGAAATGTTATAAATTGATTTGCATTTTAATGAGGGAAATAAGTATTTGACCCCCTCTCAAATCAGAAAGATTTCTGGCTCCCAGGTGTCTTTTATACAGGCAACGAGCTGAGATTAGGAGCACACTCTTAAAGGGAGAAGCAATCAATCAAATCAGATTCCAAACTCTCCACCATGTCCAAGACCAAAGAGCTCTCCAAGGATGTCAGGGACAAGATTGTAGACCTACACAAGGCTGGAATGGGCTACAAGACCATCGCCAAGCAGCTTGGTGAGAAGGTGACAACAGTTGGTGCGATTATTCGCAAATGGAATAAACACAAAAGAACTGTCAATCTCCCTCGGCCTGGGGCTCCATGCAAGATCTCACCTCGTGGAGTTGCAATGATCATGAGAACGGTGAGGAATCAGCCCAGAACTACACGGGAGGATCTTGTCAATGATCTCAAGGCAGCTGGGACCATAGTCACCAAGAAAACAATTGGTACCACACTACGCCGTGAAGGACTGAAATCCTGTAGCGCCCGCAATGTCCCCCTGCTCAAGAAAGCACAAATACAGGCCCGTCTGAAGTTTGCCAGTGAACATCTGAATGATTCAGAGGAGAACTGGGTGAAAGTGTTGTGTCAGATGAGACCAAAATCGAGCTCTTTGACATCAACTCAACTCGCCGTGTTTGGAGGAGGAGGAGGAATGCTGCCTATGACCCCAAGAACACCATCCCCACCATCAAACATGGAGGTGGAAACATTATGCTTTGGGAGTGTTTTTCTGCTAAGGGGACAGGACAACTTCATCGCATCAAAGGGACGATGGACGGGGCCATGTACCGTCAAATCTTGGGTGAGAACCTCCTTCCCTCAGCCAGGGCATTGAAAATGGGTCGTGGATGGGTATTCCAGCATGACAATGATCCAAAACACACGGCCATGGCAACAAAGGAGTGGCTCAAGAAGAATCACATTAACGTCCTGGAGTGGCCTAGCCAGTCTCCAGACCTTAATCCCATAGAAAATCTGTGGAGGGAGGTGAAGGTTCGAGTTGCCAAACGTCAGCCTCGAAACCTTAATGACTTGGAGAAGATCTGCAAGGAGGAGTGGGACAAAATCCCTCCTGAGATGTGTGCAAACCTGTTGGCCAACTACAAGAAACGTCTGACCTCTATGATTGCCAACAAGGGTTTTGCCACCAAGTACTAAGTCATGTTTTGCAGAGGGGTCAAATACTTATTTCCCTCATTAAAATGCAAATCAATTCATTACATTTTTGACACGCACTTTTCTGGATTTTTTTGTTGTTATTCTGTCTCTCACTGTTCAAGTAAACCTACCATTAAAATTATAGACTGATCATGTCTTTGTCAGTGGTAAACGTACAAAATCAGCAGGGGATCAAATACTTTTTCCCTCACTGTATGGGCTTTATTTTCTCCACCTGTCCATCTCTCGAGTGGCGCAGTGGTCTAAGGCACTGCATCGCAGTGCTAGCTGTGCCACTAGAGATCCTGGTTCGAGTCCAGGCTCTGTCGCAGCCGGCCGCGACCGGGAGACCCATGGGCGTCGTCCAAGGTAGGGGAGGGTTTGGCCGGCAGGGATGTGGGTTCGTTTCCAGTATAAAAAGAAAAAAAATGTATGCATTCACTAACTGTAAGTCGCTCTGGATAAGAGCGTCTGCTAAATGACTAAAATGTTAATAGAAATGAAAAATGACTTTGCCCCTGGTCTGGTCATTCTTTTAGCATCACTCACTTGTTCTGTCTCTGGAGTACTCTTCGTCACTTTGTGCTTGTATGTCATCTTTCCTGTCCTCAAGAGTCTCTGCCTCACCTTCTGTCCCTCTGTCTCTGGAGTAATCATCTAGTTGGTGTTGACTGAACTTCTGGTTATCATCAATATTTCCCTTTCCATTTTCATCTGTATTAGCCAGTTTCATGACATGCTCTGTTTCTAATGTGTTGTTAACTCGATCATTTTGTTGTTGTTATATGTTTTCTGATTAAAGAGCATATGAAAATTCTCCAAAACATAGGAGAGCTCCAGTAACGATGAGCATACAGAGAATTGTATGCTTGTTCAGGAAACATTGTTTTTCATGAGGCCTATCTGTGCACCTTCCTTTAAGCACCTCTGTTCGAACACCTCTCCTGTCCGTGCTCCATACCACATACAGCCATTTGCGTATCTTTCAGTGTCCATGTGAAAGATATTGCGAGGCTGGACCATTTGTTACCTTCCACTTCTTTTTTTGAACACCCATGTGAAATGAAGGCATGCAAAACTGCCTCTCTCCCTCCACCTTTTTTCCACAGATCTGATTCCGAGCTTCTTTGGCCTTTTTTTAATACGTCCCCTTTTTTTGTTTCGATTGACGAAACCTAACTAATGAGACATTTTCTTTTGTATAAAGACATTTTCACTTTTGGCAATGTCGTTAAAATCACGTTAGTCTCACAGTCAAGCTGACAATAGTTTTGGATATATTTGCAAGTGGGCAAATTAACTGTGGCGCATGTTTACTGTCAAGCCTTAAATACTATGGACTAAAATAGCCAATGAAAAATTTTGAAAAAGCTTATTTGTCAATAGGTAGGTAAAGGCGCAACAGGGTTAAATGGTTGCAATGTTAGCACCCGCTATCTATTTCTAGTTGCTTATTACAATATATTAAAATACGAAAACAGATCACCACAATACGAAAAATCCACCCCGTACAAAACCACCTATTTGTAAGAAATTAATATTAATATATTTTCATTTTTAACAAAACATTTACCTGGACTGTCAGGATCGTCTAGAACAGACGAGGACCAAGGCGCAGCGTTGCAGGCAAACATACTCTTTATTAAGCGACACGATCAAAACAACAAACGATACGTGACAGTTCACGGTCTACCATAAACAGACTAGAAACAAAATCCCACAACCACGAATGAAAATCATACAGTTTAAATATGGCTCCCAATCAGAGACAACCAACGACAGCTGACACTCGTTGCCTCTGATTGGGAGTCACTCAGGCAAACATAGAAACAGACGAACTAGAACCCCCAACATAGAAATATAACACATAGATCTACACACCCTGGCTCAACATAACAGTGTCCCCAGAGCCAGGGCGTGACATGGACAGTAAATTACTTACAATGTCCTCTTTGCAATAAGGGCTGTGAAAGGCAAACTGGACTCTTGAGGCAAAGAGCTCGACAAATTCAAATATGAAACAAACTTCTAAAAGCATGCTTTACACTAACAACAACCAGCTTAGTGGACAACATGACAATTAATGTCACAGTACCATGCAGCTGTATGCGCCAACTACAAAGGACAGTTACACATATTTCCAAACAAATGTGGACAAAAACATTAAAATAACAATTACAAACAACAGCAAGTATTGCATGGAGTGCATAAGGATGACCAGTGTACAAGCAAACATAAGTTGCAGTGATCTTGTGCAGAGTGTTGATGGCAAAGTTGGCAGATATTCAGAGCATCAAGGCCCTCAGGAGCACCATTCCCTGCAGTTCTAGAAATGACATTGCCATAATCTAATATGAGAAGGATGGTCATATGGATCAGGATTACTTGTTAGATGGAGAAAAGTAGGAGTGTTTTATTTATGTTTGTCTGTATATAAGCAATGCACTGGGACCAATGGATTTCGCTCATTGCCAGATGTGTGACCCAACACATTTGGCCCCGTGTGGGCAGCCCTTATCAGCCTCAAGTACTTATGGCCCACAGTCATATATTAAACAGTAGATGGGCTGATGTCATAGGCCAACTGTACAGTTTATTTACTCTTTTAGAGGCTACCCTCAGGCAAATGAGTCCGGTACATCTGGACCAGAACCAGGTTAGTCTCCAGTGCTGTGACCCTCATCAAAAAACAAGTCCAGAAAATAGTGATGACTCTGTCACTACAACAGCATCCCCCTCTATTGTCCATATCCCACAGCTGACTTAACATTTACCATTGCACTGAGCTGTAGTATTTCTTTATTAACATTCATACAGCTGTGAAAGTGTTTTTATCTGTCACGCCCTGGCTCTGGGGACTCTTATATGTTGAGCCAGGGTGTGGATTGTCTATGTTGTATTTTCTATGTTTTGTTCTAGGTCGTGTAGATCTATGTTGGCCAGGGTGGTTCCCAATCAGAGGCAGCTGATTCTCGTTGTCTCTGATTGGGAACCATACTTAGGCAGCCTGTTGGCACTAGTTATTTGTGGGATCTTGTTCTGTATAGGATTGTGTTGGTGAACCTTTTGACTTCACGTATCGTTTTGTTGTATAGTATAAAGTACTCATTAAAAGATGTACGCCTATCACGCTGCGCCTTGGTCTGCCTCTAATAACGTTCGTGACAGAAGATCCCACCAAAACAGGACCAAGCAGCGTGTTCAGGAGCAAACGCCGGGAAAGGAGCTGGAGAAGTTGGCGATGGCCCAGGTGGGCCAATGGTGGTCCTGGGAGGACATGTTCGCGGGCAAAGGGCCATGGGCAAAAGTTAAAGCCCTGGCGAGAGAGGAGGTACGGCGCCAACCGGGTCGTCGTCGGACAGGCGAGAGGCAACCCCAAGACATTTTTTTTGGGGGGGCAAACGGCATGGACGACGGGGCTGCTGGAGGCAGCTACAGGGCGAGTTTGTGGACTAGGAGAGGAGGCCACCAGGTTACAGGGGCCATTGGTCATGAGGGGGAAGGAGAGTGTAGAGGCACGGCGAGAGGTACTGGGGTGTGTTACCAGTCCGGTCCGGCCCGTTCCTGATCCCCGCACAAGGCCAGTGGTGTGTGTTCCCAGTACGGTCCGGCCTGTTCCTGTCCCTCGCACCAAGCCTGTGGTGCGCGTCGCCAGCCCGGTCCGGCCTGCTCCCCGCACCAAGCCAGTGGTGCGCGTCGCCAGCCCGGTCCGGCCTGTTCCTGTCCCTCGCACCAAGCCTGTGGTGCGCGTCGCCAGCCCGGTCCGGCCTGTTCCTGCTCCCCGCACCAAGCCTGTGGTGCGCGTCGCCAGCCCGGTCCGGCCTGTTCCTGTCCCTCGCACCAAGCCTGTGGTGCGCGTCGCCAGCCCGGTCCGGCCCGTTCCTGCTCCCACGCACCAAGCCAGTGGTGCGCGTCGTCAGCCCGGTCCGGCCCGTTCCTGCTCCCCGCACCAACCCAGTGGTGCGCGTCGCCAGCCCGGTCCGGCCCGTTCCTGCTCCCGCGCACTCAAGCCAGTGGTGCGCGTCGCCAGCCCGGTCCGGCCTGTTCCTGCTCCCCGCACCAAGCCAGTGGTGCGCGTCGTCAGTCCGGCACAGCCCGTGCCTGTTCCACCGGTGCCTGGTCAGGTACCGGTCAGCTGCTCCACACCGGAGCCTGAGCAATCCGCTCCACCGGTGTCCAGTCCAGCTCTGGCCAGCGGGGCCAGACTAGACCAGGGGCGCTACGGGGGGGTAGCGAGAGAGTGGTGGTCACGCCCGGAGCCGGATCCGCCTCCGAGGCGGAATGCCCACCCGGCCCCTCCCCTGTTGGGTTTAGTTGGCGCGGTCGCAGTCCGCGCCTTTGGGGGGGGGGGGGTACTGTTACGCCCTGGCTCTGGGGACTCTTATATGTTGAGCCAGGGTGTGGATTGTCTATGTTGTATTTTCTATGTTTTGTTCTAGGTCGTGTAGATCTATGTTGGCAGCTGATTCTCGTTGTCTCTGATTGGGAACCATACTTAGGCAGCCTGTTGGCACTAGTTATTTGTGGGATCTTGTTCTGTATAGGTTTGTGTTGGTGAACCTTTTGACTTCACGTATCGTTTTGTTGTATAGTATAAAGTACTCATTAAAAGATGTACACCTATCACGCTGCGCCTTGGTCTGCCTCTAATAACGTTTGTGACATTATCACTGCCAACAAGATTTTTATGTTGCAAAGTCAAATTAAAACAGAACTAGTTATGTATCAGGGAAAACAAGGCTTTTCGACTTGAAATGACTTGCCAGAGTCATACAAAAAGCTTAGTCTTTGATATTTCAACATAGTAAGGACAAAAACGCTTTTAGACCTACAAGCTACATTGAAGCTTCAGAATATATACACTGCTCAAAAAAATTAAGGGAACACTTAAACAACACAATGTAACTCCAAGTCAATCACACTTCTGTGAAATCAAACTGTCCACTTAGGAAGCAACACTGATTGACAATACATTTCACATGCTGTTGTGCAAATGGAATAGACAACAGGTGGAAATTATAGGCAATTAGCAAGACACCCCCAATAAAGGACTGGTTTTGCAGGTGGTGACCACAGACCACTTCTCAGTTCCTATGCTTCCTGGCTGATGTTTTGGTCACTTTTGAATGCTGGCGGTGCTTTCACTCTAGTGGTAGCATGAGACGGAGTCTACAACCCACACAAGTGGCTCAGGTAGTTCAGCTCATCCAGGATGGCACATCAATGCGAGCTGTGGCAAGAAGGTTTGCTGTGTCTGTCAGCGTAGTGTCCAGAGCATGGAGGCGCTACCAGGAGACAGGCCAGTACATCAGGAGACGTGGAGGAGGCCGTAGAAGGGCAACAACCCAGCAGCAGGACTGCTACCTCCGCCTTTGTGCAAGGAGGAGCAGGAGGACCACTGCCAGAGCCCTGCAAAATGACCTCCAGCAGGCCACAAATGTGCATGTGTCTGCTCAAACGGTCAGAAACAGACTCCATGAGGGTGGTATGAGGGCCCGACGTCCACAGGTGGGGGTTGTGCTTACAGCCCAACATCGTGCAGGACGTTTGGCATTTGCCAGAGAACACCAAGATTGGCAAATTCGCCACTGGCGCCTTGTGCTCTTCACAGATGAAAAAAGGTTCACACTGAGCACGTGACAGACGTGACAGTCTGGAGACGCCGTGGAGAACGTTCTGCTGCCTGCAACATCCTCCAGCATGACCGGTTTGGCGGTGGGTCAGTCATGGTGTGGGGTGGCATTTCTTTGGGGGGCCGGACAGCCCTCCATGTGCTCGCCAGAGGTAGCCTGACTGCCATTAGGTACCGAGATGAGATCCTCAGACCCCTTGTGAGACCATATGCTGGTGCGGTTGGCCCTGGGTTCCTCCTAATGCAAGACAATGCTAGACCTCATGTGGCTGGAGTGTGTCAGCAGTTCCTGCAAGAGGACGGCATTGATGCTATGGACTGGCCCGCCCGTTCCCCAGACCTGAATCCAATTGAGCACATCTGGGACATCATGTCTCGCTCCATCCACCAACGCCACATTGCACCACAGACTGTCCAGGAGTTGGCGGATGCTTTAGTCCAGGTCTGGGAGGAGATCCCTCAGGAGACCATCCGCCACCTCATCAGGAGCATGTCCAGGCGTTGTAGGGAGGTCATACAGGCACGTGGAGGCCACACACACTACTGAGCCTCATTTTGACTTGTTTTAAGGACATTACATCAAAGTTGGATCAGCCTGTAGTGTAGTTTTCCACTTTAATTTTGAGGGTGACTCCAAATCCAGACCTCCATGGGTTGATAAATTTGATTTCCATTGATAATTTTTGTGTGATTTTGTTGTCAGCACATTCAACTATGTAATGAAAAAAGTATTTAATAAGATTATTTCATTCATTCAGATCTAGGATGTGTTATTTTAGTGTTCCCTTTATTTTTTTGAGCAGTGTAGTTACTGTGGGCCATTTGACAGATAGTTGTTTACATTAACATGGAAAAGCACGGTCTCCAGTCCGACTGGAAAAAGCATCTGGTTCAAGCATATTGTTAAAGAATATTCATAATAGAAGAACCTGTGTTGCTTTGTTCGTTGACTATAAACATTGCCAGATTGTTTACATGACGGTGCCTGTATCATTCAGCAATAGTAACTGTTATCTCTCTGGTGGCAAACAGACTTGCTGTCTCCAGCTGACCATTTGCTTACTAGCCTGGGCAAATGAGCGTCTCTGTCATCTTATCAAAGACCACGTTGTCCTTAACCACGACAGCTTTCCCAAGGGAAAAAGCAGAGTCATATAGACATTCTAAATTACTCATAAAACACTTCAGGAATTCTAGTTTTCTTCAAAGACAAAGTATTCCCTCTAAGATAGTCACACAAATGTAAGCATTTGAAAAGCATTTATTTGTTTATTTTTTATTATTACCTTGTAAAAGTTTAATGTAGTTACAGGTGAAGATGGGCCTTCTATGTCATTGTTAGTTGTGTAGTTCTAACTTTTATTTATTTTTAAATAATATAGAATAATTACTAATTTATGACAAAAGAAGATGACCGCAAATACTCAGATGTGAAGGTTTACAGGTTTATTCAAGAAATTGGATGTAAGAAATCTGCAGGTTGTCCTCCATTAAAATAACTAATGGTCTTTGAAGTACTAGTGGCCTGCTTACATGAGCACACATTTGAAATAAATATACCACTGGTGAAGAATATGAGACCTGTTGAACCAAGCATAAGGGCCTATGGTTGATAGAGAAGAAAGGTATTTTGGAGAAAAGCTTCAGGTTGAGTTCTGGATTTTGTTGCACAAATACACACAACATTCCTAAATGGACAGACAAATTGGCAGAGCATATACCCTCTACCGAAGTTTTTTTATTTTTTTTATTTCACCTTTATTTAACCAGGTAAGCCAGTTGAGAACAGGTTCTCATTTACAACTGCGACCTGGCCAAGATAAAGCAAAGTAGTGCAATAAAAACAACACAGAGTTACATATGGGGTAAAAAACATAAAGTCAGAAATACAACAGAAAATATATATACAGTGTGTGCAAATGTAGCAAGTTATGGAGGTAAGGCAATAAATAGGCTATAGTGCAGAATAATTACAATAGTATTAACACTGGAATGCTAGATGTGCAAGAGATTATGTGCAAATAGAGATACTGGGGTGCAAAAGAGCAAAATAAATAACAATATAGGGATGAGGTAGTTGGGTGGGCTAATTTCAGATGGGCTGTGTACAGGTGCAGTGATCGGTAAGGTGCTCTGACAACTGATGCTTAAAGTTATTGAGGGAGATAAGAGTCTCCAGTTTCATCTCTGATCTGGTAAGAAAACGTGGCAATCTTTATAGTCAGCCATCAAAGAAACACAGGGCTTGTCAGCAATTTTGCATACAGAACAAATTGATCCTGCAGGTAGTGTTACAATACAGTACACATTATCTCTGCAGGGGTCTCAGACAAACTGGCCCCGATATTCAATTTGTATTGTGCGGCCACATGTGAGTCTTTAACTATCCTTCCTGTCAGGTTAATATACATTAGGGTGTCTCTGGGAAGAAGGTTATGGATATGGGAATCTCAGTTGTCATGGATCTGGGGGCATCTACAGCTAGAGGGCTCTCATGGTTCTTGGACTGTAAACAAATGGTAGAAGGTGAGAGGGTGTTCTGAAACGGGGGCGGGGTGGCGTGGTGCTTATAACATAATGATACCTGGCTGGAGCTAGACTGAAAAGGCATCAATACCGTCCACTCAGCAGGACCTGAGAAAGCAAGAAACTGGAGACAACATTTTATGCCTGACCATAAGACTTTCTAAACTTTATAACATGAACTCTGAATTCCAACAGTTACACAGTCTTTGACCATCCTATTGAAGCTTGAGGACTGTTAGAAAGGAGTCTAGGGACCATCGAATATCCTGCGTTGTGAGAATGTAATGTCCTGGAAGGGTTTGAGGGTACAAGGGGGTCAGACCGATAATAGTAATCACTGTTAACTACTCTGTCAGTCTGTCTCTTTTCCCCTGAGTGTGGGTGTCCACTGTGCAGCAATGTACACACCTACTTGGTCTCAGGCTTACAGGTTTAAGTCTAATAGCGTGAGATGAAAGTAGACAAACAACAGAGTGTGCGATATGAAGGCATAGTGAGTGGACAATCTAAAGCATGTTTTAGGGTGGTAGGTCACATGACCAGGGAACTATTAAAATTGATAAATTCATGTAAAATTGTGTGAGATGAAAATGGACAAACTAAAGGGTGTGCAATATATAAGGGTAGTCAGTGGACATCCTGAACCTTGTTTGAGTCCAGTAGGTCACATGACCAAGGAGCTATTGAAATTAGAAATTTTGAAAAATTAATGTAAAAACGTGTGAGATGAAAATTGACAAACTAAAGGGTGTGCAATACAGAAGGGTAGTCTGTGGACATTCTGAACCTTGGTTGAGGTCAGTAGGTCACATGACCAAGGAGCTATTGAAATATGAATGTAAAAAAAGTTTGTAATTTGTTTACGCTCCTAACTAATTCAACTAGGAATAGAGAATGCTGCTCACATTTCCACATGTTTATTAGCTTTGGAAAGCGAATTAATATCCAAATTGTGAAAATAAGACATGTGCAATGCAATTATTCCAACATCATTACACTTATTTGGAGTCTGTGGCTCAAGTGATTTGAAAGCTATTGAGGTTTGAAAGCGCGAATATCAACCTGGCGAATATCCAACCCTAATGTTAGTTGGCTAGCTTACTGGCAATAGCAGCCAAGGATGTTCGCCATCTTATTTGTGCTTATTACACGCAAGTGTAAAGGAAAAACCTTCAATAGCAAAATATAGCTGGCATCCTTTGCTTGTAGCTTGCCTCTCATCCGACTGGTGTTAACTAGCTACTAGCACTGTTGCTGCGCAACCCAAGTGCTTTGGTCCGGTTTTAGAACTCTGAGATTCGGCTGAAAATATGTTAGCATTGTCAGAAATGCTACAAAAAGGTAGCACATCATTGGTACTTAATAGACAGAAATGTGCACTTGAGAACGATAAATTATACATTTAAAAACTGTTGCACCTACAAACGTATTCAGTCCAAATGGATCCAAATCTAATGGTCACTTTATGGACGCTATAGCCTCGTTTTAATCCGAAGTCTAGAATTTGAGCTAAAAAACAATTGTCTGATGACCCTAACATACTGACTAGACCGGGTACGTGCACATGTTGATTTTGTCCATCCACACCAGACGCGCAAACTGAAATATCAAAATGAACTCTGAACCACCTATATTAATTTGGGGACAGGTCGAAACGCATGAAACATTTATGGCCATTTAGCTATCTAGCTTGCTGTTGCTAGCTAATTTGTCCAGGGATATAAACATTGGGTTGCTATTTTACCTGAAATGCACAAGGTCCTCTACTCCGACAATTAATCCACAAATAAAAGGGTAAACCTAGTTAGTTTCTAGTAATCTCTCCTCCTTCATTCTTCTTCTGTGGGTTTTATGGTGGACTACAACACAAAAAGTTGTATTGCCTCCACCAACTGGACAGGTTGAAAAACCAAAACAAGGTAAAAAGAAAATATATACCTAATAGGGAAACTAACTTAATCCACCCAAATAAAAATAGTACATTGTCAAAAACAAAACTCCCACTTCTTCCTTCTTTTAAATTTCCATATCTCCCTTCTCAGGTTCTAGGGCCTGAGAGGGTGGTACGGCTTGTGACAATATTTCATGTAACTCCTCCACCGAGAAATCTGTCACTCCCAGGAACCGCTCCGCTGCATCAACAATGATATCCGCCGCATCCACAATGATATATATCTTCCTGGACCTTCTCTCCACCTTGGCAGTACCATTAATCACCATAGCTATAAAGGCCACATAGTCCACATTCTTAACCTTTAAAATGTCAGGATCCTGCTGGTGAAAGGCCACCCCTGCAGCCTGCAGTGAAGTCCTATCCACCACCATGGACTCTTCAGGTGCACCATTCAAACCCTCAACTGTTTTAACAGCTGCTGCATATGAAATGCTCTGGACAGCCCTGACTTTGGCCACCTCATTCTCTTTCACCCTTGTCGGGCATTCGAAAGATGTGGCTTTATGGTTTCCACCACAATTGCAACATGTCACATTTTCATCACTTTTAAAACACATGACATTATCTTTTCCACAACTTGGACATCTCGGCTTCTCCCTTCTGCAAACACTTGAAACATGACCAAAAGCTTTACATTGGTCTTGGGATAAATGCTCGGACTCTGTAGTTGATATACACAAACTGCACTTGAGTAGGGAGAGACTCCATATCAAAAACAAAAGAACAGATAGACTCTTCACTTTTTCTTCATTCACCACATGATTAATCCGACGTGCATCAATATTTTTCATCTCTTTAACATCGACTTCCCACGAGACGCCAGATATAACCCCCTTGAGGGGTTCCCTGTTCCGAAGAGACACACACGATACTTCAAACTTATCAAATCGGGTGAGATGCAACACACGTTCTTTCTGATCCGCAGAAGCACAAAAAATCAAAACAAGCACGCCTCTCGTGATCCTCACAGCCTTCACTTTACCTAGCACCCTCTCCACCAGTTTGGATATCTCAAATGGATTATTACAATGTAACAATTAATCATTAGTACTCTACCTTTACTCTGCAAATACAGTGGGGGAAAAAAGTATTTAGTCAGCCACCAATTGTGCAAGTTCTCCCACTTAAAAAGATGAGAGAGGCCTGTAATTTTCATCATAGGTACACGTAAACTATGACAGACAAAATGAGAAAAGAAAATCCAGAAAATCACATTGTAGGATTTTTAATGAATTTATTTGCAAATTATGGTGGAAAATAAGTATTTGGTCAATAACAAAAGTTTCTCAATACTTTGTTATATACCCTTTGTTGGCAATGACACAGGTCAAACGTTTTCTGTAAGTCTTCACAAGGTTTTCACACACTGTTGCTGGTATTTTGGCCCATTCCTCCATGCATGTTTTGGGGCTGTCGCTGGGCAACACGGACTTTCAACTCCCTCCAAAGATTTTCTATGGGGTTGAGATCTGGAGACTGGCTAGGCCACTCCAGGACCTTGAAATGCTTCTTACGAAGCCACTCCTTCGTTGCCCGGGCGGTGTGTTTGGGATCATTGTCATGCTGAAAGACCCAGCCACGTTTCATCTTCAATGCCCTTGCTGATGGAAGGAGGTTTTCACTCAAAATCTCACGATACATGGCCCCATTCATTCTTTCCTTTACACGGATCAGTCGTCCTGGTCCCTTTGCAGAAAAACAGCCCCAAAGCATGATGTTTCCACCCCTATGCTTCTATGCTTCTCCCGAGTGGCGCAGTGGTCTAAGGCACTGCATCGCAGTGCTAGCTGTGCCACTAGAGATCCTGGTTCGAATCCAGGCTCTGTCGTAGCCGGCCGTGACCGGGAGACCCATGGGGCGGCGCACAATTGGCCCAGCGTCGTCCAGGGTAGGGGAGGGAATGGCCGGCAGGGATGTAGCTCAGTTGGTAGAGCATGGCGTTTGCAACGCCAGGGTTGTGGGTTCGATTCCCATGAGGGGCCAGTATGAAAAATAAAAAAAGAATGTATGCAATCACTAACTGTAAGTCGCTCTGGATAAGAGCGTCTGCCAAATGACTAAAATGTAAAATGTAATGTAAATGTGTTCTTTGGATGCAACTCAGCATTCTTTGTCCTCCAAACACGACGAGTTGAGTTTTTACCAAAAAGTTATATTTTGGTTTCATCTGACCATATGACATTCTCCCAATCCTCTTCTGGATCATCCAAATGCACTCTAGCAAACTTCAGACGGGCCTGGACATGTACTGGCTTAAGCAGGGGGACACGTCTGGCACTGCAGGATTTAAGTCCCTGGCGGCGTAGTGTGTTACTGATGGTAGGCTTTGTTACTTTGGTCCCAGCTCTCTGCAGGTCATTCACTAGGTCCCCCCGTGTGGTTCTGGGATTTTTGCTCACCGTTCTTGTGATCATTTTGACCCACGGGGTGAGATCTTGCGTGGAGCCCCAGATCGAGGGAGATTATCAGTGGTCTTGTATGTCTTCCATTTCCTAATAATTGCTCCCACAGTTGATTTCTTCAAACCAAGCTGCTTACCTATTGCAGATTCAGTCTTCCCAGCCTGGTGCAGGTCTACAATTTTGTTTCTGGTGTCCTTTGACAGCTCTTTGGTCTTGGCCATAGTGGAGTTTGGAGTGTGACTGTTTGAGGTTGTGGACAGGTGTCTTTTTATACTGATAACAAGTTCAAACAGGTGCCATTAATACAGGTAACAGTGGAGGACAGAGGAGCCTCTTAAGGAAGAAGTTACAGGTCTGTGAGAGCCAGAAATCTTGCTTGTTTGTAGGTGACCAAATACTTATTTTCCACCATAATTTGCAAATAAATTCATAAAAAATCCTACAATGTGATTTTCTGGATTTTATTTTCTCAATTTGTCTGTCATAGTTGACGTGTACCTATGATGAAAATTACAGGCCTCTCTCATCTTTTTAAGTGGGAGAACTTGCACAATTGGTGGCTGACTAAATACTTTTTTTCCCCACTGTATGTGAACAAATAAGCCCTATGTGTCGCACTATCACATGTGACAGTGATGTATTGTTTGACCCATTTGGCTCAGGAATCCCTCTTCAATCCTTACTCTGCTCCCATCCATCATCCTCCTGCCAACTGGCTGACAAGGTCACTGTCTGATTCACGCCTGTCTGAGTGGACTTATCCATTGCGGAGTCCGCGGGGATGACACACCAGTATCACCAGTAGTACTTTTACCGTGAATTACCATAATTTCTAATCCACGATGTTTGTTTGGTTACAGTAATTTGTTAATGCATTCAATATATTATTATTACAGTCTTACCATTTGCAGAGCTCACAACCTAGGCTACACTTGTGGGGAAAAAGTTTTGGTTTATTTCATTCCATTTATGAGTTGTCAATTTATTCATTGCCATTTGTTTGGAGCTCTCCTGTCAATTTTGAGTAAGGACACGCACCTGATTACACATAGAACTAGGCCTAGGCTACCTGGCCTGCGCGCAAATGTAGGCTTATAAATGTGCCCATTTGGGGATCTGATACTATTTCTGATTGTCTTAACTCACCATCACTGTGGAGCTTCTCAAAGTAATTTTTTCTTCGCCTCAAAAAGCTAGTAAACAAAGCCTGTTTTTACATCCATTGAGAATGATAATTGTAGCCTATTTGAAAAATCTTTCCAGCTCTTTACCTTTCAATTCCCACTCAGCACGAAAGGGGAAAAATTGTCATGCTCTGATCCGGTGGAAATTTCATAAAAAAGGCCTACCTGATTACTTCTTATCCCTTGCGCAAATAGCCTACAGCTGTCCAGAGATCACTGGCGCAGGAAACTCTGACAGACCAGAATATTTTATGTTGCAGGCAAGCTTCAGGCCTGACCTATGTTAAAAGTTGATACAATGTTTCAAGTTCCTTGCAGACAGGCCATGCATAGCCAATGTGATTTATAGGATATGTATTTTTATCCGGATATTTTCTACCTGCTGGCTGCAATGTTTTTATTTGTTGGCTTTATGTAGGCTATTTTTACATATTGGCAATGGCAATAGAAGTTACAAATCTAAAAGTATCATTTTCATTTAGATAGAATTTTGATTAACCACATGACATTGATTTTGAGATATGAAGACTATTATAAATGAAACTGTCCCACGAAAATCTGCATATGAAAATCATAACTGGCACGCAGATCAGTAGGAATTATATAATAACTTGGCACTCCAAATGGAAAAGGTTTCTGACCGCTGGTGTAGTCTACTACCGGCAACTTCAGGAGCTTAATGGCAGAATCTGTGAAGGCCAGCAGCAGCGTGCAGGGTCAGAAACTTGTATTTTTATTTTTTAGTGTAGTCCTTTTGTGGCTGCATGACCCTTACTCACTTTATAGGGTTAATGAATTTGGGCTGTTCCCAACTAAAAAAAATCTTGGTCGACCTGAGAGTTGTCTGGATTGGTCAAAATGTTTAAACATGTATTTTTCCATATATAGACAAACCCTATGTTTGAATAAAATCAACTATTTGTAGGCTACTTTGCCTGATGCTTTAAGCACTGCAATTAAAAATTAAGAAACGCAAATTACTGAAGAGGGAGCCAGAGCCTAACCAGAAGAAGGGAATGCCATGACTCATGAAAGCCGAGTTAGCCAGCACACCTTTAAGGGTGGCAATATGGATCTTCAATAAGTCAAAATGTAAAGCTTTGAATTTGAGGAGATAAGATGTTATTCTTATATCTTACAGTCTGGAAAGAAGGTGTAGGTGCCTAAATAACAAAGGATTAACTTGACCTGATTTCAACGGTCGAAATGGAATGAAATGCATTTCAGACTCAGACAGATGAAGGACATTGAGGTCACTGACATTCAACCAAATGTTGTAACTGACTCACTGTAATAAAGTATTGGATAAGCTTGTTGCAAAACATGCCAATTCCCTTGGTTGTGTATGTAGCGGCCTCCCACAACCCATTGCCCTCAGTTAAATAAAAATTTCTGATTTCATTTGCTAGTGGAAACATTGGCACAGGTCATTAACCTGCAGATGAAAGGCATGGGAGATCAGCTATTATTTGAACGAGGTGGGGAGATGGCATCTGATGAGCATTAATTGAAAGAGATTGGCACATTTAGCTATGTATGATTATTATTTTGTATGTATCTGCAGGACAATGACAGTGATAGCATTTGTGTAGAGCATTTATAGTGGGTGCGGAACTCTCCCTGGGTTTATTCTAGACTGATTCTACACACAAGCACCATCTAGTGGTCAGTTAGATATTTATTGGTATCTTAGCTTGGTCGGTCTTAATAATAATAATAAATAATATGCCATTTAGCAGACGCTTTTATCCAAAGCGACTTACAGTCATGTGTGCATACATTTTTGTGTATGGGGTGGTCCCGGGGATCGAACCCACTACCTTGGCGTTACAAGCGCCGTGCTCTACCAGCTGAGCTACAGAGGACCACAGTCTTCATTATCCCCGAGACCTCAGAGCACAGCCCTTTTGTGTATAACAGTTCCCTGCCTATAGTATAATGTATTTTTGTATAATTGGAAATTATATATAGATATAGCCTTTCCTATTGATACATTTTAATTGTTAGGGACAAAAAACATTCTCTAAAATCAGGTATTTACTTTATTCGCTATCAATAGCTGTGTTACTTCATCAGTTCCTACAATGGTATGAATGGAATCAAGAATTCAACGACTCACTGATGTGAGAAGATAAGTCTTTATTGAATGAAACAAAAATAATAAAATGGAAAGAATCTCAATCCCGTATTTGGAAATAAATAATTTGCTTTCTCTCCAAACAAAATTTGTTTTTTAAAATGTATTTGTATTAGCTATGCAGCTAGCTAAAAAAAAGAATCCTCTGGTAATTAATTCATACACACCCTCAAATTCTAAATGCTTGAAAACATTTTTTTGGCACAGGATATATGGGTTGCAAAAGAAAGAGAAGAAACCATGAGTTACTGAGAAACATATAGGGGTGCCAGGTCTAGTTCATATCATGTGGATGAATTTATTGTTAAGCCAGAGATGTAGGGGGGGGTGTTATTTATATATACATTGGGGGAAAAAAGTATTTAGTCAGCCACCAATTGTGCAAGTTCTCCCACTTAAAAAGATGAGAGAGGCCTGTAATTTTCATCATAGGTACACGTCAACTATGACAGACAAATTGAGAAGAAGAAAAATCCAGAAAATCACATTGTAGGATTTTTTATGAATTTATTTGCAAATTATGGTGGAAAATAAGTCTTTGGTCACCTACGAACAAGCAAGATTTCTGGCTCTCACAGACATGTAACTTCTTCTTTAAGAGGCTCCTCTGTCCTCCACTCGTTACCTGTATTAATGGCACCTGTTTGAACTTGTTATCAGTATAAAACACACCTGTCCACAACCTCAAATAGTCACACTCCAAACTCCACTATGGCCAAGACCAAAGAGCTGTCAAAATTTTAGACCTGCACCAGGCTGGGAAGACTGAATCTGCAATAGGTAAGCAGCTTGGTTTGAAGAAATCAACTGTGGGAGCAATTATTAGGAAATGGAAGACATACAAGACCACTGATAATCTCCCTCGATCTGGGGCTCCACGCAAGATCTCACCCCGTGGGGTCAAAATGATCACAAGAACGGTGAGCAAAAATCCCAGAACCACACGGGGGGACCTAGTGAATGACCTGCAGAGAGCTGGGACCAAAGTGACAAAGCCTACCATCAGTAACACACTACGCCGCCAGGGACTCAAATCCTGCAGTGCCAGACGTGTCCCCCTGCTTAAGCCAGTACATGTCCAGGCCCGTCTGAAGTTTGCTAGAGTGCATTTGGATGATCCAGAAGAGGATTGGGAGAATGTCATATGGTCAGATGAAACCAAAATAGAACTTTTTGGTAAAAACTCAACTCGTCGTGTTTGGAGGACAAAGAATGCTGAGTTGCATCCAAAGAACACCATACCTACTGTGAAGCATGGGGGTGGAAACATCATGCTTTGGGGCTGTTTTTCTGCAAAGGGACCAGGATGACTGATCAGTGGAAAGGAAAGAATGAATGGGGCCATGTATCGTGAGATTTTGAGTGAAAACCTCCTTCCATCAGCAAGGGCATTGAAGATGAAACGTGGCTGGGTCTTTCAGCATGACAATGATCCCAAACACACCGCCCGGGCAACGAAGGAGTGGCTTCGTAAGAAGCATTTCAAGGTCCTGGAGTGGCCTAGCCAGTCTCCAGATCTCAACCCCATAGAAAATCTATGGAGGGAGTTGAAAGTCCGTGTTGCCCAGCGACAGCCCCAAAACATCACTGCTCTAGGAGATCTGCATGGAGGAATGGGCCAAAATACCAGCAACAGTGTGTGAAAACCTTGTGAAGACTAACAGAAAACGTTTGACCTGTGTCATTGCCAACAAAGGGTATATAACAAAGTATTGAGAAACTTTTGTTATTAACCAAATACTTATTTTCCACCATAATTTGCAAATAAATTCATAAAAAATCCTACAATGTGATTTTCTGGATTTTTTTTTCTAATTTTGTCTGTCATAGTTGACGTGTACCTATGATGAAAATTACAGGCCTCTCTCATCTTTTTAAGTGGGAGAACTTGCACAATTGGTGGCTGACTAAAAACTTTTTCCCCCACTGTAAATACAAACATGGTACCAAGTCATCTCACCAATTAAACATGACAATTTCCCTCATCCAACTCTCAGCCCATTTCGCAAGAAACTGTGCAAGATGGAGAAAAATAAGAGCATTCATCTTGTTAAATATACTAGTATTTCACTGAACACAACTGTGTGAGTGAATCCAAAAATATCTTATTCAATATCTCTTTTTCTAATAGCCATTATGAGAATGTTGATTTGAAAAGCAAAAAAAAACACATACAACCAATAAACAAACGAAAAAGGTAAATGTGTTGCAGATGGTGATATCAGTAGCACTCACAAAGGGGATAGCCCTGGAGATCGGAGAGAGACCAAGGAAAGGGAAGGGGTTTCATCACCGCAGTGCACTCAGAGCAGAGAACAGGAGGTGGGAACACCTGATTCCCATCGAAATTGAACTAACCGTTGTGTGTTTTGCCAAATACTAGCTGTAGGTATCGCAAACTAGTTACAACAGTTGCCCCATCCTTTGGCTATGTAAGGAGCCCCGGATAGGGCGCTTTTCAAACGGATGATGGTGCTTTTCGAAAGGATGACAATTGTGACAGAAACAGAATGAAATACAATCACCAGTACGGATCTTGGAAAAATACATAATACTTTATGAACAATGTGCTTTGGTCACACACACAGGGCTTAACAAGCAAAATCCAACACAATAAGGTTATATTGTTGGTGGGTGGAGTGTTAACCAGAGAAATACAGGTAGTATAAACTAAAATGAAGCTAAGAATCACTTATCACTGACTGTACAAAGGTTCTCTTTCCTGACCATTGACTGACTGGCTGTCTACTACTGAGTGTGTGGTTTCGGGGCATGTGTCTGATGGAGGTGGGCATACTCAAACAGAACCAAGAGGAGTGGATGAGGGAGGGTCAGGGTAGGGGAAAGATAGCAGTGGTTTGAAATGAACAGGACTGTTGCCGTTGTGGGCTAGGCAGAGAGAACCCAGCCAGGAGAGTAGGTTTGCTCTGAGCGACAAGTCCAGGTGGTATGTGGGCGTATGTGTGTGTGCGTATGGGACGGTGGAGGAGGGGCCTCTGGGTTGCAGTGGAGGGTGAAGGCTACCCCTTATCCTGGGACCAAGGAGGCGGGGGAGAGAGTTACATCTGGTCCTTGAAGGCGTCCAGATCGAAGGCAGTGTCCAGGAAATTCTTCAGCTCCACCAGGTGGGCCTTCTTGTTTCCTGTGGCTGGGGCAGCGGCAGGTGGGCGACCAGCATACCTGAACACACACGTGACGAATAGTTTAATAAGAGTTTAACTAAACACAGACAGACTCACACAGACTAAGGAGAGAAGACAAGAGCAGATGAAGGGTTTGTTTACCAGACTGGCTTGGCGCGTTCGATGGTGGTGCGCATGCGGGGCTTGACATAGTCATAGTAGCCCTGGTTCTTGTGCTCCTCCTGGCACCACACCAGGTCGGCATTGGGGTACTTCTTGAACTCAGCCTTCACTAGGTCGAAGGGAAAGGGAGACAGCTGCATACAGAGAGACAAGGACCACATCATGTCATGAGGAAGGTAGCTTGGATAGCCAAAGGGAGCAACAGACGGTTTAGGTCACCATATACACAGAGAACACGTCAAACACTTTAGGTCAAGCAAAAGTTCAATTCATTTCACCTTTCAACTGAGCATTTTTCTAGCACATACCTTTATGTATGTTGGAGCCCTGAGGTGTATGTGTTGAGTGTGTGTGAAGCTACCTGCTCCATGCGTGCAATGGCGACCATGTCTTCCATGCCGTGGGCCTTGCGTTCCTTGGTTAGCTCGTAGTACACCTTTCCTGTGCAGAAGACTATGCGTTTCACCCCGGCTGGGTTCTGGGTCACCGGGCCACTGTCTGGGATCAGGCGCTGGAATTCTGTGCCTGGAGCACAGCAGGGGAACACGGCGACACTCACTGACTGCCAGACATCCAAATGGCATACACACCAGCACTGTCCTTCACACACACCAACACTAACACGCCCACACAACAAACACGCACACAAGCACTCTTACCTGGCAACATCTCGTCAAAGCTGGACCTTGCCTCGGGGTGGCGCAGCAGGGATTTGGGGGTGAAAACGATGAGCTAGAAAAGAGGACAGATCAGAGGACAGTGAGCTAATAAGCAGCTTCAGGGTAAACCTGTTGTTGTTGACGGGGACTCACAGGCTTCCTGAAGGGCGCCAGAATCTGCCGCCTCAGCACGTGGAAGAAGTTGCCAGGGTTGGAGCAGTTGACCACAATCCAGTTGCAGTCATAGAGCTGGCGAATGGCAAAGTCATCTGTGATGCTCTGGTGGGGAGGAGGGCGAGAGGAAAGGGTAAGGACCAGTCACTGTTTCATCCACGTGAAGTCTACACTTCCACCTATACTTTGTGTTCTAACATTACGCAGCATGCCACTGAAGGTTTGGGTGTGTTTAAATTTGAATTTCAAATTCTGTTTATGGGACTTCTATATTCTACTCCCTCAGTCTTTGTCTTCATGTCTGACGAAGGTCTATGTGACCAATGTATACATTTGCGAGTACACACAGTGTGCGGGAGACAATTCGAACACCTGTTTCAGTTGCAAAATTGCCTTGAAGGGATACTGTAAGATTCTGATTTACCCAGTCAGATTAATTTGTGGATAACTTTTATATCTCTGCGTGCAGTATGAAGGAAGTTAGACGTAGTTTCGTGAGCCAATGGTAACTAGCGTTAACGAAATAACTGGAAGTCTACAGGTACGGTAGCGTATTACCGGAACCTCACGGTATTCTATTAATAACATTACCCTAAAGGAAGCGTAGAATCGGTTTGGAAGAAAATGTCTAGCTATGTCAGGCATTAACGAGTACATGAAAGTGAGTGGTCTTTTGGATACAAGAGGCAGTGCAGAATTATTAGGAGAGCACCTACCGGGAGCACGTCAGGATCATCGTTGCACATCTGGAGGAACCTCTCTGGACGAGCAGAGGAGTGTTCTGGGCCCTGTGGAGAGAAGAGCAGGGAGATCAGAAGGGCTGCCACGGTCATTGTATAATCGTGTAACTAACTTTATTGTCAAGTAGATATACTTTACCCAAAAGCATGTAGTGTAAATGAATGATTATGAACAATTGACACTCCATCTCCTCCCTCCAATTGGCGCTCTGGAGGACTCACCATGCCCTCCATGCCATGGGGCAGCAGCAGGACGATGCCGTTCTGGCGGACCCACTTGGCCTGGCCGGGGCAGATGAACTGGTCGATGATGCACTGGGCTGTGTTGTGGAAGTCTCCGAACTGAGCCTCCCACAGCACCAGGGCATTGGGACTGGCCATGGCAAAGCCCAGCTCGAAACCTGATTGCACACACAGACAGGGAGAGAGGGAAAGAGACGGCAAATGAGAGAGAGTAAGAAGTTCATAAGTCTGGACTATGCACACTTGCCACTCTCCTGGTGGGTGTATCATTCAAACAGTATGCATGACGGCAGTTGTTATAGCCAATAGCAAGAGCTGCCCTCTCCCAATTGGCAGTCGCGTCACTGAAATTTGAATTGTTGGCCACTAGCTGCTGTGCATCTATGTTCATTGAAAATTACTGGTCGCTGATTATCTCACCAAGTGTGAGTCCCCAGTTAGTAGCGGGTGGAGATAGTAGTAAGAGGTTATTGGAATGAGCATTCCTGTGTATTCCAGTTTCTCTGATTGTAGTTTCACAGTAAATGGAGACATGTGAGTGAGTGTGTGAGAGAGAGACTGACCCAGCACACCGTATTCCGACAGGGAGCTGTTGCAGACGGTGTAGGGGGCCTGGTTGGGGTCCACATGGTTCATGGGGATGCAGACCCTCTTGTCCACATTCTGGTCGTGCAGCACATGGTGACGATGACTGGCAAGGAGGGAAACACACCAACAGGGACAATAAGGGACGAGATCTGCATCCCAAATGGCACCCTATTCCCTTTATAGTGCACTTCTTTTGACCATGTATTTCTTCATATGTATTGCTCTGAGCTTTCCTCTATCATGCCTGACTCTGAATTGGCTCTAGAACTTCTCATCTAGTTTTTATTTTATTTTTATTTTTAGCTCTGGCAGACAAACAAAGCCCCTTAGAGTTTAAAAAAAGAACAGATCGATCCTTGGTTCTCTATAGAACTTTCAGATCTCATTATGATGAGAAATCAGGCCTGGGTCAAGGCTAGAAAAACGGACTTGGTAGCTGACTGGCAGCGCTTCAGTCAATTGAGAAATAGACGTTCATGCTCAATTAAGAAAGCTAAATCAAACTACTTTCTAAGTTCAATCTCAGACTCTTCTGGTGATCAGTTTAAATTTAGGAAAACCGTTAATGCACTGAAGCGTGGAAATTCTTCTCCTTCCCTGTCTAAGCAAGTTGTCAGACTCTGGCATCATTACTGAGAAAATGTTTAATAAAATGCTGATTTAAAACCATCACTTATCTCTGCATGCTTTTTATTTGAAACAAATGGTGGTTTAATTGACCCTGGTCAGTCAGTCGATTGCTCTTCCCTCTCACAGACTCCAGTTGGTTCAATGGAAGATCAGTCAACTTCAAGTGAATCTTTGTTTTCATTTAAACAACTTTCTGCTTGTAATGTGCTAGATGCCTTGCTTAAGATTGATGTTAAAAAAATAAAAAATAAAAAACCCTGGGGCTGATTTGCTTGAGTCACTAACCATGTTTCCATCCAGTTTTTATGTGAGTAAAGTCATACCGTATAAGAAATAATCACGACAGCTGTGATGGAAGCTGGACGTTCCAGTACAATTTTATAAATGCCAACAGATCATTTGTTCGTTCGACATGGTGGGATCCTTTTGTGTCTGTAAAATAAATTATGCGAGAAATGGCGGTACTCTGTGTCTCACAAAGACACGGCAGTTGGAACCAAAAAATCTCAAATTTGGACTCATCAGACCAAAGGACGACAGATTTTCACCGGTCTAATGTCAATTGTTTGTGTTTCTTGGCCCAAGCAAGTCTCTTCTTCTCATTGGTGTCCTTTAGTAGTGGTTTCTTTGCAGCAATTCGACCATGGCCTGATTCACGCAGTCTCCTCTGAGCAGTTGATGTTGAGATGTGTCTGTTACTTGAACTCTGTGAAGCATTTATTTGGGCTGCAATCTGAGGTGCAGTTAACTCTAATGAACTTATCATCTGCAGCAGAGGTAACTCTCTGGGTCTTCCTTTCCTGTGGTGGTCATCATGAGAGACAGTTTCATCATAGCACTTGATGGTTTTTGCGACTGCACTTGAAGAAACGTTCAAAGTTCTTGAAGTTTTCCGGATTGACTGACCTTCATGTCTTAAAGTAATGGACTGTCGTTTCTCTTTGCTTAATTGATCCGTTCTTGCCATAATATGGACTTGGTCTTTTACCAAATAGGGCTATCTTTTGTATACCACCCCTACCTTGTCACAACACAACTGATTGGCTCAAACGCATTAAGGAGGAAAGAAATTCCACAAATTAACTTTTAACAAGGCACACCTGTTAATTGAAATGCATTCCAGGTGACTACCTCATGAAGCTGGTTGAGAGAATGCCAAGAGTGTGTAAAGCTGTCATCAAGGCAAAGGGTGGCTACTTTGAAGAATCTCAAATATATAATATTTTGATTTGTTTAACACGTTTGGTTACCACATGATTCCATATGTGTTATTTCATAGTTGATGTCTTCTCTATTATTCTACAATGTACAAAAGAGTAAAAATAAAGAAAATGATTAGGCGTGTCCAAACTTTTGACTGGTACTGTATGTACATAATTGGTTGTACCATTGGATTAGTCTATTTCTTCTGCATCCTGAGATACCAACCATTAGTCTGTGTGATTAACGGGAGCTGAGCTAGAGCGGTGAGACAAGGGTGGCTCTCGAAGATGCCGGGGCTTTTTACAAAAACGTATGTAGAGTACGAATGGTTTGAGCAACAAACTATTAAAAGCTATCTATGAAAAGCTGAGACTCAAACTTTCACAAGCTTCACAAGAGTCGTTAGAAGGTAAGGGGTTCTTCTACATAGAAGATCAAAGGAAATCCAAGTACAAAGTGTAATAAGCGCCATCTCTGCTGCAACCTTGGTGTGGTAAAGGGTATGGATAGGAGGAAGCACTGTGCTGCCCTCTTTATTGACTTATCGAAGGCTTTCAATACTGTTGACCACTTTTTATTGATTCAAAGATTGTCTGTAATCGGTGTAGATCAGGCGTCATGTAATTGATTCGAAAATTACTAGGACAGGACACAATGTGTTTTTTCTGATGGTGTTAAGTCAGGTTTCCTTGATATTACGAAAGGTGTCCCACAGGGATCGATTGTAGGTCCTGTAATTTTACTGTCTATATAAACAATGTTGGTCTATCTGCAATTAATTTTTATACATACACCTGTATGCAGATGACACTGTTGTGATTGCTATTGCCCCCACGGTTGACCAGGCACTTTGAGCTTCAATCTGCCTTCATTGCTTTGCAGAAAGCCTTTGTTGAACTGCAATTGGTACTTAATGCAAGTAAAACCAAGTATACTGAACAAAAATATTAAAACGCAACATGGAAACATTTCAAAGATTTTACTGAGTTACAGTTCATAAGGAAATTAGTCAATAAAAAATAATAATGTGCATCTGTTGGTCACAGATACTGTACCTTTAAAAAAAGGTACGGGCGTGGATCAGAAAACCAGTCAGTGTCTGTTGTGACCACCATGTTTCGTGCAGCGCGACACATCTCTTTCGCATAGAGTTGATCAGGCAGTTGATTGTGGCCTGTGGAATGTTGTCCCACTCCTCTTCAATGGCTGTGCGAAGATGCTGGATTGGAGGGAACTGGAACACGCTGTCGTACACGTCGATCCATGATCATTGCTGTTTAATCAGCTTCTTGATATGCCACGCTTGTCAGAAGAATGAATTATCTTGGCAAAGGAGAAATGCTCACTAACAGGGATGTAAACAAACTTGTGCACAAACTTTGAGAATAATAAGATTTTTGACATATTGGAACATTCCTGGAATATTTTATTTCAGCTCATGAAACCAACACTTTCCATGTTGCGTTTATATTTTTGTTATTCTCCAAATCGCAAAAATTTACGAAAAAATGTTGTTCCACTCTTCAATGGCTGTGCGAAGTTGCTGGATATTGGTGTGAACTGGAACACTCTGTTGTACACGTCGATCCAGAGCATCCCAAACATGCTCACTGGGTGACATGTCTGGTGAGTATGCAGGCCAGGGAAGAACTGGGACATTTTCAGCTCCAGGAATTGTGTACAGCTCCTTGTGACATGGGACAGTGCATTATCATGCTGAAACATGAGGTGATGGCGGCGGATGAACGACACGACAATGGGCCTCAGGATTTCGTCACGGTATCTCTGTGCACTGAAATGGCCATCCATAAAGGACCGGAGCCTTCTGGTTTTCTGTTCTACTTGATCATTAATTGCACTCACCTGGTGTCCCAGGTCTAAATCAGTCCCTGATTAGAGCGGAACAATTTAAAAAAGCAGTGGAACTGGCTTCGAGGTCCAGAGTTGAGTTTGCGGGGTCTATATGAATGCAGCTGCCACTGTATTAAAGCCATTGTACGCAGTTTGTCACAGGGCAGTACGCTTTATTACAGGCGATAGGTTCAGTACACATCACTGCATTCTGTATCAGAAAGTAGGCTGGCCACTTTCAAGTCTCATAGGTCAATGCAATGCACTCTTTTTGTTTATAAACTTCTGCCGTACCTTCCTTCATTGTTAACTTACAGATGTACGAGATACCAGACCCGGTCTCAGGGATGGTTAACTCTGGAGATCCCTTCGATCTCCATTGAGTTAGGTAAATCTGCTTTCAGGTTTTTTTGCACCTTACTTGTGGAATAATCTCCAAGGCTCTCTAAAGTTGGCTGAATTGGTGCCTCTAGGGCAGTTCAAAGAGCTGATTGAGGACATTTTTACTGAAGAGTGTGTTTTCTATGATTGTGTTTTGCTTTTCATGTATGGGATGTGAATAGTGTATATTGATGTGTATATAGGGCTCATCTGTGAAAGAGACCTTGGTCTCAGCATGACTCCCCGTACAAGGTAAAAAAAAAATTTGTAGTGCACTATAAAGGGCTGTTTGACACAACCAAAGATTACACACAAAAGTGGTAACCATTGTTTTGTCTGAGATCGAGAGACTCTTTCCCCCCTTCTCTCCCTCTCCTCACCTGAAGGTGCCTCTCTCCACATCCTGGCCGCTGAGGCGAACGTGGATGCCCTCTTTGAGCAGCGAGCCAAAGGCCATATACTCCCCCAGGGCCCAGTCCACTGTGCGGTTTTTGATCATCTCCCCTCGGGCCTTCAGGATACGGCTCAGACCTGCGGAGGAGCAGCAAACCAGACGCTCGTCACCAGGTAACGGGGCAGTCTTTTTGTAATCAGTTCTCACCTAATACTGCTCTAATCTTAATGTGTGTACATTTTACTGTGTGCACAGATAACAAAGGTGCCATCAAATGTGTGTTTAAAGTCATTGAAAAGCCATGTGTTCACTCTTTTGGCCCTCCCTACCTCAAGAGATACATGATATCATATTAAGTTATATTTATGTTACGGTTAAGAAAGTTTCCTACCACCATGGATGGTGAAGTCTTCGACTGGCACTGAGGAGGCCACTTGTCCGATGTGGATCAGCTCCTCATCAGTCAGGCCGGTTGTCGGGCAGGTCAAGCTCTTGGGCTGGCCATCCAGGTTGAAAAAACCTGCACACAAACAGGCCCATTATTCACAACCTACAACACACACTGCAGGGTCCGACATTAACGATGGGCCCCTGGCCCGGGACCAGTAAAAACAAGTGTCGGGCCAGTATCTTCTCAGCGCATTTTTGTGTTCCACTTCAACATTTACCTGCTCTGTCACAGTATACCATTGAAGACTACACACAGAAAAGTTATGCTATTTGTACATTTGCGCAATATGATTTTACTGAGTTACAGTTCATAAGGAAATATGAACAGATACGCATCAGTTGGTGACAGATACCTTAAAAAAAAAAGAAAAGTAGGGCTGTGGATCAGAAAACCAGTCCGTGTCTGGTGTGACCACCACTTGCCTCATGCAGCGTGACCCATCTACTTCGCATAGAGTTGATCAGGCTGTTGATTGTGGCCAGTGGAATGTTGTTCCACTCTTCAATGGCTGTGCGAAGTTGCTGGATATTGGTGTGAACTGGAACACTCTGTTGTACACGTCGATCCAGAGCATCCCAAACATGCTCACTGGGTGACATGTCTGGTGAGTATGCAGGCCAGGGAAGAACTGGGACATTTTCAGCTCCAGGAATTGTGTACAGCTCCTTGTGACATGGGACAGTGCATTATCATGCTGAAACATGAGGTGATGGCGGTGGATGAACGACACGACAATGGGCCTCAGGATTTCGTCACGGTATCTCTGTGCACTGAAATGGCCATCCATAAAATGCAATTGTGTTCGTTGTCCGTAGCTTATGCCTACCCATACCATAACCCCACCGCCACCATGGGGCACTCTGTTCACAACGTTGACATCAGTAAACCGCTCACCCACACGACACCATACAATGTCAACAAGTCATACGAAGTCAAACAGTTACGGCAAGAGTGGAACAGGCTCCAAGTCTCACCAGAGAGATTATAATGGAAAACAGCAAAAAGCACACAAATTGAGGTACCAAGTCAGTACAGAACACTAATTTACAAGTACTTACACACTGAAATCTAGGAACAGAAAGAGTGTTGAACTTAGCATGAGAATGCTTTTATTTGCCGTGCATGCAACATGACATTGAACACTATCACTAAAGAGTGTATCAAACAAAAGAACCCCAATGTAATAACTAGGCCCCCAATGCAACATGTACAGTCTACAGCTCCTTTCCAAATTAGTTCAATTGACTGTGCATTTGGAGAAAAGCAGAGGGGACTACGAGTACATTTTAGTTATTTTAGAACATTTGCACAAGCCTACCCCACCAGAAATAAGTCAGGGAAAACTGAGGCAAAAAAAAGCTTTGAGGACTTTTTCCCAAAAATGTGGCTTTGTGTCAAAAATCCATCACGATCAGGGAAGAGAGTTTGAAAATCAGTTATTCAGAACCTGCAGAACTGTACGGGAATAGCCAATTCCAGAACCTCTCCATATCATCCACAGGGGAATCTGGTGGAGAGCTTTAACCGTACACGATTGTCAATGTTGCGCACACCAGATGAAGAGAAAAAAGGACAACTGGGGTGATTATCTAAACAAGGTCATTCATGAATATAATTGTACCACCAGTGATGCTACTGGGTTCTCACCTTATTTCCTGCTATTCGGAAGGGCTCCACTGCTACCTGTTGAACTTCTCTTTGGGTTACAGATAAAGGAACAGGAGAAATCATACCAGGATTTAAAAAATAAAAAAAAGATAATGTAAGTCGCTCTGGATAAGAGCGTCTGCTAAATGACTAAAATGTAAATGTAATTATGCTAAGAAGTGGCAGCAACAAATGGCAGAAGCCTATGACGTTGCCATAAGAAACATGGAGAAATCAACAGCAAAGTGAAAAGCCTACTACGATCGGAAGAAAATGAGTTCGGTTCTGGCCTCAGAGGATCGTGTACTGGTGAGGAACATGTCGGAACGTGGGGGACCAGGAAAGCTCCCACTGGGAGGACCAAATACACGTGGTATGAGGTCAAACCCGAGAGGGGTACAGGCAGTGCCCGGGTTTTGCATCGCAATATGCTCGTCATGTAACTCCCTACCATTTGAGGAACGAGTTCAAGCACCGAGTAGAGGTCTGTGGAGAAGGGAACCACCCCTGCAAAAGCAGCAAAATGCTGAGTATGAGGGCGCTGATGAGGATTCTTATCCAGTATTCATCAACAGGCCACGTAGGGATGAAGAGAGTAGACAGAGTAGCACACAGCTGCACCATCGAGAGCATCCTGACCGGTTGCATCACTGCCTGGTATGGCAACTGCTCGGCCTCCGACCGCAAGGCACTACAGAGGGTAGTGCGTACGGCCCAGTACATCACTTGGACCAAGCTTCCTGCCATCCAGGACCTCTATACCAGGCGGTATCAGAGGAAGGCCCTAAAAATTGTCAAAGACTCCAGCCAACCTAGTCATAGACTGTTCTCTCTGCTACCGAACAGCAAGCGGTACCGGAGCACCAAGTCTGGGTCCAAACGACTTCTTAACAAATCAAATCAAATGTTATTTGTCACATACACGTGTTTAGCAGATGTTATTGCGGGTGTAGCAAAATGCTTGTGCTTCTAGCTGACAGTGCAGTAATATCTAACAATTCCACAACATATACCCAATACACACAAATCTAGTAAGGAATGTAATTTAAGAATATATACATATATGGACAAGCAATGACAGAGCGGCATGGACTAAGATACAGTAGAATATTATAGAATAGAATACAGTATATACATATGAGATGAGTAGTACAAGAGATGTAAACATTATTAAAGTGACTAGTGTTCCATTTCTTAAAGTAGCCAGTGATTTCAATAGGCAGCAGCAGCCTCTAATGTGCTAGTGATGGCTATGTTTTTCATTCTCTCCGTCCCAGCTTTGATGCACCTGTACTGACCGCGCCTTCTGGATGATAGCGGGGTGAACAGCTTCTACCCCCAAGCCATAAGACTCCTGAACAGCTAATCATAGCTAGCCTGACTATTTGCATTGTCCCTCCACCCCACCCCCTATTTTACACTGTTGCTACTCTGTTTATTATCTAAGCAGTCACTTTAACTCTACCCACATGTACAGTTGTGGTCAAAAGTTTGGAGAATGACACAAATATACATTTTCACAAAGTCTGCTGCCTCTGTTTTTATGATGGCAATTTGCATATACTCCAGAATGTTATGAAGAGTGATCCGATGAATTGCAATTAATTGCAAAGTCCCTCTTTGCCATGAAAATGAACTTAATCCCCAAAGAAAACATCAGGGACAGACTGATATTCTGCAAAAGATACAGGGGTTGGACTGCTGAGGACTGGGGTAAAGTCATTTTCTCTGATGAATCCCCTTTCCGATTGTTTGGGGCATCTGGAAAAAAAGCTTGTCCGGAGAAGACAAGGTGAGCGCTACCATCAGTCCTGTGTCATGCCAACAGTAAAACATCCTGAGACCATTCATGTGTGGGGATGCTTCTCAGCCAAGGGAGTGGGCTCACTCACAATTTTGCCTAAGAACACAGCCATGAATAAAGAATGGTACCAGCACATCCTCTGAGAGAAACTTCTCCCAACCATCCAAGAACAGTTTGGTGACGAGCAATGCCTTTTCAGCATGATGGAGCTCCAATAGTGATAACTAAGTGGCTCAGGGAACAAAACATCTACATTTTGGGTCCATGGCCAGGATACTCCCCAGACCTTAATCCCATTGAGAACTTGTGGTCGATCCTCAAGAGGCAGGTGGACAAACAAAAACCCACAAATTCTGACAAACTCCAAGCGTTGATTATGCAAGAATGGGTTGCCATCAGTCAGGATGTGGCCCAGAAGTTAATTGACAGCATGCCAGGGCGGATTGCAAAGGTCTTGAAAAAGAAGGGTCAGCACTAGAAATATTGACTCTTTGCATTAACTTAATGCAATTGTCAATTAAAGCCTTTGACACTTATGGAATGCTTGTAATTATACTTCAGTATACCATAGTAACATCTGACAAAAATATCTAAAAACACTGAAGCAGCAAACTTTGTGAAGACCAATACTTGTGTCATTCTCAAAACTTTTGACCACGACTGTACATTTACCTCAATTACCTCGACTAACCTGTGCCCCCGCACATTGACTCTGTACAGGTACGCCCTGTACAGTGAGGGAAAAAAGTATTTGATCCCCTGCTGATTTTGTAAGTTTGCCCACTGACAAAGAAATGATACGTCTATAATTTTAATGGTAGGTTTATTTGAACAGTGAGAGACAGAATAACAACAAAAAAATCCAGAAAAACGCATGTCAAAAATGTTATAAATTGATTTGCATTTTAATGAGGGAAATAAGTATTTGACCCCCTCTCAATCAGAAAGATTTCTGGCTCCCAGGTGTCTTTTATACAGGTAACGAGCTGAGATTAGGAGCACACTCTTAAAAGGAGTGCTCCTAATCTCAGCTTGTTACCTGTATAAAAGACACCTGTCCACAGAAGCAATCAATCAATCAGATTCCAAACTCTCCACCATGGCCAAGACCAAAGAGCTCTCCAAGGATGTCAGGGACAAGATTGTAGACCTACACAAGGCTGGAATGTGCTACAAGACCATTACCAAGCAGCTTGGTGAGAAGGTGACAACAGTTGGTGCGATTATTCGCAAATGGAAGAAACACAAAAGAACTGTCAATCTCCCTCGGCCTGGGGCTCCATGCAAGATCTCACCTTGTGGAGTTGCTATGATCACGAGAACGGTGAGGAATCAGCCCAGAACTACACGGGAGGATCTTGTCAATGATCTCAAGGCAGCTGGGACCATAGTCACCAAGAAAACAATTGGTAACACACTACGCCGTGAAGGACTGAAATCCTGCAGCGCCCGCAAGGTCCCCCTGCTCAAGAAAGCACATATACAGGCCCGTCTGATGTTTGCCAATGAACATCTGAACGATTCAGAGGAGAACTGGGTGAAAGTGTTGTGGTCAGATCGAGCTCTTTGGCATCAACTCAACTCGCCGTGTTTGGAGGAGGAGGAATGCTGCCTATGACCCCAAGAACACCATCCCCATCGTCAAACATGGAGGTGGAAACATTATGCTTTGGGGATGTTTTTCTGCTAAGGGGACAGGACAACTTCACTGCATCAAAGGGACGATGGACGGGACCATGTACCGTCAAATCTTGGGTGAGAACCTCCTTCCCTCAGCCAGGGCATTGAAAATGGGTTGTGGATGGGGTATTCCAGCATGACAATGACCCAAAACACACGGCCAAGGCAACAAAGGAGTGGCTCAAGAAGAAGCACATTAAGGTCCTGGAGTGGCCTAGCCAGTCTCCAGACCTTAATCCCTCGAAACAGCCTCGAAACCTTAATGACTTGGAGAAGATCTGCAAAGAGGAGTGGGACAAAAATCCCTCCTGAGATGGGTGCAAACCTGGTGGCCAACTACAAGAAACGTCTGACCTCTGATTGCCAACAAGGGTTTTGCCACCAAGTACTAAGTCATGTTTTGCAGAGGGGTCAAATACTTATTTCCCTCATTAAAATGCAAATCAATTTATAACATTTTTGACATGCGTTTTTCTGGATTATTTTGTTGTTATTCTGTCTCTCACTTTTCAAATAAACCTACCATTAAAATTATAGACTGATAATGTCTTTGTCAGTGGGCAAACGCAGGGGATCAAATACTTTTTCCCCTACTGTTATTTTATTTTAATTATTTTTTACTTATCTATT
Source organism: Coregonus clupeaformis (assembly GCF_020615455.1). Classification (NCBI taxonomy): domain Eukaryota; kingdom Metazoa; phylum Chordata; class Actinopteri; order Salmoniformes; family Salmonidae; genus Coregonus; species Coregonus clupeaformis. The sequence goes on from NC_059209.1 coordinate 13,138,904, forward strand.
TTTTCCTTGACACTTATTTTTCTTAAAACTGCATTGGTTAAGGGCTTGTAAGTAAGCATTTAACCGTATGGTCTACACCTGTTGTATTCAGCGCATGTGGCAAATAAAATTAGATTTGATTTAGTGAGGAACAGGGTCAGACTGATAGAAACTTCGCTGTGAAGGACTGCCAGCCTGTCCTCAGGGAGACCTCAGAGAGGACAGGGGTAAATATGGAAACAGCTGAGGGCTCAGAGACTCAATCATCCCATGATGAAGTGGTCACTGATTCATTGGGGTCACCCATGACCAAACCGAATCTGCAGGGATTGTTTTTATTTTCTGCAGCGATTTCTGCTGAAAGCTATTTTTTTGCCTCTAGAGTACTAACATTAGTACTAAATTTATTTATTTAACCCCTTATTCTTTGGCACTAAACAGTCTCCATATATACTTCCATTAATTTTTTCAACTAGTACCAGGGGACCTTCAGACGAGTCTTGAGGCCTGTGGGCATCCTAGAGCAAAACACAGGGGTAATATTAGGGTGTAGCCTGTTTGCCCACTGACAAAGACATGATCAGTCTATAATTTTAATGGTAGGTTTATTTGAACAGTGAGAGACAGAATAATAAAAAAAAAATCCAGAAAAAACACATGTCAAAAATGTTATAAATTGATTTGCATTTTAATGAGAAAAATAAGTATTTGACCCCTCTGCTATCACAGAGGTCAGACGTTTCTTGTAGTTGGCCACCAGGTTTGCACACATCTCAGGAGGGATTTTGTCCCACTCCTCTTTGCAGATCTTCTCCAAGTCATTAAGGTTTCGAGGCTGACGTTTGGCAACTCGAACCTTCAGCTCCCTCCAGAGATTTTCTATGGGATTAAGGTCTGGAGACTGGCTAGGCCACTCCAGCACCTTAATGTGCTTCTTCTTGAGCCACTCCTTTGTTGCCTTGGCCGTGTGTTTTGGGTCATTGTCATGCTGGAATACCCATCCACGACCCATTTTCAATGCCCTGGCTGAGGGAAGGAGGTTCTCACCCAAGATTTGACGGTACATGGCCCCGTCCATCGTCCCTTTGATGCGGTGAAGTTGTCCTGTCCCCTTAGCAGAATAACACCCCCAAAGCATAATGTTTCCACCTCCATGTTTGACGGTGGGGATAGTGTTCTTGGGGTCATAGGCAGCATTCCTCCTCCTCCAAACACAGCGAGTTGAGTTGATGCCAAAGAGCTCGATTTTGGTCTCATCTGACCACAACACTTTCACCCAGTTCTCCTCTGAATCATTCAGATGTTCATTGGCAAACTTCAGACGGGCCTGTATATGTGCTTTCTTAAGCAGGGGGACCTTGCGGGCGCTGCAGGATTTCAGTCCTTCACGGCATAGTGTGTTACCAATTGTTTTCTTGGTGACTATGATCACAGCTGCCTTGAGATCATTGACAAGATCCTCCCGTGTAGTTCTGGGCTGATTCCTCACCGTTCTCATGATCATTGCAACTCCACGAGGTGAGATCTTGCATGGAGCCCCAGGCCGAGGGAGATTGACAGTTCTTTTGTGTTTCTTCCATTTGCGAATAATCGCACCAACTGTTGTCACCTTCTCACCAAGCTGCTTGGCGATGGTCTTGTTGCTCATTCCAGCCTTGTGTAGGTTTACAATCTTGTCCCTGACATCCTTGGAGAGCTCTTTGGTCTTGGCCGTGGTGGAGAGTTTGGAATCTGATTGATTGATTGCTTCTGTGGACAGGTGTCTTTTATACAGGTAACAAGCTGAGATTAGGAGCACTCCCTTTAAGAGTGTGCTCCTAATCTCAGCTCGTTACCTGTATAAAAGACACCTGGGAGCCAGAAATCTTTCTGATTGAGAGGGGGTCAAATACTTATTTCCCTCATTAAAATGCAAATCAATTCATCATTTTTGACATGCGTTTTTCTGGATTTTGTTGTTATTCTGTCTCTCACTGTTCAAATAAACCTACCATAAAAATTATAGACTGATCATTTCTTTGTCAGTGGGCAAACGTACAAAATCAGCAGGGGATCAAATACTTTTTTCCACTCACTGTATGTTTTTTTATTTTTATTATGCTAATTAGATTTCCGCGGGGGAGCGGACATCGACTCTAGGGGGGTTAACCTCAGACCTAATTTTCGGTGTTCATCCAAAAACCCTACAAAAATCCCATTAATTTCCCCAAAGGCTTTGACCAACAAGCCATGGCTAACTAATTTCCGTGTTTTAGGACTATAAGCTGGCGAGCTCTATTTTGTAATTGTAGAGCAATCGTTGTAAAAAATGTCCACCCGGGCCATCACATTTTTTTGACATGGCATGTTGTAGTCTGCTTTTAGATATGCCATCAAGGCATTGAAGCAGACATCCTCAACCATTGACAATGGCTGCATATCAACTACAATCATTTCTGTAACCAGCGCTGTGATTTTCTCACTTCTTTTCTGTGAAGCTGTCTAATGTCTGTTGTTGTGGGGGCCTGTGCTTCTGCCAGCAACGGTTTGAGTCTCATGGTGCGTCCCTTTCAGATGGTTAAGCATCGCACCTGTACTACCATTACTGTACCTCAATTCCACCAAGCAAATTTGTATTGCAAAGTATTGCCATACATGACTTTGCTGCTGTTGCTTGATTTTCCCTGCCATTATTTCAACCGTTAACGACGATGACGTGTGGAGTGCTATATATCAGTTTTTCGGTTAAGGATTTTTTATTTAACGATCTCAATTTAGTTTAAACCTTCACACCCCTAGTATGTGTCTGAGCAGTTAGCACACTCACCAGGCCAGGGAGAGTCCAGCCAGTGCTTGATGTGGAGGATCTTCTCATCCTTGGAGCGAACATGTGCCTCCTCACAGATCTTATCATACTTGGCTATCTCCTCCTGTAGAGAGAGAGAGAGAGAGAGAGAGAGAGAGAGAGAGGGAGATGGGAATGGGGGCAGACGTGGAGATAGAATAGTCTTATGGTGACCTATGTAGTAGTGTGTGTGTGTGTGTGTGTGTGTGTGCTGTGAGTGATCGGGCCAGAGCGGTCAAGCCCTGACCTCGTATTCCTGTCTCGTGACGGCGCCCTCTGCGATTAGTTTCTCGCCATACTTCTGCATCACTCCCTTCTGCTTCTTGATCTGCTTGTACATCAGGGGCTGGGTAAACATGGGCTCATCCATCTCATTGTGGCCCAATCGCCGGTAGCACACCTGCCAACACACAAACATTATTGCTGCTGCTTGATACACACAAAACCGCACACACACTGATACTGATGGCTGCTGTAGACATGTGTCATAAGGCGGGGGTTACACTGGTACTCCTGCATATGTGAGTAAGAAGACTGATTTTCCTATTTATTTCCCCTAACCTCTATGTGTAATGTGTGTGTACTGTGTGTGTGACATGAGTAACGTGCAATGTATGTATTATGTTTAGTGTGTAATGTTTAATTTGTATACAGCATTACTGTGTGTCAAAGACAATTTTCCTCTTGGGGACATTAAAGTTAATCCAATCCTATTACCAGAGTGAGTTGAACTTAACTATATTTTCCAGGTAGTGGGGAACTCTTACTCACCAGGTCCACCACCACGTCCTTGTGGAAGGTGGCTCTCCACTCGGCCGCCACGTTGCACACGTACACCACGGCCTCAGGGTCGTCAGCGTTGACGTGGAAGATGGGAGCATTGACCACCCTGGCCACGTCAGTGGGGTACGGAGAGGACCGTGCCATACGAGGGTCAGTGGTGAAGCCAATCTGGGGGTAGACGGGGGTGATAGGGTTAGCATGCCATCCATCCACACCACTATTGGTTTCCTAGAATGGCTGAAACCCACGTGGAACAAAGTCTATTTGTATCTTCTCCAGACCAGGTGTGGTCTGTGGTTCGCTTGGTGTGAGTGTGTGTCCGCACCTGGTTGTTGACGACCACATGCACCGTGCCGTGGGTGGAGTAGGAGGGCAGGTCGCTGAGATGGAAGGTCTCGTACACGACGCCCTGGCCGGCGAAGGCAGCGTCACCGTGCATCAGGATAGACATCACCTGGAACACAAACATTCCAACTTCAAATGCACACCATTTACAACCCATTCTTTAAGGTAGTAACGCATTAGATATAGTCGGATTGGTGAAACTGATATGGTGGAAAACAGTTTCATATCAGTGTATGTGAAGGGCAGAAAAAAGGTGCATTTCTTTTTTTCTTTTTGTTGCTGATGAAACCCGGGATCGAACCTAAAGGGTGCATTTTTTACAGGACAAAAAAGGACAATGATCTTTACAACGACCGCCCCAACACTGAGAAAAGAAATATGCCGCTATTCAAACTGTGTTCAAAACCAGCAGTGTCAGTCAGTGGGTTGGTACCTTGTGTCCCTCGGTGTCTCCACAGTAGAACTGCTCGGCCTTGGTCTTGCCCTGCACCACAGGGTCCACGGCCTCTAGGTGGGAGGGGTTAGCCATGAGGGACAGGGTGATGTTGCGGTCAGTCACGCGGTTGATCCTCCTGTGGTACATACCCAGGTGGTACTTCACGTCTCCAGAGCCCTGAAACAACAACAGTCAGAAACACACTGGAAGCAGTTGTATTGGATTGATTACAGAGTCGAGAATTGCCGTGCAGTGGTTGGGCTAGATAGGACTCGCCTCATCAGCAGCCTCCAGCTTGGAGTCAAACTGGCAGAAGATCTGCTCCAGCTCCTTGCGGATGACATTGGCCAGCACATTCAGACGACCCCTAGAAGACGAGGAGCACTTGTCAGAGAAGGCAGACAGTGAAACCATTTTGCAGAAACTCAAGCATTCCCTCCCGTGTTCCTGTTGTTACCCACCTGTGTGGCATGCCCATAACAATGTTCTCCACACCCTTCTCGCTGGACTTGTCGATGATGGTCTTGAGGGCGGGGATCAGAGACTCGCAGCCCTCCAGGCCGAAGCGCTTCTCTGACGACCACTTCCTCTGGAGAAACTCCTCGAACCTGCGGTACACAGCGTACGACGTCAGCACATAGCCATATCCCTTTGGAGAGAAGGACTCCAGAAATCTCCTATGATATTAGTGTGTAGGATTGGTACAATGTAGAGTAGCACGGTATATCGAAACTTCTGTATTTTAAGATGGTCATACCATGGATCATTTAGCTATTTCATTTTGAATTTTAGGACCCCTTTAGGTATCCCAAACAAATAAAATATGTTAAAATGATTTGATAATATTCTGCATTTGACCTTTAATACTATTAAGGGATAATGCCCTCGAAGTCACTGTTTGGAGGATACATTGGCACGGGTGTTATGCCCAAGACTAAGTCGAGGTCCGGCAAACCGTGCCAATATATCCTCCAAACACTGGCTTCGAGGGCATTGTCACTTTTATACAACGGGATACAGTGAGCGTCAAGGTTGCTTCCATCCTTAAAATTTCAAAGAAAAGGTCAAGCAGCAGACATTGGAGACAACAAAGCTACAGACCGGGCGACTCTCTACTGACCGGGATGACCGACAACTCATTCGAATGTCACTCAACATTTGTAGGATGACATCAAGTGACCAACAAAAAGAATGGCAAACGGCAGCTGGGGTGAAGTGCACGGCGAGGATGGTTCGAAACAGGCTCCTAGGGGCAGGGCTGAAGTCGTGCAAAGCTATAAAAAATCCCAGCCAGGCTGAGGTTTGCAAAAAACCATAAGGATTGGACCGTAGAGGACTGGAGTAAGGTCATCTTCTCTGATGAGTCCAATTTTCAGCTTTGTCCAACACCTGGTTGTCTAATGGTTAGACGGAAACCTGGAGAGGTTTACAAGACACAGTGTCTCGCACTCACTGTGACATTTGTTGGAGGATCGGTGATGATCTGGGGGTGCTTCAGCAAGGTTAGAATCGGGCAGATTTGTCTTTGTGAAGGACGCATGAATCAAGCCACGTACAAGGTTGTCCTGGAAGAAAATGTGCTTCCTTTTGCTCTGACATTGTTCCCCAGCTCGGAGGATTGGTTTTTCCATGCCACACAGCCAGGTCAATCAAGGTGTGGATGGAGGACCACCAGATCAAGACCCTGTCATGGCCAGCCCAATCTCCAGACCTGAACCCCATTGAAAACTTCTGGAATGTGATCAAGAGGAAGATGGATGGTCACAAGCCATCAAACAAAGCCGAGCTGCTTGAATTTTTGCGCCAGGAGTGGCATAAAGTCACCCAACATCAATGTGAAAGACTGGTGGAGAGCATGCCAAGACGCATGAAAGCTGTGATTGAAAATCAGGGTTATTCCACCAAATATTGATTTCTGAACTCTTCCTAAGTTAAAACATTACTATTGTGTTGTTTAAAAATGAACACTGCATCTTTTTTGTTATTTTGACCAGTTGTCATTTTCTGAAAATAAATGCTCTAAATTACAATATTTTTATTTGGAATTTGGGAGAAATGTTGTCAGTAGTTTATAGAATAAAACAAAAATGTTATTTTTACCCAAACACATACCTATAAATAGTAAAACAAGAGAAACTGATAATTTTGCAGTGGTCTCTTAATTTTTTCCGCAGCTGTATATCCAAAAGTTTTAATGATGCCAGCTGATTCATGATTTCGACTGGCTGAGAAACGCTGCCTGCCCATCTGTCTCGTCCCAACTCCCGACACGTTCATTACTATGGAATATTGAAACAATGTTGCAAATTTCAGAGAGACAGACAGCAAGATTTATACAAATCTACACGGTTGAAAACTAAATGTTAGTCTAAAAGAAATGTGAGATAATGTCTAGATGCTTTTTATAGTGGAGATCAAGTTCATAAAGTGCCTGGCTGGGCTGATGAGAGTGGATTGCGCAGTCAGATGGACCAGAGTAAATAGGTATTTTAAAGTCATAGATTTAGCCGGTGGTAACTTGTGGAACAGACACCGGCAGGATTGTGGTTTTAACCAATCAGCATTCAGGATCAGACCCACCTGTTGTATAATAGCCCATAGAAACACATTGAATAACACATTCATAAATGGCTAAAATGTAGCAAAAAAATAAATCATAAGGAATAAGGCTTTGAAGTGTCTGTCCTATATCTAGGAGATATACGAAAGCTCAGGAAATATTGTAGTTTTTTTGTACACCTATTTAACCCCTTATTTTTGTTGGCACAAAACGGTCTCCATACTTCCATTCATTTGTATGGGTTACCTTCAGACGAGTCCCGTGACACGACACGTGGGGGTCATAGAGCAAAACGGAGAACACCATCGTGTTTGTGAGAGTCACCTTTCCATATAGTGTTTTTTTGGGGGGGCCAAACCGTGAGTAGAACGATTTTTGGGTTATCTCACGGTCTGACAAACACCGATGTAGGTTGGCCACCTTCTACCGCAGATGCGGAATGCATCCATAGGTGGATGCGGTGGATTGAGACACAGCCCATGCAAAACAAAACAGATATATCTCTAGCTTAAACTGACAGATTTTGATGAGGATTTAAAAAATATGTTACTTAGATTGACGCACGGGTGTGTCAATAGATTCTTAAGGATTAACATCTAAGTCCTTAGATCACAATTAAATAATTAAGACTCAGGTTTGGTGAAGTTATTCATGGCACTCTATACCCCCTATGCATGTTGTGACGTTTTTACAGCCCGGTACTGGGTTACCTTCAGACGACTCTCCTGAAAGTTGTGTGCATCGTAGAGCAAAACAACCGACACCTTCGTGAGTCTCCCCTTTCGATATTGGTGACATATTAGTTTGTATCTCGAACGGTTCGGGTTCTAGAGATTATTTTCTTGTCCGGATCCTCATGTGTGAAAAAAGACTGCTTTCACAAGCCCCATGTTACGGAATAGGAACAAGCTTTATATCGGCAGAAAGAGGGGATTGAGCTGCAGCCACTACAAGAAACAGTAAGTCTCTAGCATAAACAAAATGACGTCACTGTGTGATGCTAGGGAGCATCAAATCGACTTTGAGGGGGTTGAACATTCAGGTGTATATGGTCATTTTTAGATACAAATGGTGAAGTTGATAACTTAATAATGAGGACAGCAATGACTTTTGCAAGGCGCACTGCATGGCCAACACAAGAGAAGAGAAGATCACTCTGTAAAAACTTCCATACCATTCGATTTTGAGATGGGGGTGAAACCCAAAGTTGTGCTATATATTAATTGTCTATGCCATAGCTAATTTGTAAACTGTAAATATTAATACATTACTAGCTCAAACACTTAATCTGCTAAAATGACACAATTAGTAGGTCGGTGATTTTGGAGTGGGTGGACAAAAAACATAGGCTACATTGCTGCCCCCCCCGTCCCCCTAATCTGAGGGGGGTGGTAGATGCCTAGTCTCCCTTAAGGCTCAGATCAGTTGCCTACATAGTACATACACATAGACATAAACTCAGCAAAAAAAAAAAATCTACTGGCCCGGACATGGTGTAGTTTTTAAATGCATTGGGGTCTTGCAGGGCCTATAGGTTTGAATGCTTCCCGCTATATTCAGCTATTAACCTTTTGATGTGTAAGTTCCGGGTGGATCAAGTCATGTAAACAACAAAGTGAGATAGTTTGTGTGGATGATTAGATTGAATGGTGTGTGCGTGTAATCAGCTATATTGTGTGCAGAGACCACGGCATGAGTGAGGAGAGGTTGTAGATATAATGGGTTATTGTAAACTATGGCGCTAGACAGGATTATCTAGGTTTATGCTTTAGCATCATCTACGGGCCAAATGTGACGTGGGTGGCCCAGTTTTCGATTTCCTTCCAAAACATGGTTACATTTGTATAAATAGAAGTATTATTGACTACAAACCCCCCCTAAAGTGATTTCCCACCAAATCTGGCAACCTTGTTCAGCTTTCGCGCTATGGCTAGGCTAGGCAGTAGGCTTGTATTTGAGGTGATAATCTGTGAGGTGATTTGTCAAACTGTAAACGACTTGTCAACTCATGTGCTCTGGCTAATGTATACACTAACAAGCCCATTGAAGATGTGTAATATGCTGAAAAGTGGCCAAACTAAGTTGATCTTATTCGGGCAATGGGCGCAGCCATCTTTGACTGATTATTTGCATTTTATAGTGAATGGCATTCTGGGATTAGGGAGTTTTCGCTTGTCAAACAAACAAACAAACAAACATGGCTGCCATCATAAAGAATTTAGCCGCTGTTAGCTTAGCTGACACACAACATTACATTTCTCCCTTGTGCTCACCAGAGATGTGGTAGATTGTAAACAATTCTAGCTGTTAGGTCGCTCCCTTATGGGTCTTTTTTGTCAGCGCAATCTGTTAGACTGGTTTATGGATTGAGTTTGGCTGTGGATGTATTCCGTATGATGCTTGGATGATGTTCACATTTATCTTCTACAATAAAAGGTGAAATTGAGTAATAAAGGTGTAAAGACCATTCATTTCCACCATTACAAAACATTGTTTAGATGCTTTTCAGACAACAATGCTGTTTAGACGCGTTTGTTGCATCATACGTTCTGTTGCGACCATTCCAATCACATATTTGCGATGGTACGCTGCAGGGACCACTCATCCATGACCACAAATATGTGATCGTACGCGTCAAAGGGCTAAAGCAAAACTACCAAAGTTATTGCTGACGATGAAACTGAACAATCAAAATAAAATCTAGGTATAGCCAGATGAGTTGTCTTCAGTAGCTTACTTTTATTACCGAAAAACACAATTTTGAACAGCGCATAGATAACAATAACCTGGCAAATTACATAGGTTGTCACTCACCTAATAAAGCCTAATACAGCGCAAGCCATTTTAGCATTTGAATACTGAAGGTGCTGGGCATATGTGCAAGATCAGGAACAGGTCACCTACCTCGCTTTGGTTAGGGCGCAAAGCTGGGTACAGTGCGCAGTTTGACTAGGCTACTGCCGTGTTATCATTTTGGTATCGAGTATAGTTTTGGTATTGAGTATCGTGATACTAAACCTGGTATCAAAGTCAAAATTCTGGTATCGTGACACTAGTACAATGACTGAAATCTGGACAAGCACTATGACTAGATGGACTGTAAAATCACTTAAGGACAACTGCTGACGTGAAAAGGGCTTTATAAATAATTCTGATTGATTGATTGGCTGACTATGATGTTTGCGTAGGTGGGGGTGAGTGAATTGTTGTAGAGCGTTGCCCTGACCTGGTGGAGCGAACCATGCGGGCCAGCAGGGTCCTCTTCTCCTCCAGGGTGAACTGCATGACGCCGGGCTTCTCAAATTTCTCCCGGATCCACTGGCACTGGTCCAGGTCATTGATGAACATGAACTCCACCCCAATGTGCTGGCAGTAGGCCATCTGAAACATGGGACAATGTGTCTTGTCACTTTACAAGGCTAATAAGCCTGTATTGTACACTATTCGCCCATTCCAGACAAACGGTTGGCAGGAACCCAACTTCTTTGAGAGACAGACGTGTGTGTGGTTTAGTTTGAATACCTCCAGGCGGCGGATGATCTCCCTCAGGGGCAAGTCTGTCTCAGTGCCCCCGATGAAGGTGGTGGTAGGCAGGCGGAACACTTTGTCCAAGTCTGACTCATCCAGTCCATAGAAGCCTGTTCAGCATGCAGGGGCAGCAGACCGTCCAGAAGGGCAGGAGGGAGGGGGTTGAGGAGGAGGGCATATGTGGGGATATTCAGGCCAGAAAACACCCAGAGACCAGAAACACAGGGGGAAAGAATGTAGGCCACAAAGACATCCACCATGGAAAAACAAAACAGAAGAGGGCGATGATGGATTAAAACACAGGAATATGCCATATGGTTGATGGCACCATAATGGCAACATGGCGTTAATGCAGCAAAATCAAAGGTAGTGCAGCATCACAGGCAAACGAACAGGACAGAGGGGGAGGCACGCAACAATGAAGGGGGTGAGACAAAGCGTGGTTGAGTGGGGAGCAGTGGTTACAAAACAAGTACAAGACATTGAATGAGCTATATTTGTGGGGGGAAAATAAAAACTGCCCTTGCTGAACTGAGATGGTAGATGAGCAATGGCGATTTTAATAACACAGGCCTAAACAGTCCATATACTGGTTTTACAGGGTCTAGCAGAACGCTTATGACTTGAACCCAAAATGATAATTTTGCATATGTTCTTCTACACTTTAAGATCCAGTCAATCAAGTAGGACTAAATCCGCTTTGAAAATATTGGTAACTGTGATGAACATTTGCAAAGCTAATTTCGAAATGCTGTTTCAGGTGATGCGAGTATGAGCCCATGTCTCTATGGTTTCAGTGCTTCTCTATTAGAGAGGATATGGAGAAGGTGATAGCATCTAGAATACCCAGATTGGTGGAGCATGTCTATGCAGTAAGGCAAGGCTACCCCAGTTTTAGGTCACCAGATACAGGACTTCAGATTTTGTTTTTCAAAGACATGAACCTACTCTGGATAAGCACCTTACATACAAAATGTACAGATACTTCGAAAATCTGTTAAAAAAACACAAACAATAGCTGGTAGGGGAAACATGAACATGTTAAACACACCTAACCAGCCACACACGTCAATGCTTGCTTAAAGTTAAGTGAAGATTTCCAGGAGATGAAAGCCAATTAAGAGATATTTTGAGGCAATCAAGTAAGAATCAGATTTCATGAGCTGAATTTGTAGTGTGGCATCTATGGGCAAGGAGGATAACTAATTCAATTGCTTGTTGTTTTATGGTAGAGGTAACTCTTAGTTAAAATGCAAGTGACAAAAAGGTAATGAAATAGAAGTCAGGGCAATCTAAGATGAATCGTCTCCGTTTCTTTGATTGCCTCAGGAAAAGAAGAGAAAGGCAACAACGTTGCAAAGAAAATAACAACTATGGCGTTGGCTAGTCGATGCATAAACGGCAAACAAAATGAATATGAGTATTGGTGATAGGAAATGAGTTTAATAATTGTAATAATAGTTCTAGCTACAACAGATTGGCAGTTAGATTATATTACATAGAATAGAGTATAGCTCAAAGAAAGACAGAGATAAAAATGAAAAATAATGTGTGTGTGGGTTTGTGCATGTGTGTTACTGAAAGTGTGTGTGTCAAGGATGGGGACTTGAGCAATACTGAAGAGTATCCAAGCAAAGAAGAATAAGCTCAGGGGACAGAACAAAGCTTCAAACGACTGGACAGGAAGGAGGACAAACTATGGGGGTCCTATAACACTGTGGCATCAGAAACAAACAGCATTTAGCTGACCTGACCGAAGTGCTGACCTGCAGTAGTGGAGCTTCTCCAAGGACAGGGAGAGCAGCTTCTTGCAGACTCTGCACACTGACTGCAAGTTCACGTCTACAACAAAACTGCCAGCCCACAAGGCAGCAACAACATGGCTGCTCCTTAACGCCACAGACAGACAGCAGCAGCACACTGCAAGGCATACACATTCTCCGCTGCCAAGTGGAGAGACAAGACGTGGCTCCCCAATGACCAGGTCATTGCCATCGCGAGCGAGACAGCACACGTCATCTTTACACTGTGTGTGAGACAGTGTGACCCACGGCGGTTCCATGGGAGCCCTCTTCTCGCATTACACTGGGCCAAAGCATCATGCAGCTGCGCAAAAGCATCATCTGGGTGCAACGAGGGTCAGTGAGGACTTCAAAATCGCAGTTATCCAAAGGCAGAATCCTGCTATTCTACAGTTTGTCGTAGTGCAAGCAGTGAAATGCAATAACTTTAGTGTACATTCCCAAAAACCAAGCGTAAGGCAATTACGAGAGCATTTGGGTGCATGTTATGACGAATGAGTTGATTATTACCACTCTCCCAATGTTTGTCAGCTCTAAAATGTGATACGCAATCAGATTCTGAAACACAAAGTGGAAGCAGATACACACTTTTGAGAATGTTGGTTTTACAAGAGAAGAAATGTATAATTTCTTCCGATAGCGAACCAACTGAGTTTGTGGTTGAAATGTTCCTCCAGACAATGTAAACAAAATTCGCCACAGTTTGAGAGGAATATTACTAGGTATCACACATGCGTTTTTTCATCCCCTAGTAACCAAACATCAACTACAACATTAACACTTATGTATTACAGTATTCACACCCCTTGACTTTTTCCTCATTTTGTTGTGTTACAGCTTGAATTTAAAATGGATTAAATGTATATTGTGTCACTGGCCTACACACAATGCCCCATAATGTCAAAGTAGAATTTTGTTTGTAGAAGTTTTTACAAATTAATTAAAAATGAAAAGCTGAAATGTCTTAAGTATTCAACCCTTTTGTTATGGCAAGCCGAAATAAGTTCAGGAGTCAAAATTAGCTTAACAAGTCACATAAGTTACATGGACTCACTATGTGCAATAATAGTCTTAAGCATTATTTTTGAATGACTACCTCATCTCTGTACCCCACACACACAAAGAAGGGCACCTATTGGAAGATAAATAAAAAATAAAAAGCCGACATTGAATATCCCTTTGAGCATGGTGAAGTTATTAATTACACTTTGGATGGTTCGTCAATACACCCAGTCAATACAATAGATACAAGCGTCCCTCCTACCTCAGTTGCCGGAGAGAAAGGAAACCACTCAGGGATTTCACCATGAGGCCAATGGTCACTTTAAAACAGTTACAGAGTTTAATGGCTGTGATAGGAGAGAACTGAGGATGGATCAACAATAATGTAATTACTCCACAATACTAACCTGAATGACAGAGTGAAAAAAAGGAAGCCTGTACAGAATACAAATATTCCAAAACATGCATCCTGTTTGCAATAAGGCACTAAAGTAAAAATGGAAAAAATTTGGCAAAGAAATTAACTTTATGTCCTGAATACAAAGTGTTATGTTTGAGGCAAATCCAACACCACATCACTGAGTACCACTCTTCATATTTACAAGCATGGTGGTGGCTGCATCATGTTATGGGTATGCTTGTCATCAGCAAGGACTAAGGAGTTTTTAAGGATAAAAAGAAACTGAATAGAGCTAAGCACAGGCAAAATCCGAGAGGAAAACCTGGTTCAGTCTGCTTTCCAACAGACACTGGGAGACAAATACACCTTTCAGCAGGACAATAACCTAAAAACACAAGACCAAATATACACTGGAGTTGCTTACCAAGACGACATTGAATGTTGCCGAGTGGCCTAGTTACAGTTTTCACTTAAATTGGCTTGAAAATCTATGGCAAGACTTGAAAATGGCTGTCTAGCAATGATCAACAACCAACTTGACAGAGCTTGAAGAATTTAAAAAACATCTATTGACTCAGGGGTGTGAGTACTTATGTAAATTCGATATTTTTGTATTTCATTTATAAAAACATGTTTTCACTTTGTCATGATGGGGTATTGTGTGTAGATGGGTAAAAAATATATATTTCATCAATTTTGAATTCAGGCTATAACACAACAAAATGTGGAATAAGTCAAGGGGTATGAATACTTTTTGAAGGCACTGTAGATAGATTTAAATAAGCCTATTGACTACTCCACCCCCAGTGTCTACTCAGCTGGAGCTACGACAGGAAAGCACTATAGGAGGACTATGGCAGGACTGAGAAACACACGGCACTAAATGTAAAAAGTACAATGACATAGAGGAGCTTATTGTCTTATGACATCCGTGTGCTCGGCACCCAAACACTAGGGCTGCTACAGAGAGAGGCTCTTTATCTTTCTCAGTCTTTGTTTCAGGGCGGCTGTCTTAATGGCTTAGCATCCAATCATCTGATAAATAACCAAACGTTCCAACGAGAATACTAGAAGTTGTTTATAGGGCTGGGAATTGCCAGGGACCTCACGATACGATATTATCCCAAACATATTGCTCACCATATGTCTGCTGCATAGCGACAAGAGAGAGCCATGAGAAAATGAGTTTTGATCAGTCATGGAAATAAGTGCTGAAAAAAATTGGTTCCCTATTTAAAAAGAAGACGGAGAACTAGCTATGAACTTTGGGTGCAGTTTGGGTGCAGGTACTGCCAACTGCGCAAAAATAATATTGCAATATTCTCAAAACTATACATTGTCAAAAATAATTTCACGATATGTAACTGCATCGATTTCTTCCCCAATCACTAGTTGTTTATCAAGTGCATTCTACTCTGAAAAGACAGGAAAAAACACGTGAGAAAGATAAAGCAGAAGATTCTACGTGAACAATACAAAAAGCAAATATTCAAGCACAAAGATAGAGGGACAGAACTACAGGGTGACTTATGTTTCCATACCTCCGACAGTTAGAATACTGAGACGGTCCTTGAACATTGCCAGGTCTGAAGGAGGCATCAGGGGCGAGAGACCCGGAAAAGGTTAGTGACTCATGCCCCCATCATGGACATGGGGGCCATCTCTACCACTACTCACTCAAACACATCGAAGGGGTCTGCAAACTATAATCGAAGCTGAACTGTGGGTGGTTCTCGAAGACAATAAGATGTCCTTTTCTCGAATTACACTCTGTGAAGCAGAGTTCGCCTACAACACTCAGATACAGTAAATAGCGCTACTAGTGCCGCTAGTATCTTTTGCTGGTGATGTGTGGCAGCACGTAGCTAACTTTGCTATGACTTGGTACTATTTCATTAATTTCATGCCATAAACAGACTTAAGGGACCAGGTTTGTTGATTTTGTTAACTCTTTTAAAAACATGGGATTTGATACTAGTAAATAAGCAAAGTAGACATTTATGGAGCGTTACGATGCTAGCTAATTATGGCTAACATTAGCTAATGCAAAACAAATTTACTGTATGAGATGTAGCCAACAACAAGCTATGTAGCTAGCTAGCTTGCTAATGCCACATTTATGTCCAATCTGAGTTTTCTGGTATACAACTTGTAAAACTTGGAGCAACGAGTTGCGTCCATTCATGTGTTTCGAACTTGTTGAGAATGCTTAAGTACAGCTATCATGCACGCCAAATAGTAGTGTTCAAAAAGCATGTACAGTGGGGAAAAAAAGTATTTAGTCAGCCACCAATTGTGCAAGTTCTCCCACTTAAAAAGATGAGAGAGGCCTGTCATTTTCATCATAGGTACACGTCAACTATGACAGACAAATTGAGGAAAAAAAACCAGAAAATCACATTGTAGGATTTTTAATGAATTTATTTGCAAATTATGGTAGAAAATAAGTATTTGGTCACCTACAAACAAGCAAGATTTCTGGCTCCTCTGTCCTCCACTCGTTACCTGTATTAATGGCACCTGTTTGAACTTGTTATCAGTATAAAAGACACCTGTCCACAACCTCAAACAGTCACACTCCAAACTCCACTATGGCCAAGACCAAAGAGCTGTCAAAGGACACCAGAAACAAAATTGTAGACCTGCACCAGGCTGGGAAGACTGAATCTGCAATAGGTAAGCAGCTTGGTTTGAAGAAATCAACTGTGGGAGCAATTATTAGGAAATGGAAGACATACAAGACCACTGATAATCTCCCACGATCTGGGGCTCCACGCAAGATCTCACCCCGTGGGGTCAAAATGATCACAAGAACGGTGAGCAAAAAATCCCAGAACCACACGGGGGACCTAGTGAATGACCTGCAGAGAGCTGGGACCAAAGTAACAATGCCTACCATCAGTAACACACTACGCCGCCAGGGACTCAAATCCTGCAGTGCCAGACGTGTCCCCTGCTTAAGCCAGTACATGTCCAGGCCCGTCTGAAGTTTGCTAGAGTGCATTTGGATGATCCAGAAGAGGATTGGGAGAATGTCATATGGTCAGATGAAACCAAAATAGAACTTTTTGGTAAAAACTCAAATCGTCGTGTTTGGAGGACAAAGAATGCTGAGTTGCATCCAAAGAACACCATACCTACTGTGAAGCATGGGGGTGGAAACATCATGCTTTGGGGCTGTTTTTCTGAAAAGGGACCAGGACGACTGATCCGTGTAAAGGAAAGAATGAATGGGGCCATGTATCGTGAGATTTTGAGTGAAAACCTCCTTCCATCAGCAAGGGCATTGAAGATGAAACGTGGCTGAGTCTTTCAGCATGACAATGATCCCAAACACACCGCCCGGGCAACGAAGGAGTGGCTTCGTAAGAAGCATTTCAAGGTCCTGGAGTGGCCTAGCCAGTCTCCAGATCTCAACCCCATAGAAAATTTTTGGAGGGAGTTGAAATCCGTGTTGCCCAGAGACAGCCCCAAAACATCACTGCTCTAGAGGAGATCTGCATGGAGGAATGGGCCAAAATACCAGCAACAGTGTGTGAAAACCTTGTGAAGACTTACAGAAAACGTTTGACCTGTGTCATTGCCAACAAAGGGTAAATAACAAAGTATTGAGAAACTTTTGTTATTGACCAAATACTTATTTTCCACCATAATTTGCAAATAAATTCATTAAAAATCCTACAATGTGATTTTCTGGAATTTTCTTTCTCATTTTGTCTGTCATAGTTGATGTGTACCTACGATGAAAATTACAGGCCTCTCTCATCTTTTTAAGTGGGAGAACTTGCACAATTGGTGGCTGACTAAATACTTTTTTCCCCTACTGTACATTGATTGTTTTTGATAAATAATATTTGTTTTAAAATAATTGCCAAAGTAATTTCCTTAGAAGGTAAAGTCAGTTTAACGTGTCGAAGAACTCAGGGTACAGAGATTATTGCAACTTGTATTTACGACTTGGAAGCTTACGTGAACAAACGGTTTTCCAAACGGCCTTAATAAGATGATTTTCCAACTAACTACAGATAGCAAACTTTGCCAGGTGTGGCAACCACAGCCAAGTTCGCTTGAAAGATGATAGCTAGCTACCTAGTTATGGAAAACTGCTTGTGTGAATGTAACACCGAGATAGTTTGGTAATGTTTCCACCATCTCTGCATACCAGAGGCCACCATCATGACTGTCTGCAGCCAGGGCAGGCATCAACCACTGGGAACCCTCCCAACACTTAATTAAATTGATCAGACAGTGGTGGTTTGGTGTTTGCTAAGCTAGAACATTTCAGTTGCACACTCCGCTGCAAGCAAACAAATGGAACACCTCTGACGAACAACAGGCTTTTTATTTTTGAATTTTTAAATATATCAAGTTTTTGACATTATAGAGAGAGGATGACAGTGGGGAAAGATAGGGGAGGTTGTGTCTAAGGGCAGTAGGCTGGATTCGAACATATGCCGACACTGTAGACGTTTGCCGGAGGCAGCGGCCTAGCGTACTAAGCCACCGGCTTGTTATTTTAACTTTGATTTTGTTTGCGAGAAGCACCCAAACTTCGACTTCACCACACAACGTCAATCACTACAGCAACACACCGACTGATTGACTGCCTCTGAACTCTAGCGACAGCACAGCACCGACCACAACATAGGTGGCAAACAAAGCTTTAGGTGCCAATCACGTCTAGAAAATGCAGTACCTGCCTGGCTGCACAATGCACAAATACAAACATCACACCTGGATCAAAGCCTCACTGAAAAACGTCCCATGCAGACCGAGACATGCTGTACTGGAACTGACAACCACACGACACGTGTAAGGTATATAGACCTTGAGAGTACTACTAATTAGGCTATTCAGTCATCAACAAGAAGAGGGGTCCAAGGTTTAGGGGCATGCTGGTGTGTAAAAATGGCTGTTTGGGGATTGCCATTTTCTTATAATCTAAGTTGAAGGCAACATACCTTTCAAAACAGTTACCCTCTTACTGTTGGGAGTCATACTGTAGCTGTGGTTGTGAGCATTGAGTGAGAACTAAGGCCTAAAAGTTATAGTTAGCAGTAGAGCAAAAACATATATGTGTCCCCCATCATTCAGCAGGAAACTACCAATGCGTTGAATTGCTGGGAGTTGTTACCGTATCATGCTTAGAAGTAGATTAATAGTCAGAGGGGCCTTCACTGCCATACCCAAGAAAGGGTGTGAGTAATGTGAGGGAGAATATGGTCCAGTCCCGGGAGGTTTTAAAGCAAGCAAGATGGTTAGTAGAGCTAGAAGCTAAGCCAAGAAATCTGGAGACGTCTAGAAATGTCCCTCCACAGTTAGACAGGAGTGTAATGGGACACTTAAATCATATAAAAACCAATGGCGCAACACTGGCTTCAAATTGGGAATCTAGCTGTGTGTCCCTCAACAAGGCTACTGTAGGTGAACTTAACATTGGAGCACTGCAGACAATATTGTTATGAAGGTTCAATTTGTGCTTGGCTGCCTGCAGACAGAGAAGTCAGACAGAACTGTCCTAGAAAGAAGTGATAACCAATAAGCTGCTATTTGTATTGATGATTTTTGGACTGTCACCTTGTCGTGGTGAGGGGGCTTATGTACCTCAATGACCCCTCAGAGCTATGCCCGTTGGAGGTAACTCCCGGCAGGTCTATCCAAACCGGACAGGTCTAGGGCCAGCAGTCAGATGAAGCACAGTCCACCTCTTAATCATAAAGCCTTGTAGGAAAATGATCTACGACCACTGCGGCTAACAGTGGACACAGCTGGCTGGGCTAATCAACCATCCAGCTGTTAAAAAAAAAAAAGTATTACAGAAACCATGGATACTCCCATGGTGGACGCCCTATGCGCCAAAGCGGGCAGAGGTTGAAGTTAAGTCAAAAAGCATAAATACAAATATTTGGCATTTCAGAAAAACAGGGTGCTAGGAGCCCTTTCTTTCATGACAGTGGGCAGACTGAAAACAGGGACAAATGGGCAGGTTTACAGAGAAGGCCAGCGTAGGTCATACATAGACCAGCATTTCAAGCCAAACAGAGCTTGCTCAGCTACCCAGCCGCCCGGATGCTCTGTAGCGAGTGGCTCATTCTTCTCACCGAGTTTATCCGAGGACGTTATAATGTCATTGGGGACATGAGAGTCCAGATCGGCATCCATAATTCCCAGAGGGTCCAGCTGAGCAACATGGTGCCCACGGATCTACAAAAACAGGTTTGAGTTGAAATGGAACAAAACATCCGACAGGTGGGCAGGGGGAGGCAAGGGTGGAGGGGCACGAGTGTAGAGATATAAAAGTGTTGAAAGGGATTTGAAAGAAAATAGAGAGGAGAGAAAAAAAAGAGGGAGGAAATGGGAAAAGCAACATTAATACAAACAAGCTCATTGTTGTCTCGCACAGCTGTGAGGGAACATTTCTCACCGACATTCTGAACCCCAGTAGCTACTGGGGCATCATCAAAATTTATACAACTGATGCCAAGAGGATCGAGTTCTGCATTGTGATGGCCATTCAACTGGAAATAAGGTAACATTAGTCACAAGGTATTCAATTAAAACAACATAGAAATATGAAACATTCAAGAGTATATCATAATAGGCATTTTCGTTATCATGAGGTCACAGTCCTTTATGGGGTAAAAACAGACACCTTTGTCCCAGCTTTCAAATGTCAACAATTTCAGCACAGGTACAGTGCCTTCAGAAAGTATTCATACCCCTTGACTTATTCCACATTTTGTTGTGTTACAGCCTGAATTCAAAATGGATCAACTTGTTTTTTTGACTCACCCATCTACACACAATACCCCATAATGACAAAGTGAAAACATGTTTTTAGAAATTGTAGCAATGTATTGTATTCACACCCCTGAGTCAATACTTTGTAGAAGCACCTTGGGCAGCAATTACAGCTTTGTCTTTCTGGGTAAGTCTCTAAGAGTTTTCCACACCTGGATTATGCAACACCATTACTATTCTCAAAATTCTTCCAAGATCTGTCAAATTGGTTGTTGATCATTGCCAGACAACCGTTTGCAGGTCTTGTCAAGTAGATTTAAGTCAAAATTGTAACTTGGCTACTCAGGAACATTTACTGTCTTCTTGCTAAGAAACTCCAGTATAGATTTCGCCTTGTGTTTTAGGTTATTGTCCTGCTGAAAGGTGAATTCATCTCCCAGTGTTTGGTGGAATGCAGACAACCAGGTTTTCCTGTAGGATTTTGCCATTCTGTTTGCTTTTATCCTGAAAAACTCCTGTCCTTAAAGGGGAATTTCACCATGGCTCTGCGAGGGCATATAGTCAATACTATATTAACAACATTATGTTTTTATCATAAACATCACAATTATCCAAACCACATTTTAATTTTACTGGTAGAATCGGGAAGTCGACTCCCTGTGTATTCGTCTGCTCATAGTGAACCACAAAGTCCAGCATTCATAGCAAATCCTGATACCGCCATGCTAGGTAGAGGGGGCGTGCCCACAAACGAATAAATGGCGCTGTTTACGTCGAACCATCAACACACAGTAATCTCAGAATTTATCTAGGAAATTCGTTTTTTTAAACCTGTTTTTCACTACCGTTACAGTCCTGGTATTGAACTCTGAAAGCCATCAGCTAAATCATCTATTTAGATTTTAAGTCATTTAGCAGACGCTCTTATCCAGTGCATACATTTTATTAATTTTTTTCATACTGGCCCCCCGTGGGAATCGAACCCACAACCCAGCTGTTGCAAACGCCATGCTCTACCAACTGAGCTACACGGGGCCACGTATCTATCTTTTGGTTTGCACAATGTCAATCCATTTCGCCTATGCCATGGTAGTCACTGCTAGCTACCTTCAGCAGTGTAAACATGTTTGTTTGTTCTATCTTTGACTGACATGGGCTAACGTAAACTAGCTAATGTTAGCAAATAAGAGGCAATTTGGTAGCCATCTATTCCACCCTCGTCTGGAAAACACTCCGTTACTAAAAATAGAATTGTTGATATACAGTTTCTAGCTCACTCTGTTGGTAGCAATGATGAATGTGTATAAATCGTCTATGGTTGCTTCTCAGCCAGTCTCAGCTGATTGGCAATCTTGCTGCCAATTTAGTGACGCTAGTTAGCTAACGATATTTAAAATGTCTATGTTAGGTATGCTTAGCTAGCCAGTCTAATAGAGAACAATACAATTAGTGGGGTGGTTAAATTGTGTAGTAGGTGGTACAGAATCAGATTCCATCAACATGCACTTCCAACCCCTAGCTCTGCACAATGTGAAAGTAAGTTAGACAAAATATTTACAAGCTGATGGCTAAGATAGTTCAATTTACAGTAAGCATGGCATAAACATGAATTGGGTAGTGTTTGTATGGTTTGTGTTATGGGGTTACTGGTGGTTAGAGGTAGCCTGAGGACCACAGAGTACCTTCCAGAACATGTAATCAATTTAGTCTACCCCGCTTCTCTTTGTGCAAAACTCAGGTTATCTGGAGTCATTCCAGTGCCCTGCTGAAAAATACCCCAAAAGCAGGGGTATTTTGGGTACACAAGCATGAAGGAGCAGACAGTTATGGCGCACAAGAATGTTGGACAGAAACCAGCAAGGGACACAAAGGTATAAAATCAAGACTAAAACACTAATGACAACCACCTAATTCTTCTTTCTGCAGATTCTCAAAACACAATACAAAGACATGTCTACAAAATTCCCCTGCAAAGGGCTACTATTGACAAGAATGGTCTGTCAAAGTCAATGGGCTGGGGGAGGTTTAGACAGTACTTTGAGATGAAGGGGGTTTTGGTTGTGCTTAGACAGTAAATGTATTGTTGCCATTTCTCCTCAATCTCACATACACAACAATCCATACTGTGTAAGAACTGCCTTCCTAAGACTTTTCACACCTTCTTTAACCCCCCAGCCCATTCACTCCCATTGTCCCCTCATTGCCCCTACACAATACGCTAGCCGGTCCAATTCGGTTGATAGTTTCTTTACGTCCCTTCCACAAAAAGTGTAAAACGCTAAAACCACAGCAGTCTTTTTCCAGGAGATAATCAAAGCTTGATGATTAGTTGATTATTTGAATCCGCTGTGTAGTGCTAGGGGAAAAAAAACTAAACGTGCACCCGTTGGGGTCCCCAGGACCGAGTTTGGGAATCCTGGCATAAGACCATGCAGAACATGGGTCCCCAACTCTGTTCCGGGAGAACTACCCTCCTATAGGATTTCACTCCAACCGCAGTTGTAACTAACCTGGTTCAGCTTATCAACCAGCTAATTACTAGAATCAGGTGTGCTAGATTAGGGTTGAGTGAAAACCTAGAGGACGGTAGATCTCCAGGAACAGGGTTGGAACCACCATAAAATTGGAAATGTATCAGCCCTTAAGTATTCACAGAAGATACAGTGGGGAAAAAAGTATTTAGTCAGCCACCAATTGTGCAAGTTCTCCCACTTAAAAAGATGAGAGGCTTGTAATTTTCATCATAGGTACACGTCAACTATGACAGACAAAATGAGAAGAAAAAAATCCAGAGAATCACATTGTAGGATTTTTTATGAATTTATTTGCAAATTATGGTGGAAAACAAGTATTTGGTCAATAACAAAAGTTACTCAATACTTTGTTATATACCCTTTGTTGGCAATGACACAGGTCAAACGTTTTCTGTAAGTCTTCACAAGGTTTTCACACACGGTTGCTGGTATTTTGGCCCATTCCTCCATGCAGATCTCCTCTAGAGCAGTGATGTTTTGGGGCTGTCGCTGGGCAACACAGACTTTCAACTCCCTCCAAAGAGTTTCTATGGGGTTGAGATCTGGAGACTGGCTAGGCCACTCCAGGACCTTGAAATGCTTCTTACGAAGCCACTCCTTCGTTGCCCGGGCGGTGTGTTTGGGATCATTGTCATGCTGAAAGACCCAGCCACGTTTCATCTTCAATGCCCTTGCTGATGGAAGGAGGTTTTCACTCAAAATCTCACGACACATGGCCCCATTCATTCTTTCCTTTACACAGATCAGTCGTCCTGGTCCCTTTGCAGAAAAACAGCCCCAAAGCATGATGTTTCCACCCCCCATGCTTCACAGTAGGTATGGTGTTCTTTGGGTGCAACTCAGCATTCTTTGTCCTCCAAACACGACGAGTTGAGTTTTTACCAAAAAGTTATATTTTGGTTTCATCTGACCATATGACATTCTCCCAATCCTCTTCTGGATCATCCAAATGCACTCTAGCAAACTTCAGACGGGCCTGGACATGTACTGGCTTAAGCAGGGGGACACGTCTGGCACTGCAGAATTTGAGTCCCCGGCGGCGTAGTGTGTTACTGATGGTAGGCTTTGTTACTTTGGTCCCAGCTCTCTGCAGGTCATTCACTAGGTCCCCCCGTGTAGTTCTGGGATTTTTGCTCACCGTTCTTGTGATCATTTTGACCCCACGGGGTGAGATCTTGCGTGGCGCCCCAGATCGAGGGAGATTATCAGTGGTCTTGTATGTCTTCCATTTCCTAATAATTGCTCCCACAGTTGATTTCTTCAAACCAAGCTGCTTACCTATTGCAGATTCAGTCTTCCCAGCCTGGTGCAGGTCTACAATTTTGTTTCTGGTGTCCTTTGACAGCTCTTTGGTCTTGGCCATAGTGGAGTTATGAGTGTGACTGTTTGAGGTTGTGGACAGGTGTCTTTTATACTGATAACAAGTTCAAACAGGTGCCATTAATACAGGTAACGAGTGGAGGACAGAGGAGCCTCTTAAAGAAGAAGTTACAGGTCTGTGAGAGCCAGAAATCTTGCTTGTTTGTAGGTGACCAAATACTTATTTTCCACCATAATTTGCAAATAAATTCATTAAAAATCCTACAATGTGATTTTCTGGATTTTTTTTCCTCAATTTGTCTGTCATAGTTGACGTGTACCTATGATGAAAATTACAGGCCTCTCTCATCTTTTTAAGTGGGAAAACTTGCACAATTGGTGGCTGACTAAATACTTTTTTCCCCCACTGTATTTACAGCACCAATCAAATATTTGGACACACCTACTCATTCAAGGGTTTTTCTTTATTTTTACATTGTAGAATAATAGTGAAGACATTAAAACGATGAAATAAGACCCATCATAGGGTGTATCATTCAGCGCGCAAAGCCCTGACCTGCCAACCTCCTAGGCAATTATGTGTGAAACATCTCACTGTCCTAGAAATGCCTCAAGACATGGAAACAAGCCCAGATCCTCCCCAAGGTGAAATTCCCCTTTAACGATTACAAGCATACCCATAACATAATGCAGCCACCACCATGCTTGAAAATATGGATAGTGATACTCAGTGATGTGTTGTATTGTATTTGCCCCAAACATAACACTCTGTATTCAGGACAAAAGGTTATTTGCTTTGCCACATCTGTTGCAGGTATTACTTTAGTGCCTTGCTGCAAACAGGATGCATGTTTTGGAATATTTTTATTCTGTACAGGTTTCCTTCTTTTCACTGTCAATTAGGTTAGTATTGTGGAATAATTCATCTTGATCCATCCTCAGTTCTCCTATTACAGCCATTAAACTAACTGTTAAAATCACTATTGGTCTCATGGTGAAATCCCTGAGTGGTTTCCTTCCTCTCCGGCAACGGCGTTAGGAAGGACGCCTGTATCTTTGTAGTGAGTGAGTGTATTGATACACCATCCAAAGTGTAATTACTAACTTCACCATGCTCAAAGGGATATTCAATGTCGGCTTTTTTTTTTTACCCATCTACCAATAGGTGCCCTTCTTTGCGAGGCATTGGAAAACCTCCCTGGTCTGTGGTTGAATCTGTGTTTGAAATTCACTGTTCGACTGAGGGACCTTACAGATAATGGCATGTGTGGGGTACAGAGATGAGGTAGTCATTCCAAAATCATGTTAAACACTATTATTATTATTATTATTATTACTATTGAGTCCATGCAACAATTGTGACTTATTAAGCAACTTTCTATTCCTGAATTTATTTAGGTTTGCCATTAAATTTGTAAAATTTTAGGAAAACATGATTCCACTTTGACATTATGGGGTATTGTCTGTAGACCAGTGACAGAAAATCTCAACTGAATCAATTTTAGAATTCAGGCTATAACAACAAAAAGTGGAAAAAGTCTAGGGGTGTGAATACTTTCTGAAGGTACTGTATTTCACTAGAACGTTAGTCCATTATCAGCGTAGTTGGTATCATTAAGTAGGATGGTCAACTTTGTGGAAATAATTAGCTATGCTTACAGAAAACAGATTACACAGCTTAAACCTTAAAACACAGGTAGAGATTACTCAAACAATGAGGACAGGTGATATTGGTTAATTTTTTTGTTAAACAGTTACAGCTTTCTGGCTGCTGAATGTGTCGTAAATGGTTAGACTACTTGGCATGCTTACTAAGACATTATAGACATGGTCGTCCTTGTTTTCTCAATTTACAGCTCTGTGAGAGCCTGTGGTGGCTGACTGGTCTGACCTGGTAGGCACGGATGAGGGATTGGACGGCCAGGTGATCTTCCACCAGCTTCTCCACATTGGGCTGAGCCCCCATCAGGGATTGGGCTTGGGGCAGCCGGGCCAGGCTCAGAAGGCTCTGGTGTGCCTTGCCTGGGGGAGCACCTGCATTGGCATTGCGGAAGAAAACGTCCCAAGACTTAAGGAAAAGAGAGGACAAATAAGAATTGGCATTAATGAACAGTGGTATGAAAGGAGATGGCCAACAAATCCATCTATAACAAACGTAAAACATTTTAGAAGATTACCTGTAGTTATGCTTGAAATATTAAAAAAGTAACCGAATGTTACTGCTTCCATTTTCTCTTTTTGATGAAAGTAACCGGTGTGATTAATCTTAGGTTGTTCAAAACAACAACAGAGGGCAAATTCCACATGTTCTTGTCAGAGGGCCAACTAGTCTCATGTTAAGCAGTAGGCTAACTGAAATATTCTTCATTGTTCCATAGTAAACTGAAAACTAGTAAAGCCCTGACATATTCCTCAAAATGAAACAATCCCCAAAACAATGCAGTTCTCTGGGATTAGGTTATTTAGAAGTTATTGACTTCATACCAAACCGATACTTGAAACTAACACTAGTCACAAGATCCTTCATAGAAAGCTTGATCTACATTGCGGAGATGCGGGAACGGCAGACCCAGCACCACAGTTTGTCCCCACACGGCCGAAACTCAATTTATACCGGTGCGATTAAAGGTCAGTTCTGGCAAGGCATCATACGTGTGGTCAGACTGCTCCGAACTCCAATTCACATATAAATGATGGTACTTAGTCTTTAGATATACCACTGAAAAACAGAATATTGTTTGTAGAAATCCTCACCAATAATTTCCCCCTTCAACAACTGTAAATTATATTTCTTTACATGTTAAGTACTGTACAACTGTCTTGTGACCATGGTTTGGGGGACTAGCATGCCTGAAGCAGTGACTGAAATGTAACACCCTCTTGACTTGGGACACTAACTTGGCTGAACACCAGGGTCAGGGTCACAGCCTCTGTTTCATTCAGAATTCTACATTTAAGTCATTTAGCAGACGCTCTTATCCAGAGCGACTTAGTTAGTTCTACACACATTTCCACTAAAGCGGCTTGAGCTTAAGAACACATGATGAGCTGGAACCATGTAAGGGCTTTCGAAGCTGTGCATGAATCAAACAATTTGAGTTTTGAAGTCTGAGTCAAGAAACAGTGGGTGTTGGTGACATCACACAGCCTACTTTGTGTTGCTACATTTAGGTTACCTAAAGGCCGCTACAAGCTCCACTCGTTTTTTGGGGGGCAGAGGACTCTATTCATTGCGTTCCACCCAGAGAGGAAGTCCGCGTTCTGTAACGTATATCCACTAGGGGGCTTGGGGAGCCAGAGCAGCTCACCAAGCAACAGGGGCCGAGGCACTATTTTTGGATCTAGCTAGTGACGACATCTGAACTTCCAATTCGGTGTTATGCTTGTTTACAAATACTAACTAGCTAGATGTCAGTCTGGTGTAATGCTTTACTACTACTTTTTAGCCAAAGAAGCAGAAACAAACATGTCTCTTTTTGAATTGCAATTGCTGCAAAATGTGCAGGAGCTGTCGACAGAAAACATTTGGATACGAGCTCTGGCAAACTCAGGCAGCGAGTACTACAACTACAAGGGCTTTTTCACAATGGTCCTGATGGCAGTCTGTGATGCAAGGTACCGCTTCACCATGATCGACGTAGGCGCATATCGGTCGGGAGGGAGATGCGGGAATCTTCTCACAAAGCAAGTTCGGCTCCTCACTCATTGCAGGCCAGCTGCCGCTACAAAGGCCAGTTGCCGCTACAAAGGCCAGCTTGCTTGGGACATAAACACCGAACCAATATGTCTTCGTGGGATACGAGCCATTCCTTCTGAGGGTAAACCTGATGCGACCATATCCAGGTAAGATATGCATGTGAGACTCATTTCAGGAAACTAGGCGTGTGTCGCACTTCACTACTTAACAGGAGCGGGATTTGAACGTAAACATTTATATTTGATCAAAATGTGTTTTTTGGCAGAAATGCCTTCTGGAACATGTGAACTTTCATGTGCCTTAATAACAAACTTGTATTCCATCCATAAATACGAATAAAATTGTTATATTACGAGCCTAGTTGGTTTAGCCACAGAAAAAGCTGAGATAATGGATGGGCTGGGCATGCCGGAAGATGACTTTGGATTGGTCTGCAATGTACAGTGGGGAAAAAAAGTATTTAGTCAGCCACCAATTGTGCAAGTTCTCCCACTTAAAAAGATGAGAGAGGCCTGTAATTTTCATCATAGGTACACGTCAACTATGACAGACAAATTGAGAGAAAAAAATCCTGAAAATCACATTGTAGGATTTTTAATTAATTTATTTGCAAATTATGGTGGAAAATAAGTATTTGGTCACCTACAAACAAGCAAGATTTCTGGCTCTCACAGATCTGTAACAACTTCTTTAAGAGGCTCCTCTGTCCTCCACTCGTTACCTGTATTAATGGCACCTGTTTGAACTTGTTATCAGTATAAAAGACACCTGTCCACAACCTCAAACAGTCACACTCCAAACTCCACTATGGCCAAGACCAAAGAGCTGTCAAAGGATTCACCAGAAACAAAATTGTAGACCTGCACCAGGCTGGGAAGACTGAATCTGCAATAGGTAAGCAGCTTGGTTTGAAGAAATCAACTGTGGGAGCAATTATTCGGAAATGGAAGACATACAAGACCACTGATAATCTCCCTCGATCTGGGGCTCCACGCAAGATCTCACCCCGTGGGGTCAAAATGATCACAAGAACGGTGAGCAAAATCCCAGAACCACACGGGGGGACCTAGTGAATGACCTGCAGAGAGCTGGGACCAAAGTAACAAAGCCTACCATCAGTAACACACTACGCCGCCAGGGACTCAAATCCTGCAGTGCCAGACGTGTCCCCCTGCTTAAGCCAGTACATGTCCAGGCCCGTCTGATGTTTGCTAGAGAGCATTTGGATGATCCAGAAGAGGATTGGGAGAATGTCATATGGTCAGATTAAACCAAAATAGAGAACTTTTTGGTAAAAACTCAACTCGTCGTGTTTGGAGGACAAAGAATGCCGAGTTGCATCCAAAGAACACCATACCTACTGTGAAGCATGGGGGTGGAAACATCATGCTTTGGGGCTGTTTTTTCTGCAAAGGGACCAGGATGACTGATCCGTGTAAAGGACAGAATGAATGGGGCCATGTACCGTCGAGATTTTGAGTGAAAACCTCCTTCCATCAGCAAGGGCATTGAAGATGAAACGTGGCTGGGTCTTTCAGCATGACAATGATCCCAAACACACCGCCCGGGCAACGAAGGAGTGGCTTCGTAAGAAGCATTTCAAGGTCCTGGAGTGGCCTAGCCAGTCTCCAGATCTCAACCCCATAGAAAATCTTTGGAGGGAGTTGAAAGTCCGTGTTGCCCAGCGACAGCCCCAAAACATCACTGCTCTAGAGGAGATCTGCATGGAGGAATGGGCCAAAATACCAGAAAACGTTTGACCTGTGTCATTGCCAACAAAGGGTATATAACAAAGTATTGAGTAACTTTTGTTATTGACCAAATACTTATTTTCCACCATAATTTGCAAATAAATTCATAAAAAATCCTACAATGTGATTTTCTAGATTTTTTTTCTCATTTTGTCTGTCATAGTTGACGTGTACCTATGATGAAAATTACAGGCCTCTCTCATATTTTTAAGTGGGAGAACTTGCACAATTGGTGGCTGACTAAATACTTTTTTTTCCCCCACTGTATCTACCTCAAATTACTCCAGTATCCCTGCACATTGTAAATTTGGTATTGGTACCGACCCTGTATTTGGCTATCTTTTTTCTTATTTCTCGTGTTTTCTTTATTTTATATTTTCTTTTTTTATTAGTTATACTATTTTGATATTGATTACTGCACTGTTGGGTAGAGCTTGCAAGCTAAGCATTTAACTGTACTTGTGCATGTGACAACTTGAACTTGATGACTTTATGGAATGAAAAATAAAGTAATCTAATAAAAACTTTGCAATATACACAAATTGAGAAACGTATTATTGCATAGTATTTTCCTATTTTTCTATTGATGTCTACCCAATGTGGACCTGACCGAGATAATGGAATGTTTTGGGCTTTGGAACAAATAAATCGAAACTCAAAACCGTGATTATTTTTAATAACTGAACCAGACCTCAAAAAGCACTAATCACTCAGCACTACTGACAGAATGCCCCAGAGGGCCTTGTGCCATAGGACTGGCACTGGTCTATACTGCCGACCTGCATTCAGCCTAAAGGCTAGCCTAATAATAGCAGGATAGGCAGACTGTGTGGTCAGAGATCACAGCAGTCCTGTGACAACACTCCAGCAGCTAGCTATAAATACACAACAGGGATCCCAGCAATGTGACCTTGCTGTCAAACAGGTGCCTATGCAGCCGTACATAATTAACCTGGCCTGGCTTTCCTAAATTCAGTGTATTATGTAAACTGGTAATGGTTAAAAACATCAAACAATTAATAAATGCTACAATTGGTGTATGCGCGGAAGAGTAAGTAACATGGAAGCAGAACTCATTCTGTAGAAATTGCTTTTGCCACAGGACTAACGTTCGAGAACTGAGAATGTTGGGCTTTCATAGGCAGTATTGGTTAAGAAGTGTTTTGTTTTATTTGGTGCTTTTTACTTGGGCATTAAAAAAACATTCAAAACCCTTGTAATGCAGATGTGTAATGGGCACTTTTGGGGATGTAGTCTACAAATATTTTATTGCTTGGTATTGCAAGCAGTTTTTAAAATAAATGAAGAAAAATGCCTCTGAATCGTGTATGCTAGGCTAATTATCATAGATGTGTTAACAATGCTGCAACCTCTGCACTGTAACCGCCCATGAATTTCAACCGCAAAAAAAGAGACCCCCCCCCAGAGACGGAAAGTGCCGGAACATCTCTCTATAGGAGCTGGATGTCCCTCCAGCACCCCAAAATTCTGGAAGGGCCTTACCTTATGCACACTCTTGGGGTCCTCTAGCCATGAATAGTACATCTCCTCCACGTAATTGGAACTC
The DNA here is from genome assembly GCF_020615455.1 of Coregonus clupeaformis. NCBI lineage: Eukaryota > Metazoa > Chordata > Actinopteri > Salmoniformes > Salmonidae > Coregonus > Coregonus clupeaformis. The sequence continues at coordinate 13,170,173 of NC_059209.1, forward strand.
GTTCCATTGAGGAAAGGCTCGGCAGCCACAGGTGCCGTGTAGCACCTGACTGGCTGAAACGTCTTTGGTACGGCCACAGGCCTCTGCTGTGAAAAGTTCTGAGAAGTCTGAGAGGCCGTCAGCGGCCGCAGCCGTGCAGCACAAGTCCTTAAGCGGTGCATTGCAGTCCTTTAGCACACACAACTCGCCTGTCTCTCCAAAACAACCACAGAGCAGGAGACTCCTTTCACTTCAACCAAACTGCAGTCAAATGATCCACAGGAATCCTATTTCTCCATAGGGCCTTTGCTTTCCACTTGTCAGCGGTCTTTCTTTCCTGACCTGCAAAAGATTGAGAGGTTGTGTGAATATTTAGGCAATGTTAACAGAGTGAGGAAACAAAAAACAGGGCAAAGCCAACTTTGATGTCATAGCCAGTACTATCCTATACAACAGGGTTCTCCAACCTTTTCTAGCGTGAGAGCTACTTTTAAAAAATTAAATATGTCGCGAGCTACTGTGTTTCTTTTAATATTCTTCTCCTTTACCCTGCAACTCTTCCCCGGGTCCTTGGTGTACAAGGGTGTGTTCTGTCAATATACCTGGTAAAATAAAGTTCACGTTTTATTTTTCCTGTTATTTATTTATTTTTTACTCTCAATATTACAATTATTCAGAGAAACAACGAAACAATGCATGTAGCCTCCTTTCAGAATTGCGTGGCAAGCTACTCATAGGTGGGCTGCGAGCTACTGGTAGCTCACGATCTACCTCTCTTGGAGACCCCTGCTAAACACAGAGTAATGGAAACTGTCAAAATTAATTAATCATTTGTTTTAAGGGCATGAGAGTACTGTTTAATGAGTGCTGGGTTAAAGGCCAAAAACATAATGACTGAAACTTAAGTCAGTCAATCTCAGATAGGCCAAAAAATAAAATAATAATAAATAATAATAATATTAATAATAATGGCCTCGAGGGCCACAATGGGATTTCAAAAATTTATGGAGGGATGCACAGATTTTTTTATGACCGATTTGTTTGTCAAAATTGATTTGCGGGCCAGAAAAAGGCTAGTAGTTTGAAAATATAGGTCCATTATACACTGAGTGTGCAAAACATTAAAAACACCTGCTCTTTCCATGACAGACTGACCAGGTGAAAGCTATCAATCAGTTTAGATGAAGGGTAGGAGGTTAAAGAACGATTTTTAAGCCTTGAGACAATTGAGACATAGATTGTGTATGTGTGCCATTTAGAGGGTGAATGGGCAAGACAAAATATTTAAGTGACTTTGAACAGGGTATAGTAAGTAGGTGCCAGGCGCACCTGTTTGTGTCAAGAACTGCAACACTGCTGGGTTTTCCACACTCAACAGTTTCCCGTGCGTATCAAGAACGGTCCACCCCCCAAAGGACATCCAGCCAACTTGACAACTGTGTGAAGCAGTCCCTTTGGAATGCCCTGAGAAATTGAGGCTGTTCTGAGGCAAAAAGGGAGGTGCAACTCAATATTAGGAAGGTGTTCAGCGTAATTTGTACAGAGTTTTTATCTAGTTTTAGACAAGTATGGACTGGAGTGTTCTTTTACTCCAAATAATCATTTGGGATTTCACACCCCCCCCCAAATAAATACATGTACTGTAAAACTTTTAAAATTAAAAACGCAGTCTCAAATAGCCTCCTGTCCCTTTCAATAGCCGGGCAACGACACAAATTTCAGCAAATAAAGGCTGGGTGAACGCTAAATGAATTGTTTACAAGGTTTCATGTTTGATTTGTTACGTTAAATAATTCAGTAACGACTCAGAAAAATTGCAATCATCCGTTTTTAATCGCAATTAAGAAACTGCTAGCCATTGGCTGCTAACAGCTGAGAACTGCTAGCTAACTGGCAAGCACAAAAACAGTCAAATGATCTGATCGCCCTCTAGTGGCGTAAAGTAAGAACTGACCAAATGCAGAGCTAAAGAGGAGAATAATTATTGTCCGGAAGAGGTGGGTGAAAAACATCTATCCATCCATCCATCCATCCACACACAGCTGTGGAAAAATTAAGAGACAACTGCAAATTTTTCTTAAATCAGCATCTCTATATGTATGACAGCCATTCCATTCCAGTGTCTGTTGAATTCCAACACAGGCACACCTCATTATACTGAATTAGGTACTGATTAGGTGATCATCTGAACCAAAATCTTTTTTAACGAGGAAAAGTATAAAAACCACTGCTGTGGTCATCACTATCCTCTTGCAATAGGACCAGCTGGATGGCAAAAACTGTGATAATACTACCTCAAAAAGTAATATTAATCAAAAAATAACTATTGACCATGCCAAAAGAGTTGAAAAGGAAAGTTTTGAGTGAGGAAAAGAAGGGTTAAATTCTAGCTTTACTGGCAGAGGGATACAGTGAGCGTCAAAGTTGCTTCCATCCTTAAAATGTCAAAAGACGGCGGTTCATGAGAACAAGGTCAAGCAGCAGACATTGGGAACAACAAAGCTACAGACCGGCAGAGGGCGAAAACGACTCTCTACTGACGGGGATGACCGCCAACTCATTCGAATGTCACTCAACATTTGTAGGATGACATCAAGTGACCTACAAAAAGAATGGCAAACGGCAGCTGGGGTGAAGTGCAAGGCGAGGATTGTTCGAAACAGGCTCCTAGGGGCAGGGCTGAAGTCGTGCAAAGCTATAAAAAAATCCCTCCATCAATGAGAAGCAAAGAAGAGCCAGGCTGAGGTTTGCAAAAGACCATAAGGATTGGACCGTAGAGGACTGGAGTAAGGTCATCTTCTCTGATGAGTCCAATTTTCAGCTTTGCCCAACACCTGGTCGTCTAATGGTTAGACAGAGACCTGGAGAGGCCTACATGCCACAGTGCCTCGCACCCACTGTGAAATTTGGTGGAGGATCAGTGATGATCTGGGGGTGCTTCAGCAAGGCTGGAATCGGGCAGATTTGTCTTTGTGAAGGACGCATTAATCAAGCCACGCACAAGGTTGTCCTGGAAGAAAACTTGCTTCCTTTTGCTCTGACATTGTTCCCCAACTCGGAGGATTGTTTTTTCCAGCAGGACAACGCGCCATGCCACACAGCCAGGTCAATCAAGGTGTGGATGGAGGACCACCAGATCAAGACCCTGTCATGGCCAGCCCAATCTCCAGACCTGAACCCCATTGAAAACTTCTGGAATGTGATCAAGAGGAAGATGGATGGTCACATGCCATCAAACAAAGCAGAGCTGCTTGAATTTTTGCGCCAGGAGTGGCATAAAGTCACCCTACATCAATGTGAAAGACTGGTGGAGAGCATGCCAAGATGCATGAAAGCTGTGATTGAAAATCAGGGTTATTCCACCAAATATTGATTTCTGAACTCTTCCTAAGTTAGTATTGTGTTGTTTAAAAATGAACATGAACTTATTTTCTTTGCATTATTCGAGGTCTGACAACACTGCATCTTTTTTGTTATTTTGACCAGTTGTCATTTTCTGAAAATAAATGCTCTAAATGACAATATTTTTATTTGGAATTTGGGAGAAATGTTGTCAGTAGTTTATAGAATAAAATAAAAATGTTATTTTTACCGAAACACATACCTATAAATAGTAAAACCAGAGAAACTGAATTTTGCAGTGGTCTCTTAATTTTTTCCAGAGCAGTATGTATGAATAAAAATAAATAAATAAATACAAATAATAATAATATTATATATATATATATACACACATACACACACACAGTGAGGGAAAGTATTTGATCCCCTGCTGATTATGTATGTTTGCCCACTGACAAAGAAATTATCAGTCTATAATTTTAAAATGGTAGGTTTATTTGAACAGTGAGACAGAATAACAACAAAAAAATCCAGAAAAACACATTGAACAGCGCCGGAAGAAGATGGCTGCCGTTTTACAGCCCTCTAACCAATTGTACTATTATGTGTGTTTTTCCGCGTTATTTGTAATTTATTTTGTACATAATGTTTCTGCCATCGTCTCTTATAACCAAAGAGAGCTTCTGGATATCAGGACAGCGATTACTCACCTCGCATTGGACGAATATTTTTTCTTCAACGAGGCGTTCGCGAAGGATATCATACAGACACCCGACAAGGCCCAGATCCCCGTCATTCGCATGAGGAAGAGACGGAGATATCGCGGACGCAGATCCGGGTGACTCGTAGAGATCCGACGGCGGCGAGTAAACTGCCTCTCCCATCAATCCTATTAGCCAACGTTCAATCTTTTGAGAATAAAATTGACGATTTAAGATTACGGTTATCCTACCAACGGGACATTAAAAACTGTAATATCTTATGTTTCACGGAGTCGTGGCTGAACGACAACAATGATAACATTCAGCTAGCGGGCTATACGCTACATCGACAGGACAGAACTGCAGACTCTGGTAAGACAAGGGGTGGCGGTCTCTGTATATTTGTAAACAACAGCTGGTGCACAAAATCAAATACCAAGGAAGTCTCGAGGTTTAGAGTATCTTATGATAAGCTGTAGACCACACTATTTACCAAGAGAGTTTTCATCTATATTTTTCATAGCTGTCTATTTACCACCACAAACCAATGCTGGCATTAAGATTGCACTGAATGAGTTGTACAAGGCCATTAATCAACAGGAAAACGCTCATCCAGATGCAGCGCTCCTAGTAGCCGGGGACTTTAATGCAGGGAAACTTAAATCCGTTCTACCTAATTTCTACCAGCATGTTAAATGTGCAACCAGAGGGAAAAAAACTAGACCACCTTTACTCCACACACAGAGACGCATACAAAGCTCTCCCTCGCCCTCCATTTGGCAAATCTGACCATAACTCTATCCTCCTGATTCCTGCTTATAAGCAAAAACTGAAGCAGGAAGCACCAGTGATTCGGTTAATAAAAAAGTGGTCAGATGACGCAGATGCTAAGCTACAGGACTGTTTTGCTAGCACAGACTGGAACATGTTCCGGGATTCTTCAGACAGCATTGAGGAGTACACCACATCAGTCACTGGCTTCATCAATAAGTGCATCGATGATGTCGTCCCCACAGTGACCGTACGTACATACCCCAACCAGAAGCCATGGATTACAGGAAACATCCGCACTGAGCTAAAGGGTAGAGCTGCCGCTTTCAAGGAACGGGACTCTAACCCGGACGCTTATAAGAAATCCCGCTATGACCTCCGACGAACCATCAAACAGGCAAAGAGTCAATACAGGTCTAAGATTGAATCATACTACACTGGCTCTGACGCTCGTCGGATGTGGCAGGGCTTGAAAACTATTACAGACTACAAAGGGAAGCACAGCCGCGAGCTGCCCAGTGACACAAGCCTACCAGACGAGCTAAACCACTTCTATGCTCGCTTGAGGCAAGCAACACTGAAGCATGCATGAGAGCACCAGCTGTTCCGGACGACTATGTGATCACGCTCTCCGTAGCCGATGTGAGTAAGACTTTTAAGCAGGTCAACATTCACAAGGCCGCAGGGCCAGACGGATTACCAGGACGTGTACTCCGAGCATGTGCTGACCAACTGGCAAGTGTCTTCACTGACATTTTCAACATGTCCCTGACTGAGTCTGTAATACCAACATGTTTCAAGCAGACCACCATAGTCCCCGTGCCCAAGAACTCTAAGATAACCTGCCTAAATGACTACCGACCCGTAGCACTGACGTCTGTAGCCATGAAGTGCTTTGAAAGACTGGTCATGGCTCACATCAACAGCATAATCCCAGAAACCCTAGACCCACTCCAATTTGCATACCGCCCCAACAGATCCACAGATGATGCAATCTCTATCGCACTCCACACTGCCCTTTCCCACCTGGACAAGAGGAACACCTACGTGAGAATGCTATTCATTGACTACAGCTCAGCATTCAACACCATAGTGCCCTCTAAGCTCATCACTAAGCTAAGGATCCTGGGACTAAACACCTCCCTCTGCAACTGGATCCTGGACTTCCTGACGGGCCGCCCCCAGGTGGTAAGGGTAGGTAACAACACATCTGCCACACTGATCCTCAACACGGGGGCCCCTCAGGGGTGCGTGCTCAGTCCCCTCCTGTACTCTCTGTTCACCCATGACTGCATGGCCAGGCACGACTCCAACACCATCATTAAGTTTGCCGACGACACAACAGTGGTAGGCCTGATCACCGACAACGATGAGACAGCCTATAGGGAGGAGGTCAGAGATCTGGCCGTGTGGTGCCAGGACAACAACCTCTCCCTCAACGTGACCAAGACAAAGGAGATGATTGTGGACTACAGGAAAAAAAAAGAGGACTGAGCACGCCCCCATTCTCATCGACGGGGCTGTAGTGGAACAGGTTGAGAGCTTCAAGTTCCTTGGTGTCCACATCACCAACGAACTATCATGGTCCAAACACACCAAGACAGTCGTGAAGAGGGCACGACAAAGCCTATTCCCCCTCAGGAGACTAAAAAGATTTGGCATGGGTCCTCAGATCCTCAAAAATTCTACAGCTGCACCATCGAGAGCATCCTGACTGGTTGCATCACCACCTGGTATGGCAACTGCTTGGCCTCTGACCGCAAGGCACTACAGAGGGTAGTGCGTACGGCCCAGTACATCACTGGGGCAAAGCTCCCTGCCATCCAGGACCTCTATACCAGGCGGTGTCAGAGGAAGGCCCTCAAAATTGTCAAAGACTCCAGCCACCCTAGTCATAGACTGTTCTCTCTGCTACCGCACGGCAAGCGGTACCGGAGTGCCAAGTCTAGGTCCAAAAGACTTCTCAACAGCTTCTACCCCCAAGCCATAAGACTCCTGAACAGCTAATCATGGCTACCCGGACTATTTGCACTGCCCCCCACCCCATCCTTTTACGCTGCTGCTACTCTGTTAAGTATTTATGCATAGTCACTTTAACTCTACCCACATGTACATATTACCTCAACTAGCCGGTGCCCCCGCACATTGACTCTGCAACGGTACCCCCCTGTATATATAGCCTCCCTACTGTCACTTTATTTTACTGTATATATAGCCTCCCTACTGTCACTTTATTTTACTTCTGCTCTTTTTTTCTCAACACTTTTTTGTTGTTGTTGTTTTATTCTTTTTTTGTTTAAAATAAATGCACTGTTGGTTAAGGGCTGTAAGTAAGCATTTCACTGCAATGTCTGCACCTGTTGTATTCGGCGCATGTGACCAATAAAATTTGATTTGATTTGATTTGATTTGATTTAAAAAAATTATAAATTGATTTGCATTTTAATGAGGGAAATAAGTATTTGACCCCCTCTCAATCAGAAAGATTTCTGGCTCCCAGGTGTCTTTTATACAGGTAACGAGCTGAGATTAGGAGCACACTCTTAAAAGGAGTGCTACTAATCTCAGCTTGTTACCTGTATAAAAAGACACCGGTCCACAGAAGCAATCAATCAGATTCCAAACTCTCCACCATGTCCAAGACCAAAGAGCTCTCCAAGGATGTCACAGACAAGATTGTAGACCTACACAAGGCTGGAATGAGCAACAAGACCATCGCCAAGCAGCTTGGTGAGAAGGTGACAACAGTTGGTGCGATTATTCGCAAATGGAAGAAACGCAAAATAACTGTCAATCTCCCTCGGCCTGGGGCTCCATGCAAGGTCTCACCTCGTGGAGTTGCAATAATCATGAGAACGGTGAGGAATCAGCTCAGAACTACACGGGAGGATCTTGTCAATGATCTGAAGGCAGCTGGGACCATAGTCACCAAGAAAACAATTGGTAACACACTACGCCCTGAAGTACTGAAATCCTGCAGCGCCCACAAGGTCCCACTGCTCAAGAAAGCACATATACAGGCCCGTCTGAAGTTTGCCAATGAACATCTGAATGATTCAGAGGAGAACTGGGTGAAAGTGTTGTGGTCAGATGAGACCAAAATCGAGCTCTTTGGCATCAACTCAACTCGCTGTGTTTGGAGGAGGAGGAATGTTGCCTATGACCCCAAGAACACCATCCCCACCGACAAACATGGAGGTGGAAACATTATGCTTTGGGGATGTTTTTCTGCTAAGGGGACAGGACAACTTCACCGCATCAAAGGGACGATGGACAGGGCCATGTACTGTCAAATCTTGGGTGAGAACCTCCTTCCCTCAGCCAGGGCATTGAAAATGGGTCGTGGATGGGTATTCCAGCACGACAATGATCCCAAACACACCGCCCGGGCAACGAAGGAGTGGCTTCGTAAGAAGCATTTCAAGGTCTTGGAGTGGCCTAGCCAGTCTCCAGATCTCAACCCCATAGAAAATCTTTGGAGGGAGTTGAAAGTCCGTGTTGCCCAGCGACAGCCCCAAAACATCACTGCTCTAGAGGAGATCTGCATGGAGGAATGGGCCAAAATGCCAGCAAAAGTGTGTGAAAACCTTGTGAAGACTTACAGAAAACGTTTGACCTGTGTCATTGCCAACAAAGGGTATATAACAAAGTAGAGAAACTTTTGTTATTGACCAAATACTTAATTTCCACCATAATTTGCAAATAAATTCATAAAAAAATCCTACAAATGTGATTTTCTGTATTTTTTTTTCTCATTTTGTCTGTCATAGTTGACGTGTACCTATGATGAAAATTACAGGCCTCTCTCATATTTTTAAGTGTGAGAACTTGCACAATTGGTGGCTGACTAAATACTTTTTTCCCCCACTGTACGTACGTACATACATACATACATACATACATACATACATACATACATACATACATACATCATACATACATACATACATACATACATACATACATACATACATACATACATACATACATACATACATACATACATACATACATACATACATACATACATACATACATACATACATACATACATACATACATACATACATACATACATACATACATACATACATACATACATACATACATACATACATACATACATACATACATACATACATACATACATACATACATACATACATACATACATACATACATACATACATACATACATACATACATACATACATACATACATACATACATACATACATACATACATACATACATACATACATACATACATACATACATACATACATACATACATACATACATACATACATACATACATACATACATACATACATACATACATACATACATACATACATACATACATACATACATACATACATACATACATACATACATACATACATACATACATACATACATACATACATACATACATACATACATACATACATACATACATACATACATACATACATACATACATACATACATACATACATACATACATACATACATACATACATACATACATACATACATACATACATACATACATACATACATACATACATACATACATACATACATACATACATACATACATACATACATACATACATACATACATACATACATACATACATACATACATACATACATACATACATACATACATACATACATACATATACATACATACATACATACATACATACATACATACATACATACATACATACATACATACATACATACATACATACATACATACATACATACATACATACATACATACATACATACATACATACATACATACACATACATACATACATACATACATACATACATACATACATACATACATACATACATACATACATACATACATACATACATACATACATACATACATACATACATACATACATACATACATACATACATACATACATACATACATACATACATACATACATACATACATACATACATACATACATACATACATACATACATACATACATACATACATACATACATACATACATACATACATACATACATACATACATACATACATACATACATACATACATACATACATACATACATACATACATACATACATACATACATACATACATACATACATACATACATACATACATACATACATACATACATACATACATACATACATACATACATACATACATACATACATACATACATACATACATACATACATACATACATACATACATACATACATACATACATACATACATACATACATACATACATACATACATACATACATACATACATACATACATACATACATACATACATACATACATACATACATACATACATACATACATACATACATACATACATACATACATACATACATACATACATACATACATACATACATACATACATACAGCAAAAAAAGAAATGTCCCTTTTTCAGGACCCTGTCTTTCAAAGATAATTCGTAAAAATCCAAATAATTTCACAGATCTTCATTGTAAAGGGTTTAAACACTGTTTCCCACGCTTGTTCAATTAACCATAAACAATTAATGAACATGCACCTGTGGAACGGTCGTTAAGACACTAACAGCTTACAGACGGTAGGCAATTAAGGTCACAGTTATGAAAACTTAGGACACTAAAGATGCCTTTCTACTGACTCTGAAAAACACAAAAAGAAAGATGCCCAGGGTCCCTACTCATCTGTGTGAATGTGCCTTAGGCATGCTGCAAGGAGGCATGAGGACTGCAGATGTGGCCAGGGCAATATTGCAATGTCCGTACCGTGAGACGTCTAACACAGCACTACAGGGAGACAGGACAGACAGCTGATCGTCCTCGCAGTGGCAGACCACGTGTAACACCTGCACAGGATCGGTACATCCGAACATCACACCTGCGGGACAGGTACACGATGGCAACAACTGCCTGAGTTACACCAGGAACGCACAATCCCTCCATCAGTGCTCAGACTGTCCACAATAGGCTGAGAGAGGCTGGACTGAGGACTTGTAGGCCTGTTGTAAGGCAGGTAATTACCAGACATCACCGGCAACAACGTCACCTATGGGCACAAACCCACCGTAGCTGGACCAGACAGGACTGGCAAAAGGTGCTCTTCACTGACGAGTCTCGGTTTTGTCTCACCAGGGGTGATGGTCGGATTCGCGTTTATCGTCGAAGGAATGAGCGTTACACCGAGGCCTGTACTCTGGAGCTGGATCGATTTGGAGGTGGAGGGTCCGTCATGGTCTAAGGCGGTGTGTCACAGCATCATCGGACTGAGCTTGTTGTCATTGCAGGCAATCTCAATGCTGTGCTTTACAGGGAAGACATCCTCCTCCCTCATGTCGTACCCTTCCTGCAGGCTCATCCTGACATGACCCTCCAGCATGACAATGCCACCAGCCATACTGCTCGTTCTGTGCGTGATTTCCTGCAAGACAGGAATGTCAGTGTTCTGCCATGGCCAGCAAAGAGCCCGGATCTCAATCCCATTGAGCACGTCTGGGACCTGTTGGATCGGAGGGTGAGGGCTAGGGCCATTCCCCCCAGAAATGTCCGGGAACTTGCAGATGCCTTGGTGGAAGAGTGGGGTAACATCTCACAGCATGAACTGGCAAATCTGGTGCAGTCCATGAGGAGGAGATGCACTGCAGTACTTATTGCAGCTGGTGGTCACACCAGATACTGACTGTTACTTTTGATTTGGACCCCCCCCCCTTTGTTCAGGGACACATTATTCAATTTTTGTTTGTCACATGTCTGTGTAACTTGTTCAGTTTATGTCTCAGTTGTTGAATCTTGTTATGTTCATACAAATATTTTGCTGAAAATAAACGCAGTCGACAGTGAGAGGACGTTTATTTTATACACACACACATATTAACTCAGCAAAAAAAGAAACGTCCTCTCACTGTCAACTGCGTTTATTTTCAGCAAACTTAACATATATACACACACACACACATACATACATACACACAACCGTTCAAAAGTTTGTCACTTAGAAATGTCCTTGTTTTCGAAAGAAAAGCAATTTTTTTGTTCATTAAAATAACAATTTTTTTTTATCATAAATACAGTGTAGACATTGTTAATGTTGTAAATGGCTATTGTAGCTAGAAACGACGAATATCTACATAGGCATACGGAGGCCCATTATCAGCAACCATCAGTCCTATGTTCCAACGGCACGTTGTGTTTGCTTATCCAAGTTTATCATTTTAAAAAGTCTAATTGATCATTAGAAAACCCTTTTGCAATTATGTTAGCACAGCTGAAAACTGTTGTGCTGATTAAAGAAGCAATAAAAATGCCCTTCTTGAGACTAGTTGAGTATCTGGAGCATCAGCAATTGTGGGTTCGATTACAGGCTCAAAATGGCCAGAAACAAATAACTTTCTTCTGAAACTCGTCAGTCTATTCTTGTTCTGAGAAATTAAGGCTATTCCAAGAAACTGAAGATCTCGTACAACGCTGTGTACTACTCCCTTCACAGAACAGCGCAAACTGGCTCTAAACAGAATAGAAAGAGGAGTGGGAGGCCCCAGTGCACAACTGAGCAAGAGGACAAATACATTAAGAGTGTCTAGTTTGAGAAACAGACACCCCACAGGTCCTCAACTGGCAGCTTCATTAAACAGTACACACAAAAACACCAGTCTCAACGTCAACAGTGAAGAGGCGACTCCGGGATGCTGACCTTCTAGGCAGAGTTGCAAAGAAAAAGCCATATCTCAGACTGCCCATCTTAATCTTTTCTTTTTATTGGCCAGTCTGAGATATGGCTTTTTCTTTGCAACTCTGCCTAGAAGGTCAGCATCCCAGTCGCCTCTTCACTGTTGACGACTATAATAAACTGCTGTTACGCCCGGTATGTACTTCCAAAAAAGGCCCAAATAAAATTGTACACGCAGAAATGTCAATGTATTGTTTTTGACCGTAAGAGGAACCGGAGGTGGGTCAACAACAACAACAATATATATAGTACCAGTTAAAAGTTTGGACACCTACTCATTCAAGGGTTTTTCTTTATTTTTACTATTTTCTACATTGTAGAATAATAGTGAAGACATCATAACTATGAAATAACACATGGAATCATGTAGAAAACAAAAAAAAGTGGTAACCAAATCAAAATAGATTTGAGATTTGAGATTCTTAGAATAATCACCGTTTGCCTTGATGACAGCTTTGCACACTCTTGGCATTCTCTCAACCAGCTTCACCTGGAATGTTTTCCAACAGTGTTAAAGGAGTTCCCACGTTGGCTGCTTTTCCTTCACTCTGCCGTCTGACTCATACCAAACCATCTCAATTGGTTTGAGGTCAGGGGATTGTAGAGGCCAGGTCATCTGATGCAGCACTCCATCACTCTCCTTCTTGGTAAAATAGCCCTTACACAGACTGGAGGAGTGTTGGGTCATTGTCCTGTTGAAAAACAAATGATAGTCCCACTAAGCCCAAACCAGAAGGGATGGCGTATTACTGCAGAATGCTGTGGTAGCCATGCTGGTTAAGTGTGCCTTGAATTCTAAATAAAAAACAGACAGTGTCAGCAGGAAAGCACCCCCACAACAACACCAAGGAGATCATCCATTCAACCACACCGCATCTCACAAAGACAGCGGCTGGAACAAAAAATCTCACATTTGGACTCCAGACCAAAGGACAAATTTCCACCGGTCTAACGTCCATTGCTCATGTTTCTTGGCCCAAGCAGGTCTCTTCTTCTTCTTATTGGTGTCCTTTAGTAGTGGTTTCTTTGCAGCAATTCGACCATGAAGGCCTGATACACACAGTCTCCTCTGAACAGTTGATTTTGAGATGTGTCTGTTAGTTGAACTCTGTGAAGCATTTATTTGGGCTGCAATTTCTGAGGCTGGTAACTCCAATGAACTTATCCTCTGCAGCAGAGGTAACTCTGGGTCTTCCATTCCTGTGGCGGTCCTCATGAGAGCCAGTTTCATCATAGCACTTGATGGTTTTTGCGACTGCACTTGAAGAAACGTTCAAAGTTCTTGAAATGTTCCGTATTGACTGACCTTCATGTCTTAAAGTAATGATGGACTGTTGTTTCTCTTTGCTTATTTGAGCTGTTCTTGACATAATATGCACTTGGTCTTTTACCAAATAGGGCTATCTTCTGTATACCAACCCTACCTTGTCACAACACAACTGATTGGCTCATTGAGGAAAGAAATTCCACAAATTTACTTTAAAACAAGGCACACCTGTTAATTGAAATGCATTCCAGGTGACTACCTCATGAAGCTGGTTGAGAGAATGCCAAGAGTGTGCAAAGCTGTCATCAAGGCAAAGGGTGGTTATTTGAAGAACCTCAAATTTAAAATATATTTTGATTTGTTTAACACTTTCTTGGTTACTACATGATTCCATATGTGTTATTTCATCGTTTAGATGTCTTCACTATTATTCTGCAACGTAAAACATTAGGTGTGTCCAAACTTTGACTGGTAGTGTATATAGCCTGTACATTTTTATTTAAACCTTTTCTGAAAGTACATACCGGGTTTAACGGCAGCAAAATGACTAGTTGCAGGCAGGGCAGGCATATTACTGGCAATATACTCCTCAGCACCCCCAACCCAAAACATCTTCCCACGGCTATGCCGTGTTAGCTAGCTAGCTAGCCAGCCAGCCAGCCAGCCAGGTAACATGACTAAACAAGGTCGTTTGTTATCAAACCAAAAAGCTGCGGCCTGTGAGTAGCTTAAAACAGCCCGCAACGTGGTTTATACAAATTATATATGCGTAGAAAGGGGAGAAGGTAGCGCCAGTGGTTTGGTTTGTCACTGTGGTCTGCAGGGTCAGCTCCATGCAAATATTGCAATCCTTCAGCCATTCCTGGACCTGTGTCCAGAAACAAGCTACAAATGGACAGTACCAAAACAAATGATCTAATGATTCCGTCTCTTCACAGCCAAATCTGCAGAGCTGGGAAGATTGTATCCACCATACAAATAACATTCTATTGATAGCGAGAATTTTATATAATAATTTAAATTGAAAACTTCTAAGTTTTGAATCCGGCGTCCTTTGACTGACATCAGTTCATAAACACTATGCCATGGAATCGGTACGTCAAAAATCTCTTCCCAACTATTTTGCAATCTATGTCGGACAGCTGTCAATCTTTTGGTTCTTAAATTAAACTGGTAAACTTTTTTATTTATCACAATTTTCTTTAACCAATTACAGTGGGGAGAACAAGTATTTGATACACTGCCGATTTTGCAGGTTTTCCTACTTACAAAGCATGTAGAGGTCTGTAATTTTTATCATAGGTACACTTCAACTGTGAGAGACAGAATCTAAAACAAAAATCCAGAAAATCACATTGTATGATTTTTAAGTAATTAATTTGCATTTTATTGCATGACATAAGTATTTGATACATCAGAAAAGCAGAACTTAATATTTGGTACAGAAACCTTTGTTTGCATTTACAAAGATCATACGTTTCCTGTAGGTCTTGACCAGGTTTGCACACACTGCAGCAGGGATTTTGGCCCACTCCTCCATACAGACCTTCTCCAGATCCTTCAGGTTTCGGGGCTGTCGCTGGGCAATACAGACTTTCAGCTCCCTCCAAAGATTTTCTATTGGGTTCAGGTCTGGAGACTGGCTAGGCCACTCCAGGACCTTGAGATGCTTCTTACGGAGCCACTCCTTAGTTGCCCTGGCTGTGTATTTCGGGTCGTTGTCATGCTGGAAGACCCAGCCACGACCCATCTTCAATGCTCTTACTGAGGGAAGGAGGTTGTTGGCCAAGATCTCGCGATACATGGCCCCATCCATCCTCCCCTCAATACGGTGCAGTCGTCCTGTCCCCTTTGCAGAAAAGCATCCCAAAGAATGATATTTCCACCTCTATGCTTCACGGTTGGGATGGTGTTCTTGGGGTTGTACTCATCCTTCTTCTTCCTCCAAACACGGCGAGTGGAGTTTAGACCAAAAAGCTCTATTTTTGTCTCATCAGACCACATGACCTTCTCCCATTCCTCCTCTGGATCATCCAGATGGTCATTGGCAAACTTCAGATGGGCCTGGACATGCGCTGGCTTGAGCAGGGGGACCTTGCGTGCGCTGCAGGATTTTAATCCATGAAGGCGTAGTGTGTTACTAATGGTTTTCTTTGAGACTGTGGTCCCAGCTCTCTTCAGGTCATTGACCAGGTCCTGCCGTGTAGTTCTGGGCTGATCCCTCACCTTCCTCATGATCATTGATGCCCCACGAGGTGAGATCTTGCACGGAGCCCCAGACCGAGGGTGATTGACCGTCATCTTGAACTTCTACCATTTTCTAATAATTGTGCCAACAGTTGTTGCCTTCTCACCAAGCTGCTTGGCTATTGTCCTGTAGCCCATCCCAGCCTTGTGCAGGTCTACAATTTTATCCCTGATGTCCTTACACAGCTCTCTGGTCTTGGCCATTGTGGAGAGGTTGGAGTCTGTTTGATTGAGTGTGTGGACAGGTGTCTTTTATACAGGTAACGAGTTCAAACAGGTGCAGTTAATACAGGTAATGAGTGGAGAACAGGAGGGCTTCTTAAAGAAAAACTAACAGGTCTGTGAGAGCCGGAATTCTTACTGGTTGGTAGGTGATCAAAGACTTATGTCATGCAATAAAATGCAAATTAATTACTTAAAAATCATACAATGTGATTTTCTGGATTTTTGTTTTAGATTCCGTCTCTCACAGTTGAAGTGTACCTATGATAAAAATTACAGACCTCTACATGCTTTGTAAGTAGGAAAACCTGCAAAATCGGCAGTGTATCAAATACTTGTTCTCCCCACTGTATGTTCTTTAATGCAAGGCCGACAGACAAGTTCCTTACTTTTTCCTCCTTCCACTTTCCTCTTCCATTTTTGCAGTAATGCTGCAAAATAATGCTGCATTATTTGGTTGTAATTTTGGGTAGAGCAGACATTTCCATATGTTTTTGTTAGCTGCATGTGCGACATAACTCCACCATTCCTACCGATAATATTATTTACGAAGATTATACCTTTTTTATAAATTTTCTCATGAATAACTTTTTCTTATCAATTAGTATATTTGAGTTTAACCACAATATTTATTTCAATATTTGTTCTGTCATTTTTGGAGGATTAAATTGAAATTGCAACCAACTTTCTATGGCTTGTTGTAGAAATATTCATATTTGGGAGAGGGAATAGGCTTTGTCGTGCCCTCTTCATGACTGTCTTGGTGTGTTTGGACCATGATAGGTCCTTAGTGAGGTGGACACCGAGGAATTTGAAGCACCCGATCCACTCCACTACAGCCCCGTTGATGTGAATGGGGGCGTGTTCGGCCCTCCTTTTCCTTTAGTCCACAATCAGCTCCTTTGTCTTGCTCACATTGAGGGAAAGGTTGTTGTCCTGGCAACACACTGCAAGGTCTCTGACTTCCTCCCTATAGGCTGTCTCATCGTTGTCGGTGATCAGGCCTACCACTGTTGTGTCGTCAGTAAACTTAATGATTGTGTTGGAGTCATGCTTGGCCACGCAGTTGTGGGTGAACCGGGAGTAAAGGAGGGGACTAAGCGTGCACCCCTGAGGGGCTCCCTTGTCGAGGCTCAGCATGGCAGATGTGTTGTTGCCTACTCTTACCTCCTGGGGGCGGCCCGTCAGGAAGTCCAGGATCCAGTTGCAGAGGGAGGTGTTTAGTCACAGGGTCCTTAGCTTAGTGATGAGCTTTGTGGGCACTATGGTGTTGAACGCTGAGCTGTAGTCAATCAACAGCATTCTCACATTGGTGTTCCTTTTGTCCAGGTAGGAAAGGGCAGTGCGGAGTGCGATTGAAAATGCATCATCTGTGAATCTATTGGGGCGGTATGCGAATTGGAGTGGGTCTAGGGTTTCTGGGATGATGATGTAAGCCATGACCAGCCTTTCAAAGCACTTCATGGCTACCAGCGTGAGTGCTACGGGGCGGTAGTCATTTAGGCAGGCTACCTTCACTTTCTTGGGCACAGGGACTACGGTGGTCTGCATGAAACATGTTGGTATTACAGACTGTCAGGGAGAGGTTGAAAATGTCAGTGAAGACACTTGCCAGTTGGTCCGCGCATGCTCCGACTACACGTCCTGGAAATCCGTCTGGCACCGCGGACATGTGAATGTTGACCTGTTTAAAAAGGTCTTGCTCACATCGGCTACGGAGAGCGTGATCACACAGTCGTCCGGAACAGCTGGTGCTTTCATGCATGCTTCAGTGTTGCTTGCCTCGAAGCGAGCATAAAAACTGCATTTAGCTCGTCTGGTAGGCTCGCGTCACTGGGCAGCTCGCGGCTTGGTTTCCCTTTGTAGTCCGTAATAGTTTGCAAGCCCTAGCACATCCAACGACTGTCAGAGCTGGTGTAGTAGGATTCAATCTTAGTCCTGTATTGAGGCTTTGCCTGTTTGATGGTTCGTCTGAGGGCATAGCGGGATTTCTTATAAGCGTCCGGATTAGTGTCCCGATCCTTGAAAGCGGCAGCTCTAGCCTTTAGCCCGGAGTGGATGTTGCCTGTAATCTATGGCTTCTGGTTGGGATATGTATGTACGGTCACTGTGGGTACGACGTCATCGATGCACTTATTGATGAAGCCGGTGACTGAGGTGGTAAACTCCTCAATGCCATTAGATGAATCCCGGAACATATTCCAGCCTGAGCTAGCGAAACATCCGCGTCATCTGACCACTTCCGTATTGAGCGAGTCACTGGTACTTCCTGCTTTAGTTTTTGCTTGTAAGCAGGAATCAGTAGGATAGAATTATGGTCAGATTAGCCAAATGGAGGGCGAGCTTTGAATGCGTCTCTGTGTGTGGAGTAAAGGTGATCTAGAGTTTGTTTCCTCTGGTTGCACGTGACATGCTGGTAGAAATTTGGTAAAACGGATTTAAGTTTGCCTGCATTAAAGTCCCCGGCCACTAGGAGCGCCACTTCTGGATAAGCATTTTCTTGTTTGCTTCTGGCCTTATACAGCTCGTTGAGTGCGGTCTTAGTGCCAGCATTGGTTTGTGGTGGTAAATAGACGGCTACATATAGATGAAAACTAGTGGTCCAGATTACTGTCCTGCTCCTTGAAAGAGGCAGCTCTACCCTTTAGCTCAGTGCCGATGTTGCCTGTAATCCATGGCTTCTGGTTGGGATATGCACTTATGGTCACTGTGAGGACAACATTGTCGATGCACTTAATGAAGCTGATGACTGATGTGGTAAACTCCTCAATGCCATCGGATGAATCCCAGAACATATTCCAGTCTGTGCTAGCGA
The DNA here is from genome assembly GCF_020615455.1 of Coregonus clupeaformis. Lineage (NCBI taxonomy): Eukaryota > Metazoa > Chordata > Actinopteri > Salmoniformes > Salmonidae > Coregonus > Coregonus clupeaformis. The sequence goes on from NC_059209.1 coordinate 13,189,304, forward strand.
AACAGTCCTGTAGCTTAGTGTCTGCTTCATCGGACCACTTCCGTATTGAGCGCGTCACTAGTACTTCCGGTTTGAGTTTTTGCTTGTACACTCTTATTAAGTGATCACACATGGAGAGCATCTGTTGTTGCCTTTCTTTTATAGCTCAATGGGTGATAAAAAGTGTGCAGACGCAGAGTGTTTTACGGATCTACACGAATCACGTGGATTACCTATTTTGAGATAAAAACAGCAAATAAAGTGACGGGTTTGCATCCCTGCCTTTGATTTATAATAATTAATGTACAACTTTACAAGTTATGAACCAGTGTTCATATTCAAATCAAATGTATGTCACATACACGTTCAGCAGATGTTATTGCGGGTGTAGTGAAATGCTTGTGTTTCTAGCTCTGACAGAGCAGTAATATCTAACAATTTCACAACATATACCCAATACACACAAATCTAAGTAAAGCAATGGAATTAAGTATATATAAATAACTATATGGATGAGCAATGTCAGAGCGGCATACACTAAGATATATTAGAATAGTATAGAATACAGTATATACACATATGAGATGAGTAATGCAAGATATGTAAACATTATTAAAGTGTCCAGTGATTTATAGTCTATGTCTATAGGCAGCAGCCTCTAATGTGCTAGTGAAGGCTATTTAACAGTCTGATGGCCTTGAGATAGAAGCTGTTTTTCAGTCTCTCGTCCCAGCTTTGATGCACCTGTAATGACCTCGCCTTCTGGATGATAGCGGGGTGAACAGGCAGCAGCTTGGGTGGTTGTTGGCCTTGATGATCTTTTTGGACTTCCTGTGACGTCGGGTGCTGTAGGTGTCCTGGAGGGCTGGTAGTTTGCCCCCGGTGATGCGTTGGGCAGACCGCAACACCCTCTGGAGAGCCCTGCAGTTGCGGGCGGTGCAGTTGCCGTACCAGGCGGTGATACAGCCTGTCAGGATGCTCTCAATTGTGCATCTGTAAAAGTTGAGGGTTTTAGGTGCCAAGCTTAATTTCTTCAGCCTCCTGTTGTGCTTTCTTCACCACACTCTCTATGTGGGTGGACCATTTCAGTTTGTAAGTGATATGTACGCCAAGGAACTTTAACATTTGAGTGAGATTATTTCCCTGGCACCACACTCCAGGAGCCCTCACCACCTCCCTGTAGGCTGACTCGTCATTGTTGGTAATCAAGCCTACTACTGTTGTGTCGTCTGCAAACTTGATGATTGAGTTGGAGGCATGCTTGGCAACGCAGTTATGAGTGAATGGGGAGTACAGGAGGGGCCTGAGCACTCACACTTGTGGAGCCCCAGTGTTGAGGATCAGCGAAGTGGAGGCCTTGTTTCCTACATTTGCCACCTGGCGGCGGCCTGTCAGGAAGTCCAGGACCCAGTTGCACAGGGTGGGGTTCAGACCCAGGGCCTCGAGCTTAATGATGAGCTTGGAGGGTACTATGGTGTTGAATGCTGAGCTATAGTCAATGAACAGCATTCTTACATAGGTATTCCGCTTGTCCAGATGGGATAGGGCAGTGTGCAGTGTGATGGCGATTGCATCGTCTGTGGATCTATTGGGGCGGTAAGCAAATTGAAGTGGGTCTAGAGTGACAGGTAAGGTAGAGGTGATATGATCCTTGACTAGTCTCTCAAAGCACTTCATGATGACAGAAGTGAGTGCTACGGGGCGATAGTCATTTAGTTCAGTTATCTTTGCTTTCTTGGGTACAGGAACAATGGTGGCCATCTAGAAGCATGTGGGGACAGCAGACTGGGATATGGAGAGATTGAATATGTCCGTAAACACACCAGCCAGCTGGTCTGCGCATGTTCTGAGGACGCGGCTAGGGATGCCGTCTGGGCCGGCAGTCTTGCGAGGGTTAACGAGCTTAAATGTCTTACTCACTTTGGCCACGGAGAAGGAGAGCCCACAGTCCTTGGTAGTGGGCCGCGTCGGTGGCACTGTATTATCCTCAAAGCGGGCAAAGGTGTTTAGCTTGTCCGGAAGCAAGACGTCGGTGGCTGGTTTTCCTCTTGTAGTACGTGATGGTCGTGTCTGAGCCGTTGAATTGCCACTCCACTTTGTCTCTATACTGACGTTTTGCCTGTTTGATTGCCTTGCGGAGTGAATAACTACTCTGCTTGTATTCTGCCATATTCCCAGTCACTTTGCCATGGTTGAATGCGGTGGTTCGCACTTTCAGTTTTGCGTGAATGCTGCCATCTATCACAGTTTCTGGTTAGGGTAGGTTTTAATAGTCACAATGGGTACAACATCTCCTATACACTTCCTGATAAACTCAGTCACCGTTATTCATTCAATTATCTACGTAATGACATTGAAACTTTACAGTTTATGTTTCCTGGGTCATGGAATGCTTTTTCTGAAACCTTTTTTGGTGGGTGGCCGTTGGACTATAGCTAGCTACTTCTAGACAAGTTAGATAGCATGGTAGTATGGAACAGGTTATCTGTAAACTAAAGGTAGTTAAGAATCCATGGCGACAGATTTTCATGCAAATATTCTGAAATGAAGGTGATCTTTACTAAAAATATGCCAATTAAATAGAAATGAACTAGACTCTAGTCAAGAAATAACTGAAACGTTATAGAGAAACAAACAACGAAACGACGTGACCATGGACTAAGTAGCTGACGACGCGACTAAAGTGGCTTTTGAGACACTACTAACAGAAATTCGCACTGGCATTGAGAAACTGTCTAAGCAGATGAATAAAATATCCGATGTAAAAAAAATCTAAACTGATATGACTGAACTGTATAAACTACAGGACAGCCTCTCAGACTATGTACGACCGATGGGGCACTGGACTATTGAACTGTTTAAGCAACTGAAATGAGGTGAACGATGGAGTATTACATTTATTTGGGCTGCAATCTGAGGTGCAGTTAACTCTAATGAACTTATCCTAACTCTGGGTCTTCCTTTCCTGTGGCGGTCCTCATGAGAGCCAGTTTCATCAACACACACACCTACCCCTCCACACGCTGCTCCAATCTTCAGCTAAAATATAACATGCCCTGAAATCCAAACAACAATATGTTGAGCAAGGTGAAAGTGCAGGGAAAATGCTTGCTTGGTAAATTAAGAGAGGAGAAACGTACTGTACTATGCACAGCATTAAAACCCCAGATTGTAGCATAACAATGGATTAATTCTGAAATTAACTCAGTTTTTAAAACATTTTATCACAAACTGTATCAATCCAATTATAAGTGAACCAGAGCAAATGAATATGACAGAAACATTTCCCTAGGTGAGCTGATGGAGGCCATTAATAGTCTACAAAATGGGAAGTCCCCTGGTAATGATGGATTCCCAGTGGAATTTTACAGACAATTTCTTCCCAAATTACTAAAGCCTATGTTACTTACGCTCACAGCAGCTCTGGAGAAAAACTTCCCCAAACATTATGTTTGGCGACAATCACCCTACTTAAAAAGAAAGATTGCCATTGCCATGCAAATCCTTCCGCCCACTATCTCTTTTGAATGTGGATTATAAACTCATTGCTAAGGTCTTGGCTTTTCGCATAGAAATAGTAATACAAAAGTTGATTCACTTAGATCATACAGGGTTCATACGGAACAGGATGTCTTCAGACAATCTCCACGATGATGCAATTTAATCCATCATACCTGGAACTTGAACGTTCCAAAAGTGGCAGTATCATTGGATGCTGAAAAAGTGTCCGATAGGGTGGAATTACCATATTTGGTGGCTGTCTTAAAAGTTTGGGTTTTGGTCTGGTATTTATTTCCTGGATTGAGCTATTGTATAAATCTCCCAAAGCAACTATAACAACAAATGGACAAATCTCTGATCCACTTAAGTTATCAAGACGGAACGTGAATGGCGCCGAAGAAGATGGCAGCCGTTTTACAGCCCTCTCACCAATTGTACTATTATGTCAGTTTTTTCGCGTTATTTGTAATTGATTCTGTACATGTTTCTGCCACCGTCTTATAACCAAAAAGAGCTTCTGGATATCAGGACAGCGATTACTCACCTCGTACTGGACAAATATTTTTTCTTCAACGAGTCGGACGCGAAAGATATCCTACAGACACCCGACAAGGCCCAAATCCCTGTCATTCGCATGAGAAAGAGACGGAGATATCGTGGACGTAGGTCGGGGTGCCTTGTAAGGATCCGACGGTGAGCGAGTAAACTGCCTCTTCCATCAATCCTATTAGCCAATGTTCAATCATTTGAAAATACATTTGACGACCTAAGATTACAGTTATCCTACCAACGGGACATTAAAAACTGTAATATCTCATTTTTCACCGAGTCGTGGCTGAACGATGACATGGATAACATACAGCTGGCGGGTTATACGCTACATCGGCAGGATAGAACGGCTGACTCCGGTAAGACCAGGGGTGGCGGTCTGTGTATATTTGTAAACAACAGCTGGTGCATGAAATCTAATACCAAGGAAGTCTCAAGGTTTTGCTCGCCTGAGGTAGAGTAGCCGTCTAAGATTGCACTCAATGAGCTGTATAAGGCCATAAGTAAACAGGAAAACGCTCATCCAGAGGCTGCGCTCCTAGAGAACGGGGACTTAATGCAGGGAAACTTAAATCCGTTCTACCTCATTTCTAGCAGCATGTTAAATGGAGGGAAAAAAACACTAGACCACCTTTACTCCAAACACAGAGACGCAGGCGTACAAAGCTCTCCCTCACCCTCCATTTGGCAAATCTGACCATAACTCTATCCTCCTGATTCCTGCTTATAAGCAAAAACTAAAGCAGGAAGCACCAGTGACTCGGTTAATAAGGAAGTGGTCAGATGACGCAGATGCTAAGCTACCGGACTGTTTTGCTAGCACAGACTGGAATATGTTCCGGGATTCTTCCGATAGCATTGAGGAGTACACTACATAATTCACTGGCTTCATCAATAAGTGCATCGATGACGTCGTCCCCACAATGACCGTACGTACATGCCCCAACCAGAAGCCATGGATTACAGGCAACATCCACACTGAGCTAAAGGGTAGAGCTGCCACTTTCTAGGAGCGGGAATCTAACCCGGACGCTTATAAGAAGAAATCCCGCTATGCCCTCCAACAAACCATCAAACACACAAAGAGTCAATACAGGACTAAGATTGAATTGTACTACACCGGCTCTGATGCTGGTCAGATGTGGCAGGGCTTGAAAACTATTACAGACTACAAAGGGAAGCACAGCCGCGAACTGCCCAGTGACACAAGCCTACCAGACGAGCTAAATCACTTCTATGCTCGCTTCGAGGCAAGCAACACTGAAGCATGCATGAGAGCATCAGCTGTTCCGGATGACTATGTGATCAAGCTCTCCGTAGCCGATGTGAGCAAGACCTTTTAAACAGGTCAACATTCACAAGTCCGCGGTGGATTACCAGGATGTGTAGTCGGAGCATGCGCGGACCAACTGGCAAGTGTCTTCACTGACATTTTCAACCTCTCCCTGACAGTCTGTAATACCAACATGTTTCATGCAGACCACCGTAGTCTCTGTGCCCAAGAAAGTGAAGGTAGCCTGCCTAAATGACTACTGCTTTGAAAGGCTGGTCATGGCTCACTTCAACACCATTATCCCAGAAACCCTAGACCTACTCCAATTTGCATACCGCCCCAACAGATCCACAGATGATGCAATCTCTATTTCACTCCACACTGCCCTTTACCACCTGGAAAAGAGGAACACCTACGTGAGAATGCTATTCATTGACTACAGCTCAGCGTTCAACACCATAGTGCCCTCAAAGCTCATCACTAAGCTAAGGACCCTGGGACTAAACACCTCCCTCTGCAACTGGATCCTGGACTTCCTGACGGGCCACCCCCAGGTGATAAGGATAGGTAACAACACATCTGCCATGCTGATCCTTAACACGGGGGCCGCTCAGGGGTGCGTGTTCAGTCCCCTCCTGTACTCCATGACTGCATGGCCAAGCACAACTCCAACACCATCATTAAGTTTGCTGACGACACAACGGTGGTAGGCCTGATCACCGACTATGATGAGACAGCCTATAGGGAGGAGGTCAGAGACCTGACCGTGTGGTGCCAGGATAACAACCTCTCCCTTAACGTGCTCAAGACAAAGGAGATGATTGTGGACTACTGGAAAAAAAAGACTGAGCACGACAGGGCTGTAGTGGATCAGGTTGAGACCTTCAAGTTCCTTGGTGTCCACATGAACAACAAACTCTCATGGTCCAAACACACCAAGACAGTCGTGAAGAGGGCACGACAAAGCCTATTCCCCCTCAGGAGACTGAAAATATTTGGCATGGGTCCTCAGATCCTCAAAAGGTTATACAGCTGCACCATCGAGAGCATTCTGACTGGTTCCATCACCGCCTGGTATGGCAACTGCTCGGCCTCCGACCGCAAGGCACTACAGAGGGTAGTGCGTTGTGGTCCAGTACATCACTGGGGCCAAGCTTCCTGGCATCCAGGACCTCTATACCAGGCGGTGTCAGAGGAAGGCCCTAAAAATTATCAAAGACTCCAGCCACCCTAGTCATAGACAGTTCTCTCTGCTACCGCACAGCAAACGTTACCGGAGCGCCAAGTCTAGGTCCAAAAGGCTTCTTAACAGCTTCTACCCCCAAGCTATAAGACTCCTGAACAGCTAATCATGGCTACCCGGACTATTTGCATTGTCCCCCCACCCCACCCCCCTCTTTTACTCTGTTTATTATTTATGCATAGTCACTTTAACTCTACCCACATGTACATATTACCTCGACTAACCGGTGCCCCCGCACATCGACTCTGTACCGGTACCCCCTGTATATAACCTCCCTATTGTTATTTTATTTTACTGCTGCTCTTTAATTATTTGCAAATTTTATTTTTTATTTTCTTAAACTGCATTTTTGGTTATGGGCTTGTAAGTAAGCATTTCACTGTAATGTCTATACCTGTTGTATCCGGCGCATGTGGCAAATAAAATTTGATTTGAAGACAGGGTGCCCTCTGTCCAGTTATTTAGCCACGGAACCCCTAGCATCAATAATCAGAAACCATGGCCGGGGAAAAGAGATTGTTTGAGAACAAAATGTGATATCATTGTATGCAGATTACATTTCTGTATTTATATTTACATTCTCTGTCATTTCTTTCTCAACTGTTGGACACATATGGTGCTGTATCATGATTCAAAGGGAATTGTGAGAAAATTAGAAATGGGCATTATTTCAGTTGAGTTTAAGCTTAGAAAGTAGATTTGTGGAACCTGTAAAAAAAACACACACAAAAACGACATACCTGGGTGTATTGATACCATGCAATTTGTGACCCATTTCAGGAAGATAGGCGTATGTGGCACATCCCTACTTCACAGGAGAGGCATTTGAACGTAAATATATATTTTTATCAAAATGCTTTTTTGGAAGATTAGATATTATTTTTTATTTTATTTTTGACAGAAATGCCTTTTGAAACATGTGAACTTTCATGTACCTTAATAATGAACTTGTATGCCATCTGTAAATACAAATAAAAAAGTTAAATTACGAGCCTAGTTGGTTTAGCCACGGAAAAAGACAGGAACCTTCCCGCTATCCATGATTGGCTGAGATAATGGACATGACGAGAGATGAGTTCGGATTGGTCTGCCATGTAGCATGCTTCTGTTTATAACATGACCTGCTCAGTATGTCTCGATAATCCTTGCTACCGTTCCATTCATCCATGTATACGGGTAAACATCTAGCTACATTTTCTGATATTATGTTTCTAATTTTGTCCGAAAGTCGTTTTCATTGCAGGTTAAAGCGTACTGTTAGCTAGCTAGCGAACGGTAGCTTGCTGGTTCGCTAGATAACGTTACGTGTATGATCTGTGTATTAATATTATTTGTATCTCAGAAATCCATTTGCATTGCTAGTTATAGCGTAATGTTAGCTAGCTAGCTAACATTGAACCTAGTTGGTTAGCTTTAACTACCTGCAGATTCATACTACAGCATTTCATACATGGTGGCTAGCTATGATAATCCATTTGTACTGTATCTATGGGTTGGAATTATGGTTCATTGTTTAACTAGCTAAAGAAAACGCAGAATTCTGCATTAACATGACCCCTAAATTTAACTTGCTAGTTAATCCAGGTAGGTAGCTGAATTCATATGGTGACAGGGCATCATATTGTGTTAGCTTTCTGCCGTGTTTGAGAAGTCTAAGCCTTTTGGATTACTTATTTGTACTGCTGCCACTATCTTGATTACCTTGCCTTTTTTCCTCCTCTCCCCTGTTCTCTGAGCAGAGCAGGCAGGCCTGTTGCCCTAGTGACTCCAGACAACACACAGACAACGTGTAGCCTACACATGCTGCTCCAGAGCCAGTACTGTTCATTTGCACAATGTCTCTTGTTCACATTCGCTTGTAAATGTCTAAACTCACCAAAAATTACATTCGGTAGCTCCTACCTATATATGTATAGCTTTATGAGCTGGATTGCCTATCTTTGCAATTTATTTATTTTCGTTTGCATATTTAACTAGCAACCTCCATTGAAATTCGCTATTGTTTATGCTATTTTTGTTAGCATTCTGGTAATAGACACTTAATGGTTATTTCTTCTTAATTTTCTGGCGCCCCCTTGTGTACTAAACCGGTAACACTATATATCCCGGTATGAGATGGTAGGTATGACAATATGAAAATCTGAATATGGCCCAACCCTAGAGGCTACTGTGTTTTTTGTGAATCATGGACAGGTGTGGGCATGTTGTGGTGTGTATTGGGCTGCAGCACACCATGAAAAAAAAACAATAATGTTTTCACAACTGGGCATTTACTAGTCCTGTATTATCCGCCGACTGATATAGCCGTCTGTAGCGCGTGCAACACACAAAAAATCAGCATGCCATCTCTGCACATTTATCGCTAGCCTCTTTTACCAATAAAAGTCGCTGGAGGGTTCTGAAAACTAGGTAAATATAGCGACCACGTTGCTAAATTAACAACACTGGTCGCTACGCCTGTTTTGACCTTGTATTCATACTTGAAATATTCTCCGTTCTCCTTCACCGCCGTTTCCCAAAATATTTTCTGACTGGCAAAACACAATGTTCTAACGTTAGTTAACAAACAAGCATATGTTGAATTCTAACAACAGTTGGTTTGTATATTCTTGAATTAATTTACAGTATATCATTTTACTAACGTTATCTAAATAAGCCGGGCGAGGGGCCTGCTTCAATCATGATTCTCTCCATAGCTAACTAGTAGCTAACGTAGCGAATTAGCTGGCTAGTTATCCAACTAATGTTACGCTAACGTTATTTAGCTAGTTAGCCATCTTTTTGCCGCTAACTATCAGCTAGCTAACGTAGATATCGACCATTACTGACCACAAACCATTGTAACGTGTGAATGTTCCTAATAGTAAACAAAAAAAGTTCCTATGAATTTCTGGCTAGCTAAACTACGTTAGCCAACTTTTCAGAAACCAGAACTAGCTAACGTTACGTTACTTCGTCGCAGCGACTACTGGGCTGACAATGCTCCTCTTTGAAGCAAAAATACGTGTTGTATAAACTTCACACGATCACTTACTTTCAATATCCAGTCGTTTGAAGATTGAATATGAAGCTAATCCAGCGGCTCCTACCTCTTCCTCGTTGCCTTCTGTCTCCTGAATGCAAATGACAGCTAAGCACACCAAAAGCAACAGCGGTGTGTGTAGGAGCCTGCTTCTTCTTCTATGGTATAATTGCTTCTTCTTCGATGGGGTTTAATGGCGATTGGCATCCAATGTTATTGGTGCATTACCGCCACCAGCTGGACGGGGTATTGAATAAGAAACAAATAAAACATTGCGCGAAAGGGGGAAAACGACATCATACAAAATTAAACACTTCAACTAACAAAACCCACACCACTTCTTAAATCCCAGTCCACCCCAAAATACTTTCCTACATAGGCTCAGGGGCCTGTGATGGCAGAACATTCACCAACAGGATTTCTTGCACGGCCTCAGCTGTGAAATCACGAAGACCTTTTTAACATGTATCATTTCACTATCCCTCCGTTGATGAGAAACCTTCACTGCTCTACTACTATTGTTTCTTCCCCGCCACACATTCCTTCCAATCTTCTCACCGCCTCCAGATACGAGACATGCTGGACCCTCCTTAACCTTGCCACCTCATTCTCCTTCACCCTAACAGGGCACTCCATTAATTAATGCGCATGTTCACCTCCACAGTTGCAACATTTCACTTCATCTGGCAGGGACGGCCTGTTCAATAGGGCGATATGGGCGACGCACTGCCAAACGGGAAAAGGAAGGGATTTTTTTTCTAATCAATTATATCACGGCAACAGTAGTTATCAGTGTTGTAATCTGATCTGACTGCCACTAAATGTCAAATCAGGCTAAAGTCGTGCTTCAAATGGCCCCGCCCGTTTTTGGGGCGATTTCAGTCAGGTTGAAAATCGCCCAGAAGTCTCTCATAGCCTGTCATGTAAAATCTATTTTTTTCAAATTTCAAAGCTTTCAATACATTCTCTATGGGTGTCTGTGGGCTTGCACTTACGCGCTTTCGTCATACGTGACGTAACCATGAACGTAACTAAGAAAATAGCGGCTAGCAGCGTCTCTGTTGCGACCTGCAGTGTGGCGTTATCTTATGTTTTTAATTTGTACACTTAGTGGCGTTATTTTATGTTTTTAATTTGTAGACTTAGTTTACAAACATTCTGCCAACCATGGATTTCCAGTGGTGGGTTTTGGACTGATCTTGTTGATCGTGTACATACCCGCTACGAACGGACTAAATAATGAAAACGCTGCTGGCAGCGGAATCCAATACAGCTGGGAGACTTGGCTGGATGACAGAGTCCCGGACAGAGAAGTGGAGCCGGCCGGCTTCACCCTGGTCAGAGCGGACCGCGATCCTGGTAAGAGAGCGACTCTGTACCCCGACATTGAACTGCTTTCTGTGTCACTGCGACCTTACTATCTGCCCCGTGAGTTCCCCCAATTGTTTGTTACCGTTGTGTACTGTTGATAATCACAAGTTTACTGGAGAACTGAGACCAAGTAGAGACTTTGGACAGGGTGGATATGGTATAATAAAGGCAGTTTATTCAGAGGTAAAGATATCTGGAATCGCGTGCACGGACTCGTTCGTCAAACTCTTAGGGAGCTATCTGAAGAGAGCCCGAAAACATTGTGTGCAGACATTTTATACAATAAATGATGTAGGTTGAATCTAGTAGTTCTGATCTTCTGATTGGTCCTGATGAGTTGGGCGAGGTCCCCTCCACTGTTGCATTGGCTCTGAGTCGGGTTCTCTGTCTTCAAATGTTCAGCCTAAAGAGAGGGGATTTTTGTGTGTGTGTGTGTGTGTGTTTAACAGTGATGATGTGTGTGTGTGTGTGTGTTATCAGTGATGATGTGTGTGTGTGTGTGTGTGTGTGTGTCCTCAGAGCAAGAACTCGTGAGTTGGAAGAACTGAGAGACCTATGGCGTGGGTGTTGTCCTTGGCCACCTGCTGACAAGGCTGACAAGATAGGACTCTTTTGTCCATTGTTATAGGATAGGAACAGCATTGATTGAAAACAAACGCCCAACACAAAATGGGTCATGCACAAGATTTTAGTCAGACCAAGCTATAACATTATATATTTACTACGACAGTACATTCAACCAAAAGCTAATATAACAAAGGCATCAGAGATTATTTATAATCTGTCACAGAAACTGGAATCCATCTCCCCAGATCAGTCAATAAATGCTTCTGGTATTGACTTATATGCTGCCCCTGTCTTCATGTTGTTGCTGGACATATCTTTTTTAAAATGTGTGTAGGTCACCTAAATCATCAGAAAAATTGCCCCTCCTGAGAATTTTTTCAGGAGCCGCCACTGTCATCTGGCATACAATACTCTTCCATTCTGCACACACTTGACACATGACCAAATCTTTTACATTTATGACGCTGTAGGGGCTTGTGCACGGAAGCTCTTACAGGGTACAGTGGGGAAAAAAAGTATTTAGTCAGCCACCAATTGTGCAAGTTCTCCCACTTAAAAAGATGAGAGAGGACTGTAATTTTCATCATAGGTACACGTCAACTATGACAGACAAATTGAGATTATTTTTCAACAGAAAATCACATTGTAGGATTTTTAATGCATTTATTTGCAAATTATGGTGGAAAATAAGTATTTGGTCACCTACAAACATGCGAGATTTCTGGCTCTCAAAACCTGTAACTTATTCTTAAAGAGGCTCCTCTGTCCTCCACTCGTTACCTGTATTAATGGCACCTGTTTGAACTTGTTATCAGTATAAAAGACACCTGTCCACAACCTCAAACAGTCACACGCCAAACTCCACTATGGCCAAGACCAAAGAGCTGTCAAAGGACACCAGAAACAAAATTGTAGACCTGCACCAGGCTGGGAAGACTGAATCTGCAATAGATAAGCAGCTTGGTTTGAAGAAATCAACTGTGGGAGCAGTGGTGGCTCCTGAAAAAATTCTCAGGGGGGGCAATTTTTCTGATGATTTAGGTGACCTACACACATTTTAAAAAAGATATGTCCAGCAACAACATGAAGACAGGGGCAGCATATAAGTCAATACCAGAAGCATTTATTGACTGATCTCAAAAGTGTTGGCTTACCAGGGTTGGTGGAGCCCTCAGTTTCATCTTTGCCTCGCAAGCTAACTCAAACACTCCGCAAAACTTCACACTGGATTAGCCGGCTGAGAATGTGGCGGTTCTTGCTAATGTCGTAGTAAATATATTTGTTATAGTGAATATGGAATATGATATGTTGAGTAAAATGTTGTGCTAAGATCTATTTAGGTCAGGAGCTGGTTATAAGTTCTGTTCCTATCCAATAACAATGGACAAAAGGGTCCTATCTTGTCAGCCTTGTCAGCAGGTGGCCAAGGACAACACCCACGCCATAGGCCTCTCAGTTCTTCCAACTCACGAGTTCTTGCTCTGAGGACACACACACACACACACACAAACACACACACACACACATCATCACTGTTAAACACACACACACACACACACACACACACACACACACACACACACACACACACACACATCATCACTGTTAAACACACACACACACACACACACACACAAAAATCCCCTCTCTTAGGCTGAACATTTGAAGACAGAGAACCCGACTCAGAGCCAATGCAACAGTGACAGTAGCCTGGAGGGGACCTCGCCCAACTCATCAGGACCAATCAGAAGATCAGAACTACTAGATTCAACCTACTTCATTTATTGCATAAAATGTCTGCACACAATGTTTCGGGGCTCTCTTCAGATAATAATAATAATAATAATAATAATAATAATATGCCATTTAGCAGACGCTTTTATCCAAAGCGACTTACAGTCATGCGTGCATACATTTTTGTGTATGGGTGGTCCCGGGGATCGAACCCACTACCTTGGCGTTACAAGCGCCCGTGCTCTACCAGCTGAGCTACAGAAAGTGGATACTCATGGATGCGCATCGCAATTGTAAAATGTCAACACAATTGGAGACACCACGTCATTTTTGGAGACATGTTATTGACAGTAAACTATTGTAGATGCGACTGCTAACTAAATAAAACATTTTAGCTGGCTAGCTAATCATCTTAGCTAAATGTGGGGCAAACAATTCAGTTATTTACCGTTAATTTGAGGGATTGGGGTGAAAGAAATCGAGTTACATAGTGATACTTTACGATATACTGTATTGACAATATCGCAAAATTTTAGCGCTAGTTGGCTGTACCTGCACCAAAACACCATTATTGTTCCTTCATAGCTTGTTCTCAATCTTTTCACATTGGGAGCCAATTTGTTTTCAGCACTTTTATTTCCATGACTGATCAAAACTCGTTCTCATGGCTTTCTGATCCCTCTGCAACAGACATATGGTGCGCAATAAAATCACAGTATCGAATCGCAATACGTATAGAATCATGAGACTCGCAATGCATATATCTTATCGTGAGGTTCCTGGCAATTCCCAGCCCAAGTTCATTTGCCACAACAAATCTCTTCGCTAGCAAACGCGATGTCTTCTCCAAAACGGCAATGTGTCTCCAGCAATGTTTACTTTTTTGACGTTCTATGGCATCTCCACTTTCCAAGCATATATGACCACATGTAATATTTTGGTAAGTGATGCAAATAGTGAACTATGTAGGGCCAGGATGTAAAATATATGTAGCTGCAGCAATTTCTCTTATCTGATATGGTAAGTAATGGGGCTTAATGTATAGCTCCCTAAGAGTTTGACGAAACGGGTCCGTGCACGCGATTCCAGATATCTTTACCTCTGAATAAACTGCCTTTATTATACCATATCCACCCTGTCCAAAGTCTCTACTTGGTCTCAGTTCTCCAGTAAACTTGTGATTATCAACACTAACCTCATCGTTGTGGCGGCGGACAGCTAGCCTGTATCCCTCATCCAGTTGAGTGGCAATGTTATTTTTCAGATTCGTACCAATTTTTGGAAAATCCTCGGGTGTAGGACTTTCCGCCTTTAGTAGAAACCTGTTGAATTATTAAATTTGGTCTGGGAGGTCCTAATTGTTTCGTTGCCAATTTATCTTGATTTGTTCGCCGACAAAAAGGAACTTCTTTCAAAGAGACAATCGAGTTGCACTGCCATTTTGACAGTAATAGTGAATTGATTGATGAGGCTACCCGCTCTTTTCTTAGTTACGTTCATGGTTATGTTACGTATGACGAAAGCGCGTAAGTGCAAGCCCTCAGACACCCATAGAGATCGTATTGAAAGCTCTGATATTTGAAAAAAATAGATTTTACATGGGAGTCTATGACAGACTTCTGGGCGATTTTCAACCTGACTGAAATCGCCCCAAAAGGGGGGGTGGCCATTTGAAGCACGACTTTAGCCTGATTGGACAGATTAGTGGCAGATCACACCAGACGTCTAGATTACAACACTGATAACTACTGTTGCCGTGATATAATTGATTAGAAAAAAAATCCCTTCCTTTTCCCGTTTGGCAGTGCGTCGCCCATATCGCCCTATTGAACACACCGCCCCTGTGTGGGAGCAATTATTAGGAAATGGAAGACATACAAGACCACTGATAATCTCCCTCGATCTGGGGCTCCACGCAAGATCTCACCCCGTGGGGTCAAAATGATCACAAGAACGGTGAGCAAAAATCCCAGAACCACACGGGGGGACCTAGTGAATGACCTGCAGAGAGCTGGGACCAAAGTAACAAAGCCTACCATCAGTAACACACTACGCCGCCAGGGACTCAAATCCTGCAGTGCAAGACGTGTCCCCCTGCTTAAGCCAGTACATGTCCAGGCCCGTCTGAAGTTTGCTAGAGTGCATTTGGATGATCCAGAAGAGGATTGGGAGAATGTCATATGGTCAGATGAAACCAAAATAGAACTTTTTTGGTAAAAACTCAACTCGTCGTGTTTGGAGGACAAAGAATGCTGAGTTGCATCCAAAGAACACCATACCTACTGTGAAGCATGGGGGTGGAAACATCATGCTTTGGGGCTGTTTTTCTGCAAAGGGACCAGGACGACTGATCCGTGTAAAGGAAAGAATGAATGGGGCCATGTATCGTGAGATTTTGAGTGAAAACCTCCTTCCATCAGCAAGGGCATTGAAGATGAAACGTGGCTGGGTCTTTCAGCATGACAATGATCCCAAACACACCGCCCGGGCAACGAAGGAGTGGCTTCGTAAGAAGCATTTCAAGGTCCTGGAGTGGCCTAGCCAGTCTCCAGATCTCATCCCCATAGAAAATCTTTGGAGGGAGTTGAAAGTCCGTGTTGCCCAGCGACAGCCCCAAAACATCACTGCTCTAGAGGAGATCTGCATGGAGGAATGGGCCAAAATACCAGAAAACGTTTGACCTGTGTCATTGCCAACAAAGGGTATATAACAAAGTATTGAGTAACTTTTGTTATTGACCAAATACTTATTTTCCACCATAATTTGCAAATAAATTCATAAAAAATCCTACAATGTGATTTTCTAGATTTTTTTTCTCATTTTGTCTGTCATAGTTGACGTGTACCTATGATGAAAATTACAGGCCTCTCTCATCTTTTTAAGTGGGAGAACTTGCACAATTGGTGGCTGACTAAATACTTTTTTTCTCCACTGTATGCTTATTGGTCATAGTATGGATAGTTAGTATGCCAAATGTTCCCGGATGTCATAATACATTTGCCAAAATACGAAGGATACAAGCAGTGGACACTATTTCCGTGCTTTTAGGGCCCATAATGCAATTCTTTAGAAAATGAGCGTGGCTTCACAACATTTTCAGATTTGAAGAGAATGGCGGAAAATATGCATCCGAAGTCCGACGAGAGCAGATACAAATTCATTACTTTAACTAATTATGACAAATGTGAAGCAATGTAATAAAGTCATGACTTTTCAAATAAGTTACACGTTATGTTGGCTGACAATTTATTAGTTACGCTATCCTTATGAACCACATAGCTTATCACAGCAGTATATACCGGTAATATTTGTTAGTTAGCTACCTAAGGTTAGTTGGCTACTAATACATCAAACTTGCCAGTATATCAACTATATGCTATCTAACTACCCAATGTTTATTGACTTGATTAATCACTTCATTCTTAGCTTAGCTAAATGTTATAGTCGTTGTGTGTTCTCAATGGACATTTTTATTTTGGGTGCTTTGTAAATTTGCTCTGGCTTTCTCCTCCGATTTCAGAGCACTCTCGTCTGAATGTGCCAGAGCACAGAATAACTGTTGAATTTACGAACGCTCAATACCCGTTGAATATGGCCGGTGTAAGTAAACGTTGGGAAAAATGCATAATTTAAATTGTTGCCAGCAGCACAGTTACAGTTACCAACGCTCTGGATAACATGAAAAAAGCCTAACCAGCTCTGCTAGGGCGAGTAAAATGGTCAGAGTGAGGTGTTCTCTCATCTGTGTCTGGAAGTAGCTAGCAAGCTAGCCAACTTTAGCCAGTTAGCTTGGGTGAGGTCGGAACGCTCAGATCAACCCTGCTCCTCGGCCAGAGCGGGCAGTGTGAGCTCTGAACGGTCTGAATTTACGAACACACCCAAAGTCGTAAGATGTCTAGCTAGTAATTTGTTATGCTAACAAGCTAACAATAGGTTGTATAGCAACAGCATCAACTTCCAGTATACAGGCGAAGCGCTAGTACGCTCAACTGAAAGGTTACCATTCGTTTACAGCATACTAAAATGAACTAATAGTCTATAGTATGTAGTATATACTCATTTAATATGTAGTATACAGTATGTTAGTATGGGTATTCGAACACAGCTTGGGTATGTGAGTATGTTGATAAAATGTGTACATATGCTTTGATGAACCTGTTATAAAAATGGATATTGCGGGGGTAGTGGAAAAATACCGAAGCGTAGGGTGAGGGGCCGTTGGTCATTGGAAAAGTGAGTGTAGCGGGGCAAGGGAGCTCAAAATTGGTTAAATTTACGACAGGAAAAGTATTATATTTAGTGGGGAAACGGGCAGAATGGAAAGAGATATGACTACTACTCATGTCTCTGACCATAGGACCAGTAACAATACCCTGATAATGTTACTACATGGCGAACGGGTGTGGAACCAATTTTGGGGTTGGAAGAATCTATGTGAAATGCCAGGGGAATGGATTCTAAAAGGTAACAAAAATAAATTACCAGGCCAAACACTCCTTGTGAGTCTCAGAAAACCTTGGGGGGTTTTTAATCTTGTGAGCCACTTTATTCCGTCTTATTCTGAAATTGTCACGCCCTGATCTAGAGAACTCTTGTTGGTTGGGTCAGGGTGTGAGTTTCAGTTGAGATCGATGTCATTGTATATCTATGTTTAGATCTAGTTTGATATTTCTATGTTTGGCCCGGGTGTGATTCCCAATCAGAGGCAGCTGTCGCTCGTTGTCTCTGATTGGGGATCATCCTTAGGCAGCCATGTTGCCTACCTTAGCTGTGGGATCTTGTTTGTGTTCCTGATAGGCTTGTGGTGTGTATAGCCCTTAGGACCTTCACGGTTACGTTGCTTTTGTTGTTTTTGTTGAGTGTTTATTAGTTCTAATAAACATGTGCGCATACCACGCTGCACCTTGGTCTGACCCGTCTCTCAACGACCGTGACAGAAATAGATTTATAGAATTGACGAAAGGGAGGAGGGGTCACGAGAAATTAGAGTGGAGTTGAGTAATGGTTTGTAGAGTTTTGAAAAAGCAATTGTGTCAGGCGCCAGCATTGGGGTTGCAAACCTAAAATTCAATTTTAAAATGGTTGTTCATAAACATGAAGGGCATTGTAGTGTGGTGGTTACGTAAAATCATGGGGGAAAAGAAAGACTAGTTATATACAGGAGTAAATCGTTAGACTGGGTGGCGAGATAAATGCTGCTGTGTCTAAGTGTAGTATAGGCTACATAAAGGGTACATAAATGTTGGGATGGATTAAAACACAAATGATTAATGAGTGGAGGGAGGACAGTGGCCTCCCTGTGAACAGAAGTTATCATGTTTTATGTTGTCTGTAATTAAAAACGTTTTGTTCACCTGGAAAAGTAACGTTAGACGGAAAGACAGAGGGCTTTCTGAGTTGAAGGAAACAGATATGTAGACTAGTGAAGGTAACAAAGGAAATGGGAAGTTAATTGGAAAGTAAGAATTCACATTTTGAATTGTTTGGACTGATGAAGATTTAGCAAAGTGAAAACGAATGAAATGTTTATTTTCTCTCTCTTTGAAATGTTTCCTGAGGTTGTTGCCTTGGGAGAGCAGTTAGTGAAATTCGGCAGTTTTATCAAGTATAAAGGTAGTGATCAACTTCACTAGAAAGACTGGAGACATTGGGTGAGATTTAAATGGGCTATGTAAACACTAATAATTGTGAAGAAGTGTATAATTTAGCAAAAGTCCTATGTGTGATTCGGGAAACGAGAAGGAGAGAGAGCGCTGCCCCTGAATGAGGGACACCTGTCTCTAGTCTATTTTAGCAGTACCTTATGGGTTACAATTATTTCCTTATGGAGTTATCAAGAGTTGTAATTCAAATTTGATTTGTTATTCTAATTAGTTTTTGTTTTTGTTTTTTTATTACCAGTCCCCTGGGGCACTTTGGTAAATATGCACATTTGTTTTCTTCACATGTCTGCCAATAAAATGAATAAATATATGTTGGTGATAGTTGACAGTTACTCCAAATGGATTGAAGTTTTTCCCACCTCGAGTGATATATGTGTATTCTTTTCCGCACCTCTAGTTTTATGTGAAGAAGTGTATTGCTGTTATGTGTTGTTGGTTTGTTTTTGTCTTGCTTCAATAACAAATCTCACCAGATTGGGTCTGCTGTATGGTCGAGATTTCTCCCCAAGGGTTAGCTCTCTAACTCCCTGACCCGGTAACTCTGTGGGGATGTATGATAAGGGAGTATAAGCTAATTTGGAAAATAATTTAGTTTCAACAGTGTGTTGGTATGCTCTTTGACATTTGTCTTAGAAATGTTGATATTAAGAAAATTGGGAATGTAATAATTTGTCAATGGGTGAATAGTTGGTCTGGATTTCCAGAATCAGAAATGTCTTAAACTGTTGTTTTGGTCTGTCCTCTCTCGGAGGTATGGCGATATTGACTACAGATGGTATCTTGACGCATGGAAGGAATAAATCGACGAGAACAGTGTGAGCTTCACCCCCCTAAACGGCTGAAGTAATGGCGAAAATGGCGTTCACTACGGACCTGTCCTGCTCCACCTCTACTGAGACTTGAGTCCGAGCCAGCAACCTGTGTATGAGCGGCAGGAGCGTGGCATGAGTCCTGAGACCATGCATGTGGAGTGAGCATGGAGAGAGATCACGTCCAAACGTCTCTCATGCTGCTGGTGCACTGGTGGGAAAATGGACCAGACAGAATGGACTGTACTTAATGGTGGTGGCGGCTCAGGTGAGAGATTTGTGTGCTTGGGAAAATCTGATTATCCCCCAGATATTGAAATCGGGACATTATCAAGGGCTATCAACTGTGACAGGCATGAGTTATAAATGTGCAGTTGGGAAGATGAACTGTAACGCTATCTGAAGGAGATAATGAAGATACGCCAGAAGATGAGTGCCGGGAAGGAGGGGGTGGTCAACTGTGCTCGTAAATTGATTCAGGGTTGCTCTAAACTGTTTATTTGGGGTATCAGGTTGATTGTGGGGGTCTGCACACTGGGAAATGTAATTTAGATTAAAGATGCATTGAGATACCGATCTGTCATTAACATGCCACTCGCAACATTAAAACAGGGACAAACGGGGACCGTGATGAGAAAATGTAATCCTGGTAATAAAAGTAGTGCATACTGTCTATATATTTTCCCTGTTTGTAAATGTACATTCTAACCGTGTCGGTGTGTGCTAAGTTGAGGGTCTTGAATTTGAGTGATAGACTCAACGTGGAGCACTGAGGACTGCCGTGCTAAATTTGGGTTGTATAACCATGACGGGGACATAGATAGTAGGGGTTATGTTTTACCAAGTTATCAGAATTCTAATGATAAAGCGCATCAATACATATGGCTTTCTGGATGATACAGTACAATTGACTTGAGCATGTTTTAGTATGTTTATAACTATATACTGTAAGTGTCACGGTGCTGTGTATGGGTGTGGTGTAGAATCAGGCGCAGGCAGCAGAGGGTAAGTCCAACAAGACTTTACTGAGCACGAAAATTAATCCAAAACAGCCCGGAGGCAAAAAGACGCACACAGGCGTAACTACAAGCGCACACACAGGTGCGTAAATCTCTCCTCACACAACAAGGAGGAAGCTCAGGAAAAATAGCGTACCGACACGGGTAGCGCAACCACGACACGAACAATTACACACAACACAAACCTAACAACAAGGAAACTAAATAGGGTGCTAAATGAGACCTAACACAAAACAGGTGTGACTAACAGACAAAACCAAACAAACAAGAAACATCGAGCGGTGGCAGCTAGAACTCCGGAGACGACGACCGGCGAAACCTGCCCGAACAAGGAGGAGGAGCAGTACCCCCCCCTTGACGCGCGGATCCAGCCGCGCGCCGCCTCCGGCCTCGGGGACGACCAGGGGGACGCGGAGCAGGGCGCGTAGGATGACCACGATGGAATTCGGTCATCAGGGACGGATCCAGAATGTCCCTCCTTGGCACCCAGCACCGCTCCTCCGGACCGTACCCCTCCCACTCCACGAGATATTGGAGACCCCCCATCCGGCGTCTCGAATCCAGGATGGTCCGAACCGTGTACGCCGGAGCCCCTCGATGTCCAACGGGGCGGAGGAGTCTCCTCAATCTCAAAGTCCTGGAGTGGACCAGCTACCACCGGCCTGAGGAGAGACACATGGAACGAGGGGTTAATATTCTTGTAATCAATAGGTAGTTCTAACCTGTAACTCACCTCGTTCAATCTCCTCAGGACTTTAAAAGGCCCCCACAAACCGCCCGACCCAGCTTCCGGCAGGGCAGGCGGAGGGGCAGGTTTCTGGTTGAGAGCCAGACTCGATCTCCAGGTGCGTACACTGGCCCCTCACTGCGGTGTAGGTCGGCGCTCGTCTTCTGTCGACGTATGGCACGCTGCAGATGGACGTGTGCAGCGTCCCACGTCTCCTCCGAGCGCCGCACCCACTCATCCACAGCGGGGGCCTCGATCTGGCTCTCATGCCATGGTGCCAGAACCGGCTGGTACCCTAATACACACTGAAAAGGGGTTAGTTGGGTGGAGGAGTGGCGGAGAGAGTTCTGTGCCATCTCGGCCCAGGGCACATATCTCGCCCACTCCTCCGGCCGGCCCTGACAATATGACCTCAGAAACCTACCCACATCCTGGTTGACTCGTTCAACCTGCCCATTACTCTCCGGGTGGTAACCCGAGGTAAGGCTCACCGAGACCCCCAAACGTTCCATAAATGCTCTCCAGACTCTGGAGGTAAACTGGGGGCCTCGATCGGACACTATATCCTCGGGCACCCCGTAATGCCGGAAGACGTGAGTAAATAGAGCCTCAGCGGTCTGTAGGGCCGTAGGAAGACCCGGCATGGGAAGGAGACGACAGGCCTTCGAGAACCGATCCACAACGACCAGGATGGTGGTATTCCCCTGTGAGGAGGGAAGATCGGTAACAAAATCCACCGAGAGGTGAGACCAGGGTCGTTGTGGAACGGGCAGGGGCTGTAATTTACCCCTGGGCAAGTGTCTGGGCGCCTTACACTGGGCACACACTGAGCAGGAGGAGACATAAACCCTCACATCCCTGGCTAACGTTGGCCACCAGTACTTCGTACTAAGGCAGTGCACCGTCCGGCCAATACCCGGATGTCCAGAGGAGGGGGACGTGTGACCCCAATAAATCAGCCGATCCCGGACCTCGAGCAGGACGTACACCCGACCCACCGGACACTGTGGAGGACTAGGCTCGGTGCGTAACGCCCGCTCGATCTCCGCATCGACCTCCCACACCACCGGTGCCACCAGACAAGACTCCGGTAGTATGGGAATGGACTCCACGCACCTCTCCTCCGTGTCATACCGACGGGACAGAGCATCTGCCTTCCCGTTCTGGGACCCAGGGATGTAAGTGATCTTGAACACAAACCGGGCGAGAAACATAGTCCATCGAGCCTGGCGAGGATTCAGTCTCCTAGCTGCCCGAATGTACTCCAAGTTACGATGGTCGGTCAGAATGAGGAAAGGGTGCTGAGCCCCCTCAAGCCAATGCCTCCACACCTTTAGGGCCTGTACTACGGCTAACAGCTCCCTGTCCCCTACGTCATAATTCCGCTCCGCCGGACTGAGCTTCTTAGAATAAAAAAGCACAGGGGCGGAGCTTAGGTGGTGTACCGGATCGTTGAGAAAGAACTGCCCCGATACCGGCCTCAGACGCGTCCACCTCAACTTGGAAGGGTAAAGTGGGATCCGGGTGCGCCAACACCGGGGCCGAGGTAAACAGGTCCTTCAGTCTCCCAAAGGCCCTGTCCGCCTCAGCTGACCACTGCAAGCGCACCGGACCCCCCTTCAGAAGAGACGTTATGGGAGCTGCCACCTGTCCAAAACCCCGGATAAACCTCCGGTAGTAATTCGCAAAACCCAAGAACCGCTGCACCTCTTTAACCGTAGTTGGGGTTTGCCAATTACGCACGGCGGACACTCGGTCCACCTCCATTCTCACCCCTGACGCAGACAACTGGTAACCCAAAAAGGAAACTGACTCCTGGAAGAACAGACATTTCTCAGCTTTGACATACAGGTCATGCTCCAACAGTCTCCTCAATACCCTGCGCACCAGGGCTACATGCTCGGCCCGAGTAGCACTGTACACAAGAATATCATCTATGTACACCACTACTCCCGGCGCCTGCATGTCCCGGAAAAGTTCGTCTACAAACGATTGGAAGACTGATGGAGCATTCATTAACCCATATGGCATGACGAGATACTCGTAATGGCCGGATGTAGTACTAAATGCTGTCTTCCACTCATCACCCTCCCTAATGCGCACCAAGTTATATGCGCTCCTGAGATCCAATTTTGTGAAGAACCTTGCCCCGTGTAAGGACTCCGTCATGGTCCACATCAGAGGAAGTGGATAGCTGTACTTCACCGTCACCTGATTGAGACCGCGGTAATCAATACACGGACGCAAACCTCCATCCTTTTTCTTCACAAAAAAGAAGCTCGAGGACGCGGGAGAAGTGGAGGCCCGTATGTATCCCTGTCTCAGAGACTCGGCAATGTAAGTCTCCATTGCCCTTTTCTCCTCCTGTGACAAAGGATACACATGGCTCCGCGAAGCGCTGCTCCTGTCTGGAGGTCTATCGCACAATCCCCTTGTCTATGAGGTGGCAACTGTGCCGCTCTGGTCTTACTGAACACGAGCGCCAAATCCTCATACTCAGGAGGAATGTGCAGTGCTGGCATCTGGTTCGGACTCTCCACCGAGGTCGCCCCTACGGAAACACCCAGACATAACCCCTCACACTGAGCAGACCACCCTTTAAGAGCTTTCTCTCGCCACGAAATAGTAGGATCATGGGTCATCAACCAGGGAAGCCCCAGTACCACCGGATACGCAGGAGAGTCGATAAGATAGAGTTGAATCGTCTCCTCATGACCCCCTGCGTCATCATCCTAAGTGGCGCTGTGACCTCCCCAATCAACCCAGATCCTAACGGACGACTATCTAGGGCATGTACAGGAAAGGGTTTCTCGACTGGAAGGAGGGGAATCCCTAACTTAACACAGAATCTCCGGTCTACAAAATTCCCAGCTGCGCCTGAATCGACTAGCGCCTTATGCTGGGACCGAGGTGCAACCTGTGGGAAACAAACAGGTAAGGTAATGTGAACGACAGAAAGCTCTGGGTAAGTAGGGCGCCTACTCACCTGGGTGGACTCCCCACTGTATGACCTGCTCTCTCCCTCACCAGGGGACCCTCCCCAGCACCTAGCCGTGGTGTGCCCTCCGCGCCCACACTTGGTGCAGGAGACTGCCCCCCTCGGGCTCCTACCTCTTCTCCCTCTAGCGCCAGCACCTCCAAGCTCCATCGGACACTGCTCGGAGGCGCTGGAGGGTGGAATGGGGGGCCCCCACCTGGGACGTCCGCGGGTCGCCAGCAGGTTGTCCAGTCGAATGGCCATGTCCACCAGCTGGTCAAATGTTAGTGTAGTGTCCCTGCAGGCTAACTCCCTGCGGACGTCCTCCCGAAGGCTACATCTGAAGTGGTCTATGAGGGCCCTCTCATTCCACCCCGCATCAGCCGCTAGAGTCCGGAACTCCAGCGCAAACGCCTGAGCGCTCCTCATCCCCTGTCGGAGGTGGAATAGACGTTCCCCCGCCGCTCTCCCCTCTGGTGGATGGTCGAAGACCGCACGGAAGCGACGGGAGAACTCCGCATAGGTGACTGTGGCGGCGTCTATTCCCCTCCACTCGGCGTTGGCCCACTCCAACGCCTTGCCGGTGAGACAGGAGATGAGGGCGGAAACGCTCTCGTATCCCGAGGGCGCCGGGTGTATGGTGGCAATGTAGAGCTCCACTTGTAGGAGGAACCCCTGACACCCGGCAGCGGTGCCGTCGTACGCCCTCGGGAGCGAGAGCCGAATCCCACTGGGTTCCGGTCGATGGACGGGCTGGTTGTCCGGTGGTGAAGGTGATGGTGCGATAGGTGGGGCTATGGGAACCCCGCTGGTCTCCCATCGACGAAGGGGTGTCCATGACGCCCTCCAAGGCGTGCCCGATCACGGTTGATCCGGTGCTCGTGTCCAAGGAGACGCTCCTCCATGGGGTCGACGGGTGCTCCTGCTGATTCCATTCTATGGTGTGTAATTCTGTCACCGTGCTGTGTATGGGTGTGGTGTAGAATCAGGCGCAGGCAGCAGAGGGTAAGTCCAACAAGACTTTACTGAGCACGAAAATTAATCCAAAACAGCCCGGAGGCAAAAAGACGCACACAGGCGTAACTACAAGCGCACACACAGGTGCGTAAATCTCTCCTCACACAACAAGGAGGAAGCTCAGGAAAAATAGCGTACCGACACGGGTAGCGCAACCACGACACGAACAATTACACACAACACAAACCTAACAACAAGGAAACTAAATAGGGTGCTAAATGAGACCTAACACAAAACAGGTGTGACTAACAGACAAAACCAAACAAACAAGAAACATCGAGCGGTGGCAGCTAGAACTCCGGAGACGACGACCGGCGAAACCTGCCCGAACAAGGAGGAGGAGCCGCCTCGGCCGAAACCGTGACAGTAAGTGGACTAGCAGTAGTGACTAACGTGTTATTGGTAAGATGGAATGATTTATGGGCAAATGTATTTGTAACCGGAGGCTAAGTACATATAAGCCACCTCAACGGAAGGGAGGTTCACTGTAGTAGTAGCAGCACATCTCCTGCAGAGTGTGCCAAATGATAGGTGACCATTTCTGCACATTCATACCCCAGGGTGAGGGTAACTTGACTATTGTAGTGGAACATCTGAAAGAGCTTAGCGGTGATCTCGCAAACGAACACCAACCAGACAACGATTGGAATCCATTTGGATGGGTTCAGTCATTATTTGGTGTTATGGGAGCTCCAATATTTCATTGGTTGATTTATGGCTTAGTTATCTTTTTTACAATAATGCTTATTATAACTGGTGTTAAGAAATTGTGCAGCAAAGCCGTTGAGACTTTTCTTGCCATGCCATTACTGACCCCTGAAGGAGACGCCTCAGAACCCTATGTTCCTATGCCTGATTACATGTCTGATGAAGACGATGATAATCCATAACACCAAGGTAAAAACACTGAGTTAATGGTGCAGCATGTCCATAGGGGTTTCTGTAAATTGTGCTCCCAAGGTAGAGTTAAGGGCCACTACAATCATGGTGACCATGTGGCAATATGGACAGTGTCAACGAAGCGATTGCCTTGTGTGTGGTGATGAAGTACAGTGCCTTGCAAAAGTATTCATCCACCTTGGCGTTTTTCCTATTTTGTTGCATTACAATTTAAATGTATTTATATTTGGATTTCATGTAATGGACAAACACAAAATAGTCCAAATTGGTGAAGTGAAATGAAAAAAATAACTTGTTTCAAAGAATTCAAAAAAAATTAATAACGGAAAAGTGATGCGTGCATATGTATTCACCCCCTTTGCTATGAAGCCCCTAAATAAGATCTGGTGCAACCAATTACCTTCGGAAGTCACATAATCAGTTAAATAAAGTCCACCTGTGTGCAATCTAAGTGTCACATGAACTCAGTTATATATACACCTGTTCTGAAAGGCCCCAGAGTCTGCAACATCACTAAGCAAGGGGCACCACCAAGCAAGCGACACCATGAAGACCAAGGAGCTCTCCAAACAGGTCAGGGACAAAGTTGTGGAGAAGTACAGATCAGGGTTGGGTTATAAAAAAATATCTGAAACTTTGAACATCCCACGGAGCACCATTAAATCCATTATTAAAAAATTGAAAGAATATGGCACCACAACAAACCTGCCAAGAGAGGGCCGCCCACCAAAACTCATGGACCAGGCAAGGAGGGCATTAATCAGAGAGGCAACAAAGAGACCAAAGATAACCCTGAAGGAGCTGCAAAGTTCCACAGCGGAGATTGGAGTATCTGTCCATAGGACCACTTTCAGCCGTACACTCCACAGAGCTGGGCTTTACGGAAGAGTGGCCAGAAAAAAGCCATTGCTTTTGAAAAAAATAAGCAAACACGTTTGTTGTTCGCCAAATGGCATGTGGGAGATTCCCCGAACACATGGAAGAAGGTACTCTGGTCAGAAGAGACTAAAATGGAGCTTTTTGGTCAAAGGAAAACGCTATGTCTGGCGCAAACCCAACACCTCTCATCACCCCGAGAACACCATCCCCACAGTGAAGCATGGTGGTGGCAGCATCATGCTGTTTTCATCGGCAGGGACTGGGAAACTGGTCAGAATTTAAGGAATGATGGATGGCGCTAAATACAGGGAAATTGAGGGAAACCTGTTTCAGTCTTCCAGAGATTTGAGACTGGGACGGAGGTTCACCTTCCAGCAGGACAATGACCCTAAGCATACTGCTAAAGCAACACTTGAGTCGTTTAAGGGGAAACATTTAAATGTCTTGGAATGGCCTAGTCAAAGCCCAGATCTCAATCCAATTGAGAATCTGTGGTATAACTTAAAGGTTGCTGTACACCAGCGGAACCCCATCCAACTTGAAGGAGCTGGAGCAGTTTTGCCTTGAAGAATGGGAAAAAACCCCAGTGGCTAGATGTGCCAAGCTTATAGAGACATACTCCAAGAGACTTGCAGCTGTAATTGCTGCAAAAGGTGGCTCTACAAAGTATTGACTTTGGAGGGGTGAATAGTTATGAACGCTCAAGTCTTCTGTTTTTTTATCTTATTTCTTGTTTGTTTCACAATAAAATGGACTGACGAGTTTCAGAAGAAAGTTCTTTGTTTCTGGCCATTTTGAGCCTGTAATCGAACTCAACTAGTCTCAAGAAGGCCAGTTTTATTGCTTCTTTAATCAGCACAACAGTTTTCAGCTGTGCTAACATAATTGCAAAAGGGTTTTCTAATGATCAATTTGCCTTTTAAAATGATAAACTTGGATTAGCAAACACAATGTGCCATTGGAACACAGGACTGATGGTTGCTGATAATGGGCCTCTGTACGCCTATGTAGATATTCCATTAAAAATCAGCCATTTCCAGCTACAATAGCCATTTACAACATTAACAATGTCTACACTGTATTTCTGATCAATTTGATGTTATTTTAACGGACAAAAAAATGCTTTTCTTTCTAAATAAAGGACATTTCTAAGTGACCCCAAACTTTTGAACGGTAGTGTATATGGACACTCAATCACTATGGTACTTTTTAATGGTACATTTACAAACATATATCATGATAAATAGATTTTAAACTTGTATCTCATAGTAAATGGTGAAATAAGTATAGCCAGTTATAATTGTAATGGCTTAGCATATAATAAGAAAAACGAAAGCTAGTTGTCTTGACTTCTTTCTTATGTCATTCTTGTTGGCACCAAAAGTTTAAAAACTGTTGATGGGGACAGAATGCTGTCGGACCATCAGATAATTGGCATATACATTACTCTTACTGAATTCCCACGTGGGCGAGGATATTGGAAATGTAATCAAAGCCTATTTGATGATAACATGTTTTGAAATTGGACAAAGGAATTTATAAGTGAATTTTTCCGACATAACATAGGTACAGAAAATCCCCTTATTGTATGGGACACTTTTAAATGTGCCTTTAGAGGCCATGCAAATTCAGTACTCATCTCGAAAACAAAAGCAATTTAGGTCAAAAGAGTCCATACTAACAAAGGAAATGGAAGGTCTAACAGAACAGATAGATAGCAATAGAAACTGTACTATAGAGGCTCAGAATAAGGAAAAACTAAATGAAAACTAAAAGAAATGGAGGAACTTATTCAAGAAAGATCAAGTGTAATATATTATAAAAAATAAACCAAACTGGATGGAATATTGGGGAAAATGCACCAAATTCTTTTTTAATCTTCAACATAGAAATACTACCAAAAATAATTTACTGAAACTGGTTACAAATGACGCCACCCATAATTCACCAAATTATATTTTGAAAGAAGAAGCAAAGTACTTTAAGCATATGTTTTCATTTCTGTCTCCTCCATCTCCTCTAACCGAAGCTAATTGTATGGATTTTTTTTTCTATTAATAATGTAAAATTAACAGCCGTACAGAAAGACTAATGGGAAGGCGAAATTACAGAGGAGGAACTTCTTGATGCAATTAAAGCCTTTAAGTCCAGGAAAACTCCATGGCTGGATGGCATACCAGTTGAGGTATACCAAACCTTTTTTGATATACTCAGAGGACCATTATTAGCATGTTGTCATGACTCTCATGTGATGGTTTCACGTGAAAAGCCCAAAATCGGAATAAAGAGAAGCAGACTACAGATCTCCCTCTCTCTCCCGCAGAACAAAAGAGGGATTGACAAAGGGGGGGTTTAATGACCCCTCGTGCCAAATCTTACATGGTTTGCTAGTATTGGCGATCTGAATGTCTCTGTGTTACAGGGACAGATTGCCGCCCAAAACGACCAAAGGTGGACACTAGAACAGTATATTTCAACATCTGAATGCTGGGAGTGATGAAAGAGAGAATTTGGAAAATGAATGTCTATTTTGTGTGTCATTAAAACTTTTATAAAAATGTTATAACGAAAACATTAACTTTAGGAGCTTTCATACTGTGCATTTCAAGTTTGCATCCATTATAATGTGTAGGAAATATCCAGGAGAAAGATAATATCTTTATAAAGATAGGAAGACGATTTTGGTTCTTTAAACAAAATCATAGTGTTCAGAATACTTTGCCCCAGTAACTAGCCACGCCCACGGGAGCTCAGAAAGAGTGTCCGCATGACGTAAATGCCCTCTTTACCAGAGTGCATAAAATATTGAGTTAAGAATTAACAAATCAGACCAGCCGACATGCAGCGCGAGCTGAATATGGCAAAATGGTTTAAACGCTACAGACCAGGAAGACTAGATGGATCTGAAGCTGCAGCGAGGTCCATATTGGTCCCGACCCTGAAAATCAACACAAGGTGAAGACGACAAAGTTGCCTCCACTAACAATCAATGTTACGGCTGAGTAGCTGTTCTAAGTACTGTATCTAAGAAGGTGAATTTAAGTGGGACCATCCTGTTACTCTCTTCAAACCATTGTCTACTATACTGCTCTCATCACCCCACAGGGGATCATCGACTCGGCTGATTAGCCATCCTCAGAAGACCACTTCCAGAATGAGTGAAAGTAAACAGACAACTAAGAAGAATGACATTGTGACCTCTTGTGGACAATCAGAGCCTTACATCTAAAGCCCATCCGAAAGAGAAGGCCCAATCAACCCTTTCCAATAAGGCCTGGGTCCAACAGAGTGTCACGTTCGTTCATCGACGGGTCAGACCAAGGCGCAGCGTGATATGCATACATGTTTATTTGACTTATAAACACAACGACAAAACAAGAAACGATACGTGAAGTCCAAGGTACACAAACAACATACCTAACACGGAACAAGATCCCACAACTCAATAGTGCCCATAGGCTGCCTAAGTATGGTCCCCAATCAGAGACAACGAGCGACAGCTGCCTCTGATTGGGAACCACACCGACCAACATAGAAATATACATACTAGAATATAAACATAGATATTCACCACATAGAAAATCACACCCTGACTCAACAAATAAGAGTCCTCTGAGTCAGGGCGTGACAGTACCCCCCCCCCCCAAAGGTGCGGACTCCGACCGCACAACCTTTACTTAACAGGGTAGGGGCCGGGTGTGCAGGCGGATCCGGCTCCGGGCGTGACGACCACCTATTCTCCGCCTCCCTGTTGCGCCCCTGGTCTGGTCTGGACCTCAGCGTGCTGCTTCCCCTCTCCTTCCTCCCACTATACTCCAAGCCCTGTCTGGACCCTGGTGTGGGAGACCCCTAACCTGGAGAGGGGCTGACATCTGGGTCTGGACTGGAGCCGCTGATCGGAGCTGGACCGGGCACCGGTGGAGCGGACTGCTCAGGCTCCGGACTGAAGCCGCTGACCGGAGCTGGACTGGGCACCGGTGGCGCGGACTGCTCTGGCTCCGGAGTGGAGCAGCTGACCGGAGCTGGATCAGGCACCGGTGGAACAGGCACGGGCCGTGCCGGACTGGACGCACGCACCACTGGCTTGGTGCGAGGAGCAGGAACAGGCCAGACCGGGCTGGCGACGCGCACCACTGGCTTGGTGCGGGGAGCAGGAACGGGCCGTACCGGACTGGCGACGCGCACCACTGTCCTGGTGCTGGGAGCAGGAACAGGCCGGGCCGGGCTGGCGACGCGCACCACTGGCTTGGTGCGAGGGGCCGGAACAGGCCGGACCGGGCTGGTGACGCGCACCACTGGCTTGGTGCGAGGGGCAGGAACAGGCCGGACTGGCGACGCGCACCACTGGCTTGGTGCGGGGAGCAGGAAAGGGTCGGGCCGTACTGGGAACACACACCACTGGCTTAGTGCGGGGAGCAGGAACGGGCCAGACCGGACTGGCGACACGCACCACTTGCTTGGTGCGAGGAGCGGGACTGGGTATCTTTATTAACCCCCGCTCCTTCTGCTGCCTAACCAGCTCCTCTCGCCGTGCCTCTACACTTTCCTTCTCCCTTTTAGCCTCCTGTAGCGCCTCCCTCTGACCGAATAACTCCTGCTCCCTCTGAACCAATAGCCCCCGTAACATGGTGGCCTCCTCTCCTAACCTGCAGACCCGCCCTTTAACGGCCTCCTGCTGCCTCGTCGTCCACACCATGTGCCCCCCCCAAAATGTTCTTGGGGTTGCCTCTCGGGTCTCCGTCGTCGGCACGGTTGGCGCCGTTTCTCCTCTCTATACCGGGCCTTCACTGTCTCCTCCCAAGGACGGCGATCCATCCCAGCCTGAATCTCCTCCCAAGTCCAGGATCCCTTACCGTCCAGGATCTCCTCCCAGGTCCAGGCTGTCTGCTCCTGGACACGCTGCTTGGTCCTCGTTTGGTGGGATCTTCTGTCACGTTCGTTCATCGACGGGTCAGACCAAGGCGCAGCGTGATATGCATACATGTTTATTTGACTTATAAACACAACGACAAAACAAGAAACGAAACGTGAAGCCCAAGGTACACAAACAACATACCTAACACGGAACAAGATCCCACAACTCAATAGTGCCCATAGGCTGCCTAAGTATGGTCCCCAATCAGAGACAACGAGCAACAGCTGCCTCTGATTGGGAACCACACCGGCCAACATAGAAATATACATACTAGAATATAAACATAGATATACACCACATAGAAAATCACACCCTGACTCAACAAATAAGAGTCCTCTGAGTCAGGGCGTGACACAGAGATACACAACGAAGACCTCCAACACGTAAATACATGCATTACTTCTTACCAAACAGGCAACAGTTCGGGGCAAGTTATTAGGATTACTGTGAGCGTAGTTCCATGTGTATCCAAGTGTTTTCTCTCTCTCTCTCTCTCTCTCTTTAAATCGCCATCTGTTGTAACAAGTTTCATATTGTGTTAGTCTGCTAGGGACCCGTTTTCATTGTATTAAGTTCTAATCCCTAACCTATACCGTGTATGTGTTTGTATCTTGTGTTATCATTTTAATTAGTTAGTAAATAAATAATTAAATCAATTTGTGTGGTACAGAATGATCAGTAAGACCTGGGTTCGTGCAGACTTAAAGAGTCTATGACTTTTAGAATGAGACTGATATGAGTTAAATTATTAATAAATGACTGTTAAATTATAAGAGATATCTAGATACCTTTAGAGTTAATTCAGAAAACGGTAACTCGTTAAACAACTTTTCCCGTGGTGCCCCAAATTCCTAATGAGTTAATTGTTACATGATTTATTTAATCTAGTAAAAATTAAACATAGTAGGTAATTATTCGATAAATTATAGTCATCACAATAATGAAAGTCACGTCACGACATATTGGTGCCCCATGTGAGGAGTCTAAGATAGAACTAGGTCTTACTGTTGAATTCAGCCTATAGGAATTGTGTAGCAAGATACGTTGTACACCAATAGTGCTGTAGGCAGAATTGTTGTTGAGAGTGGCGTGTGTGTGGTCCCTTTTCATCCATATACTAGTATGGAGCGATTGACTCCGGTGTTGTATATCTGACGAAAAATCAGTGTGTAGGGGATTTACTGAATGCTACGAGCTAGGACATACACTACCGGTCAAAAGATTTAGAACACCTATTCATTCAAGGGTTTTTCTTTATTTTTACTATTTTCTACATTGTAGAATAATAGTGAAGACATCAAAACTATGAAATAACACTTATGGAATCATGTAGTAACCAAAGAAGTGTTAAGCAAACAAAATATATATAGCCACCCTTTGCCTTGATGACAGCTTTGCACACTCTTGGCATTCTCTCAACCAGGTTCACCTGGAATGCTTTTCCAGGTTCACCTGGAATGCATATGTGGGAACTCCTTAAAGACTGTTGGAAAAGCATTCCAGGTGAACCTGGTTGAGATTCTTCAAAGGGTGGCTATTTGAAGAATCTCAAATATAACATATTTTGATTTGTTTAACACTTTTTTTGGTTACTACATGATTCCATAAGTGTTATTTCATAGTTTTGATGTCTTCACTATTATTCTACAATGTAGAAAATAGTAAAAATAAAGAAAAACCCTTGAACGAGTAGGTGTTCTAAAACTTTTTACCTGTAGTGTATGAGCCAGCCAATGCAGGTATCAAGAGAAATGGACAAAGTTGAGCCAAACGTAGGCCTATTTCTGTCTCTTGCGTTTCAGGAGCGAGTAGACTCGGTCAGTATTAATTTCTTGAGCTATGACATATTGGCCGATCAATTATAGACATTTGAGAAGATATAGTTGTTGGCCAAAGCAAAGTATTATCTCTCTGTCTATCACGCTTCAGGGAGTAAGACCAATTGCAAAAACATTTATTTTATGTTCCCGCATGTTCCGGTAAAACATTGCTAGCAAAATAATCGCCTAAAGGGTTAACGTGAGACGTCATTAACAAACCCCTTCCCTTGTTAAAGGGGACCTTGTGTGTGCGTGGAAGTGAGATTCCCTATACAAGTCGGGTAGCTTTGCACAAGATGCTAAGTTAACGAAGGGAGAGCAGCCATTTTTGTTTTTCCCTTTGTTCCAACGGAAGTTCCGCCCCTCGGGACTCCCATTTGATTTCAGCTTTCTGCCTTCAGCAACCTCTGGTGGTGAAGAATCGACAGTAATTGTTTTTGAAACAATTAATGTGAGGGCACACTCTTAACCCACTGTTACAACGGGTTACACTGTATGATATCCATCCAATCTCAAATGGTTGGATATCATTGTCTCATTCTATTTAACCGGGAAGGTGAATCGCCAAACAAACCTTTTTCAGGGTTGGTCATTTGGGTATTTGTTCAAACCAATGAGAGATTTTAAACTTTCTCCACATTAACCTAGATACAGCAACGCTTTCAGGTTAATTAAAGTTTAATTCCCAGATAGCCTATACAGGTACGATTGATCATTATCATTGATTAATCAATTCAATTTGCTTTTGCAAGCTCATTGGGCCAACTCCAACAGTACTGGTCCAGTATTGACGGAAGTCCCGCCTTCACGGGAATCCCATGTGGCTCCAGCCCTTAGGAAAAAGGACCCTGGTGGTGAATGTATACTCACATTTGAACTACTGGTTACACTTAGGATATCCAGCAAATCTCAAATGATTGGATATCATTGTCTCATTCAATTTAATAAGTTAAATTGCCGAACATACCTTTTCAGGTTGATCATTTGGATAAGAACCAGATTGATTTGGTTCAACAAAGGAGACAATTTAAACTTTTCCATATTAACCTAGATACAACAATGCTATCAGGTTGTCACGACTTCCGCCGAGGCTGCCCCCCCTCCTGGTTCGGGCAGGCTTCGGCGTTCGTTGTCACCGGAGTACTAGCTACTGCCGATCCCATTCTCATCACTCCACTTGTCATGTCTTGTCAATCATACACACCTGGTGCTCATTCCCCTAATTAGTATGTGTATAAGTGTTCCCTCTGTTTCCCTTGTCTTTGTTTGTTGTGAGAGCGTGTAGCTCGGTTGAGCTACTATTCACTGTGCTTATGCCAAGGTGGATGTTTTCCCTTGTAATAGTTTAGTTTGACGCTTGGGGCGTTTGATTTATGTAAACGGAATAAACTCTGGACTTCGGTATTTTACCTCCTGCGCCTGACTCCTTCATTCACACCTCGTCACACAGGTGATTTAAAGTTTAATTCCCAGATAGCCTATACAGGTATGATTAATTAATAACATTGATTAATCAATTAAAATTGCTTTTGCAAGTTCGTTAAGAGCCAACTCCCACATTACTGATCCAGTATTGATGATTCATTGACGTCTATAAACCGAATAAAATCGTTTTTGCAGCTTCCAACGACTCAAAACCCAAAATTGTACATAAATTTAAACAACTAATAATCATCAAAATGAGCTAGCTATCAGAGGGGGTGCCATCCATTCCCCCGCTAATAAGTGAATCCTCACCCACAGAAAGATTGATCGCCGACCTCAGCAGCGATGCAAATCCAAACTATGCAGAAGGGTTGAGAATGTTAGATCACAATGCCATATTGCGAAAAAACTGCAGAAATCGCAACCAACGCCCTCCAGTATAGGCCGGCAGGCACAGGCCTTGTAAAGGTTCTCTCCAGTTTTGCCCTGAACTATGCCCACCAGCAGAGATGGACATTGGTCCAATACTATAGTGCCCAGAAGAAGCACGAGCACGAAACGGTTGAGATGTAGGGACAGGTGGAGAGAACCAGGAAACTAATGACAAAAGCCGACAAAGACAAGTTATCTACAAACAGGAGCGCGCAACTTGATAACATGCATGCAGTTTTGATGAACGTTACTCAAAGCAATAATGTTCTAGTCCAAATGCTGCAGGCCAAAGATGATCAGTTAATGAACACAATGATGAAGTTGGATGACAAATCAGCGGAACTCATTGAAGTCGCTGACCAAATGAATGATGTGAGAACTCAGGTGATGAAGATGGACATTTTGATTTCTAAGCAAGCGGTGGAAATCTCATCACTGAATCTCTCGCTCCGTACTCAAGACCTCTACCTGCAAACCATGTCAGATAAGTAT
Organism: Coregonus clupeaformis; assembly: GCF_020615455.1. Taxonomy (NCBI): domain Eukaryota; kingdom Metazoa; phylum Chordata; class Actinopteri; order Salmoniformes; family Salmonidae; genus Coregonus; species Coregonus clupeaformis. Next base: position 13,225,618 of record NC_059209.1, read on the forward strand.
GAGGTCGAACGGAGCAAGTGCGAAACGCACAAAATAAGTAATTTCCACCCTTAGGTACCATCTGGGGGAATTCCAGAACAGTCACACGCTACAGCGTGACTACCCAGTCAAGCAACCAAGCTCGCAACCAGAGCTCGGTACACAAAGGAGTGAAGACGACAGAAGGTTTCAGACGTCGCCTCTCTCAGGTGTCCCTCAGTGTTCACCTCTTGGCCATTCGGCACAGAGTAATATGGTGCATCCTCGCCAACAAAGCCAAAGCTTGGTTTCTCCTCTTGGCCTTTCGGCACACAATTCCCCACAGGATGAAGCCAACCCTCTCCGCGCATTCGGCACGGAATGCCTTGACAAACTCGTCAAAAACTTCTGCACCTTTGACCCCATTCCAGGTAAGCCAAACAACAATGAGACGTTCCTAGCAGACATAGAGGACGCCTTGGATGGCTACCCGAATGCTACGGATTCTGACAAGCTTTACCCGTCAAATAGACAGATGACAAGGTTCATTCATATTCAACAGCAACACGTGCAAAATGACTAAGCTAAACTTGCTAAACTTTAAAATAGAATTCAGTGTTTCTGCGACTCGTAAACACAACAGCTCGCTGGCTAACACTCTCAAACAAGCTCGGAATGAACACCCACAAACTTACTCTCATAGGTTTCGTTCAGCTTACTTTGGCCTACTCACTGAAACAGGAATGGAAGAGCTATTACCATTCAAACAAATGTTTCTGTCAAACATGTATCCCACCTTTATTATCTACTTGGGTCCTACAGCCCACGTTGGTTTGCCAATCTCAGACCTCAGAGAGCTAGCGAGCACAGCTTTTGAGGCATCAAAAGTGCGCAATGCTAAGAGCCCTGTAATCTTGGGTTTGAAGATTGAACAGGAGCACTCACTCCAGTTAGAGGGTGCATTATCAGGTATTGAAGTGTTGAGTGATGACACACGACAACGGTTTCTACCACGAAACCACAATTCCAATACCCGCAACGGTCGTAATAACTGTAAAGTACGCCACCAGCGAAACGACTACCGCTACAATCAACCTGATCGCTACGTTCCTGCACCCAACCCACACAAAGTGTCAGGGCACAAGGGTAACAAGGGTAACCAAAGGGTTCAATGATGATCAAAACTTAAACAGATTCTCTCTATAAGTTCTGCTAAGAGAAATACAGAAGTGCAAACATTTTGAGAAAGGGACAAAAGATAAGTCACTATGAATAGACGTGGATTTGCCGGACAACAGGTCCGCCAAAATTAACACCATTTGCGAGGATGCAAACAATCAACTTACTCCTGTTCTCACTCGAGACCCTATCCAGGGCCCGCTCGATCTAGAAACAAGCCCACAGGCTTTGTCTATAGACTCTGATACAAAGGTTGCGAAGCAAAAGGTCAAAAACATTGCAATAGCCAATTCCACTCAAAACCCGATAAGTCGATCTGTTTTACACCATGAACACTAATGACACATCACGCCATTGCGAACAACCACACCACTTTGTGGGGAATATGACCACAAAACACGACTCAACACGACTCAACACGTCTGGAGTCTTCCAAACTGAAATCATTCAACTCATGGAACTATCCTCCCCCAAACAGCCACTCATCCACGGACAACCCTTGCTTTGTCGTCACGACCCTGCCATCTCGTGGCGACAAGGTGAACTACTGTCCTGGTCTTTACCTGCTTCACCAGTTGTCTCAGTCTACCCTGCAGAGCCACCACCATTGAGGCCTCTGCAGTGCCACCCACTATACCATCTGAATACGCCCAGTACAGCAATGTCTTCAGCAAAATCAAGGCCTCCACTCTGCCACCACATCGCCCAGTGGACTGTGCTATTGACTTACTCCCTGGAGTGTCCCCACCGAAGGTCCATGTCTACCCCCTATACAGTGGGAAGAACAAGTATTTGATACACTGCCGATTTTGCAGGTTTTCCTACTTACAAAGCATGTAAAGGTCTGTAATTTTTATCATAGGTACACTTCAACTGTGAGAGACGGAATCTAAAACAAAAATCCAGAAAATCACATTGTATGATTTTTAAGTAATTAATTTGCATTTTATTGCATGACATAAGTATTTGATACATCAGAAAAGCAGAACGTAATATTTGGTACAGAAACCTTTTGTTTGCAATTACAGAGATCATTCGTTTCCTGTAGGTCTTGACCAGGTTTGCACACACTGCAGCAGGGATTTTGGCCCACTCCTCCATACAGACCTTCTCCAGATCCTTCAGGTTTCGGGGCTGTTGCTGGGCAATACGGACTTTCAGCTCCCTCCAAAGATTTTCTATTGGGTTCAGGTCTGGAGACTGGCTAGGCCACTCCAGGACCTTGAGATGCTTCTTACGGAGCCAATCCTTAGTTGCCCTGGCTGTGTGTTTCGGGTCGTTGTCATGCTGGAAGACCCAGCCACGACCCATCTTCAATGCTCTTACTGAGGGAAGGAGGTTGTTGGCCAAGATCTCGCGATACATGGCCCCATCCATCCTCCCCTCAATACAGTGCAGTCGTCCTGTCCCCTTTGCAGAAAAGCATCCCCAAAGAATTATATTTCCACCTCCATGCTTCACGGTTGGGATGGTGTTCTTGGGGATGTACTCATCCTTCTTCTTCCTCCAAACACGGCGAGTGGAGTTTAGACCAAAAAGCTCTATTTTTGTCTAATCAGACCACATGACCTTCTTCCATTCGTCCTCTGGATCATCCAGATGGTCATTGGCAAACTTCAGACGGGCCTGGACATGCGCTGGCTTGAGCAGGGGGACCTTGCGTGCGCTACAGGATTTTAATCCATGACGGCGTAGTGTGTTACTAATGGTTTTCTTTGAGACTATGACCAGGTCCTGCCGTGTAGTTCTGGCCTGATCCCTCACCTTCCTCATGATCATTGATGCCCCACGAGGTGAGATCTTGCATGGAGCACCAGACCGAGTGATTGACCGTCATCTTGAACTTCTTCCATTTTCTAATAATTGCGCCAACAGTTGTTGCCTTCTCACCAAGCTGCTTGCCTATTGTCCTGTAGCCCATCCCAGCCTTGTGCAGGTCTACAATTTTATCCCTGATGTCCTTACACAGCTCTCTGGTCTTGGCCATTGTGGAGAGGTTGGAGTCTGTTTGATTGAGTGTGTGGACAGGTGTCTTTTATACAGGTAACGAGTTCCAACATGTGCAGTTAATACAGGTAATGAGTGGAGAACAGGAGGGCTTCTTAAAGAAAAACTAACAGGTCTATGAGAGCCGGAATTATTGCTGGTTGGTAGGTGATCAAATACTTATGTCATGCAATAAAATGCAAGTTAATTCCTTAAAAATCATACAATGTGATTTTCTGGATTTTTGTTTTAGATTCCGTCTCTCAAAGTTGAAGTGTACCTATGATACAAATTACAGACCTCTACATGCTTTGTAAGTAGGAAAACCTGCAAAATCGGCAGTGTATCAAATACTTGTTCTCCCCACTGTATATCCCGTAAAATGATTAAATGGAGAACTACATTGATGAAGCACTCAAAAACAGTTTCATCCGTCATTCCTCTACCCCGGCTGCATCCAGCTTCTTCTTCGTTGGAAAAAAGGACGGTGGTGTCCGTCCATGTATTGATTACCGTTCCCTGAATGACGTCACGGTCAAGAACTGTTTCCCTGTGATCCCAGCGACCCTTGAACAAGTGGGCAGCGCCAACATCTATACAAAACTCTACCTGCGAAGTGCATATAACCTTGTCCGTATACGTGTAGACGACGAATGGAAGACGCCCTTTATCACCGCACAAGGGCACTACGAATACCTGGTCATGCCCTACGGCCTTACTAACGCCCCCGCCGTCTTCCAATCCTTTATGAATTAGGCTTTCCAGGATATGATCAACTGCTTTCTCATCATCTACATTGATGACATCCTGATTTACTCCCACTCCCTGAAGGAACACATACAGCATGTACAAAAGGTTCTTCAATGGCTCCTTGACCATAACCTTTATGTGAAGACTGAAAAGAGCACCTTCCATGTAACCTCTGTAAACTTCCTCGGTTTCGTACTGACACCTGGAGAGGTCAGCATGAATGAGAACAAAGTCACCGCCTTCAGTAACTGGCCCAGACCCACCACCGTTGAGGAACTCCAACGTTTCATTGGGTTCTCCAACTTCTATCGCCGGTTCATTCGGAACTTCAGTTCTACTGCCGCTCCCCTCACTGCCCTTACCAGTCAAAAGACCCGGACCCTTCAATGGATTGATACCGCCCTGACTCCTTTCAACAACTTGAAACGCCTCTTCACCTCAGCTCCTGTCCTTTTCCAACCTGATCAAACCCTTCCTTTCACCCTGGAGGTGGATGCCTCCGAAGTAGGAGTAGGAGCCATACTCTCTCAGCGGGTGGGAACACCTCCAGAATCACATCCTTGTGCCTTCTTCTCCAGGAAGTTATCCCCCGCTGAGAGGAATTACAATATGGGGAACAGAACTCCTCCCCATCAAGCTGGCCCTCGAGGAGTGGCGCCACTGGTTGGAGGGCACAAAACATCCCTTTCTCGTCCTAACAGATCATCGTAATCTGGAATATATCAGAGGGGCCAAGAGGTTAAACTCCAGACAAGCCCGCTGGGCTCTTCACATGCTTCCATTTTCATGTTACTTACATCCCTGGAAAGAAAAACGTAAAAGCTGATGCTCTCTCCCGCCAGTTTGACCTTCCGACCAGTAACGTTTCTTACAGGTTTATTCATGGTTCTACACTGCTCAAAAAAATAAAGGGAACACTTAAACAACACAATGTAACTCCAAGTCAATTACACTTCTGTGAAATCAAACTGTCCACTTAGGAAGCAACACTGATTGACAATAAATTTCACATGCTGTTGTGCAAATGGAATAGACAACAGGTGGAAATTATAGGCAATTAGCAAGACACCCCCAATAAAGGACTGGTTTTGCAGGTGGTGACCACAGACCACTTCTCAGTTCCTATGCTTCCTGGCTGATGTTTTGGTCACGTTTGAATGCTGGCGGTGCTTTCACTCTAGTGGTAGCATGAGACGGAGTCTACAACCCACACAAGTGGCTCAGGTAGTGCAGCTCATCCAGGATGGCACATCAATGCGAGCTGTGGCAAGAAGGTTTGCTGTGTCTGTCAGCGTAGTGTCCAGAGCATGGAGGCGCTACCAGGAGACAGGCCAGTACACCAGGAGACGTGGAGGAGGCCGTAGGAGGGCAACAATCCAGCAGCAGGACTGCTACCTCCACCTTTGTGCAAGGAGGAGCAGGAGGAGCACTGCCAGAGTGTCACGATCGTCGGGAACAGAGGAGGACCAAGGCGCAGCGTTGCAGGCAAACATACTCTTTATTTAGCGATTATACGACAAAATAAACAAACGATAACGTGACAGTACATTGTCTAACACAAACCAACTAGAAACAAGATCCCACAACCACTGTGGGCAAACAGCTTGTTTAAATGTGGTTCCCAATCAGAGACAACCAGCCACAGCTGACACTCGTTGCCTCTGATTGAGAACCACACTGGCCAACATAGAAATGGAACACATAGAATACAAATGAAACTCACACCCTGGCTCAACATACAAGTGTCCCCAGAGCCAGGGCGTGACAGTACCCCCCCCTAAAGGCGCGGACTCCGACCGCGCCAACTAAATACCACAGGGGAGGGACCGGGTGGGCACTCCGCCTTGGCGGCGGATCCGGCTCCGGGCCTGATCCCCACTCCCTCTCCAACCCCCCAAAGTACCCCTGGTCCGGTCTGGCCCCGCTGGCCGGAGCTGGACTGCACACTGATGAAGCGGATTGCTCTAGCTCCGGCGTAACGCATCTGACCGGTGCCGGACCAGGCACCAGTGGAACAGGCACGGGCCGTGCCGGACTGACGACGCCCACCACTGGCTTGGTGTGGAGAACAGGCACGGGCCGTGCTGGACTGGCGACGCACACCACTGGCTTGGTGCGGGAAGCAGGAGCGGGCCGGACCGGGCTGACGATGCGCACCCCTGGCTTGGTGCGTGGAGCAGGAACGGACCGGACCGGGCTGACGATGCGCACCCCTGGCTTAGTGCGTGGAGCAGCAACGGGCCGGGCCGGGCTGACGATAAGCACCCCTGGCTTGGTGCGTGGAGCAGGAACGGGCTGGACCGGGCTGACGACTCGCACCCCTGGCTTGGTGCGAGTGGCAGGAACAGGCTGGACCGGGCTGGCGACACGCACCATAGGCTTGGTGCGGGGAGCAGGAACAGGCCGGGCCGGGCTGGCGAAGCGCACCATAGGCTTGGTGCGGGGAGCAGGAACAGGCCGGGCCGAGCTGGCGACGCGCACCGTAGGCTTGGTGCGAGTGGCAGGAACAGGCCGGGCTGGGCTGGCGACGCGCACCATAGGCTTGGTGCGGAGAGCAGGAACAGGCCGGGCTGGGCTGGCGACGCGCACCGCAGGCTTGGTGCGAGGGGCAGGAACAGACCGGACCGTACTGGGGACACACACCACTGGCACTACACCGGGATCTGGAACGGGCCGGACCGGACTGGTAACACACCCCAGTACCTCTCGCCGTGCCTCTACACCTTCCTTCCCTTCTTTGACCAGTGGCCCCCGTAACCTGGCGGCCTCCTCTGCCAACCCGCTGGACCGCTCTATCGCGGCCTCCTGCTGCCCCGACGTCCACGTCGTGAGCCCCCCCTAAAAAAATTCTGGGGTCTCTCTTCCCCGTGGGCCAGGCTTCTATAGTTCTCGCCCAACTCTCGCTCTTCTGCTTCCAACTCCAGCCATTCTGCTCCTCATTTGGCTTGACCCAGTCGAGACTCTTCCTCCACTGTTCCCAAGTCCACCCTCTCGGCTCTTCATTAGGCTTGACCCAGTCGAGGTTGCCACGGAGATCTGCTAGCGACTCCCCTGGCGATGGCTCCTGGACACGCTGCTTGGTCCAGTTTTGGTGGGATCTTCTGTCACGATCGTCGGGAATAGAGGAGGACCAAGGCGCAGCGTTGTAGGCAAACATACTCTTTATTTAGCGATTATACGACAAAATAAACAAACGATAACGTGACAGTTCACGGTCTAACACAAACCAACTAGAAACAAGATCCCACAACCACTGTGGGCAAACAGCTTGTTTAAATGTGGTTCCCAATCAGAGACAACCAGCCACAGCTGACACTCGTTGCCTCTGATTGAGAACCACACTGGCCAACATAGAAATGGAACACATAGAATACAAATGAAACTCACACCCTGGCTCAACATACAAGTGTCCCCAGAGCCAGGGCGTGACACAGAGCCCTGGAAAATGACCTCCAGCAGGCCACAAATGTGCATGTGTCTGCTCAAACGGTCAGAAACAGACTCCATGAAGGTGGTATGAGGGCCCGACGTCCACAGGTGGGGGTTGTGCTTACAGCCCAACACCGTGCAGGACGTTTGGCATTTGCCAGAGAACACCAAGATTGACAAATTCGGCACTGGCGCCCTGTGCTCTTCACAGATGAAAGCAGGTTCTCACTGAGCACATGTGACAGACGTGACAGAGTCTGGAGATGCCGTGGAGAACGTTCTGCTGCCTGCAACATCCTCCAGCATGACAGGTTTGGCGGTGGGTCAGTCATGGTGTGGGGTGGCATTTCTTTGGGGGGCCGCACAGCCCTCCATGTGCTCGCCAGAGGTAGCCTGACTGCCATTAGGTACCGAGATGAGATCCTCAGACCCCTTGTGAGACCATATGCTGGTGCGGTTGGCCCTGGGTTCCTCCTAATGCAAGACAATGCTAGACCTCATGTGGCTGGAGTGTGTCAGCAGTTCCTGCAAGAGGAAGGCATTAATGCTATGGACTGGCCCGCCCGTTCCCCAGACCTGAATCCAATTGAGCACATCTGGGACATCATGTCTCGCTCCATCCACCAACGCCACGTTGCACCACAGACTGTCCAGGAGTTGGCGGATGCTTTAGTCCAGGTCTGGGAGGAGATCCCTCAGGAGACCATCCGCCACCTCATCAGGAGCATGCCCAGGCGTTGTAGGGAGGTCATACAGGCACGTGGAGGCCACACACACTACTGAGCCTCATTTTGACTTGTTTTAAGGACATTACATCAAAGTTGGATCAGCCTGTAGTGTGGTTTTCCACTTTAATTTTGAGGGTGACTCCAAATCCAGACCTCCATGGGTTGATACATTTGATTTCCATTGATAATTTTTGTGTGATTTTGTTGTCAGCACATTCAACTATGTAAAGAAAAACGTATTTAATAAGATTATTTCATTCATTCAGATCTAGGATGTGTTATTTTAGTGTTCCCTTTATTTGTTTGAGCAGTGTATTTAAAGTAATATTCTCATTGTTCAGAGAATATTAAGAAACAACGTTCTTCTATGGAAATGTCAGAAAATCAGCATAACATTTCTTACAGGTTTATTCATGGTTCTATTTAAAGTAATATTCTCATTGTTCCGAGAATATTAAGAAACACCGTTCTTCTGTGGAAATGTCAGAAAATCAGCGTAACATTTATTCATGGTTCTATTTAAAGTAATATTCTCATTGTTCCGAGAACATTAAGAAACAACGTTCTTCTGTGGAAATGTCAGAATATCAGCGTAACATTTATTCATGGTTCTATTTAAAGTAATATTCTCATTGTTCCGAGAACATTAAGAAACAACGTTCTTCTGTGGAAATGTCCGAAAATCAGCATAACGTTTATTCATGGTTCTATTTAAAGTAATATTCTCATTGTTCCGAGAACATTAAGAAACAACGTTCTTCTGTGGAAATGTCAGAAAATCAGCATAAGAAAATCAGCATAATGTTTCATACAGGTTTATTCATGGTTCTATTTAAAGTAATATTCACATTGTTCCGAGAACATTAAACAACATTATTTTGTGTAAATGTCAGAAAATCAGCGTAACGTTTCGTACAGGTTTATTAATGGTTCTATTTAAAGTAATATTCACATTGTTCCGAGAACATTAAGAAACAACGTTCTTCTGTGGAAATGTCAGAAAATCAGCGTAACGTTAATCATGGTTCTATTTAAAGTAATATTCTCATTGTTCCGAGAACATTAAACAACGTTCTTCTGTGGAAATGTCAGAAAATCAGTGTAACGTTTATTCATGGTTCTATTTAAAGTAATATTCTCATTTTTCTGAGAACATTAAGAAACAACGTTCTTCTGTGGAAATGTCAAAAAATCAGCGTAACGTTTCGTACAGGTTTATTCATGGTTCTATTTAAAGTCATATTCCCATTATTTCGAGAACATTAAGAAACAACATTCTTCTGTGGAAATGTCAGAAAATCAGCGTAACGTTTCGTACAGGTTTATTCATGGTTCTATTAAAAGTAATATTCTCATTGTTCCGAGAACATTAAGAAACAACGTTCTTCTGTGGAAATGTCAGAAAATCAGCGTAACGTTTATTCATGGTTCTATTTAAAATAATATTCTCATTGTTCCAAGAACATTAAACAATGTTCTTCTGTGGAAATGTCAGAAAATCAGCGTAACGTTTATTCATGGTTCTATTTAAAGTAATATTCTCATTGTTCCGAGAACATTAAGAAACAACGTTCTTCTGTAGAAATGTCAGAAAATCAGCGTAACGTTTCTAACAGGTTTATTCATGGTTCTATTTAAAGTAATATTCTCATTGTTCCGAGACATTAAGAAACAACGTTCTTCTGTGGGAATTTCAATACTTCCACATAAGTTACCATTTGGTTCTATTTAATGTAATACTTTTACTACATTTTGGGAAGTAAAAAAAAAAGTGACTTAAGCGATGTTCTCAGAACGTTCAGAGAATGTATGGGTCACTTATGTCAGATATTGGCAATATTCTGGGAATGTTCTAAAAATTGAATTCTACATATTAACATAAATTAGCTCTAAATTCAGTTCTCAGAATATGAACTTTCCAGAAAAAGCACAAATCGTTTGTAACGTTCAGAAAACGTTCTAAGAATATATGTTTAAGAAAAACAACACATTCCTTTCTCAGCGTCAACAAAACTCTATCCTCTAGCTTGTTAAGTGTGTTCAGGTGTGTTGGCTGTGCCCACTAATTGGCCAAACCTGATCTTAATGAGTGCTTGTTTCCTTTGAAATGGGGTCTGTTTGAATAGACTAAAATGAACAGCTTTCCATGCTTAAAAATACATGGCATTCTAGCCCTGGTGACGGAGTGGACTAATTCCCGGGATAGAGAACAGAAGATCTTGGGTTCATGATTAATGTCTAAGCAAATGAATCTCCATGTGTCCTAGTGTATATGTTTTTGGAGTAAAAATACGTTAACCCAAAATAAGCTTGTGTTAAGTCTTATTGAAACATTCCGTGAAAGGTTAAGGAAGTTATTCAAAAACCTCAAAATAACCTTAAAATGTCATTCTTAAAGTGTTAAATGTTCAATAATAACCCTAACAAAACTTTCACAACATTTAGAGAAAATTCTCATAATGTTATTTAATTGCCTTCAAATAACCGATAATTTCCGTTCTCGGAGCATTAATAAAACTTTCAGGGAACCAGAGTAAATCTTTCTCAGAATCTCCCTGCAACCTAAAAATGTACGTTCCCAGAACAGACAAAATATTCATTTCTGTTGTCAGAACGTTTAAAATAACGTTGTTTTACCGGTCAGGAAACGTATGGCTTAGTCTCCCACAACCAATATGAAACCAAAAACATAAGTTCCCACAACTTCCAAGGAACCAAATGTGCTAGCTGGGAAGTGATTAATAAACCACATTTCCATCCACAGTTTTTATGCGAGTAAAGTCATACCATGTAAGAAAAAAACCAATCACGCAGCTGTGATGGAAACAGGAAATTTAGGTACAATTTTATAAATGCCGACAGATAATATGTTTGTTCGACATGGAGGGATCTTTCTGTGTCGGTAAAATTAATTATGTGCTAAATCAAATCAAATTTTATTTGTCACATGCGCCGAATACAACAGGTGTAGCCCTTACTGTGAAACGCTTACTTATGCACCCTTAACCAGCAATGCAGAGTTTTTCAAAAGTAAGTAAGAAGAATATGCTCAATAAACGAAAGGAAAAATATTAACAAAATAAAATGACAACAACGAAGCTATATAAAAGGGTTACTGGTACCCAGTCAATGTGCAGGGGTAAGATATTCTTCAAATAGCCACCCTTTGCCTTGATGACAGTTTTGCACACTTTTGGCATTCTCTCAAGGCAGTGTTTCTTGTGGCCAGAGACATTAGCGTGGGGAGACTTAAAACCGTTCTACCTCACTTCTACCAACTTGTCTTCTGCGCCACAAGGTGCCCTAAAACTCTAAACCACTTTTATTATACGCACACAAGCAAATATTGTCTATTATATTGACAAGATAGTCAAGCCAATGACAGGGCAGATACACATGTGAACAACAGGCCATACAGATAGAGGACTCATCTTTGTATTTGTGCCATTATAGTGTCCGTGACAGCATGGGCAGTGCCATTGAAGCTCCATTTTAAAGTAGTCCATTTTCTTCTTCTTTATTGGCTGATTGCTCCCAACACTTAGGAATTCTTCATATGAAGAATACGGGAGATTGTTGTCACATGTAGCACACAGCCAGTACTTGCCAGAAATTCCTGCAGTTCCTTTAATGTTGCTGTAGGCCTCTTGGAAGTCTCCCTGACCAGTTTTCTTCTCGTCTTTTCATAAATTTTGGAGGGACGTCCAGTTCTTGGTAATGTCTCTGTTGTGCCGTATTTTCTCCACTTGATGATGACTGTCTTCACTGTGTTCCATGGTATATGTAATGCTTTGGAAATTATTTTGTACCCTTCTCCTGACTGATATCTTTCAACAATGAGATCCCTCTGATGCTTTGGAAGCTCTCTGCGGACCATGGCTTTTGCTCTGAGATGCAACTAAGAAAATGTCAGGAAAATCCTACTAGAACAGCTGAACTTTATTTGTGATTAATCAGAGTCACTTTAAATGATGGCAGGTGTGTAATGACTTCTATTTAACATGAGCTTGAATGTGATTGGTTAATTCTGAACACAGCCACATCCCCACTTATGCAACCAGGTTATTGTAAGGTTTTAATTTTTAATTTTTCCCCCTCAAAGATTTCAGTTTGTTTTTCAATTGATTTGTTCACATTATAGGTCACATTAACAGTGGATAAAGTTCTGACATGATTTATCTTTGTCTCATTCTTTTACATCACAAAAACCTGGCATTTTAACAGGGGTGTGCAGACGTTCTATATCCACTGTATTTTGTGAAGTGCACCAGTCCCTCCTGCAGCAAAGCACCCCCAAGGCATGATGCTGCCACCCCGGTGCTTCACGGTTGGGATGGTGTTCTTCGGCTTGCAAGCAACCCCCTTTTTCCTCCAAACATAACGATGGTCATTATGGCCAAACAGTTCTATTTTTGTTTCATCTGACCAGAGAACATTTCTCCAAAAAGTGCAATCTTCGTCCCCATGTGCAGTTGCAAACCATAGTCTGGATTTTTTATGCCGGTTTTGGAGCAGTGGCTTCCTCCTTGCTGAGCGGCCTTTCTGGTTAGGTCGACATAGGACTCGTTTTACTGTGGATATAGATACTTTTGTACCTGTTTCCTCCAGCATTTTCACAAGGTCCTTTGCTATTGTTCTGGGATTGATTTGCACTTTTCTCACCAAAGTACGTTCATCTCTTGGAGACAGAATGCGTCTCCTTCCTGAGCGGTATGACGGCTGCGTGGTCCCATGGTGTTTATACTTGCGTACTATTGTTTGTAGATATGAATGTGGTACCTTCAGGCATTTGGAAATTGCTCCCAAGGATGAACCAGACTTGTGGAGGTCTACCATTTTTATTCTTAGGTCTTGGCTGATTTCTTTGGATTTTCCCATGATGTCAAGCAAAGAGGCACTGAGTTTGAAGGTAGGCCTTGAAATACATCCACAGGTACACCTCCAAATGACTCAAATGATGTCAATTAACCTATCAGGAGCTTCTAAAGCCATGACATAATTTTCTGGAATTTTCCAAGCTGTTTAAAGGCACAGTCAACTTAGTGTATGTAAACTTCTGACCCACTGGAATTGTGATACAGTGAATTATAAGTGAAATAATCTGTCTGTAAACAATTGTTAGAGAAATTACTTGTGTCATGCACAAAGTAGATGTCCTAACTGACTTGCCAAAACTATAGTTTGTTAACAAGACATTTGTGGAGTGGTTGAAAAACGAGTTTTAATGACTCCAACCTAACTGTATGTAAACTTCCGACTTCAACTGTACCTCTCTCCCAAATGTCCCACTGTGTCCCTTACAGCCTGTTTGAGTTCAGTGAGTACCACTCACTTTCACTGGTGGCTTATATATTTGTCTGCAGGAAGCTTATCTCTAACCCAAACACCAGATGGTGGCCTGTAATTCAATATCCAAGGCTCAATCCCTCTGTTCGTCATGTGACCTTGTATAGAAACCTCAGCATTTTTTTATGACTAAACTATGGCATTATTAGAGGGCTATCTGAAAGGCACTGATAACATATTACCATTCACATACTGTCAACACATAAAATTTGACATAAACTGATAGATCATGAGTACCATGAACCTTTCCACTTTACCTTCTTTATCAATGTCCTTGTCACTTTCACTAGTCTCCATATCTGTTTCCTTCAACTAGAACCCCTCTACTCTTCCCAATAGGAAAAACCCTTCTCAATCACTACTGCTAATACACACGGATCACTCTCAAACAATGTTCTGCTTTTACCCCTACTGTAAGGTTTAAAAACAAAAATGATAACTTTCTCCTTATTGGAAGGCATTGTTTTCATTTTAGTCTACCCTAACAATGTTACTTTACAGTGGGGAGAACAAGTATTTGATACACTGCCGATTTTGCAGGTTTTCCTACTTACAAAGCATGTTGAGGTCTGTACTGCATTTTATTGCATGACATAAGTATTTGATACATCAGAAAAGCAGAACGTAATATTTGGTACAGAAACCTTTGTTTGCAATTACAGAGATCATACATTTCCTTTAGGTCTTGACCAGGTTTGCACACACTGCCGCAGGGATTTTGGCCCACTCCTCCATACAGACCTTCTCCAGATCCTTCAGGTTTCGGGGCTGTCGCTGGGCAATACGGACTTTCAGCTCCCTCCAAAGATTTTCTATTGGGTTCAGGTCTGGAGACTGGCTAGGCCACTCCAGGACCTTGAGATGCTTCTTACGGAGCCACTCCTTAGTTGCCCTGGCTGTGTGTTTCGGGTCGTTGTCATGCTGGAAGAGTAATAGGGGTTTAATGGCACAGGCAGGGAGCCCAGCCAACAGCGAGTTGCAGTAATCCAGACGGGAGATGACAAGTGCCTGGATTAGGACCTGTGCCGCTTCCTGTGTAAGGCATGGTCGTACTCTCCAAATGTTGTAGAGCATGAACCTACAGGATCGGGTCACCGCCTTGATGTTAGCGGAGAACGACAGGGTGTTGTCCAGGGTCACGCCAAGGCTCTTCGCACTCTGGGAGGAGGACACAACGGAGTTGTCAACCGTGATGGCGAGATCATGGAACGGGCAGTCCTTCCCCGGGAGGAAGAGAAGCTCCGTCTTGCCGAGGTTCAGCTTGAGGTGGTGATCCGTCATCCACACTTATATGTCTGCCAGACATGCAGAGATGCGATTCGCCACCTGGTTATCAGAAGGGGGAAAGTCTACTTGTGTGCTGCTATAGCCCCTTGCTTTAGCTATTGTCATTGAGTTCGCTAAATATTTTCATAAAGAAACTGATAAAACACACAGGTGCTAAATCAAGGTGTCTTACAAAGATGAGGACCAAGAGCAAGAGAGGGAATGCGGTTATGTAGTGTCCACAACTAAAGAATCATTGTGGAATCTGAAAAGACACGTATCCCAAAAGCATGATGGTGTACTTACTACGTGCACATGCTAAAAGAAAGGATCAGGGTGGGTAGATAACTAAGTGTGTCATTGTAGCAAAGTATTTATCAACTTTCATTTTTGTTCTATTATCTATACAATAGGCCATAATTGATTTTGGCCCAATATGCCTGGAATATTCCCCACATTCAAGGAGCTTTCCGTTTTGACTGGGTTATTTTGCCTAAAAACCTTTATGCCTATATATAGAACACATTTTTTTAAACAACTCTGCATCTCTGCCCAGCCTGGCAAGAAAGGGCCAAAAGGGGGTTTAGCATCCCCAGTCGCTCTGCAAGAGTGGAGAGGATATTCTCTGCTGCTGGCCTGCTCTCAAGGCACCATCGCGTGAGCCTGAAGCCACAGACTGGCCAAACTCGTGTTTCTAAAAATGAATTCAAAAGGCACTAATAAGTCATTTCTCGTTTAATTTGTATTTAATTCTAAGTAAGACACAGCCTAGATGCGCAATGTATAGACTAATGATTTAATACAACAAAATGTTGTTTAAATGCTGAGTACGTTATGTCCCTACCAACCTATTGTGTCGCACTCGCAAATGCTTCACAATGTATTTCTTTGTAGGCTATAGTCTTGAAATAATATAGCCTAAATAATTCATTTTTGTTCCTTCTTAGGCTCCCTGTCTGGCTCCTGACCTATTTATAGTGTTTATGTGCTGTTTAATATGACATTTAGCCTATTTGAAATTAAGTGCACCTTACATTCACCTTTTCATGTTTATTCAAATACTTTTCATTGAAATCCATATGGTTCGGTTTCAATACTTAAAACCCAATTGGTAGGTCCAGGTAGTCATAAAAATAGATGGGTGTTGGTTAAATTGTGATTTTAATAAATCCCCCCGCACAGTCCCCGCAGCAGGACAATTTTCTCAAGGCTTCTGGAAAGAAATGCTTTCGGCATTCTCAACCGGTGTCGTTCATTCAGCCGACAGAAACGTTCAACCTGTTCTCCCCATAAGCAACGAGTCAGAGTCAGAGGCTGAGCCTTCTCAGGTCTCTACTCCACCCGTTACGGGGTCTAATATTGCGGGTAATGGAGTCGCCATAGCCTCCCACCATCAGCTCTGACAAATTGAAAACCCTAGTCATTGGCGACTCCATTACCCGCAATATTAGACTTAAAAAGAATTATCCAGCGATTATACACTGTTTACCAGGGGGCAGGGCTAATCTGAAGATGGTGCTGGCTGAGACTAAAACTGGCGAGTTTAGATGGTTCAGGGATATCGTTATCCACGTCGGCACCAACGATGTTAGGATGAAACAGTCAGAGGTCACCAAGCGTAACATAACTTCAGCGTGTAACTTAGCTAGAAAGAGGTGTTGGCATCGAGTAATTGTCTCTGGCCCCCTCACAGTTAGTGGGAGTGATGAGCTCTACAGCAGACTCGCACAACTCAATCGCTGGTTGAAAACTGTTTTCTGCCCCTCCCAAAAGATAGAATTTGTAGGTAACTGGCCCTCTTTCTGGGACTCCCCCACCTACAGGTCCAAGCCTGGC
Source organism: Coregonus clupeaformis (assembly GCF_020615455.1). Taxonomy (NCBI): domain Eukaryota; kingdom Metazoa; phylum Chordata; class Actinopteri; order Salmoniformes; family Salmonidae; genus Coregonus; species Coregonus clupeaformis. Next base: position 13,242,096 of record NC_059209.1, read on the forward strand.
CTGCTGAGGAGTGACAGACTCCATCCAAGCTGGAGGGGTGCTCTCATCTTATCTATCAACATAGACAGGGCTCTAACTCCTCTAGCTAGGTGCCAGGCAGCAGGCTTTTAACCAGCCTGCCAGTTTAGTGGAGTCTGCCACTAGCACAGTCAGTGGAGTCAGCTCAGCTTTCCCTATTGAGACAGTGTCTGTGCCTCGAACTAGGTTGGGCAAACTTAACATGGCGGTGTTCGCCTTAGCAACCAAATGAACTAATCACTGATCATAACCTTGACTTGGGTTTTGTCCAACATGTCTCCGTACCTACGCATTGCCAGAGTCATACACTGGATCTGGTATTGTCCCGTGGAATGAATATTGTGGATCTAAATGTTTTTCGTCATAATCCTGGACTATCGGACCACCATCTTATTACGTTTGCAATCGCAACAAATAATCTGCTCAGACCCCAACCAAGGATTATCATTCTCGGACAACCCAAAGATTCCTAGATGCCCTTCCAGACTCCATCCACCTACCCAAGGACGTCGGAGTATCAAAATAACTGAGAATCTACATTTAACCTTGCGTAATACCCTAGATGCAGTCGCACCCCTAAAAACAAAAAACATTTGTCACAAGAAATTAGTTCCCTGGTATACAGAAAATACCCGAGCCCTGAAGCAAGGTTCCAGAATATTTAAATGGAAATGGTGCTCCACCAAACTGGAAGTCTTCCAACTAGCTTGGAAAGGCTGTACCTAATTTTCCAATCTAATTGAGGAGAATAAGAACAATCCTAAATGTATTTTTTATACTGTCGCAAAGCTAACTAAAAGCAGCATTACCCAAGAGAGGATGGCTTTCACTTCAGCAGTGATGAATTCATGAACTTCTTTGACGAAAAGATCATGATCATTAGAAAGCAAATTATGGACTCCTCTTTGAATCTGCGTATTTCTCCAAAGCTCAATGGAGACAGTTTTTTAAATCCTATATCTCTTGACACATTCATGAAAATAGTCATGGCCTCTAAACCTTCCAGCTGCATACTGGACCCTATTTCAACTAAACTACTGAAAGAGCTACTTCCTGTGTTTGGCCCTCCTATGTTGAACATAACAAAATGGCTCCCTAGAAAAAGCCAAACTTTGCCCTGGAAAATGTAAAAAACTAAATCGACCTATATCGAATCTCCCATTCCTCTAAAAAAAAATAAAAAAGCTGTTGCGCAGCAACTCACTACCTTCCTGAAGACTAATGTATATGAAACACTTCAGTCTGGGTTTCGACCCAATCATAGCACTGAGACTGCACTCGTGAAGGTGGTAAATTACCTTTTAATGGTGTCACACCAAGGCCTCGTGCTCTTGGACCTTAGTGCTGCTTTTGATACCATCGATCACCACATTCTTTTGGAGAGAATGGAAACCCTAATTGGTCTACACAGACAAGTTCTTGTCTGGTTTAGATCTTATCTGTCGGAAAGATATCAGTTCGTGTCTGTGGATGGTTTGTCCTCTGACAAATCAATTGTAAGTTTCGGTGTTCCCCAAGGTTCCGTTTTAGGACCACCATTGTTTTCACTATATATTCTACCTCTTGGTGATGTCATTCGGAAACACAATCTTAACTTTCACTGCTATGGAGCTGTACATTTCGATGAAACATGGTGAAGCCCAAAAATTGCCTACCCTGGAAGCCTGTGTTTCAGACATAAGGAAGTGGATGGTGGCAAATGTTTTACTTTTAAACTCGAACCAAACAGAGATGCTAGTTCTATGTCCCAAGAAACAAAGAGATCTGTTGTTTGATCTGACGATTAACCTTGATGGTTGTATAGTCGTCTCAAATAAAACTGAAGGACATCAGCATTACTCTGGAACCTGATCTCTCTTTTGACAAACATATCAATAATATTTCAAGGGCAGCTTTCTTTCACCTTCGTAACATTGCAAAAATCTGAAACCTTCTGTCCAAAAATGATGCAGAAAAACTAATCCATGCTTTTGTCATTTCTAGATTAGACTACTGCAATGCTCTACTCTCTGGCTACCCGGATAAAGCACTAAATAAACTTCAGTTAGTGCTAAGTACGGCTGCTAGAATCTTGACTAGAACCCCAACATTTGATCATATTACTCCAGTGCTTGCCTCTCTACACTGGCTTCCTGTTAAGGCTAGGGCTGATTTGAAGGTTCTACTGCTAACCTACAAAGCATTACATGGACTTGCTCCTACCTATCTCTCCGATTTGGTCCTGCCATACATAGCAACACATACGCTATGGTCACAAGACGCAGGCCTCCTTATTGTCACTTGAATTTCTAAGCAAACAGCTGAATGCAGGGCTTTCTCCTATAGAGCTCCATTTCTATGAAATGGTCTGCCAATATGTGAGAGATGCAGACTTGGTCTCGACCTTTAAGTCTTTACTGAAGTCTCATCTCTTCAGTAGGTCCTATGATTGAGTGTAGTCTGGTCCAGGGCTGCGAAAGTGAACGGCAAGGCACTGGAATGACGAACCGCCCTTGCTTTCTCTGCCTGGCCGGCTCCTCTCTCTCCACTGGCTTACTAGTCACTGGCTTACTAGTGCTCTTCCATGCCGTCCCTAGGAGGGGTGCATTACGTCGTGCCAGGCTTTATTGCGATATACTCGACTTTAGTGGGTTAAGTCACTGACGTAATCTTCCTGTCTGGTCTTGCGCCCCCTCGGGCTCGTGCGGTGGAGGAGATCTTTGTGGGCTTTGAGTGCTGCCACTGCCTGTGCGCAAAGTGCCTGGCCAAGATCTTAGACCTGGCGAGTCGCCCCCCCAACGCCGTGGTGTGCCCGTTTTGTCGCTCATTCACTGGTTTGCCGGGGGAGGCGGTTGCCAGCTTCCTGGATGACTGCAACCTAGTGGTGGTGCTGGCCCTCCAGACCCGGAACCAGAGGAACCTGAACTACCACCATGAGGGCTCCACTGAGCTGCTGCTCAGTCCCAGGTGCCTGAGCTCGCTCATGGGCAACCCTCCCTGTGGCACACCTTCCACCACCACCACCCACACCTACTTGCCCAACTACATGGTCATCACCATCATGGAACCGCCTTCGCCTTCATCTCCCCAGGAACACCACCCTCAATCCCACCCCCCCGGGGTTGCCACCATCCAGGGTAGGGACTACAGCTCGTCCAGCCTGTACACCATGGCCTCAATCCCCCAGAGGTGAGCAGTGTGGAACTGCACCACCCTCCTGTGTCAGACATCAGCCCGGGCGCTCGTGTGGGTGTTGGGGCTCCTCTACTTCAGTTCCTTGCCCATGGGGGTCTACCTGCTCATCATGCATTCTGGTAAGCCTGGTCCCAGAAAGCTTCATCATGATCATGGTCTATGGTTTGTCAGTGCCTCTGTCACGAGTTCTGGGACTGCATGCCGCCGTAGCAACCAAAGTACGACCATCCGAGGGGGTTTGTCACGAGTTACAAAGCCAGAACCCAGAAGCAGACCAGGACAAGGTAAGTTGAAACGAAGGTGAGTGTTTATTTACAAATTCAAGAGTGATGCTGAATAATCCAGGGAACAGAGCGGGCGGCGTTGATTAGTTGTTGGGGGTGCAGTGGTTGATCCCATCATGGCTCGGCAGCCGCCGACCACCAGGCAGAGGTTGGATGAAGGTTCCGGACGAGTGATGTTCATGGCTAACGATCCGGCAGGGAATGGATGTTAGGCCAGAGCCTAAGAAGAGTGATGATCAGGACCAGGTGTGCAGATTGCTGATGGGATGCAGGTGCGGAAATCAAGAGAGCTCCCCGGAGCGTTCCAGAACCCTCGGGAAACTGGAGATCCCGAGCAGAAAAACTAGTCCACAGACAGGACCCGACTCAGACTGCCGGGATCGTTACAGTACCCCCCCTCCGACGAACGCCACCGGGCGGACTCCCGGAGCGCCAGGATGGAGGCGGTAGAAGTCACGGATGAGGTCAGCATCTAGGATCTGTCGCCGCGAATCCAACTCCTCTCTTCAGGACCATACCCCTCCCAGTCCACGAGATACTGGAAACCCCGGCCCCGCCGTCTGGCATCCATGATGCGTCGCACCGTGTAGGCAGGACCACCTCCGATCATCCGAGGAGGAGGAGGAGGAGGCGGAGGAGGCAACAGAGGACTGAGGAAAACAGGCTTGAGGCAGGAGACATGAAAGGTGGGATGGACTCTGAGCGTCCTCGGGAGTTTGAGTCGAACTGCCACCGGATTGATCACCTTCTCCACCACAAACGGACCAATGAACTTCGGTAACAACTTCCTAGACTCAGTCCGTAAAGGAAGATCCCGTGTGGCCAACCAGACCCTATCTCCGATGGTGTAGGTGGGAGCGGGGATCCGGCGACGATTCGCCTGGAGCTGATACCGGTCCGAAACTCTAAGGAGTGCCTTTCTGGCCCGATGCCAGGTCCGGTGGCAACGACGAATATGGGCCTGAACAGAAGGCACTGAGAGCTCCTTCTCCTGAGAAGGGAACAAGGGAGGTAGGTAGCCATACAGGCACTGGAAGGGAGACATCCCAGTGGCAGATGTAGGGAGAGTATTGTGGGCATACTCAACCCAAGGCAACTGAGAGACCCAGGAGGTGGGGTTGGAAGAGGCCAGGCAGTGTAGCGTGGATTCCATCTTCTGGTTGGCTCTCTCCGCCTGACCATTAGATTGGGGGTGAAAACCAGATGTGAGACTGACTGTAGCTCCAATGGCCAAACAGAAGGACTTCCAGACAGCAGAGGTAAACTGAGGGCCACGGTCGGAAACGATATCACTGGGCAACCCGTGGACCCTGAAAACCTCCCCTAACCAGGATCTCGGACGTCTCCGAGGCAGAGGGAAGCTTGGCAATTGGCACAAAGTGGGCGAACTTGCTGAATCTGTCCACGATAGTCAGAACGACCGTGTTCCCCTCAGAAGCGGGCAACCCAGTGACAAAGTCCAGGGCCAGATGCGACCATGGTCGCCGGGGAATAGGAAGGGGGTGAAGTAGTCCAGAGCTGGGCCGATTGGTACTCTTATTCTGCGCACACACTGGACAGGCAGCAACATAACCCCGAGTATCCTCGGCCATGGCAGGCCACCAAAAACGTCTGCGAAGAAACGCCATCGTCCGAGCCACGCCAGGGTGACAAGCCATCTTGCTGGCGTGGGACCATTTGAGGACCGCAGGACGAACCGACTCAGGCACAAACAACCGACCGGGTGGACCGTTACCGGGACCGGGCTGCGTCCGAAGAGCCGCCATCACCTCCTCCTCAATCTTCCACCTAACAGCTCCCACGACGCAGTTCCGGGGGAGAATTGTCTCGGTCTTGGACCCACCCTCCTCCGTCTTGGAAAACATCCGAGACAAGGCGTCCGCCTTGCCGTTCTTAGATCCAGGTCGGAACGTCAGGGAAAAATTGAATCGTCCGAAAAACAACGACCACCTGGCCTGACGGGAGTTGAGACGTCTAGCCGATTGCACGTAAGCAAGATTCTTGTGGTCAGTCCAGACAATAAACGGTTGCTCCGCCCCCTCCAACCAGTGGCGCCACTCCTCCAAGGCAAGTTTCACCGCGAGAAGCTCCCGGTTACCCACATCGTAATTCCTCTCCGCAGGCGAAAGGCGACGAGAGTAGTAGGCGCAGGGATGGAGTTTACTGTCCGTGGAGCATCGCTGCGACAGGATGGCGCCAACTCCCACATCAGACGCGTCCCACTTCAACGACGAACTGACGGGCCGTGTCCGGTTGAGAGAGAATCGGTGCGTTGGTGAATCGCCTCTTCAAATCCAGAAACGCTCGATCCGCCTCCGGATTCCACTTGAAGCTCCTGATACTGGAAGTCAAGGCAGTTAACGGAGCGGCCACACGGCTGTAATCCCGGATGAATCTGCGGTAGAAATTCGCAAACCCCAAAAATCTCTGGAGCTGCAATCTCGTACCGGGCTGGGCCCATTCCAGAACCGCTCTAACCTTCTCCTGGTCCATCCTAATCTCTCCCCTGGAGATGATGTACCCGAGAAAGGATGTCGTGTGGGCGTGAAACTCGCACTTCTCGGCCTTCACGAACAGGCGATTCTCCAACAATCGCTGCAGAACCTGCCGGACATGCTGGACGTGGTCGGAAGGTTCCTTCGAGAAGATCAGAATGTCATCCAGGTAAACAAACACAAAGAGACCGATCATATCTCTCAGGACGTCGTTCACCATACTCTGGAATACCGCTGGAGCATTGGTCAGTCCAAACGGCATCACCTGATACTCGAAGTGACCCATCGGTGTATTGAAACCCGTCAACCACTCGTCTCCCTCTCTGATCCGGACCATGTGATACGCATTGCGTAGGTCTAGCTTGGTGAACACCGTAGCACCCTGTAAGGAGTCGAAGGCAGAACTCATCAAGGGCAGGGGATACTTGTTCTTGACCGTGATGTCATTCAACCCCCGATAATCAATACACGGTCGAAGAGAGCCATCCTTCTTACCCACAAAGAAGAATCCTGCCCCCAGGGGTGATGACGAGGACGAACGAGACCAGCAGCTAGGGACTCCTTGATGTAGGTCTCCAAAGCCTCACGTTCAGGGCGGGAGATACTGTATAACCTTCCCTTGGGGTAGACAGCTCCAGGGAACAGGTTGATGGCACAATCATATGGTCGGTGGGGAGGGAGTGACAGAGCCTTCTGCTTACTGAACACTTCCCCCAAATCGTGATATGTCTCGGGAACCAGGGACAAATCTGGGGGTTTAGCCTCAATCACCTGACTGGGAACCGAATGGGGACAGGCAGTCTTGAGACAGTTAGCATGACAATCAAGGCTCCAACTCGTTACCTTGCCCGTCACCCAATCGAACGTGGGATTGTGTTCCTTCAGCCAGGGGTATCCAAGGACCAGAGGAACATGGGAAGATCGGCAGAATGAAGAATGAAATCATCTCCGAATGATTCCCCGACAACAGCATCTTAACCGGTTCAGTCCTCATCGTGATACGTGCCAGACTACTGCCGTTCAGAGTGGTCGCTTCAATGGCTTCCGGCAATTGCTCCTTGGAAAGCCCCAGCTGTTCCACCAACTCGGCATCAAGAAAGCTTCCATCGGCACCTGAATCGATAAAAGCGTTAATCGCTAAGCTCTGATTCCTGTTCACAAGGGTAGCCGGGAAACGGGGTCTGACAGAGGTACTGAGAGGTTGAAACTGGCTCGCTAAAAGTCCTCCCAACTTTAGCGAGCCGGGCAGTTTGACGACCGCCGGGAACAAGTGGAGATGTAACGTCCCGAGCTACCACAGTAGAGGCAGCAGTTGGTCTTACGTCTATGTTGACGCTCCTCCTTGGTTAACCCGTGCCGCCCCACTTGCATGGGTTCAGAATCGGGAGAGAGGACCTCTCCACTAATCCTTTGTGGTGGAGAATGATCGACGTGTTCTGGTCCACCACCCGACCCGACTGGGAACTGAGAAGCTGATCGACTGGACGGACCCCATTGCTTCTCCCCTCCTTCGCTCTCGGACTCGATTATCCACCCGAATAGACAAGGCTACCAAGCTGTCCAGGTCACTAGGCTCCGGATAGGAGATCAGCTCATCCTTGAGCTGCTCCGACAGACCCTGGTAAAAGGCCGCTTGCAGAGACTCCTCATTCCACCCACTCTCCACAGCCAACGTCTTGAACTCGATCACGAAGTCGGCCACGCTACGAGTTCCTTGGTGGAGCGAAAACAGGCGCCTAGCTGCGTCCCTCCCTCGGACGGAATGGTCGAAGAGCTTCCTCATCTCGGCCGTGAACCCCTGGTATGAAGCCATGCAGGGGTCTTGTCGTTCCCAAACGGCTGAAGCCCACTCAGCGCTCGACCACGCAGCAACTCAATCACAAAGGCTATCCTAGCCTTGTCTGTGGCATAAGAGTAGGGCTGTAGATCGAACACTAACCCACACTGCATAAGGAAAGAACGGCATCTTCCCAGCTCCCCCTCATATTTATCCGGCGTCGGGAACCTTGGGCTCACGGAAGGACACCGCTTCAGACGCGGCATACGAGATGGGTGAAACCGGTAGTGGATCCTCCACCGGAAACTTGCGCTGGTTCTGGACCTCCGTCAGACCGGTAGAAAGGTTCCGAACTGCTCGCGATCTCCTGTAGCTCCGTGCTATGATGGCCCAACATCTTCTCCTGATGGGTAATGGCATGGCGAACAGAGTCCAGGTCCGCTGGGTTCATTACTGGCCGGATCGTTCTGTCACGAGTTACAAAGCCAGAACCCAGAAGCAGACCAGGACAAGGTAAGTTGAAACGAAGGTGAGTGTTTATTTACAAATTCAAGAGTGATGCTGAATAATCCAGGGAACAGAGCGGGCGGCATTGATTAGTTGTTGGGGGTGCAGTGGTTGATCCCATCATGGCTCGGCAGCCGCCGACCACCAGGCAGAGGTTGGATGAAGGTTCCGGACGAGTGATGTTCATGGCTAACGATCCGGCAGGGAATGGATGTTAGGCCAGAGCCTAAGAAGAGTGATGATCAGGACCAGGTGTGCAGATTGCTGATGGGATGCAGGTGCGGAAATCAAGAGAGCTCCCCGGAGCGTTCCAGAACCCTCGGGAAACTGGAGATCCCGAGCAGAAAAACTAGTCCACAGACAGGACCCGACTCAGACTGCCGGGATCGTTACAGGGTTAAGAAAGGATCGCAGAATGTTACATTTTCCCGAATGGGATTGTTACTACTGACAATGGATATTGCCATCCTGGATAGAGAATATTTTGTTGTTTTATTCTTGTTTCTCAAATGGTGTGGGAGATTGTATATAAGAGGAGAGCAGGTACAAGAGATGTACATTTTAGTTCAATGTTAAGTTTTGGCATTTTCCGTTCTAGTAATGTATTGCCATTTGTGTATTGCATCAAAAACAAAACGGTCCACCAAATATTAGAAGTCGCAGTAAGTATCTTGTATGCTTTTGTAACCAGAAAAAATAAGAATGTTTTGTTTGTTTGAGGTATTAACAATATATCTATGTGGCCATAATTGGCACAGTAGAAATGTATGCATTTTGTTTTGAAAACACTTAGAGGGAGGAGGAATGGTCTTACAAAACTTAAGTCTTGGCAAATTTGTGTAAATAATAATTTGTTACAAAGGGTGTGGATCATGTGGAGAACACCAAGAATATGTGAGTTAAAATAAAACATAACCTCCACCATAAATGTATCTACTATCGTCGTTGAAAATTGTTTCTAAAATGTAAAGTTGATTTGACTGATGCATATATCATCTTCAGAATGTGGAGAGCAGAGTAAATGGATGCTTCTCATTCACAATTGGGTGAAAGTTATGACTGAATAAAAACTGGAAAATGACAAATTTACCATGGCAGTTAGGCTTGTGTTCATTAGATCACATAACAGAAAATGTTTTGAAAGGTTTCAGATTGGAAAACAAAAATGTGCATTTCTTATTGGACAATTCCAGATAGTCCTTCCGTTTCAGTCCGTTTTCTTTCATTTGGTCCCTTATGAACACAACAATGGGTCATATTTATTAGGGCACACCAGGCGCAACACATTTTGCAACAGAATACAAAAATGAGCGTGGTGCCTAATGAACACGGCCCAGGTGTTATGAATAGCCCCTTTTGTTTTAATAATCTTAATGAGTTTTGTGCTCATTTTGAAGGACGGAGATGTGGATTAGATATGCTACCAACATAACTAGATTCACATAGATACTGTATCTTTATAGAATTATTCTGTAACAGCAAAGACTAGCTATCCTCAGCAAGAAATGCTACAGATGTCATTGCATTTCTCAAATAGCATAACACATCTCACATTGTTTTATATAAAACCCCATTGCTTTCTTCTTATTACTTACTTTTTAAATCCTAATGGGGTCATTCAAAAGTTAGCCTGTACTGCAGCACAGTAAAAAAAAGTAGATTGAGAAAAAACTTTTATATAAAACTTTCAACGACATGTTTGCAAGTGTATGTGTGAACAATCAAAAAGCTTCATCTATTTTAATCAATGTAGGCTACAGAAGTAGGTTTTTACAGTCATTGTCATCTTACTGTATGTTGCCACTGTTTTGATTTTGTGTTGCAAAATTAAAAGGAATAATGATTGGTCATCATCCACAGCTTTGACAGATGTACAGTATCTCTTCATTAAATGGATAACATTTGGTAAAATGTGGGGGTTGGTTAGTTTGTTAATGGACTCTGATGCAAACCAATTTTGATTGCATGAATACAGCGTACTGAGACCATGCATCATTGCAGCGTGCAGGCACTAAACATGACTTTCTGGAAACAATATACAGTGGGGGAAAAAAGTATTTAGTCAGCCACCAATTGTGCAAGTTCTCCCACTTAAAAAGATGAGAGAGGCCTGTAATTTTCATTAAAGGTACACGTCAACTATGACAGACAAAATGAGAAAAAAAATCCAGAAAATCACATTGTAGGATTTTTTATGAATTTATTTGCAAATTATGGTGGAAAATAAGTATTTGGTCAATAACAAAAGTTTCTCAATACTTTGTTATATACCCTTTGTTGGCAATGACACAGGTCAAACTTTTTCTGTAAGTCTTCACAAGGTTTTCACACACTGTTGCTGGTATTTTGGCCCATTCCTCCATGCAGATCTCCTCTAGAGCAGTGATGTTTTGGGGCTGTCGCTGGGCAACACAGACTTTCAACTCCCTCCAAAGATTTTCTATGGGGTTGAGATCTGGAGACTGGCTAGGCCACTCCAGGACCTTGAAATGCTTCTTACGAAGCCACTCCTTCGTTGCTCGGGCGGTGTGTTTGGGATCATTGTCATGCTGAAAGACCCAGCCACATTTCATCTTCAATGCCCTTGCTGATGGAAGGAGGTTTTCACTCAAAATCTCACGATACATGGCCCCATTCATTCTTTCCTTTACACGGATCAGTCGTCCCTGGTCCCTTTGCAGAAAAACAGCCCCAAAGCATGATGTTTCCACCCCCCATGCTTCACAGTAGGTATGGTGTTCTTTGAATGCAACTCAGCATTCTTTGTCCTCCAAACACGACGAGTTGAGTTTTTACCAAAAAGTTCTATTTTGGTTTCATCTGACCATATGACATTCTCCCAATCCTCTTCTGGATCATCCAAATGCACCCTAGCAAACTTCAGACGGGCCTGGACATGTACTGGCTTAAGCAGGGGGACACGTCTGGCACTGCAGGATTTGAGTCCCTGGCGGCGTAGTGTGTTACTGATGGTAGGCTTTGTTACTTTGGTCCCAGCTCTCTGCAGGTCATTCACTAGGTCCCCCCGTGTGGTTCTGGGATTTTTGCTCACCGTTCTTGTGATCATTTTGACCCCACAGGGTGAGATCTTGCGTGGAGCCCCAGATCGAGGGAGATTATCAGTGGTCTTGTATGTCTTCCATTTCCTAATAATTGCTCCCACAGTTGATTTCTTCAAACCAAGCTGCTTACCTATTGCAGATTCAGTCTTCCCAGCCTGGTGCAGGTCTACAATTTTGTTTCTGGTGTCCTTTGACAGCTCTTTGGTCTTGGCCATAGTGGAGTTTGGAGTGTGACTGTTTGAGGTTGTGGACAGGTGTCTTTTATACTGATAACAAGTTCAAACAGGTGCCATTAATACAGGTAACGAGTGGAGGACAGAGGAGCCTCTTAAAGAATAAGTTACAGGTCTGTGAGAGCCAGAAATCTTGCTTGTTTGTAGGTGACCAAATACTTATTTTCCACCATAATTTGCAAATAAATTCATTAAAAATCCTACAATGTGATTTTCTGGAGAAAAAAAAATCTCAATTTGACTGTCATAGTTGACGTGTACCTATGATGAAAATTACAGGCCTCTCTCATCTTTTTAAGTGGGAGAACTTGCACAATTGGTGGCTGACTAAATACTTTTTTCCCCCACTGTATGTGCAGGTTTTATTTAGTCCGACTCAGGACAGGTGTGTTTGATAAAAGTTACTGTACATTAAGAATAATAAGTCGCAGTTAATTCTAACTTAAAACAGATTCACTGTAAACAAACATTACTGACAACCTGAAAGGGTTCATCCACACAGACTGTGTGATAAAGAAGGCGTAACAGCCTCTCTTCAACCTCAGGAGGCTGAAGAAATTCAGCTTGGCCCCTAATGCCCTCAAGAACTAATACAGATGCACCATTGAGAGCATCCTGTTGGGCTGTATCAGCAATTGCACCGTTCACAACCGCAGGGCTCTCCAGAGGGTGGTGCGGTCTGCACAACGCATTACCAGGGGCAAACTACCAGGACACCTACAACACCCGATGTCACAGGAAGGCCAAAAAGATCATCAAGGATCTCAGCCACCCGAGCCACGGCCTGTTCACCCCGCTACCATCTAGAAGGCGAATAAAGTACAGGTGCATCAAAGCTGGGACCGAGAGACTGAAAAACAGCTTTTATCTCCAGGTTAAATAGTCACCACTAGCCGGCCTCCGCCCAGTACCCTGCCCTGAACTTAGTCACTGTTACTAGCCGGCTACCACCCGGTACTCTATCCTGCACCTTAGAGACTGTTGCCCTATGTATGTAGTCATTGAACACTGGTCACTTTAATTATGTTCACATACTGTTTTACCCACTTCATATGCATATACTGTATTCTAGTCAAGGCACATCCTATAACTACTGCTGTACACACCTCTTCTATTCATATCATGTCCATACTGTCTATACACACAATTATATACAGTGTCTTCAGAAAGTATTCATACCCCTTGACATTCCACATTTTGTTGTATTACAGCCTGAATTCAAAATGGATTAAATAAATAAAAAATTGACTCACCCATCTACACACAATACCCCATAATGACAAAGTGAAAACATGTTTTTAGAAAGTTTCACCTGTGGCAAATTAAATGATTTGGACATGATTTAGAAAGAAACACACCTGTCTATATGAGGTCCCACAGTTGACATTGCATGTCAGAGCAGAAAATATACCATGAAGTCCAAGGAACTGTCCGTAGATCTCCGACATAGAATTGTGATGAGGCATTTAACACAGTGGTCTCCAAATATGGAAATACCCAGACTGCCTAGAGCTGTCCGTCCGACCAAACAGGCAAGAAGGACCTTGGTCAGGGAGGTGACCAATAACCCAATGACCACTCTGACAGAACTACAGAGTACTTTGGCTGAGATGGGAGAACCTGCCAGAAGGACAACAGTCGCTACAGCACTTCACCAATCTGGGCTTTATGGGAGAGTAACCTACCCTAACCAGAAACCGTGGATAGATGGCAGCATTCGCGAAAAACTGAAAGCATGAACCACCGCATTTAACCATGGCAAGGTGACGGGAATATGGCAGAATACAAACACAGTGGTCGTTCCCTCCGCAAGGCAATCAAACAGGCAAAATGTCAATAGAGACTAAGTGGAGTCGCAAACACGAGACGTATGTGGCAGGGTTTACAGACAATCACGGACTACAATAGGAAAACCAGCCACATCACGGACACCGACGTCTTGCTGCCAGACAAGCTAAACAAGTTCTTTGCCCACTTTGAGGATAACACAGTGCCACCGACGCGGCCAGCTAGCAAGGACTGTGGGCTCTCCTTCTCCGAGGCCGACATGAGAAGACATTTAAACGTGTTAACCCTCGCAAGGCTGCCGGCCCAAACAGCATTCCTAGCCGCGTCCTCAGAGCATGCGCAGACCAGCTGGCTGGTGTGCTTACGGACATATTCAATCTCTCCCTATCCCAGTCTGCTGTCCCCACATGCTTCAAGATGGCCATCATTGTTCCTGTACTCAAGAATGCAAAGGTAACTGAACTAAATGACTATCGCCCCGTAGCACTCACTTCTGTCATCATGAAGTGCATTGAGAGACTAGTCAAAGATCATATCACCTCCACCTTACCTGTCACCCTAGACCCACTTCAATTTGCTTACCGCCCCAATAGGTCCACAGACTATGCAATCACCATCAAACTGCACACTGCCCTATCCCATCTGGACAAGAGGCAAACCTATGTAAGAATGCTGTTCATTGACTATAGCTCAGCATTCAACACCATAGTACCCTCCAAGCTAATCATTAAGCTCGAGGCCCTGCGTCTGAACCCCGCCCTGTGCAATTGGGTCCTGGACTTCCTGACAGGCCGCGCCCAGTTGGTGAAGTTAGGAAACAACATCTCCACTTCGCTGATCCTCAACACTGGGGCCCCACAAGGGTGTGTGCTCAGCCCCCTCCTGTACTCCCTGTTCACCCATTTCTGCGTAGCCATGCACGCCTCCAACTCAATCATCAAGTTTGCAGACGATACAACAGTAGTAGGTTTGATTACCAACAACAACGAGACAGCATACAGGGAGGAGGTGAGGGCTCTCGGAGTGTGGTGTCAGGAAAATAAACCCTCACTCAACGTTAAAAAAAAACAAATGAGATGAACGTGGACTTCAGGAAACAGCAGAGGGAGTATCCCCCTATCCACATCGACGGGACAGCAGTGGAGAAGGTGGAAAATGTTAAAGTTCTTCGGCGTACATATCACTGACAAACTGAAATGGTCCACCCACATAGAGAGTGTGGTGAAGAAGGCGCAACATAATCTCTTTAACCTCAGGAGGCTGAAGAAATTTGGCCTGTCACCTAAAACCCTCACACACTTTTACAGATGCACATTTGAGAGCATCCTGTCGGGCTGTATCACCACCTGGTACGGCAACTGCACCGCCCACAACCGCAGGGCTCTCCAGAGGGTGGTGCAGTCTGCCAAACGCATCACCAGGGCCAAACTACCTGCCCTCCAGGACACTTACAGCACCCAATGTCACAGGAAGGCCAAAAAGATCATCAAGGACAACTACCACCCGAGCCACTGCCTGTTGACCCCACTATCATCCAGAAGGCGAGGTCAGTACAGGTGCAACAAAGCTGGGACCGAGAGACTGAAAAACAGCTTCTATCTCAAGGTCATCAGACTGTTAAACAGCCATCACTAGTACAGAGAGGCTGCTGCCTACATACAGACTTGAAAATCACTGGCCACTTGGAACACTAGTCACTTTAATAATGCCACTTGAATAATGTTTACATATCTTGCATTACCCATCTCATATGTATTTACTGTATTCTAGACAGAAGCCACTCCTGAGAAAAAGGCACATGACAAAAGGCTGGAGTTTGCAAAAAGGCACGTGAAAGACTCAGATCATAAGGTAAAAGATTCTGTGGTCTGATGAGACAAAACTTTAACTCTTCGGCCTGCATGCAAAGTGCTATGTCTGGAGAAAACCAGGCACAGCTCATCACCCATCTAACACCATCCCTACCATGAAGCATGGTGGGTGGCAGCATCATGCTATGGGGATGCTTTTCAGCGGCAGGGACTGGGAGACTGGTAAGGATAGAGGGAAATATGAATGGAGCAAAATACAGGCAAATCCTTGATGAGAACCTGGTTCAGAGTGCAAACAACCTTAGACTGGGGCAAATATTTATATTCCAACAGGACAATGACCCCAACCACACAGCCAAAGCAACACTGGAATGGCTTCAGAACACGAATGTTAAAGTCCTTGAGTGGCCCAGCCAAAGCCCAGACTTGAATCCCATTGAAAATCTGTGGCAAGACTTGAAGATTGCTGTTCACCGTTGCTCCCCACCTAACTTAACAGAGCTTGAGAAAATCTGCAAGGAAGAATGGGAAAAAATCCCCAAATCCATATGTGCAAAGCCGATACAGACATACCCAAGACGACTCAAAGCTGTAATCACCGCCAATAGTGCTTTTACCAAGTATTGACTGTAAATTAGATATTTCTGTATTACATTTTCACAAAATTTCTAAATACATGTTTTCACTTTGTCATTATGTGGTATTGTGTGTAGATGGGCGAGATGTGTTGTTGAATTCAGGCTGTAACAACAAAATGTGAAATAAGTCAAGGGGAATGAATACTTTCTGAATACAGATTCTGGACTCTGACATCGCTTGTTCTGATATTTCTTAATTACTTTACCTTTTTGGGGATTTGTGTGTATTGTTAGTTACTACTGCACTGTTGGAGCTCGAAACATAAGCTTTTCACTGCACTTGCGATAACACCTGCAATATATGTGTACAATAAAATTGTATTTGATAATTGTGAGCTGCTAAATGTGAACAAAGCTTAAGTATCTCTAATGTTATTTGTTTTTGACATGGCAGAAAAGCACTGGTAAGCTTTCCTACATCTTATCTGTACAATTTGGGAGATATAATATTAATATAGAAAGTAAAATGAGCAATTGGCATAATCAACACTGAATTAACTATTCATTATCAACTGCATTTTTGGGGTATTAATATATAGAACTTCTTGCTAGCCATGCAACTGTATTGTTCTGCTTACTTTATGCTCTAACAACTGATTTGGAACCATCTTATTCTTATCCTAACTGTTCCTTTAATAATTCTGAGCAAAATAAAAAACAGAAAGTAATCCAGGGAAGCAATCTGGTCATGTCTAGAAGGAACATTACATCACTTCAGATTCCTCTAAAATGATACAATGAGCATTCCCACAGGGTGGTGTGAGGGAACAGATATTTCCAGGGCTGCATTCCAAACCAAAAACTCCCTCCCTCCCTTCTGTGGTTGTCTGTAACTCAGTTGGTAGAGCATGGCACTTGCAATGTCAGGATAGTAGGTTTTATTCCGGGGGCCACCCATATGTAAAAATGTATGCACGCATGACTAAGTTGCTTTGGATAAAAGTAGCCGCTAAATGGCATATATTATTATATTTTCTCGTCTGTCCTTGATGACCCACCGCTAACAGATTGGATAGCACCAGGATAAGGCAAAGAAACACGGCAGAAACAGTCTCCGAATTGGAGGGCTAGGTGGAGGCATCGCCATATTTGACACCAATTTGATACCTTCATATCAGTTTCTGTAAGAACTATTTGGAATCTTGGCTATTGGAGTATATCTTCACCTCTCAACGCAGCTACACAGGAGAATTCAGTATTCACCAAACAGTTATTCACTAACTAAACCAAGGAGTAAATTGTGGTGTGGTCAAGTAAAGCTGAATGGACTTATAGGGAAAAACACTTCTGGAAATCTATCCAACTGTACAGATGTTTTCATTCCAATCACTGACGTTCAATCCATGTCATGTGTCATATTTTTGAGGAATAACATCAATGACATCACAGTGATATTTCCTCACTACTCCCTTACAAATAATAGTCACTATCTGGGGTGCGTTCATTATGACAGAACGGTGTTCAATGTTTAATTCAATGGAAGGTACCGTACTGAACGACCAGTTGAGGACGGTGTGATTAAGGTGGCCCAGAGGGAGATTGTGTATCGTATGTGCTGCACAAGTTTTGCAATTTCAAATGTTCACACCCATGTTGGTCAGGCCACACCTCACCGCACCCACCAAAACGAGAGCAAACGTAACTCAAATGCTGTTGAAGAATGATGCACACCGTTTTGGGGAAACGCACCGTACAGTACAAACTGTCACCCAACGTAGCAAACATTGAATCGAACTGAACACACCCCTGGGCAAGTCATAAATCCCACCTATTTCTACAATTCATCTTCTTAAAATCTGATTTTAAACCTAACCCTAAATACACTGCTAACCTTATGCATTAGCCTAACCTTAAAGTAAGACCAAAAAACACTTTGTTATCTTCATAAATGGACGATAAAGAACATTTTGACTTTGCCGCTTTCCCACCTATTGGGAACCCTTACAAACACAGGTGAATGTTTTATAGAATATGGGAGAACAGGGTAAAGTGATAACCTCGCAAAGCCGCCTGATCCCGCGAGCTTACATTAAACACTGACCAGGCGGCTTTGTGAGGCTAGTAAAGTGAGCCAGTGGGTAAGTTGAGCTACACCTATTATCAAGATAAACACACACACAACAAATCAAATAATCACAAATGTTGTATAGGAAGAAGTAGCCAAATCATTTACCCTGGGGGATTTGAGAAAAGTAAAAAAAAAAAAAGTGAGCTAGGTTCAACTTTGAATTATTAGGTGATTATTATATAGATTTTTTATTTCATTTGTGTGACCACAGTGCTAATTGTAAAAAAATGAAATAAAATAATTTAGGAAAATGTGTGATAACGCCATAAGGCTCAATTTACACTGTCTTATTCAAATACCTTCATGGGACAACATATTTATTTCATGTTGACATTGTAGTTCTATAATTATGGCGGCGTTCTAGGTCATGTACATTGCAGACATGTTTTGCAGATTGTAAAGGCATTAATGGGGTTTCTGCACCTTCTGCTTTAAAGGGGAAATCTACTGTTGGGCCTGGAGAAAGGTAACCACTCTCAAATTCATAGACATAGCTATGGATGCAAGGATTGACCAATCAATATATATAAAAATATATTTTTAAGCATGTTTTGAGGCTATACAGTGTATGTTTACATTTACACATATTGGAATAAAACAAGTTTATATTTTGAGTTCTGGTGGGGTATGACTGTCGAACTAAGCTCATGAGGCATTTATAAGTTATATTCTTCAAGAATCAATATGGCTATATTATTAATTTATAAGTCCAAAAATGGATGTAGCAACTGATCTGATACAGATCTGATTGGTACCAGGCTGAATTATATTTGATTATTTCTTCATTCATTGATATAACTTCTTAATTTCCCAAAGATATATAGGACAAGACCTAGAATTACCCCCACTTTCCCCTACTGTCATTTCTGGCATTAGCCTATTTGGTGAAAAAATTACAATTTTCCAAGAGAAAATTACTTCATATAGAGTTTGGGGTTCTGCAGACCAAGTAGGCTAAACATGATCAACTGTTTGTGAAAAATGTGAGGATAGAACTTTGAGGGATGCATTCATACGTTTGTTATGTGTCTGTGCATGTAGCTATTTTCCAGGGGTGTAATAATTACTCCAAACAGCTGAAACGACAACTAGCGTTTATTTTGGACAGGTTCCGCAAACAGACGGACCTACCCGAAACGGTCCATTAGAAACGCTCGTTTTCGACTGGAGTAATGAGTACACCCCAGTCTTCAGGAAGTGTGACTGGACCTCCTCTAAACCAATCAGATATGTGCATTAGCACCGACAAGAAGCCGTACTTTGTCGATTAGATCTAATAATATCCTCGAGATAAATATTTTTTCGTAAATGTTACACTTTTCCCCCAAAATGCTTTAGCTTGGTAGGTTTTGTTCGTTATAGCTATGTGTTCGTCTAAGATCAGCTACAGAACCATTTTAACAATACGCTTGTTTAGTTGGCTAGCTAGCTTGTGGCTAGCATTAGCCAGCTAACGTTAGCTAGTTAAACTAGCGAGATTTTAAAATACTTGACAGTTTATTGTGGGACCATTTCGCTTATAATAGTTGTTTGAATCATTCTAACAACGGTTTGATAGCCATGTCTGGAAAGTCATCGGGCTGTGGATTTCTTATGTCGGTTGTTGTTCACGGAGACTCGGCTCTGAACGAGCAGGAAAATGAGCTCAACCACCGACTGAAGCGGCTCTATCCAGCCGTAAACGAACTTGAAAACCCGCTTCCTCATTCCTGGAGTCCGAAGGACAAATTCAGTTACATTGGCCTCTCTCAGAACAACCTTCGAGTGCACTATAAAGGTAACTAGCTAGCTATATGACACGTGGATCAAATGAAGCTTGAATGCTAGCAAAGTGCAAGCTGATGATGCTTATCTAGCTAACTAGTCACATAATTTCTAAACATAGATTACTGTAGCTAATTTACTGTCTGTGTTAGTGGCTAGCTAACGTTAGCAGTTAATCTTAGAAGTTGTCTACCTCTCAAAACGGCTTGACTACAGTAGCTGGCTAAAAACAAAGCAATGTTGGCTAGCTAAATTTGCTAACTAATGTTCAACAACAAGACATATTGCAAACCAGCTGGCTAACGTTACGTTAAATCCCCAGCCAAAACAAGATATACCCCGTTTAGCTAGCTAACTAGCACAACTAACGTTAGCTGGCTGGTATGTCAAAACTACAAAAGTTGATAATTCGATTTTTTTTACACCCTTGTTAAACTAATGTTAGCAATCTAACTAGCTGGTTTCTTTTTTTTTTTTTTTTTTGCTGTAGAATCCACAAGTTCCGGAAATAAACATGTCACAACAGCTGGGGCTTATTCATTACGTCGATTCTGTTGTAAAACGTTTCTTAAAAGGAAGCAAACGGAACGAAACTGAGGGACCCACCTGAATTTGTCCAATAGAAACTCTCATTTTAGTTACAAAACGGAACTAACTGTTTGGCTAATGATTACACCCCTGGTTAGGCTAGTTTTATTGGCAGGGCTCACTGTTAGCGATCTTTTTTATCAAAGGGCCCAGGATTGACTAATTAAGCTACTAGTTAGCTAAATTTGCACATAGCTATATCAGCACGCTAGTTTTGATGTCAAGCTGACAAAACACAAACAAAAAGTGACACAAAGAAGCCCTTACACTGTAGACATAGACTTAGACCTAGATATGCCTCTTCAGCATTGGCCATTTTATTTAGGATGTGCAATCCGCCCACATTTGGCTCTGTGTAAACTACAATTGTGACTGTGTTTTTAATGTTTAGAAACATCAATAATCATGCCCCTTAACTTTCATGTCAGCGAGAAAGAAGCTTTAAAATAAATAAAAAAATAGCAGTTTTGCACAGATCCATACACTGTGTGTGCCTCCAGTTGATGAACTACACTTCCTCCCCAGATAGCTTACACAGGTGTTCGGCACACACTAGATAGCTAATTGGCACAGGTGCCGGCCTATGTCTTCCGTAAACAAGCGCTGTAAGATGGTGATATGGCCTTTTGGGAACACTAACCCTATAAAGGTGTGTAGTAATTTAACTTTTTAAACAGTTGAGTTTGATATAATTTAAAAGCTTACGAACACGGTTGTCAAACGTTGTAATGAGGGCTGCACGATATCGTTTCAGCATCGACATTTCGATGTATGCAGCCCCGCAATAGTCACATCGCAGAACGTGCGATTTAGTAAGGTAAACATATCAGTCTACAATATATATATTTTTAAAATGTTAAACTAGCATTATATCTGTCTGATATAACGTAATTTACTCCGATTTATGGGTTGTTGGATACACAGTTTATTATTGTTATTATAATTATTATTTTAAACACGGAGTTCGTTACTGCATGTGGTTGACATGCAGGCTCTGCTTGCGCGTGACGAAATGATGAGCGAGGAACAGGCAAAAAAGACCGAAATTGAGAATTTGGTTGCAAAAAGAAATGCATCGTCAATTATATGGAAATATTTCGGCTACAGAGGATGATGTTGACCAAAAACAGTTACTTTGTCGAGAGTGCCTTGCAATTGTTGCCGCAACACGACCAATTTGTTCGATCATTTAAGGCGGCACCACAAATCTTCGTATGACGAGTGCAAAACATCTCAATGCCCTCCAAAGCAAAAATCTATTTCGGATGCCTTTGCCAGTATTACACCATACGAGAAAGGTTCCAAACGGCAGAGAGAAATCACAGATTCAATAACATTTCACGTCACCAAAGACATGGTACCAATTAACACGGTTACCAAAGAGGGTTTTAAAAACATGATCCGGTCGCTTGACAAGCGGTATGTAATGCCATCACGCAACTATTTTTCTCAAGTTGCCATCCCAGAGTTGTACGAGAAATGCAAGGCACAAGTTGAAACAGAGCTGTCACAAGTGGAATATTATACAGCAACAACGGACTTGTGGTCCAGCCGGACAACGGAGCCCTACATAAGTCTGACCGTACACTTTATTAATGAGTTCCACCTGAAAAGTCGCTGTTTGCAAACTGCATTTTTCCCAGAGGATCATACATACATCCTGTATTTTTTCATATCGCAATATATATATATATAGCAGAAAAACAAAATATCGCAATGTCAGTTATTTCCAATATCGTGCAACCCTAATTGTAATAATTTCAGAAAATAAAACATTTTTAATAAACTCAGATTTTATTTAATTTTTTGCATATGTTGTAGTTTAGACCCTAGTTTACATAATCTGAGGTGTGGTGTATGTGTTGTGCCCACCATTGGTTGAGATGTCATACTCTTGAATACAGAGTGGGTGTCATTTCAATCATAAAAATAGAATGGACCTATCCCTTCAGACCACTGCAATTTAGCTGGTACAGCATACGCCATGGAAGTGACGCAGCAAGTAGCCATGTAGTTCCATTATAAAATTCCCCTAAATGTGAATTTTAAACTCATATAATGCAACATTTTCTTTTTCAAAATGCAACATAAAAATGACATTTCCCTGCCGGAAAAAAAAAAAAGTGCCTTGTTATGTACAGGTCATGGTTCACCCTTGGGTGGGAAATCATGGTGCCGGGGATAGGCTTGTTTCTGTTCACCTGCCATTTGTATGTTTCAGTGTCTCTGTCTCTGCCACATGAAACTGAAATAGGCAATGACTGTTAATGCTGAATTCCAATTATACACCCCATCCCCCTAGGCGCACTAGTAGATCTGAAATGGTCTGACAATATGGTAGTTATTGTAATTGTTGCTTCACGTTGCCCTCTTAATGGCCAGGTATAATTTTAGACATATTACTACTTACGCCTCTCCAATCATTTTAGATCTACAGCAGTGCCTACTGGGTAAGAGCAAGGGGTTGAATTGGATTAAGGGCTGTCTTGTTTCACTCATTCCCTTCCTCTTCCCTCCACCCACAGGTCATGGAAAGACTCCTAAAGATGCAGCGTCCGTACGAGCCACTCATCCCATCCCAGCCGCCTGCGGGGTCTACTACTTTGAGGTGAAAATCATCAGTAAAGGCCGAGATGGGTAAGGTGGACTCATAGAATTGGGCACCACACACACCCCTCCAATTGGGCACTACCCACCCAAAGCCTGTTGACTTCACTAATCATAGAATCCAGTTGACCTCAATTGACTTCAAACCATCTCATCAGTTCCCTGTAATGGTTCATGGTTCAGAGATGAGTTCTTCCTGACTTATTCAGGCATTAAGGATTTACCCCCCTCAAACTAATAGGCCTATACATATTTTCCTAACCTGAATTTGTCCAATAAGAAAAACTTGATTTCATTTGCAACCGAAAACATTTTGCTATGGTGTGCACAAATGAATACACCCCTGATTTCCATTGTTGTGCTGATCATATCTCTGGACAGTTAGGAATTGACCTTTGCATGAGGATGTCTGTCACGTTGGGATGATTCATGAAATTCCCTTGAGATGATTTAGATATCTGCAGCCAGAAGAACCAAGATATTTATGAAACCGTTAACATGAACACACGCACACATACACACACATCAATGGCTCATGAGCCATCGCAATTTTGACTATGCTCTCTTTCTTTGTCTGTTTATCAGGTACATGGGTATCGGCCTCTCGGCTCAAGGTGTCAACATGAACAGACTCCCTGGTAAGAAGACACTGTTGAAAGCTATGCGCTTGCGTGTGTCATTGTTGACTCTGCCTCTGTCTTCGCGAGTGTCGGGAAGACCATTTGGTTTGTGAATTGTCACTGTCTACAGTGTCTGTGATGGCGCATTGTGTGAATTTGTGTGTGTGTATTGTCTGAAAGACGTGCTGGTGATGAACAAGCTTGTGTGTCTGTGGATTGTCTATTCTCTATGCAGATGTATTTTCTGAAACACATATGCCTGTGTGTGAGTTTATAATATGTGGGTGTGCCTAGGGCTGTGACGTCATGACATTTTGTCAGCAGGTTATTGTCATGCATTCTTCTTGAGCCACTCCTTTGTTGCCTTGGCCGTGTGTTTTGGGTCATTGTCATGCTGGAATACCCATCCATGACCCATTTTCAATGCCCTGGCTGAGGGAAGGAGGTTCTCACCCAAGATTTGACGGTAGATGGCCCTGTCCATCGTCCCTTTGATGCGGTGAAGTTGTCCTGTCCCCTTAGCAGAAAAACACCCCCAAAGCATAATGTTTCCACCTCCATGTTTGACGGTGGGGATGGTGTTCTTGGGGTCATAGGCAGCATTCCTCCTCCTCCAAACACGGCGAGTTGAGTTGATGCCAAAGAGCTCAATTTTAGTCTCATCTGACCACAACACTTTCACCCAGTTCTCCTCTGAATCATTCAGATGTTCATTGGCAAACTTCAGACGGGCCTGTATATGTGCTTTCTTGAGCAGGGGGACATTGCGGGCACTGCATGATTTCAGTCCTTCACGGCGTAGTGTGTTACTAACTGTTTTCTTGGTGACTATGGTCCCAGCTGCCTTGAGATCATTGACAAGATCCTCCCGTGTAGTTCTGGGCTGATTCCTCACCATTCTCATGATCATTGCAAGTCCACGAGGTGAGATCTTGCATGGAGCCCCAGGCCGAGGGAGATTGACAGTTCTTTTGTGTTTCTTCCATTTGAGAATAATCGCACCAACTGTTGTCACCTTCTCACCAAGCTGCTTGGCGATGGTCTTGTAGCCCATTCCAGCCTTGTGTAGGTCTACAATCTTGTCCCTGACATCCTTGGAGATCTTTTTGGTCTTGGCCATTGTGGAGAGTTTGGAATCTGATTGATTGCTTCTGTGGACAGGTGTCTTTTATACAGGTAACAAACTGAGATTAGGAGCACTCCCTTTAAGAGTGTGCTCCTAATCTCAGCTCGTTACCTGTATAAAAGACACCTGGGAGCCAGAAATCTTTCTGATTGAGAGGGGGTCAAATACTTATTTCCCTCATTTAAATGCAAATCAATTCGTAACATTTTTGACATGCGTTTTTCTGGATTGTTTTGTTGATATTCTGTCTCTCACTGTTCAAATAAACCTACCATTAAAATTATAGACTGATCATGTCTTTGTCAGTGGGCAAACGTACAAAATCCGCAGGGAATCAAATACATTTTTTCCCTCACTGTATATGCTAGATTTAGAGTTATTTGGCAACTTTAGTTGTGAATTATACAAACATTACAAGGTCTTAGAGATCCAAACATACACTGCTCAAAAAAATAAAGGGAACACTTAAACAACACATCCTAGATCTGAATGAATGAAATAATCTTATTAAATACTTTTTTCTTTACATAGTTGAATGTGCTGACAACAAAATCACACAATAATTATCAATGGAAATCAAATTTATCAACCAATGGAGGTCTGGATTTGGAGTCACCCTCAAAATTAAAGTGGAAAACCACACTACAGGCTGATCCAACTTTGATGTAATGTCCTTAAAACAAGTCAAAATGAGGCTCAGTAGTGTGTGTGTGTGTGTGTGGCCTCCACGTGCCTGTATGACCTCCCTACAACGCCTGGGCATGCTCCTGATGAGGTGGCGGATGGTCTCCTGAGGGATCTCCTCCCAGACCTGGACTAAAGCATCCGCCAACTCCTGGACAGTCTGTGGTGCAACGTGGCGTTGGTGGATGGAGCGAGACATGAAGTCCCAGATGTGCTCAATTGGATTCAGGTCTGGGGAACGGGCGGGACAGTCCATAGCATCAATGCCTTCCTCTTGCAGGAACTGCTGACACACTCCAGCCACATGAGGTCTAGCATTGTCTTGCATTAGGAGGAACCCAGGGCCAACCGCACCAGCATATGGTCTCACAAGGGGTCTGAGGATCTCATCTCGGTACCTAATGGCAGTCAGGCTACCTCTGGCGAGCACATGGAGGGCTGTGCGGCCCCCCAAAGAAATGCCACCCCACACCATGACTGACCCACCGCCAAACCGGTCATGCTGGAGGATGTTGCAGAACGTTCTCCACGGCGTCTCCAGACTCTGTCACGTCTGTCACATGTGCTCAGTGTGAACCTGCTTTCATCTGTGAAGAGCACAGGGCGCCAGTGGTGAATTTGCCAATCTTGGTGTTCTCTGGCAAATGCCAAATGTCCTGCACGGTGTTGGGCTGTAAGCACAACCCCCACCTGTGGACGTCGGGCCCTCACACCACCCTCATGGAGTCTGTTTCTGACCGTTTGAGCAGACACATGCACATTTGTGGCCTGCTGGAGGTCATTTTGCAGGGCTCTGGCAGTCACTACTCCTCCTGCTCCTCCTTGCACAAAGGCGGAGGTAGCGGTCCTGCTGCTGGGTTGTTGCCCTTCTACGGCCTCCTCCACGTCTCCTGATGTACTGGCCTGTCTCCTGGTAGCGCCTCCATGCTCTGGACACTACGCTGACAGACACAGCAAACCTTCTTGCCACAGCTCGCATTGATGTGCCATCCTGGATGAGCTGCACTACCTGAGCCACTTGTGTGGGTTGTAGACTCCGTCTCATGCTACCACTAGAGTGAAAGCACCGCCAGCATTCAAAAGTGACCAAAACATCAGCCAGGAAGCATAGGAACTGAGAAGTGGTCTGTGGTCACCACCTGCAGAACCACTTCTTTATTGGGGGTGTCTTGCTAATTGCCTATAATTTCCACCTGTTGTCTATTCCATTTGCACAACAGCATGTGAAATTTATTGTCAATCAGTGTTGCTTCCTAAGTGGACAGATTGATTTCACAGAAGTGTGATTGACTTGGAGTTACATTGTGTTGTTTAAGTGTTCCCTTTATTTTTTTGAGCAGTGTATATACAGTGGGGAGAACAAGTATTTGATACTCTGCCGATTATGCAGGTTTTCCTACTTACAAAGCATGTAGAGGTCTGTAATTTTTATCATAGGTACACTTCAACTGTGAGAGACGGAAATCACATTGTATGATTTTTAAGTAATTCATTTGAATTTTATTGCATGATATAAGTATTTGATACATCAGAAAAGCAGAACTTAATATTTGGTACAGAAACCTTTGTTTGCAATTACAGAGATCATACATTTCCTGTATGTCTTGACCAGGTTTGCACACACTGCAGCAGGGATTTTGGCCCACTCCTCCATACAGACCTTCTCCAGATCCTTCAGGTTTCTGGGCTGTCGCTGGGCAATACGGACTTTCAGCTCCCTCCAAAGATTTTCTATTGGGTTCAGGTCTGGAGACTGGCTAGGCCACTCCAGGACCTTGAGATGCTTCTTACGGAGCCACTCCTTAGTTGCCCTGGCTGTGTGTTTCGGGTCGTTGTCATGCTGGAAGACCAAGCCACGACCCATCTTCAATGCTCTTACTGAGGGAAGGAGGTTGTTGGCCAAGATCTCGCGATACATGGCCCCATCCATCCTCCCCTCAATACGGTGCAGTCGTCCTGTCCCCTTTGCAGAAAAGCATCCCCAAAGAATGATGTTTCCACCTCCATGCTTCACGGTTGGGATGGTGTTCTTGGGTTTGTACTCATCCTTCTTCTTCCTCCAAACACGGCGAGTGGAGTTTAGACCAAAAAGGTCTATATTTGTCTCATCCGACCACATGACCTTCTCCCATTCCTCCTCTGGATCATCCAGATGGTCATTGGCAAACTTCAGACGGGCCTGGACATGCGCTGGCTTTAATCCATGACGGCGTAGTGTGTTACTAATGGTTTTCTTTGAGACTGTGGTCCCAGCTCTCTTCAGGTCATTGACCAGGTCCTGCCGTGTAGTTCTGGGCTGATCCCTCACCTTCCTCATGATCATTGATGCCCCACGAGGTGAGATCTTGCATGGAGTCCCAGACCGAGGGTGATTGACCGTCATCTTGAACTTCTTCCATTTTCTAATAATTGCGCCACCAGTTGTTGCCTTCTCACCAAGCTGCTTGCCTATTGTCCTGTAGCCCATCCCAGCCTTGTGCAGGTCTACAACTTTATCCCTGATGTCCTTACACAGCTCTCTGGTCTTGGCCATTGTGGAGAGGTTGGAGTCTGTTTGAGTGTGTGGACAGGTGTCTTTTATACAGGTAACGAGTTCAAACAGGTGCAGTTAATACAGGTAATGAGTGGAGAACAGGAGGGCTTCTTAAAGAAAAACTAACAGGTCTGTGAGAGCTGGAATTCTTACTGGTTGGTAGGTGATCAAATACTTATGTCATGCAATAAAATGCAAATTAATTTCTTAAAAATCATATAATGTGATTTTCTAGATTTTTGTTTTAGATTCCGTCTCTCACAGTTGAAGTGTACCTATGATACAAATTACAGACCTCTACATGCTTTGTAAGTAGGAAAACCTGCAAAATCGGCAGTGTATCAAATACTTGTTCTCCCCACTGTGTGTGTGTGTGTATATATATATATATAAATATAAATATGTATGTGTATATACAGGGCATTCGTTAAGTATTCAGACCTCTTGACTTTTTCCATATTTTGTTACGTTACAGCCTCATTCTAAAATGGATTAAAAAAATAAAAATAAAACATCAATCTACACACAATACCCCATAATGACAAAATGAAAACAGGTATCTAGAATCTTTTGCACAATTAAAAATTTATAAACGGAAATACCTTATTTACATACGTATTCAGACCCTTCACTTTGAGCTTAGGTGCATCCAGTTTCCATTGATCATCCTTGATGTTTCTACAACTTGATTGGAGTCCACCTGTGGTAAATTCAATTGATTGGACATGATTTGGAAAGGCACACACCTGTCTATATAAGGTCTCACAGTTGACAGTGCATGTCAGAGCAGAAACCCGAGTGGCGCAGTGGTCTAAGGCATTCAAAGCTGTGCCACTAGAGATCCTGGTTCGAATCCAGGCTCTGTCGTAGCCGGCCGTGACCGGGAGACCCATGGGGCGGCGCACAATTGGCCCAGCGTCGTCCAGGGTAGGGGAGGGAATGGCCGGCAGGGATGTTGGTAGAGCATGGTGTTTGCAACGCCAGGGTTGTGGGTTCGATTCCCGCGGGGGGCCAGTATGAAAAATAAATACAAATATGTATGTACTCACTAACTGTAAGTCGCTCTGGATAAGAGCGTCTGCTAAATGACTAAAATGTAAATGTAAACCAAGCCATGAGGTCGAAGGAATTGTCTGTAGAGCTCCGAGACAGGATTGTGTCGAGACACAGATCTTGGGAAGGGTACCAAAATCTTTCTGCAGCATTGAAGGTCCCCAATAATTCTTAAATGGAAGAAGTTTGGAACCACCAAGACTCTTCCTAGAGCTGGCCGCCCGGCCAAACTGAGCAGTCAGGAGAGAAGGGCCTTGGTCACGGAGGTGTCCAAGAACCCGATGGTCACTCTGACAGGGCTCCAGAGTTCCTCTGTGGAGATGGGAGAACCTTCCAGAAGGACAACCATCTCTGGAGTTTGCCAAAAGTCACCTAAAGGACTCTCAGACCATGAGAAACAAGATTCTCTGTTCTGATGAAACCAAGATTGAACTCTTTGGCCTGAATGCCAAGCGTTACGTCTGGAGGAACCCTGGCACCATCCCTACGGAGCAAAGTGCACAGAGATCCTTAATGAAAACCTGCTCCAGAGCTCTCAGGACCTCAGACTGGGTTAAAGGTTCACCTTCCAACAGGACAACGACCCTAGGCACATAGTCAAGACAACGCTGATAGACAGACTTGATCTGTGAGACACATTTGACAGAAGTACCGAAAGATAAACAAATTATAGTACCGATGTTCTAGTATTGACATTTTGGTATGCCGTGCAACACTAAAAGAGACAGATCTAGATTCCATCCGGAGGTAGTTTGGGAGACATCTACACCACATACACCCCTCTGAATGTTGCATTGTAAAGACAATGGCTCTCCCACACCATGTCCCTTCAAGAATGACCTTAATTACCTTCATACCAGTAGTCAGCATTTTTGCTCTGGTAGCCAAAGTGAAAATTAAACGCTTTTGAAAGTATCCACACATTTGTGAATCATAGCGTTAATCAAGTGTGCAACATGATTTAGATGAGAAGCTGCTGTATAGTTTGAATTCCTATCCTTATTTTGTTTGTCTATACATATAAAAAAAAATGTAAAATATACTGAACAAAAATATAAACGCAACATGCAACAATTTAAAAGATTTTACTGAGTTACAGTTCATATGAGGAAATCAGTCAAATGAAATAAATAAATTAGGCCCTAATCTATGGATTTCACATGACTGGGAATACAGATATGCATCTGTTGGTTACAGATACCGTAAAACAAATGGGCCTCACAATGGGCCTCAGGATCTCATCATGGTATTTTTTTGCATTCAAATTGCCATCGATAAAATGCAATTGTGATCATTGACATCAGCAAACCGCTCGTCCACATGATGCCATACACATGTGAGGCCAATTGGACATAGTGCCTAATTCTCTAAAATGAAAAATGAACATTCAATTCTCTGGCAACAGCTCTGGTGGACATTCCTACAGTCAGCATGCCAATTGCACGCTCCCTCAAAACTTGAGACAATGGCATTGTGTTGTGTGACAAAACTGCACATTACACAAGTTTCACCTGTGTAATGATCATGCTTTTTAATCAGCTTCTTGATATACCACACCTGTCAGGTGGATGGATTACTCAACGAGCTTTATAAGGCCATAAGCAAACAAGAAAATGCTCATCCAGAAGTGGCATTCCTAGTGTCCGGGGACTTTAATTTCTACCAGCATGTCACATGTGCAACGAGGGGAAAAAAACTCAAGACCACCTTTACTCCACACACAGAGAGACGCATACAAAGCTCTCTCTCGCCCTCCATTTGGCAAATCTGACCATAATTCTATCCTCCTGATTCCGCTTTACAAGCAAAAACTAAAGCAGGAAGTACCAGTGACTCGCTCAATACGGAAGTGGTCAGATGACGCGGATGCTACGCTACAGGACTGTTTTGCTAGCACAGACTGGAATATGTCCCGGAATTCATCCAATGACATTGAGAAGTATACCACCTCAGTCACCGGCTTCATCAAAAAGTGCATAGACGACGTCGTACCTACAGTTACCGTACATACATATCCCAACCAGAAGCCATGGATTACAGGCAACATCCGCTCCGAGCGCTTTCAAGGAGCGGGACACTAATCCGGACGTTTATAAGAAATCCCGCTATGCCCTCAGACTAACCATCAAACAGGCAAAGCGTCAATACAGGACTAAGATTTAATCCTACTACACTGGCTCTGACTCTCGTCAGATATGGCAGGGCTTTGTTAAGTTGCGTCAATTCAAATCTGGTATTAGGAACAAAAGAGGTCAATACACGTCTTCTAAATAGACTAGTATTTTAATTAATGCTAACACTTCAATGGTAAATATGATGTTCGTATATACTGGTCCACTGAAATACCACGCAGGGCACTCAGAGAACTAATCCATTGTTATGAGTTCTCCTTAAAATACTCTGACAGAGATAGTTCCTGCTCCCTGCTGGCCAATCAGAGTAGAGACTGAGCGTGGTTTAGACTTACTCAGCCAATCCGTTGGCGCACCGGCTGGTCCCAGTCCCTTGGCGCTCCACTTGTTGCACACTGTTGCCAGGCATAAGTTTTTATCATAACAACCTGTAGAGTCAGCACCCAAAAAACACCATTCCACTGTACTGTGAGTACCTATGTTCAAGGACGGTTCACAGACAACGGTTCACAGACAACAAAGAGGCAGTGTTCGTATCTGTAAGAAATACAAGTCTTATCTGTCCTACCCCCTAACGTTCCTTGCATGAATCACAGCTTGTTATGTGAAACAATTTATATCAGTATAGTACAAACCTTCTATGCTTATCATTAATGCATTCCTTCTAAGCTATTCATCACATACGGATCCAATTATGAGAAAATAGATCCCCACAATCCCCCTTTATCCCCACAGCTTGCAAACTATTACTGCCATATCTTTGCTAAGTAATGGCTAGTTGCTAAATCATGCTAATTGCTAATAAAACTGTTTTTAGAGCTATTTCAGGCATGTTAGCTTTGTTACCCACAGAACAGGATCAACTGTTGGAATGTGGCTAATTCTTAGGAAATCTAATACACACAAGATTCAAATGAGAGAAATTCCTAAATAAATGTGACATTATAGCAGTGACCTAAAATAGTATAAACAATTTGTTTACATAATACACCAATACACAGAATTATTGTTAGGTCAGAACTTTAAACGGTTCATTCAACATTTGAAACACTAACATAGGTTTTTCCTTGCCCCTGCTTTGTAAAAGGCTGAGCGATGGGGTTGAAGAAATGTAATTACTCTCAAATTCAAACGGAGCTAGGGATGCAAGGACTGACCATCCATGATATCAAAATTATAATTTTAACCATGTTTTGAGGCTATATAGTGTTTGTTTACATTTACAGACATTGGAGTAAAACAAGCTTATATTTTGGGCTCTGGTGGGGCACGACAGTTAAACTAAGCTGATGAAGCAGTTCTAAGTGATATTCAAGAATCAATGGTTATATTAATTTATAAGTAAAAAAAATAATATGCAGAAACTGGAGATTGCCCCTTTTTTTAAAAGCCCATACTAAAATAAATGTGTGCTTCTAACCAGTGCCATGGCAGATAGATAGGCCTATATTTCACCCAGGTTTAAGATGGAACGTTTCCGTAGACATTTTGCTTAAAATGCTTATTTTAGTGTCTGTATGTCCATTGTTGTGTATTTGTGTGTTTATTGGTGTTGTATGTATTGGCTACTGAAAACAAATTTCCCCTTTGGGGTTTGATAAAGTACTGTACTTATATTGTAAGTCAAGGCATCATCTTTCAGAGTGTTGACAATGTATGTTTTTCTCAGGTTGGGACAAACACTCGTATGGTTACCACGGAGACGATGGCCACTCCTTCTGCTCCTCCGGCACGGGGCAGCCCTACGGCCCCACGTTCACCACGGGTGACGTGATTGGCTGCTGTGTCAACCTCATCAACAACACGTGCTTCTACACAAAGAATGGCCACAGCTTAGGTACGTTCTGTACACCTGCTGTAGAACATAAAATATAATTTAATTAATAGAAATAGAATTGTGCAAATGAAATGTAGGCCTTTTTTTCCACAAGGGAACTTAAGCCGTGGAATTCAGTTGCTA
This sequence comes from Coregonus clupeaformis, assembly GCF_020615455.1. Classification (NCBI taxonomy): domain Eukaryota; kingdom Metazoa; phylum Chordata; class Actinopteri; order Salmoniformes; family Salmonidae; genus Coregonus; species Coregonus clupeaformis. Next base: position 13,275,018 of record NC_059209.1, read on the forward strand.
AACTTTTGGGGGAGTTATTGGGTGATTTCCTAAAGTGGACGAAAAGGTATTTTGGGCTAGTTCTTGTGGTGTTTTGGATCTGGAAAATTATCTGGGTGGCGTTTGGGTCCGGAAAGTTATCCTCATACCAGAAGTCAAAGGTGTACACTGTATTGTTTGCAATACCCATACGTGACATAAATTTACATGGCGCCGGGACGATAAACCGAAAATGATCAAGACCGACTATTTATCGAGGACATTTTACTGATATCAATAATCACGATAAGTAGCCTATACTACAGAAATGTGACGTTTGAAATGAAATAAGTCTGCTTATATGGGCTATTGCTACCTGTACAATAATTGATATTTACAACATTCAAAGTAGTTCTTAGGGTACGATAATATACAAAAGTAGGCTAACCAGTGCACATTAATGTTATAAACGTATCGTTTTAGTTATCGTAATAATTGTCAATTTATCATGATATGGATTTTTATCCATATCGCCAAGCTCTAGGTTTACACAGCAGTAGTCTATGCAGGCAAAAGTGAAGAAAACCCTACCCACTCTGAACTAACATCTAACGTCTTCCCCACCCTTTAACGAGATACTATATTTAATGTCAAATTCAACTTCATGGTTTGAATCAGGTGTTGGAATCGAAGTTATTTTCCAATCGTTTCGTTTTGAACATAACCATTTTTTTTGGGTTCCGTTCCACTATTCCCGACCAGCAAAATAAAGTTCTGAACCAGTTGGAACCCCCAAAAAAGTTAGTTTATATTGTTCCTTTTTTAGCCTCTGAAATTTAATTTTTTTACATTCAATGACTTCACCAATCAGTGCGGATAAAGCAGCTTGCTATGGAGCGGGCAAGCTATTTACATGCATTGGACAGACAAGTGTAGTGTACATACGCCTATGTAACACTTCCGCATCAGAGCTAGAGCGGTGTTTGTCAGACCATGAGACATCGCGAAAATCATTCTTCTCACAAAATTGTCTGTAGTGTCCGAACGGTTTGGCCTACAAACTATTATGACCCCTCTATGGAAAGATGAGACTCTCTGTTTTGCTCTACGACCCCAACAAGTGTATTGGGACTCGTCTGAAGTCGGTATAGCCGATCTGCCAACGTCTGTCTGTAGCATCCGAACAGTTTGTGCTACAAACTAATATGACACGTACGTGTCGGTTGTTTTGCTCTAGGACCCCACAGGCCTTACAAGACTCGTCTGTAGGTGTTGGAAAAAATAATGGAAGTATACTGTATATGGAGACTGTTTAGTCAAAAGTAAGGGGTTAAATAACAAATGTTTCCCGATCTTTCTTATCTCTCTCAGATATAGGATAGACACTTCAGAACAAACTTCCTTTAGATATTTTTGGGGGGGCTATCTGTTGTTACAGTGAATCTGTTATTTAATGGGTTTGTATGGGCTAATAGCAGGAAGGCCAAATAACGTTTTTCATAAAATGTTATCTCCCCCGGCTTAGACTGTTTAGTGCCAAAAATAAAGGGTTAAATACATGGAAAAAAAGAAATCTTTCTTATACACTATGTATACAAATGCACGTGGACAACCCTTCAAATTAGTAGATTTGGCAATTTCAGCCACACCCGTTGCTGACAGGTGTATAACATTGAGCACACAGCCATGCAATCTCCATAGACAAACGTTAGCAGTAGAATGGCCTTACTGAAGAGCTCAGTGACTTTCAACGTGGCACCGTCATAGGATGTCACCTTTCCAACAAGTCAGTTCATCACATTTCTGCCCTGCTAGAGCTGCCCTGGTCAACTATAAGTGCTGTTATTGTGAAGTGGAAACATCTAGGAGCAACAACAGCTCAGCCGCGAAGTGGTAGGCCACACAAGTTTACATAACGGGACCGCCGAGTGCTGAAGTGTGTAGCACGTAAAATCGTCTGTCCTTGGATGCAGCACTCATTACCGAGTTCCAAACTGCCTCTGGAAGCAACGCCAGCATAAGAACTGTTTGTCGGGAACTTCATGAAATGGGTTTCCATGGTCGAGCAGCCACACACAAGCCTAAGATCACCATGTGCAATGCCAAGCGTCGCCTGGAGTGGTGTAAAGCTCGCCCCATTGGACTCTGGAGCAGTGGAAACGTTCTCTGGAGTGATGAATCACGCTTCACCATCTGGCAGTCCGACGGACAAATCTGGGTTTGGCGGATGCCAGGAGAACGCTACCTGCCCGAATGCATAGTGCCAACTGTAAAGTTTGGTGGAGGAGGAATAATTGTCTGGGGCTGTTTTTCATGGTTCGGGCTAGGCCCCTTAGTTCCAGTGAAGGGGAATCTTAACGCTACAGCATACAATGACATTGTAGACGATTCTGTGCTTCCAACTTTGTGGCAACAGTTTGGGAAGGCCCTTTCTTGTTTCAGCATGACAATGCCCCCTTGCACAAAGCGAGGTCCATACAGAAATGGTTTGTCGATATCGGTGTGGAAGAACTTGACTGAGCCCTGACCTCAGCCCCGTCGAACACCTTTGGGATGAGTTGGAACGCCAACTGCGAGCCAGGCCTTATCGCCCAACATCAGTGCCCGACCTCACTAATGCTCTAGTGGCTGAATGGAAGTCCCTGCTGCAATGTTCCAACATCTAGTAGAAAGCCTTCCCAGAAGAGTGGAGGCTGTTATAGCTGCAAAGGGGGGACCAACTCCATATTAATGCCCATGATTTTGGAATGTTCGACAATTGTTGGACAAGCAGTTGTCCACATACTTTTGGTCATGTAGTGTATCTCTCAGATATAGGACAGACACTTCAGAACAAAGTTCCTTTAGATTTTTTGGGGGGACTATCTGTTGTTCCTTGTAGTGGATCTGTTATTCAATGCATTTGTATGGGCTAATAGCGGTAAGGCCCAAAATAAATAGTTTTTCTTTCAATACATTTTGTATATAGTTTTTGATACTTCAAGGGGTCTTAATTCAAAATCAAAATGATCCCCGGTATGACCTTGTTAAAACAATTCCATATATCTTTGTAGTACCTCCCCCCCGGGGTATCATTATGCCTGGTAAAAAAACAAGCACTGCATTCCACAGTAAGAACCTTATACCAACGGTCAAGCATGGTGGTGGTAGTGTGATGTTTTCGGGATGCTTAAATTGCCTCAGGACCTGGACGACTTGTCTTAATAGAAGGAACCATGAATTCTGTTCTGTATCAGAGAATTTTACAGGAGAATGTCAGGCCATCCTTCTGTGAGCTGAAGCTGAAGCGCAGCTGGGTCATGCAGCAAGACTATCCAAAACAAACAATCAAGTCTACATGAAAATTGCTAAAAAGCAACATCTGAAGATTTGGAATGGCCTAGTCGAAGTCCAGACCTAATCCCAATTGAGAGGTTGTGGCAGGTTCATGCTTGAAAACCCACAAATGTCGCTGAGTTAAAGCATTTCTGCATGGAAGAGTGGGCCAAAATTCCTCCACAGCGACGTGAGAGACTTATCAACAACTACAGGAAGCATTTGGTTGCAGTCATTGGAGCTAAAGGTGGCACAACCAGTTACTGAGTGTAACGGGGAAATTACTTTTTCACACAGGGGCATTGGGTGTTGCATAGCTTTGTTTATGAAATAAATTAAATAAGTATGTAATTGTTGTGTTATTTGCTCACTCAGGTTCCCTTTTATCTAGTATTAGGTTTTGGTTGAAGATCTGATAACATTCAGTATCAAAAATATGCAAAGTAGAGAAAATTTGAAAGGGGGCAAATACTTTTCCACAGCACTGTATATCACTTTCATTTAGGTTCTGACTCAGTTTTAGAGGAACAGTCTTTCTTTTCCAGTTTTCGGTTCTGTTCCCTGAACCGTTTCCAACCCCTGGTTTGAATAGAGTTGATATGCTGCATCATGCATGCCTGTACTCAAAATAAGATATTCAGTCTGAGAGATGCTTTCTTTATCTTTTCTCCTATCCTCTAGGAATAGCCTTTATAGATCTACCGGTAAGTATCCTCCCTCTGCCCATTTCATATTTTTAAAGCTACATTCTGGGATTTTAAAACTGCAGCCCTGCCACTTTTGGTACACAACTGACCTGAAGGATGGGATAAGGGAAATGTAATCCTTCTCACTCATAGGCCGCACTGTAGATACATGAACTAACATTCAATTACATCTAAGAGAACGTTTTAACCCTATTTGAAGCTATACATTGTTTACATTATTTTTGTTCGTAAACAATAGAGTAATAATCTGGTATTTTGGGTTATGATAAAGACGTACAGTTGTGCTAAATTCATGAGACATTTATACATTATATTATTCAAGAATCAATGAGCAGGGTTCGTACATGAAAATCATGGAAAAGTCATGGAATTAAAAAAGTGTTTTTTCTAAGCCTGACATTTTCGAAAAATGATCAAATCTGAAAAGTCATGGAAATTAATTTCATAATTTATGTTAATGCATTTATCTAGGCACAGTTTTTAAATATCTTTTAAATAAAATAAAAATCTACATATCTGCCAGGATCGGAATGGCACTTTAGCGTTTCTGTGTTTGAGCACATCACCTGCATGTGTGCGAGACGAGTGGGCCGTAGTGGTGCACGACTCCAAGATTCTGAGTCAACTCCAACTCCTGTGGTTGGAGTCGAAGGAGTTTACTTTTACTTGACTTCCAAAACACTCTGAAATGGATGCGCACAACTTACGCAGCAGAGTCCTGTAGGAAGACTACATTTACGTTCTAGAGGACTGACATGAGCATTTGCTCATCAACTTAGCCTATACAGTGCATTCAGAAATTATTCAGAGCACTTCACTTTTTTCACATTTTGGTATGTTACAGCCTAATTCTAAAATGTATTAAATTGTTTTTTATTCCTCATCAATCTACACACAATACCCCATAATGACAAAGCAAAACAGGTTTTTAGAAATCTTTGCAAATGTCTTTACAAATAAAAAACAGAAATACCTTATTAACGTAAGTATTCAGACCCTTTGCTATGAGACTCGAAATTGAGCTCAGATGCATCCTGTTTCCATTGATCATCCTTGAGGTGTTACTACAACTTGATTGGAGTCCAACTGTGGTAAATTCAATTGATTGGACATGATTTGGAAAGGCACACACCTGTCTATATAAGGTCCCACAGTTGACAGTGCATGTCAGAGCAAAAAACAAGCCATGAGGTTGAAGGAATTGTCCGTAGAGCTCCGAGACAGGATTGTGTCAAGGCACAGATCTGGGGAAGGGTACCAAAAAATGTCTGCAGCATTGAAGGTCCCCAAGAACACAGTGGCCTCCATCATTCTTAAATGGAAGATGTTTGGAACCACCAACACTCTTCCTAGAGCTGGCCGCCCGGCCAAACTGAGCAATCGGGGGAGAAGGGTGTTGGTCAGGGAGGTGACCAAGAACACGATGGTCACTCTGACAGAGCTCTAGAATTCCTCTGTGGAGATGGGAGAACCTTCCAGAAGGACAACCATCTCTGCAGCACTCCACCAATCAGGCCTTTATGGTAGGGTGGCCAGACGGAAGCCACTCCTCAGGAAAAGGCACATGATAGCCGGCTTGGAGTTTGCCGAAAGGCACCTAAAGACTCTCAGACCATGAGAAACAAGATAGTCTGGTCTGATGAAACCAAGATTGAACTCTTTGGCCTGAATGCCAAGCGTCACGTCTGGAGGAAACCTGGCACCATCCCTACGGTGAAGAATGGTGGTGGCAGCATCATGCTGTGGGGTTGTTTTTCAGCGGCAGGGACTGGGAGACTACTCTGGATCGAGGCAAAGATGAACGGAGCAAAGTACAGAGAGATCATTGATGAAATCCTGCTCCAGAGCGCTGACGACCTCAGACTGGGGTGAAGGTTCACTTTCCAACAGGACAAGGACCCTAAGCGCAAAGCCAAGACAATGCAGGAGTGGCTTCGGGACAAGTCCTTGAGTGGCCCAGCCAGAAGACTGGGAGAAACTCCCCGAAAACAGGTGTGCCAAGCTTGTAGCGTCATTCCCAAGAAGACTCAAGGCTGTAATCGCTGCCAAAGGTGCTTCAACAAAGTACTGAGTAAAGGGTCTGAATACTTATGTAAATGTGATATTTCAGTTTAAAAAATATATATAAATTAGCAAACTTCTCTAAAAACCTGTTTTTTTCTTTAGTATTATGGGGTATTGTGTGGAGATTGATGAGGGGGGAAAAAACAATTTAATCAATTTTAGAATAAGGCTGTAACATAACAAAATGTGGAAATATTCAAGGGGTCTGAATTCTTTCCGAAGGCACTGTACATTATTCATAATTAAGTAATCATTAACTTTTGGTTCATGCCTGTGACCGACCAATACTTCACGAGGCGGCTTCTCTCCAATCTGAGACCTTGAAACTGAGATATCCCTTTCCGTTCTCAAAACAATGTTCTGGGCGTACTGTCAAATTGCTTATACTGATAGTGAGGATTCCTCCCAGGCACAATCAATCAGTCACTTGCATGAACCCAGTCGAATTGGTTATTAGAAAAGCACAAACAAAACATTTTCCTTCACACATCCCTTTTGTGTTCCCCCCCACTAGCTCAACATGTACCCCACAGTGGGGCTGCAGACCCCTGGGGAGGTTGTGGACTCCAACTTTGGCCAGCACCCGTTTGTGTTTGACATCGATGACTACATGCGCGAGTGGAGGACCAAGATCCAGGCCCAGATCGACAGATTCCCGATAGGGGACAGGGAGGGAGAGTGGCAGTCCATGATCCAGAAGTAAGTCCCTTCCCTTGTAGCTGTACACACCAAGGGAAACAGGAAACTACATTTCCCACCGGCTTCTGATGTAACTGGATCGACTTGTATTATTCCTGCTTTCAAATGCTCCTTGAAATCTCATATTTCCCAGTTGTGAAGGTGTAAATACGACGTGATTGTGTTAAAGTGATTTTGAAGTTAGAATAATTATTTTTCTAACATAGCTAACTTTATTTTTATTAGCAATCTTACGTACATTGACAAATGGCTTTGTTAAAAAACTGAAAGGTCACTGATGAAATGTATCTCCACTTGTAATTCGGAAAATGGAGGGTTGTTCAAGTGTTTATTTTCGAGTCTGAACCTCGTATTTCCAAATTCCCAACATAATTTGAAGGCAGCAAATCATATTATTTATATTCTCTCTAAGCTGTTATGTTTCTCCCACCTCTTTGTCTCCACAGAATGGTGGCATCCTACCTGGTCCACCATAGTTACTGTGTCACAGCCAAAGCCTTTGCCAAATCCACCAACCAGGCTGTGCACGAGGAGCTGATCTCCATCAAAAACAGACAGAGTGTGTTGTGTGTATGTGCGTGCGTGAAAGATGGGCTTGGGGTATGTGTCCTGTCATTGACTTATGTACAGTTGAAGTCTGAAGTTTACATACACTTAGGTTGTAGTCATTAAAACTTGTTTTTCAACCACACCACAAATTTCTTGTTAACAAACTATAGTTTTGGCAAGTCAGTTAGGACATCTTCTTTGTGCATGACACAAGTACTATTTCCAACAATTGTTTACAGACAGATTATTTCACTTATAATTCACTGTATCACAATTCCAGTGGGTCAGAAGTTTACATACACTAAGTTGACTGTGCCTTTAAACAGCTTGGAAAATTCCAGAAAATGATGTAATGGCTTTAGAAACTTCTGATAGGCTAATTACATTTTACATTTACGTCATTTAGCAGACACTTTTATCCAGAGCGACTTACAGTTAGTGAGTATATACATTATTTTATATATATATATATATATATTTTCATACTGGCCCCCCATGGGAATCGAACCCACAACCCTGGCGTTGCAAACGCCATGCTCTACCAACTGAGCTACATCCCTGCCGGCCATTCCCTCCCCTACCCTGGACGACTTGTGCGCCGCCCCATGGGTCTCCCGGTCGCGGCCGGCTATGACAGTGCCTGGATTCGAACCAGGATCTCTAGTGGCACAGCTAGCACTGCGATGCAGTGCCTTAGACCACTGCGCCACTCGGGAGACATTGAGTCAATTGGAGGTGTACCTTTGGATGTATTTCAAGGCCTACCTTCAAACTCAGTGCCTCTTTGCTTGACATCATGGGAAAATCAAAAGAAATCAGCCAAGACCTCAGAATTTTTTTTTAGACCTCCACAAGTCTGGTTCATCCTTGGGAGCAATTTCCAAACGCCTGAAGGTACCACGTTCATCTGTACAAACAATCATACGCAAGTATAAACAGCATGGGACCACGCAGTCGTCATACCGCTCAGGAAGGAGATGCGTTCTGTCTCCTAGAGATGAACGTACTTTGGTGCGAAAAGTGCAAATCAATCCCAGAACAACAGCAAAGGACCTTGTGAAGATGCTAGAGGAAACAGGTACAAAAGTATCTATATCCACAGTAAAACGAGTCCTATATCGACATTACCTGAAAGGCCGCTCAGCAAGGAAGAAGCCACTACTCCAAAACCGCCATAAAAAAGCCAGACTACGGTTTGCAACTGCACATGGGGACAAAGATCGTACTTTTTGGAGAAATGTCCTCTGGTCTGACGAAACAAAAATAGAACTGTTTGGCCATAATGTTATGTTATCGTTATGTTTGGAGGAAAAGGGGGGATGCTTGCAACCCGAAGAACACCATCCCAACCGTGAAGCACGGGGGTGGCAGCATCATGCTGTGGGGGGTGCTTTGCTGCAGGAGGGACTAGTGCACTTCACAAAATAGATGGCATCATGAAGAAGGAAAATCATGTGGATATATTGAAGCAACATCTCAAGACATCAGTCAGGAAGTTAAAGCTTGGTCGCAAATTGGTCTTCCAAATGGACAATGACCCCAAGCATACTTCCAAAGTTGTGGCAAAATGGCTTAAGGACAACAAAGTCAAGGTATTGGAGTGGCCATCACAAAGCCCTGACCTCAATCCTATAGAAAAGTTGTGGGCAGAACTGAAAAAGCGTGTGCGAGCAAGGAGGCCTACAAACCTGACTCAGTTACACCAGCTCTGTCAGGTTGAATGGGCCAAAATTCACCCAACTTATTGTGGGAAGCTTGTGGAAGGCTACCCAAAACGTTTGACCCAAGTTAAACAATTTAAAGGCAATGCTACCAAATACTAATTTGAGTGTATGTAAATGTCTGACCCACTGGGAATGTGATGAAATAAATAAAAGCTGAAATAAATCATTCTCTCTACTATTATTCTGACATTTCACATTCTTAAAATAAAGTGGTGATCCTAACTGACCTAAAACAGGGAATTTTAATTAGGATTAAATGTCAGGAATTGTGAAAAACTGAGTTTAAATGTATTTGGCTAAGGTGTATGTAAACTTCCGACTTCAACGGTATCTGCTTTGTTGAGTATATTATTAGTATTTTATGCTACATTCACATATTACAGTATGACAGGACTAGATGGATAGTTGTTGGTATAGGTGGAGCCATCACCATATTGCTAAGAGACACACCAAAATGGAATGGGCATAAGATATATGATTGTCCATAACACTTGTTCACATTTTGATGATCTCGGACCCTTGGAGAAGAATGTGAAATGCCATAACACTCAATAAGAAGTTTCCTAACAATATGTGAATGACTGTAAATGGGATGTGCTTGCAGAGATCCAGAAGCTGGTGTTGTCAGGCAGAATGGGAGAGGCCATCAAGAACACCCAACAGCTGTACCCCAGCCTATTGGAAAGGAACCCTGACCTGTTATTCATGCTGAAGTGAGTCACGGTCAGGGATAGGCAGTTTCGCCACATTTAAGGGGAAGTTCAGGATTTTACAACTTGGTGTTAGATGGTTCTTCAAGCTGAAAGTCGTTATAGATCCCTGAACCCCCTCATCTCTCAGGGTGAGACAGTTCATCGAGATGGTGAACGGGACTGACAGCGAAGTGCGCTGCCTGGGAGGCTGCAATCCCAAGTCCCAGGACAGCTACCCGGGCCCGCCCCCCCCCTTCAGCAGCCACAGCCACAAAGCCAGCAGCTCCCAGGCCTACCTCACAGGTACATGATACAGTGCATTTGGAAAGTATTCAGACCCTTTTCCCCCCACATTTTGTTATGTTATAGCCTTATTCTAAAATTGATTAAATAAATAAAAATCCTTATCAATCTACACACAATACCCCAGTTTTTAGAATATTTTGCTAATTTATAAAAAATTAAAACAGAAATACAGTATTTACATAAGTATTCAGACCCTTTGCTATGAGACTTGAAATTAAGCTCAGGTGCATCATGTTTCCATTGATCATCCTTGAGATGTTTCTACAACTTGATTGGAGTCCACCTGTGGTAAATTCAATTGATTGGACATGATTTGGAAAGGCACACACCTGTCTATATAAGGTCCCACAATTGACAGTGCATATCAAAAACCAAGCCATGAGGTTGAAGGAATTGTCCATAGAGCTCAGAGACAAGTTTGTGTCAAGGCACAGATCTGGGGAAGGGTACCAAAAAATGTCTGCAGCATTGAAGGTCCCCAAGAACAAAGTGTCCTCCATCATTCTTAAATGGAAGACATTTGTAACCACCAAGACTCTTCCTAGAGCTGGCCGCCCGGCCAAACTGAGCAATTGGGGGAAGAAGGGTTGTAATCGAGGCTGTAATCGCTGCCAAAGGTGCTTCAACAAAGTACTGAGTAAAGGGTCTGAACACTTATGTAAATGTGATATTTCTGTTTTTTTTTTTTTTCATAAATGTGCAAACATTTCTAAAAACCTGTTTTTGCTTTGTCATAATTGAGGAGTAAAAATTCAATTTAATCAATTTTAGAATAAGGCTGTAATGTAACAAAATATGGAAAAGGTCAAGGGGTCTTAATACTTCCGAATGCACTGTATATTCACTCATCTTGGTTGTGTTCATTAGGCACTAAACACTAAACAGACCCAAACAGGTATGTACTGTTCATTAAACAGTAAACAGGGATGTGCTGTTTATTAGGCTAAACAGGCCAAAATGGGGATGTACTATCTGAAATGGTCCAATTGTTTATGTTTTCCGTTGCACCACGTTTTGCTACAGTTTTGCTCCCTTATGAATATTACTCTGGGGCGTGTTCATTAGGTACCAAATGGAAGAAAACTGACTGAAACAGGGAGGGACTACCTGCACGTGTCCAATAAGAAATTGTTATTTTGGTTTTTTATTGCAAAATGTTTTAAAATGTTCTCCATTGCATGCCCTAATGAACACGACCCAGACCTGGATCAAATACATTTAGTCAAATACTTGAGGTGTGCTTTATTTAGCTTGCCATTCTCCTTGTTTGTGTCTAGTATGGTGTTTTCACGACTGTATGCATGTCCTGGTTGCACCCCAGGGTTCGACGGCGGCTGCTGCAATGGGGTGACCTCCAGTATGGTCCACCCCGCCCTCCCCGCAACCGAGGTCAACGCCCTCAATGGCAGCCACAGCCTGCAGCAGCTTAACACCAGGTACTGAACATGCACAAGACTATAATGTACTGAACACGCACATAAGACTATGTACTGAACAAACTAACCAACATCAGGTACTGACAGGGCTCTATTTATTAATTTTTTTACTGGTGCACCCAACTTTAAGTTAGGAGCACCACATGAAATTGAGGAGCACCAGATTGTGAAGCACCAGTTTATATGCAGGCTGTCCGCGGGTCCTTAAAAAGTCTTAGATTTTCAAGATGTTAGAGAGCTCGACATGTAGCCTACGACTCTGTGTGTGTGCCACTGCAAGTCGGCCTTTGCCAGATGAGAGCACAGCGAGTAAGGTAGGCTACAAAATAGATAGCCAATTCGAAACATTGCTTGTAGCTTGGGTAGTTAGCTCACTTCGTTACCTAGCTAGTTAACGATTTAGCTATTAAATCATTTGGTCAAACAGTAAAGTGCATTCTCTTCAGTGGCGACCCATCATTCAGAGCAGGTGGGGCAGGGCCTGAATGCTAAGCGTCATGTCTGGAGGAAACCTGGTACCATCACTACGGTGAAGCATGGTGGTGGCAGCATCATGCTGTGGGGATGTTTTTCAGTGGCAGATACTGGGAGTCTAGTCAGGATCAAGGGAAAGTACAGAGAGATCCTTGATGAAAACCTGCTCCAGAGCGCTCAGGACCTCAGACTGGGGCGAAGGTTCACCTTCCAACAGGACAACGACCCTAAGCACACAGCCAAGACAACGCAGGAGTGGCTTCGGCACAAGTCTCTGAATGTCCTTGAGTTCACTTGAGCTCATTTTCGAGTCATTGCAAAGGGTCTGAATACTTATGTAAAGAAGGTATTTGGGTTTTTGATTTTTAATACATTTTCAAAAAATTCTAAAACCTGTTTAAGCTTTGTCATTATGGGATATGTATTGTGTATAGATTGAAAAACAATTAAATCCATTTTAGAATAAGGATGTAATGTAACAAAATGTGGAAAAAGTCCAGGGGTCTGAATACTTTCCGAATGCACTGTATAGCCAATACTAAGTAGCTTGTAAACACCTCAACATTCATCCAACACTAGATAAAAAAAATTAAAAAACATACAATATATACCCAACACTATGCAGTCTTGCACAGCCTGCTTAACATCTACCCCCAACACAATATATTGACAATGTATCACATAACCAACAACTGATCTACAAATCACCTTACATGCCAAATAACTACTCATTATGTTATTAAGATTAGAAATTCTATCACTGTGCCTTGCTTTTCTCAAACTGATCCCCTCAAACACGCTGATTGTCTGCCTACTGTTTTACCCCCCAGTACTGATGTGGACATGAAGGTAGACCACTTCACCAACGGAGTTACTGAGTCCTCCTCTAATGGCTTCCTCCTCAATGCCACCTCCAAACACGGAGCCCAGACCGAGGACTGTGACGCAGACATGGGTGAGTGACAGGCCATGACATCCACATGAGTTGAAACAATTTTGCAGCTATTCATTGTTTACATTCTTGTTGTTTGTAAACGATAAAGTAATAAAACCTTATTTTTGGGGTTATGATAAGACAGTTGTGCTAAACTCATGAGGCATTTATAACTTCTATTATTCAAGAATCAGTGGGAAAATAGCAACAATTGAAATGATCATTTAACAGATTGCACCTTTTTAAAATATTCCCATCGAATATCATGAAATATCATTTGTCACAGAAAAAAGAGGGGGTCTACAACTGACATGATTGACAATCATGTCTGCCTCTTTCAAAACCACCCCTCTGAGTGGCTGAATGGTATGTCCCAATGTGACGCGCATGTTTGATTGGTTCTGTGCCAACAGAGTTGGAATCGGCCCAGTCCAAGAGGCAGCTGTGCGGGGGAAGCCAGGCGGCCATCGAGAGGATGATCCACTTTGGCCGGGAGCTTCAGAGCATGAGTGAGCACAAACGCCGCGAGTGCGGCAAGAACTCGGCCAACAAGAAGATGCTCAAGGTACTCTCCATCTAGCAATAATGTTCAAACGACTTCAGATATACAGGTAAAAGTCAGTAAATTAGAATATTTTGAAAAACTTGATTTATTTCAGTAATTGCATTCAAAAGGTGTAACTTGTACATTATATTTATTCATTGCACACAGACTGATGCATTCAAATGTTTATTTCATTTAATTTTGATGATTTGAAGTGGCAACAAATGAAAATCCAAAATTCCGTGTGTCACAAAATTAGAATATTACTTAAGGCTAATACAAAAAAGGGATTTTTTAGAAATGTTGGCCAACTGAAAAGTATGAAAATGAAAAATATGAGCATGTACAATACTCAATACTTGGTTGGAGCTCCTTTTGCCTCAATTACTGCATTAATGCGGCGTGGCATGGAGTCGATGAGTTTCTGGCACTGCTCAGGTGTTATGAGAGCCCAGGTTGCTCTGATAGTGGCCTTCAACTCTTCTGCGTTGTTGGGTCTGGCATTCTGCATCTTCCTTTTCACAATACCCCACAGATTTTCTATGGGGCTAAGGTCAGGGGAGTTGGCTGGCCAATTTAGAACAGAAATACCATGGTCCGTAAACCAGGCACGGGTAGATTTTGCGCTGTGTGCAGGCGCCAAGTCCTGTTGGAACCTGAAATCTCCATCTCCATAGAGCAGGTCAGCAGCAGGAAGCATGAAGTGCTCTAAAACTTGCTGGTAGACGGCTGCGTTGACCCTGGATCTCAGGAAACAGAGTGGACCGACACCAGCAGATGACATGGCACCCCAAACCATCACTGATGGTGGAAACTTTACACTAGACTTCAGGCAACGTGGATCCTGTGCCTCTCCTGTCTTCCTCCAGACTCTGGGACCTCGATTTCCAAAGGAAATGCAAAATTTGCTTTCGTCAGAAAACATGACTTTAGACCACTCAGCAGCAGTCCAGCTCTTTTTTTCCTTAGCCCAGGTGAGACGCTTTCGCGCTGTTTCTTGGTCAACAGTGGCTTGACACGAGGTATGCGGCAGTTGAAACCCATGTCTTTCAAGCGTCTCTTGGTGGTGGATCTTGAAGCCCTGACTCCAGCAGCTGTCCACTCCTTGTGAATCTCCCCCCACATTTTTGAATGGGTTTTTTTCACAATCTTGACTAGGCGCGGTGATCCCTATCGCTTGTACACTTTTTTCTGACCACAGTTTTTCCTTCCCTTTGCCTCTCTATTAATGTGTTTGGACACAGAGCTCTGAGAACAGCCAGCCTCTTCTGCAATAACCTTTGTGTCTTTCCCTCCTTGTGCAATGTGTCGATGGTCGCCTTTTTGGACAGCTGTCAAATCTGAAGTCTTCCCCATGTTTGTGTAGGCTTCAGAACTGGACTGAGAGACCATTTAAAGCCCTTTGCAGGTGTTTTGAGTTAATCAGCTGATTAGTTTGTGGCACCAGGTGTCTTCAAAATGTAACCCTTACACAATATTCTAATTTTGTGACACACGGAATTTTGGATTTTCATTTGTTGCCACTTCAAATCATCAAAATTAAATGAAATAAACATTTGAATGCATTAGTCTGTGTGCAATGAATAAATATAATGTACAAGTTACACCTTTTGAATGCAATTACTGAAATAAATCAAGTTTTTCAAAATATTCTAATTTACTGACTTTTACCTGTATAGCCCTATGTAATACCTATAAAGCCTTGGGGATGTCAATTATTTTGTTGGGAATGTTTGCGTTTATTTCACATTACCATTACTAGGGGTGTGACGTTTCAATGTTTAAACATAATTGGGATCGTTAACATTGACATTTGTATTTTTTTAATCACAGTGCAGTTATTACAAAACTACCACTAACGGGTCCCGATCATCATCATAAAGAAACAAATTATTGTAATACCTACAACCCCTAACGCAACAATGCTGTAACGTTAGGAGGAGATATGCATCTTTCAAATTATTTGCCACGGATATAATCTTTAACAGTTGGAAATATCAAATCAAATAAAAAATATGGCAGAGTGAGACAGAGAAGCGACAGCAGCGAAGTCCTGTATGGCAATACTTTGAGAAGTTAAATGAGAAGGTGGTGAAATGCAAAGTTTGCGAGGTAGAATTGAGCTACAGTGGCAGTACAGGTGTAATGCTGAAAGGGAGGCACCGTGAGACCCTGCATGTGCGGTAGCTAATGGGGATCCTACTAAACGAAACCACCACTGCTAATATGACCACGGATCAGTTGCGTCAACTTTAAACGTATTGTATAATTTGAGGTTACTGCACCCCTCTCTCTTTTTGCTGCACTGTCTTCTTCCCATCACTCGTTCTTCTTGGCTGTCTTTTCACTTTCTCTCTTTTCCCTGTCTATCTATTTCTACTTCCCAATCTCTTTCTTTCTTTCTTCCTCTCCCTCTGTAGGATGCATTCAGTCTGCTGGCCTACTCAGACCCGTGGACTAGCCCAGTGGGCTACCAGCTGGACTCTATCCAGAGGGAACCTGTGTGTTCCACACTCAACAGTGCAATACTAGGTAGGTACACCACGACTGGTGAGGGAATACCGCATACAGTTGTGGACAAATATATATTGGCACCCTTGCACTTTTCTTAAATAATTCCTTATTTGTTCTAAAATAAGTTGAGGGAAAAAAAGTGTTTACAGACGTGTTTAATACATTTATGTATTAGATACACTGTATTAGAATATTTATGAAATGCACATTGTTATATTTGGTAGCACTTGGAGTGGAACGAATGTGGGTGCGACTATGTCTATATAAGGGTGCTAATATAAAAAACTCACAAAAGCTCTGACGAAGGCCTTGAGGCCGATACGTAAAGCTTATTAAAGAGCAGTGATACTGTCAAGAGTTTCTTCTTCTTTTTTTCACATCTTATTCAACTGTTACCATGCACCTGCAAAAAAGATAGCTCAGAGGTGCGAGTGCCTTTTGAATTCTAAAATAAGTTGAAAGAAAGAAATTGGTCTCCACACCCTGTTATTGGATTTTCAACATTGCAGAACCAACGACCAAATGAAGCATTCAAAGAAAAGAACACGGGGGAGGTTTGATAATGCTGTGGGGTTGCTTTGCTGCCTCTTGTACTCGGGACCTTGAACTTTTGCAAGACATCAAGAAATCAGCAGATTATCAAGGTGTGGGACTTCCAACAGGATTAACAACCCCGAACACACATCAAAAGCACCCTGGAATGGTTCAAAAAGAAACGCTGGACTGTTCTGGAGTGGCCAGCGAAGAGTCCAGATCTGAATCACATCCATATAACCTATGACGATATCTGAAAATAGCAGTTGGCTGAGGGCACCCCTCAAACATTGAAGAATTAGAACCGTTTGCTGCTGTAGAGTGGGCCAAATTGCCAGTAGAAGGGGGAAGCAAGCTCATTGATGGCTACAAGAAGTGTTTGTCAGCAGTTATCTTGGCCAAAGGCAGTGCAGCGAAGTACTTGCTCCGGGGTGCCAATCATTTTGTTTTACAAAATAAAAATTGTAAACTAAAGTTTACAAAACAAAAATTGGTTCTGCAATGTTGAAAATCCAATAACAAGGTGTGGAGACCAAACTTTATTTTCAATTTCTACTTATTTTACAAGAAAATAGGGAATTATTGAAAAGTGCAAGAGCGTCAATATATTTGGCCGCAACTGTACATATATTCACTTCAAAGCCTATCAGCCAATTCCTAGGTCAATTCCCAGTCCAGCAGTCTATTGTTATACCATACTAGAACATCTCCATTGAACATGCTTTTTAGTCTAGAACTTGGCTTAATCTGTGTCCGGGAAACCGGCCCTGTAAATTTAACATTTTGATTAGACTAATGCTGGTTCTGTATAAATAATGCTCATTTTGTGTATATTTACGTGACATGGACCGAAGTTATTTACCCATGTGGTCATAAATGGAAAGAATGGCAGTATCACCTCATTCCAATTTTTTTAAATTACTCTTTTAGCAGTGTCCTTAGCTACTATTTTGTGGATAATTGGTGTAATGCATTGCCTATGTATGTGCTATGTAGCACTCCTCTCCTAGGGACTTCCCATTGCAAAAAAAGACAGTGTCCTTAGCTACTAGGCCTATGTTATGGATATGAAGTGTAATGTCTTGCCTATTGATGTTAGACATTTATGGATCTAGGAAAGTATGTAGTTTGTGTTGAATCAAATAATATTTTTTTTGTAGATGTAATACAATGTTTTGTAGATGTAATACAAAGGCCCTTATGTAGCTCTTCCCCTTTAGATGAATAGCCTAATTCTTTGGCTACTATGTAGTGGATATGAAGGTGTTATGCATTGCCTATGGATTTGTTATGTATCCCTTACATAGCTGTCCTCTCTCTCTCTCCTCCCCCCCATCAGAGACTCATAACCTGCCAAAGCAGCCCCCTCTGGCCAAGGCTGTGGGACAGGCCACTCAGTGCCTGTCCATCATGGCACACTCCGGAAGTGGCTCCTGCGCTTTCGCTGCTGTGGACGATTACCTGCACTAGCCACACAGACATACACAGGTCCCCCACCTCCACCCTGACACAAACTCAATCTGGATCCCTCCACTCCCCTGACTAGCCTGCATTCAGATTCTCCAACCTACCCATGGTGTGCACTCATTCACTCCACCTAATGCATTTAAAAGCATTGGATTAGTGTATGCCTGGAGGGAAGTGTACGAATGCACACTTTGGGAAAGGGTGGAGAATCGGCATGGTGCAGTCACACAAGCGTGCCCACATTATTTTGGTTGATAGGGGGAGGAGGGAAATGGCAAAGACTATTAAATTATCCACCCTGATCTGTGTGACCATGGCAAACTGTGCAGGCAGCCTAGTCTCATAGACTAGACGTAACATAGTAAAGTAAATCCGGAACACTCAAATTAATATGATATGTTATGTTTGGTATGGTTACATAAGACAGACGGTTACTTAAGGCAAAAACAAAAGTTGGTCGGGGTGGATGGTTGGGCGTCAAGCAACCCAAAGGTTGCGATTTCGAATCTGATCACGGATTGTAGTTAATTAGCAACTTTTCAACTACTTACTGCTTTTTAGCTACTTTGCAAATACTTAGTGTGTTAGCTAACCGTTCCACTAACCCTTTTAGCTAACCCTAACCATTTAACCTAACCTTAACCTTAACCCCTTACCCTAACATTAGCCACCTAGCTAGAATTCGTAACATATTTTACATTTTTGCAAATTCGTAACATATTGTACATTAAGCAAATTCGTAACATATCATACGGAATGGGTGATGGACATTCACAAATTAATACATACCATACGACACATTTAACATATCATAATAAATCCTTTGTCTCGGATTTACATACAGAATAATACAAAATGCTCTGAGACCAGGTTGGTGCAGGGTATTCATATCCACTCTCCCAAACTACTGTGCAAAGGTGGACAACCCTGGTCTGAAGAACAAGGAATGGCTTTCCAGTGACCACACAACACCAACCCATGGTCGACAATATATGTTGACCATCTACCTTTGAAAATCCAAAATTTGGTCACTTTAAATCTCTGACCAACTACAGTGCATTTGGAAATTATTCAGACCCCTTGACTTTTTCCACATTTTGTTACGTTACAGCCTTCTAAAATTGATAATTATTTTTTCCCTCATCAATCTACACACAATACCCCATAATGACCAAGCGAAAACAGGTTTTAGAAAATGTTAGCAAATGTATTAAAAATTAAAAACAAAAATACTTTATGTACGTAAGTATTCAGACCCTTTGCTATGAGACTCAACATTGAGCTCAGTTGCATCCTGTTTCCATGGATCATCCTTGAGATGTTTCTACAACATGATTGGTCCCCCTGTGGTAAATTCAATTGATTGGACATGATTCGGAAAGACACGCCTGTCTATATAAGGTCCCACAGTTGACAGTTCATGTCAGAGCAAAGACCAAGCCATGAGGTCGAAGGAATTGTCCGTAGAGCTCAGAGACAGGATTGGGGAAGGGTACCAAAACGTTTCTTCAGCATTGAAGGTCCCCAAGAACACAGTGGCCTCCATCATTCTTAAATGGAAGAAGTTTGGAACCACCAAGACTCTTCCTAGAGCAATCGGGGGAGAAGGGCTTTCATCAGGGAGGTGACCAAGAACCCGATGGTCACTCTGACAGAGCTCCAGAGTTCTTCTGTGGAGATGGGAGAACCTTCCAGAAGGACAACCATCTCTGCAGCACTCCACCAATCAGACCTTTATGGTAGAGTGGCCAGACAGAAGCCACACCTCAGTAAAAGGCACATGACAGCCCGCTTGGAGTTTGCCAAAAGGCACCTAAAGGACTCTCAGACCATGAGAAACAAGATTCTCTGGTCTGATAAAACCAATATTGAACTCTTTGGCCTGAATGCAAAGTGTGACGTCTGGAGGAAACCTGGTACCATCCCTATGGTGAAACATGGTGGTGGCAGCATCATGCTGTGGGGATGTTTTTCAGCGACAGGGAGACTAGTCAGGGTTGAGGGAATGATGAACGTAGCAAAGTACAGAGAGATCCTTGATGAAAACCTGCTCCAGACCATTCAGGACCTCAGACTGGGGTGAAGGTTCACCTTCCAACAGGACCACAACCCTAAGCACACAGCCAAGCCAACGAAGGAGTGGCTTCAGGACAAGTCTCTGAATGTCCTTGAGTGGCCCAACCAGAGCCAGAACCCGATCGAACATCTCTGGAGAGACCTGAAAATAGCTGTGCAGCGACGCTCCCCATCCAACCTCACAGAGTTTGAGAGAATCTGCAGAGAAGAATGGGAGAACCTCCCCAAATACAGGTGTGCCAAGCTTGTAGTGTCATACCCAAGAAGACTCAAGGCTGTAATCGCTGCCAAAGGTGCTTTAACAAAGTACTGAGTAAAGGGTCTGAATACTTATGCAAAATTTTATAAAAAACAGTTTTTGCTTTGTCATTATGGGGTATTGTGTGTAGATTGATGAGGGAAAAAAAGCTTTTTAATCCATTTTAAAATAAGGTAACACGTAACAAAATGTGGAAAAAGTCAAGGGGTCTGAATACTTTCTGAATGCACTGTATATGTACTACACTAACCAACCATGCCAGGCGGGCCAATATAACCACAGAAGACGAGAGTATTCTGACCCATTCTAGTCTATTTATACCCGGGTTTGCAGAGTACGCTATCCAATCCCACCTCGAGAAACCAACTCCTCAGCGGTGCAAAAGATGGCACTCCCCAAATCCCTCGACATCAGTGACTGGTGATGCTTGTGGACTTGACACTTTGAAGAAGCCTGTAAGAGAATCCACAGTCCTGACTTTTCTAATATTTTTTGTGTTTATTTGGGTGAGGGGCAGTAGGTGGGTGGTAAGGCTGTTTCCGTTTCCTGGTTTACAAGGCATTGTGCAAATGATGATGATGATTATTATCCTAGTTATATTATTCGTTTTATTCTTACTTGCATACACAGTATATTTGTTGAGCGCATCAAATAATAAAGGTCCCAATCCCACCAATCCTTACTAGTGACAAGTGTCAGCGTGTGTACATGTTAACATTTCTATGGAAAAAAAATCATTAATTAGCTACCAAAAGAAAGGAAACAATCATTTAAAAAAAAAAGTACCCCCAAAGCATCACCCTAGCTAGGTTTCCATACAATTGGTGACAGATTTTCATGTGAATATTCTAAAATCTGCATAAAAACAATATGCTCATTTTCCCACCAGAGATGTGTTACATATTTTAAGCTGTACGTGATGACAGTGCACATAAAAATACCTTTTGCGGTTAAATTCCCATGTACTGAATAAAAAATACAAGTTAAATGTGTTTCCATCGCATTTTCAACTCTGCTGATATTTTTCTCACAAAAAATGTTGCATTATATAGCGAGTGTGCCCACTCTGGTATTGGCACATGCACTCTAGCCAACAGCGCGCAGGCAACATGATGATACTATTATGGACAAAAGAGCTACCCAAGTACCTGACATGTACCCCCTTTTCCCGAACTGCACAGCAGATTTGATGCAATGTTATGATATTTTTGTATTTCCTAATAAAGTAATGTCTATCGCGTATCCTTTACCCACAAAGAACTTGGGAGCCAAAAGCCCTTTTTGCTTGATTTTGAAAGCTAAGATCCAACCCCTGGTGGTATTTTTATTTATATTTATATTTTTTTTTTAATGAAATGTCACGCTATATACGAACAACAACTTACAGATGCACACAAACTATGACTACATCTCATCTTCCCAGACCTGCATGCTACGGACAACGAACACAATTGCATTTTATCGATGGCAATGTGAATGCACAGAGATACCGTGACGAGATCCTGAGGCCCATTGTCGTCCCATTCATCCGCCGCCATCACCTCATGTTTCAGCATGATAATGCACAGCCCCAAGATAATCTAAAGCACTCAGACCATGAGAAACTAGATTATCTGGTCTGATGAAACCAAGATTGAACTCTTTGGACTGAATGCCAAGTGTCACATCTGGAAGAAACTTGGCACCATCCCTACGGTGAAGCATGGTGGTGGCAACATCATGCTGTGGGGATGTTTTTCAGCAGCAGGGACTGGGAGACTAGTCAGGATCGAGGGAAAGATGAAGGGAGCAAAGTACTGAGAGATCCTTGATGAAAACCTGCTCAGGACCTCAGACTGGGGTGACGGTTCACCTTCCAACAGGACAACGCCCCTAAGCACACAGCCAAGACAATGCAGGAGTGGTTTCAGGGCAATTCTCTGAATGTCCTTGAGTGGCCCAGCCAGAGCCCGGACTTCAACCAGATCTCTGGAGAGACCTGAAAATAGCTGTGCGGTGACGCTCCACATCCAACCTGACAGAGATTGAGAGGATCTGCAGAGAACAATGGGAGAAACTCCCCAAATACAGTTGTGCCAAGCTTGTAGCGTCATTCCCAAGAAGACTTCAGGCTGTAATCGCTGCCAAAGGTGCTTCAACAAAGTACTGAGTAAAGGGTCTGAATACTTATTTCATATTTCTATTTTTACATTTAAAAAAAACTGTTTTTGCTTTGTCTTTATGGGGTATTGTGCGTAGATTGATGAGGAAAAAACTATTTAATCAATTTTAGAATAAGGCTGTAACGTAACAAAATGTGGAAAAGGTTAAGGGGTCAGAATACTTTCCGAATGCACTGTAGAAGACTGGTGATTGCGGACTACGGGGGAAAAAGAGAGGACTGAGCACGCCCCCATTCTCATTGACGGGGCTGTAGTGGAACAGGTTGAGACCTTCAAGTTCCTTGGTGTCCACATGAACAACAAACTCATGGTCCAAACACACCAAGACAGTCGTGAAGAGGGCACGACAAAGCCTATTTCCCCTCAGGAGACTGAAAAGATTTGGCATGGGTCCTCAGATCCTTAAAAAGTTCTACAGCTGCACCATCAAGAGCATCCTGACTGGTTGCATCACCGCCTGGTATGGCAACTGCTCGGCCTCCGACCACAAGGCACTACAGAGGGTAGTGCGTTGTGGTCCAGTACATCACTGGGGCCAAGCTTCCTGGCATCCAGGACCTCTATACCAGGCGGTGTCAGAGGAAGGCCCTATAAATTGTCAAAGACTCCAGCCACCCTAGTCATAGACTGTTCTCTCTGCTATCACACGGCAAGCAGTACCGGAGCACCAAGTCTAGGTCCAAAAGGCTTCTTAACAGCTTCTACCCCCAAGCCATAACAGCTAATCATGGCTATCTGGACTATTTGCATCGTCCAAGGTAGGTGATCCAAGGTAGCTTAGTGGTTAAGAGCGTTGTGCCAGTAACCGAAAGGTCGCTGGTTCTAATCCCGAGCCGACTAGGTGAAAAATCTGTCTGTGCCCTTGAGCAAGGCACTTAACCCTAATTGCTCATGTACGTCGCTCTGGATAAGAGCGTCTGCTAAATGACAAAATGTAAAATGTTTACACATCTATAAAATAACATGGACAACGTCAGGGAATAAGCAGGTAAATGTCAAGCTTATCAGTAACCACATTTCCAGGCACAGTTTATGTGAGTAAAGTCATACCGTATATTTTAAAAAATCACGACAGCTGTGATTGAATCAGGTAGTTTCGGTACAATTTTATAAATGCAGACAGAATTTGTTCGTTCGACATGGTGGGGATCTTATGTGTCTAAAATTAATTATGAAAGAAATGATGGTAGAAATTACTTTATGCGCAAATATTGATATAATAACCATCATATCGAAGTAAACTTGGAGTCACGCAATGATATGGTGTGTAGTCCTCTCACTACGACTCGGGAAACCGTGCAGTTTATTGGGCTTCAGATTAAAGATTCACTATGCAGAAATCGCTTCGGCATTTCCTGCTTGCTAAAATTTCAGTTCGTGAGACAAAATAAGCAAGTATATAGTGTAGAGAATATGAACCGCTGTGAAATATATTTTCCATAACCAAAAATATTGTATTTTCAGCTGTTTGAAGCTGGAGTGCAAAACTGAAAGTAAGATGCAAAAACTAACCTTAAGAATGGGAAGCATAGAAATGGCGCACATAGAATCGATCTACCGCTTCTTAGACTTGCTTTCAATGACTGATCTATAACTCATATTTCTATTTGAATTTGGTCGGGTCGCCCAAAAAGTTACATATTGCAGCTTTAAATAATATTTGAGAATATTCACATGAAAATCTGTCGCCAATTGGATGGAAACGTAGCTAATGACAAAATAAACGGTAAATAACATTATCTAGGATAACAACCATTTAGATATTTACATTGTTATACTGGACAGGATGTCACGGATTCTGCCGAGACTGCCCTTCCTTCTGGTTCGGGCAGGCTGCGGCGTTCGTCGTCACCGGAATACTAGCTGCTGACGATCTATGTTTCTATGTTCACCTGGTTGTTGTCTAGTGTTGCACACCTGTTTCCCAATATGGTATTATGTCCTTCCCTATTTAACCTGTTCGCTCCCACTGTGTGTTGTGCGTGTTTGTTGCTTGTTACGAGTGTCGTTTGTGAGCGGGTTTGCTCCTCCCTGTGTTTGGAGGTTTTGCTTGTTTCTTTACTATTCAGTAAAGTAGATTTTCGTTTCATTCTGTGTCCTGCGCTTGACTCTGGCATTCCACAGACATTCATGACACAGGAGGCTAGCAAGCTGTTTTCAAAACATTGGATTACCAATTTGAGCAATGAGATCCCAGCTTGCTAGATTGTAAAGTCGACCAAATATAGACCTTCGTAAACAATCATTTTGTAAACTAATGTTAGGGTAGATCAACTTCAATATTGCAGATGGATTGTAGCTTCCATCATTTCCAATCCCCCATATATAGTGGGGAGAACAAGTATTTGATACACTGCCGATTTTGCAGGTTTTCCTACTTACAAAGCATGTAGAGGTCTGTAATTTTTATCATAGGTACACTTCAACTGTGAGAGACGGAATCTAAAACAAAAATCCAGAAAATCACATTGTATGATTTTTAAGTAATTAATTTGCATTTTATTGCATGACATAAGTATTTGATACATCAGAAAAGCAGAACTTAATATTTGGTACAGAAACCTTTGTTTGCAATTACAGAGATCATACGTTTCCTGTAGGTCTTGACCAGGTTTGCACACACTGCAGCAGGGATTTTGGCCCACTCCTCCATTCAGACCTTCTCCAGATCCTTCAGGTTTCGGGGCTGTCGCTGGGCAATACGGACTTTCAGCTCCCTCCAAAGATTTTCTATTGGGTTCAGGTCTGGAGACTGGCTAGGCCACTCCAGGACCTTGAGATGCTTCTTACGGAGCCACTCCTTAGTTGCCCTGGCTGTGTGTTTCGGGTCGTTGTCATGCTGGAAGACCCAGCCACGACCCATCTTCAATGCTTTTACTGAGGGAAGGAGGTTGTTGGCAAAGATCTCGCGATACATGGCCCCATCCATCCTCCCCTCAATACGGTGCAGTCGTCCTGGTCCCTTTGCAGCACAGGAATTAAATCATCAACATGTATTGATCACATCTTTCCTAATGCTGCAAGGAGGAGCAGGAGGAGTAGTGACTGCCAGAGCCCTGCAAAATGACCTCCAGCAGGCCACAAATGTGCATGTCTGCTCAAACGGTCAGAAACAGACTCCATGAGGGTGGTTTGAGGGCCCGACGTCCACAGGTGGGGGTTGTGCTTACAGCCCAACACCGTGCAGGACGTTTGGCATTTGCCAGAGAACACCAAGATTGGCAAATTCACCACTGGCGCCCTGTGCTCTTCACAGATGAAAGCAGGTTCACACTGAGCACATGTGACAGAGTCTGGAGACGCCGTGGAGAACGTTCTGCTGCCTGCAACATCCTCCAGCATGACCGGTTTGGCGGTGGGTCAGTCATGGTGTGGGGTGGCATTTCTTTGGGGGGCCGCACAGCCCTCCATGTGCTCGCCAGAGGTAGCCTGACTGCCATTAGGTACCGAGATGAGATCCTCAGACCCCTTGTGAGACCATATGCTGGTGCGGTTGGCCCTGGGTTCCTCCTAATGCAAGACAATGCTAGACCTCATGTGGCTGGAGTGTGTCAGCAGTTCCTGCAAGAGGAAGGCATTGATGCTATGGACTGTCCCGCCCGTTCCCCAGACCTGAATCCAATTGAGCACATCTGGGACTTCATGTCTCGCTCCATCCACCAACGCCACGTTGCACCACAGACTGTCCAGGAGTTGGCGGATGCTTTAGTCCAGGTCTGGGAGGAGATCCCTCAGGAGACCATCCGCCACCTCATCAGGAGCGTGACAAACCCATTCCATGGAGGGCAGAGTTTCTGCGGGTTTTCGCTCCTCCCTTGTACTTGATTGATGAATTAAGGTCAATAATTAGTAAGGAACTCCCCTCACCTGGTTGTATAGATCTTCATTTAAAGGAAAAACCAAAAACCCACAGACACTCTGCCCTCCGTGGAATGAGTTTGACACCCCTGTGCTACATCATCTCCATTGGGTTTAGTTCTGGACTTTGACTAGGCCATTCCAAAAGGGTATATTTGTTGCTTTTCAGCCATTCTGATGTAGAATTGCTTGTGTGTTTTGGATCATTGTCTTGCTGCATGACCCAGCTGCGGTTCAGCTTCAGCTCATGGACAAAGGAACCAGTTTGCAGACACTAGTTACAGTTTGAAGTTTTCTCTTGAGTGGGCAGCCTGATGAAAGCCAGTCAATATTTAAATCACCCAGAAAATAGACCTCTCTGTTGATATCACATACATTATCAAGCATTTCACACAGTTACCCAGATACTGACTGTTAGCACTTTGTGGTCTATAGCAGCTTCCCACCATAATGGGCTTTAGGTGAAGCAGATGACCCTGTAGCCATTTTACTTCAACAGTATTTAACATGAGATCCTCTCTAAGCTTTACAGGAATGTCATTCTGAATATAAATGGCAACTCCTCCACCTTTGGCATTTCTGTATTTCTCTAGATGTTATAACCATGTATTCCTACCACTGTATCATCAAAGGTATTATCTAAGTGAGTTTCAGAGATTGTCAGAATATGAATGTCATCTGTTACTAGCAAATTATTGATTTCATGAGCCTTGTTTTTTAAGCTACATATGTTAACGTAGCTATTTTTAGCACTTTTCTGGGATGCTTGATTGTTTTCATTGCTTTACTGGGAAGCTTAGCAGAAGTAGACATGCTCATGTTATTTATGTTAGTGCAGGGTCAGCTGCAAACAGTGGACTTCCTATTAGGGCACACCACCTCAGTGCTAACAGTATCACCCTGGTTCATAGGCACATGATTGCTGTATACAATAGCTGTGGGATCAGTAGAGGCATTCGGTGCAGTAAGAGGGACATCAATTAGGTTACTTACATTGTGTCTTCCAACGCCCCTAGGATAATGTACATTTGCTGAAGCATTATGACAACTCAGTGACACAATGGTAGGGATTAAATGAGCTGGGCTTGGGTCATTGATAAGTAATTGTCTCAACGAAGCCTCATAATGCTGTGAAAGGATCCAGCAACACAAATGATTTGGGTGGGTCCCAACCTATAATACAAGCTTTGTTTCCAAAAGGTATCAAAATTGTCAATAAATGTCACACCCACAGAGCTGTAATAGTCTCGTAGCCAGTTATGGAGGGCTAAAAGTCTGCTGTACCATTCAGTGCCACGATTTAGGGAGGGCAGAGGGCCAGAAATCATAGGATGTTTGTTGGTGTCAAGCAGTGACCCAATCAGTTCATTAAAATTCATCTTCAGCTGTTCTGAGCTGCCCTTCATAATGTCATTGAATCCCAAATGAACTATGATAGACTAAATTTCCTGATGCTGGTTTAAAATGTTTGTGAGCAGCTTATTGATGTCCTGTACTCATGCTCCTGGATAACACAAAGTTTTTGCTCCAGTGAATGAAACATTTCTCACCATTGAACTGCCCAATACAATGGCCGGAGAAGGGAATGGAGAAATCCACCTATTCCTACCCCTCACACAATTTGTTGAACCTTTCACAGGCCCACAAGGAGCAGGATAGCATACACCCGCTGCTCCCAGCGATAGGTCCAGACCTCCCACAGCAGGCAGTGTCCCGTCAGATCCAGAGAGAGGGAAAGGAGCCGCGTAGTTGGAGTCAGCACCGCCGTCGCAGACACAGGCAATCCCAGCGATGAAGGCGTAGGTAGATCAGGCACCAGTGCATCGAATCTATTCCCTATGTCAATCTGCTCTGAACCTCTCGCCATTACTCCCGTCCGCTTAGCAGCATGCCGCTGCCTTCGGTTTCCACGTCTTGTGACATGGGACCAGCGCTGATTGGAACAATCTTCTTGCTGTTCTCTGTCTACTTCACTACAGGATGGAGGAGGAAAGGCAGATGGAGACGACTTCCTTGGCAGGAAAGTTCCAGGTAGCACAGGCCATTCGGATAGGGACAGATGACAAGGCGGGGAAACATCCATCAGGCCCGAGCGGCGTCCTGCCATAGGAATTGAGAACGAGAAAGTTCCAGTTTGTATTTTCCCCATAAGTTCGCGCAGAATTGAGATTTGCTTGCTAAGCATAGCCACCTCGTTCCCGTAATCCTCCGTTAGCAAACAATTGCCGCATTGGAACTCTGGATTGTCAATATTGTCCCGGACAGGAGCGTAATAAACACAGCTTCTACAGCGCTGGAAACTTTCGTTAGGCATTCCAGGCGAAGCAGGTTCCATTGCAACCTAGCTAGCTACCTAGCTAGCAGTTGTTGACACAAACACTTTTAAAAAAGTAACACTTCGGAAACAACAGGCCAAAAGAACAGGTTGAGGCGCAGGAGGAATCCTAGTTCGTGACAGCAAATGACTGCAGGTATAGCTAACTAGCTATGTTTCTAACATTTCTTTACTTCTGTACTTAAATGCAGAGGTCAAGGCCAATGGACAGCTTTGTAAAGGATGGGTTGAATGAGTGGAACCTGGCCTCTTTGCTTCCAAAGTTTGAGGGTAAGTAAACCTGAGAAATTCCTTTTTGAGAGTGGGGGGGGGGGGGACACGGGTCTTGCCAGGTACATGTTGAAAGATTTGTGTAGTTTGAAAATTGATTGTTAAAAGAATTTATAATTCATTGAATACTTTGTATTCACAACAGAGTCAAATGTGAGAGGGCAGCCCAGATGACCAAGTGGCTGAACAACAACATCTGGCCGGGCAAACCAAGTTGCGGAGTACACAAAATAGACCACGATCCAGAGGGCTCAGTTGACCAGACAGAATGGGGCCAAGACAGCTGAGATAGTCCAAGAGTATCCGCGTCTGCTGAATACTCCAGGCATGGTGGGTTAAATTGTTTACGAAAACATTAGACTTTAATTTTATTCTGTTTGCTGTGATTAAATAGCCTGGCTGACACGACCTATGTGACTCAGCGCAGGGAGAGTTGTGACCACAATGGTCTGGAAAGGAGGCTGTTTGATAATACCATATTTGCTCATAAATTGTGCGACAGGGTTTGATTGGTTCTCTGAAATGTTTTCTTTTTCCTCAGGGATTGAGAACATTTAATTGTTTGGATTTTAAAATCCAGCAATTGTAATAGAAGGGGGCAGCACTCAGGGGCTGAGTGTGGCTGTGTTTGTGGGTGTTTGAGGGAGAAAAACACAGAGGAGAGCCAACCAGTAAAAGCACAGCCCCCTTCATTATTGACACATTGTGCCGGCAACATCAAAGAGCCATTCCAGACTGAGGTCAGGAGGACTTCGAGAGTTAGGTGTTAGCCAGACTAATTATTAACTGCAATGGAAAAGCAATTGTTTGTCTGCTTTACTACAGATTGCCCAGGACCTCTCAATTTTAAACCCAGACTGCTTGGGGAAACTGAGAACTCGATCGCGGTCATCAAGGACAAACATTTTTGCTTTGCCAGCTGAGAAAAGCAGGCCCAAGATCTTCTCTTCGAAGTGCAGGTATAGTTTGAAATGACCCTGCCTCAGATGCTCATTTATTTTTTGCTTGAAACAATCAAGTTATTGACTAATAAGTAACATCGCTTTAAGACTTCTGCCAGTGGTCCTGCCAACACCAGTCTACAAGATTGTCAGGAAGACATTCTGACCCACCTTTGAAGAGTCCAGAAATACCTTCATTGACTTGCAGCCTGTAAGTTTAAATAGTGGATAGGCATAGGGAGATTGATGAGGAAATTAGATAACATTTGTAAACCTTGAATGAAAGGAACAGCATTCCAAAATTGGTTAACTGCACACTCCAATACATTGTTGTGTAAATGAACCTATGAGCCTCAGCCCCAAATGAATGGAAGATGTAGGCATCAAACAGGGATTGTGTGTTTATATTGATGTAAATGGCTATAAAATATACAAAATAAAGTGTGTGTGATGGCATTGTCAGTGTGCCTCCATGCTTTGCACAAGTCCTCATATTCTAAAATCGAATGATTTATATCTAACAGGTTGGGACCAACATGGTTGAGTACCTGCGCCAGGCGAAGGTGACCAGAACCTACCCATTTGTGTTGGCTCTTGGGGACTGCTCACAGGTGTTTACAGTCATTAGTGAAGAGGCATTGGAGCAAGGTACATTGCTTGGGGCACTGGATGTGTGTTTCAAGTCCTATTACAGTGCATTCGGAAAGTATTCAGACCCCTTGACTTTTTCCACATTTTGTTACGTTACAGCCTTATTCTAAAATTGATTAAATAGTTTTTTCCTCATCAATCTACACACAATACCCTATAATGACAAATCAAAAAATCAAAAACTCTCCAGAGATGTTAGATCGGGTTCATGTCCGGGCTCTGGCTGGGCAAATCAAGGACATTCAGAGACTTGTCCTGAAGCCACTCCTGCGTTGTCTTGGCTGTGTGCTTAGGATCGTTGTCCTGTTGGAAGGTGAAACTTCGTCCCAGTCTGAGGTCCTGAGCGGTCTGGAGCAGGTTTTCATCAAGGAATCTCTCTGTACTTTGCTCCATTCACCTTTCCCTCTCCTGACTAGTCTCTCAGTCCCTACCGCTGAAAAACATCCTCACAGCATGATGCTGCCACCACCATGCTTCACCGTAGGGATGGTGCCAGGTTTCCTCCAGACATGACGCTTGGCATTCAGGCCAAGGAGTTTCATCTTGGTCAATTGAATTTACCACAGGTACCACTGAACAATGGTGGATAAGTATCTGCTCTTATATGTAGTTAGAATTAATAGATCAATGGATGGATAAGCCATGAGTGTTTCTCTGATTCAGAGGGGTTGGGTTAAATGCAGTAGACACATTTCAGTAGAATGCATTCAGTTTTGCGACTGACTAGGCATCCCCTTTACCCTTCCCCATCATATTACAATGCTAATATGCTCTTAAGGTACTATTTATAGCCCTGTTAAATTGACTTTGTTTGTTTTTGTGCCTGCTTTTTGCCTACTGTAGCGAATGTGCTTGTTTGCCTTTAGTTCAACTACTGTTGCACATACATCTTTGTATATTTGTATGATTAATATATAATGACATTTGTTGTTCAAGCTGGGCTGAAGCGCATTCCGCTATACTTTTATTCTATTACAACAATTTATTTTAAATACAAATGTTATATTTCGGGAACTGTGAAAAGTGCTTTTTGAATTAAGTATAGTTATTACTTAAGTAATGACAGTCATTAGTCCATGTCCTTAGTAGAGTGACCTTCAAACGTTATATTTTGCACTTGTTCTCTGTGTAACAATGTTTTGATACGACCCAAATGTAGACCATTATTGTATGGCAAAGCAGTGTGATTTGTATGTGCTGTCACCTAAGATAGCTGAAGTGTGTCAGTGAATGTGAATATCTATTGATTTGCACTGGCACTGTCTGATGACAGATCTGAGTTAAAACCACTTCAGAAACACATTGTCACACGCACGCATGCTTTGTTTTTATGAGATTGCAATCTGAGTGTGCACATGAAGTTCAGCTGAGGCTTTATTCTGATGTTTGGACTGTTTGGTTCATGAAATAATATAAATCAATCATACTTTATGAAATCTTATTATGAAATAATACATACTTAGAAAATAGGGATTTGTTTCAATGTGTTGTTTAAAAAAAGTATATATTCTTGTACATTGCGGACAATTCTCTGACGTGCTGTGATGTATGTTCTGAAATGTAAGCAATACTAATTATTAGAAATTCAACATTCAATTCCATTGAAAATTACATAGGGCTGTGAATAATGTAGCTTGTTCCTGAGCTCGCGGACGAATGGTTATTGCCTCTTTTCCTGCTGGAGGTACTGCATGTTGGTTCCAACCTTAAAGTAACAACAAAGAAAGTTAGCAGGTCTGTTAGAAAATGCCTTTGTCAAACCATCTGGATAAGGGCATTTCTGTGCTGCACCAGAAACTCTAAATGGGAAGATGGGAAACTCCATTCAATTCATATTATTATATTCCTCTTTCATTTACAAATCTCATGACGTGACTATGAGACATGGTTGTATCTAGGGTGATTTGTATTTATCTGAGCCTGCTGGTTGAAATAACGATTGAGGTAGCTACAGAATGTAATCTAACTGAACACTTATCTACTACAAACTCATTTAAATTACAATAAATAAAGGTTAACTTACTTGTTTGTCGCTGTCCATTGGCAGCACAAGTGGGCATTTGATTTGCAAATTCATCACATGATCAGTGTCTCGTCAGCAACACAAAAAAGTACTTCCTGGGTCACGGAATTTCTGAAATGTTTAAAATAAAAGTCCCCCACGTTACAGTAGGAAAATGTCAACCATTCATGATGTATGAAAAATAACTGTGTAAACATTAACAATGATTCATATTTGTTTTGTTCATATTGAAGTGTCATTTGCATAAAATGTGGGTTTTAAGACATGTTCCAAGGTCAAATAAATGCCCCCCAATGCGAATCACTGTATATGGAATACATATTGGCTTGGTGTGAGAACTATACTGGGTGCCACTGTAAGAGTATTGTAGGGAATACTCAGTAGGGTCTGTAGAATGTATATATAGGTGTCATTTCACGGGGCTCTGAATAATACGGAGTGTTGCTGGCCTTTTACTCCACCCATTCCCTTGGCGGCTGAATCACATCACATGTGCGCTACTTACTGAACTACAGAAAACCCGCTAACCAAACAACAGTGCAGGGCATGCTCTCAAGGGCAACTACACTCAAAAATCAATGTTTCTTAGATTTTTCCCAGACCTCAAAAGTCATCCTCTAACATGGTTTAAGCATTGTTGTGAAGTTTTTGCTATTTTCTTCATTACCGTGCTGATGATTTTAAGTTTATTTTTCTGTTAAGACATGTTGTTTAGTTTTTTTCTCTGAGAAATAAGTTAATTTCAAGTTATGTGATCTAATTTGCATATTCATACTGAGTTTCAGAGAATTGTTCCCAAAAGTTCAGAAGTTACCGCAAATTTACCACAACAGTTTGCCCCAAAAATTATTAGCATGTTAAAAAATATGAGCTTGCTGCAAATTTGTGACAAATTGACCAAAGCTTTGACAGAAATGTTTGACAGAAGCCTGTTTTTTCAGTAAGGGGAGTGGCATCCTTAAGGAACGTATTAGGGAAAATCTGTGGAGAGTTAATATATTAATAAAAACATCCTTAAAGCAGTTAAATGTAATGTGAAAATGTAGATTTCCACCCAAATAGACATACCTAAATAGACATACCCAAAATTATTTATCATGAGAGGGCCATAAACAATACCTAGTAATGCTTATACTGCCATTCTGGTAAAATACAATTATAAATTGCAGAGGTGTAGTCACTTTTGAGCACACAAGTACACAGTACAAATATGAAAATTCATACAGTGCTGTGAAAAAGTATTTGTCCCCTTTTTTTCTTTGCTCCTTTGTCCATGAGCTGAAGCTGAACCGCAGCTGGGTCATGCAGCAAGACAATGATCCAAAACACACAAGCAATTCTACATCAGAATGGCTGAAAAGCAACAAATATACCCTTTTGGAATGGCCTAGTCAAAGTCCAGAACTAAACCCAATGGAGATGATGTAGCACAGGGGTGTCAAACTCATTCCACGGAGGGCAGAGTGTCTGTGGGTTTTTGGTTTTTCCTTTAAATGAAGATCTATACAACCAGGTGAGGGGAGTTCCTTACTAATTATTGACCTTAATTCATCAATCAAGTACAAGGGAGGAGCGAAAACCCGCAGAAACTCTGCCCTCCATGGAATGGGTTTGACACGTGTTGAAGCAGACCTGAAACAAGCAGTTCATGCTCGAAAACCCACAAATGTTTCTGACTTAAAGCAGTTCTGCATGGAAGAGTGTGCCAAAATTTCTCCACAGCGATGTGAGACTGATCAACAACTACAAGAAAGCGTTTGGTTGCAGTCATTGCAGCTAAAGGTGGTGCAACCAGTTATTGAGTGTAATGGGGTAATTACTTTTTCACACAGGGGCATTGGGTGTTGCATAACTTTGCTAAGTAAATCAATGAAATAAGTATACAAATGTTGTTGTTCACTCATGTTCCCTTTATCTAATATTAGGTTTTGGTTGAAGATCTGATAACATTCAGTGTAACAAATACAGTGGGGGAAAAAAAGTATTTAGTTAGCCACCAATTGTGCAAGTTCTCCCACTTAAAAAGATGAGAGAGGCCTGTAATTTTCATCATAGGTACACGTCAACTATGACAGACAAATTTAGATTATTTTTTCCAGAAAATCACATTGTAGGATTTTTAATGAATTTATTTGCAAATGATGGTGGAAAATATGTATTTGGTCACCTACAAACAAGCAAGATTTCTGGCTCTCACAGACCTGTAACTTCTTCTTTAAGAGGCTCCTCTGTCCTCCACTCGTTACCTGTATTAATGGCACCTGTTTGAACTTGTTATCAGTATAAAAGACACCTGTCCACAACCTCAAACAGTCACACTCCAAACTCCACTATGGCCAAGACCAAAGAGCTGTCAAAGGACACCAGAAACAAAATTGTAGACCTGCACCAGGCTGGGAAGACTGAATCTGCAATAGGTAAGCAGCTTGGTTTGAAGAAATCAACTGTGGGAGCAATTATTAGGAAATGGAAGACATACAAGACCACTGATAATATTCCTCGATCTGGGGCTCCACGCAAGATCTCACCCCGTGGGGTCAAAATGATCACAAGAACGGTGAGCAAAAATCCCAGAACCACACGGGGGACCTAGTGAATGACCTGCAGAGAGCTGGGACCAAAGTAACAAAGCCTACCATCAGTAACACACTACGCCGCCAGGGACTCAAATCCTGCAGTGCTAGACGTGTCTCCCTACTTAAGCCAGTACATGTCCAGGCCCGTCTGAAGTTTGCTAGAGTGCATTTGGATGATCCAGAAGAGGATTGACTCCTGAGTGGCGCAGTGGTCTAAGGCACTGCATCGCAGTGCTAACTGTGCCACTAGAGATCCTGGTTCGAATCCAGGCTCTGTCGCAGCCGGCCATGACCGGGAGACTCATGGGCGGTGCACAATTGGCCCAGCGTCGTCCAGGGTAGGGGAGGGAATGGCCGGCAGGGATGTAGCTCAGTTGATAGAGCATGGCGTTTGCAACGCCAGGGTTGTGGGTTCAATTCCCACGGGGGGCCAGTATAAAGAAAATATGTATTCACTAACTGTAAGTCGCTCTGGATAAGAGCGTCTGCTAAATGATTAAAATGTAAATGTAAAATGATTGGGAGAATGTCAGATGAAACCAAAATATAACTTTTTGGTAAAAACTCAACTCGTCGTGTTTGGAGGACAAAGAATGCTGAGTTGCAGCCAAAGAACACCATACCTACTGTGAAGCATGGGGGTGGAAACATCATGCTTTGGGGCTGTTTTTCTGCAAAGGGACCAGGACGACTGATCCGTGTAAAGGAAAGAATGAATGGGGCCATGTATCGTGAGATTTTGAGTGAAAACCTCCTTCCATCAGCAAGGGCATTGAAGATGAAACGTGGCTGGGTCTTTCAGCATGACAATGATCCCAAACACACCGCCCGGGCAACGAAGGAGTGGCTTCGTAAGAAGCATTTCAAGGTCCTGGAGTGGCCTAGCCAGTATCCAGATCTCAACCCCATAGAAAATCTTTGGAGGGAGTTGAAAGTCCGTGTTGCCCAGCGACAGCCCCAAAACATCACTGCTCTAGAGGAGATCTGCATGGAGGAATGGGCCAAAATACCAGCAACAGTGTGTGAAAACCTTGTGAAGACTTACAGAAAACATTTGACCTGTGTCAAAATGCCGGCCATTTTGTATACATCTGGCCCTTCATTGGACACTGTGTTAACAAACCTCCAAACGAGCTTCAATGCCATACAACAATCCTTCAGTAGCCTTCAACTGCTCTTAAACACTAGTAAAACTAAATGCATGCTTTTCAATCGAACGCTGCTAGCACCCGCCCACCCGACTAGAATCACCACTCTCGACGGGTCTGACCTAGAGTATGTGGACAACTACAAATATCTAGGTGTCTGGTTAGACTGTAAACTCAACTTCCAGACTCACATAAAGAATCTCCAATCCAAAGTTAAATCTAGAATCGGCTTCCTATTTCGCAACAAAGCCTCCTTCACTCATGCTGCCAAACATGCCCTCGTAAAACTGACTATCCTACCGATCCTTGACTTCGGCGATGTCATTTACAAAATAGCCTCCAACACTCTACTCAGCAAATTGGATGTAGTCTATCACAGTGCCATCCGTTTTGTCTCCAAAGCCCCATACACTACCCACCACTGTGACCTGTACGCTCTTGTTGGCTGGTCCTCACTACATGTTCGTCGTCAAACCCACTGGCTCCAGGCCATCTATAAATCACTGCTAGGCAAATCCCCGCCTTATCTTAGCTCATTGGTCACCATAGCAGCACCCACCCGTAGTCTGCGCTCCAGCAGGTATATCTCACTGGTCATTCCCAAAGCCAACACCTCCTTTGGCCGCCATTCCTTCCAGTTCTCTGCTGCCAATGACTGGAACGAATTGCAAAAATCTCTGAAGCTGGAGACTCTTATCTCCCTCAATAACTTTAAGCATCAGTTGTCAGAGCACCTTACCGATCACTGCACCTGTACACAGCCCATCTGAAATTAGCCCACCCAACTACCTCATCCCTATATTGTTATTTATTTTGCTCTTTTGCACCCCAGTATCTCTATTTGCACATCATCTCTTGCACATCTAGCATTCCAGTGTTAATACTATTGTAATTATTCTGCACTATAGCCTATTTATTGCCTTACCTCCATAACTTGCTACATTTGCACACACTGTATATATATTTTCTGTTGTATTTCTGACTTTATGTTTTTTTTTTACCCCATATGTAACTCTGTGTTGTTTTTATTGCACTACTTTGCTTTATCTTGGCCAGGTCGCAGTTGTAAATGAGAACCTGTTCTCAACTGGCTTACCTGGTTAAATAAAGGTGAAATAAAAAAATAAAAAATTGCCAACAAAGGGTATATAACAAAGTATTGAGAAACTTTTGTTATTGACCAAATACTTATTTTCCACCATAATTTGCAAATAAATTCATAAAAAATCTGGATTTTTTTTCCTCAATTTGTCTGTTATAGTTGACGTGTACCTATGATGAAAATTACAGGCCTCTCTCATCTTTTTAAGTGGGAGTACTTGCACAATTGGTGGCTGACTAAATACTTTTTTTCCCCCACTGTATATTTACCAGTTGTACACTCATTCTCCGAGAGTCGGGGTTTTTGTTTGGGGGATGTGTGTTGGCACGAGTCGAGGGATGTAAAAAAAAAAAAAAATCCCACTGTCAGCGACATCTCTCTGCCACTTGCTGAGGTAGATGTCATGGGCGGAGTTTCCCATTCGTCAGAGTGGTGAGTGAATGCGCTGCTAAGGCAGCAAATCCGTGGGAGCAGGCGAACATAATGAGCATACATGAATCATTCATGATTGCACTCATTCATAGAGGTAGGTGCGATTAGAACTCGGATCAAGAAGCTTTCTAAGCGTTGATCAAAGCTGGGAACGCAATAATAAGTGGGTCAACGATAATTAACCAAATAGAAAAGGTGAGTAAACGCTATTTCACAAATAAAAAGGAGCGTAAACTGAGTTTACCCTCTACTACATCCCTGGATTGGTCTGGCAAAACCATATATAAACATCAAAATCCTGCCAGGCAGGTTTGAATCTACATTTGCCCGGCATTTTAGCTATCGATGTGACGTTTGGCAGCGCCTAATCAGTCAGTTCTGTACCTGCCTGGGTAAGTGGCAGTGTGGGTGAAATGAGCGAGCTTGCCTGGCAACCAGAGTGCGAAACACGTGAGGAAATAAAACTCAGTAGTCTGCCTGGAAATTAATTCACAAGACCAATAAAGGTTTCTAATCTTTTTTATATTAACATATTTGATCATTTTCTGTTCTCCTCTCATTGTAATTCAAGTACTTTTCAAGTACCAACTTGAGAAAGTGTCTGATTTTCAAGGTATTCCAGTACTTGAATTTCAGAGTGCCAAATTCAAGTACTTTAAGCACCTCAAGCACCTTGTGCGAACCCTGCCTCCAGCAACAGTTAAATCTTAAATCTGTGTCAGCTACTTTAGGGGTACACAAAATAAATGCTGGCTCATCCTTATTTACAATGTTTTGCCTCGCGGGCAAAACATTTTAGTGGCCTCCCTCTTGACAGCGGAGAGAATAAAACATACTTTTTGAAGTTAATTTCCTGCAATTATACACATTTTGCCATGGGGCTGAAATAATTTTAAAATTGTATAACTAGAGGACTCCTGATAACTCCAGGAGTGATACGTATACTTGTTTTTGTCTTTATCTGTTGTGGTCTAGTACTGTCTTTTTGCTAGCTAGGGCCATCTACTTTAAGTGCTGCCTGTCTTCCCTGTGGCCTACTTGGTGTATGAACTGCTGACTGCTCACAATTTGCAGACAGTTGTTGACACATCAACCAGGATTAAGGGGCAATTTGTGACTTGTTTTGGTAATCAGTGGCTGTATTGGAGGGGGAGTGGTTTCATCTCTCCTAGGCAATCAGCAATTAGTGTTAGTAATTCAGTCTCGCCTGGTTTCTCAGCGGCAGCTGTAAGTGGCGGTCGCGTCGCAAAACTCAGACCGTCACCGAAAGAAAGACTGATCTGCCAAGTTATTTGAGGAAGGCTCCACACCACTCTCTCACTTGAGTATCTTACCTAGTTATTTTCAGATCTCATCTTTGCTGTTTTTGTAGCTTTGGCAACTATGTGTGTGTTTTCCATCCCAGTTCGCTCCTCTCCCTGTAGGCTTTACAGACGCTCCCCACCCCTTGGCTGCTCCTCTCCCTGTAGGCTTTACAGACGCTCCCCACCCCTTGGCTGCTCCTCTCCCTGTAGGCTTAACAGACGCTCCCCACCCCTTGGCTGCTCCTCTCCCTGTAGGCTTTACAGACGCTCCCCACCCCTTGGCTGCAACCCTTCTAATAGTGTACACTGCGCACACAACTCATGCGGTCAAGAACGCTGAGTTCATCTCAGCCTATGCTGCCCTTCAGTCCCTTGACTTTTTGGCCCTGACGGAGACATGGATCACCCTAGAGAACACTGCTACTCCAGCTGCTCTTTCTTCATCTGACTACGTTTTCTCTCATTGAGAAATCTGGTCGTTGCGGTGGTGGCACAGGTCTACTAATTTCTCCTGGAGATTTTCTCTTTTCTCCCTCTCTCACCTGTCCATCTCCTCATTTGAATTCCATGCGGTCACTGTCACTTGTCCGCTCAAGCTTAACATTGTCATCGATCGCCCACCAGGTGCCCTCGAAGAGTTCCTCAATGAGCTTGACACCTTGATAAGCTCATTTCCTGACAATGGCTTTTCCTTTTATGTCTACCTTTCCTCCAACCCTAACCATTCAGCCCCTACCCAGATGGTCATGCGTAGGGCTGTTACGGTTACCGTATTACCGCCACACCGGCAGTCACGAGTCATGAGGAAAGTCAAATTCCACGTGACCGTTTAGTCAATTAATGATTCATTAGGTTTCTCTAAGCTCTGATGCTGCTGATGGTCATTAGTAGCCTACCAAACTTGCTAACTGCCTGGTAGTCAGCACTCTATTGTCCCTCTAATCCCTCTGACATCAATGCAAATGCCATCAAAAATCTAATCAAACACCTCATGACAGCCCATGAGCTGATGTTGTGCAAAATTTCTATAGGCTATGCAATTGCACGACAAACAGAGTGATGGCCTCTATTTAAAAGAGGATGCCATCAGCTTTCTATAGGCTAGACCTACTATATTTATTTCTCAACTTTCCTAATATTAAGCAATTGCTTCTCTTTACAACAGGAATATATAGCCTACCTGGCTGGCATGAAAATGAACCATGGGAAAAGCATCCTCCATTCGCTATTTAAGTGCATAGATTACGTTTTTTTTTGTACCCTGTCCCTGTTTCAATACAGTTGCATGATAGTGGTCCATTCTAAGTCAAAACAAATTTCACACATATATTATTTAGTATATGTAACCTGGCCTATAGGTTTGTATCACAACTAAAGTGGCCAAATAAATTCTTAAAATTAATTACATTAATCCACTTTACAACGGGTGTAGAGCCTAACTGGAATACATACGCAGCGTGTGGGTTTCAAGTTTGGGGAAGATAATTTACCATAAAAATGCACCTTTATAATAAAAGCATTACATGCATTACAAGGTGTTTTCCCGCTAATTGTTTGCATTTTGGAACATTCGCGCTTATAGCCTATGGCCGTGTGCGCATTGCTGCGCATATAATTTGAAGAAATAGCCTAATAGTTTATCAACATTTTAAGCTAAACGTTCTGATCTGTTGCATCAGCCTCAATGCTTTTAAAAGGTTTTTTGATGCTAGTGGTTGTACTAATTTGGGATCTATCACATCCCACAACTGTACCAGACTATGCCTGGAATATTTCTCTCTCGCACAGAATAGGTCAACTTTTGTAATACGGGGTATAGTAGATTGACATAGGCTAGTGCTTTTGCTGTTTGTTAGGCCTACTCATCTTGTTGGCTGACGAAAAGTAAATGTGGACAGTTCTTCCAACATATTCAATATGCGCTTCGGAATTAGATAAGTTGCGTCCCCGATGTGTCTGTCTTCACTTTTAGCCTGTGAGAAGGACCCGATCACGTGACGGGCATTGGCTAATAAGAATTGAGATATCTGAGAGAGCCATGTGAGTTAGAGGTGTTTCGGGGACACGCAGCCGGGAGAAAGGAATAATAATTACTATATTCAGCCCAAGGGCACAACGGCCACTGGCCGCAAAAGGCATGGATTTTTTTAGGGGGCATTACGGCCACACAAAGGGGATGCCGCCAGGAAATTCATGTCAAATTGTGAATGAGAGACTGATGAAGTGTGTGCAGCCTGCGCAAAAAACGAATCGGAGTTCATGCCTCTCATGCGACTTTTTTCAAATCATCATTAGAGTCATGCAGCCTTAGAATATATTAAAAATCAAAACATAGCCCAACGTTTGTATCACAACTTAAGTTGCATAAATAACTAATTAAGCAAATAGGAGGACCTGTTTATTTGTTAACCACTCAACACAGAATAGCCGCATATGCTCACTCCCTCAAATCGTTTAGAGAATTATATTCTTCATACTATAAAATAATATAAAATAATGCCACCTAATTCTAAGCAAATCTTGTCTGCTAAATGAACTAGTGTAGCCCAGAGCCATATGGCATAGCCAGATCAGGGCCTAACATAAGCACAACTCAGAGTATGCTATTCTGTTCTTCTGAAAAAGGTCTAAAGAAAATGTAGTCTGTGTAGGCTATATTAAATGGATTTATTTGACTTTCTAAACTGTAGATGTTCCAAAGGTCTGCATCAGTGGCTTGTAGGCTATGTGTGGAAGCCAGGAGATGCTAAATGTGTTTATGTTAATTAACGGTCAATTACAGTGAGACCGGCAGTTATTTGCTTGACAATCACCGGCTGACAAAATGTAATGACCGCCACAGGCCTCGTCATGCGCCATCGCAATCTTCTCTCTCTCTCTATCATCATCCTATCATCTCTCCCTTCTGCTAAATCCTTCTCCCTCCTGTCTCCTGATTCTGCCTCTTCGACCCTACTCTCCTCCCTTTCCGCATCCTATGACTCGCACTGTCCCCTTTCCTCCCGGCCGGCTCGGCCCTCCCCTCCTGCTCCGTGGCTTAGTGACGCATTGCGAGCTTACAGAACAGGGCTGCGGGCAGCTGAGCGAAAATGGAGGAAAACAAAATTTCCGGAGGACCTATCATCCTTTCCCTCCCTCCTCTCTACCTTCTCATCCTCTGTATTCGCTGCTAAAGCCACGTTCTACCACTCTAAATTTCAAGCTTCTGCCTCTAACCCTAGGAAACACCATCACCTTCTCCTCCCTCCTTAATCCTCCAACCCCTCCCCCTCTGCGGACGACTTTGTCAACCACTTTGAAAAGAAGGTTGACGACATCTGCTCCTCATTCCCTATTGAGTCCACTGGTCTCATTCACGCAGAACTACCATACGCCTTGACCTCTTTCTCCCCTCTCTCTCCAGATGAAATCCTGCGACTAGTGAGGTCTGTCCGCCCGACAACCTGCCTGCTCGACCCCATCCCATCCTCCAGACCATTTCTGGAGACCTCCCATTCCTCACTTCCCTCATCAACTCACGCTTGACCACTGGCTGTGTCCCCTCTGACTTCAAAATGGCCCGAGTCGCTCCCCTCCTCAAGAAACCAACACTCGACTCATCTGACATCAAAAACTATAGACCTGTATCCCTTCTTTCTTTCCTTTCCAAAACACTTGAGCGTGCGGTCTCTGATCAAATTTCTCGATTTCTCTCTCAGAACGATGTTCTTGACCCTAACCAGTCAGGCTTCAAGACGGGTCACTCAACCAAGACAGCTCTTATCTGTGTCACGTAGGCTCTCCGCCCTGCCAAAGTTGACTCTCTCTCCTCTGTTCTCATCCTCCTAGATCTATCTGCTGCATTCGACACCGTGAACCATCAGACCCTCCTCTCCACCTTCTCAAGGCTGGGCGTCTCAGGCTCTGCACACTCTTGGATTGTATACTACCTGGCAGGCCGCTCCTACCAGGTGACGTGGAGAGGATCTGTGTCTGCACCACATACTCTGACTACTGGTGTCCCCCAGGGCTCAGTTCTAGGCCCTCTCCTCTTCTCTCTATACACCAAGTCACTTGGCTCCGTCATATCCTTACATGGTCTCTCCTGTCATTGTTATGACACTCAACTTCTCCTTCCCACTTTCTGACACCAATCTCTGCATGCCTGGCAGATATCTCAACTTGGATATCGGCCCACCACTTCAAGCTCAACAAGACGGAGCTGCTCTTCCTCCCGGGGAAGGCCTGCCCGCTCAAAGACCTCTCCATCATAGTTGAGAACACAATGTTGCCCTCCCAGAGTGCAAAGAACCTTGGCTTGACCCTGGACAACACCCTGTCGTTCTCTGCAAATATCAAAGCAGTGACTCGCTCCTGCAGCTTCATGCTCTACTACATCTGTAGAGTTCGACAGTACCTCTAACAGGAAGCGGCGCAGGTCCTAATCCAGACACGTGTCCTCTCCTGTCTGGACTCCTGCAACTCACTGTTGGCTGGGCTCCCCGCTTGTGCCATCAAACCCCTGCAACTTATCCAGAACACTGCAGCTGCCTGGTTTTCAACCTTCCCACGTTCTCTCATGTCACCCCGCTCTTCTGCACACTCCACTGGCTTCCAGTCAAAGCTTGCATCCACTACAAGACCATGGTGCTTACCTACAGAAATGCAAGAGGAACAGCCCCTACCTTCAGGCTATGCTCAAACCCTACACCCCAACACGAGCACTCCGTTCTG
Source organism: Coregonus clupeaformis (assembly GCF_020615455.1). Lineage (NCBI taxonomy): Eukaryota > Metazoa > Chordata > Actinopteri > Salmoniformes > Salmonidae > Coregonus > Coregonus clupeaformis. The sequence continues at coordinate 13,318,785 of NC_059209.1, forward strand.
CCACCTCAGTACTCTTGGCCCTCCCACCCCTACGAGAGCGCAGCTCCCGCTCAGCCCAGTCCAAGCTCTTCTCTGTCCTGGCAACCCAAAGGTGGAACCAGCTTCCCCCTGAAGCTAGGACAGCAGAGTCCCTGCCCATCTTGCAAAAATCTTCCCTATCTTTTCAAACAGTACCTTAAATTATCCTCCACCTCACCTCGAACCCCCCCCCCCAAAATAAAAATAAAAATAATAATGAACCAGCACTTGCCCCCCCCCTTTCTAGCGCTGACTCTACTGATAGCTACTTCACTGAGGAAACATGTATTTTCTATGCCTGTGATATATGGTTGTCCCAACTAGCTATCTTAAGATGAACGCACTGTAAGTAGCTCTGGAGCGTTTGCGAAATGACTAAAACATTTTTTTTTAAAGATAATTAATTTCCTGCAATTCCACACATTTTGCCATGACTTATGCCATGTCAATAAGATATCTGAGTGAGTAACAAAATAAACGGGGGCACGTGCCCTTCGTGAGCAGTTGGTAATTTGGTCATGATTACTACAAGTATAGATACACTATACAGTGCATTCGGACAGTATTCAGACCCCTGGACTTTTTCCACATTTTATTATATTACAGCCTTATTCTAAAATGTATGAAAATGTCCCCCCCCCCCCTCTACACACAATACCCCATAATGGCAAAAACTGGTTTTTATACATTTTTGCAAATGTATTACAAACAAACTGAAATATAACTTTTACATAACTATTGAGACCCTTTACTCAGTACTTTGTTGAAGCACCTTTGGCAGCGATTACAGCCTCGAGTCGTCATTCTTCTCTGCAGATCCTCTCAAGCTCTGTCAGGGTGGATGGGGAGCGCCGCTGCACAGCTATTTTCAGGTCTCTCCAGTGATGTTAGATCGGGTTCAAGTCCGGGCTCTAGCTGGGCCACTCAAGGATATTCAGAGACTTGTCCTGAAGCCACTCCTGCGTTGTCGTGGCTGTGTGCTTAGGGTCGTTGTCCTGTTGGAAGGTGAGCCTTCGCCCCAGTCGGAGGTCCTGAGTGCTCTGGAGAAGGTTTTCATCAAGGAACTCTGTACTTTGCTCCGTTCATCTTTCCCTTGATCCTGACTAGTCTCCCAGTCCCTGCCACTGAAAAACCTCCCCACAGCATGATGCTGCCACCACCATGCTTCACTGTAGGGATTGTGCCTAGTTTCCTCCAGACGTGACGGTTGGCATTCACATCAAAGAGTTCAATCTTGGTTTCATCAGACCAGAGAATCTTGTTTCTCATGGTCTGAGAGTCCTTTAGGTGCCTTTTGGCAAACTCCAAGCGGGCTGTCATGTTCCTTTTACTGAGGAGTGGCTTCTGTCTGGCCACTCTACCATAAAGGCCTGATTGGTGGAGTGCTGCAGAGATGGTTGTCCTTCTGGAAGGTTCTCCCATCTCCACAGAGGAACTTTGGAGCTCTGTCAGAGTGACCATCGGGTTCTTGGTCACCTCCCTGACCAAGGCCCTTCTCCCATGATTGCTCAGTTTGGCCGGGCGGCCAGCTCTAGGAAGAGTCTTGGTGGTTCGAAACTTCTTCCATTTAAGAATGATGGAGGCCAGTGTGTTCTTGGGGACTTTCAATAGTGCAGAAATGTTTTGGTACCCATCCCCAGATCTGTGCCTCGACAAGATCCTGTTTTGGAGCTCTACGGACAATTCCTTCGACCTCATGAATTGGTTTTTATATAGACAGGTGTGTGCCTTTCCAAATCATGTCCAATCAATTGAATTTACCACAGTTGGACTCCAATCAAGTTGTAGAAACATCTCAAGGATGATCAATGGAAACAGGATGCACCGGAGATCAATTTCGAGTCTCATAGCAAAGGGTTTGAATACTTATGTACAGTGGGGAGAACAAGTATTTGATACACGGCCGATTTTGCAGGTTTTCCTACTTACAAACCACGTAGAGGTCTGTCATTTTTATCATAGGTACACTTCAACTGTGAGAGACGGAATCTAAAACAAAAATCCAGAAAATCACATTGTATGATTTTTAAGTAATTCATTTGCATTTTATTGCATGACATAAGTATTTGATACATCAGAAAAGCAGAACTTAATATTTGGTACAGAAACCTTTGTTTGCAATTACAGAGATCATACGTTTCCTGTAGGTCTTGACCAGGTTTGCACACACTGCAGCAGGGATTTTGGCCCACTCCTCCATACAGACCTTCTCCAGATCCTTCAGGTTTTCGGGGCTGTCGCTGGGCAATACAGACTTTCAGCTCCCTCCAAAGATTTTCTATTGAGTTCAGGTCTGGAGACTGGCTAGGCCACTCCAGGACCTTGAGAAGCTTCTTACAGAGCCACTCCTTAGTTGCCCTGGCTGTGTGTTTCGGGTCGTTGTCATGCTGGAAGACCCAGCCACGACCCATCTTCAATGCTCTTACTGAGGGAAGGAGGTTGTTGGCCAAGATCTCGCGATACATGGCCCCATCCATCCTCCCCTCAATACGGTGCAGTCGTCCTGTCCCCTTTGCAGAAAAGCATACCCAAAGAATTATGTTTCCAACTCCATGCTTCACGGTTGGGATGGTGTTCTTGGGGTTGTACTCATCCTTCTTCTTCCTCCAAACACGGCGAGTGGAGTTTAGACCAAAAAGCTCTATTTCTGTCTCATCAGACCACATGACCTTCTCCCATTCCTCCTCTGGATCATCCAGATGGTCATTGGCAAACTTCAGACGGGCCTGGACATGCGCTGGCTTGAGCAGGGGGACCTTGCGTGTGCTGCAGGATTTTAATCCATGACGGCGTAGTGTGTTACTAATGGTTTTCTTTGAGACTGTGGTCCCAGCTCTCTTCAGGTCATTGACCAGGTCCTGCCGTGTAGTTCTGGGCTGATCCCTCACCTTCCTCATGATCATTGATGCCCCACGAGGTGAGATCTTGCATGGAGCCCCAGACTGAGGGTGATTGACCATTATCTTGAATTTCTTCCATTTTCTAATAATTGCGCCAACAGTTGTTGCCTTCTCACCAAGCTGCTTGCCTATTGTCCTGTAGCCCATCCCAGCCTTGTGCAGGTCTACAATTTTATCCCTGATGTCCTTACACAGCTCTCTGGTCTTGGCCATTGTGGAGAGGTTGGAGTCTGTTTGATTGAGTGTGTGGACAGGTGTCTTTTATACAGGTAACGAGTTCATACAGGTGCTGTTAATACAGGTAATAAGTGGAGAACAGGAGGGCTTCTTAAAGAAAAACTAACAGGTCTGTGAGAGCCGGAATTCTTACTGGTTGGTAGGTGATCAAATACTTATGTCATGCAATAAAATGCAAATTAATTACTTAAAAATCATACAATGTGATTTTCTGGATTTTTGTTTTAGATTCCGTCTCTCACAGTTGAAGTGTACCTATGATAAAAATGACAGACCTCTACATGGTTTGTAAGTAGGAAAACCTGCAAAATCGGCAGTGTATCAAATACTTGTTCTCCCCACTGTAAATAAGGTATTTCTAAAAAATAAAAAAAATATCCTCAGTTGCAACACTCACTACCGAGTCCCAAACTGCCTCTGGAAGCAACGTCAGCACAAGAACTGTTCGTCGGGACCTTCATGAAATGGGTTTCCAAGCATAAGATCACCATGCGCAATGCCAAGCGTCTGCTGGAGTGGGTTAAAGCTCGCCGCCATTGGACTTTGGACCAGTGGAAACGCATTCTCTGGAGTGATGAATCTGTGTTTGGCGGATGCCAGTTGCATAGTGGCCACTGTAAAGTTTGGTGGAGGAGGAATAATGGTCTGGGGCTGTTTTTCATGGTTCGGACTAGGCCCCTTAGTTCCAGTAAAGGGAGATCTTAACCCTACAACATACAATGACATTCTAGACGATTCTGTGCTTCCAACTTTGTGGCAACAGTTTGAGCAAGGCCCTTTCCTGTTTCAGCATGACAATGCCCCCTTGCACAAAGCAAGGTCCATACAGAAATGGTTTTCTAGATCGGTGTGGAAGAAGTTGACTGGCCTGCACAGAGCCCTGACCTGAACCCAATCGCTAGGCCACTGAACCCAATCGAACACCTTTGGGATGAATTGGAACGCCAACTGTGAGCCAGGCCTAATCGCCCAACATCAGTGCCCAACACTCACTAATGCTCTTGCGGCTGAATGGAAGCAAGTTCCCGCAGCAATGTTCCAACATCTAGTGGAAAGCCTTCCCAGAAGAGTGGAGGCTGTTATATACAGTGCCTTCAGTAAGTATTCACACCCAATGACTTTTCCCACATGTTATGTTACAGACAGAATTTATAATGGATTAAATCAATATTTAATAGTATACACACACACACACAATACCCCATAATGTCATTTAAAGTGGAATTATGTTTTTCAAAATTAATAAAAAGCATTCAACCCCTTTGTTATTACTGTGTGTAATATTAGTGTTGAATTTTTTTTGACTTTCATCTCAGTCAAGCAGTGAATTTTAAACACAGATTCAACCACAAAGACGACAGAGGTTTTCCAATGCCTAGGAAAGAAGGGCACCTATTTGTAGATGGGTCAAATTTTTTAAAGCAGACATTACATATCCATTTGAGCATAGTGAAGTTATTAATTACACTTTGGATGGTGTATCAATACACCCACTCACTACAAAGACACATGCGTCCTTCCTAAAAAGGCATCCTGGTTCAGTCTGCTTTCCATCAGACACTGGGAGATGAATTCACCTTTCAGCAGGACAATAACCTAAAACAGAAGGCCAAATCTACACTTGAGTTGCTTACCAAGACAGTGAATGTTCCTGGTCGAATTACAGTTTTGACTTAAATCTACTTGAAAATCTTTAATTTTTAATGGCAAATGTTGCACAATCCAGGTGTGGAAAGCTCTTAGAGACTTACCCATATTCTACAAAGTATGGACTCAGGGGTGTGAATACTTATGTAAATTAGATATTTCTGCATTTCATTATCAATAAATAAGCAACAAAACCATGTTTTCACTTAGTCATTATGGGGTATTGTGTGTAGATGGGTGAGAGAAAAAAATCTATTGAATCAATTTTGAATTCAGGCTGTCAATGGGTATGGATACTTTCTGAAGGCACTATGATGTTTTTTTGGGGACCCAGAGCGACCGGGGGCCCTAAGCGTCCGCTTATGCCCAGGGCCGGCCAAGTGCACTACTTTTGACCAGAGCCTTATGGTCAAAAGTAGTGCACTATGTAGGGAATAGGCTGGCATTTCGGACACACCCATTCTCTTTCGAAACACATGACCATCTGCCGCAATTCGACAGACTTCTACAACTTTTTTTGCTAATGTGTTTTAATGCACGAGTGAGTGAATGAGGGCATGCATTTCGCTAATTGATTAATTTAAGAATGACAGACCTGTAAACACATAACACTTATGCTTTTTTTTTTCTGGCAGAAAATGTGTCATTACATTTGCTGTCCACATCATCATGTCCTTTCATATCTGGAAAAAATAAAATAATGCTTCTGAAAGAAGAGGTAAATTCATACTCAATCTTGGAGTTTAGATTTAATTGAAGCAGGGTACACAGCAACAAAGAAAACGGGTAGGGAGATTGACAAATCATTATACTTCATACCGGTGCAGTTAACTTTTTAACAGTACAAAAATAAAGATTCTATATTTTCACCACAAAAGCTTTTGTGGCAAATTACTTTGAGTCAAAGAGTAGAGAAAGCATAGAAATAAACTAGTGAGAATATATATTGCCTCTATTCATGTTTATGGCATATAAAACTTTACACTTAAGGTATCTAAATCACACTGTATGCTACAGAACGATGAACTTGTTAGTCCAGTGATATGGCTCTCTGGGTATCTCTGCAGTTAAGCTAATTTGCCATTGAAAAGGCAGCAAACATTTCAAAACAGGAATGTGCTTTACAATAGCCCAAATGGTATCAACTGCCCCAGAAACAAAAAAATTACTCTACTTTTAAATACATCATTAGCTGTGCATATGAGAAAACATTTCTAAAAAAATCTGAGGATACAGTATGCCTTGTCATTAGAAAATATAGTAGAGACAGTAATCATGTAACAAATCATAGCATACATTCTTGCTCACACAAAAACAATCATGTTAGCGAGTAACAGAGTGTACTGGTTGGGATATTGTGGAAGCTAGCGGGTACACACTTACATTTGCCATACAAAAACAAGCATTTTTAACAAGTAGAATGAAAGAGAGGCTTAGCAGTCTTGAGCACAGAGCGTATACTGGGTTTATATTTGCACTTGGTGAGAGATGCAACATCAAATTTCGAAACATATTTACCATATTTGAGCAGTGAATACAGAAAATTGGGAGAGCATCCATGTGAAAACTACACAAACAATCCTTATTCAACAAATATACTTAAATACCCATGTACATAAGGATACTACATACATAAGATTAAATCAAACTCATAATAATAACCCCACTAACAGATCAATTTGATAAGCATTTATTACACTTAGGCTTAAACCTAAGATTTCTAATGTAGGAATAAGAACTCATATTTGTCAACATATTTGTCTCCAAACCGAAATGAGATATTGCACCTCCCTGAACAGAAAACAAAACAATAACACAGAAGAATAACAGGATTAAATAAGAAATTAGACACCATACCAGGAATTTAGTACAAAAGAAAACCTATTTTCCAACAATAATACATTACATTTCAATCTCTAAACATAAAACAATTTCTACGTAAAAACACAAATCAACAGAAGCACAAACACATGCTTAAAACATTATAGTTCACAAAAACAAAAACTGCCATTACAATCAATACTCAAGACTGCTAAGCCAATACCATTTTATTGCTAAAACTAGACAAAATAGATTATACTGCATTTTGTTCAAAGCCACATCGATACATTTTAAGTTCAAGTTTGATAAAAAAAAAAAAATTGTTAATCTCAAGACCAGAGGGTATTCCAAATTGCCCAGTAAAATATCAGTTTTTTCAGGTAAAAAAAAAAGAAAAAAATATGTTAATTATTTTTTGTTATTCTATAGCTAGTACATTACAAAAAGGAAAGGTAAGCCGCAAAGTGTTGAAAATATACTTTAGAAACCTCAATAGTACTGTTAATAGTTCTGTTTTCATCATCTCAATGATTCCAAAATCTTCATTAGATGGGCGTCCACTCTAATGCTCCTGAAAGATATTACAAAGAGGAAAATGTTATGTAGTTTACCATGCATTAATTCATGCAACAGCACACACCAATGTAAACTTTTCAAGACTTGGCTTTAACATATACAGTGCCAAGAGGAAGCGGCGGCATTACAGAGGCAAGAAGGGGGGATCCTGGCGAGATTAAGGCAAAGGGAAAACCGGCCACCTCCCCTCCATTCTACTGGCCTCGATAATAAGACGGATGACCTCCGATTGCCGATTTGCTAACAACAGGACTCTCGAAACTGCAATATTCTTTGCTTTTCTGAAACATGGCTCTTGGACAAGATACCCCCCATGGATATCCAACTCAATGGATTCTCCATTCACTTGGCAGACAGGACAGTGGAGTCGGGGAAATCGAGGCGGGGAGGGGTTTGCCTCTACATCAACTCCAACTCCAGTGTGGTGGAAGTGTCGACCACTGTTCACCGGTCTTGGAATACCTGATGGTCAAATGCCGACCCTTCTACCCACCGAGGGAGTTTTCAGCTGTTATCGTGACTGTTGTATACATTCCACCTGAGGATAAGATAAATAACAAGCTGGCACTTAACGAACAACCAGAGGCTGCTTTTCTAGCTGCCTGCGATTTTAATTCTGCGTCACTAAAACACGTGATGCTCAACTTTCATCAACATGTCTCCAACGCCACTAGGGGCGATAAAGTCCTAGACCACTGTTATTCTACCCACAAGCAAGCATACAAGGCCCTCCCTCGTCCGCCATTCGGCAAATCAGATCATGACTCCGTACTCCTGCTTATGAGAAGAAATTCAAACAGGAAGTACCCGTGACTCACTCCGTTGAGGAATGGTCACCAGAATAAGAGATTATGCTACAGGACTGCTTTACTAGAGCTGACTGGAATATGTTTCGAGACGCCGCCGATAACATTGACGAGCTAACCACCTCAGTTACTGGCTTCATTAGAAAATTTATTGGCGACGTTGTCCCCACGGTGAGGGTTCGCTGCTTCCCCAATCAAAAACCCTGGATTAACACGGAGGTTGGCGCTAAACTAAAGGACAGGGCTACCGCACACAGAGCTATCATAGACAACTCTGAGGCTACCACCGTGGACAGGAAAAAGTACAATAAGTCCCGCTATGACCTCCGCAGAGTCATCAAACGAGCAAAAGGACAATATAGGAATAAGGTCGAATCATATTACACAGGCTCCGACACCCGCTGTATGTGGCAGGGGCTACAGTCCATTACGGATTACAAAGGAAGACCCAACCGTGAGCTGCCCAACGATGCCTCTCTACCAGACAAACTCAATGCATTTTATGCACGCTTTGACAACAAAATCGTGCCGGGTGTGAGGGCCGTCACCGACCCAGAGGATTGGGTGATGTCGCACGCCGAGGCCGACGTGAAAAAGTTATTTAATCAGGTCAACACCCGCAAGGCCGCAGGGACCGACGGTATTCCAGGGCACGTTCTCAGAGCATGCGCAGAAAAGCTGGCAGGCATATTCACAGTAATACTCAACCTCTCCTTGTCCCAGTCTGTAATCACCACATGTTTTAAGATGACCAGCATCATTCCTGTCCACAAGAACTCTAAGGCTTCATGCCACAATGACTACCACCCTGTAGCACTAACTTCTGTAATCATTAAGTGCTTTGAGAGGCTGGTTATGGCACACATTAACTCCACCATCCCAGACCCACTCCAATTTGCATACTGCCCCAACAGATCCATCTCTGGCCTGCTGGCTCCCCTTCCTCTGCGGAAGCATAGCTCCCGCTCAGCCCAGTCAAAGCTGTTCGCTGCTCTGGCACCCCAATGGTGGAACAAGCTCCCTCACGACGCCAGGACAGCGGAGTCACTCACCACCTTCCGGAGACATTTGAAACCCCACCTCTTTAAGGAACACCTGGGATAGGATAAAGTAATCCTTCTACCCCCCCCAAAAAAAAATAAATAAAAATAAATTAAAAAAAAGTATAATTGTAAAGTGGTTATCCCACTGGCTATAGGGTGAATGCACCAATTTGTAGTCGCTCTGGATAAGAGCGTCTGCTAAATGACGTAAATGTGCCCTTGAGCAAGGCACTTAACCCTAATTGCTCCTGTAAGTCGCTCTGGATAAGAGCGTCTGCTAAATGACTAAAATGTAAATGTAAATGAAATGTAAAAATCCATAGATGACGCAATCTCAATTGCTCTCCACACTGCCCTCACCCACCTAGATATGAGGAATACTTATGTGAGAATGCTTTTCATTGACTACAGCTCAGCGTTCAACACCATTGTCCCCTCCAAGCTCATCACCAAGCTTAGGACTCTGGGTATGAACACCTCCCTCTGCAACTGGATACTGGACTTCCTGAAAGGCCAACCCCAGGTGGTGAAGGTAGGCAACATCACCTCCGCCATGCTGACCCTCAAGACAGGGGCCCCACAGGGGTATGTGCTTAGTCCCCTCCTGTACTCCCTCCTGTTCACCCACGACTGTGTGGCCACGCATGGCTCCAACACCATCATCAAGTTTGCTGACGACTCGACGGTGGGAGGCCTGATCACCGGCGAAGATGAGTCAGCCTACAGGGAGGAGGTCAGTGACCTGAACAACAACCTTTCCCTCAACGTCAGTAAGAGCAAGGAGCTGATCGTGGATTACAGGAAAGGGGGGGGCGAGCACGCCCCCATCCACATCGACAGGGCCGCAGCGGAGCAGGTCTAGAGCGTCAAGTTCCTTGGTGTTCAAATCACTAAAGACTTAAAATGGCATGACAGCGCCTCTTCCCCATCAGGAGGTTGAAAAAGTTTGGCATGGGGCCTCAAATCCTCAAAAAGTTCTACAGCATTGAAAGCATTTTGACTGGCTCATCACTGCCTGATATGGCAACAGCACCGCCCTCAATCCCATGGCGCTACATAGGGTGGTGCGGACAGCCCAGTACATAACTTGGGCCGAGCTCCCTGCCATCCAGGACATCAACATCAGGCGGTGTGGTAGGATGGCCTGGAAAATCGTTAAAGACTCCAACCACCCAAGCCATACACTATTCTCTCTGCTTCCGCACGGCAAGCGGTACCGGGTGTATCAAGTCTGGCACCAACAGGCTCTTGAACAGCTTCTATCCCCAAGCAATAAGACTGATAAATAGCTAACAAAATAGCTGCATGGACTATCAGAGTTAACCCTGTATCCTCACTGACCTTTAATTTTTGTCTCTATGCACAATCACAGGGCCCTACACACTCACTCATTCCATCATCTGCTCACTTTACCACAGGTGGACTCCAATCAACATGCACATACATTTATACTGACTCTACACACACCCACTCACATACAAGCTGCTGCTACTCTGTTTATCTTATATTCTGATGCCTAGTCACCTTACCCCTATACATATCTACAGTGCATTCGGAAAGTATTCAGACCCCTTCCCTTTTTCCACGAAAACAAGTTAATACATTTTTGCAAAGGTATAAAAAAAAAAACTGAAATAGCTTATTTACATAAGTATTCAGACCCCTTTGCTATGAGACTCAAAATTGAGCTCAGGTGCATCATGTTTCCATTGATCATTCTTGAGATGTTTCTACAACTTGATTGGAGTCCACCTGTGGTACATTCAATTGACTGGACATGATTTGGAAAGGCATACACCTGTCTATATAAGGTCCCACAGTTGACAGCGCATGTCAGAGCAAAAACCAAGTCATGAGGTCGAAGGAATTCTCGAGGCACAGATCTGGGGAAGGATACCAAAACATTTCTGCAGCATTGAAGGTCCCCAAGAACACAGTGGCCTCCATCATTCTTAAATGGAAGAAGTTTGGAACCACCAAGACTCTTCCTAGAGCTGGCCGCCCGGCCAAACTGAGCAATCGGGGGAGAAGGGCCTTGGTCAGGGAGGTGACCATCTCTGCAGCACTCCACTAATCAGACCTTTATGGTAGAGTCGCCAGACGGAAGTCACTCCTCAGTAAAAGGCACATGACAGCCCGCTTGGAGTTTGCCAAAAGGCACCTAAATGACTCTCAAACCATGAGAAACAAGATTCTCTGGTCTGATGAAACCAAGATTGAACTATTTGGCTTGAATGCCAAGCGTCACGTCTGGAGGAAACCTGGCACAATTCCTACGGTGAAGCATGGTGGTGGCAGCATCATGCCGTGGGGATGTTTTTCAGCGGCAGGGACTGGGAGACTAGTCAGGATCGAGGGAAAGAGGAACGGAGCGAAGTACAGAGAGATCCTTGATGAAAACCTGCTCCAGAGCACTCTGGACCACAGACTGGGGCGAAGGTACACCTTCCAACAGGACAACAACACTAAGCACACAGCCACGACAACGCAGGAGTGGCTTCAGGACAAGTCTCTGAATGTCCTTGAGTGGTCCAGCCAGAGCCCGGACTTGAACCCGATCTAACATCTCTGGAGAGACCTGAAAATAGCTGTGCAGCGACGCTCCCCATCCAACCTGACAGAGCTTGAGAGGATCTGTAGAGAAGCGTGATTCACCACTCTAGCCAACGCTTGGCATCGCGCATGGTGATCTTAGGCTTGTGTGCGGCTGCTCGGTCATGGAAACCCATTTCATGAAGTTCCCGACGGACAGTTCTTGTGCTGACTGTTCTTGTGCTGACGTTGCTTCCAGAGGCAGTTTGGAACTCGGTAGTGAGTGTTGCAACCGAGGACAGACTATTTTTAAGCTTGTGAGGCCTACCACTTCGCGGCTGAACCGTTGTTGCTCCTAGATGTTTCCACTTCACAATAAGAGCACTTACAGTTGAACGGGGTAGCTCTAGCAGGGAGCTAGACGGTGCCACGTTGAAAGTCACTGAGCTCTACAGTACGGCCCATTCTACTACCAATGTTTGTTTACGGAGATTACATGGCTGTGTGCTTGATTTCATACGCCTGTCAGCAACGGGTGTGGCTGAAATAGCCAAATCCACTAATTTGAAGGGGTGTCCACATACTTTTGTATCTGGGGAAGGGTATAAAACTATTTCTAGAATGTTGGAAGTTTCCAAGAGAACAGTGGTCTCTATAATTGGAAAAGGGAAAAATATGGAACTACCCAAACTCTGCCTTGAGCTGGTCTCTGACCAAACTGAGTAACTGGACAAGGAGGACCTTGGTCAGGGAGATGACCAAGAACCCAATGAGCACTCTGACAGAACGACAGAGTTCATTGGCTGAGATGGGAGAACCTGCAAGAAGGACAACAGTCTCTACAGCACTTCACTAATCTGGGCTTTATGGGAGAGTGGCCAGACGGATGCCACTCCTGAGAAAAAGGCACATGACAGCACGTCCAGAGTTTGCAAAAAGGCACGTACGTGGTCTGATGAGACAAAAATTGAACTCTTTGGCCTGAATGCAAAGCACTATGTCTGGAGAAAACCAGGCACAGCCTATCACCCTTCAACACTATCCCTACCATGAAGCATGATGGTGGCAGCATCATTCTATGGGGATACTTTTCAATGGCAGGGACTTCAAGACTGGTAAGGATAGAGGGAACAATGAATGGACCCAAATACAAGCAAATCCTTGATGAGAACCTGCTTCAGAGTGCAAACGACCTTAGACTGGGAGGCGAAAATGTACGTTCCAAAAGGACAATGACCCCAAGCATACAGCCAAAGCAACTGCTGGAATGGCTTCAGAACAAGAATGTGAAAGTCCTTGAGTGGCCCAGCCAAAGCCCAGATTTGAATCCCATTGAAGCTGTTCACCGCCGCTCCCCATTTAACTTAAGAGTTTGAGAAAATCTGCAAGGAAGAATGGGAGAAAGTCCCCAAATCCAGATGTGCAAAGCTGATACAGACATACCAAAGACGACTCAAAGCTGTAATCACCGTTAAAGGTTTCTACAAAATATTGACTCAGGGGTGTGAATACTTATGTAAATGTGTAATTTCTGTATTTCATTTTCAATACATTTGCTAAAATGTCTAAAAACATGTTTTCACTTTGTCATTATGAGGTATTGTGTGTAGTCAATTTATTCCATTTTGAATTCAGGCTGTAACACAACAAAATGTGGAATAAGTCAAGGGGTATGAATACTTTCTGAAGGCACTGTATGTTTACAGGCAGAGCTGTTTAGAGGCAGAGCCAGCACTTTTAAGAGGCAGAGAGAGCTGTTTAGAGGCAGAAACAGAGCTATTTAAAGACCGAGGCAGAGACGGAGAGGTTTAGAAGCATAGCTGTTTAAAAGCAGAAAAGGCCGTTTAGAGAACGAGAAGCGAGAGACCGAGCTGTTTTGAGGCAGAGACAGAGCTGTTGAGAGAGAGGCATATACGAAGCTGTTTAGGTCATGTTTAGAGAACGTTGTTTAGAGGCAGAGAGAGCTGTTTAGAGGCAAAGATCACAGTTTAGAGAGCTGTTTAAAGCCATTGTGAGTATACGTTTGGCTGTGTTGTACATTACCTGAAGACCTGGGCCCTGGGTTGCCTGTGCACCCGGCCAAAGGTACGCTCCCTGCTGCCTGTAATACTCTGCCACAGCCGCACTGTATTCTGGGAGTGAGCTCTGTTGCTGAGATGTCTGACCTTTTTTGGGCACAAGCGTAAAGACATTGTGAGAAAACAGCATCAAATAACGCTATCACAATCCTAATTGTAACCTTGACTATGTCGAAAGACAACTGACCAAATGAATGAGCCTACTGTTTCTTATAATAATCCTCCCATGCTTTGCTGTAGTCATGGACAATACTCTGAGCTTGGGTATTTTGGCCTGCAAACAGAAAGGGCCATTAAGGTGGACATGGAGAATCATAATCATTGCATTATCTGCAATGTCTCCTACTGGGGATATACTGCGCTAAAAGCTGAACCTCAAGCTTTGATGCAGTTGCACTAAATTGCATGTCACAGTAAAGCAAAGATACTGGTAGCAAAACTCTGAATATTGCATTTGTTCGAAAAGTCATGTGGGTAAGACAGGTTTGGACTGTCTCACGAGCACTTGCCTAGCTTTTTATAATACTGCTCCCATGCTTTAGAGTAGTCCATCTGGCCTGCCTGGGGTCCATTGTGACCTGTACCCAAATAATACAACATTGTATTAAATATATGACAAATACCAGTGTATTTAAGATGGACTCTGTAACATTTGGGGATATTTTCTTGCTATACAGCCTTTGGCCCAAACCTGTCAGAAGTCACTTGATTCGGGAATAATAGTAAACTGTTATGTTTTTAAATTTTCCTCAGTCAATTTGCGACGGAGGAAAATGTTCCTTCTGTCAAATTTTTTTGTGTTATTTGTAGAACATTTCTGTTTCTCCTACGCAATTGGTTCAAGCCATAGTAGACTACCCCTTTCAATTGGTTTACAAGCAAAAGAGGAGTGGATGAACGATAATGTGTACCTACTAGACCTGGTTCATTCTAGGGCTGCATGATTCATCCAATTCACATCGAAATTGCGATATTAACATGTGCAATATCCATCTCGCAAGAGGCTGTGTGCGATATTTTGAAACACCACTCAGCCGCGTGCAACATGTTTCTCCAGTTTACTCGTTGTTACTTATGATTCTTCAGATGCTCGAGTGGTCTCTCGCTGTCCTCTGGTTTCCACTAGTTACCACAACCACAGTCAAAATCGGCTATATTGTAAAAATTAATGAAAACAAATATTTGCTTTTTAGTCTTAATTTAAGGTTAGGCGTAAGGTTAGCAGTGTGGTTAAGGTCAGGGTTAGGTTTAAAATCAGATTTTAAGAAGATCAATTGTAGAAATAGGTGGGGTTTATGATTTTGTAGCTGTGGTAACTAGTGACCCTGTCCTCCTGCGCCCACTTCCAACACACACCAAGATCGCCCCCTGCTATTCAAGCAGGCAGTACAGCTCCTGACTGTCCAAAGTTATATTCACACTGTCCGCATGCTGTTCTTATATTAATGCATGCAGTATTGCAAACAGATATATCCAATTTAAGTGAAAACAATGCAGCTTTCCAATTGCTTCTTAATCTGCATCTACATGTTTTCTCCTATTACTTTGTGAATCTTACTCTCTGCAAAAAGCTTGTTAGTTGAGTTACTTTTTTTTTAGCAAGCTGTATCTAGCCGCTAATGCTAATTGGACTGAGCTAAACTAATTTTGTATTTATTTATCCCTTATTTTACCAGATAAATTGACTGAGAATACATTCTCATTTACAGCAACGACCTGGGGAATAGTTATAGGGGAGAGGAGGGGGATGAATGAGCCAATTGGAAAGCTGGGTATGATTAGGTGGCCATGATGGCCAGATTGGGAATTTAGCCAGGACACCGGGGTTAACACCCCTATTCTGACGATAAGTGCCATGGGCTCTTTAGTGACCAGAGTCAGGACACCCGTTTAACTTCCCATCCGAAAGACGGCACCCTACACAGGGAAATGTCCCCAATCACTGCCCTGGGGCATTGGGATATTTTATTTTAGACCAGAGGAAAGAGTGCCTCCTACTGGCCCTCCAACACCACTTCCAGCAGCATCTGGTCTCCCATCCAGGGACCGACCAGGACCAAACCTGCTCAGCTTCAGAAGCATGTCAGCAGTGGGATGCAGGGTGGTATGCTGCTGGCATAAAGCAACATGGCTAGCTCACAAACGTTAGCTAGCTAATACTGACTGGTACCAGTGGTAGTGTAGATCTGAATGTGCAACGACATGTTCTGAACGAAACTCCTCCTCCTTGGCTTTTTCATTCATTGTCATGCCAAACACTGTATTCCAAGTGCCCACTGTATTCCAAACATAGAACTAGAAAATGATATTTCCTTAAGTAAACGTGTGCTTGCTTTTCTTGAAGTATGGTTGTGAACAAAAGTTGTCATGGGGTTTAAAAAGCTTTGTAGTAGTTGTAGTAGTAGTGGTGGTAGGCTAATGACTGCAGTAATTAACCAATCCTAACCTAAACCATTAAGGGGGAAATGCTAACCTGACCCAAGCTCAGCATCTAGGGGCAATTTTACCCTACAACTTCTACTTCACTGATTACTGAGCTGATGAAATACCCTGGACAAATCAAACTCTGACGATCTGCTTGTATGCATTTATGAGTCTTAACTTCTTACATTTGATAGATATTTGTAAGACACTGAAATTAGCCAAATGTTGCAGAGTCCATCTTTATATGTCTATTTCATATAAACTCAGTGCAAAATTCTTTCAAAACTATGTTTAAGCTGAGGAAATATCGATATCAAGATATTCCTGTAGAGTTTTAGCCTGATGGAACCAGCCTGATCGCTGCGTTCACCCTTCGGTTTCAATGGTGAACGCAGAGATCAGGCTGGTTCCACCAGGCTAGCAGAGTTGATGTTAATTGCAAAATACAAGACAGGGTTGCCAAATGTTTACGGGCTGTGCTTATGACGAGCTGTAGCGGAAAAGGTGACTTACTGGGGTCCTGCTGGCCTTGAGGCTGCCATGTTTGATAAGTAGTCCCCCATCCTCCTGTCATGAAGGTCTGGGCTCCACTGCCACAACTTATCAAGACAGAAAGCAGACAGAGTTACAGCAACACAAAGAAAATGCATATAGTAGACAAAAAAAACAACAGGGGCGAACAGAAAGTGTGACTTACTTTTGATGAGTTGCGGGGCCTTGAGAGAAAGGGCTAAACCCAAAATTACCGTTGCTCACTATTCCTGAGCCCTGAAAAAACCCAGATACATTCAACAGTGTTAACCAAAGTAAATAACTCCAGGTTGAATTAGTTGAAATCAAGGCTGTATTTATTTAGTCGACTAACAGTTAATAATTAAAATGTTTAGACATTTCATGCAATTTGCCTAGGTTGCCCTGTTTACTAATTGAGACTTAGTCTTCTGACTTAACACTAGAACCGCGAGGCCTTTCAGCCGATAAGTATCCACTAGAGAATGTTGGCGGGTGGCGTCATTAGCATACGCCTGGCCTCGATGGACCCCCATTTCAGCCAATGACGGGTCAACATTCTAACAGTCTAATAAACTCATTTCATATACAGTGCATTCAGAACGTATTCAGACCCCTTGACTTTTTCCACATTTTGTTACGTTACAGCTTTATTCTAAAATGGAATAAAAAAAAATCCTCATCAATCTACACAAAATACCTTATGACAAAGCGCAAACAGTTTTTTTTTTTTTTTTGCAAATGTATAAAAAACAAAATGTATAAATACCTTATTTACGTAAGTATTCAGACCCTTTGCTATGAGACTCGATAATTGATCTCAGGTGCATCCTGTTTCCATTGATCATCCTTGAAATGTTTATATACCTTGATTGGAATCCACCTGTGGTAAATTCAATTGATTGGACATGATTTGGAAAGGCACACATCTGTCTATAAGGTCCGACAGTTGACAATGCATGTCAGAGAAAAAACCAAGCCATGAGGTCGAAGGAATTGTCCGTAGAGCTCCGAGACAGGATTGTGTCGAGGCACAGATCTGGTGAAGGGTACCAAAAAATGTCTGCAGCATTGAAGGTACCCAAGAACACAGTGGCCTTCATCATTCTTAAATGGAAGAAGTTTGGAACCACCAAAAAAAAAAAAAAAAAACTCTTCCTAGAGCTGGCTGCCCGGCCAAACTGAGCAAACGGGGGAGAAGGGCCTTGATCAGGGAGGTGACCAAGAACCCGATGGTCACTCTGACAGAGTGCCAGAGTTCCTCTCTGGAGATGGGAGAACCTTCCAGAAGGACAACCATCTCTGCAGCACTCCACCAATCAGGCCTTTATGGTAGAGTGACCAGACGGAAACCACTCCTCAGTAAAAGGCACATGGCAGCCCGCTTGGAGTTTGCCAAAAGGCACCTAAAGGACTCTCAGACCATGAGAAACAAGATTCATTGGCCTGAATACCAAGCGTCAAGTCTAGAGGAAACCTGGCACCATCCCTATGGTGAAGTATGGTGGTGGCAGCATCATGCTGTGGGGATGTTTTTCAGCGGCAGGGACTGGGAGACTAGCCGGGATAGCTCAGTTGGTAGAGCATGGCGCCTGCAAAGCCAGGGTTGTGGGTTCGTTTCCCACGGGGGGCCAGTATGAAAATGTATGCACTAACTGTAAGTCGCTCTGGATAAGAGCGTCTGCTAAATGACTAAAATGTAAAATGTAATGAACGGAGCAAAGTACTGAGAGACCCTTGATGAAAACCTGCTCCAGAGCACTCAGGACCTCAGACTGGGGCAAATGTTCACCTTCCAACAGGACAACTACCCTAAGCACACAGCCAAGACAACGCAGGAGTGGCTTCGGGACAAGTCTCTGAATGTCCTTGAGTGGTCCAGCCAGAGCCCGGACTTGAACCTGATCGAACATCTCTGGAGAGACCTGAAAATAGCTGTGCAGCGACGCTCCACATCCAACCTGACAAAGCTTGAGATGATCTGAAGAGAAGAATGGGAGAAACTCCCCAAATACAGGTGTGCCAAGCTTGTAGCAACATACCCAAGAAAACTCGAGGCTGTAATCGCTGCCAAAGGTGCTTCAACAGAGAACTGAGTAAAGGGTCTCAATACTTAAATAAATGTGACATTTCAGTTTTCTAAAAATCTGTTTTTGCTTTGTCATAATGGAGTACTGTGCGTAGATTGATGAGAACAAAATAATAAAAATCATCAATTTTAGAATAAGGCTGTAATGTATCAAAATGTGGAAAAAGTCAGGGGTCTGAATACTTTCCGAATGCACTGTATGCTATCAGAAGAACAATCATTTGTTTGTGTTTATGAAGGTTTTTGGTTTAAAAAAACTAAAAACCACTAGTTCAAGAGTTAAATCCATCAAAGAAATCCGTTATAATTTAGTTTGGCAGGTCTAAAGAAACATTGTGGAAGTAAGAAAATGTATTTAAAAAATCCACAGCATATTTTAAGTAGATTATGTTACTAGTCCTTGCTTAGTAGCCTGAGCAATGCTGTCGTGTGAGTGCTCATGTGCTGAACGCATGGACAATGCGGTTATTCTTGGAAAAAGTGATGTTTGGAAATAGAGCTACACCTCTTGAATATTGAGAGTTATTTGACAAAGGTAAGTGTCAAAGAATCTGCAGAATATGCTCTCTGATACCATCTAGAATAAGTTTTACCTGCATGTGACTCTAGAGGAGGATTTGATAAAGTGGTGCTCCTTTCCCTGCCTCTGTCAATTCCAAGCTGCATCTCTTCATGTACAATTTGACAACTGATAATATTGTCACTCAGACTATTGTCAATTTAATCTTGTCTTTAGGCTATCTCTTATTAAGTGTGAAATTAGTTTTGGTTTTGTTTAGGTGTAGTTTTAAATGGGACAGCTGCGCAGGATGTCTGGCATCGTTCGCTCATCAACTCGGATAGAGTCAAGGATATGTTTTGCATTATTCTAAAGGCCTACTGCAACATGTAGCATGTTTCCCGTACAACATATTTGATTAGTAATAGAGTTATAGTAAATAATACAGTCCAGTAACAACATCTTTATACAAAGAAAAACTTAAGAGAATGATATCAACCAACAAGGCGCGCAGTCAAATTACTTGCTATAAACATGAGCGCCAATGCTGATAAATAGGCATAACACAAATGTAAAGAATCAATAGCATAAAGAAATAGTCGTGAAAATATATTTTCATGACAAGATATGAAAACAAGTAATTTATTGATTGTATCGGACCCTGTACCTGTGCCGTAACGCATGAATCAATCTCATCTCCTCTATGCTCTCGATTTCAGTCACAATGGACACAATTCTTCATCATCACACTATTGTTCTATATGAAGTCACCTCTTCACCCTCTTTATCTTTCATTATAGCCCAATTTAAATTCAACTGTGAAGTAATGTGCACAATTATCAGTTTCTATCGCCCATTCATTCAGTGAGGAGAGAAAGACGTTAGCGCCTGGCTAAGTACCAACGTCCTACAGCGCATTTGTCTTGGCCCGTTAAGGTCTTACTTTTCTGTTTGTGATTAAAGAATTCTGACAACTGAGCAATGTAAAATACAAACATTTAGGAAAAGTCAGGGAAGGAGCAGGACGTAGCATTTTTGACACTTTTTTTGGGGTACAGAATCAAACGTCAGTGGCCATTGGCCTACGGCAGTTCTAGTGTTAAAGGCACTTGACTTGGGGGAACTTTTTCAAACAACTACTTACTCCGATCTTGTCGTCGATGAGCTGGCGTGCTAGTTCCATCTGTTGCGGGGTGCCTCTGATGGAGAAGATGCGGACATTGGGGTCGGTGTTGTGAGGGGGGTTCCTCTGCAGCTCCACGTGGGCTCCAGACTGCTGGTTGATGCTTTTGATGGTATCTCCACCTGGACAGACACCACAAAACATCACACCACATGTGACCACTGACGGCTGGGAATAACATATCCTTTGTCATCGCCCTTGCTGTTTTGTGTGCAATAGGGTTGGGCCGATATACGATAATATTGAGTATCGTCAAAATTTGACCTTGACGTTATATAGTTGAGATATCGTAATGTGCAAGACGATTCTCTAGTTTTATCAGCTGGGCTGTATCAATATGTAAAAAATTAAGTCTAAATGAATTAACTAGTTCTTATTTTATTGCTTTGAGAGTATTTTAAATGAAAAGCAACCATAATATCATAAATAAGCACAAAAATAGCACAGAGTAGTATTATTTAGTCATTAAAGGAAAATACCACTCAAAAACTATATATTTTGGTATTTGTTTCATTAGTCCACTGTTGATACAGTCCCAACATATTTTGCATATCATCAATCAAGTTTTCAAGATATAAAACTTTCAAAATATAGAAAATTCAACAGTATGATGCGTTTTGCAAACTTGATTGCTGACATGCAAAACATTTTGGGACTGTATCAACAGTGGACTAATGAAACAAATACCAAAATATACATTGAACAAAAACAAACGCAACATGTAAAGTGTTGGTCCCATGTTTCATGAGCTGAAATACAAAATCCCAGAAATGTTCCATAAACACAAAAAGCTTATTTCTCTCAAATGATTTGTACAAATTTGTTTACCTCACTGTTAGTGAGCATTTCTCCTTCGCCAAGATAATCCAGCCACCTGACAGGCGTGGCATATCAAGAAGCTGATTAAACAGCATTATCATTACAGGTGCACCTTGTGCTAGGGACAATAAAAGGCCACTAAAATGTGCAGTTTTGTCACACAACACAATGCCACAGCTGTCTCAAGTTTTGAGGGAGCATGCAATTGGCATGCTAACTGGAGGAATGTCCACCAGAGCTGTTGCCAAATAATTTAATGTAAATTTTTCTACCATAAACTGCCTCCAACGTCATTTTAGAGAATTTGGCAGTACGCCCAACTGGCCTCACAACCGCAGACAACATGGAACCAAGCCAGCCCAGGACCTCCAC
Source organism: Coregonus clupeaformis (assembly GCF_020615455.1). Lineage (NCBI taxonomy): Eukaryota > Metazoa > Chordata > Actinopteri > Salmoniformes > Salmonidae > Coregonus > Coregonus clupeaformis. The sequence continues at coordinate 13,340,339 of NC_059209.1, forward strand.
ATCTGGCTTCTTCACCTGTGGGATCGTCTGAGGGGGGTTGCTGAGGTGTATTTCTGTCTGTAATAAAGCCCTTTGTGGGGGAAAAATATATTCTGATTGGCTGGGCCTGGCTGCCAAGTGGGTGGGACTATGCCCTACAAGGCCCACCCATGTCTGCACCCCTGCCCAGTCATGTGAAATCCATAGATTAGGGCCTAATGAATTTATTTCAATTGACTGGTTTCCTTATATGAACTGTAACTCAGTAAAATCTTTGAAATTGTTATATGTTACGTTTATATTTTTGTTCAGTATAGTTTTTTAGTGGAATTTTCTTTTAAAAAGGTGCACTACGCAGAAATCACTCCATTTCCTGGTTGCAAAAATTCTAATGTTTGTCTATTTAATATGCCATTTAGCAGACGCTTTTATCCAAAGCGACTTACAGTCATGCGTGCATACATTTTTGTGTTTGGGTGGTCCCGGGGATCGAACCCACTACCTTGGCGTTACAAGCGCCGTGCAGCAAAAAAAAGATTCCTCTCACTGTCAACTGCGTTTATTTTCAGCAAACTTAGTGTAAATATTTGTATGAACATAACAAGATTCAACAACTGAGAAATAAACTGAACAAGTTCCACAGACGTGACTAACATAAATTGAATAATGTGTCCCTGAACTAAGGGGGAGGGGTCAGTCCCCTGTAGCTCAGTTGGTAGAGCATGGCGCTTGCAACGCCAGGGTTGTGGGTTCGTTTCCCACGGGGGGACAGTATGAAAATGTATGCACTCACTAACTGTAAGTCGCTCTGGATAAGAGCATCTGCTAAATGACGTAAATGTCAAAATCAAAATTAAGTCAGTATCTGGTGTGGCCACCAGCTGCATTAAGTACTGCAGTGCATCTCCTACTCATGGACTGCACCAGATTTAACAATTCTTGCTGTGAGATGTTCCCCCACTCTTCCACCAAGGCACCTGCAAGTTCCCGGACATTTCTGGGAGGAATGGCCCTTGCCCTCACCCTCCGATCCAACAGGTCCCAGACGTGCTCAATGGGATTGAGATCCGGGCTCTTCGCTGGCCATGGCAGAACACTGACATTCCTGTCTTGCAGGAAATCACGCACAGAACAAGCAGTATGGCTGGTGGCATTGTCATGCTAGAGGATCATGTCAGGATGAGCCTGCAGAAAGGGTACCACATGAGGGAGGAGGATGTCTTCCCTGTAACGCACAGCGTTGAGATTGCCTGCAATGACAACAAGCTCAGTCCGATGATGCTGTGACACACCGCCCCAGACCATGACGGACCCTCCACCTCGATCCCGCTCATTCCTTTGACGATAAATGCGAATCCGACCATCACCCACAAGTCCTGACAGGACTTTTTGCCAGTCCTGTCAGGTCCAGCGATGGTGGGTTCGTGCCCATAGGCGACGTTGTTGCCGGTGATGTCTGGTGAGGACCTGCCTTACAACAGGCCTACAAGCCCTCAGTCCAGCCTCTCTCAGCCTATTGCGGACAGTCTGAGCACTGATGGAGGGATTGCGCGTTCCTGGTGTAACTCGGGCAGTTGTTGTTGCCATCCTGTACCTGTCTTGCAGGTGTGATGTTCAGATGTACTGATCCTGTGGAGGTGTTGTTACACGTGGTCTGCCACTGCGAGGACGATCAGCTGTCCGTCCTGTCTCCCTGTAGCACTGTCTTAGGTGTCTCACAGTACAGACATTGCAATTCATTGCCCTGGCCACATCTGCAGTCCTCATGCCTCCTTGCAGCACGCCTAAGGCACGTTCACGCAGATGAGCAGGGAACTTGGGCATCTTTCTTTTGGTGTTTTTCAGAGTCAGTAGAAAGGCCTCTTTAGTGTCCTAAGTTTTCATAACTGTGACCTTAATTGCCTACCGTCTGTAAGCTGTTAGTGTCTTAACGACCGTTCCACAGGTGCATGTTCATTAATTGTTTATGGTTCATTGAACAAGCATGGGAAACATTGTTTAAACCCTTTACAATGAAGATCTGTGAAGTATTTTGGATTTTTACTAATTATCTTTGAAAGACAGGATCCTGAAAAGGGGACGATTCTTTTTTTGCTAAGTTTAAATTTTCCATAACCAAAAATACTGTATTTTCAGCAGTTTGAAGCTGGTGTACAAAACCGAAGGTAAAAGACACAAAAACCTAAACTTTGGAATGGTTGCTGGCCTGCTTCTCTAACCGAAGCTAGCTGAGAATGAACATTTAAACGAAAGAAAACTGCTAAATTATAATGCTATGTCAGAACATAAAAAGTAGGTTACTTGAATATCAAAGAGATCTCCTTTAATGCCGGCCGTACAATACACAACTTCCAAAATCCTAAGAACGCTGAGCCTCTCACATTAAACGATCGTCTTTCCTGTAGTTTGTCTTGCCAATGTAGTGGTACGCAATGTGGCACAGACGGGGGGGGACGACACACACACACTACAAGATTCTTCACTTGGTCGTGAGGAATCTCGATACCACGCTGACTTGCAAAAACAATATGATTATGTGATTAGATGTTTAATGTAGCTCGCACGAGCTGTGGCTCAAAGTAGCCTCAAACGTTTTCAGTCAGACATTAACACTTGCCATACAGAGTTGAAATATCTGGCCAATACATTTTGAATTGAATAACATTGCTTGTGAACTTCAGAGCTGTAACGATCTGACACTTTCGCTCTGCTCGAGAGCCTACACATTCTGGTTAATGCAATACAACGTCATCTCACTGGCTTCTTCTCTGGCGAGCTCTCATTGTCTGTTGCTGATCACCGTTCTCAAAAAATATCGGGACGTCTGGGATGGCTCAAAGACGGAATAGGTATCCCTCAGATCGAGTCTCTGGGCCGCTCACATTAAACAAGCGTTGGTGACGGCCGCGCGCCCCAAGTAGGCATGGGTATTTTGTCTCCGATCTCCCGGTGTAGGACAGATAAATCGGAGCCAAAATCATGTAATGTACACCCGGCTTTATATGAACATTGTCCAAACATTGAGGAAGGTGCAGCTTCTTTTTGGATGTGGTAAAATATTTGCAGGCAAATATATTATCTAATAGAGTATGAACCGACCAAAAAAGCAACCAATAACATTTCTAACGAAAATCCTAAAATATAGTAAGAAACCTTTGCCTAGTTGGTTAAAATCATATGATGCACACCAGATGATAACATTAGTCTCTGGATCATGTCATCGGAAACACATCTTCTATCATTTTAACTACAAAACATAGAAACCTGACATTTTCACATACTGTATGTTGACATTGCAGTGGTGCTGGAGATGATGAATTTGATGTAATAAAATAAAAAATATTCCACTCTATGAGGCTAATATGATCAACTAGTCCTTCACATGCATTCATAAACACTACACAAAAAAGGTGCATTTCTAATATTATGAAACAATGGCCGAGATGTCTGGAGTTTGTAACAAGATGTACTGAGGTGTAAGGGAATGTTGCACGCTTATAAACTAAAACAGAAAGCAAAACAAAAAGTCCACACCTCTCCACGTCTCAATTTTCCCTTTACAACCGTGAAAATTAGCGACAAAAATGAAAGGCACTTCCCGCCAGGCCGACATAAAGGTTGTCTGTTGAGTGCCACCAGTATATGTGGTGTCTGCAGCTCGACCTCTGTGTGTGGGGAGCAATTACATGTCAGGCCAAACAGAACCAAAAAATTAATTAATCTGTATCCCTTTTTTTGGGGGGTTTCGCAGTCTGTGGCTCTGAGGCGGGCAGGCATTCACAAATCAGTTCACCCTAGTGCCAAGTCCTACCAAAGACCCCAGAGGGCCAACCGTTTCCCTCCACCTCCACTTTTTTTGGAGGTGGGGGGGGGTAATTCATTTTCGTAATGGAAAAATGCTTTCAGTGTAACATTTTAAACGACTAAAACCAGCTAAAAAGTATTTAGAAAAGGTAATGGACCTACAGTACCAGTCAAAAGTTTGGACACACCTACTCATTCAAGGGTTTTTCTTTATTTTTACTATTTTCTACATTGCAGAATAATAGCAAAGGCATCAAAACTATGAAATAACATGTATGGAATCATGTAGTAACCAAAAAAGTGTTAAACAAATCAAAATATATTTTATATTTGAGATTCTTCAAAGTAGCCACCCTTTGCCTTGATGACAGCTTTCCACACTCTTGGCATTCTCTCAACCAGCTTCATGAGGTAGTCACCTGGAATGCATTTCAATTAACAGGTGTGTCTTCTTAAAAGTTAATTTGTGGAATTTCTTTCCTTCTTAATGTGTTTGAGCCAATCAGCTGTGTTGTGACAAGGTAGGGGTGGTATACAGAAGATAGCCCTATTTGGTAAAAGACCAAGTCAATATTATGGCAAGAACAGCTCAAATAAGCAAAGAGAAACGACAGTCCATCATTACTTTAAGACATGAAGGTCAGTCAACACGGAACATTTCTTCAAGTGCAGTCGCAAAAACCATCAAGCGCTATACTGAAACTGGCAATCATGAAGACCGCCACAGGAAAGGAAGACCCAGAGTTACCTCTGCTGCAGAGGATAAGTTCATTACAGTTATTGCAGCCCAAATAAACGCTTCACAGAGTTCAAATCACAGACACATCTCAACATCAACTGTTCAGAGGGGACTGTGAGAATCAGGCCATTGCTGCAAAGAAAGCACTACTAAAGGACACCAATAATAAGAGGAGACCTGCTTGGGCCAAGAAACACAAGCAATGGACATTAGACTGATGGAAATTTGTCCCTTGGTCTGGAGTCCAAATTTGAGATTTTTGGTTCCAACCGCCACGTCTTTGTGAGACGCAGAGTGGGTGAACGGATGATCTCCGCATTTGTAGTTCCCACCGTAAAGCATGGAGGTGGTGGTGTTATGGTGTGGGGGTGCTTTGCTGGTGACACGGTCTGTGATTTATTTAGAATTCAAGGCACACTTAACCAGCATGGCTACCACAGCAATCTGCAGCTATATGCTATCCCATCTGGTTTGGGCTTAGTTGGACTATCATTTGTTTTTCAACAGGACAATGACCCAACACACCTCCAGGCTGTGTAAGGGCTATTTTAACAAGAAGAAGAGTGATGAGTGCTGCATCAGATGACCTGGCCTCCACAATCCCCCGACCTCAACCCAATTGAGATGGTTTGGAATGAGTCGTACTGCAGAGTGAAGGAAAGGCAGCCAACAAGTGCTCAGCATATGTGGGAACTCCTTCAAGACTGTTGGAAAATCATTCCAGGTGAAGCTGGTTGAGAGAATGCCAAGAGTGTGCAAAGCTGTCATCAAGGCAAAGGGTGGCTATTTGAAGAATCTCAAATGTAAAATATATTTTGATTTGTTTAACACTTTTTTGGTTACTACATGATTCCATGTGTTATTTCATAGTTTTGATGTCTTCACTATTAATCTACAATGTATAAAATAGTAAAAATAAAGAAAAACCCTTGAATGAGTAGGTGTGTCAACTTTTGACTGGTAGTGTATATATTCTTTAAAAGAACAATCTTTATGAACTAACAATCACCAAAATAAAAGCTAGACAAATTCCAAAAACAATGAATGTAACAATGTAGATTTTGTTACGTTTTAGTAAAAGAACACAGCATTAGCCATGGCAAAATGCATAGAATTACAGGAAATTAGCTTCAGAAATGCAAAATGTTCTATCAGCTGCATGGCAAAATGTGTAGAATTGCAGGAAATTGGCTTTAAAAAGGCCCCCCAAAACTTCTACACCGCCAAGATGGGGGCCTCTAAAATGTTCTCTAAAATTCAGCCACGCCGACGTGCTGACCTTGCTCCCTGCCACGCCCACCACCTAAGCCCCTTGTGATCCAGAAAAAACCCTGCTCGAGTATGGACCGCTGATGTCCGAACATCAATTACATGTTTGTTCACTTTTGGGTGATACGCCGTCGACCCCAGTTGACCCTGAGCTGAAAAGGCTGCAGAAAGTGTCTCCTCCTCCCGCTGCCTCTTCCCCAGTGTTAATAGACCCCGGGCCCATTAACACATTGTCAACCAAATGTAAACATCTGCATTATTGAAACATTATATTATTATTCCTGTCAGAAGGAGAGAGAAATAAAAGACACTGACTATCTATATTATATATTAATATAACTATATTATATTGGTTAGTGGAGATATGGTAGTGTCCAGACGGAAGCCACTCCTCAGGAAAAGGCATATGAATGCCCGCTTGGAGTTTGCCAAAAGGCACCTAAAGACTGGCTGTCAGAAGTATTACAATGTAAATTTACTTTTAATCCGTCTGTCTGCATATTTCAAGACATGGCATATGAGGGTGCATTGAGATACCCAATGGGTTGGATGATAGTTTCTCATCAATTATCTTGAAAAAACATTTACTTAAAAACTGGAAAATCAACCAATCTTCCATCGTTAACACAACGGAAAGGTCAAAAGCTTTATTATCTAAATGTTGAAAGTGCATGTGCGACGGAGAGAAACAAAATGGTGCAGTTTGAGGCCATGTGGCGGAGAGTGATACTGGCGCTGGAGATGAGGGTGTGAGCAGGTGGGTCTGGGCAGGGGTGATGTTGTGGATGTTTGCGTACGTCCGTATGTTGTCGTTTGTACAGTGCATTCGGAAAGTATTCAGACCTCTTGACTTTTCCCCCCATTTTGTTACGTTACAGCCTCATTCTAAACTGGATTTAATAAATAAAAAATCCTCAATCTACACTCAATAACCAATAATGACAAAGCAGAAACAGGTTTTTAGAAATTGTATCAAATGTATAAAAAATATGTAAAGAAGGTATTTCTGTTTATTAAGTATTCAGACCCTTTGCTATGAGAATCGAAATTGAGCTCAGGTGCATCCTATTTCCATTGATCATCCTTGAAATGTTCCTACACCTTGATTGGAGTCCACCTGTGGTAAATTCAATTGATTGGACATGATTTGTAAAGGCACACAACTGTCTCTATAAATGTCCCATAGTTGACAGTGCATGTCAGCGCAAAAACCAAGCCATAAGGTCGAAAGAAATGTTCGTAGAGCTCCGAGACAGGATTGTGTCGAGGGACAGATCTGGGGCAGGGTATCACAAAAGGTCTGCAGCACTGGGTCCCCAAGAACACAGTTGCCTCCATCACTCTGAAATGGAAGAAGTTTGAAATCACCAAAGACTCTTCCTAGAGCTGGCCGCCTGGCCAAACTGAGAAATCGGGGCAGAAGGGCCTTGGTCAGGGAGGTGACCAAGAAACCGATGGTCACTGACAGAGCTCCAGAGTTCCTCTGTGGAGATGGGAGAACCTTCCAGTAGGACAACCATCTCTGCAGCACTCCACCAATCAGGCCTTAATGTAGGCACATGACAGCCTGCTTGGAGTTTGCCAAAAGGCACCTATAGGACAGACTATGAGAAACAAGATTATCTGGTCTGAGGAAACCAAGATTGAACTGTTTGGCTTGAATGCCAAGCGTCACGTCTGGAGGAAACCTGGCACCATCCCTACAGTGAAGCATGGTGGTGGCAGCATCATGCTGTGGGGATGTCTTTCAATTACGCATTTAATCAATTTAGGGTCTTGAAGATGCGCTCTGTTCATTCTCCATATTCTGTCGCAAATGTATTTTCTGTTGGGTGTATTTAAGCATGATTCCGGAGAATGATTCCGGAGAATGATCCCGGAGAATGATCCGACATCACTATGTCATGGATTTTCTAACCCAGTAAATGATTCAGAGCACGTTCAATATTAGTAAACAGCCTCCTTCGGCCGTGTGTTGAGATGTAAGGGGAAAGGGTGTATTCTTATTTATCAGGATGACTACACCTCTGCTGTTACTACAGTAGGTGGCAGCATAGGCCTCCCCAATCCAACTCCTCTTTAAATATTCAATTTCTTCTTTTTTGAAATGTAACTCTTGCAGGAAAACTACATCTGCTGACAATATCTTTATGTGTTCAAGAATCATGCTTTTTTTTCCCCCATCATGGAGCCCGTGCACATTCCACGTAATAAGTTGGATTTTGTTGGTATTTACTTGTATAAATCAAAGTTAACCTTGTCTGTTCCGTCTATCATTGAAGAACCTGATAAAACATTTTAGCATTTATGAGGGCATTGGGCATTCCATGAATTGGTAGAGTCATAGTATGAATACATAGTTATTGTATACATTAGATATATCGAGCATGTGATCATGTGGGCTGACATTTAACAGAAAACACCCAAAAAACAAAGAAAGTAATTATTTGTGCCTTTTAAGCTCCAACTTCTCTCCTAATGTACCAAAAGTCTGTGGATTATGTCATTGTATACTCTACAAAAATATAAAACGCAACATGCAACAATTTCAAAGATCTTACTGAGTTACAGTTAATCTAAGGAAATCAGTCAATTGAAATAAATAAATTAGGCCCTCGCGTTGACAAGCTGAATGCACCGAGCTGTCTCTTTAAACCACTAGCACACAGCTCAGTCACCCATGCATACCCCACAAAACATGCCACCAGAGGTCTCTTCACAATCCACAAGTCCAGAACAGACCATGAGAGGCGCACAGTACTACATAGAGCCATGACTACATGGAACTCTATTCCACATCAGGTAACTGATGCAAGCAGTAGAATCAGATTTAAAAAACACCTTATGGAACAGCGGGTACTGTGGAGACACACACACACAAACGCTAGCACACGCACACTACACACACGTACATTGTAATATTGTTGTATGGTGGTATTATACATTTTGTATTGTAGATATGCAGTGGTGTAATAATGTTATATGATGTACTGTTTTATCTTTTGTTTTGTGTGATATCAGTGCCTTAATCTGTTTGGACCCCAGGAAGAGTAGCAGCAGCTAACGGGGATCCCTAATAAATACAAATACTCAAGCTAAGCTTGTCCCTACCTCCCAAGTTCCTCTAATATCAGCTTGACCACGTAGCTGGAAAGGTCTCCTCTTTCCACGTCATCCGGTAAGGACAATATTTTCATGTTGTTTAGTCTCATTCTGTTTTCTTGCTGGTCCAATTCATCAAGTTTGCAACTTTGTTTCCAGAAGGACAATTTTGTTGTCTTGTTCGTTCATGCGCATGTCTATGTGCATGTCTGACATAATACTAAACTTTGAGCTAATCTACTTTAACAGATTGTAGAGCAGTTTGTTTATTTTGGTGAGTATTTTAGCTATGTTTTCCTGGATATCATTTAGCTGTTCATTACTCTTTCTTGCATCTCCAAGTTGCTCCTTGTCTTTTCCTCGCTGAATGAATGACGTCAATGAATGGCCGATAGAAACTGATGTACCTGACTTCACAATTTAATTTGCATGAACTGAATGATGACAATGAAGAAGAGGGTGATTGAATTTAGAACAATAGTGTAAGAATTGCTCTTCCTCTGTCCCACGCGCACAACAGCTCACAACCGGGAAAAGACAGCTCTTTTTATTTCTACTTTGTCAGAAGAAGCTGTAACTGGACTGTAGCCTATTACTTACAATAACTGCTAAACAATTTTTATTGTAAGAGAAATGGAAATGTTCTGTTTTATTCCATTATATTCTTACTGTAAAATATACACTCGGTGGCCAGTTTATTAGGTACACCAATCTAGTACCGGGTCAGACCACACTTTGCCTCCAGAACAGCCTGAAGTCTTTGGGGCATGGATTCTACAAGGTGTCGGAAACGTTCCACTGACACGATGGCATCACGCAGTTGCTTCAGATTGGGTGGCAAACAACCCGTTCCATCTCATCCCAAAGATGCTCTATTGGGTTTGGTCAGCAACAATGTTCAGATATGCTGTGGTGTTCAATCGTTGCTCAATTGGTATCAAGGGACCTAACATGTGCCAGGAATACATTCTCCACACCAGTACACCACCAGCCTGTACCGTTGACACCAGGCAGGATGGTTCCATGGACACATGCTGCTTACGCCAAATCCTGACTCTGCCATCAGCATGACGCAATAGGAACCGGGATTCGTCGGACCAGGCCATGTTTTTCCACTTCTCAATTGTCCAATGTTGGTGACCGCGTGCCCACTGGAGACACATCTTGTTTTTAGTTGATAGGAGTGGAACCCGGTGTGGTCGTCTGCTGCAACAGTCCATCCGTGACAAGGATCGACAAGTCACTCTTTTGCCCATTCGAACGTTCAATCGAACAGTAACAGAATGTCTCGATGTCTGTCTGCCTGCTTTATATAGCAAGCTACGGCCACATGGCTCACTGTCTGAACAGGGTGTATAAATAAAGTGGCCACAGTATGCGTTTTGACTGAATATACGGTAGTGATGCCTGCTAAATGAACAAGTTGATGGCACAGCCATTTAGCCTCTGCTACTAAGCAAAGATAAATAAAACTCAAAACATGTTATTCTGTTCTTTTGAAATACATTGTCTTAGTCATGTTTTTTATGCCCTTCATAAGTGAAAGCCTCATATGAAGCAGACGATGAGGAGTCATTCTTTGCTGATGTGAAGAAGAAACAATAAAAGAGTAGAGCGAGGAAAAACCGACAAGCAACATTGTGGATACGGAGGGGTAAAAGGTTACCAGAATGAAATCAAATAATTCCTAATGAATAATCCAAATGCGTGTTGCGAGCTTGTCATTTTACCAACACACCTATTAGCCTACAGCGTTAATTTTTCATCAACAATGTCGAGTACAGGCATATTAAGGCTATAAAAAGATACCCCCTGAACTGTAGGCCTACATTTTTTATATTTCACCTTTATTTAACCAGGTAAGCCAGTTGAGAACAAGTTCTCATTTACAACTGCGACCTGGCCAAGATAAAGCAAAGCAGTGCGATAAAAACAACAGAGTTACATATGGGGTAAAACAAAACATAAAGTCAAAAATACAACAGAAAATATATCTACAGTGTGTGCAAATGTAGCAAGTTATGGAGGTAAGGCAATAAATAGGCTATAGTGCAAAATAATTACAATTAGTATTAACACTGGAATGATAGATGTGCAAGAGATGATGTGCAAATAGAGATACTGGGGTGCAAATGAGCAAAATAAATAACAATATGGGGATGAGGTAGTTGGGTGGGCTAATTTCAGATGGGCTGTGTACAGGTGCAGTGATCGGTAAGGTGCTCTGACAACTGATGCTTAAAGTTAGTGAGGGAGATAAGAGTCTCCAGCTTCAGAGATTTTTGCAATTCGTTCCAGTCATTGGCAGCAGAGAACTGGAAGGAATGGCGGCCAAAGGAGGTGTTGGCTTTGGGGATGACCAGTGAGATATACCTGCTGGAGCGCAGACTACGGGTGGGTGTTGCTATGGTACATACTGTAGGCCAGGGTTCTTCAATTCCGGTCCTGGAGGGCCGAAACACCTCTGTTTTTCATCCTCTCCTTCTAATCAGGGGCTAATTCAGACCTGGGACACCAGGTGAGTGCAATTAACTACCAGGTAGAAATAAAAAACAGAAGTGTTTCGGCCCTCCAGGACCGGAATTGAAGAACCCTGCTGTAGGCAGTAAAATCTGAGGAATAATGTACCTGGTAATCTAATTTAATTTACTGTGGCCTTAAAACCTATGGGTTTAACCTTCTGAATAAATGATTATATTGACAAAATAAGGATAATTGTTTTTATGAATACAGACAGTAGGCGGTTATTCCAATGAATTAAGAACGATATCTTTTTATTTTCACAATGCAACGAGGCACATTGACTCAAAATCGCTTTGAAAGAGTCTTCCAATTACCGAAAGCCTATAGCTGACATAAAAAAACCAAGATATTTACATTCAATATTGTTTAGATAACTTTTTAAAAACTCCCAGAATCAAATATAGGCTGCAAAAATCCTACATTTATTTAGTATAGGCCTACTCAAACTTCTACCTGCTGCTGGTTTAAACTAAGTTTCTACTGGTTTAAACTGTAAGCCTAAAGTTTACGGCCTGCGTATGGTCTATGAAAGAAAGCCTGAATTAGACAACAAATAAAGCTACTAAAACAATAACTTTAGGCAAAGTAGACAATTTAATTAGCAGACCTATTCGGTCCCGCGTTAAATGACGTGCAGCTTATAAAGGCTTCATAAACACTACATAAGTGTTAGAAATCATCTATAACCAAATATCATGCATTATAAAGGGTTCAAGAATGTGATAACTGACATTACACCAACGTCAAATGTGACATAACCCACTGTCAAATATGACAAACCTGTGCTTTATAAAGGGTGGCATAAGCACCTCTTAATAAAGGCCTTATAAATCATATTAAATTGAGGATTCACAAAGCAGTTATAACCCAGTCATGCATCTTGGTAAAGCATTGCAACGCCAGAATATTGGGTTTGATACCTGTGACCACCCAGATATGACCTTTTAAAATCTGTTAATATTTTTTGCCTACTTCTGTATTTTTTACCCCTAAATTCAGTTTTCTTAGTTTTTCCAGGTTTCGGCTTTCCCCGATTTCAACAACCCTGGTTTATGTCACAGGAAACCTCAAGCGAATTGACCACTGCTCCAAGTCAGCCAGAACCAACCCATAAAGTTGCACCACAAGTGAGGGGTTACATTTTACTCTCACAAGCTTTTCGGATTTCAACGCGTTAGAATTTGTAGACCTTATATCTTACACCTTAGATCAGTGTTACACACCTCTGGCTCTTGAGTACCCCAACATCACATATTTTTGTTGTAGACCCGGACAAAAAAAGCCTGACAGGCAACCACTGCTGCAGGTAAAATGTGATGTTTCGCAATGGACAGTCTTGGATTCTTTGGGAGTTTGGGAGAAGCTAAATCTTTGTAGGCTTGGTGAAAGTTACACAATTTCACTATTTTCGGAGTAAATCTTGTCACTGTGCATACTTTGTAATCGTATTTTCAGTAAAGGTAGACACCAGGAAGACTTAGTGTGTAAATCTTATGCGGAAGTGAGAAAATTGTTAATTGCCGTTTAATTTCTCCTCAGGCACACCCAGGTACAGTATGGTTTTCCTAAAACAAACCAAAGCCTGGGTTGCTAAGAAAATGTACGAGCCAACAAAACAGACCTTCCAGGTCGATTTGGTAGAGTGTGTGCTGAAAAGACGGGAGGACAAGACAGTGGTGTACAAGGACCCGCTCTCCCATGTACAACTTCCAAGACGACCACCCAAAAACATAGCCAGTGTTCCAAGACCATACAAGGCCTTGACTGTAGCTGCAAACCGATCCCAATTCCTGCCCCTTACCACTGTAGCACGAAAAGGAGAAAATAATAATAATCACAGCCACCACACAAATGCTAATCAAAACCGGGTTAGGCCAACTTGGTTGTATTTTTATTTATTTACAGAATAGTCGCAAACTACTCAAGTCAATGTGGCACACATCAAGTTTCCATATTTTTTATGTGACATGCACAAGTACAGTGAAATGCCTTTCTTACAAGCTTTTATCCCAACAATGCAGTAATCAATATCAGTAGTTTGCCACTTTAAGAAATGGAACACTAGTCACTTTAATAATGTTTACATATCTTGCACTACTCATCTCATATGTACAGTATCTCACAAAAGTGAGTACACCCCTCACATTTTTGTAAATATTTGAGTATATCTTTTCACTGAAGAAATGACACTTTGCTACAATGTAAAGTAGTGAGTTTACAGCTTGTATAACAGTGTAAATTTGCTGTCCACTCAAAATAACACAACACACAGCCATTAATGTCTAAACCGCTGGCAACAAAAGTGAGTACACCTCTAAGTGAAAATGTCCAAATTGGGCCCAAAGAGTCAATATTTTGTGTGGCCACCATCATTTTCCAGCACTGCCTTTACCCTCTTGGGCATGGAGTTCACCAGAGCTTCACAGGTGTACTGTGACTAGGCATCAGGACATATGATAGAGTAGCAGCAGCATATATGATGGTTATATATATGTGTGTGTGCGTGTTGTGTGTGTGTGAGTAAATGAAGTGAGTGTGTGTGTTGGAGGGACAGTGTGCGTAAGCATGTTGTTCACACGAGACTTGGTAATAAAATAATGCCTTTTGTCAAGATTGAAGCTGCTTTTTCCATACATCACACACAACTGTGGCTACTGCACCACTACCTATGCAACAACAACTACCTCTTATTTGACTAAACTGCAATGTACCCACCTGACCTACTATAAGCGATATTATTATATATTTTACTGTTCAAATCCAGTCACTGTCCTACAAACCACCATCTAGCTAGCCCATGCTACTGTATTACACTGATACTGTAGAGAATCCCCTCTGAACCCTCTCTTTGACCCTGGGAGTAAGGGAGAGTTTGTGACCATCTCTGGAACTCTCCTAGAAGGCTCCCTAGTAACCTCCCTAACAACAGAGGTGTGAATTGCAATCTACTGCAAGACAAAACTCAGGCTCTGGTTGGAAGATGGTAAACTACTTGATGCAGCCTGATAATCACAAATGTCTCCCTAACTCCCAGGGTCAGCAAGATGGTCCAGAGGGAATTTTCTACAGATACTGTCAATATATTATTACGTATTTCATCTGTGAAATAAAAGTCATACATATTCCTCAATTGGAAATGTTAAAGTCTACAATGTATTATTTGAAGGGATTATACTGCTTTTGGTCTTGTTAGCACAGGTGTCAATGGGGATTTTTCAAGGCTATGTGTTGCATGTATAGTAAGGACTATTTGATCTTCTACACATTGGCAGCTAAAAGTAGAATTGCAGTATACAAACCAAAAAAAATACGAATGAGAAAAGGAGATATAGAAACTAGGGGAAGGGAAAGGTGATGAGCCATCGGTGGAAGGTTGTTCAAAGGATTCTGAAGACGTCATCTGCCTTCTTGAATCCAGCGTAGACATCGGCGGGTGAGGGGTAGTTGTTGCGGATGGTGCTGATGACGTAACTGGGTAACACTTGTTCGCCTTTCAATCCCCATTCCAAGACCACTCTGTAAGCCTCAAGTCTATATTGCCGAGAAAATAAATGAGAAAAAAAAAACAAGTCAGCACACTGTGCGAAAGCAGAATAATACTAGGTAGGCCTATTAATGAACATATGGGTGACTAATGACATATTTGACACAGACTATGAATACCGTAATGCTGTGAAGTCCATTTATAAAATAAAATTAACTATCGGTACTTACTTTATTGACTGCAGGCCATTAGGTCCCTCTGGCCGAGGTCTCTTCTTCCAGTTTATTTTTGGCACATGGAAAAAAGTTTATATAACTGCTGGGTTTATGAAGGCTGGAAAATCATTGTCACTGGTTACACAGAGTAGGGTGGGGGCTCGCGGGTCAACGTTGTCTCGTCACCAGACAATTCTAGATTTTTCACAGCTGGCATAAGCAGGTCCCACTCTGTGCAGCAAAGACACTCGTCTTCAGTGGGCATCACTTGGCATTGCCCACAGGTACACCACCAATTCCCAGGTGTCCTGAGTCAGGTGTCAGCTGCTCCGTTTCTCGCTCTCATTTCTCTGTAATCCTCCATCTGTTGAAGCTCCTCGTCTGTGTATTCCGGTTAAAATAAATACGGCATGTCTGCAAATTTGAACATTGCCTCCTCGTATTCACACGTTGGTAGCATAGTAGTTTGAAAGAAAAAATAATTAGTTAGCTTGGAAGATTTATCGATCGATCGACATCTAGCTAGCAGCTCAGTGTTTACAGTGGACATGTTGTGGACAGGCTAGTGTGCTTCTGAAACACAACCCCGTAACTTACACGTGCACAGTAGCCACTGAGGTATTGGAAGTAGCGAGAGGAACAAGGGAGTAGACGCATGCACGCCAATATGCGCACGCTGGAAAAATTGTCAAAGACTCCAGCCACCCTAGTCATAGACTGTTCTCTCTGCTACCGCACGGCAAGCGGTACCGGAGCGCCAAGTCTAGGTCCAAGAGGCTTCTAAACAGCTTCTACCCCCAAGCCATAAGACTACTGAACATCTAATCAAATGGCTACCCAGACTATTTGCATTGCCCCCCCACCCCTCTTTTAAGCTGCTGCTACTCTGTTTATTATCTATGCAGTCACTTTAATAACTCTACCTACATGTACATATTACACCAATTACCTTGACTAACCGGTGCCCCCACACATTGACTCGGTACCCCCTGTATATAGCCTCGCTATTGTTATTTTTACTGCTGCTCTTCAATTATTTGTTACTTTTATTTCGTATAATTTTTTTTATATTAATTTTTTATTCTTTCTTAAAACTGAATTTTTGGTTAAGGGCTTGTAAGTAAGCATTTCACTGTAAGGTCTACACCTGTTGTATTCGGTGCATGTGACAAATAAAATTTGATTTGATCGGTGTGGAATAGTGTGCTTGTATACAACTTTTTATATCTTTTAAACTTAAAGTATTAAAAAAATGTGTCCTCGTTTTTGTCCTCAATCCACTTTGACCACTTTGCAACAACTTAGACAGCTTTACACCTACACAAATCTGCTGTTTGAACTAAACAAATATATATTCTGATAAACATTTACAGCTGTTTTAGTAACTGAATCAACAACATTTTCTATAACTTGTTTTTCAAACAACTGCGGTTTTGACCACTCAACCAACAAGTTAGACAAAACGTTGTTTTTTAAAGCATGAAATCTCGCTCTACTTCTCTGCTATTCAAATCTGTTTACGGATCCAAAATATCCGCTACGGATCTAATACAGCTGTTTTAGAAACTGCGTTACCACATTTTCTAACTTTTTCCAAACAACTGCCGTTTTGACCACTACACAGACTAAAACAGAGGGTATGAAATCTTCCCCTAATTTTCTGCTACTCAAATACGAAAACGGATTAGGAATAGCGTCTACCAACCAGTAGATAGAGCGGTTTTAGTAACCCATCAACTGCTCTCTTTCTAGCAGCATTAAGTCATGTCAGAAGCTGGCAGATTAATTATTTACCAACAACAGCTGCAAATTCCAATGTAACTACACCACATTTTCAAGTTCACTTTCCTTGCTATGTCTAACACTGTCATGA
Source organism: Coregonus clupeaformis (assembly GCF_020615455.1). NCBI lineage: Eukaryota > Metazoa > Chordata > Actinopteri > Salmoniformes > Salmonidae > Coregonus > Coregonus clupeaformis. The sequence continues at coordinate 13,357,327 of NC_059209.1, forward strand.
ATCTAGAAAATAAGTTTTGTGGGTCAGAGTGCAGTATTTAGTTAATATTAATGCACAAACGTACTGTATGTTAGCATGATTCTCACACTTGCTTTAGCCATAAGGGAGCAGTGTTGCCAAGGCAGGAGAGAACGTCTTCATAGCTCTTCAAATTCCCATGATTTGTCAATGTGTTTCAGACCGAACAGCTAGCACTAAGATTTAGAATGCTTTCCCGGTCTGGGCGACCTAGAATGAAAAAGAGAATATTTCTAATGCTCACTAGCTTCGTCCTCCTTCTAAGGATCATACTCCGTGCTCTAAATAACTCAACTGGCTAGTTTGCCTGTCTCTAAAGAGGAGGGCGTGCTGACTGCAACACAACTACTGACCATAACCACACAACTACTGACCACAACCACACAACTACTGACCACAACCACACAACTACTGACCACAACTACACAACTGCTGACCACATTTGGTGACCACGACCACACAACTTCTGACCATATCTAGTGACCATAACACAACTTCTGACCACAACCACAAAACAGCTGACCACATCTAGTGACCACAACCGCACAACTACTGACCACAACCACACAACTCTTTACCACAACACACCTGCTGTCCATATCTAGTGACCACAGCCACACAACTACTGACCACAACTACAAAACTACTGTTACGAGAATTTCTCTCTCTAATTCAACCTAAGCTTGAATCATTACCAGAGGTTGTAAGGCTCTGGTTTTAATCATCAATGATTCAAGGTCCACAACCCACAAGGATTATCTGTATCTTTATTCATGGAGAGCTCTCGCGCCCAAAACACATACTGTTTTATACTCCTTCCACACAAAGGCACTTTTGCTCCGCCCACCTCTAGGAGGCCCCCTGTAACCCGTTTCCTCAGTCCCCTTCACCCTGGAATGTTTAGTCCCGCCCCCCTCTGTTAGTAGGTTGACAATACATTATAATTCTAACACTTTTTTATACTGTATTTGGGGTGAAATCCTTTAGTCATTATTCTTAAAATACAAATTAATCTAACAACTACTGACCGCTCAACTACTGACCACAACTACACAATGTCTTACCACAGCCACACACCTGCTGATCACATCTAGTAACCACAACCGCACTAATACTGCCCACAACCACACACCTGCTGAACATATCTACTGACCACATCTACTGAGCACAAAACTACTGAGCACAACCACTGACCAGATCCATAAATATTTACCACACAACTACTGAACCACACAACTACAGACCACACCCACACAACGGACCAAAACTAGTGACCACAGTTACTGACCACAATCACTCAACTATTGACCACTCAACTACTGACCATAACCACTGAACACGACTTTTGACCACAACTACTGACCACAGCTACTGCACACAACTACTGACCATAACCACACAACTACTGACCAAAACCACTTGACTGAGGGAGACAACATCTTCATAGCTCGAAAAATTCCCAAGATCTGTTTCAGACCGAGCAGCTAGCACTAAGATTTCGAATGCTTCCCCAGTCTGGACGACCTGGAATGACACAGAGATTTCTAATGCTCACTAGCTTCGTCCATCTCAGGATCATGCTCCGTGCTCTAAATAACTCAACTGGCAAATTTGCCTGTATGTAAAAAGAAGGGCAGGCTGTACCCCTCTGATTGGATAGACCAAGCTTTCTCCGTTCACTCAATAACTTCACATCGCACTTGCTTCCGTTTTCACATGCAACAACTGTAGTTTAGACCACAAACACTCTCTAAAAAAAAATATATATATATATATGTATCTCGGTAGAACCAAAAAGGGTTCTATTGCTTCCTTCATATATGGCACCCCTAAAGGTTCTATATATACACTGAACAAAAATATAAACGCAAAATGTAAAGTGTTGGTCCCATGTTTCATAAGCTGAAATACAAGATCCCCGAAATGTACCGTACGCACAAAAAGCATAGGAGTATTTCTGTCTGTAATAAATCCCTTTTGGTGGAAAAACTAATTCTGATTGGCTTGGCCTGGCTCCCAAGTGGGTGGAAATTGTTGCGTTTTTATTTTTGTTGAGTTTAGAACCCTTTTGTAGGGTTCTTTGATCAGAACCCCAGGGGTTCTTCTTCACTCACCCAAAATAGGTTCCATTTAGGACCCTTGGGTTCCATATAGGGTTCGATATGGAATCAATTTCAGTTCTATATAAAGATCCTTAAGGGGTGCCATTGGTGAAGCAAGCATATAACCCTTTTTGAATCTTTCCAAAACTTTTTTCGCCCCCCCCACCCCCTCCCTAAGACTGCACACAACTATTTACAACACAACTACTGAACTACACAACTACTGACAACTACTGACCACAACTACTTACCAAAACTACTGACCACAAAGAAAAAACTACTGACCACACAACTGGTGACCACAACTACTGAAAACAACTCCTCACCACTACGGACTAGGGATGGGCATTTGAAATGATTTCACTATTAGAATAGTATAATTAAAGTTGTAAAAAATTAACTTCAGCAAGCCCCACAACTTTACTTGATACATGCCATCTATGGACCAATGTCTCCCAACGCAACTTTTTCTAGGCTAGTATGTCAAATATGGCAGCTAAGGACCAATAAACATTCACTTGGTTTGGCACATAAATTCACATAGATCAGACACAGATATTCGCATTGTAATAAAACTTGGTGCACATGTTCCAAACACTGTCAAGACTCAACATATGCAAGCACATTCCGATCGACCACACGGTGGCGCTATAACGGGCACATTTTTATATCTCTTGATCTGTTCGAATGATGGAATTCGGCATACACGCTCAGGGAGGTGAGTCTAGCTAACCTGTAAAAGTATGGTTTAGTTTGGCCACATTGTGGCGCTGTTGGACAGGAAAAAACATTCATGCAATCTCATTGGCTCATAGCAGCCATATTGTTTCAGCTAGAGTCTTGGAAAATAGTGTGTTTGAAGATGTGCATTCAAAGATGCTATATACCAAATTTAGTGCCAATCGGTTCTGGAGAAAACGTGTAAAGTAGTAAACATCATTGAAAATGGTCCAAAATACACCAAAAGCATATCATATTGCATGATCAGTTTGATTTTGAGTTGAGATATTTGGCAAGTGTGGTAAATAGTACAGAAGTAATTCATCATAGGGCAATGTGCCACATTTTTCCTGATGGTGGCACATTGGGCACACACCTGAACCCTGGCAACGCTGCTTGCAGCTTTAATTAATAGGTGTCTTTATGTGGAAACGAGTCCTATATCCACCTAACCTGAAAGGACGCTCAGCAAGGAAGAAGCCACTGCTCCAAAACCGCCATACAAAAGCCAGACTACGGTTTGCAACTGCACATGGGGGCAAAGATGGTACTTTTTGGAGAAATGTCCTCTGGTCTGATGAAACAAAAATAGTTTGGCCATAATGACCATCGTTATGTTTGGAGGAAAAAGGTGGATGCTTGCAAGCCGAAGAACACCATCCTAACTGTGAAGAACGGGGGTGGCAGCATCATGCTGTGGGGGTGCTTTGCTGCAGGAGGGACTAGTGCACTTCACAAAATAGATGGCATCATGAGGAAGGAAAATTATGTGGATATATTGAAGCAACATTTCAAGACATCAGTCAGGAAGTTAAAGCTTGGTCGCAAATGGGTCTTCCAAATGGACAATGACCCCAAGCTTACTTCCAAAGTTGTGGCAAAATGGCTTAAGGACAACTAAGTCAAGGTATTGGAGTGGCCATCACAAAGCCCTGACCTCAATCCTATAGAAAATGTGTGGGCAGAACTGAAAAAGCGTGTGCGAGCAAGGAGGCCTACAACCCTGACTCAGTTACACCAGCTCTGTCAGGAGGAATGGGCCAAAATTCACCCAACTTATTGTGGGAAGCTTGTGGAAGGCTACCCGAAACGTTTGACCCAAGTTAAACAATTTAAAGGCAATGTTACCAAATACTAATTGAGTGTATGTAAACTTCTGACCCACTGGGAATGTGATGAAAGAAATAAAAGCTGAAATAAATCAATCATTCTATCCACTATTATTCTGACATTTCACATTCTTAAAATAAAGTGGTGATCCTGACCTAAGACATGGCATTTTTACTAGGATGAAATGTCAGGAATTGTGAAAAACTGAGTTTAAATGTATTTGGCAAAGGTGTATGTAAACTTCCGACTTCCAACTGTACATATCGGTTGTTTTGCTCTAGGCTGCCCACAAGCCTCATCTGAAGGTAGCCCGGTACCAGTTTTAAAGTATGTATGGTTTAGTGACAACAAAAAAGGGGGTTAAATATTGGTAAAAAAATCAAAAACAATCCTGATCTACTTATATCTCAGATATAGCACAGACACTTCAAAACCAACTTCCTTTTGATGTATTTTTATATGTTTTTATGGTGAGTTTCTCCCATTCTTCTCTGCAGGTCCTCTCAAGCTCTGTCAGTTTGGATGGGGAGCATTGCTGCACAGCTATTTTCAGGTCTCTCCAGAGATGTTCGATGGGGTTCAAGTCCGGGCTCTGGCTGGGCCATTCATGGACATTCATAGACTTATCCCGAAGCCACTCCTGCGTTGTCTTCGCTGTGTGCTTAGGGTCTTTGTCCTGATGGAAGGCGTACCTTCGCCCCAGTCCGAGGTCCTGAGCGCTCTGGAGCAGGTTTTCATCAAGGATCTCTCTGTACTTTGCTCCTGACTAGTCTCCCAGTCCCTGCCGCTGAAAAACATCCCCACAGCATGATGCTGCCACCACACTTCCCTGTAGGGATTGTGCCAGGTTTGATCCAGACGTGATGCTTGGCATTCAGGCCAAAGAGTTCAATCTTGGTTTTATCAGACCAGAGAATCTTGTTTCTCATGGTCAGAGTCCTTTAGGTGCCCTTTGGGAAACTCCAAGCGGCTGTCATGTGCCTTTTACTGAGGAGTGGCTTCCATCTGGCCACTCTACCAAAAAGGCCTGCTTGGTGGAGTGCTGCAGAGATCGTTGTCCTTCTGGAAGGTTCTCCCATCTCCTCAGAGTGACCATCGGGTTCTTGGTCACCTCCCTGACCAAGGCCCAGCTCCCCCAATGCCCAGCTCCCACGATTGCTCAGTTTGGCCCGGCAGCCAGCTCTAGGAAGAGTCTTGGTGGTTCTAAACATTCATTTAAGAATGATGCAGGCCACTGTGTTCTTGGGGACCTTCAATGCTGCAGAAATGATTTGGTACCCTTCCCCAGATCTGTGCCTCGACACGAATCAAATTGCCATCAATAAAATGCAATTGTGTTTGTTGTCCGTAGCTTATTCCTTCCCATACCATAACCCCACCGCCGCAATGGTGCACTCTGTTCACAACGATGACATTAGCAAACCGCTCACCCACACAATGCCATACACGTGGTCTGTGGTTGTGAGGCCAGTTGGACTTACAGCCAAATTCTCTAAAACGACGGAGGCGGCTCATGGTAGAGAAATGAACATAACATTTTCTGGCAACAGCTCTGGTGGACATTCCTGCAGTCAGCATGCCAATTGCACACTCCCTCAAAACTTGAGGCATGTGTGGCATTGTGCTGTGTGACATAACTGCACATTTTAGAGTGACTATTTCATTGTCCCCAGCAAAAGGTGCACCTGTGTAATGATCATGCTGTGTAAATCAGCTTCTTGATAATGTGATAGAACATTTTATCATGTGAAGACAGCCTTGAAAATGTTAATCTTGTTTTAGTGTCATAAATAATCCTTAGATCCTGCCTGTGCTTGGTAAAGGGGTTAACTGTTAATAAACAATGATTCATTTAAGATTGACTTTGAGTGTCCCTGTGTAGAATTTCCACGACAATATGCCACACCTATCAGGTGGATGGATTATCTTGGCAAAGGAGACATGCTCACTGACAGGGAAGTAAACAAATTTGAGAGAAATACTTTTTTTATTTCAGCTCATGAAAAATGGGACCAACATTCCACATAGTGTGTTTATATTTTTGTTCAGTGTAGTAAAACAACAGTCTAGCTGTGTTTCTCGCTCTCCCCTCGAGAGGTCCCCTGTAGCTCAGTTGGTAGAGCATGGCGCTTGCAACGCCAGGGTTGTGGGTTCGTTTCCCACGGGGGGCCAGTATGAAAAATGTATGCACTCACTAACTGGAAGTCGCTCTGGATAAGAGCGTCTGCTAAATGACTAAAATGTAAATGCAAAAATGTATAGAACAGTAAGTGGATTAATTTGTCATCTCGCTCGACCCTCCCCCCCCTCCCATAGCCAGGTTCTGACAAGTCTACATTTAGTTTTCACTCTGCGATAAAAAACCTACACATATCAGTGGTCGATAACAAAAAAGTAGCCGAGAGCCTGACTTCCCATTCATTTATGTAGCAAATAAGTAGTGAAACACAGTTGTTGAGTATAACTTTCAGTAACATTTAGTAAATTACTGTCATCTGGTGGCGACTAGAAACATAATAACACCTATTTCAATTGATGGACTCGTGACTTGACTCGTTACTCTCCCTTTGGCGACTCGGAATCGACTCGGACTTCAGCCATAGGGACTCGTGACTCGACTCAGACTCGAGAACAAGGGACTTGGGACTCGACCTCCAAGTTTAGTGTCGACTACAACACTGCAGTAGGCTATTTGGAATATGAAACAAATGAACTAGGCCTATATGAACTTGTTTCAGATCTCCATCCCTGACCTAATCCATCAAGTTAAGTCTGACTACTAGGCTACCATTTATTCAACATGCCTCGTCATTGGTGAATTGACTTATCACAGCCTACTGCTGACATACAGCTATAGCAAGAGGATAGATCAAGAGCTGATTAATTAACATAGGCCTACTAATCTTTAACAGTCTAATATAACTTTCTGTGAAGGACAGTATTAGCGGAACAGCTCTCTCTGCCATGTCTGTTTCCATCCGCGCACTGAACTACCACAACACTGCATGTGTTTCCTTGCTCGTCAATGCTACTATCATTGCATAGATCAAATCATGTGCGGGCAAGAAAGTGTTCTCGCTTCGTTGACTAAACGCTGTAGTTAACTACCTTTGTCGTAATGACGCCCTAGCTAAGGCACTAACTACAAAATAATAGCAAAGACAGTACCGTATTAAGATAGGCTAAAACTGCTTCTCCAATAGAAATCCCCGATCACACTTGTAGGCAATGTCATGGCGACGTTGGCTAGCTAAGCTCATGCGTAGAAACAAGTCGTCGGGTCTAACGGTCGTCTCTTGCCGAACTAAGCGTGTGCAGGCCGTCAAATCAAAGGGCATTCCATCGATATAAAGTTGTTTTTGACTAAAATGAAAAAGTGTCAGTTTGTCACTTTCACAAGGTTGAAGCAACAACATGCTTAAAACTACTTAAGGCATTGGCTCAAATCTAGGTTGTGCCAGTTTGGACTGGAACATCACAAGCGTTCCCGGCAGGTTTGCGATTTTGCGCCTCTGGGTTTAGAAACTCTGTGACAATAGTGGTTATGTGCTTGACTAACGCATAACATTTTGGAAATTGTATTTGGCAAACAGTTCATTCTCAATTTTCCTCACACAACACTGGTATCAACGGACTGTGGAGAGTTGCCATCCAGCTCGAGGGAGAAAAATAGTTATACGACTACGGGGGCGGTAGAGAGAAATGTGGTGGTGTTTTTGTCTTACAGTAACATTATACTATTATATTCGGTTCTGTCATGTAGAATACTATCATTATGAGATCTTGAAGACATTGATACAACTTTGATCTAACTTTATTAAACAAGCACCATTCGCATGAGTAGTCTGTTCTCTACGCGTCTCCCGTCAAACCACCCACAACACAAATACCCCCGTCACTCACTAAATGGTCAATGACTTTTAAATAGCAGGCAATAGAGTGAGCATGAATAGCAAATTTGACAGTCATTCCCTCATTCAAGTCCATCGCCTGGCAAACAGCTCTGATTAGAAGGACCACGGCAATCTTCCAGATGATTGAGGGCTGTTATTATGAGACTCAAACAATTCATGTCACATTACTTTACACTCATTATCCCCCTCATTAGGCACCGAATATCACTTTTAAAAGCCATATACATGAGTGCAGGGGGAGATGGGGAGCGAGCGAGACACTGTGGCCATCCAGTTGCTTCTGGCATAGACTTCCTATGGGATTGATGCACGTTGCGAAAGTGGTCTGGAACTGGTCTGAGTGGAGCGGGGAAAACTGAAAACTAGCTGTTATTGGCAGAGGGGTTTGGAACTCTTTCTTATTCCTCTATTAACTAATTGTCAGGAGAGAGTTTTGGCCTGCCTGGTGATGTCAAAACTTCATCCCACCAAAACAGGCAGAAATTTCAGGCGGTCTTTTCAAACAGCTCTTACACTAAAAGTGCATTATTATAATTTCCACAGTATTATTCCAACCTCAGTGTGGAAGTATATATAAAAACACAGGAAAATCACATTTTTGACTGCACTGGGCCGCAATAAAAACCCAATACATTTTTGTAGGCTTCAGATGAACATAAATGTTGCTTAGGCCTACATGTGCTAATAACACATCCAATAATTACAGCATCTGGCTAAAATATGAGAAAAGTTGTGTAAATACACAATCCATATTTTCTATAATAGTTCCATATAGTTAAGGGAACTTCGGACATCTCAGTGTTCCGCACATCATCCACTTGTGTTTGGAGCTCAGAGGTTCTACGCTGCCCTAGTATGCTTTGAACACTGAGGGACTGAGTTGCAGTACCTTTGCCGATCACCAGACCACACTTGTCAGCGGGTATTGTGTAGGTGACCTCCTGCAGTCCCCCTGGTGAGCCCATGCCCCAGTCCCCGCGGCCTCGTCCCCTTCCTCTTGGTCCTCCAGAGCCCCCAAAGCCATCGCGCTCCTGCTCCAATCACACATAAGATAACTTTATTATTCACATGGGGAAATGTTGTTTGCAGCTCTGTTCATACGTTAAAACATGTCATCAAGCGTAGACAATGGACATATCAAGACAATTGCAGACAAATTCAATGAGAATATAAAAAGTGAAGTTCATGAGTGATTCATAATGATAAACATGCAATTAATTATATTCAAACGTTTTACATACAGCAAGGAGACACTCACCAGCTAATACAGACATTATACCCCGGGAGCATAACCCAAGCATGAAGTGGCATTATTTTACAATGTCCTTGTGATATATCATAGGTAATATATTCGATACAGTATCTTTTCAATCCTGTTTATTGCAAACGTGTAATTTTGCTTGAGGTTGTCCGCACTTACAAAGAACCAAACGTATGACTAATCTGTTAGCTGTATTTGACTAGGAGTTGCAGTACTTATTTGCAGATCTATATGGTAATTGTCTTGTATTGGCCACCTGAGCGATACATGCCAGAAAACAAGCAACATGGGACGAGTCCCAAAATGGCACACTATCCCCTACATAGTGCACTACTTTTGACCAGAGCCTTATGGGCCCTGTCAAAAGTAGTGCACTATGTAGGGAATAGCCTGTCATTTGGGATGCGACCATTGGTCAAGAGGCAGCTTGCGGTAAAATAAATTGACTGGAAAATAAGGATCACGAGTGGTACGTGTGCTTGCTTGGTGTGTGTTGTGCCAAGTGTGTGTTTGCTTGCTGTGGTGCGTTTGTGTGTACACTACTTATGTGGAATGTGTGTGTTCTTTGCTCTGAGTGTTTACTTGAGAGGTATTTGCTTGTTCTGTGTGTGTGTGCATACCTGTGCTGTTTGGATGAGCTCGTTGATGAGATGGACAGCGTGCTGACACCTGTCTGGTTGTCCCATCACTTGGGCTATGCGCTCTGGGCTGATGCCATCATCTGGTGGTGGGAGGAGGGAGCAGGGTCAGCACTAAGCCAACAGTGGTGACTGACAGCAGGAGTGCATTCAGCTCGATTCAACATTTGCTACGTTGCATGACGGTTTGTCCTGAACAACACGTTTCCCCAAAACGGTGCACGCCGTTCTTCAACAGTCTTTGAGGTGCATTTGCTCCCGTTTGGTTGGGTTTAGTTTATTAGGATCCCCATTAACTACTGCACATTGTGTGCAGAAGCTAACAAAAAACTGGTGGGTGTGGTGAGGGGTGGCCTGATAAATACGGGTGTGACCATTTGAAAATCGCAAAACTTGTGTAGCACACCATACGCTACTCACCTTCTGGGCTACCATAATCACAACGTTTTTCAACTGGTCGTTCAGTTTCCGTAGAATTGATCACATCGTTTTGTCATATTGAACACACCCAAGATACGGCACACACCGACACAAAGAATCAATGTGCTCTTTCCACATACATACTTGGTTATGGTATGATACGAGACAGGGAAAATTGCATTCCCCCGATATAATTACATCTCTACAGTGAAGAGAAACCCTCCTCCATATGACATATCTGACATACAGTATGTAAAATCAAATGCGCGCACGCACCTGGTTTGAATTGGATCCTCACTCCAGAATCCCCCTGGATCTTCTTGATCATCTCACCACTCCGGCCAATGATGATCCCCACTGCAAACCTGGGCACAGCCACCTAGACGGAGGGAAAAGGTCAGAAGCACGTGAGCTCAAACATCAAGGGTGTGTTCAAAATGACACCCTAGTCATGGGTTGTGAAATTCACTGGACATCCTGTACATGCACATTGCATTCTTACATCCAAAGTACTTCCGCCCAATCTTGACGCAAAGTCGTTGCGGCCGCTGCGGAAGTCTCCCTGGTCTTTGTCGCGGATGATCTCGATCACCAACTCCCGAGCTTGCTATGGGGAGAAGAAAATGAGATTCGGGTGACGGTGTTTGTGTGCACCGTGGCCGTCAATGCTCCCCGTCATGCAGCAGTCTAACAGTAGTTGCCCTGTATAACGTTACTCAGCCCCCCACCCCTCCCTCACCTGGACCTTGTAGGGATCCCCAGTGATTCTCAGGGGTTTGTCCGCCCCGGTGGGCATGGGGCCGTCCTGGATCATCATCATCTTCACTCCTATTCTCTCCTGACACACACAGACACACACGGTAAACACGTAGTAGATCCCGTTCCTGAAAGCGAAGACTCGCGTCCAAGTCTTCTGTTTCCCTCTAGGACACTCAAAAGCCGTACAAGGCTCATAAGAACAGAGTGTGACAAATCCACACAGAATGAATAGGGGAAATGAATTGATTCTCTAAAGAACATCATACAAAGATTTCTTAATCATTATACCTGAGGTTTTCCTGAACTTTCGAATACATTTCTGATGCATTTTAATCACTTCAAAGCATACTTCCTTCAGACTGAAATTTCACTCTGTTATTTATAACTTTTGAGTTAATGGCAATAAGCCCAGATTTTTTTTTACTCATCAAAATCGTTTCTTATACCACCAAGTATCCTAAAATAGACAATGAAACGGGTTTATGGTCCATGTTATACTGTCTTCAGAAAAAACGATGTTAGAGCGTTCAAATGACTAGACAGCAATGCAATGCATTTTGCAAATAGTGAGGCCCTTCTGTTGCAGAGACAGTAACATTTTCTATTTTAACAGGCTTTGGAAGTTGAAAAAAGCCCTGAATATAAGGCTGCTGCTTTTAGAATTGCCTAACTAAATGAACCAAACGGCCTTCTTAGGGCAGCCAATATGAACTCCATGTAAAAATGTAAATGTCTAAAATGTGAACTTGAGAAATATTGCTTTGATAGCCTAATCATCCGTTTAGATTTTATGAAGCAATTTGACTGTGTGACCTCCCCAACCCCTCATCTCCAATTGGTATGGTGGCTTGCCCAGTGAGGTAGTTTCACAAAAGTGGCTCCCTCAGAAATATTAGTGACTACCACTGACTTGGGCTGTGGCTGTCACAAAATTTGGTCAGCCGGTGATTGTCAAACAAATAACTGTCTGTCTCACGGTAATTGACCATTAATTAACAAACGCATTTAGCATCTCCTGGCTTCCACACATAGCCTACAAGCCACTGATGGAAACCTTTGAAACATCTACATTTTAAAAAGTCTAATAAATACATGTAATATAGCCTACACCTTCACAATAAATCCATTATTTATTTTAGACAGGTCTAAAGAAAAATTGATTTGAAGAAATGGTAGTCTATTTCAGAAGGACAGAACAGCATACTCAGCGTTGTCCTTATGTTAGGTCCTAATCTGGCTATGCCAAATGGCTGTGGGCTACACTCATTTAGCAGACAAGATTTTCTTAGAAATCCGTGCCATCATTTTAAATTATTTTATAGTATGAAGAATACAATTGAGCAAAGCTGAATAAAATATAAATAATTTTCTCCAAACTATGAGGGAGTGCGCACATTCGGCTATTCTGTGTTGAGCGGTTAACAAAGAAATAGGTACTCCTATATGCTTAATTTAGAGTTATTCATGTAACGTTAGGTATTCTACAAAAGGGCTATATGTTTTGATTTTTAATATATTGTAAGGCTGCATGATGTAACTAATGATTATTTTTTCTTTAACGAGTCCGACGTGAGGGATATACTGCTTTATCGGAATGGGCCCAAATCCCCGTCATTTGCATGAAGAAAAGACAGAGAAAAGGGGAGCGGAGGTCGGGCTGCCTTCTGAGAATTCGTAGGCGAGTGAGTAAACCTCCACTACCATCCGTTCTATTGGCCAACGTGCAATCATTGGAAAACAAAATGGATGATCTACGATCAAGAATATCCTACCAACAGGACATTAAAAACTGTAATATCTTATGTTTCACTGAGTCGTGGCTGACGACACGGATAATATAGAGCTGGTGGGATTTTCCATGCATCGGCAGGACAGAGAAGCTACTACGTCTGGTAAGACGAGGGGCGGAGGTGTGTGTCTATTTGTCAATAACAGCTGGTGCGCAATGTCTAATATTAAAGAAGTCTCATGGTATTGCTCGCCTGAGGTAGAATACCTCATGATAAGCTGTAGACCACACTATCTACCAAGAGAGAGTTCTCATCTATGTTATTCATAGCCGTCTATTTACCACCACAAACCAATGCTGGCACTAAGACCGCACTCAACGAGCTGTATAAGGCCATTAGCAAACAAGAAAATGCTCATCCAGAAGCGGCTAGTGGCCGGGGACATTAATGCAGGCAAACTTAAATCCGTTTTACCTAATTTCCGTACCAGCATGTCACATGTACAACCAGAGGAAAAAAAAAAAAAACCTCTAGACCACCTTTACTCCATACACAGAGACACATACAAAGCTCTCCCTCACCCTCCATTTGGCAAATCTGACCATAATTCTATCCTCCTGATTCCTGCTTACAAGCAAAAACTGAAGCAGGAAGTACCAGTGACTCGCTCATTACGGAAGTGGTCAGATGACGTGGGGCTCTGACGCTCGTCGGATGTGGCAGGGCTCTAAAACTTTTACGGACTACAAATGGAAACCCACCCGAGAGCTGCTCAGTGACGCGAGCCAACCAGACGACTGTGTGATAACGCTCTCAGTAGCCGATGTGAGCAAGACCTTTAAACAGATCAACATTCACAAAGCCGCGGGGCCAGACGGACTACCAGGACGTGTACTCAAAGCATGCGCGGAACAACTGGCAAGTGTCTTCATTGACATTTTCAACCTCTCCCTGACCGAGTATGTAATACCTACATGTTTCAAGCAGACCACCATAGTCCCTGTGCCCAAGGAAGTGAAGGTAACCTGCCTAAATCATTACTGCCCCGTAGCACTCATGTCGTTAGCCATTAAGTGCTTTGAAAGGCTGGTCATGGCTCACATCAACAGCATCATTCCGGATACCCTAGACCCACTCCAATTCTACACTAGTTCATTTAACAGATTTGCTCAGAATTCCGTGGCATTATTTTTATAGTATGAAGAATACAATTGAACAAAGCTGAATAAAATAGAAAGGATATTTTCTCCAAACGATTTGAGGGAGTGCGCACATGCAGCTATTCTGTGTTTAGCAGTTAACAATTAAATAGGTACTCCTATATGGGTAATTTAGATTCATCAATGTAACTTTAGTTGTTCTATCAACATTGGGCTATATGTTTTGATTTGCAGTTAACAATTAAATAGGTACTCCTATATGGGTAATTTAGATTCATCAATGTAACTTTAGTTGTTCTATCAACATTGGGCTATATGTTTTGATTTTTAACACATTGTAAGGCTACGACTAATGATAATTTGAAAAAAGTAACTTAAAAAAGGTATGAGCTCTGCTTTGTTTTTTGCGCAGGCTGTACACACCATCAGTCTCTCATTCACAATTTGACAAGCACTTGATAATGACTCGATTTTCACGGCGGCATACCCTTTGTGTCGCCGTAATGCACCCAATTTTTGCGGCCAGTGGCCGTTGTGCCGGAGTGCTGCGTTGTGCCCTTCTCCCTGAGTGCTCTGCGCTCCAAAGCACCTCTTACTCACATGGCTATCCATCACGTGATCGGGTCTTTCTCACAGGCTAAAAGTGAAGACAGACACATCGGGGACACAACTGCGCGCGTCCTTATCCAATTCCGAGGTGCATATTGAAGATATTGGAAGAACAGCCCACATTTACTTTTTGTCAGCCAACAAGATGAGTAGGCCTAACGAACAGCAAAAGCACTAGCCTGTGTTAATCTACCATCTCCCATGGTACACATGTTGACCTATTCTATTCTGTGCGAGAAATAAATATTCCAAACATAGTCTGGGACAGTTGTGGGACGCGATAAATCCCAAACTCATACAACCACTAGCATCCCAAAAACGTTTTTACGCAATGTGGCTGACTCAACAGATCAGAAGGTTTAGCTTTAAATGTTTATAAACTATTAGGCTATTTCTTACAATTATGAGCACAGCAATGCGCACACGGCAGTAGGCGATTAGCGCAAATGTTCCATTAGCGGTAAAACACCATTATCAAAAGTGACCTCAAATGCGATTATTCATGTAATGCTTTTATTATAAAGGTGTATTTTTATTGGAAAAATTCTTCCCCAAACTTGAAACTCACGCGCTGCTTACGTATGCCGTTTAGACTCTGCACCCCTTGTAAAGTGGATTAATGTGCCTAATTTTAAGAAGTTATTTGGCTACTTTAGTTGTGATACAAACCTTATCAAAACATATACAGTACCAGTCAAAAGTGGACACACCTTCTCATTCAAGGGTTTTTCTTTATTTTTTAAAATATTTCCTGCATTGTAGAATAATAATGATGACATCAAAACTATGAAATAACACATACAGTGGGGAAAAAAAGTATTTAGTCAGCCACCAGTTGTGCAATTTCTCCCACTTAAAAAGATGAGAGAGGCCTGTAATTTTCATCATAGGTACACGTCAACTATGACAGACAAAAGGAGAATATTTTTTCCAGAAAATCACATTGTAGGAATTTTAATGAATTTATTTGCAAATTATGGTGGAAAATAAGTATTTGGTCAATAACAAAAGTTTCTCAATACTTTGTTATATACCCTTTGTTGGCAATGACACAGGTCAAACGTTTTCTGTAAGTCTTCACAAGGTTTTCACACACTGTTGCTGGTATTTTGGCCCATTCCTCCAAGCAGATCTCCTCTAGAGCAGTGATGTTTTGGGGCTGTCGCTGGGCAACACGGACTTTCAACTCCCTCCAAAGATTTTCTATGGGGTTGAGATCTGGAGACTGGCTAGGCCACTCCAGGACCTTGAAATGCTTCTTACGAAGCCACTCCTTTGTTGCCCGGGCAGTGTGTTTGGGATCATTGTCATGCTGAAAGACCCAGCCACGTTTCATCTTCAATGCCCTTGCTGATGGAAGGAGGTTTTCACTCAAAATCTCACGATACATGGCCCCATTCATTCTTTCCTTTACACGGATCAGTCGTCCTGGTCCCTTTGCAGAAAAACAGCCCCAAAGCATGATGTTTCCACCCCCATGCTTCACAGTAGGTATGGTGTTCTTTGGATGCAACTCAGCATTCTTTGTCCTCCAAACACGACAAGTTGAGTTTTTACCAAAAAGTTATATTTTGGTTTCATCTGACCATATGACATTCTCCCAATCCTCTTCTGGATCATCCAAATGCACTCTAGCAAACTTCAGACGGGCCTGGACATGTACTGGCTTAAGCAGGGGGACACGTCTCGCACTGCAGGATTTGAGTCCCCGGCGGCGTAGTGTGTTACTGATGGTAGGCTTTGTTACTTTGGTCCCAGCTCTCTGCAGGTCATTCACTAGGTCCCCCCGTGTGGTTCTGGGATTTTTGCTCACCGTTCTTGTGATCAGTTTGACCCCACGGGTGAGATCTTGCGTGGAGCCCCAGATCAAGGGGAGATTATCAGTGGTCTTGTATGTCTTCCATTTCCTAATAATTGCTCCCACAGTTGATTTCTTCAAACCAAGCTGCTTACCTATTGCAGATTCAGTCTTCCCAGCCTGGTGCAGGTCTACAATTTTGTTTCTGGTGTCCTTTGACAGCTCTTTGGTCTTGGCCATAGTGGAGTTTGGAGTGTGACTGTTTGAGGTTGTGGACAGGTGTCTTTTATACTGATAACAAGTTCAAACAGGTGCCATTAATACAGGTAACGAGTGGAGGACAGAGAAGCCTCTTAAAGAAGAAGTTACAGGTCTGTGAGAGACAGAAATCTTGCTTGTTTGTAGGTGACCAAATACTTATTTTCCACCATAATTTGCAAATAAATTCATTAAAAATCTTACAATGTGATTTTCTGGATTTTCTTTTCTCATTTTGTCTGTCATAGTTGACGTGTACCTATGATGAAAATTACAGGCCTTTCTCATCTTTTTAAGTGGGAGAACTTGCAGAATTGGTGGCTGACTAAATACTTTTTTCCCCCACTGTATGGAATCATGTAGTAACCAAAAAAGTGTTAAACAAATCAAAATATATTTTATATTTGAGATTCTTCAAATATCAAGGCAAAGGGTGGCTGACAGCTTTGCACACTCTTTGCATTCTCTCAGGTAGTCACCTGGAATGCATTTCAATTAACAGGTGTGTCTTCTTAAAAGTTAATTTGTGGAATTGATTTCCTTCTTAATGCGTTTGAGCCAATCAGTTGTGTTGTGACAAGGTAGGGTTGGGTATACAGAAGATAGCCCTATTTGGTAAAAGACCAAGTCCATATTATAGCAAGAACAGCTTAAATAAGCAAAGAGAAATGACAGTCCATCATTACTTTAAGACATGAAGGTCAGGCAATACGGAAAATGTCAAGAACTTTGAAAGTTTCTTCAAGTGCAGTCGCAAAAACAATCAAGCGCTATGATGAAACTGGCTCTCATGAGGACCACAACAGGAATGCAGAGGATACATTCATTAGAGTTACCAGCCTCAGATATTGCAGCCCAAATAAATGCTTCAGAGTTCAAGTAACAGAGACATCTCAACATCAACTGTTCAGAGGGGACTGTGTCAATCAGGCCTTCATGGTCGAATTGCTGCAAAGAAACCACTACTAAAGGACACCAATAACAAGAAGAGACCTGCTTGGGCCAAAAACCACGAGCAATGGACATTAGACCTGGAGTCCAAATGTGAGATTTTTGGTTCAAACCGCTGTGTCTTTGTGAGACGCGGTGTGGGTGAACGGATGATCTCCACATGTGTGGTGTTATGGTGTGGGGGTGCTTTGCTGGTGACACTGTCTGTGATTTATTTAGAATTCAAGGCACACTTAACCAGCATGTCTACCACAGCATTCTGCAGCAATACGCCATCCCATCTGGTTTGGGCTTAGTGGGACTATCATTTGTTTTTCAACAGGACAATGACCCAACACACCTCCAGGCTGTGTAAGGGCTATTTTACGAAGAAGGAGAGTGATGGAGTGCTGCATCAGATGACCTGGCCTCCACAATCCCCCGACCTCAACCCAATTGAGATGATTAGGGATGAGTTGGACCGCAGAGTGAAAGAAAAGCAGCCAACAAGTGCTCAGTACATGTGGAAACTCCTTCAAGACTGTTGGAAAAGCATTCCAGGTGAAGCTGGTTGAGAGAATGCCAAGAGTGTATAAAGCTGTCATCATGTTTTGATGTCTTCACTATTATTCTACAATGTAAAAAAAATAGTAAAAATAAAGAAAAACCCTTGAATGAGTAGGTGTGTCCAAACGTTTGACTGGTACTGTAGGCCTATGGGGTAGGCTACATGAGGTGTGCGACTATAATTAGAAAAAGTCGCAAAGAAAAGGCCTTGTTTCTTGCCTAATGCAGGGCATCATTCACAAGTGATAGTATATAATTCACAAGTGATAGGCTAATATTGTCACCCATCAGACTATTATTCTTTATTTAGTATATGTAAAGACAAGATTAAATCAAATGTGTGAAATTTGTTTTGATTTAGAATGGACCATTATCATGCACCCATCAAAAAACAGGGTCAGGGAAAAAAAAAAAAGTAATCTATGCACTTAAATAGCGAATGGAGGATGCTTTTCTCATGGTTCATTTTCATGTCAGCCAGGTAGGCTATACTCCTGTTGTAAAGATAAGCAATGTGCTTAATATTAGGAAAGTTGAGAAATAAATACAGTAGGCCTAGCCTATAGAAAGCTGATGGGAAGCTCCTCTATCTTTATTTGAGGCCATCACTCGGTTTTCTCGCGCAATTGCATAACCTATAGAAATGTTGAGCAACATGAGCTCTCATGAAGTGTTTGATTAGATTTTCGATTACATTTGCATTGACGTCAGAGTGATTAGAGGGACAATAGAGTGCTGAGTACCAGGCAGTTAGCAAGTTTGGTAGGCTACTAATGACCATCAGCAGCATCAGAGCCTAATTACCGTGACTAAACGGTCACGTGGAATTTGACTTCATGACTGCCGGTGTGGCGGTAATACGGTCACCGCGACAGCCCTACCACAGAGTGACACTAAGTAGGGTGCGTATGGACAAACAACAATCCTTTGCTCACAAACCTTGTGGGCCTCATGTTAGTCCATACGAGGGAAGAAAGGAAAATAGTGAACATCATAACTACTTGATAATTACAGAGAAGACTGTAGAAACTAGAAAATGAGATTTCCTAAAGAAAATGTGTGTCTTGCTTGTCTTGAAGTATTTATGGTTGTGAAAAAAAGTTGTAGTTGGGTTAACAAAAACCTGTGTAGGCCTAGTAGCAGTAGTGGTAGTGCTGCAGCAATAATGGTAGTAAGGTGAATGCACCAATTTGTAAGTCGCTCTGGATAAGAGCGTCTGCTAAATGACGTAAATGTAAATGTAGTAATTGGGCTAGTTGTGGCATTATTATAGAAGGCTAGAGGGAGTATAGCCACAGAGATCCTATTACATTATTATTTTTTCTCTAGGAAGACATACCTGCAGTTGCTTGATGGTGTCCCCTCCCCTTCCGATGACCAGGCCCACTTTGCTGGCTGGGATGAGCATCTCCTGGACTGAGCTGTTGCTCTCAGCCTCGCTGTGGAACCCGGGGCCGTTCCGACAGCGGTCCACTATCTGACCAAGCATTCTCTTGGCCTGCCTGGTGGAGTGCAAAAAGTTGTATATCAATGAACTATACAGTGCCTTGCAAAATAATTCATCCCCCTTGGCGTTTTTTCCTATTTTGTGGCATTATAACCTGAAATTTAATTTTTTGGATTTCATGGAATGGACACACACAAAATAGTCCAAATTGGTAAAAAATGAAAAAGAAAAAAATAACTTGTTTCAATACATTCTAAAAAATAAATTACGGAAAAGTAGTGCGTTCATATGTATTCACCCCCTTTGCTATGAATCCCCTAAATAAGATACGGTGCAACCAATTACCTTCAGAAGTCACATAATTAGTTAAATAAAGTCCACCTGTGTGCAATCTAAGTGTCACATGATCTGTCACATGATCTCAGTATATACACACACCTGTTCTGAAAGGCCCCAGAGTCTGCAACACCACTAAGCAATGGGCACCACCAAGCAAGCGGCACCATGAAGACCAAGGAGCTCTCCAAACAGGTCAGGCACAAAGTTGTGGAGAAGTACAGATCAGGGTTGGGTTATAAAAAAAGATCAGAAACTTTGAACATCCCATGGAGCACCATTAAATCCATTATTAAAAAATTGAAAGAATATGGCACCACAACAAACCTGCCAAGAGAGGGCAGCCCACCAAAACTCACGGACCAGGCAAGGAGGGCATTAATCAGAGAGGCAACAAAGAGACCAAAGATAACCCTGAAGGAGCTGCAAAGCTCCACAGCGGAGATTGGAGTATCTGTCCATAGGACCACTTTAAGCCGTACACGCCACAGAGCTGGGCTTTACAGAAGAGTGGCCAGAAAAAAGCCATTGCTTAAAGAAAAAAAATAAGAAAACACGTTTGGTGTTCACCAAAAGGCATGTGGGAGACTCCCCAAACATATGGAAGAAGGTACTCTGGTCAGATGAGACTAAAATTGAGCTTTTGGGCCATCAAGGAAAACGCTATGTCTGGCGCAAACCCAACACCTCTCATCACCCCGAGATCACCATCCCCACAGTGAAGCATGGTGGTGGCAGCATCATGCTGTGGGATGTTTTTCATCGACAGGGACTGGGAAACTGGTCAGAAATGAAGGAATGATGGATGGAGCTAAATACAGGGAAATTCTTGAGGGAAACCTGTTTCAGTCTTCTAGAGATTTGAGACTGGGACGGAGGTTCACCTTCCAGCAGGACAATGACCCTAAGCAAACTGCTAAAGCAACACTCGAGTGGTTTAAGGGGAAACATTTAAATGTCTTGGAATGGAATGGCCTAGTCAAAGCCCAGACCTCAATTCAATTAAGAATATGTGGTATGACTTAAAGACTGCTGTACACCAGCAGAACCCATCCAACTTGAAGGAGCTGGAGCAGTTTTGCCTTAAAGAATGGGCAAAAATCCCAGTGGCTAGATGTGCCAAGCTTATAGAGACATACCCCAAGATACTTGCAGCTGTAATTGCTGCAAAAGGTGGCTCTACAAAGTATTGACTTTGGGGGGGAGTGAATAGTTATGCACGCTCAAGTTCTGTTTTTTTGTCTTATTTCTTGTTTGTTTCACAAGAAAAAATATTTTGCATCTTCAAAGTTATAGGCATGTTGTGTAAATCAAATGATACAAATCCCCCAAAAATCCATTTTAATTCCAGGTTGTAAGGCAACAAAATAGGAAAAATGCCAAGGGGGGTGAATACTTTCGCAAGCCACTGTAGATGATGTAATGTATTATCACCGAAACCAATGAAATATTGTACTATCATTGCCTACTATGACTGTCCTACAGTGTCAAAACATTATCTGAGTGGTCCACAATGTGGTTTTTAAAACCATATTATGTATTGTCAAAACAGTAATATTGTGGAGTGACAGTTAAATATATATTTTTAACTAATTCCAATAGGGTTACAGTTGATACAGTGCGCATCTATAAACTGTCAATAAGGGGACTTTCCACATAATGTTGGGCCATCAAATGCATTAGGGTCCACTCAAGACGGAAACATTGTTATTTTCAAAATGACAAAGGATGTCGACGGTACTTTACTGCCACTAAGTTTATAGAATTTGTCACGTTCAACAGTCTCAATCTAGAAACTCACTCAATGCTCTCAGGGGTTCCAGTGAGGGAGCAGGCTCTGTCCATCATACCTCCACTCTCTACCATGACAAACAGACATTACAGTCAGCATCATGTACAGAACAGCTGGCATACAGTTAAAGGAGTCAAGTTTTCAAGATAGATCCAGTATTGAGCAAAAACAGTCATGATAATCCATTTTGCATTGCTGACATCGCTTCTAGCTAGCTGACAACTCTCATACTATACAGTACTAGTCAAAAGTTTGGACACACCTACTCATTCCAGGTTTTTTTTGTAGAATAATAGTGAAGACATCAAAACTATGAATTAACACATAAGGAATCATGTAGTAACCAAAAAAGTGTTAAACAAATTATCCAAATAGCCACCCTTTGCCTTGATGACAGCTTTGCACACTCTTGGCATTCTCTCAACCAGATTCATGAGGCAGTCACCTGGAATGCATTTCAATTAACAGGTGTGCCTTGTTAAAAGTGAATTTGTGGAATTTATTTCCTTAATGCGTTTGCGCCAGTCAGTTGTGTTGTGACAAGGTGGGGGGGGGGGGGTAGTATAGAGAATATGGTCTTTTACCAAATAGGTCTAAGTCCATATTACGGCAAGAACAGCTCAAATAATCAAAAAGAAACGACAGTCCATCATTACTTTAAGACATGTAGGTCAGACAATCCAGAAAATGTGAAGCACTTTGGAAGTTTCTTCAAGTGCAGTCGCAAAAACCATCAAGCGCTATGATGAAACTGGCTCTCATGAGGACCGCCACAGGAAAGAAAGACCCAGAGTTACCTCTGCTGCAGAAGATAAGTTAATTAGAGTTACCAGCCTCAGAAATTGCAGCCCAAATAAAGTGCTTCACAGACACATCTCAACGTCAACTGTTCAGAGGGGACTGCGTGAATCAGGCCTTCATGGTCAAATTGCTGCAAAGAAACCACTACTAAAGGACACCAATAAGAAGAAGAGACTTGCTTGGGCCAAGAAACACGATCAATGGACATTAGACCGGTGGAAATCTGTCCTTCGGTCTGGAGTCCAAATTTGAGATTTTTGGTTCCAATCGTTGTGTCTTTGTGAGACGCTGTGTAGGTGAACAGATGATCTCCGCATGTGTAGTTCCCACCGTGAAGCACGGAGGAGGTGCTGTGATGGTGCTTTGCTGGTGTCACCATCTGTGATTCATTTAGAATTCAAGGCACACTTAACCAGCATGGCTACCACAACATTCTGCAGTGATATGCCATCCCATCTGGTTTGGGCTTAGCGGGACTATCATTTGTTTTTCAACAAGACAATGACCCAACACACCTCCAGGCTGTGTAAGGGTTATTTGACCAAGAAGGAGAGTGATGGAGTGCTGCATCAGATCCCCCAACTTCAACCCAATTGAGGTGGTTTGGAATGAGTTGGACTGCAGAGTGAAGGAAAAGCAGCCAACAAGTGCTCATCATATGTGGGAAGTACTTCAAGACTGTTGGAAAAGCATTCCAGGTGAAGTTGGTTGAGAGAATGCCAAGAGTGTGCAAAGCTGTCATCAAGGCAAAGGCTGGCTACTTAGAAACAACTCAAATATAAAATATATTTTGATTTGTTTAACACTTTTTTTGGTTACTACATTATTCCATATGTGTTATTTCATAATGTTGATGTCTTCACTATTATTCTACAATGTAGAAAATAGTTAAAATAAAGAAAAACCCTTGAATGAGTAAGTGAGTCCAAACTTTTGACTGGTACTGTATGTTGCTGAGATATTCAATTAAAAGCAATCTGATATTGGTTATTATATCATATGACAAGGACTGGAAGGTTGGAAGTGTGTGTAGTCACAGACATAACTGCTTACCAGAGGCAATTTGAATCTTACACCCCGACTCCAGCTGGATTCTCGTAATTTGTTCTCCTCCTCTGCCTATGACTAAAATAAATGGGAGGTGAGAAAAATAGAAGTGGGATGGGTGTAGAGAAAATAGTTCAGGTAATGTGTCAGACAAAATAAATCAATTTAGTCAACTGGTCGATTGTTTGGTCGATAGGCTGTTGGTTGCCCAAGATTTTTTTAGTCGAGCAGTCGCAAATAGACTTGTTTCTTTCATGGCACATGACTCCAGTCTGATTTGTGCCTGGCTTAGTGGACTAATCCATTGACGAGGCCGTGGGATGATGCCACAATCCAAGAAGGGGAGTGTGGCTAAAATGCACAAGCCACGTCTCTCTCCAGAATGAGTTCTCTGCCGCCATTTCCTTCGCATTCATTGTGTGAAATGTTTGCCCTTTGATTGTACAGTCGTAGTCAAAAGTTTTGAGATTGACACAAGTATTGGTCTTCACAAAGTTCGCTGCTTCAGTGTTATGAGATATTTTTGTTAGATGTTACTATGGTATACTGAAGTATAATTACAAGCATTCCATAAGTGTCAAAGGCTTTTATTGACAATTACATTAAGTTTATGCAAAGAGTCAATATTTGCAGTGTTGACCTTTCTTTTTCAAGACCTCTGCAATCCGCCCTGGCATGCTGTCAATTAACTTCTGGGCCACATCCTGACTGATGGCAGCCCATTCTTGCATAATCAATGCTTGGAGTTTGTCAGAATTTGTGGGTTTTTGTTTGTCCACCCGCCGAGGATTGACCACAAGTTCTCAATGGGATTAAGGTCTGGGGAGTTTCCTAGCCATGGACCCAAAATGTCGATGTTTTGTTCCCCGAGCCACTTAGTTATCAATTTTGCCTTATGGCAAGGTGCTCCATCATGCTGGAAAAGGCATTGTTCGTCACCAAACTGTTCTTGGATGGTTGGGAGAAGTTGCTCTCAGAGGATTTGTTGGTACCATTCTTTATTCATCTTTTGCAGAATATTAGTCTGTCCCTGATGTTTTTCCTGGAGAGAAGTGGCTTCTTTGCTGCCCTTCATGACACAAGGCCATCCTCCAAAAGTCTTCGCCTCACTGTGCGTGCAGATGCACTCACACCTGCCTGCTGCCATTCCTGAGCAAGCTCTGCACTGGTGGTGCCCCGATCCCGCAGCTGAATCAACTTTAGGAAACGGTCCTGGCGCTTGCTGGATTTTCTTGGGTGCCCTGATGCCTTCTTCACAACAATTGAACCTCTCTCCTTGAAGTTCTTGATGATCCGATAAATGGTTGATTTAGGTGCAATCTTACTAGCAGCAATATCCTTGCCTGTGAAGCCCTTTTTGTGCAAAGCAATGATGACGGCACGTGTTTCCTTGCAGGTAACCATGGTTAACAGAGGAAGAACAATGATTTCAAGCACCACCCTCCTTTTAAAGCTTCCAGTCTGTTATTCTAACTCAATCAGCATGACAGAGTGATCTCCAGCCTTGTCGTTGTCAACACTCTCACCTGTGTTAACGAGAGAATCACTGACATGATGTCAGCTGGTCCTTTTGTGGCAGGGCTGAAATCAATCAATCAATCAATCAATTTTATTTTATATAGCCCTTCTTACATCAGCTAATATCTCGAAGTGCTGTACAGAAACCCAGCCTAAAACCCCAAACAGCTAGTAATGCAGGTGTAGAAGCACGGTGGCTAGGAAAAACTCCCTAGAAAGGCAAAACCTAGGAAGAAACCTAGAGAGGAACCAGGCTATGAGGGTGGCCAGTCCTCTTCTGGCTGTGCCGGGTGGAGATTATAACAGAACCATGCCAAGATGTTCAAAAATGTTCATAAGTGACAAGCATGGTCAAATAATAATCAGGAATAAATCTCAGTTGGCTTTTCATAGCCGATCATTAGAGTTTAAAACAGCAGGTCTGGGACAGGTAGGGGTTCCATAACCGCAGGCAGAACAGTTTAAACTGGAATAGCAGCAAGGCCAGGCGGACTGGGGACAGCAAGGAGTCACCACGGCCGGTAGTCCCGACGTATGGTCCTAGGGCTCAGGTCTCTCAGTTGGCTTTTCATAGCCGATCATTTAGAGTTGAAAACAGCAGGTCTGGGACAGGTAGGGGTTTCGTAGCCGCAGGCAGAACAGTTGAAACTGGAATAGCAGCAAGGCCAGGCGGACTGGGGACAGCAAGGTGTCATCATGCCCGGTAGTCCTGACGTATGGTCCTAGGGCTCAGGTTCTCAGAGAGAAAGAGAGAACGAGAGAATTAGAGAGAGCATACTTAAATTCACACAGGACACTGGATAAGACAGGAGAAGTACTCCAGGTA
This sequence comes from Coregonus clupeaformis, assembly GCF_020615455.1. Lineage (NCBI taxonomy): Eukaryota > Metazoa > Chordata > Actinopteri > Salmoniformes > Salmonidae > Coregonus > Coregonus clupeaformis. Next base: position 13,383,088 of record NC_059209.1, read on the forward strand.
TAACCAACTAACCCCAGCCCCCGACACATAAACTACTGCAGCATAAATACTGGAGGCTGAGACAGGAGCGGTCCGGAGACACTGTGGCCCCATCCGAAGAAACCCCGGACAGGGCCAAACAGGAAGGATATAACCCCACCCACTCCGCCAAAGCACAGCCCCCGCACCACTAGAGGGATATCCCCAACCACCAACTTACAATCCTGAGACAAGGCCAGTATAGCCCACAGAGGTCTCCACCACAGCACAAACCAAGGGGGCGCCAACCCAGAACAGGAAGATCACGTCAGTAACTCAACCCACTCAAGTGACGCACCCCCTCCCAGGGACGGCATGAAAGAGCACCAGCAAGCCAGTGACTCAGCCCCTGCAACAGGGTTAGAGGCAGAGAACCCCAGTGGAGAGGGGAACCGGCCTGGCAGAGACAGCAAGGGCTGTTCGTTGCTCCAGCCTTTCCGTTCACCTTCACACTCCTGGGCCAGACTACACTCAATCATATGACCTACTGAAGAGATAAGTCTTCAGTAAAGACTTAAAGGTTGAGACCGAGTCTGCATCTCTCACATGGGTAGGCAGACTGTTCCATAAAAATGGAGATCTATAGGAGAAAGCCCTGCCTCCCGCTGTTTGCTTAGAAATTCTAGGGACAATTAGGAGGCCTGCGTCTTGTGACCGTAAGCGTACGTATTGGTATGTGCGGCAGGACCAACTCGGAAAGATAGGTAGGAGCAAGCCCATGTAACGCTTTATAGGTTAACAGTAAAACCTTGAAATCAGCCCTTGCCTTAACAGGAAGCCAGTGTAGGGAAGCTAGCACTGGAGTAATATGATCAAATTTCTTGGTTCTAGTCAGGATTCTAGCAGCCGTATTTAGCACTAACTGAAGTTTATTTAGTGCTTTATCCGGGTAGCCGGAAAATAGAGCATTGCAGTAGTCCAATCTAGAAGTAACAAATGCATGGATCAATTTTTCTGCATCATTTTTGGACAGAAAATTTCTGATTTTTGCAATGTTACGTAGATGGAAAAAAGCTGTCCTTGAAACAGTCTTGATATGTTCGTCAAAAGAGAGATCAGGGTCAAGAGTAACGCCTAGGTCCTTCACAGTTTTATTTGAGACGACTTTACAACCATCAAGATTAATTGTCAGATTTAACAGAAGATCTCTTTGTTTCTTGGGACCTAGAACAAGCATCTCTGTTTTGTCCGAGTTTAAAAGTAAAAAGTTTTCAGCCATCCACTTCCTTATGTCTGAAACACAGGCTTCTAGCGAGGGCAATTTTGGGGCTTCACCATGCTTCATTGAAATGTACAGCTGTGTGTCATCCGCATAGCAGTGAAAGTTAACATTATGTTTTCGAATAACATCCCCAAGAGGTAAAATATATAGTGAAAACAATAGTGGTCCTAAAAGCGGAACCTTGAGGAACACCGAAATGTACAGTTGATTTGTCGGAGGACAGACCATTCACAGAGACAAACTGATATCTTTCCGACAGGTAGGATCTAAACCAGGCCAGAACTTGTCCGTGTAGACCAATTTGGGTTTCCAGTCTCTCCAAAAGAATGTGGTGATCGATGGTGTCAAAGGCAGCACTAAGGTCTAGTAGCACGAGGACAGATGCAGAGCCTCGGTCTGACCGCCATTAAAAGGTCATTTACCACCTTCACAAGTGCAGTCTCAGTGCTATGATGGGGTCTAAAACCAGACTGAAGCATTTCGTATACATTGTTTGTCTTCAGAAAGGCAGTGAGTTGCTGCGCAACAGCTTTTTCTAAAATTTTTGAGAGGAATGGAAGATTCGATATAGGCCGATAGTTTTTTTATATTTTCCGGGTCAAGGTTTGGCTTTTTTCAAGAGAGGCTTTATCACTGCCACTTTTAGTGAGTTTGGTACACATCCGGTGGATAGAGAGCTGTTTATTATGTTCAACATAGGAGGGCCAAGCACAGGAAGCAGCTCCTTCAGCAGTTTAGTAGGAATAGGATCCAGTATGCAGCTTGAAGGTTTAGAGGCCATGATTATTTTCATCATTGTGTCAAGAGATATAGTACTAAAACACTTAAGTGTCTCTCCCGATCCCAGGCCCTCGCAGATCTGCGCAGATCCAGGACAGCTAAGCCCTGGAGGAATACGCAGATTCAAAGAGGAGTCCGTAATTTGCTTTCTAATGGTCATGTTCTTTTCCTCAAAGAAGTTCATGAATTTATCACTGCTGAAGTGAAAACCATCCTCTCTTGGGAATGCTGCTTTTTAGTTAGCTTTGCAACAGTATCAAAAAGAAATTTTGGATTGTTCTTATTTTCCTCGATTAATTTGGAAAAGTAGGATGATCGAGCAGCAGTGAGGGCTCTTCGGTACTGCACGGTACTGTCTTTCCAAGCTAGTCGGAAGACTTCCAGTTTGGTGTGGCGCCATTTCCGTTCCAATTTCCTGGAAGCTTGCTTCAAAGCTCGGGTATTTTCTGTATACCAGGGAGCTAGTTTCTTATGACAAATGTTTTTCGTTTTTAGGGGTGCAACTGCATCTAGGGTATTGCGCAAGGTTAAATTGAGTTCCTCAGTTAAGTGGTTAACTGATTTTTGTCCTCTGACGTCCTTGGGTAGGCAGAAGGAGTCTGGAAGGGCATCAATGAATTTTTGTGTTGTCTGAGAATTTATAGCCACGACTTTTGATGCTCCTTGGTTGGGGTCTGAGCAGATTATTTGTTGCGATTGCAAACGTAATAAAATGGTGGTCCGATAGTCCAGGATTTTGTGGAAAAACATTAAGATCTACAACATTTATTCCATGGGACAAAACTAGGTCCAGAGTATGACTGTGGCAGTGAGTAGGTCCAGAGACATGTTGGACAAAACCCACTGAGTCGATAATGGCTCCGAAAGACTTTTGGAGTGGGTCTGTGGACTTCTCCATGTGAATATTAAAATCACCAAAAATTAGAATATGATCTGCTATGACTACAAGGTCTGATAGAATTCAGGAAACTCAGAGAGGAACGCTGTATATGGCCCAGGAGGCCTGTAAACAGTAGCTATAAAAGTGATTGAGTAGGCTGCATAGATTTCATGACTAGAAGCTCGAAAGATGAAACGTCATTTTTTTTTGTAAATTGAAATTTGCTATCGTAAATGTTAGCAACACCTCCGCCTTTGCGGGATGCACGGGGAATATGGTCACTAGTGTAACCAGGAGGTGAGGCCTCATTTAACACAGCAAATTCATCAGGCTTAAGCCATGTTTCAGTCAGGCCAATCACATCAAGATTATGATCAGTGATTAGTTCATTGACTATGACTGCCTTTGAAGTGAGGGATCTAACATTAAGTAACCCTATTTTGAGATGTGCGGTATCACGATCTCTTTCAATAATGGCAGGGAATGGAGGAGGTCTTTATCCTAATAAGATTGCTAGGGTGAACACCACCATGTTTAGTTTTTGCCCAACCTAGGTCGAGGCACAGACACAGTCTCAATGGGTATGGCTGAGCTGACTACACTGACTATGCTATTGGCAGACTCCACTAAGCTGGCAGGTTGGCTAACAGCCTGCTGCCTGGCCTGCACCCTATTTCACTGTGGGGCTAGAGGAGTTAGAGCCCTATCTATGTTGGTAGATAAGAGGAGAGCACCCCTCCAGCTAGGATGGAGTCCGTCACTCCTCAGCAGGTCAGGCTTGATCCTGTTTGTGGGTGAGTCCCAGAAAGAGGGCCAATTATCCACAAATGTTATCTTTTGGGAGGGGCAGAAAACAGTTTTCAACCAGCGATTGAGTGCTGAGACTCTGCTGTAGAGCTCGTCACTTCCCCTAACTGGGAGGGGGCCAGAGACAATTACTCGATGCCGACACATCTTTCTAGCTGATTTACACGCTGAAGCTATGTTGCACTTGGTGACCTCTGACTGTTTCATCCTAACATCGTTGGTGCCGACGTGGATAACAATATCTCTATACTCTCTACACTCGCCAGTTTTAGCTTTAGCCAGCACCATCTTTAGATTAGCCTTAACGTCGGTAGCCCTGCCCCCTGGTAAACAGTGTATGATCGCTGGGTGATTCGTTTTAAGTCTAATACTGCGGGTAATGGAGTCGCCAATGACTAGGGTTTTCAATTTGTCAGAGCTAATGGTGGGAGCCCTCGGGTCTCAGACCCCGTAGCGGGAGGAGTAGAGACTAGAGAAGACTCAGACTCAGACTCCGACTCGCTACATAATGGGGAAAACCGGTTGAAGGTTTCTGTCGGCTGAATGGCGACACCGGTTGAGCATTCCAACAGTATTTCCCTCCAGAAGCCATGAGAAAGTTGTCCGGCTGCGGGGACTGTGCGGGGGATTTATACTAACGTTACTGTCTGTACTTGCTGGTGGCACAGACGCTGTTTCTTCCTTTCCTACACTGATATTACTCTTGCCTAACGATTGCGTCTGAAGCTGGGCTTGTAGCACAGCTATTCCGCCGTAAGGCGAGAATTCTCCTGTATATTATGAGTACAGCGACTGCAATTAGAAGACATCATGTTAATGTTACTACTTAGCTTCGGCTGTTGAAGATGTTGATGAACCATGTCCAGATGAAGCGTCCGAGTGAAAAAAGTTGAATAAGGGAAAAAAAGTTGCGATGGAAAAAAGGAAAATAACGTAAAGTTGGCAGCTAAACGCGCAGGAAAAGTGACTCTTCTGTCTCGGGATAAACGTCCGGGGTGAAAAAAGTTTAACGAAAAAGATGAGTGAGGACAAAACTAAAAAGTTGGTAAATTTGTTGAACACAGAGATTAATTAAACGTTTATTAAAAGTAAAACGTGAATAGTTTGGCAGGTAGCCAAGTAGCAACAAACAGCAGAGCAGCACGGAGACAACAAAAGCAACATAACGTGAAGTTCTAAAGGCTACACATCAAACCAGCCTAAACAGAAACAAGATCCCACCAGTGGAAATGTTTTTTGGGGGTTTAAGTTCATTTTCAAGGCAAAGAGGGACTTTGCAATTAATTGCAATTCATCTGATCACTCTTCATAACATTCTGGAGTATATGCAAATTGCCATCATAAAAACTGAGGCAGCAGACTTTGTGAAAATTAATGTGTCATTCTCAAAACTTTTGACCACGACTGTAGGTGTCTATCAATTCCTCATTACATATACAGTATCACCAGTAGTAGCCTACATTTACTGTTAATTCCCATAATTTCTCATCTACAATGTTTATTTGGTTACGGTAATTTCTGTTAATGCATTTAATATAGGCATATTATTACAGTCGTTTACCGTTCTCCTTGTCAGTGTAGACACGTTGTTTGCATAGCTCACAACCTATGCTACACTTGTGAGTAACAAGTTTAAGTTTAATTCATTCCATTTACGAGTTGTCAATTTATTCTTTGTCTTTTGTTTGGAGCGCTCCTGTCAATGTTGAGTAAGGACGCGCACCTGATTATGCATATAGAAGTAGGCCTAGGCTACCTAGCCTGCACGCAAATGTAGGTCTATAAATGTGCCCATTTGGGGATGTCTGATGGTATTTCTGATTGTGTTAAAGCTGCAATACCAAATGAATGTAGAAATCTGTGTTATAGATCTGTTACTCTCATTGAAAGCAAGTCTAAGAAGAGGTAGATCTGTTCTTTGTGCTTTATTTCTATGCTTCCCGTTCTTAAGTTTCGTTTTTGCATCTTTTACTTTCGGTTTTGTACACCAGCTTCAAACAGCTGAAAATACAATATTGTTTATTTGATTTGATTTCTTCTGGTTAGGCAATCTTTATCTCCGGCTCCCTCAAGTAATTTGCGTGTCTTCCTTAATTAATCAAATAGCGTGTTTAAAGCATCAAAACAAGCACAGTATATATATAGTTGATTTTATTAAAAACAGGCTATATATGGAAAAATACAAATTTTAACATTTCGACCAATCGATTGGTCAAAAGAATATGACGACTCTCGGTCGACCATTTTTTTGTCGTTGTCAGGGACAACACTAATTAATACAAACTTTAACATAATTCTAAATAAAGCATACAAGGACAAAAACATCCCAAACCACATAGTGTACCTCCCATAACATGTACTTACTGAATCCAACCATTCTATCAGGCACTTTAAAGTCTTCTGTCATAACAGCCCTAAATGACAAGAGGGTGGGTGAAAAGAATCAAAATATATAAAATAAAAAAGGGACCATTAAATAATATACATGTTTGTGCACAGTAGCACATGCGCTGGTGAGTAGAATCATATTGTAGAAAGGCCAGCAGATTTGTCAAATTATTACTTTCCATCACTCCATTCAACAATATGAACTACACTGAACAAAACTATAAACGCAACATGTAAGGTGTTGGTCCCATGTTTCATGAGCTGAAATAAAAGATCCCAGAAATTGTACATACGCACAAAAAGCTTATTTCTCTAAAATGTTGTGCACAAATGTGTTTACATCCCGGTTAGTGAGCATTTCTCCTTTGCCAAGGTGTGGTATATCAAGAAGCTGATTAAACAGCACGATCATTACACAGGTGCACCTTGTGCTGAGGACAATAATATGCCACTAAAATGTGCAGTTTTGTAACACAACACAATGCCACAGATGTCAATTTGAGCGTGCAATTGGCATGCTGACTGCATGAATGTCCACCAGAGTTGTTGCCAGAGAATTTAATGATCATTTCTCTACCATAAGCCGCCTCCAACATCATTTTATAGAATTTGGCACTACGTCCAACCACAGACCATGTGTACTCGTCATGTGGGCGAGTGGTTTGCTGATGTCAACATTGTGAACAGAGTGCCCCATGGTGGCGGTGGGGTTATGGTATGGGCAGGCATAAGCTACGGACAACGAACACAATTGCATTTTATCGATGGCAATTTGAATACACAGAAATACAGTGACGAGACCCTGAGGCCTATTGTGAGGCCCATTTATTTTTAAGGTATATGTGACCAACAGATGTAGATCTGTATTCCCAGTCATGTGAAATCCATAGATTAGATCCTGATGAATTCATTTCAATTGACTGATTTCCTCATGTGAACTGTAACTCAGTAAAATCTTTGAAATTGTTGCATGTTGTGTATATATTTTTGTTCAGTATATGTAATACTTAAGACTTCTCTATATTTGCAAACAAAACAGTTATGCTGAGAACAAATCATTATCCGGTCTAAGTACTTCAGCGCTATCCCGCTGGGGATCAAGTGTTGTGTCTTTGGGTTGGATAGTGAGCTAAAATGAAGTGGAGGAGGGGGAGTCATCGCACAGATTTCTCAATCAATAACTATTTACAGTGTCAATACAGTGGGTAAATTGGTGCTGGCTACAGGCTTACCTTTGATGTACCATGGCTCCCAGCTGGTTACCTACTGTGAGGGAAGGAGACAAGAGCCAACCAGGGAAGGGACCAGAGCCAGATGGAGATGCAGTGGAGAGGAGAGAGAAAAGATTAGAAGTATTAACTTTCTTCCCCTTTTTTATTGCCTGCACACATGTCAAAGAGCCCAATTGCAGGTGTTATGTGCTTGGGCAGAGGGTGAAAATGATATGAGATGGATCCGTCAATATTTTATACAGCTGGATGGCGTAGCAAAGTCTGTGTGTGCAACACACCACCCCACTATCAACCAATCAAATTTATTTATAAAGCCCTTTTTACATCAACAGATGTCACAAAGTGCTATACAGAAACCCAGCCTAAAACCCCAAACCAGCAAGCAACGGTGGCTAGAAAAAACTCCCTAGAAAGGCAGAAACCTAGAGATGAACCAGGCTCTGATGGGTGGCCGGTGCCCTTCTGGCTGTGCCGGGTGGAGTTTATAACAGCACATGGCCATTAAGGCCAGATCTTTCTCCAAGATGTTCAAACATTCATAGATGACCAGCAGGGTCAAATAATAAGCACAGTGGTTGCAACAGGTCAGTACATCAGGAGAAAATGTCACTTGGCTTTTCATAGCCGGGCATTTAGAGGTTGAAATAACAGGTGCGGTAGAGAGAGAGAGTTGAAAACAGCAGGTCTGGGACAAGTTAGCACGTCCGGCGAAACAGGTTAGGGTTCCATAGCCGCAGGCAGAAGAGTTGAAACTGGAGCAGCAGCACGACCAGGTGGACTGGGGACAGCAAGGAGTCATCAGGCCAGGTAGTCCTGAGGCATGGTCCTAGGGCTCAGGTCCTCCGGGGAGGAGGGAGAGAGAGAATTAGAGGGAGCATACTTAAATTCACAAAGGACACCGGATAAGACAGACTGACCGTAGCCCCCCGGCACATAGACTATTGCAGCATAGATACTGGAGGCTGAGACGGGGGGGGGTGGGGTTGGGAGACACTGTGGCCCCTTCCAACGATACCCCCGGACAGGGCCAACAAAGATTTTAACAGGATATAACTCCACCCACTTTGCCAAAGCACAGCCCCCACACCACCAGAGGGATAATAACAGACAACCAACCAACTACCCTGAGACAAGGCGGAGTATAGCCCACAAAGATCTCCTCCATTGCACGAGCCAGAGGGGGGCGACAAACTGGACAGGAAGATCACGTCAGTGACACAACCCACTCAAGTGACGCACCCCTCCTAGGGACGGCATGGAAAGCACCAGTAAGCCAGTGACTCAGCCCCCGTAATAGGGTCAGAGGCAGAGAATCCCAATGGAGAGACTGGAACCGGCCAGGCAGAGACAGCAAGGGCAGTTTGTCGCTCCAGTGCCTTTCCGTTCACCTCCGCACCCCTGGGCCAGACTACACTCAAATCATAGGACCTACTGACGTGATGAGTCTTCAGTACAGACTTAAAGGTCGAGACAGAGTCTGCGTCTCTCACATGGATAGGCAGACAATTCCATAAAAATTTAGCTCTATAGGAGAAAGCCCTGCCTGCAGCTGTTTGCTTAGAAATTCTAGGGACAATAATGAGGCCTGCGTCTTGTGACCGTAGCGTACGTGTAGGTATGTACGGCAGGACCAAATCGGAGAGATGGGTAGGAGCAAGCCCATGTAATGCTTTGTAGGTTAGCAGTAAATCTTGAAAATCAGCCCTAGCCTTAACAGGAAGCCAGTGTGGAGGCTAGAACTGGAGTAATATCATCACATTTTTTGGTTCTAGTCAAGATTGTAGCAACCGTGTTTAGCACTAACTGAAGTTTATTTAGTGTTAATCCGGGTAGCAGTAGTCTAATCTAGAAGTGACAAAAGCATGGATTAGCTTTTCTGCATCATTTTCAGAGAAAGCATTTCTGATCTGTACAATGTTACGAAGATGGAAAAAAGCTGTCTTTGAAATATTCTTGATATGTTCGTCAAAAGAGAGACCAGGGTCCAGAGTAACGCTGAGGTCGTTCAGTTTTTTGAGACGACTGTACAACCATCAAGATTAATTGTCAGATCCAACAGAAGATCTCGGTTTCTTGGGACCTAAAACTAGCATCTCTGTTTTGTCTGAGTTTAATAGTAAAACATTTGCCGCCATCCACTTCCTTATGTCTGAAACACAGGCTTCCAGGGTAGGCAATTTTGGGGCTTCACCATGTTTCATCGAAATGTAGAGCCGTCTGTCATCCGCATAGCAACGCAACAATGAAAGTTAACATTTCCGAATGATATCACCAAAGAGGTAAAATATACAGTTGAAGTCGTAAGTTTACATACACTTCGGTTGGAGTCATTAAAACTCGTTTTTCAACCACTCCTCACATTTCTTGTTAACAAACTATAGTTTTGGCAAGTCGGTTAGGACATCTACTTTGTGCATGACACAAGTCATTTTTCCAACAATTGTTTACAGACAGATTATTTCACTTATAATTCACTGTATCACAATTCCAGTGGGTCAGAAGTTTACATACACTAAGTTGACTATGCCTTTAAACAGCTTGGACAATTCCAGAAAATGATGCAATGGCTTTAGAAGCTTCTGATAGGCTAATTGACATAATTTGAGTCAACTGGAGGTGTACCTGTGCATGTATTTCAAGGCCTACCTTCAAACTCAGTGCCTCTTTGCTTGACATCATGGGAAAATCTAAAGAAATCAGCCAAGACCTAAGAATAAAAGTTGTAGACCTCCACAATTCTTGTTATTAATTCTGGTTTATCCTTGGGAGCAATTTCCAAACGCCTGAAGCTACAACGTTCATCTGTACAAACAATAGTACGCAAGTATAAACACCATGGGATCATGCAGCCGTCATACCACTCAGGAAGGAGACGCGTTCTGTCTCCTAGAGATGAACGTACTTTGGTGCGAAAAGTGCAAATCAATCACAGAACAGCAGCAAAGGACCTTGTGAAGATGCTGGAGGAAACCGGTACAAAAGGATCTATTTCAACAATGAAATTAGTCCTATATTGACATAACCTGAAAGGCCACTCAGCAAGGAAGAAGCCACTGCTCCAAAACCACTATAAAAAAGCCAGACTACGGTTTGCAACTGCACATGGGGGACAAAGCTTTTTGGAGAAATGTTCTCTGGTCTGATGAAACAAAAATAGAACTGTTTGGCCATAATGACCATCGTTATGTTTGGAGGAAAAAGGGGAAGGCTTGCAAGCCGAAGAACACCATCCCAACCGTGAAGCACGGGGGTGGCAGCATCATGCTGTGGGGGTGCTTTGCTGCAGGAGGGACTGGTGCACTTCACAAAATAGATGGCATCATGAGGAAGGAAAATTATGTGGATATATTGAAACAACATCTCAAGACATCAGTCAGGAAGTTAAAGCTTGGTCGCAAATGGGTCTTCCAAATTGACAATGACCCCAAGCATACTTCCAAAGTTGTGGCAAAATGGCTTAAGGACAACAAAGTCAAGGTATTGGAGTGGCCATCACAAAGCCCTAACCTCAATCCTATAGAACATTTGTGGGCAGAACTAAAAAAAACGTGTGCGAGCAAGGAGGCCTACAAACCTGACTCAGTTACACCAGCTCTGTCAGAAGGAATGGGCCAAAATTCGGCTACCCGAAACGTTTGACTCAAGTTAAACAACTTAAAGGCAATGCTACCAAATACTAATTGAGTGCATGTAAACTTCTGACCCACTGGGAATGTGAAGCTGAAATAAATCAATTCTCGCTACTATTATTCTGACATTTCACATTCTTAAAATAAAGATATAATCCTAAATGACCTAAGACAGGACATTTTTACTAGGATTAAATGTCAGGAATTGTGAAAAACTGAGTTTAAATGTATTTGGCTAAGGTGTTTGTAGACTTCCGACTTCAACTGTATAGTGAAAACAACAGTGGTCCTAAAACGGAACCTTGAGGAACACCGAAACGTACAATTGATTTGTCAGAGGACAAACCATTCACAGAGACGAACTGATATCTTTCCGACAGATAACATCTAAACCAGGCAAGAACTTGTCCATGTAGAACAATTAAGGTTTCCAATCCCTCCAAAAGAATGTGGTGATCGATGGTGTCAAAAGCAGCACTAAGGTCTAGGAGCATGAGGACAGATGCAGAGCCTTTGTCTGATGCCATTAAAAGGTAATGTACCACCTTAACAAGTGCAGTCTCAGTGCTATGATGGGGTCTAAAACCAGACTGAAGTGTTTTTTATAAATGTTTTGTCTTCAGGAAGGTAGTGAGTTGCTGCACAACAGATTAGATATAGGCCGATAGTTTTTTACATTTTCTGGGTCAAGGTTTGGCTTTTTCAAGAAAGGCTTTATTACTGTCACTTTTAGTGAGTTTGGTACACATCCAGTGGATAGGGGGCATTTATTATGTTCAACATATGAGGGCCAAGCACAGGAAGTAGCTCTTTCAGTAGTTTAGTTGGAATAGGATCCAGTATGCAGCTTGAAGGTTTAGAGGCCATTACTATTTTCATGAATGTGTCAAGAGATATAGGATTAGAAAACTTGAGCATCTCCATTGATCCTAGGTCTTGGCAGTTTTGTGCAGACTCCGGACAGCTGAGCTTTGGAGAAATACGCAGATTCAAAGAGGAGTCCGTAATTTGCTTTCTAATGATCATGATCTTTTCGTCGAAGTTGTTCATGAAGTTCACTAGGAGATGAGCCTATGACAGGTATAAAGTTGGATGTGCTAGCTAACCCACTCAAATGTCAATAGCATATTAGACAGGCCTCCCCCTGGCCAGAACACAATAGGCCAGAGGACAACGCTTGGGACGGCACCGAGTCCAGCTTATCCTTCACCATTAACAAACCAGAGATAATAATTGGCTACAACAGGCCGAAAACAACTGGATGGAGAAGCCGAGCGGGCTCATCTGAAATGCAATGTGTCATGTAACAGCCCAGATGAGTAAAGGCTACACTACCCCACTACTTTTTTGATGACTAAACCAGAAAATTATTAGCCAAAGTAAAAAAAAGAAAAAAAAGAGCCTTGATAGTCTAATTGAAATGCTTTGGGATGTTGGCAATGAGGCCCTTTATCTACTTCCCCAGAGTCAGATGAACTCTTGGATACAATTTGTATGTCTCTCTGTGTCCAGTATGAAGGAAGGTAGAGTTAGTTTCGCAAGCCAACGCTAATTAGAGTTAGCGCAAATGCTAGTTAGCAACTGTCGTAGCACTAGCTAGCAACTTCCTTAAAAATGCACGCAGAGACAAAAATAGTATCCAGGAGTTAATCGGACTATGGGGAAGCAGATAAAGGGCCTCATTGCCAAAATCCCAAAGTATCCCTTTAAAGTCTTTACTTAATGTATTGAGTACCAGTTTCAAGTTGATGGACACGTAAAATCTGATTTGTCAATAACTCAGCCATCTTTTGACAAATCCCTTACCTTTTCTCAAACTAAGTTAAGACGTACCATGGGCCTACATTCCATTTGTACCCATTAAAGTATCCCTTTAAAGTCATTACTTAATGTATTGAGTACCAGTTTCAAGTTGATGGACACGTAAAGAAGCTTTTTGAAGTATTTTTAGTATATGCCTCTAATGGTATAGTGTGGCCATCTTTTAATTTTTTATAACCTTTATTTAACTAGGCAAGTCAGTTAAAAACAAATTCTTATTTCCAATGATGGCCTACCCCGGCCAAACCCAGACAATGCTGGACCAATTGTGAGTCCTATGGGACTCCCAATCACGGCCGGATTATGATACAGCATGGATTCGAACCAGGGTCTGTAGTGATGCCATTGAATGCATACACGTTAGTTTCTCAAACGCTTTAGGGCCTGTTGTGATGAGTCCAAAGACTACATTCGGAGTGAATCTGACTTTTAGTCCATGAGAAGATTGTTTATGATTATTTAAAGCATAACATAGCCAAAAAAAGTTAATTTTTAATAGTTTTCTTATTTAAGATATAAATGCCAAATGTAACATGGTTCATCATGGCAATGTCTTTGATGGCCCTAAAAAGTTCCAAGTTGATAGGCCATTGTGGAGTGGATATTCATGGACACGTAAAATCAGATTCCCTGATTTATCAATGACTCATCCATCTCTTAACCAATCCCTTAGCTTTTCTCAAACAAAGTAAAGAGCTGTACCATGGGCCTACATAACGAATTTGGTGTTTTTTGGAAACATTTCCAAGATGGAGGAAAATCTATCCTGACGGAACCATAAGGTCCGTGAGGCAAATGTGTTCCGCATGAGGAAAAACACCTACATACAAAGTTTCAAGTCTCTAGTTCAAACGGGGCGACGGATATCAGGGTTTAAGTGAAACTGCACCCCCTATAGGCCAATCGGCGGCATTCTTTTTGACCAAGTTACTCATGGCCTGTAGTTTGTGTGCCATTTTTATTTTTTTGGTTACCAATCTATGCTGGAGTTATTTGACCATGTCAAAAAAAAAAAAAAAAGATTTCAGACAATAACAATACGTAACAGCTTCGCTTAGCCTGATGACACAAAATTATTCCACTGCTCTGTCGTTCGCTACATACTTTAGTCTGAGACTGCCATCATTGAAGTCGTTTGTGGTACAAAACAAAGTCATCAGCGATTGGATCGTCTCTAACCAAAGTATCAAAGCCAATGATGAATTTTAAAACAGCGGCTTTACCCACATGTTCTTGCTCTGGGCCAACCCATCGGTTCCTGGACTAATCAGACAGCCCCAAATGTGTTTGCATTGGGTGAAGGGTCAGGGAGGTACTCAAGATCCATACTCATTGCAGAGAAGAAACTAAAGTCTGTGGGCGTGGCGGAGCATTTGGCCGGAGTAAGGGTAGCTGGGCAAAGCGTCGCTGTGAATCCCTAATAATACATCTGCAATTTACATTTACGTCATTTAGCACACGCTCTTATCCAGAGCGACTTACAGTTGTGAGTGCATACATTTGCATAATAGTCCCCAGTGAGAATCGAACCCACATCCCTGGAGTTGCAAGTGGCCCCGTGTAGCTGAGTTGGTAGAGCATGGCGCTTGCAACGCCAGGGTTGTGGGCTCGATTCTCACGGGGGGCCAGTATGAAAATAAAAAAATGATGTATGCACTGGATAAGAGCGTCTGCTAAATGACTAAAATGTAAAATGTAAGTGCCATGCTCTACCAACTGAGCTACATGGGACTACAATAACATGCAACTACTATTTTGTTTCTTTTAATCATCAAAACTATATTCTAAATTGGACAGACTTCACATTTAGTTTTTATTTTACAGTAGTGCCTCACACGAAAGGCAGCTTAGGCCTAAGTGCTTTATTAAGGTTTAGCATTGAAGCACACCAGCAGTCATGTATTTCAAAGATTGACAGGAAACAGACAGTAATCCAGTCGGGTGTCATTGGTTACAGTCAGCTCCAGTAGGACCACATTTAAACAGTATTTCATCTTTCCACTCAGTATGGATCTTCCCACGATCAGCCTTGAAGGCCCCCAAAACGGACACATAGAAATAGGTGACTTTGGGGAGCAGCGGAATAGTGCCACCATAGGAATGGCCATTTCAAGTGGAACTGACAGTACTTTAAATACTTTGCAGATATGAAACAAACTGATTGCTAATGCCTGTAAACACAAAGTGCACTTCAAAGTGAATGATGGCAGGCTCATGTGGCAATGATTATTTGCATAAAGGCCTACTGTAGCTCTGATTGGCTATGGCACACTCTGGTCCTGGACAAGGGATTGTTTTTATTAGGTTTTATTTACTGCCGTGTCTAATAAGGGTCCAAACGCATGGCCACTTTCCCACTCTATATTGCTTCCGAAACATTCTAAGAATTTATGAAAACATGAAAATGACCATGTCTAAGTGCTCACTTGTCCGAAAATGTCAAAAAAGGTGTTATTCTTCCTGGGGAAGTACAGTATATGAACAGATTTTAATACGATTTCATGTTGCTAAAACGCTGTCAGTTCCACTTTAAATCCACCTGGGAATTGCCAGGGACCTCACAATATGATATCACAATACTTACAGTGAGGGAAAAAAGTATTTGATCCCCTGCTGATTTTGTTCGTTTGCCCACTTACAAAGTAATGATCAGTCTATAATTTTAATGGTAGGTTTATTTGAACAGTGAGAGACAGAACAACAACAAAATCCAGAAAAACGCATGTCAAAAATGTTATAAATTGATTTGCATTTTAATGAGGGAAATAAGTATTTGACCCCCTCTCAATCAGAAAGATTTCTGGCTCCCAGTTGTCTTTTATACAGGAAACGAGCTGAGATTAGGAGCACACTCTTAAAGGGAGTGCTCCTAAATCTCAGCTTGTTACCTGTATAAAAGACACCTGTCCACAGAAGCAATCAATCAATCAGATTCCACACTCTCCACCATGGCCAAGACCAAAGAGCTCTCCAAGGATGTCAGGGACAAGATTGTAGACCTACACAAGGCTGGAATGGGCTACAAGACCATCGCCAAGTAGCTTGGTGAGAAGGTGTCAACAGAAGAAACACAAAAGAACTGTCAATCTCCCTCGGCCTGGGGCTCCATGTAAGATCTCACCTTGTGGAGTTGCAATGATCATGAGAACGGTGAGGAATCAGCCCAGAACTACACGGGAGGATCTTGTCAATGATCTCAAGGCAGCTGGGACCATAGTCACCAAGAAAACAATTGGTAACACACTACGCCGTGAAGGACTGAAATCCTGCAGCGCCCACAAGGTCCCCCTGCTCAAGAAAGCACACATACAGGGCCGTTTGAAGTTTGCCAATGAACATCTGAATGATTCAGAGGAGAACTGGGTGAAGGTGTTGTGGTCAGATGAGACCAAAATGAAGCTCTTTGGCATCAACTCAACTCGCCGTGTTTGTAGGAGGAGGAATGCTGCTTATGACCCCAAGAACACCATCCCCACCGTCAAACATGGAGGTGGAAACATTATGCTTTGGGGGTGTTTTTCTGCTAAGGGGACAGGACAACTTCACCGCATCAAAGGGACGATGGACGGGGCCATGTACCGTCAAATCTTGGGTGAGAACCTCCTTCCCTCAGCCAGGGCATTGAAAATGGGTCGTGGATGGGTATTCCAGCATGACAATGACCCAAAACACACGGCCAAGGCAACAAAGGAGTGGCTCAAGAAGATGCACATTAAGGTCCTGGAGTGGCCTAGCCAGTCTCCAGACCTTAATCCCATAGAAAATCTGTGGAGGGAGCTGAAAGTTCGAGTTGCCAAACGTCAGTCTCGAAACCTTAATGACTTGGAGAAGATCTGCAAAGAGGAGTGGGAAAAAATCCCTCCTGAGATGTGTGCAAACCTGGTGGCCAACTACAAGAAACGTCTGACCTCTGTGATTGCCAACAAGGGTTTTGCCACCAAGTACTAAGTCATGTTTTGCAGAGGGGTCAAATACTTATTTCCCTCATTAAAATGCAAATCAATTTATAACATTTTTGACATGCGTTTTTCTAGATTTTTTTGTTGTTACTCTGTCTCTCACTGTTCAAATAAACCTACCATTAAAATTATAGACTGATCATTTCTTTGTCAGTGGGCAAACGTACAAAATCAGCAGGGGATCAAATACTTTTTTCCCCCTCACTGTAGGTGCCGATACGATATGTATTGCGATTCGATACTACAATTTTGAGATTTGATGTTCCAAACATTTTTCACTATATGTCTGCTGCAGAGACACAGAGCATGAGAAAACAAGCTTTGATCAGTCAGGGAAATAAGTGCTGAAAACATGTTGGCTCACTATTTAAAAAGTAGATTGAGAACAAGCTATAGGATGAAAAATACCTGAGTTTTACAGTTGCAAAAAATAATAATATATATATATGTTTTTACAAATTGATACTTGGAGTCAAATTTTGCTATGTCGTCCAAAAATAACATTGCGACATGTGTATACATTTTTTCCCCCATCACTACTGTTTAACACCTTCCCCTTTTCGCTCACTGCAGGGTTGGTGTTTGGGATCTCAATAGCAAGCCTCTAGCTCTGCTTTTCTTTTGGTCCATTAGACAACTTCCATATATTTTCAGTCTCAAAGTCCTTTATATGCTGATTAAATTGGATGGAAGTGTCTCTAAACTGTTGCCTTTGTTTTATCACCTTAGTACCAAGTCAAAAGTTTGGACACACCTACTCATTCAAGGTTTTTATTTTTACTATTTTCTACATTGTAGAAGAATAGTGAAGACATCAAAACTATGAAATAACACAATCATGTAGTAACCAACAACAAAAAAGTGTTTAAAAAAAACAAAATATATTTTATATTTGAGATTCTTCAAAGTAGCCACCCTTTGCCTTGATGACACCTTCGCACATTCTTGGTATTCTCTCAACCAGCTTCATGAGGAATGCTTTTCCAGCAGTCTTTAAGAAGTTCCTACATATGCTGAGCACTTGTTGACTGCGTTTCCTTCACTCTGCTGTCCGACTCATCCCAAACCATCTCAATTGTGTTGAGGTCGGGGGATTGTGGAGGCCATGTCATCTGATGCAGCACTCCATCACTATCCTTCTTGGTAAAATAGCCCTTACACAGCCTGGAGGTCTGTTGGGTCCCACTAAGCCCAAACCAGATGGGATGGCGTATCGCTGCAGAATGCTTTGGTAGCCGTGCTGGTTAAGTGTGCCTTGAATTCTAAATAAATCAGTGTCACCAGCAAAGCACCATCACACCTCCTCCTCCATCCTTCACGGTGGGAACTACACATGCGGAGATCATCTGTTCACCTACACAGCGTCTCACAAAGACACAACGATTGGAACCAAAAATCTCAAATTTGGACTCCAGACCAAAGGACAAATTTCCACCGGTCTAATGTCCATTGCTCGTGTTTCTTGGCCCAAGCAAGTCTCTTCTTCTTATTGGTGTCCTTTAGTAGTGGTTTCTTTGCAGCAATTCGACCATGAAGGCCTGATTCACACAGTCCCCTCTGAACAGTTTATGTTGAGATGTGTCTGTTACTTGAACTCTGTGAAGCATTTATTTGGGCTGCAATCTGAGGCTGGTAACTCTAATGAATTTATCCTCTGCAGCAGCGGTAACTCTTGGTCTTCATTTCCTGTGGCGGTCCTCATGAGAGCCAGTTTCATCATAGCGCTTGATAGTTTTTGCGACTGCACTTGAAGACACTTTTTTGGTTATTACATGATTCCATAGGTGTCATTTCATTATTCTACAATGTAGAAAATAGTCAAAATAAAGAAAAACCCTGGAATGAGTAGGTGTGTCCAAACTTTTGACTGGTACTGTATGTTGAAACAGAACACGAAACGCTAAAGTTGGATAAAAACATTTCAAACTGCGAGGTACACCTTCACCACTTTGTGGAAAACAAGCATTAACACTTGGACTTAAAATAGGTTCAAACATTTCTGTTCCAAAATATTGCAAACTTTTACTATAGCCTTTTATGGTATGTGTTTAGAACCCAAACAGGGTGCTAAAGTTAGAAATTTGTTACGATAACCTACGAAACATTTGAGTCCTGTGATTAATCGTTCATGGACTCAGTTGGAGGTAAGAAGAAGGTTAAAACATTGTGAAAACCACAGGAAACTATCCCTTTTAAAATCGCCGGCAGGAGAGAAATTGAGGTTACCTCCGTCTTCCACCGAACGCTTCTGGCCCCCGTAGCCATACATGGAGGGGTCTACAATCTGCTCATTCCCCATTTTTGCTGCCATCTGAAAGATGAGGAAAAGAATAATAATTACTTCACAGATTTTCTATACAACAGTTAAACCATCCACTGTAGTTACAATGTGAGAAACATTTCACGTAAATGGCTTATTACATTACGTTTTCCCAAATTGCTAGTGCTACGACCACATTACATTTGACATTTTAGTCACTTACAGTAGCAATTAGGGTTAAATGGATACTTCAAGATTTTGGCAATGTACCTTTATCTACTTCCCCAGAGTCAGATTAACTCATGGATATCATTTTTATGACTCCGTGTCTAGTATGAAGGAAGTTAGAGGTAGTTTCGCGAGCCAACACAAACTAGTAGATACCCATAGACTTACAGTCATTGCTCTAACGCTAGTTAGCATTTGTTCTTGAAACTACCTCCAACTTCCTTCATACTGGACACAGTAAGGCTGTCCCCGACAAAAAATAACTTTGTTGATCAAGAGTAGTCTGTTCTTCGACCAATCGATTATATATAGACACATCCTATGTGTTTTAATCAAATAAACTATATGCACTGAGCTTGTCTGATGCTTTAAGCACACTGTTTGATGAAATAAGTAAGACACAAATGACTAGAGGGAATCCAACGCAATTGAAGTGAACTCAGACTTGCTGCGCTAGGTTTTTAAAAAATGACAGCGATTGACTGTGTAAACTAGCACCCGTTGTCTCGTTCTCCTCCCTGCTGCAGCGACCACCACAGATCAAGTGTTTATCGCGCTGTCTGTGTTGCTGAAGCTGCAACATAATTACAGCCATTTCTGACTGAAAAGTTCTGTTACTGAAATCCCTAATTTGTTTAGGAAAAACATTCCCTATTCCCTCAACCCTTGCTGTTTACGTGACACATGCACGTGAACAATAGGGCCTGACCTATAACATATCATAACCACATCAATAAATTGGTTATAATAAACAGATGTCTCATATTGAGGGAGCGTGCAATTGGCATGATGACTGCAGGAATGTCCAACAGAGCTGTTGCCAGAGAATTTTATGTTCATTCACGTCGTTTTAGAGAATTTGGCAGTACGTCCAACCGGCCTCACGAACGCAGACCACGTGTAATCACGCCAGCCCAGGACCTTCACATCCAGCTTCCCTTTTGTGGGGTAAAACTCATTATTATTGGCTGGGCTTGGCTCCCCAGTGGGTGGGCTCCCAAGCGGGGGGGCCTATGCCCTCCCAGCCCCACCCACAGCTGCGCCCCTGCCCAGTCATGTCAAATCCATAGATTAGGGCATTATTTATTTAAATTGACTGACTTTCTTCTATAACTGTAACTCAGTAAAATCTTTGAAGTTGTTGCATGATGCGTTTATATTTTTGTTCAGTATAATTTTTCTGACCGTTGGAACAATGTAAACACTAAATAAATAAGCATACCAGAGAGTCTGCTTTAACTTTTTTTGTTAAGCCTTTATTACAGCAAAGACTAAAAACAGTTGCATTCATTTGTGAATGCAATTTCGGAAATAGAACGGTGTATTTATTGTTTACGCTATTAATTGAAGGTCCGCTATGTTATTTTAAAACTAAAATGCTTGATTACAGTAGCCAGAAGTTACGGCCTTAAGACTAAACAGGATGCGCTCTTAGGCCTACAGGATGGTGGTTATACAAGGCTGCTATACTAAGCCTACTAATTATAATGACATTACTTAATAATAATAATAATAATAATATTATTATAATAACAATGATAATAGTTAGACTTGCTAAATGAATAAAAATAGTAATAAGGATATCAAGAAAAAGGAGGGTTACTATTACTATTATTTAAAAAATTAGGACAATTTGGAACAGTGTAAACACTAAATCAAAATGTTTTGTTTTTTCCCCCCTTATTTAACTAGGCAAGTCAGTTAAGAACAAATTCTTATTTACAATGACGGCCTACACCGGCCAAACCCGGACGACGCTGGGCCAATTGTGCGCCGCCCTATGGGACTCCAAATCACGGCCGGTTGTGATACAGCCTGGAATCGAACCAGGGGGTCTGTAGTGACGCCTCAAGCACTGAGATGCAGTGCCTTAGACCGCTGCGCCACTCGGGAGCCCAATTATAAGTACCAGAGAGGCTGTTCTAACAGGGAAAAGAGTGTAAAGCCTTAATTTCAGCATAGCAAAGATTATGGAATCAGCAGGCCATTAAAGAAACACTCAGTCAACAGAAGCAGGATATCTTATTTCTATATATATATATATATATACACATACACTACCAGCCAAAAGTTTGGACACACCTACTCATTCAAGGGGTTCTCTTTATTTTTACTATTTCCTACATTGTAGAATAATAGTGAAGACATCAAAACAATGAAAAAACACATATGGAATCATGTAGTAACCAAAAAAGTGTTAAACATATCAAAATATATTTTAGATTCTTCAAAGTAGCCACCCTTTGCCTTGATGACAGCTTTGCACACTCTTGGCATTTTCTCGACCAGCTTCAACTGGAATGCTTTTCCAACAGTCTTGAAGGAGTTCCCACATATGCTGAGCACTTGTTGACTGCTTTTCCTTCACTCTGCTGTCCGACTCATCACAAACCACCTCAATTGTGTTGAGGTCGGGGGATTGTGGAGGCCATGTCATCTGATGCAGCACTCCATCACTAGCCCTTACACAGCCTGGAGGTCTGTTGGGTCATTGTCCTGTTGAAAAACAAATAATAGTCCCACTAAGCCCAAACCAGATGGGATGGCGTATCGCTGCAGAATGCTGTGGTAGCCGTGCTGGTTAAGTGTGCCTTGAATTCTAAATAAATCACAGTGTCACCAGCAAAGCACCATCACACCTCCTCCTCCATCCTTCACGGTGGGAACTACACATGCGGAGATCATCTATTCACCTACACTGCGTCTCACAAAGACACAACGATTGGAACCAAAAATCTCAAATTTGGACTCCAGACCAAAGGACACATTTCCACCAGTCTAATGTCCATTGCTCGTGTTTCTTGGCCCAAGCAAGTCTCTTCTTCTTATTGGTGTCCTTTAGTAGCGGTTTCTTTGCAGCAGTTGATGTTGAGATGTGTGTGACTTGAACTCTGTAAAGCATTTATTTGGGCTGCAATTTCTGAGGCTGGTAACTCTAATGAACTTATCCTCTGCAGCAGAGGTAACTCTGGGTCTTCCTTTCCTGTAGCGGTCCTCATGACAGCAAGTTTCATCATAGCGCTTGATGGTTTTTGCGACTGCACTTGGAAGAAACTTTCAAAGTTCTTGAAATGTTCCATATTGACTGACCTTCATGGCTTAAAAGTAATGATGGACTGTCGTTTCTCTATGCTTATTTGAGCGGTTCTTGCCATAATATGGACTTGGTATTTTACCAAATAGGGCTATCTTCTGTATACTACCCCTACTTTGTCACAACAAAACTGATTGGCTCAAATGCATTAAGGAGGAAAGAAATTACACAAATTAACTTTTAACAAGGCACACCTGTAAATTGAAATGCATTCCAGGTGACTACCTCATGAAGCTGGTTGAGAGAATGCCAAGAGTGTGCAAAGCTGTCATCAAGGCAAAGGGTGGCTATTTGGATAATTTGTTTAACACTTTTTTGGTTAATATATGATTCCGTATGTGTTATTTCATAGATTTGATGTCTTTACTATTATTCTACAATGTAGAAAATAGTAAAAAGAAAAGAAAAACCCTGAAATTAGTAGGTGTGTCCAAACTTTTGACTGGTACGGTTTATGGATGATTTATAAGGCCAGGCACATTTAACAGTTAGGCCATTGATTATAGACCTACTTAAGTTGGGGTTTCCTCTCTCCTCACTTTTCTTAGACAATTAAGGCAAGGGCTGTTTTCTTGTCTACTCATTCTGTTGCTGCCTCCACCACATTGTTCTCAACACCAATATGCTGGTTAACTTTGCTATGATGCACATACACCAAAAGTATGTGGACATCTGCTCGTCGAACATGTAATTCCAAAATCATGGGAATTCATATGGAGTTGGTCCCCCCTTTGCTGCTATAACAGCCTCCACTCTTCTGGGAAGGCTTTCCACTAGATGTTGGAACATTGCTGCTGGGACTTGCTTCCATTCAACCACAAGCATTAATGAAGTAGGGCACTGATTTTGGGCGATTAGGCCTGGCTCGCCGTCTGCGTTCCAATTCATCCCAAAGGTGTTCGATGGGGTTGAGGTCAGCTCTAGCTGGGCAGAACTTTGACGAACTGACTTGTTGGAAAGGTGGCATCCTATGACGGTGCCACATTGAAAGTCACTGAGCTCTTCAGTACGGGCCATTCTACTGTTTGTCTATGGAGATTGCATGGCGGTGTGCTCGATTTAATACACCTGTCAGCAAAGGGTGTGGCTGAAATAGCCGAATCCACTAATTGGAAGGGGTCTCCAAATACTTTTGGCCATGTAGTGTAGCAACATGGTCAAGGAAAAGGCGCCAATTCAACAGCGCACTGATGTGTTTCAGATCCGCGGACACTATCCAACGCGGGAGAAAGCACATTTGTTATAAAACAATATTTTATTAGAACCATTGTTCTTACGTAATATAACCATATACAATTTCAGTAGCACGTCTTAAAGTGATGGACTGTGCCATCCCCTCAGCATCCACAACATATTAGTACTCAGACAGGCACAAATGAGACAGGTGTCTTGTACACCATGGAGAATTTTTTTTTTTTTAAATACTATCGACCAGCCGACTAAATGGCGCCAGCACTAAGACAGACATAAAAACGGTATCCACAAGTTAATCTTCCTCTAGGGAAGTAGATAAAGGGTATCGTTTACAAAATCCCAAAATATGCCTTTAAGTGCCTTTGCTCAAGGGCACAGACAGAATTTTCATCTAGTCGGCTCAGGGATTTGAAACAGCGACCTTCCGGTTACTGGTCCAATGCTCTTAACCTCTAGGCTACCTGCGCACAACATGTCAAGCAAATGCAATATCTGTAGGTCAAAAGCACCATGAGCGCTAGGGCTATTATCTGCTTAACAACAACAATACGCAGTTGACCCAGACTCACCGGCAACTGAAATGTCTAAACCAGTGGTAACCAACCTTTTCTTTTTTACATGACTTTTAAAAAAGTACATGAACCTAATAAAAACTATTTTGTAGGAATGAGGTTTGTGCAGTAGGCCCGAATACATTGTCACAGCATATTACCTGCCATATTGTTATTCTCAGACCATATTATATTTCAAAACTAAAGCTTTGATAAAAAACTAGATCAGTTGGTGTAGCACTTGCGAGGCACAGCTGAGCATAAATTTTAATTATTTGCTTTTTTATTTTACTGGACTGATGTTACCTGCTTCTGATGGTCATGGTGCTTTCAAGACAACTTGGAACTCGGGGGGGGGGGAAACGTGGTCAAATCATAACTTCAGGTCGGAAAGTCGGCTCTCTTGAAAGATTTGGATGACCGTTAAAAACATTTTTCCCCCAGTCGGATCTAGTTTTTTTCTCCAGTTCCCAGTTGTCTTGAACGCACTGAAGTCAGAGATTTGCAAGTTGTTTTGAACACAGCATTAGTCTCAGCAATCGCGCTGACCGGTTGATGACCACTGGTCTCAACCAAATAGCCTAACCTTGAGAAATCAAATGACAACAAATCCATGCAAAAAAATAAGAGTTAAACAATGTATAGAATAATTCTCGCTCATATTCCCCCTCACATGCTTTAAAAGCCATGGGGACGTTGTAAGTGTGGAAGATTTAATCATGTATCATCCGAGCTTTGAGTTGCCTATGTATGCAGATCTACCATTCCCCTTCCAAATAAATTGTCAACTTCAGATGATTTTGAATCTTTTAGGGGCTGAGTTATCACCTCCCCATGAGTTTTGGGGATAAAGAGCTAGTTGGTGAGCATTATGTCAAACAATGTAATAGAGGGGTCAACCAATCAAATCTAAATAATGTATATTTTGCATGAGAGGGAGCATTGTAATATCTAAGTTTATCCCAAACCTCTATATAGCACAAACAATTGCCACGTTAGTTATAGTAGCTTGCTAGTAAAACGTTTTTATCATCCGAAAGACACCTTTGTCTTATAAGGTCAAACATAACATAATACTGAATTAACCTACTCATACATGCTCCCTAATCGGGTTCCTAACTAGACACCACCCGCCCCCCCAAAGTGCATATCTGGTGCCAGTTACATAATGGAGCTACAAACTTTGACACTGTCTCAACAGGGGAGGGAGGGGCAATTGGATCAATGTTGTCTACCTAGAACTGGGGAAAAAGATGGATAACGTAATCTGTTTAAAAACGTGTGGGTGGGTTTGGAACCTTTGCCTACTTGTCACAGATTGTTATGGGTTTCAACCCCAGAACTTCAGTGACTGAACAACAGGTTGCATGTGGACACGTGTAGCTAGCTGGTTGGCTAACTAGCGGGATTAACATAAAGTCACTTGAAGACACTAACACGGTTAACTACATAAAAGCATTGTTTCCTGTCGTGCCCTGTTGCAGCCAAAATGAACAAGCGCGAGGACGCATTGCGAACTCGAAACTATTGTGGTTGTCAACTAGCTTAGCATGCTAGCTAGCCGGCTAAGTAACGTTAGCTGACTAGCTAGTTTGTTTTTCATGAGCGCATAGCACAAGCTGGTTGTGATGGGCGAGTTAAAATAAGTGTTTTCGTCGTTTAAAAGGCTTAGTTCAACCTCAATCGATTCCTTTGCGAGTTTTTCTACTGTTATTACCTGTCGAGCCCGATGTAAAGCGTCGGCGAAGCCGTCAGCTTTTATTCCGGGCTGAGCCACGGAGGCCTGTCCCTGCACCAACTCCGCCATCATCATCATCATCCCCAGACTTCTCAGCTGTTGTTTGTACAATCCGCTTCCGCGTTCGGTCACGTGGAAAAGCACTGCACTGCAAGGTTGTCACTAGTTACCACAGCCACAAAGTCAAACGGCTATATCAAGTACAGTACAGTATGAAGATAGGCTAAAACTGCTTCTCCAGTAGAAATCCCCGATCACACTTGTAGGCGATGTCATGGCGCGACCTTGGCTAGCTAAACTCATGCGCAGAAACACGTAATCGGGTTAAACGGTCGTCTCACGCCGAACTGCGCATGTGCAGGCCGACAAATCAGGAAGCCTTCGATATAAAGTTATTTTTTACTAAAAACGTGTCAGTTTGTCACTTTGAGGAGGTTGGAGTAATAACATGTTCAACTACTTAAACCATTGTCTCGAATCTAGGTTGTGCCTTTAGAATTTGAGAAAATTAACAACTAAGGAAGAATGTTTCACTAATCGTTGACTTTTCTAACCCCAAACAACGGCCTGGTCAGCTTGGTCTGATTTGCAAACGTTCCAGAAAGCCTCGAGCCAGATATTTAACCGGATGTATAATTGCGAAGCATCCGGTTGGCGTTTCCACTCACTACCAAATATGGTGATGAGAGGAAGCCCATTGGCCGGCAGTGGGAGAAGATGGATTTTGGCCGAAATTCTGCACATTTTCTCATCGATGAAACATTTGATCGCCATTCAGTTTTCTGTTTCCAAAACTGTAATCTGTAACACACAGAGTGGACTGCATTTTGTAGACTTTACCCTGTCCCAAAGTTTTAACAAATGGTGTTGTTTGGAAGAAGTACAAGAGCGAATTGAGTTATTGCACACGCGCACTTCACCGAGTAGGCGTTCCCTAATTGAAATATGTAAATAAATGCTAGAACGCGCCAATAGGATCTCGCTAGCTCGTTCTTGTCTCTGCCCACCTCCTTGCTTCTTCTACCCACTATGATTCATTTGCTCCCATTGGAAACGAAAGGCTCCGGTCTGTCCATATTCGGTCAATTATAAAAATGTTGGCTATATCGTAAATATTAATGAAAACAAAAATGTGCTCTTTTTTTTTTTGTCTTAATTTAAAGTAAGGGTTAGGTATAAGGTTAGCAGTGTAATTAAGGTTAGGGTTTTAAATAAATTATGGGTTTAGCCAAAATTAGGACTTTGTGGCTGGGTTACTAGTGATGACCGCACTGCTTCTACACTGCAAGTGACTTCAACCAAAGATGATCAACTATTATATTAACAAGATAGCCAAGTGATCACTCTTACAATGGACATATATGTCCTCATGGTGAGGAGGAGGAGTCATTCATTTTCTGTATTCAGGTTCACTCAAACATCGTTTTAACCTTTGTTTTACTATTGACAGTTACTGCTGATTTCAGGATTGTATATCGATTTGCTCTCCTTAAATATAAGTCATCTGATTTATTAGTTTAAGTCTCTGAATTGTTTAATAAAACTTTTCACCACCAGCTCCTGATATCAGGGCATAACAACTAGTCTCCTGAATTAGCCTAGTGTGCATGTGCGCCCAGCTGGCCCACATGCGCACTAGGCCAGAACTCGTTTTCCCTGGCTAAACTAGCTGGCTTGCTGAACTATGCTAGTTTTCATCCTCATTGCCAAACTTCATAAATACTGCACCCTCAACTTCAAAACTCCTTGCTAGTTATATAATCATGTAACTAAGAAATTTGCTGGAAACTAAAATTTTTGTTGAATAGTCATGGTTCGAGATATCTGTCGTAAGACGACAGCGGCGAAGGATATCATTGCTTAACACTGTGATAAACCGTTGTGGATGTGGTGGAGGAGTCAAGCGCAGGAAGCAGAGGTTTAGTCCAACAAGACTTTTAATAGTCTCAAATGCAATGGTATAAACCCCGACCTCGATAACACGAAGAGGCGAGGGAAAATTACGCACACGCGTAAAACACTAAACATAGAAAAATGATACGGAAAACAAACACGTATCATATACAAAATAGGCAACGGAAAATAACAACACACAGTTACCATAGAGCAAAACAAGGAACTTATAAGACACGTAATCAACACTCAAACAGACACAGGTGTGACAGACAGACAAAAGCAATCAAACACAGAAACATAGAGCGGTGGCAGCTAATATTCCGGGGACGGCGAACGCCGAAGCCTGCCCGAACCAGGAGGAGGAGCAGCCTCGGCCGAAACCGTGACAGTACCCCCTTGACGCTGCGGCACCAGCCGCGGCCGACTCCCGGCCTCGGGGACGGCCAGGAGGACGCGGACCCGGGCGCGTGGGATGCCCATGGTGAAACTCAGTCAGGAGGGATGGATCGAGTATGTCCCCCTGGGCACCCAGCACCGTTCCTCCGGACCGTACCCCTCCCACTCCACGAGATACTGGAGACCACTCCTCCGGCGCCTCGAGTCCAGGATGGTCCGGACCCTGTACGCCGGGACCCCTCGATGTCCAAAGGGGGCGGAGGGGTCTCTCCTATCTCATCTTCTTGGAGTGGGCCAGCTACCACCGGCCTGAGAAGAGACACATGGAACGAGGGGTTAATATTTTTATACTCAATTGGCAGTTGTAACCTGTAACACACCTCGTTCAATCTTCTCAGGACTTTGAAGGGCCCCACAAACCGCCCGACCCAGCTTCCGGCAGGGCAGGCGGAGGGGCAGGTTTCGAGTCGAGAGCCAGACTCGATCTCCCGGTGCGTACACCGGTCCCTCACTGCGGTGGCGATCGGGCGCCGCCTTTTGTTGACGGATGGCATGCTGCGGATGGACATGGGCAGCGTCCCACGTCTCCTCCGAGCGCCGAATCCACTCGTCCACCGCAGGGGCCTCGATCTGGCTCTCGTGCCACGGTGCCAGGACCGGCTGATAACCTAAAACATACTGGAAAGGTGTTAAGTTGGTGGAGGAGTGGCGGAGAGAGTTCTGGGCCATCTCTGCCCAGGGGATGAACCTCGACCACTCCTCCAGCCGGTCCCGGCAATAGGACCTCAAAAACCTACCCACATCCTGGTTGACACGTTCCACCTGCCCATTACTCTCTGGGTGGTACCCCGAGGTAAGGCTTACCGAGACACCCAACCGTTCCATGAACGCTCCCCAAACTCTGGAAGTGAACTGGGGACCTCGGTCAGACACAATATCCTCGGGGACCCCATAGTGCCGGAAAACATGGGTGAATAGGGCCTCAGCGGTTTGTAGGGCAGTAGGGAGACCCGGCATGGGAAGGAGACGACAGGCCTTAGAAAACCGATCCACAACGACCAAAATGGTGGTATTCCCCTGGGAGGGGGGAAGGTCTGTTACGAAATCCACCGATAGGTGGGACCATGGTCGTTGTGGAACGGGCAGGGGATGTAGCTTACCCCTGGGCAAATGTCTAGGCGCCTTACACTGGGCACATACCGAGCAGGAGGAGACATAAACCCTCACATCCCTGGCTAACGTTGGCCACCAGTATTTCATGCTAAGACAGTGCAATGTCCGGCCAATACCTGGATGTCCAGAGGAGGGTGATGTATGAGCCCAATAAATAAGTCGATCCCGAATCTCGAGCGGAACGTACGTCCGCCCCACAGGACACTCGGGGGAGTAGGGTCGGCACGCAGTGCCCGCCGATTTCTGAATCGACCTCCCACACCACCGGAGCCACCAAACAGGACTCCGGCAGTATGGAAGTAGGCTCGTTGGACCTCTCCTCTGTGTTATACCGCCGGGACAGGGCGTCTGCCTTACCATTCTGGGACCCAGGGATGTATGTGATCTTAAAAACGAACCGGGTTAGGAACATGTTCCACCTAGCCTGACGAGGGTTCAATCTCCTAGCTGCCCGGATGTACTCCAGGTTACGGTGATCCGTCAGAATGAGGAAAGGGTGTTGAGCCCCCTCAAGCCAATGCCTCCACACCTTTAGGGCCTGGACTACGGCTAACAGCTCCCTGTCCCCGACATCATAGTTACTCTCCGCCGAGCTGAGCTTCTTGGAGTAGAACGCACAGGGGCGGAGTTTAGGTGGCGTGCCGGACCGTTGTGATAGAACTGCCCCAATACCAGTCTCGGACGCGCTCTACCTCAACCTGGAATGGTAAAGAGGGATCCGGATGCGCCAGCACAGGAGCCGAGGTGAACAGGTTCTTAAGTTTGACAAATGCCCTGTCCGCCTCAGCCGACCACTGCAAGCGAACCGGACCCCCCTTTAGCAGGGGACGTAATGGGAGCTGCAACCTGTCCAAAACCCCCGAATAAACCTCCGGTAGTAATTAGCAAAACCCAAGAACTGCTGCACCTCTTTTACAGTGGTTGGAGTTTGCCAATTACGCACGGCCGATACCCGGTCTACCTCTATCTCCACACCAGACGCGGACAACCGATAACCTAAAAAGGAGACGGACTCCTGGAAAAACAGGCATTTCTCTGCCTTGACATACAAGTCATGCTCCAACAGTCGTCTCAACACTCGGCGTACCTGGGCTACATGCTCGGCTCGAGTAGCAGAGTACACTAGGATGTCGTCAATGTAAACTACTACTCCCTGCCCATGTATGTCCCGGAAAATCTCGTCAACAAAGGATTGGAAGACTGAAGGAACATTCATTAAACCGTATGGCATGACGAGATACTCGTAATGACCCGAGGTGGTGCTAAATGCTGTCTTCCATTCATCCCCCTCCCTAATGCGTACCAGATTGTACGCGCTCCTGAGATCCAACTTTGTGAAGAACCGTGCTCCGCGTAATGACTCCGTCATCGTCGCAATCAGTGGAAGTGGGTAGCTGTATTTAACTGTGATCTGATTGAGACTACGATAATCAATACACGGGCGCAATCCCCGTCCTCTTCTTCACAAAGAAGAAACTCGAGGAGACTGGGGGAAGTAGAGAACCGTATGTATCCCTGTGCCAAGGACTCGGCTATGTATGTCTCCATAGCCGCAGTTTCCTCTTGAGACAGGGGGATACACATGACTCCGGGGAAAAGCCGCTCCGGTCTGGAGATTTATCGCACAGTCCCCCTGTCTATGAGGAGGTAGCCGTGCTGCCCTCGATTTGCTAAACACGAAGTGCTAAATCCTCATACTCGGGGGGAATGCGCAGTGCGGGCACTTGGTTCGGACTCTCTACCGAGGTCGCCCATGGAAACACCTAGACATCTCCCACACACTGGGCAGACCACTCCATAAGAGCCCTCTGTTGCCACGCTATGGTAGGATCATGGGTGCTTAACCAGGGAAGACCCAACACCACTGGGTACGCAGGAGAGTCAATCAGATAGAACTGAATGATTTCCTCATGACCCCCTGCGTCGTCATAGTCAGTGGCGCTGTGACCTCCCTGATAAGGCCCGACCCCAACGGCCGGCTGTCTAATGCGTGGACAGGAAATGGATTGTCTACCGGCCGAAGGGGAATCCTTAACCTACTACAAAATGCCCGATCAATAAAGTTCCCAGCTGCGCCTGAATCTACTAGCGCCTTATGCTGGGAATGAGGTGCCACCTGTGGAAACCTTACAGGAATACTCATGTGACCAACAGAGAGCTCTGGGTGAGTGGGGGCGCCTACTCACCTGGAAATGACTCCCCAGTGCGTGGCCTGCTGTC
Source organism: Coregonus clupeaformis (assembly GCF_020615455.1). Classification (NCBI taxonomy): domain Eukaryota; kingdom Metazoa; phylum Chordata; class Actinopteri; order Salmoniformes; family Salmonidae; genus Coregonus; species Coregonus clupeaformis. The sequence continues at coordinate 13,414,574 of NC_059209.1, forward strand.
ACCTCCCCCAGGGGACCCTCCCCAGCACCTGGCCGCAGTGTGTCCTCCACGACCGCAGGTGGTGCAGGGGATGGCCCCCCTCGGGTTCCCTCTCCTCCTCTCTCTAGCGCCAGCACCCCCTAGCTCCATGGGAATCGGCTCGGGGGTGCTGGAGGGTGGACTGGACGACCCCCACTCGGGACGTCCGCGGGTAGCCAGCAGGGTATCCAGACGGATGGAAATGTCCACCAACTGGTCAAACGACAGGTTGGTGTCCCTGCAGGCCAGCTCCATATGAACGTCCTCTCGTAGACTACATCGGTACTGGTCGATGAGGGCCCTCTCATTCCACCCCGCATCTGCCGCTAGTGTCCGGAACTCCAGTGCGAACTCCTGTGCGCTCCTCTTCCCCTGTCGGAGGTGGAATAGACGCTCTCCCGCCGCTTTCCCCTCAGGGGGATGATCGAAGACAGCCCTGAAGCGGCGGGAGAACTCCGCGTAGGTGATGGTAGCGGCGTCTATTCCCCTCCATTCGGCGTTGGCCCATTCCAACGCCTTGCCGGAGAGACAGGAGATGAGGGCGGAGACGCTCTCGTATCCCGAGGGCGCCGGGTGTATAGTGGCAAGGTACAGTTCTACCTGCAGGAGGAATCCCTGACACCCGGCTGCAGAACCGTCATATGCCCTCGGGAGTGAGAGCCGAATGCCACTGGGTTCCGGTACTGAGAGAGGAGGACTGGCCGTTGGTGAGGTGTGTTGTTCTGTGATAAACCGTTGTGGATGTGGTGGAGGAGTCAAGCGCAGGAAGCAGAGGTTTAGTCCAACAAGACTTTTAATAGTCTCAAATGCAATGGTATAAACCCCAACCTCGATAACACGAAGAGGCGAGGGAAAATTACGCACACGCGTAAAACACTAAACATAGAAAAATGATACGGAAAACAAACACGTATCATATACAAAATAGGCAACGGAAAATAACAACACACAGTTACCATAGAGCAAAACAAGGAACTTATAAGACACGTAATCAACACTCAAACAGACACAGGTGTGACAGACAGACAAAAGCAATCAAACACAGAAACATAGAGCGGTGGCAGCTAATATTCCGGGGACGGCGAACGCCGAAGCCTGCCCGAACCAGGAGGAGGAGCAGCCTCGGCCGAAACCGTGACAAACACGGATCCAAGTTCAGTTTTGAGATTCACCGGTGTCATAGGCGTAGGGTTAGCTGGACGTTTCTGACTGGTCTTGGAACTGTGACAACAGGCAGCCTCTCCCCAGTTGGCTCAATGGGATATGTAGTGATTTTGCAAACACAGCCAGATATGTAACTGGGCTGTGCGGTGCTTCGAGGGCTGGCTAGCAGAGAATAAAAAAGTTGTTGACTTCAAAACTGTCACTAAGGAAGAGTTTAACATTCTTCTCTGACAGTTTTATGGAAATGTATTATAAAAAATATTATAACAACGCATTCTCTCTCTCAGATACACCGCTCTCGCATATAACAAGGCCACAAAGAATCATCTGGACCCAAGGGAGAGGGGCAGGGAGTCCAAAAGGGGATTCATGTTCGAGCAGCCAGGGAACCCACTATGCCCGGTGGCATCACTGTAGAAATATCTATCGAAATGCCTGGAGAACGCCCTTGCATTTTATCTCCACCCAAGGAGAGGAGAGTGTATCTGGGACTAGATCTGGTGCCTGTCAGAGCCGATGGGCGTGAACTATCTGGCAGCACTTCTACCCAAGATCTGCAGGGCAGCGGGAACAACTACATACACAAATCACAGCATCAGGACCACGACAGTCCAGAAACTGGCCAATGCTGGTTTAGAAGCGAGGGAGATTATGTCAGTGAGTGGGAATCAGTGCGAAGGTTTGCTCCATAGCTACTGGCGTCCCTCACTGACAGACAGAAAACGCTGGAGTACCATCCTGGCCGAAAACAAAGAGAACATTGCAGCACCATCAACACCCAAAAGGCTGAAGCAAGGCCACAGAAGTAGTAGCAAAGACTCCGACAGATATTTCAACTAATGCACCATCCAGGGGAATGTACAGATAAATGTGACATACAATAAGTAGCTATAGCTATGTCAGCTGTGGTGGATAACAAAGAGAATGTATGGTTTCATTTATTAAAATCAGCTCAAATGAATGTCATGGATGGTCTGTCTTTTGTCTGAACAGTGTCCTGACAAAAGAGCACATTTTCTCTGCCAGGCAAAGTCGCGCATCATAAGCTGATTGTTATGGATGCATCCAAATAAATGTAACTACAAAACAGCTTAAACAAATGGAAATGCAGCTACTTTGCTGGCTGTTATTCTGGCGGAACGTTTTGACGTAACTGTAAATTAGCCGTAGTTGGCTAGCTAGCAAGCAAGGGATAAGAACGTTGCCAGCCAGTATGTTAATGACATTTAGAACGAATGACTGGGTCGCGTCTATAGATACAGAACAAAAAGACAATGACTGGGTCGCATCCATAGATACAGAACAAAAAGAACGAACGACTGGGTCGCATCTTTAGCAACCATATATTTGTGTCGGGACTATATTTACATTTACATTTTAGTCATTTAGCATACGCTCTTATCCAGAGCGACTTACAGTTAGTGAATACATTTTTTTTTTTATACTGGCCCCCCGTGGGAATTGAACCCACAACCCTGGCGTTGCAAACGCCATGCTCTATCAACTGAGCTACATCCCTGCCGGCCATTCCCTCCCCTACCCTGGACGACGCTGGGCCAATTGTGCGCCGCCCATGAGTCTCCCGGTTGCGGCCGGCTGCGACAGAGCCTGGATCTATATCTTGTGGAAGGATGAAATAGTACGAATAAATTAATCGAAATAACATTTTGAATGAAAATATGTAAATAATTATATGAATATGGTGGTAACCCGTTTTATAAAGGTGATAATGCCCTTGAAGCCGATGATTGTTGGATATATTGGCACGGTTTGTCAGCCCTTGACTTTGTCTCAGGCCTAACAACACCCGTGACAATATATCCAACAAACACTGGCTTCTCGGGCATTATCACTGTCACGCCCTGATCGAGAGAACTCTTGTTGGTTGGGTCAGGGTGTGAGTTTTCTGTTGAGATCTATGTTAGTTTATTTCTATGTTGTAGATCTAGGTTGATATTTCTATGTTTGGCCGTGTGTGATTCCCAATCAGAGGCAGCTGTCGCTCGTTGTCTCTAATTGGGGATCATACTTAAGTAGCCTGGTTGCCTACCTTAGTTGTGGGATCTTGACTCATGTTTGGCTTGTTAGTGTGTAGCCATTGTTTGATCTTCACGTTACGTTGCTTTAGTTGTTTTGTCAAGTGTTTATCGTCATTAATAAATATGTACGCATACCATGCTGCGCCTTGGTCTGACCCGTCTCTCAACGATCGTGACAGAAGATCCCACCAAACAAGGACCAAGCAGCGTACCCAGAAGGAGAAAACGCCTGGGACTCAACAGGAGGTAACCTTAGTAGATGTCCTCCTCGGTTGGGGGAGAATAACGGAGGAGGAGGCCGTCCATTACCGGGAGGCAATGAAGGAGAGTGTAGCCGATAAGGGACCCTGGGCGAAGGAGGAAGCCCGGGTAGGGGTAGGAGAGGATCAACGGTCACGAAGACAGCCTGAGAAGCAGCCCCAAGAAAATGTTTGGGGGGGGGGGCACACGGGATGGATGACGAGGCAGCAGGAGGCCGTGAAAGGGCTGACTATAGAGGAGGAGGCCGCTATTTTAGAGGTCCTCCAAGACCTGCGGATCGAGAGTTTAAGAGAGGAGGCCACCACATTATGGGGGCTGATATGGAGAATAGAGCAGGAGAGCTCCCTTAAAGAGGAGGCGCTGCAGGAGGCCCGTAGGGAGAAGGAAATAGTGGAGGCATGGAGAGAGGAGCTGGTCAGGCAACAAAAGGAGCGTGTGTTCATTGAGGAACATAGGTATGCGGAGATACGCACTGTGTCGCCAGTGCGCATTCACAGCCCAGTGCGTCCTGTGCTAGCGCCCCGCACGTGTCGTGCGAAAGTGGGCATCCAGCCAGGATGGGTTGTGCCTGCTCAACGCTCCTGGTCTCCAGTGCGCCTCCACGGTCCAGTATATCCTGCGCCAGTCCTACGCACTGTGTCGCCAGTGCGCGTTCACAGCCCAGTGCGTCCTGTGCCAGCGCCCCGCACGTGCCGTGCGAAAGTGGGCATCCAGCCAGGACGGGTTGTGCCAGCTCTACGCTCCAGACCTCCAGTGCGCCTCCACAGCCCGGTACGGCCTGTGCCAGCTCCTCGCACCAAACCAGTGGTGCCTGTCGCCAGCCCGTTACGCCCCGTACCTGCTCCCCGCACCAAACCAGTGGTGCGCGTTTCCAGTCCAGTACGGCCCGTACCTGCTCCCCGCACCAAACCAGTAGTGCATGTTGCCAGCCCGGTACGCCCCGTACCTGCTCCCCGCACCAAACCAGTGGTGCGCTTATCCAGTCCGGTACGCCCCGTACCTGCTCCCCGCACCAAACCAGTGGTGCGTGTTCCCAGTCCAGCTACGATCAGCTGCTCCACTCCGGAGCCAGAGCATTCCGCTCCACCGGTGCCCAGTCCAGATCCGGTCAACGGCTCCACTCCGGAGCCAGAGCAGTCCGCTCCACCGGTGCCGAGTTCAGCTCCGGTCAGCTGCTCCAGTCCAGTGCCAGAGCAGTCCGCTCCACCGGGGTCCAGTTCAGCTCCGGTCAGCGGATCCACTCCGGAGCCAGAGTAGTCCACTCCACCGGTGCTAAGTCCAGCTCCGGTCAGCGGCTCCACTCCGGAGCCAGGGCAGTCCGCTCCACCGGGGTCCAGTTCAGCTCCGGTCAGCGGCTCCACTCCGGAGCCAGGGTAGTCCGCTCCACCGGGGTCCAGTTCAGCTCCGGTCAGCGGCTCCACTCCGGAGCCAGGGCAGTCCGCTCCACCGGGGTCCAGTTCAGCTCTGGTCAGCGGCTCCACTCCGGAGCCAGGGCAGTCCGCTCCACCGGGGTCCAGTTCAGTTCCGGTCAGCGGCTCCACTCCGGAGCCAGGGCAGTCCGCTCCACCGGGGTCCAGTTCAGCTCCGGTCAGCGGCTCCACTCCGGAGCCAAAGCTGTCCACTCCACCGATGCCTAGTCCAGCTCCGGTCAGCGGCTCCACTCCGGAGCCAGAGCAGTCCGCTCCACCGGTGCCCAGTTCAGCTCCGGGCAGCGGCTCTACTCCAGGCCCAGACGTCAGCCCCTCTCCAGGGTCGGGGCCTCCCACACCAGGGTCCAGACAGGGCTTGGTGCATCGTGGTCTGACCCGTCTGTCAACGATCGTGACAATCACTTAAATAAAGAGTGCATTATCTATACATAGTCACTATAACTCTACCTACATGTACATATTACCTAAATTACCATGACTAACCTGTGCCCCCGCACATTGACTTTGTACCGGTATCCCCTGTATATAGCCTCGCTACTGTTATTTTACTGCTGGTCTTTAATTATTTAATTTTTTACTAATCTAATTTTTACTTAACATTGTTGGTTAAGGGCTTGTAAGTAAGCATTTCACTGTAAGGTCTACACCTGTTGTATTCAGCACGTGACAAATACAATTTGATTTGATTCGGAAAGTATTCAGACCCCTATGACTTATTACACAATTTGTTACGTTACAGCCTTATTCTAAAATTGATGAAATTGTTTTTTTCCATCATCAATCTACACACAATACCCCATAATGACAAAGCAAAAACAGGTTTGTAGAAATGTTTGCACATTTATTACAAATAAAAAACGGAATTTACCTTTACATAAGTATTCAGGCCCTTTACGCAGTACTTTGTTGAAGTACCTTTGGCAGCGATTACAAACTCAAATCTTCTTGGGTATGACGCCGCAAGCTTGGCACACCTGTATTTTGGGAGTTTCTCACATTCTTCTCTGCAGATCCTTTCAAGCTCTGTCAGGTTGGATGGGGAGCATCGCTGCACAGCTATTTTCAGGTCTCTTCAGAGATGTTTGATGGGGTTCAAGTCCGGGCTCTGGCTGGGCCACTCAAGGACATTCGGAGACTTGTCCCGAAGCCACTCCTGCTTTGTCTTGGCTGTGTGCTTAGGGTCGTTGTCCTGTTGGAAGCTGAACCTTCGCCCCAGTCTGAGGTTCTGAGCGATCTGGAGCAGGTTCTCATCAAGGATCTCTCTGTACTTTGCTCCGTTCATCATTCCCTCGATCCTGACTAGTCTCCCAGTCCCTGCCGCTGAAACACATCCCCACAGCATGATGCTGCCATCACAATGCTTCACTGTAGGGATGGTGCCAGGGTTCATCCAGACATGATGCTTGGTATTCAGGCCAAATAGTTCAATCTTGGTTTCCTCAGACCAGAGACTCTTCTTTCTAATGGTCTGAGAGTCCTTTAGTTGCCTTTTGGCAAACTCCAAGCGGGCTGTCATGTGCCTTTTACTGAGGAGTGGCTTCCATCAGTCACTCTACCATAAAGGCCTGATTGGTGGAGTGCTGCAGAGATGGTTGTCCTTCTGGAAGGTTCTCTCATCTTCACAGAGGAACTCTGGAGCTCTGTCAGAGTGACCATCGGGTTCTTGGTCACCTCCCTGACCAAGGCCCTTCTCCCCCGATTGGCCAGCTCTAGGAAGAGTCTTGGTGGTTCCAAACTTTTTCCATTTAAGAATGATGGAGGCCACTGTGTTCTTGGGGACCTTCAATGCTGCAGAAATTTGTTGGTACCCTTCCCCAGATCTGTGCCTCGACACAATCCTGTCTCTGAGCTCTACGGACAATTCCTTTGACCTCATGGTGTAATGAATACTCGGACAGAGTGGTAAGATCCAATCGCAGAATAGCGATGCTTTATTAGAGTACAGACAAGGGAATAGCTTAATCGTGGTCGGGCGGGCTGTGGTCAAAACCGGGCCAGGCATAGACAGGCAGAGGTACAAAAGGAGCGGGCTTAGTCGTAGTCGAGGTCACAGGCACAGGATCAGAGAACGGTAATCACTGGGGTAGACAAGTAGAGGATTAAGCAATTCGGGGAGTCAAACAACAAGGCACAGGTCGGATACACGGGTAATCAAAACAACAAACTCTCTCTCTCTCTCTCTCTCTCTCTCTCTCTCTCTCTCTCTCTCTCTCTCTCTCTCTCTCTCTCTCTCTCTCGGAACAAAACGCTTAGCAAGTCACAATGGAACAATACCTCGCGCCGACTGAGCTTCTGAGCACACCTTAAATCCTACACTAATTACTGACAGGTGTGCTCAGAACTCAGGTGAACCAGATCGAGTCTGATGACTCCCCCTCTCAGTAGATCGGGGATGTGTCAGACTCTGTCTAGATCCTGCCAACCCCCGATCCCTTACACATGGCTTGGTTTTTGCTCTGACACGCACTGTCAATTGTGGGACCTTATATAGACAAGTGTGTGCCTTTCCAAATCATGTCCAACCATTTGAATTTACCACAGGTGGACTCCAATCAAGTTGTGGAAACATCTCAAGGATGATCAATGGAAACAGGATGAACCTAAAGCAGTGGTGATTTTAGCATGTAAATCTTGGTGGGGCCAGAAAAATTATTGGGGGATGCATGCTAGCAAAGCCACTACACAACACTAAACAATACATTCATTACACTATAACGGTGACAAGCGGTGCCCACAAACTGTTAGGGCCTACATAATGCTGTCCCAACAGCAGAGTCCCAACAGCAGTCCCGACACCTTAACATTACTACACCTGGTTATCAGCAGAGCCTTGTCTGGCAGCGAAACAGTTCATTCAGCCTAATTTAATGCCTTTAAAAAAACATACCTGATATGGCTGACTTGCTTAAACAAATGTGGTTTCTACTGACATTTGATATGTACAACCTATGGCATAAGGGGATGGCAAGCGGATAAGAGGCAATCCGTAATTTTGATTAAGACATTAATGAGTGAGCTAGGACAGACGTAGTCAATATAACTATTAGTTTGGCACTTTTGAAATGTACAGCGACAGAATTCAGAACATGGGCTGTTCTTACAGTGTTCTCCCTGTACACCAAGTCAGAACCATAGGATAAATAAAGGGGGCATATAAGCAGACAATGGAAACCAAGTGAAGGGCCACATACTATATGCGTGACAAAACATGTGAAGCCTTTATTCATTTTCACATTGACACGCAACTACCAGTGTACTGTAGGTGTACATATGCTTGCAGAACAATTATACTCTTGTACCATCTCTACCCTTGTTTTTTGTGAACAAATGTCCGTATATGTGGTGAGCGAAGTCAAGCGCAGGACACCGAGCTACTGGCAGACGTACTTTACTACACAGTAAAGGAACATACAAAACAAAACCTCCTAACAGGGAGGAAACAATCTCATACAAACAGCAATGCCGACCTTACGGAAAACAATCACACACAATAACCAATGAGAGACAGGGGGTATTAAAGGGAATACAATGTAACATAATGGGAAACAGGTGTAAACAATAAAGACCAAACAAGACGACCACCGAAACATAGATCGGTAGCAGCTAGTACTCCGGGGACGACGAACGCCGAAGCCTGCCCGAGCAAGGAGGAGGAGCAGCCTCGGCTAAATCCGTGACAATCACAGACACAGTCAAACACACACACAGATCCTGCATCTCTACCCTTGTAAAGTACAATCAAACGTACAGTCACAATATGCAAACTTAAAAAAATATATATATTATATGACTGGAGACATGCAAATCATTCAGTGAGCCATAGAACTGGTTTATTGTTGCTGTTTTGTACTTCTCCTTCAAAGCACTGTCACATTGGATGTCGATGAGCTCCGATTGTGTGTCTGGTGGTGCTTTCTCACTGTCGAAAGACAGGGGGCATGATACAAGCTCCAGCTCAGTCTCAATCTTGGTGAAGTCTGAGAAGCAGTGGCAAAACTCAGCATGCAGGTCGATCAAAGTGCGTTCAGTGCGAACAGTGTGGGAAAATGAACGAGAGACCAGCTGCTCATTTGTCTGGAGAATGTCGTGTATTAGGATTATGCCTTTGTTAAATGTTTTTCATGAAGAAATGGAATGTTGTTTATGTTAGGTCAAATGTGGCGTTTGTGGGGTGACGCCCCAGGGGAGACTGGTGATTGGCCAGAAGAGGGAGCACCCATCTTTTTGCATTGTTTATAAGTAGGGGCTAGACAAAGAAAGGGCAGAACGGCCATTGCAATCTGGGACGCCGTTCTCCGGGTGTCATGACATCTGTCACTTATGCTGAAGCTTGTGATATGAATAAACCTTATGATCCAAGTTCAGTATGAGCAGACTCCTTTGTTTATCAGCAATAATTGCCAGCATTCACCCGATACGACAAATGGCGCCCAACGTGGGGCTGGTCTGCATCTCTCCTCTGTTTCATTCAGCCGCCAAGCTAACTCGGTCTGAAGTGCCAGAAAAGGGTGAGTTTTCCTCACAGCTTTGGAGATTGTTAGTTTGGATGCTATGTGATTGTACACTGGAGGAATGTACCATTACGACCGTGCCTCGTGTGGCGTTATTGCTGATAACTGGGGGTCTGGCTAATCATTATAAAAAATTTAAAACAGCGCAAAAGTGGGTAGAGCTTATGGATTGTTTATAGAGATGTGTTGCTTGAATAGTAAGTCAAGAACAATCGGGGCCAAGATATGTATACAAGTTAGGACATTGCAGGATTTGATAAGCCCTCGGAACAAACGAGGCGACCGCATGGTGGGCCATTAAAATCCTGGTAACGCGTTAGGGGTTTCAGGTCAGTCAGTCTTGGACTGGAGTTTGGGTGTAGATTTAGTGGGGGTTGCTTGCCCATCTTCTATTCGACGGGATATCTGCTTGGGGGGGACCGCTCATAAAATATCCAGAACTCACGGCAGCCTAAAGTTAGGACAAAGGAAAAAGTAATTAAAGACGCAATGTCGGGTGCATTGTTTTCATGCTACATGGTGCATACAGGCTAATGCTAATGCTAAATGCTAATATGCTGCATGCTAACATGTGACCGTAGAGGTCCACTGCGATGGGAGAAAGCCTCTTAAATTATGTTTGTCTGTGGAATTTCGGTTCTATGTTTTGTGAGCGCTGTTAAATGTTGTTTGACTATGAGGGAAAACGGAGGTACAGCAGGACTGTTAACCGTCTATTTGGGGTTGGGGAGAGATCTAAGAATCTCCCTTCCACGGTGAAAAAGTATTTTTGAATGTATCGCGCATGCGTGGGATTTTACTAAACAACACATCTGTTACGCGGCAGGGGGAGACAGAGAAATAGCCACAGACAAGAGATATTTGGACACGAATCTTCTAATCGTTAAAGTAACTGTTGTTCGAAAATGAAACTATTTGTTGAGATGTAGTGAATTTATAAATTAGATATATGTTGGCGGACTATAATAAATTAAATTAAAAGACGATTAAAATAAATAAAAAGTAAATAAAAATGTTTTTGAGCGATCTATTTAGTCCTGAATTAAGTCTTAAAGCGAATGTGAGTGGGGGAATATTGAATATGGTTGAAGTAACTCAGTATTGCATTAACTACTAAAATCTTTTCCTGTGTCTCTGTTCTTTTGTCATATGAGAGGAGCAATAGGACGATACGACAGGAGAGAGGGAGAGAAAGAGAAGGGGTGCTGACGTACACGTCACGTGACGCGACAGAGGATCGAGTCAAGGGTTTGAGACTGGTCTGGTTACAAAATCTTCCCCTACAGGATGTTTGATGTTATGACAATTTCACATAGGCTTGGCAAATTCATTAAAAATTGCATTTGGGAGGCTCTGTGCATCACTGGGTTGATTGGAGTTGTGTTGGGAATCAAGGACTGACATTATTCTGTAAAATAAAGATAATTAGGTGCCTATAGAGCAAGGGGGTTTATGGGAATTGTAGTAATGGTAGGGTTACAGGCTTTGTTTATGGGTATTGTAGTCGGAAGTTGACTACTTGCATTTGATGGGTTGTGGTAAGATAGCCACCACTAATTGATAAATTGGTGACATAGGATGTAGAAATAAAAATTGGTTTTAATTATTCATAATTTTTAATTGATTTTTTAATAGATTTTTTATTTTAATTAGAAATGGTTTTTGATTTAAAAAAAAGTTAATTGATTTTTTCATATTCATATTATTATATTTTTTTTTGGGTTGTTTGGTTTATATTAATAATTAAAGGGGGGAAGCCATAGGCTATATAGTCTAAAATAAAATAATTCACGATAAAGGAATATAAAAGGGTTGTTATAATGGGGAGAAACGACAGCAAGGCTATGAAGGTGATTACACCGGTTGATATAGGGAAAAAATAGTAATCCTTTAACTAAAGTAGTGTTAGGTTATCCGGCAAATGAAACAAAAGTTGCCCTTCATTCTCAAACAAAAACTGATAAAATATTCCAACGATAAGATAAACAAAGGTATAGAGAAGGTGACAGGAAAACTAATGGCAGAAGTTAGTACACCTTTCTCACAAACGGATTCAGCAAAAAGACACCCACCTTACGAGAAGGAAGTAGAGCTTAGGGATGTTTATCCTCAGCTTCCAGTGATCATCCAGCAGAGTGATTGTTGCATCAGAGATGAAGATGAATAATAGATAGAGGACAAGCAGAAACGACCAGAAAGATGAATCCAAAACTCCAGAAGGAAGAAAATGAGATGTCTGGAAGAGAAGAGTGAGGTTAAGGAAGATGGAACTTGAAGAAGATGATGAAGATGAAGATCAGAGTGATTGAGAAGAGATCATGGGTGGATATGACTCTGTGATCAGAAGGAAGTTGGCAAGAGAGGAAAGAAGGATACTAGAGATTTGATCTCTGATGGAAGTTGAAGGAAGAAGGATACAAGAGATTCGAGTTCAGATGAAGACAGCGATAAAGAGGAGACTAAAGGTGCTGTGTATTCAAAAGGAGTTTATCCTACAAGGACTGGCACAGAAGAAAAGTAAGAAGATGATGGAAGATGATATTTTGAGGACAGAACTTAGAATATAAGCTTTTGAAGAATCCTGATATGTCAACAACAAAGAACAGGATTAAGAAACTCAATCATACAACTGGTGGAGAAGAGAAGCTTTGGTTATGAAGAATCAGAGTGAACCAAATCAACAATCACTGCTACAGCTTCAACTGAACAATATCAAATGCAATTGTACCAGCCACCAAGGGGGGTACCAGGTGTTCCATATCCACAGCCAGTTTCTGGACAGACACAGAATTGGAGAGGAAGAGGACGAGAAGGCTTAGAAGGAGGAGGAAGATTTCAGCTACACTTACAGCAACTTTCAGAAGACTGTTATAATTGTGGACAGGTTGGTCACTTTACCTGTGAGTGCAACAAGTCAGGAGGAAACAACAGAGAACATTTTTAAGGAAGATACAGGGGCCAGTCAAGATCACCTGTTCTCCAGGTGAACCCTAAGGATTCTAGAGTGCCTAGAAGATACGAAGGGGGGTGTCAGCTGATAGCACCGATTAGAGAAGAAGAGAAAATATCTAACAATTGAAGTAAAACCAGAGGACTATGAGAAGTGATAGTGAATAGTGAATAGTGGAAAAGCTTTCTATCTGTGTTCAGCCTAAAGAGGTTAAACATCTCATTATGTAAAATCAACTAATTAGGATAGGGATTTGAGGTAGTACAACAGCTAATTACTCTTAAGGAACCAATTGAGCTCTGCTATAAAAATCAAAGAGAAATTAAAATAGACATACTAATATTAGAACATATACCTATTGCATTGTTGGGAAGAGATGCATGGTGTAAATTGAACTGTACAATAAGATGTACACTAGACGGATGTCTGGTAGAAGATTTTAAAAAGTAGGGTTTTTGGGAATCATATTGGCTTAAAAAGATAATATCATAGGAAGGATGATAATCTATTAGACTGCCTATTAGACAATCTGTCTGGAAAAATAAAGTTAAAAGGGGTGACTGTTATTCTGGGTTACATTCTTACACCAAGGGATTTCAGGCTAGGCTAAAAGGTGTTTAGTCGTTTGCCAAGTCTGTGTGTAAAGAAGTCAGAAGCAAGTGGGGACTTTCCCAATCACATATTCTAAAAATTAATGGTAAAGGAATTTTGTGAATAAATCAGTGGAAAAGGTTTTTAAAGGTTAGGAGAAAAGATTAGATTAAAATAAGTTAGGAGAACTAGGTTGAAGGAACTCTAAGACAGTAAGCTAAGTTTCAAAGTTAGTAGTAAGAGAGAGAACAGTGGTGAAGGACATTTTAGAGTTTAGTGGGAAGATATGGTAGGAGTTTAGATCTGTTAGGAGCAGATGCATTGAGAAAGTATGTGTTGCTGAATGATAAGAGAAGATTGAGGGTGATTGAGTATCTATATTTACAGTTCCCAGCAGGGAGATCAAGGTCATTATAGGTGTATTTTTTATAATCAAAAGTTTGAAAGTCAGGGATTAGAGGTAGGACTGAGAGTTGGAAAAAGTGACACTAGTGGTGACAGATGGAAGTACAAGCAAAGACTTCAAAGCTTTGGGGAAAATGGATGAAGTAACTAAGGACATTAACACTTCAGTCTATTAAAACAACAGTGGGAAGCAATTTAACTCTTTCAACATTGATAGTTATTAAAGCCATAAATATATCGCATTCGATTACAAGGGAACCAATAGCTCCAGCACCAATTTTAGAAGAAAAGACTGTTATTAAGGTTAGGAGGGGTGAGACAGCTCATCTTCCGTGTAGCTGTGAGAGATGGAGTGGGGGAGGGGACGTTCCTCCCACATGGAGAGATAATTATGGAGAAGAAGTATTGTTATCAGGACCAGATGTAGAAGCGGTGCCCCCTAGTCAAAGAAAGTATATTTTGTACAACAATATGGAGTGGAAGAGGGTTATGAGTGACTGTTCACTTATTTTGCGTAATGATAAGAGAAGATTAGGGAGAATATGTGTACTTATCTAGTGCAAGCATTAAAATTTGTTCCGGTTAAGAATTATTGGTTAAAGGGCTATGTAATTCGTAAAGTGGCGCTTATAATGGAAGATTTGAAGTCTGTTGAAGTTTCCGCAGTCACCAAAGGAGGTCAGGAGAAGTATATTATTACAGTAGCCACTCCAACAGTAAATAATGCACATAGGATATCGGTAGCTTTCCCACTAGAAATAATTAAGGTTAATACATCAACTAAATCAACTACTTTAATGGTAACTTTGGAAAGGGATTAATGATACGATGGCAATAGCAAATGTAGGAAGTATGACACCGACAACAACTTTTCTGAAATTAAAGGGGGTAGCAAGAAGGACTCAGGGGTTTATGGTACGAATTGGAGAGTGCTGTCAATGATAGTACGAACAGGGTTAAAATAGGAAAGCAGATAGTAGTAGAGAACAATATAGATTCATCTGAAATAGTGAAGGATACTATCATGGAGGTACAGGATGAGGTCTTTGATTTTAATGACAGACAAGGAGAGGTATCTGATCAGTACCGCTCGTTAGGGAAGAGAGAAACTATATGCATGTGGTTTGATTCTTCTGTTGTAAAAATTTGAGATAGATCAGGTAGGAATCTTTGGTTCCAGCAGCTCATTCTGTAATATCAGTGAGGAATCTTGAGGGTCCATGTCTGTTGAGAATTCCAGCCAAACATTTTAGAGACGGTCGCTCGACCTCTATCAAGTATGTGTCAATCTTATGCTTTGTCATGACTGTGGTATCAGCAACAATCAGTAACCGATAAAATAATGTCGTTGTCAAAACATTTGTTTAAGCCTAGGGTTAGGTGGTATTGGGTTAAGTGAATTAACTTGTGTGCATTTGTTAGATGGGAAGGAAACTCAGGTAACAGCAAACCCTGAAACATTGGAGGTGAAAGCAGTGAGGGCTAAAAGTTGTTTTGTTCTAATAAAACATATGATGTAAGGGGTATGTTTATGGGAATATCAGATTGTGATGATTATATGATAACTTTGGGTATGCATGACCTTAAGGGTAGTAATGAGAAATATGTTACTTTTTATGTACCAGGTAGTAAGAAGAGCAGGACTTTGATGGTGAAAGATCAGCTTTTGCCTGTCAATGTAACTATTGGGAATTTTAGAGATATTTGGTGGGTTTGTGGTGATAAAGCATATATATTCTTACCCTATGGATGGACAGGATGTTGTTACATGTCAACGTTGAAGCTTCCATATGAGGTTTCTACCATTATAAGAGGGGTACCACCGGACACAGATAAATCTAGGGTTGGAAATAGGATGAAAAAGACATGGAGACATGTCATAGTCTTCAAGCCTATCATTGAAGGATGAGTCCAAGAGAGAAGGGGGGACTTTTTCCATGGTATGGTGTAACATTTGGGAAGATCATATTGATAATATTAGTTATACTTTGAGTCCAGATAGTTCAGATAGTATCACTATGCGTTAAAGAATATAAGGGATGCATTTGGTATATCTGAAGGAGCTGGAGGGTCAGCGAAGACTTGGTTGCAAGATCAGGTGGGCCCAGTAGGGGCAGTGATGGTTCAGATTTTAGTTGCAGCTTTGATAGCACTGTGTGTGATGTTTGTAATTTGTTACTGACCTTTGAGAAAGCTATGATATTGAGATAGGTTGGAGAGTGATGCCTGGAGACAACACTCAGATGCCGGTGTTGACTGTTCCTGATCTGGATGAAGATGGACAAGTAGAACTGGATGGATAAATATCCTTTTTGATTATTTGATCATTTTTCAAAAAATCTTTCTCCAATATTAGTGTGATTTTAGTATGATTTTATGAATCAAAGGGGGAAGTGGGTTAATGTGATTCATACATCATTTATGTATCATTTTTATATTCTTAGTTGATATTGATGTTTAATTTGAAAGTGTTGTTTTGCAAAAGATACTGTTTGGTCTTTTCTTTTCTTCCAGAAGCATTTGGGGGAACATGTAGAGATTGAAATACTCAAACAAGGACAATATGAAGGGACAATATGAAAGGACAATGACTGGAGGAGATGGAACAAGAAAGGTGTGGAGAGATTCCGATTCCATCATCAACAATACATTGGAAGAGGAGACTACGGGGGAGATGAAGTGTAGTGGACTACATTCCAGTGTCTGCAATGAAATATAGACATATTTGCATGTATAATACATAATTGTGTCATATTCTTAGGTATAAATTTTTGTAGAAGGATATTTGATGTTATTGAATACATGTGAGGATCTTAGATGTTTTTGTTTATTTCGTTGATGCTTAGGGACAGGGAGTCTAGGCAGGGAGAGGTCCACTGTAGGGTCCAATGGGTTGACCAGCCTTAGAGTGGATATTTTTTGGATAGTATTTTGTTTGCAGGGGCTTACATGTGTATTTAATTGCATCATAGTTTCAAATGCATTTACATGGTTTATGAGTTTATCTGGAGTATCTAGGTGGTTGCCTGGGGCAGAGGGACCGTGAGAGAATTTTACTGTCTTGATTGATGGATGGATTTGGAACGAAGGTTGCCGGACAGTTTTTCGCTCTCACACTCCATAAAGATTTGTTCATATTTCATAGTAATGTATTCACACTTCATAAACAGTTATTCATATTTCATAGAAAGGTATTTACACTCTAGAGGAGAATGTTTTTTGGTTTAATGTTAAAGATACTCAATAAGATACATTGTTACTTGTCATAATCCTATTCTGTTTGGTTTCGAGACTTTTAGTTAGTCTCGAAGGGGGGAAATGTCGTGTATTAGGATTATGCCTTTGTTAAATGTTTTTCATGAAGAAATGGAATGTTGTTTATGTTAGGTCAAATGTGGCGTTTGTGGGGTGACGCCCCAGGGGAGACTGGTGATTGGCCAGAAGAGGGAGCACCCATCTTTTTGCATTGTTTATAAGTAGGGGCTGGACAAAGAAAGGGCAGAACGGCCATTGCAATCTGGGACGCCGTTCTCCGGGTGTCATGACATCTGTCACTTATGCTGAAGCTTGTGATATGAATAAACCTTATGATCCAAGTTCAGTATGAGCAGACTCCTTTGTTTATCAGCAATAATTGCCAGCATTCACCCGATACGACAAGAACAACATAAGTCTGACCTTGAATGCCTTCACGTTGGAATACAGTTCATGCACAAAATCACAATTTCCCTGCAGTTTCACATTTAGTTCGTTCAGATGCCCCAATATGTCCACACCGAAAGAAAAGTCGCCCAGCCAGTCTGTGTCTTTCAATTCGGAGAAGTCGTCAGCTTTACCAACCGTATCAAAGAACATACCTACAATGTCTTGCAAAAGTATTCATCTCCCTTGGCGTTTTTCCTATTTTGTTGCATTACAACCTGTAATTTAAAATGGATTTTTATTTGGATTTCATGGAATGGACATACACAAAATAGTCCAAATTGGTGAAGTGAAATGAAAAAAATAACTTGTTTCAAAAAAGTATAAAAAATCAATAACGGAAAAGTGGTGCGTGCATATGTATTCACCCCCTTCGCTAAGAAGCCCCTAAATAAGATCTGGTGCAACCAATTACCTTCAGAAGTTACATAATTAGTTAAATAAAGTCTACCTGTTTGCAATCTAAGTGTCACATGATCTGTCACATGATCTCAGTATATATTTACACATGTTCTGAAAGGCCCCAGAGTCTGCAACACCACTAAGCAAGGGGCACCACCAAGCAAGTGGCACCATGCAGACTCTCCAAACAGGTCAGGGACAAAGTTGTGGAGAAGTACAGATCAGGGACTTTGAACATCCCACGAGGCACCATTAAATCCATAAAAAAATTGAAAGAATATGGCACCACAACAAACCTGCCAAGAGAGGGACACCCACCAAAACTCACGGACCAGGCAAGGAGGGCATTAATCAGAGAGGCAACAAAGAGACCAAAGATAACCCTGAAGGAGCTGTAAAGCTCCACAGCGGAGATTGGAGTATGTCCATAGGACCACTTTAAGCCGTACACTCCAAAGAGCTGAGCTTTACAGAAGAGTGGCCAGAAAAAAGCCATTGCTTCAAGAAAGAAATAAGCAAACACGTTTGGTGTTTGACAAAAGGCATGTGGGAGACTCCCCAAACATATGGAAGAAGGTACTCTGGTCAGATAAGACTAAAATTGAGCTTTTTGGCCATCAAGGAAAACGCTATGTCTGGCGCAAACCCAACACCTCTCATCAACCCGAGAACACCATCCCCACAGTGAAGCATGGTAGTGGCAGGATCAGGGGATGTTTTTCTACGGCAGGGACTGGGAAACTGGTCAGAATTGAAGGAATGATGGATGGCACTAAATACAGGGAAATTCTTGAGGGAAACCTGTTTTAGTCTTCAAGGGATTTTAGACTGGGACGGAGGTTCACCTTCCAGCAGGACAATGACCCTAAGCATACTGCTAAAGCAACACTCGAGTGGTTTAAGGGGAAACATTTAAATGTCTTGGAATGGCCTGGTCAAAGCCCAGACCTCAATCCAATTGAGAATATGTGGTATGACTTAAAGATTGCTGTACACCAGCAGAACCCATCCAACTTGAAGGAGCTGGAGCAGTTTTGCCTTGAAGAATGGGCAAAAATCCCAGTGGCTAGATGTGCCAAGTTTATAGAGACATACTTGAAGAGACTTGCAGCTGTAATTGCTGCAAAACGTGGCTCTACAAAGTATTGACTTTGGGGAGGGTGAATAGTTATGCACGCTCAAGTTTTCAGTTTTTGTTGTATTATTTCTTGTTTGTTTCACAAAAATTAAAATATTTTGCATCTTCAAAGTGGTAGGCATGTTGTGTAAATCAAATGATACAAACCCCCCCAAAATAAATTTTAATTCCAGGTTGTAAGGCACCAAAATAGGAAAAATGCCAAGGGGGTGAATACTTTCGCAAGAACTGGGTACAGAGAGCATAGAGCTATAAGAGAATGAGCAGTGGATATACAAATATACTGTACAGTGGGTATACAGTGGATGTACACATTTACAGTGTTAGTACAAATATACTGAACAAAAATAAAACACAACATGTTGGTGCCATGTTTCATGAGCTGAAATAAAAGAGCCCAGAAATGATCCATACGCAGAAAGCTTATTTTTCTCAAGTTTTTGGCACAATTTGTTTACATCCCTGTTAGTGAGCATTTTACCTTTGCCAAGATAATCCATCCACCTGACAGGTGTGGCATATTGAGAAGCTGATTAAACAGCATGATCATTACACCTTGTGCTGGGAACAATAAAAGGCCACTCTAAAATGTGCAGTTTTGTCACACAACACAATGCCACAGATGTCTCAAGTTTTGAGGGAGCGTGCAATTGGCATGCTGACTGCAGGAATGTCCACCAGAGCTGTTGCCAGATAATTAAATGTTGATTTCTCTACCATAATCCACCTCCAATGACGTTTTAAATAATTTGGCAGTACCTCCAACTGGCCTCACAACCGCAGATTACGTGTAACCAATCCAGCCCAGGACCTCCACATCTGGCTTCTTCACCTGCGGGATCGTCTGAGAGCAGCCACCCGGACAGATGATAAAACTGTAGGTTTTTACAACTGAAGAATTTCTGCACAAACTGTCAGAAACTGTCTCAGGGAAGCACATCTGCATGCTCGTCGTCCTCACCAGGATCTTGACCTGACTGCAGTTCGGCGTTGTAACCGACTTCAGTGGGCAAATGCTCACCTTCGATGGCCACTGGCACGCTGGAGAAGTGTGCTCTTCACGGATGAATATCGGTTTCAACTGAACCGGGCAGATGGCAGACATGGCGTCGTGTGGGTGAGCGGTTTGCTGATGTCAACCTTGTGAACAGAGTACCATATATTTCCATATATGAACTGTAACTCTGTTAAATCTTTGAAATTGTTTCATGTTACGTTTATATTTTTGTTCAGTGTATATCTAAATGCAGAGAGATGAACAGAGTGCAAATGCAGTTATTTTGTGAACAGTTCAGAGATGGCTTGATGCTGTGTGCAGCATAGAATGCATAATTAGTCTATATGGGCCAGATGGCTGGTTGGTGAGGGCCACAGCCCAGGGAAAGAAACTGTTCAGGTGGCGGGAAGTTTTGGTCATGATTGACCTAAACTGCCTGCCAGAGGATCATTTTTGGAGGGGTCAGCGATGGTCTTTCCTGCATGCTTCCTTGCCCTGGAGTCGTACAGGACCTCAACTCAAATGTTATTTGTCACATGCGCCAAAAACAAGATACATTTTAGCAGATGCTCTTATCCAGCGCAATTAGGGTTAAGTGCCTTGCTCAAGGACACAAGGACCTTTTGGTTACTGGCCCAACCTCTTAACCGCTAGGCTACCACCCAGCCCAGGTGTACAACAGGTGTAGACTTTATCTTGAAATGCTTACTTACAAGCCCTTTCCCAACAATGCAGAGTTAAAAAGTATGAAAATTAGCAAATGGAAATAGAAAATAGTAACACAATAGATAACAATAACGAGGCTAGTGAGGAAAAAAGTATTTGATCCCCTGCTGATTTTGTACGTTTGCCCACTGACAAAGAAATGATCAGTCTATGATTTGAATGGTAGGTTTATTTGAACAGTGAGAGACAGAATAACAACAACAAAATCCAGAAAAACGCATGTCAAAAATTTTATAAATTGATTTGTATTTTAATGAGGGAAATAAGTATTTGACCCCCTCTCAATCAGAAAGATTTCTGGCTCCCAGGTGTCTTTTATACAGGTAACGAGCTGAGATTAGGAGCACACTCTTAAAGGGAACGCTCCTAATCTCAGCTTGTTACCTGTATAAAAGACACCTATCCACAGAAGCAATCAATTAATCAGATTCCAAAGTCTCCACCATGGCCAAGACCAAAGAGCTCTCCAAGGATGTCAGGGGCAAGATTGTAGTCCTACACAAGGCTGGAATGGGCTACAAGACCATCGCCAAGCAGCTTGGTGAGAAGGTGACAACAGTTGGTGCGATTATTCACAAATGGAAGAAACACAAAAGAACTGTCAATCTCACTTGGCCTGGGGCTCCATGCAAGATCTCACCTCGTGGAGTTGCAATGATCATGAGAACGGTGAGGAATCAGCCCAGAACTACATGGGAGGATCTTGTCAATGATCTCAAGGCAGCTGAGACCATAGTCAACAAGAAAACAATTGGTAACACACTACACCGTGAAGGACTGAAATCCTGCAGCGCCCGCAAGGTCCCCCTGCTCAAGAAAGCACATATACATGCCCGTCTGAAGTTTGCCAATGAACATCTGAATGATTCAGAGGAGAACTGGGTGAAAGTGTTGTGGTCAGATGAGACCAAAATCGAGCTCTTTGGCATCAACTCAACTCGCCGTGTTTGGAGGAGGATGAATGCTGCCTATGACCCCAAGAACACCATCCCCACCGTCAAACATGGAGGTGGAAACATTATGCTTTGGGGGTGTTTTCCTGTTAAGGGGACAGGACAACTTCACCGCATCAAAGGGACGATGGACGGGGCCAGGTACCGTCAAATCTTGGGTGAGAACCTCCTTCCCTCAGCCAGGGCATTGAAAATGGGTCATGGATGGGTATTCCAGCATGACAATGACCCAAAACACACGGCCAAGGCAACAAAGGAGTGGCTCAAGAAGAAGCACATTAAGGTCCTGGAGTGGGCTAGCAAGTCTCCAGACCTTAATCCCATAGAAAATCTGTGGAGGGAGCTGAAGGTTCGAGTTGCCAAACGTCAGCCTCAAAACCTTAATGACTTGGAGAAGATCTGCAAAGAGGAGTGGGACAAAATCCCTCCTGAGATGTGTGCAAACTTGGTGGCCAACTACAAGAAACATCTGACCTCTGTGATTGCCAACAAGGGTTTTGCCACCAAGTACTAAGTAATGTTTTGCAAAGGGGTCAAATACTTATTTCCCTCATTAAAATGCAAATCAATTTATAACATTTTTGACATGCGTTCTTCTGGATTTTTTTGTTGTTATTCTGTCTCTCATTGTTCAAATAAACCTACCATTAAAATTATAGACTGATCATGTCTTTGTCAGTGGGCAAACGTACAAAATCAGCAGGGGATCAAATACTTTTTTCTCTCACTGTACAAGGAGTTCCAGTACTGAGTCAATGTGTAGGGGTACGAGATCGTTGAGGTAATATGTACATGTAGCTAGGGGTAAAAGTGACTATCTAATCACCATAGATAATAAACAGAGTAGCAGCAGCGTATGTGAAGAGTGTTAAAGTGTGTGTATGTGTGTGTGTGTGTGGTGTCAATATGCATGTGTGTGTGTGTGTGTGTGTGTGTTGGAGTGCCAGTGTAAGTACACTACCAGTCAAAAGTTTGGACACACCTATTCATTCAAGGGTTTTTCTTTATTTTTGCTATTTTTTATATTGTAGAATAATATATTTTGATTTGTTTAACACTTTTTTGGTTACTACATGATTCCATGTGTTATTTCATAGTTTTGATGTCTTCACTAATAATATGATAATAATATGCCATTTAGCAGACACTTTTATCCAAAGCGACTTACAGTCATGCGTGCATACATTTTTTGTGTACTTATGTCATGCAATAAAATGCAAATTAATTACTTAAAAATCATACAATGTGATTTTCTAGATTTTTGTTTTAGATTCCGTCTCTCACAGTTGAAGTGTACCTATGATAAAAATGACAGACCTCTACATGCTTTGTAAGTAGGAAAACCTGCAAAATTGGCAGTGTATCAAATACTTGTTCTCCCCACTGTATGTCTCAATTGTCTCAAGGCTTAAAAATCCTTCTTTAACCTGTCTCCTCCCCTTCATTTACACTGATTGAAGTGGGGACTGCGGTTGAAAGTTAGCCGGCTGGCTAAAACAAGCACTTTTACTGAAACATTCATTAATGTGCACTGTCTCTGTAGAAAACAAAAATAAACTCAAAAAGTGACATCAATAAGTGATCATAGATTTCACCTGGATTCACCTGGTCAGTCTATGTCATGGAAAGAACAGGTGTTCCTAATGTTTTGTATACTCAGTGTACGTTCATACTGGGTAACAATTAGGTATTTCATTGCTTTGAACTAGTAGATAGCTCAGCTTGATCATGTGTTGTTCCTTCTCTCTTTCTAGAAGCAATCAGTTACAAGGCAAAAAGACAGATTGAGGCCTTCAATCAAACTGAGG
This sequence comes from Coregonus clupeaformis, assembly GCF_020615455.1. Lineage (NCBI taxonomy): Eukaryota > Metazoa > Chordata > Actinopteri > Salmoniformes > Salmonidae > Coregonus > Coregonus clupeaformis. Next base: position 13,437,669 of record NC_059209.1, read on the forward strand.
ACAGAACATTTGTGTGCACCAGACAAGTCAAGGCTTCTTGCATGTATGGCTTTGAGATGTACATTAACAATAATTAATTATGGAAAGATAATATGAATTGCTATATTAGGCATAACTAGGGCTGTTGCGGTGACCATATTACTGCCACACCGGCAGTCATGACCGCAGTAAAATCCCACGTGACCATTGAGTAATCTCCTTTTGTGCTATCTGGACATGTGTTGTTAGTATCCAACTCCCTAATGATCATCAAGTCACTGATGGTGTCACGATCGTCGGTAAGAGATGAGGACCAAGGCGCAGCGTTGCAGACGAACATACTCTTTATTTAGTGAATACACGATCAAAACAACAAAACGATAACGTGACAGTTCACGGTCTAACACAAACCAACTAGAAACAAGATCCCACAAAACCAACGGGAAAACAGACAGTTTAAATATGGCTCCCAATCAGAGACAACCAGCAACAGCTGACACTCGTTGCCTCTGATTGGGAGCCACTCTGGCCAACATAGAAATAGCACCCATAGAATACACCATAGAACCAAAACACATAGAACTTACACACCCTGGCTCAACATACAAGTGTCCCCAGAGCCAGGGCGTGACAGTACCCCCCCCTAAAGGCGCGGACTCCGACCGCGTCAACTAAATACCACAGGGGAGGGACCGGGTGGGCACTCCGCCTTGGCGGCGGATCCGGCTCCGGGCCTGATCCCCACTCCCTCTCCAACCCCCCAAAGTACCCCTGGTCCGGTCTGGCCCCGCTGACCGGAGCTGGACTGCACACTGGTGGAGCGGATTGCTCTAGCTCCGGCGTGAAGCAGCTGACCGGTGCCGGACCAGGCACCGGTGGAACAGGCACGGGCCGTGCCGGACTGACGACGCGTACCATAGGCTTGGTGCGGGGAGCAGGAGCGGGCCGGACCAGATTGGCGACGCACACCACTGGCTTGGTGTGGGGAACAGGCACGGGCCGTGCCGGACTGACGACGCGTACCATAGGCTTGGTGCGGGGAGCAGGTACAGGCCGGGCCGGGCTGGAGACGCGCACCATAGGCTCGGTGCGGGGAGCAGGAGCGGGCCGAACCGGACTGGCGACGCACACCACTGGCTTGGTGTGGGGAACAGGCACGGGCCGTGCCGGACTGACGACGCACACCACTGGCTTGGTGTGGGGAACAGGCACGGGCCGTGCCGGACTGACGACGCATACCATAGGCTTGGTGCGGGGAGCAGGTACAGGCCGGGCCGGGCTGGAGACGCGCACCATAGGCTCGGTGCGGGGAGCAGGAACAGGCCGGACCGTACTGGGGACACACACCACTGGCCCTATGCAGGGATCAGGAACGGGCCGGACCGGACTGGTAACACACCCCAGTACCTCTCGCCGTGCCTCCACACTTTCCTTCCCCTCTTCGACCAGTGGCCCCCGTAACCTGGCGGCCTCCTCTGCCAACCCGCTGGGCTGCTCTGTCGCGGTCTCCTGCTGCCCCGTCGTCCACGGCGTTAGCCCCCCCCTAAAAATTTTATGGGCTTCACTCCTACCCGTGGACCAGGTCTCCATACTCTTTGCCAGCCTTTCGCCCTTCTGCTTCCACGTCAAGCCCCTCTCTTCCTCACATGGCTTGACCCAGTCGAGGAGGCGAAGGAGATCCGCTAGAGATCTCTCAGGCGATGGCTCCTGGACTTGCTGCTTGGTCCAGTCTTGGTGGGATCTTCTGTCACGATCGTCGGTAAGAGATGAGGACCAAGGCGCAGCGTTGCAGACGAACATACTCTTTATTTAGTGAATACACGATCAAAACAACAAACCGATAACGTGACAGTTCACGGTCTAACACAAACCAACTAGAAACAAGATCCCACAAAACCAACGGGAAAACAGACAGTTTAAATATGGCTCCCAATCAGAGACAACCAGCAACAGCTGACACTCGTTGCCTCTGATTGGGAGCCACTCTGGCCAACATAGAAATAGCACCCATAGAATACACCATAGAACCAAAACACATAGAACTTACACACCCTGGCTCAACATACAAGTGTCCCCAGAGCCAGGGCGTGACAGATGGCCTGGTACTCAGGGCTCGATTGTCCCTCTAACCGCTCTGACGTCAAAGCAAATGCAATCGAAAATCACTTCAAACAGATAATCAAAACAGTATGTGCTTTTAAAACTCACCTCACTGTGATTGATCAATTTGAGGAAAGAAGTTCAACAACAGGTTGAAACTGAGTGGAAAACATGTTCTTTGTGGATATTGTTTCAAAGCCTAACACAACGAAATGGACAGCACTTTCTTTGTAAGGTGATGATTCATTTAATATATACAGTTGAAGTCTGAAGTTTATATACACTTAGGTTGGAGTCATTAAAACTACATTTTCAACCACTCCACACATTTCTTGTTAACAAACTATAGTTTTGGCAAGTCGGTTAGGACATCTACTTTGTGCATGACACAAGTAATTTTCCAACAATTGTTTACAGACAGATTATTTCACTTATTATTCACTGTATCCCTATTCCAGTGGGTCAGAAGTTTACATACACTTTAAAGAGCTTGGAAAATTCCAGAAAATGATGTAACGGCTTTAGAAGCTTCTGACAGGCTAATTAACATCATTTGAGTCAATTTGAGGTGTACCTGTGGATGTATTTCAAGGCCTACCTTCAAACTCAGTGCCTCTTTGCTTGACATCATGGGAAAATCAAAAGAAATCAGCCAAGACCTCAGAAAAACAATTGTAGACCTCCACAAGTCTGGTTCATCCTTGGGAGCAATTTCCAAACGCCTGAAGTTACCACGTTCATCTGTACAAACAAAAGTACGCAAGTATAAACACCATGGGACCACGCAGCCGTCATACCGCTCAGGAAGGAGACGCGTTCTGTCTCCTAGAGATGAACTAACTTTGGTGCGAAAAGTGCAAATCAATCCCAGAACAACAGCAAAGGACCTTGTGAAGACGCTGGAGGAAATAGGCACAAAAGTATCTATATCCACAGTAAAACAAGTCCTATATCGACATAACCTGAAAGGCCGCTCAGCAAGGAAGAAGCCACTGCTCCAAAACCGCCATAAAAAAGCCAGACTACGGTTTGCAACTGCACATGGTGACAAAAATCATACTTTTTTGAGAAATGTCCTCTGGTCTGATGAAACAAAAATATAACTGTTTGGCCATAATGACCATCGTTATGTTTGGAGGAAAAATGGGGAGTTTGCAAGCCGAAGAACACCATCCCAACCGTGAAGCACGGGGGTGGCAGCATCATGCTGTGGGGGTGCTTTGATGCAGGAGGGACTGGTGCACTTCACAAAATAGATGGCATCATGAGGAAGGAAAATTATGTGGATATATTGAAGCAACATCTCAAGACATCAGTCAGGAAGTTAAAGCTTGGTCGCAAATGGGTCTTCCAAATGGACAATGACCCCAAGCATACTTCCAAAGTTGTGGCAAAATGGCTTAAGGACATCAAAGTCAAGGTATTGGAGTGGCATCACAAATCCCTGACCTCAATCCTATAGAAAATGTGTGTGCGAGCAAGGAGGCCTACAAACCTGACTCAGTTACACCAGCTCTGTCAGGAGGAATGGGCCAAAATTCACCCAAGTTATTGTGGGAAACTTGTGGAAGGCTACCCAAAACATTTGACCCATGTTAAACAATTTAAAGGCAATGATACCAAATACTAATTGAGTGTATGTAAACGTCTGACCCACTGGGAATGTGATGAAAGAAATAAAAGCTGAAAGAAATTATTCTCTCTACTATTATTCTGACATTTCACATTCTTAAAATAAAGTGGTGATCCTAAAAAACATTTAAAAAACTGATTTAAGATGTATTTTGTCCATAATTGGTCTAGTCTATAGGCTACTCCCAAATAAAACAATTATAGTAATCGCCTTTGACTGTGGACTATTTTATTATGCATACTGGATGGACTGATTACCTTATACTATGCTCCAAACGTTCAATCCATCAGTCTGGTAGAGAACGTATAGGCCTAGGCGATGCTGTTGGTTCATTCATTGTGCAGGGCGGCTTATAGAGTTAGCCTACAATTATAGTGCATTTGTATTTAATTTTGAATAGCCTAGTAATAGGGCATTTGTGTATTTTCATAGTTAATAGGCTGGCACATACCTTTAGCTACAGAATATCTCACCATCGTGCGTTTCCATCTCCTCCCCTATCTCCTTCATTCCTTTCTCAAGCGCGCAGAGAAAGGGGCTGTCAACAGTTTAATGAAATATGTTTAGTTGTGAACACATGTTACTATTGCTGTTCCCAAACAGATTTCACTTCGTTTCCCAAATTAAGCACTGGGTAGCTGCAGGAACAGGGTTGGAGAGCCCATGGCATACAGAGTGTGGGTGGAATATCACTTGTCGTGCAGTGAGAGGCTGCATGCTCCTCAAACACTGCCCTGTTCCTGCCCATTTGGTAATGGGCCATTCTAAATCTAAACACATTTTTACGTATTAGTAAAGACCCGATTAAATTGAGCATAGTCTGAAGGGTGAAAATATGATCACTTGATGGGAGAACAGCATGTGTATCCTGAGGCAAAGAACAGCGCGCAAGCTTTTTTTGTGACTTTCTCAAATCATCAATTGCCTATAGTCACATCATGCAGCCCATATATGTTTTGATTTCTAAGACATTCTAAGGTTTGTATCATTCACAACTAAAGTTGCCAAATAACTCTAAATATAGCATATATGACCTGTTTCAAAGGATCACTTTTATGCTCAACATAGCCACTTCATGGAATGGGGTAAATATCCTTTCTATTTTATTCAGCTAAGTTCAATTATCTTCTTCTTTCCATAAAATCATATAATATAAAATAATGGCACACAACTTATACACATATCTTGTCTGCTAAATGAACAAGCCTACAGCATAGCCAGAAAACAAAAAACGTTGAAACTCAAGAACTCAGATACCTGTGTCAACAGCTAGCTAGCTAGGTTGCAATGGAGCCGATTCACCTGGAAGAGCTAACAAACATTTCCAGCGCTGTAGAAGCTGTGTTTATTACGCTCTTGTCCGGGACAATATTGACAATCCAGAGTTCCAATGCTGCAATTGTTTGCTAGGTGTGGACTACAGGAATGAGGTGGCGATGCTTAGCAAACAAATCTAAATTCGGCGCGAATTTATGGGGAAAACGCAAATTGGAACTTTCTTATTCTCAACTCCTATGGCAGGACGCGGCTCGGACCTAATGGCTGTTTCCCCGCCTTGTCATCTGGCCCTATCCAAATGGCCTGTGCTACCTGGAACTTACCTGCCAAAGAAGTCGTCTCCATCTACTTCTACTCCTCCATCCTGTAGTTAAGTAGACAGAACTGTGTTCCAATCAGCTCTGGTCCAACATGGAAACCGAAGGCAGGGGCATGCTGCTAAGCGGACGGGAGTGATTGCGAGATGTTCGGAGCAGATTGACATAAGGAATAGCTTTGCTGCACTGGTGCCTGATCTACCTGCACCTTCATCGCTGGGACTGCCTGTGTCTGCAACAGCGGTGCTAACTCCAACTACGCTGACTCCAGCAGCAGCTTCATCGTCGAGTTTGGCTCCTTTCCCTCTCTTTGGATCTGACAGGGAACTGCCTGATGTGAGAGGTCAGGACCTATCGCCGGGAGTAGCGGTTGTACGCTATCCTGCTTCCCGTGGGCCCGTGAAAGGCTCAACAAATTGTGTGAGAGGTGGGAATGGGCGGACTTCTCAATTCCCTTCTACGGCCATTGCATTCAATGGTGAGAAATGTCTGTCCCTGGAGCAAAAACGTTGTGCTATCCAGGAGAACGAGTACAGGACATCAATAAGGTGCTCCCAAACACTTTAAACCAGCATCAGGAAATGTAGTCTATCCCAGCTCATGTGGGATTCAATGATATTATGAAGGGCAGCTCAGAACAGCTGAAGATTAATTCTGAAGAACTGATTGGGTCACTGCTTGACACCAACAAACATCCTATGATTTCTGGCCCTCTGCCCTCCCTAGATCGTGGCACTGAATGGTACAGCGGACTTTTAGCCCTCCATAACTGTGGGTGTAACATTTATTGATAATTGTGATAACTTCTGGAAAAACAAAGATAATTTTATAAGGAGGATGGGATCCACCCAAACCATTCCTGGATCCTTTCACAGCATTATAAGGCTGCATTGAAACAATGACTTATCAATGACCCAAGCCCAGCTAATTTAATCCCTACCATTGTGTCGCTGAGTTGTCATAATGCTTCAGCAAATGTACATTATCCCAGGGGCTCTGGAAGACACAAATGTATGTAACCTAATTTGTGTCCCTCTTACTGCCCTGAATGCCTCTGCTGATCCTACAGCTATTGCACGCAGTAATCATGTGCCTTTGAACCAGAGTTATACTGTTAGCACTGAGGCGGTGTGCCCTGCACTAACATAAATAACCTGAGCTTGTCTACCTCTGCTAAGCTTCCCAGTAAAGCATGAAAAATAATCACGCATCCCATAAAAGTGTTAAAAATAGCCCATGTTAACATATGTAGCTTAAAAAACAAGGTTCATGAAATCAATAATTTGATAGTAACAGATGACATTAATATTCTGACCGTTGTCTAAATCCTTTGAAACAATACCTGGGAATGCCGACCGTAGAGAATTTTCTTCGGTTATAGTCATGGCCGTGTATATCCCCCCTCAAGCCGATACCATGACGGCCCTCAAATAACTTCACTGGACTTTATGCAAACTGGAAACCACATCCTGAGGCTGCATTTATTGTAGCAGGGGAGTTTAACAAAGCAAATTTGAGGACTAGGCTGCCGAAGTTCTATCAACATATCGACTGTTGTACTCGCGCTGCTAAAATCCTCAACCATTGCTATTCAAACTTCCGAGATGGTTATAAGGCCCTCCCCCACCCTCCTTTCGGCAAATCTGACCACGACTCCATTTTGCTTCTCCCTTCCTATAGGCAGAAACTCAAACAGCAAGTACCCATGCTAAGGACTATTCAACGCTGGTCTGACCAATCGGAATCCACGCTTCAAGATTGTTTTGATCACGCGGACTGGGATATGTTCCGGGTAGCTTCCAAAAATAATTTAGACGAATACACTGAAAGAGTGACTGAGTTTATCAGGAAGTGTATAGGTGATGTTGTGCCCACTGTGACTATTAAAACCTACCCTAACCAGAAACCGTGGATAGATGGCAGCATTCGCGCAAATCTAAAATCGCGAACCACCGCATTCAACCATGGCAAGGTGACTGGGAATATCGCAGAATACAAACAGTGTAGCTACTCACTCTGCAAGGCAATTAAAATGGCAAAACATCAGTATAGAGACAAAGTGGAGTCGCAATTCAACGGCTCAGACACGAGACGTATGTGGCAGGGTCTACAGACAATCACGGACTACAAAAAGAAAACCAGCCACGTCGCCGACACCGACGTCTCGCTTCCAGACAAGCTAAACACCTTCTTCGCCCACTTTGAGGATAACACAGTGCCACTGACGAGGCCCACTACCAAGGACTGTTGCCTCTCCTTCTCCATGGCCGACGTGGTTAAGACATTTAAGCATGTTAACCCCCGCAAGGCTGCCTGCCCAGACGGCATCCCTAGCCGCGTCCTCAGAACATGCGCAGACCAGCTGGCTGGTGTGTTTGTGGACATATTCAATCTCTCCCTTTCCCAATCTGCTGTTCCCACATGCTTCAAGATGGCCACCATTGTTCCTGTACCCAAGAAAGCAAAGGTAACTGAACTAAATGACTATCGCCCTGTAGCACTCACCTCTGTCATCATGAAGTGCTTTGAGAGACTAGTCAAGGATCATATCACCTCTACCTTGCCTGTCACCCTAGACCCACTTCAATTTGCTTACCTCCCCAATAGATCCACAGACGATGCAATCGCCATCACACTGCACACTGCCCTATCCCATCTGGACAAGCGGAATACCTATGTAAGAATGCTGTTCATTGACTATAGCTCAGCATTCATAGTACCCTCCAAGCTCATCATTAAGCTCGAGGCCCTGGGTCTGAACCCCGCCCTGTGCAACTGAGTCCTGGACTTCCTGACGGGCCGCCCCCAGGTGGTGAAGGTAGGAAACAACATCTCCACTTCGCTGATCCTCAACACTGGGGCCCCACAAGGGTGCCTGCTCAGCCCCCTCCTGTACTCCCTGTTCACCCATGACTGCGTGGCCAAGCACGCCTCCAACTCAATCATCAAGTTTGCAGAGGACACAACAGTAGTAGGCTTGATTACCAACAATGACGAGACCGCCTACAGGGAGGAGGTGAGGGCTCTGGGAGTGTGGTGCCAGGAAAATAACCTCTCACTCAATATCAACAAAAAAAGGAGATGATCGTGGACTTCAGGAAACAGCAGAGGGTGCACCCCCCCCCCCTATCCACATCGGCGGGACCGCAGTGTAGAAGGTGGAAAGCTTCAAGTTCCTTGGCGTACACATCACCGACAAACTGAAATGGTCCACCCATGCAACAGAGCCTCTTCAACCTCAGGTGGCTGAAGGAATTCGGCTTAGCACCTAAAACCCTCACAAACTTTTACAGATGCACAATTGAGAGCATCCTGATGGACTGTATCACCACCTGGTATGGCAACTGCACCACCCACAACCACAGGGCTCTCTAGAGGGTGGTGCAGTCTGCCAAACGCATTACCGGGGGTAAACTACCCGCCCTCCAAGACACATACAACACCCGATGTCACAGGAAGGCCAAAAAGATCATCAAGGACATCAACCACCCGAGCCACTGCCTGTTCACCTCGCTATCATCCAGAAGGCGAGGTCAGTACAGGTGCATCAAAGCTGGGACCGAGAGAATGAAAAATCTCAAGGCCATCAGAATGTTAAATAGCCATCACTAGCACATTAGAGGCTGCTGCTGCCTATTGAAATCACTGGCCGTTTTAAGAAATGGAACACTAGTCACTTTAATAATGTTTACATATCTTGCACTGCTCATCTCATATGTATATACTGCATTCTATTCTATAATATTCTACTGTATCTTAGTCCATGCCGCTCTGTCATTGCTTGTCCATATACAGCTGCGGAAAAAATTAAGAGACCACTGCAAAATTATCAGTTTCTCTGGTTTTACTATTTATAGGTATGTGTTTGGGTAAAAATTACATTTTTGTTTTATTCTATAAACTACTGACATAATTTCTCCCAAATTCCAAATAAAAATATGATCATTTAGAGCATTTATTTGCAGAAAATGACAACTGGTCAAAATAACAAAAAATATGTAGTGTTGTCAGACATCGAATAATGCAAAGAAAATAAGTTCATGTTCATTTTTAAACAACACAATACTAATGTTTTAACTTAGGAAGAGTTCAGAAATCAATATTTGGTGGAATAACCCTAATTTTCAATCACAGCTTTCATGCGTCTTGGCATGCTCTCCACCAGTCTTTCACATTGATGTTGGGTGACTTTATGCCACCCCTGGCGCAAAAAGCAGCTCGGCTTTGTTTGATGGCTTGTGACCATCCATCTTCCTCTTGATCACATTCCAGAAGTCTTCAATGGGGTTCAGGTCTGGAGATTGGGCTGGCCATGACAGGGTCTTGATCTGGTGGTCCTCCATCCACACCTTGATTGACCTGGCTGTGTGGCATGGCACATTGTCCTGCTGGAAAAACCAATCCTCCGAGTTGGGGAACAATGTCAGAGCAAAAGGAAGCAAATTTTCTTCAGGGACAACCTTGTACGTGGCTTGATTCATGCGTCCTTCACAAAGACAAATCTGCCCGATTCCAGCCTTGCTGAAGCACCCCCAGATCATCACCGATCCTCCACCAAATTTCACAGTGGGTGTGAGACATTGTGGCTTGTAGGCCTCTCCAGGTCTCCGTCTAACCATTAGACGAACAGGTGTTGGGCAAAGCTGAAAATTGGACTCATCAGAGAAGATGACCTTACTCCAGTCCTCTACGGTCCAATCCTTATAGTCTTTTGCAAACCTCAGCCTGGCTCTTCTTTGCTTCTCATTGATGAAGGGCTTTTTTCTAGCTTTGCACGACTTCAGCCCTGCCCCTAAGAGCCTGTTTCGAACCGTCCTCGCCGTGCACTTCACCCCAGCTTCCATTTGCCATTATTTTTGTAGGACACTTGATGTCATCCTATGGTTGTTGAGTGACATTCGAATGAGTTGGTGGTCATCCCGGTCAGTAGAGAGTTGTTTTCACCCTCTGTCGGTCTGTAGCTTGGTTGTCTCCAATATCTGCTGCTTGACCTTGTTCTTATGAACCGCCATTTTTACGGATGGAAGCAACCTGACGCTCACTGTATCCCTCTGCCAGTAAAGCCAGAATTGAACCCTTCTTTTCCTCACTCAAAACTTTCCTTTTCAACTCTTTTGGCATGATCAATAGATATTTTTTGATTAATATTACTTTTGAGGTACTATTAGCACTGTTTTTGCCATCCAGCTGGTCCTATTGCAAGAGGATAGTGATGACCACAGCAGTGGTTTTTATACTTTTCCTTGTTAAATAAGATTTGGTTCATGTGATCACCTAATCAGTACCTAATTCAGTAGAATGAGGTGTGCCTGTGTTGGAATTCATCAGACACTGGAATAGAATGACTGTCATACATGTAGAGATGCTGATTTAAGAAGAATTTGCAGTGGTCTTTAGATTTTTTCAACAGCTGTATGTATATATTCTTAAATCCCATTCCTTACTAGTTTTGTGTGTATTGGGTATATGTTGTGAAATTGTTAGATATTACTGCACTGTCGGAGCTAGAATTCTGCCAAACAAGCCCTCGTAAAACTGACTATCCTACCGATCCTTGACTTCGGCGATGTCATTTACAAAATAGCCTCCAACACTCTACTCAGCAAATTGGATGTAGTCTATCACAGTGCCATCTGTTTTGTCTCCAAAGCCCCATACACTACCCACCACTGTGACCTGTACGCTCTTGTTGGCTGGTCCTCACTACATGTTCGTCGTCAAACCCACTGGCTCCAGGCCATCTATAAATCACTGCTAGGCAAATCCCCGCCTTATCTTAGCTCATTGGTCACCATAGCAGCACCCACCCGTAGTCTGCACTCCAGCAGGTATATCTCACTGGTCATCCCCAAAGCCAACACCTCCTTTGGCCGCCATTACTTCCAGTTCTCTGCTGCCAATGACTGGAACGAATTGCAAAAATCTCTGAAGCTGGAGACTCTTATCTCCCTCACTAACTTTAAGCATCAGTTGTCAGAGCACCTTACCGATCACTGCACCTGTACACAGCCCATCTGAAATTAGCCCACCCAACTACCTCAACCCTATATTGTTATTTATTTTGCTATTTTGCACCTCAGTATCTCTATTTGCACATAATCTCTTGCACATCTAGCATTCCAGTGTTAATACTAATTGTAATTATTTTGCACTATAGCCTATTTAATGCCTTACCTCCATAATTTGCTACATTTGCACACACTGTATATATCTTTTCTGTTGTATTTTTTGACTTTATGTTTTTTTTACCCCATATGTAACTCTGTGTTGTTGTTTTTATCGCACTGCTTTGCTTTATCTTGGTCAGGTCGCAGTTGTAAATGAGAACTTGTTCTCAACTGGCTTACCTGGTTAAATAAAGGTGAAAAAAAAAAAAAAGAAGCACAAGCATTTCGCTACACCCACTATAACATCTGCTAAACACGTGTATGTGACAAATAACATTTGATTTGATTTGATTTGATTTGAAGCCCATTATTGTGGGAAGCTGCTATACACCACAGTCAGTATCTGGATAACATGTGAAATGCTTGATAATGTACGTAATATCAACAGAGAGGTATATTTTCTGGGTGATTTAAATATTGACTGGCTTTCATCAGGCTGCCCACTCAAGAGAAAGCTTCAAACTCTAACTAATGCCTGCAACCTGATTCAGGTTATCAGTCAACATACCAGGGTAGTTACAAACAGCACAGGAATGAAATCATCAACATGTATTGATCACATCTTTACTAATGCTGCAGAAATGTACTTGAAAGCAGTCCATCGGATGTAGTGATCACAATATAGTAGCCATATCTAAGAAAGCAAACGTTGCAAAGGATGGGCCTAATATTGTATATAAGAGGTCATACAAGTCGTTTTGTAGTGATTCCTATGTTGTTGACGTAAATAATATTTGTTGGTATGTGGTGTGTAATGAGAAGGAACCAGACGCTGCACTTGACACATTTATGAAATTGCTTATCCCAGTTACTAATAAGCATGCATCCATTAAGAAAATGACTGTAAATCTGTTAAATCCCCATGGATTGATGAGGAATTGAACAATTGTATGGTTGAGAGGGGTGAGGCAAAATAAATCGTAAATAAGTTTGACTGCATAACCGATTGGCAAATGTACTGCAAATTGAGAAATCATGTGACTAAACTGAATAAAAAGAATAAGAAACGACACTATGAAACAAAGATGAATGATCTTAAATGAAATGTTGGGCAAAAAGGCAAACTCTTCTCCATCAATCATTGAATCAGATGGCTCATTCATCACAAAACCCACTGACATTTCCAACTTCTTTAATGATTTTTCATTGACAAGATTAGCAAACTTAGGCATGACATGCCAGCAACAAACGCTGACACTACACATCCAAGTTTATCTGACCAAATTATGAATGACAAGCATTGTAATTTTGAATTCTGTAACGTGAGTGTGGAAGAGGTGAAAAAAGTATTGTTGTCTATCAACAATGACAAGCCACCGGGGTCTGACAACTTGGATCGAAAATTACTGAGGATAATAGCGGACGATATTTCCACTCCTATTTGCCATATCTTCAATATAGGATGTGTGCCCTCAGGACTGGAGGGAAGCAAAAGTAATTCCCCTACCTAAGAATAGTAAAGCCCCCTTTACTGGCTCAAATAGCCAACCAATCAGCCTGTTTCAAACCCTTATTAAACTTTTGGAAAAGATACAATACTATTTTTCAGTAAACAAATTGACAACAGACTTTCAACACGCTTATAGGGAAGGACATTCAACAATCACGGCACTTATACAAATGACTGATGATTGGCTTAGAGAAATGTATGATAAAAAGACTGTGGGAGCTGTTTTGTTATACTGCAGTGCGGCTTTTGACATTATCGATCATAGTCTGCTGATGGAAAAACGTATGTGTTATGGCTTTACACCCACTGCTAGATAAAGAGTTACCTGTCTAACAGAACACAGAGGGTGTTCTTTCATGGAAGCCACTCCAACATAATCCAGGTAGAATCAGGAATTCCCCAGGGCAGCTGTCTAGGCCCCTTACGTTTTTCAATCTTTACTAATGAAATGCCACTGTTCTTGAGGAATTTGTTTTAGTCATTTTAGCAGACGCTCTTATCCAGAGCGACTTACAGTAAGTGAGTGCATACATTTTCATACTGGCCCCCCTGGGAATCGAACCCACAACCCTGGCGTTGCAAGCGCCATATTCTACCAACTGAGCTACACGGATTACTCAACACTATACATGTCAGCTACTGCAGCAAGTGAAATCACTGCGACACTTAACCTCTACTGGATGGGTGTCCCGAAATGGGGACAGTTGTTCCTCAATACGGATATCGTGACCACAATGACATTGTAAACTAAAGCACCTTTTCACGGACATATACATGTCTTATATTGGCAGAAAGGTTAAATTATTGTTAATCTAACTACAGTGTCCAATTTACAGTAGGTATTACAGTGAGAAAATACCATGCTATTGTTTAAAGATAGTGCACAACAACAAAACATTTTTATCAAGGCAACTGGTTTGATACATTCATCTCTGAAGGTAAATAATGTACTTACATTCAGTAATCTTGCTCTGATTGGTCATCCTGAGGGTCACAGAGATTTACATTTACATTTACATTTTAGTCATTTAGCAGACGCTCTTAACCAGAGCGGCTTACAGGAGCAATTAGGGTCAAGTGCCTTGCTCAAGGGCACATTAACGTCATTTAGCAGACGCTCTTAGCCAGAGCGACTCACAAATTGGTACGTTCACCCTATAGCCAGTGGGATAACCACTTTACAATTGGGGGGGGTTAGAAGGATTACTTTATCCTATCCCAGGTATTCCTTAAAGAGGTGGGGTTTCAAATGTCTCCGGAAGGTGGTGAGTGACTCCGCTGTCCTGGCGTCGTGAGGGGAGCTTGTTCCACCATTGGGGTGCCAGAGCAGCGAACAGTTTTGACTGGGCTGAGGGGGGAGCTATGCTTCCGCAGAGGAAGGGAGCCAGCAGGCCAGAGGTGGATGAACGCAATGCCCTCGTTTGGGTGTAGGGACTGATCAGAGCCTGAAGGTACAGAGGTGCCGTTCCCCTCACTGCTCCATAGGCAAGCACCATGGTCTTGTAGCGGATGCGAGCTTCAACTGGAAGCCAGTGGAGTGTGCGGAGGAGGGGGGTGACGTGAGAGAACTTGGGAAGGTTGAACACCAGACGGGCTGCGGCATTCTGGATGAGTTGTAGGGGTTTAATGGCACAGGCAGGGAGGCCAGCCAACAGCGAGTTGCAGTAGTCCAGACGGGGAGATGACAAGTGCCTGGATTAGGACCTGTGCCGCTTCTTGTGTAAGGCAGGGTCGTACTCTCCGAATGTTGTAGAGCATGAACCTGCAGGAGCGGGTCACCGCCTTGATGTTGGCGGAGAACGACAGGGTGTTGTCCAGGGTCACGCCTAGGCTCTTCGCACTCTGGGAGGAGGACACAGCGGAGTTGTCAACCGTGATGGCGAGATCATGGAACGGGCAGTCCTTCCCCGGGAGGAAGAGCAGCTCCGTCTTGCCAGGGTTCAGCTTGAGGTGGTGATCCGTCATCCATACTGATATGTCTGCCAGACATGCAGAGATGCGATTCGCCACCTGGTTATCAGAAGGGGGAAAGGAGAAGATTAGTTGTGTATCGTCAGCGTAGCAATGATATGAAAGGCCATGTGAGGATATGACAGAGCCAAGTGACTTGGTGTATAGGGAGAAAAGGAGAGGGCCTAGAACTGAGCCCTGGGGGACACCAGTGGTGAGAGCACGTGGTGCGGAGACAGCTTCTCGCCACGCCACTTGGTAGGAGCGACCGGTCAGGTAGGGACGCAATCCAGGAGTGAGCCGCGCCGGAGATGCCCAGCTCGGAGAGGGTGGAGAGGAGGATCTGATGGTTCACAGTATCAAAGGCAGCAGACAGGTCTAGAAGGACAAGAGCAGAGGAGAGAGAGTTAGCTTTAGCAGTGCGGAGAGTCTCCGTGACACAGAGAAGAGCAGTCTCAGTTGAATGACCAGTCCTGAAACCTGATTGGTTTGGATCAAGAAGGTCATTCTGAGAGAGATAGCAAGAGAGTTGGCTAAAGACGGCACGCTCAATAGTTTTGGAAAGAAAAGAAAGAAGGGATACTGGTCTGTAGTTGTTGACATCAGTGGGGTCGAGTGTTGGTTTTTTGAGAAGGGGAGCAACTCTCGCTCTCTTGAAGACGGAAGGGACATGACCAGCGGTCAAGGATGAGTTGATCAGCGAGGTGAGGTAGGGGAGAAGGTCACCGGAGATGGTCTGGAGAAGAGAGGAGGGGATGGGGTCAAGCGGGCAGGTTGTTGGGCGGCCTGCAGTCACAAGTCGCAGGATTTTATCTGGAGAGAGAGGGGAGAAAGAAGTCAGAGCATAGGGTAGGGCAGTGTGAGCAGGACCAACAGTGTCATTAGACTTAACAAACGAGGATCGGATGTCGTCAACCTTCTTTTCAAAGTGGTTGACGAAGTCATCCACAGAGAGAGAGGAGGGGGGAGGAGGATTCAGGAGGGAGGAAAATGTGGCAAAGAGCTTCCTAGGGTTAGAGGCAGATGCTTGGAATTTAGAGTGGTAGAAGGTGGCCTTAGCAGCAGAAACAGATGAAGAAAATGTAGAGAGGAGGGAGTGAAAAGAAGCCAGGTCGGCAGGGAGTTTAGTTTTCTTCCATTTCCGCTCCGCTGCCCGGAGCTCTGTTCTGTGAGCTCGCAATGAGTCATCAAGCCACGGAGCTGGAGGGGAGGGCCGAGCCGGCCGGGAGGATAGGGGACACAGAGAGTC
This sequence comes from Coregonus clupeaformis, assembly GCF_020615455.1. Lineage (NCBI taxonomy): Eukaryota > Metazoa > Chordata > Actinopteri > Salmoniformes > Salmonidae > Coregonus > Coregonus clupeaformis. The sequence goes on from NC_059209.1 coordinate 13,453,792, forward strand.
AAAGGATGCAGAAAGGGAGGAGAGGAGGGTTGAGGAGGCAGAATCAGGAGATTGGAGGGAGAAGGATTGAGCAGAGGGAAGAGATGATAGGATGGAAGAGGAGAGAGTAGTGGGAGAGAGAGAGCGAAGGTTGCGGCGGCGCATTACCATCTGTGTGGGGGCAGAGTGAGTAGTGTGGGAGGAGAGCGAGAGAGAAAAGGAAACAAAGTAGTGGTCAGAGACTTGGAGGGGAGTTGGAGGGGAGTTGCAGTGAGATAAAATGTAGTGTTGTTTTGTTTGATTAAGTCCATTTTTATATCCTAACACGGTCCATGTTGTGTACAGCGTTTCGCCTGAATTCCGACTAGTTGAACTTGCAACAAAACATTTCAACGTAATATAAATGCTACACCTTGGTTCACCCAGTCAAGTTCGGTTTTCTGCAATCCTCAGATACTCTAGAAGGCGACCGAACTGGTTTCATGATTCTGCATGACGCATTGGTTAAACAAAAGGTACATTAGCCCACCAAGGATTGACATGATTACGCACCAATGAGATTGACTGTATCTTGGTACAATGACCACCTATTGTTTTGAAACATAGCTAGCTAGATAGCCAATGAGCTGGGCTTTACAGGAGTATGTGATGTTTTTTTGTGTGAGTAAAAGCCATTGTGCTGAGCTCGCGCGCAACAACCTACATTGGGCAGATAAAATCGAGAGACCAAAGAGGGACTCGTTTTACGCACGCACGGTCGATTAGTTTTACCAAGTTTATTGCTATTTTAGAAAGTAGAACCTGGCTAATAAAACACAAAAAGCTCTATCGAAGACCAAGTATACAGATTTTGAGGAGATTATTGCAGAAATCGATAGGGAAAGTGACATAGAAATTGATGATTACACTGGGTAGTGCATACGGCCCAGTACATCACTGGGGCCAAGCTTCCTGCCATCCAGGACCTCTATACCAGGCGGTGTCAGAGGAAGGCCCTCAAAATTGTCAAAGACCCCAGCCACCCTAGTCATAGACTGTTCTCTCTGCTACCGCACGGCAAGCGGTACCGGAGCGCCAAGTCTAGGTCCAAAAGGCTTCTCAACAGCTTCTACCCCCAAGCCATAAGACTCCTGAACAGCTAATCATGGCTACCTGGACTATTTGCACTGCCCCCCCACCCCCACCCCACCCCCCCCCATCTTTTTACGCTGCTGCTACTCTGTTAATTATTTATGCATAGTCACTTTAACTCTACCCATATGTACATATTACCTCAACTACCTCAACTAGCCGGTGCCCCCGCACATTGACTCTGCACCGGTTTTTTATTTTACTTCTGCTCTTTTTTTCTGAACACTTTATTGTTGTTGTTGTTTTATTTTACTTTTTTATTTAAAAATAAATGCATTGTTGGTTAAGGGCTATAAGTAAGCATTTCACGGTAATGTCTACACCTGTTGTATTCGGCGCATGTGGCAAATCAAATTTCATTTGGATGGGAAAGACTGGTAAGTAAAACTCTTTCTTCTCACGCTAATGCCGTTGTTTAAATGGTTGCATATTATTCATTTGAGATATTTTTATATGATTGAGATATATATATATATATATATATATATATATATATATATATACATATATATATATATAAAATCACTATAATGAAATATGTTTACCAATAGTAAATAGGGCACTCGAAAACCACAGGCACAGCATGTGATAGTCAACATAAAATACACATTGGCTAGGGCTCACCCCCCTGCTAAAATAATTGATGTAGGGCTCACCCCCTGCTAAAATAATGGTTCAATAAAATAAGTAATAGTAAACTTGAGTTCTTACTGCATTTTTTCTTCGACAATGCTAAAAACTCAGTCAACATAAAATACACAATGGCTATGCTAATACATTTGTCACGAGCTGATGTGGATGTGGTGTTGGAGTCAGGCGCAGGACACAGAAGCTTAGTCAAACCGACTTTACTTGTCAAAACACGACAATACAAAATAACGGGCCTCAAAACAACGGAGGCGAGCGATTACGCATACAGTGCGTCAATACACTAAATACAAGCGATTACGCAATAACAAATCACCAACGGACAGGCGGACAACAACACACAACTGCAAACAAAACCAAAGGAAACTTATAGGTGACATAATCAATACATAAGACGAAACAGGTGCACCAACAAGACAAAACCAAACAAACATAGAGAACATCAAGCGGAAGTAGCTAGTACTCCGGGGACGACGAACGCCAAAGCCTGCCCGAACAAGGAGGAGGAGCAGTCTCGGCGGAATTCGTGACAGTACCCCCCCCTTGACGCGCGGCTCCAGCCGTGCGCTGACCCCGGCCTCGGGGACGGCCAGGAGGACGTGGAGCAGGGCGCGTAGGATGACTACGGTGGAACTCAGTCAGGAGGGATCGATCTAAAACGTCCCTCCTAGGCACCCAGCACCGTTCCTCCGGACCGTACCCCTCCCACTCCACGAGATATTGTAGACCCCCCATCCGACGTCTCGAATCCACGATGGACCGGACTGAGTACGCCGGAGCCCCCTCGATGTCCAGTGGGGGCGGGGGAGTCTCTCTTATCTCACTGTCCTGGAGTGGACCAGCTACCACCGGCCTGAGAAGAGACACATGGAACGAGGGGTTAATGTGATAATCATTAGGCAGTTGTAACTTGTAGCATACCTCGTTCCGTCTCCTCAGGACTTTAAATGGCCCCACAAACCGCTGACCCAGCTTCCGGCAGGGCAGGCGAAGGGGCAGGTTTCGAGTCGAGAGCCAGACTCGATCTCCAGGTGCGTATACTGGACCCTCACTGCGGTGGAGATCGGCGCTCGCCTTCTGCCGACGGATGGCCCGCTGCAGATGGACGTGCGCAGCGTTCCACGTCTCCTCCGAGCGCCGAAACCACTCATCCACCGCAGGAGCCTCGATCTGGCTCTGATGCCATGGTGCCAGAACCGGCTGATACCCTAACACACACTGGAAAGGGGTCAGGTTAGTAGAGGAGTGGCGAAGAGAGTTCTGAGCCATCTCTGCCCAGGCGATATACCCCGACCACTCCTCTTGCCGGCCCTGGCAATATGATCTCAGAAACCTACCCACATCCTGGTTCACTCTCTCCACCTGCCCATTACTCTCAGGGTGGAACCCAGAGGTAAGGCTAACCGAGACCCCCAAACGTTCCATGAACGCCCTCCAGACTCTAGAGGTGAATTGGGGACCCCAATCAGACACTATATCCTCGGGAACCCCGTAGTGCCAGAAAACGTGGGTAAACAAAGCCTCAGCAGTCTGTAGGGCAGTAGGGAGACCCGACATTGGGATGAGACGACAGGCCTTAGAGAACCGATCCACAACGACCAGAATAGTGGTATTCCCCTGAGAGGGGGGAAGGTCCGTTACAAAGTCCACCGAGAGGTGAGACCACGGCCGTTGTGGAACGGGCAGGGGTTGTAACTTCCCCCTGGGCAGGTGTCTAGGCGCCGTACACTGTGCGCACACCGAGCAGGAGGAGACATGAACCCTCACGTCCCTAGCCAATGTTGGCCACCAGTACTTAACACTAAGGCAGTGCACTGTCCGGCCAATACCTGGATGTCCAGAGGAGGGTGACGTATGAGCCCAATAAATTAGACGATCGCGGACCTCGAGCGGCACGTACGTCCGACCCACTGGACACTCTGGGGGAGTAGGGTCGGTGCGTAACGCCCGCTCAATTTCCGCATCGACCTCCCATACCACCAGTGCCACCAGACAAGACTCTGGCAGTATGGGGGTGGGCTCAATGGACCTCTCCTCTGTGTCATACCGCCTGGACAGGGCGTCTGCCTTACCGTTCTGGGACCCTGGGATGTAGGTTATCTTAAACACAAACCTGGTCAGAAACATGTTCCACCTAGCCTGACGAGGGTTCAATCTCCTAGCTGCCCGGATGTACTCCAGGTTACGGTGATCAGTCAGAATGAGAAAAGGGTGTTGAGCCCCCTCAAGCCAATGCCTCCACACCTTTAGAGCTTGAACCACGGCTAACAGCTCCCTGTCCCCTACGTCATAATTCCGTTCCGCCGGGCTGAGCTTCTTAGAATAAAAAGCGCAGGGACGGAGCTTAGGAGGCGTGCCTGAGCGTTGCAACAGCACTGCCCCAATACCGGCCTCTGACGCGTCCACCTCTACCTGGAACGGTAAAGCGGGGTCCGGATGCGCCAGCACCGGAGCCGAAGTGAACAGGTCCTTCAGTTTACCAAACGCCCTGTCCGCTTCAGCCGACCACTGCAAACGCACCGGACCCCCCTTCAACAGGGAAGTGTTGGGAGCTGCTACCTGTCCAAAACCCCGGATAAACCTCCGGTAGTAATTAGCAAAACCCAAAAACCGCTGCACCTCTTTAACGGTGGTTGAAGTCTGCCAATTACGCACAGCTGACACACGGTCAACCTCCATCTTCACACCTGACGCGGACAACCGATGACCCAAGAAGGAGATGGACTCCTGGAAAAACAGACATTTCTCTGCCTTGACATACAAGTCATGCTCCAACAGCCTACCCAACACTCGGCGCACCAGGGCTACATGCTCGGCTCGTGTAGAAGAGTACACTAGGATGTCGTCAATGTACACTACCACACCCTGCCCATGCAGGTCCCGGAAGATCTCGTCCACAAAGGATTGGAAGACCGAAGGAGCATTCATTAACCCGTATGGCATGACGAGATACTCATAATGACCCGAGGTGGTACTAAATGCTGTCTTCCATTCATCTCCCTCCCTAATGCGCACCAAGTTGTAGGCGCTCCTGAGATCCAGTTTTGTGAAGAAACGCGCTCCGTGCAATGATTCAGTCATACTCGCAATCAGAGGAAGAGGGTAACTGTATTTAACAGTGCTCTGATTGAGACTACGGTAATCAATACACGGGCGCAACCCTCCATCCTTCTTCTTCACAAAAAAGAAACTCGAGGACGCAGGGGAAGTGGAGGACCGTATGTATCCTTGTCTCAGGGACTCAGCTATGTATATCTCCATAGCCGCCATCTCCTCTTGAGACAGAGGATACACATGGCTCCGCGGGAGTGCCGCACCTGTCTGGAGGTTTATCGCACAATCTCCCTGTCTATGAGGTGGCAATCGCATCGCCCTCGTCTTGCTGAACACGAGTGCCAAATCCTCATACTCGGGGGGAATGTGCATTGCGGGCACTTGGTTCGGACTCTCCACCGTGGTCGCCCCAACGGAAACACCTAAACATCGCCCAACACACTGGTCAGACCATTCCTTGAGAGCCCTCTGTTGCCACGAAATGGTGGGGTCATGGGTGATTAACCAAGGAAGCCCTAGCACCACGGGATACGCAGGAGAGTCAATCAGGTACAACTGAATGATCTCCTCATGACCCCCCTGCGTCTTCATCTTTAGTGGCGCTGTAACCTCCCTAATCAACCCAGATCCCAACGGGCGGCTATCTAGGGCATGGACAGGGAAGGGTGCATCAACGGGCAGGAGGGGAATCCCTAACTTAGTGCAACATTTCCGATCAATAAAATTCCCAGCTGCGCCTGAATCGACTAGCGCCTTATGCTGGGAATGAGATGCAACCTGAGGAAATACCACAAGTGAACAACAGAGAGCTCTGGGTGAGTGGGGCGCCTACTCACCTGAAATGGCTCCCCAGTGCACAACCTGTTGCCCCGATTCCCTGGAGACCCTCCCCAGCACCTAGCCGCAGTGTGTCCTCCACGGCCACAGTTGGTGCAGGGGACGGCCCCCCTCGGGTTCTCTCTCCTACTCTCTCTAGCGCCAGCACCCCCGAGCTCCATAGGGCTCGGCTCGGAGGTGCTGGGGGATGGAATGGACGGCCCCAACTCGGGACGTCCGCGGGTGGCCAGCAGGGTATCCAGACGGATGGACATGTCCACCAGCTGGTCGAAGGACAGATTGGTGTCCCTGCAGGCCAGCTCTCGACGAACGTCCTCACGCAGGCTACACCGATAGTGGTTGATGAGGGCCCTCTCATTCCACCCCGCATCCGCCGCTAGAGTCCGGAAATCCAGGGCGAACTCCTGTGCGCTCCTCTTCCCCTGTCGGAGGTGAAACAGACGCTCCCCCGCCGTTTTACCCTCAGGAGGGTGATCGAAAACAACCCTGAAGCGGCGGCAGAACTCCGCTTAGCTGATGGTGGCGGCGTCTATTCCCCTCCATTCGGCGTTGGCCCACTCCAACGCCTTGCCGGAGAGACAGGAGATGAGGGCGGAAACGCTCTCGTATCCCGAGGGTGCCGGGTGTATGGTGGCCAGGTAGAGTTCCACCTGAAGGAGGAACCCCTGACACCCGGCTGCGGTGCCATCATACGCCCTCGGGAGCGAGAGCCGAATCCCACTGGATTCCGAAGCTGGTCTGGTGGGGCTGGCCGATGGTGGTGGTAATGTAGGAGGAGGTGTGGGCACGCCTCCCCTTTCCCATCGGCGCAGGGTGTTCATCACCTCCTGCATGGCGGAGCCGAGTTGCTGGATCCTGGCGTCCTGGCAGCTGACCCGATCCTCCAGCGACTCGGTCGCCGCCGCTGCTCCTGCTGACTCCATAGTATGGTGTGTTGTTCTGTCACGAGCTGATGTGAATGTGTTGTTGGAGTCAGGCGCAGGACACAGAAGCTTAGTCAAACCGACTTTACTTGTCAAAACACGACAATACAAAATAACAGGCCTCAAAACAATGGAGGCGAGCGATTACGCATACAGTGCGTCAATACACTAAATACAAGCGATTACGCAATAACAAATCACCAACGGACAGGCGGACAACAACACACAACTGCAAACAAAACCAAAGGAAACTTATAGGTGACATAATCAATACATAAGACGAAACAGGTGCACCAACAAGACAAAACCAAACAAACATAGAGAACATCAAGCGGAAGTAGCTAGTACTCCGGGGACGACAAACGCCGAAGCCTGCCCGAACAAGGAGGAGGAGCAGTATCGGCGGAATTCGTGACAACATTTTAGGTCTGTCTAAATACATTGTAGATCTGTGCCCTATTTACTATTGGTAAACATATTTCATTATAGTGATTGTGTTCCCCAAACTCTATATAATATACAGTGAGGGAAAAAAGTATTTCATTCATTGCTGATTTTGTACGTTTGCCTACTGACAAAGAAATTATCAGTCTATAATTTTAATGGTAGGTTTATTTGAACAGTGAGAGACAGAATAACAACAAAAAAATCCAGAAAAACACATGTCAAAAATGTTATATATTGATTTGCATTTTAATGACGGAAATAAGTATTTGACCCCTCTGCAAAACATGACTTAGTACTTGGTAGCAAAACCCTTGTTGGCAATCACAGAGGTCAGACGTTTCTTGTAGTTGGCCACCAGGTTTGCACACATCTCTGGCTAGGCCACTCCAGGACCTTAATGTGCCTCTTCTTGAGCCACTCCTTTGTTGCCTTGGCCGTGTGTTTTGGGTCATTGTCATGCTGGAATACCCATCCATGACCCATTTTCAATGCCCTGGCTGAGGGAAGGAACATCTGTGGAGGGAGCTGAAGGTTCGAGTTGCCAAACGTCAGCCTCCAATCCTTAATGACTTGGAGTAGATCTGCAAAGAGGAGTGGGACAAAATCCCTCCTGATTTTTGAGATGCGTTTTGGGTCATTGCCATCCACGACCCATTTTCAATGCCCTGGCTGAGGGAAGGAGGTTCTCACCCAAGAATTGACGGTACATGGCCCCGTCCATCGTCCCTTTGATGCAGTGAAGTTGTCCTGTCCCCTTAGCAGAAAAACACCCCCAAAGCAAAATGTTTCCACCTCCATGTTTGATGGTGGGGATGGTGTTCTTGGGGTCATAGGCAGCATTCCTCCTCCTCCAAACACGGCGAGTTGAGTTGATGCCAAAGAGCTCAATTTTGGTCTCATCTGACCACAACACTTTCACCCAGTTCTCCTCTGAATCATTCAGATGTTCATTGGCAAACTTCAAACGGGCCTGTATATGTGCTTTTTTGAGCAGGGGGACCTTGCGGGCGCTGCAGGATTTCAGTCCTTCACGGCGTAGTGTGTTACCCATTGTTTTCTTGATGACTATGGTCCCAGCTGCCTTGAGATCATGCAGACAAGATCCTCCCGTGTAGTTCTGGGCTGATTCCTCATCGTTCTCATGATCATTGCAACTCCACGAGGTGAGACCTTGCATGGAGCCCCAGGCCGAGGGAGATTGACAGGTCTTTTGTGTTTCTTCCATTTGCGAATAATCGCACCAACTGTTGTCACCTTCTCACCAAGCTGCTTGGCGATGGTCTTGTAGCCCATTCCAGCCTTGTGTAGGTCTAAAATCTTGTCCCTGACATCCTTGGAGAGCTCTTTGGTCTTGGCCATGGTGGAGAGTTTGGAATCTGATTGATTGATTGCTACTGTGGACAGGTGTCTTTTATACAGGTAACAAGCTGAGATTAGGAGCACTCCCTTTAAGAGTGTGCTCCTAATCTCAGCTCGTTACCTGTATAAAAGACATCTGAGAGCCAGAAATCTTTCTGATTGAGAGGGGGTCAAATACTTATTTCCCTCATTAAAATGCAAATCAATTCATAACATTTTTGACATGCGTTTTTCTGGATTTTGTTGTTGTTATTCTGTCTCTCACTGTTCAATAAACCTACCATTAAAATTATAGACTTATCATTTCTTTGTCAGTGGGCAAACGTACAAAATGAGCAGGGGATCAAATACTTTTTTCTCTCACTGTATGTTTGTAGATATGTGTTGTTTATTTGATGTATTAATACAGGGCTCATCCGTAAAAGTATTGATGTTGGGCTCACCCCTGCTCAAATAAAGGTTCAGTAAAATAAGTAATAGTAAACTTGAGTTCTTACTGAATTTTTAAAATCTTCTATAGTGCTAGAGACTCTGACTCTGAACTCTGGGAGCCAACAACCACACATGACAAGTGCATAAGGCAGGTGTTCACTACAATGAACCAACACAACCTGACACTCATTGAGAAGAAATGCCATCAACTTATTGGGCCTTCACATGTCACAGGAATTGCACCTCTCCAATGTCAATGCAATCCTGAATCTCCCAGAACTGTCCTTGATAGGCCCACTCCACCATCAGTCCTCCCCTCAGGCATTACTAGAGACAGAGACACCATGGAACTCGACTGCCACGTGCCAGGATGTCATTCAACAGCCAAAATGCCGTCTGAAAATTGCTGGCGTGCATTGTCCTCATGTGTACCTATTTTGTTACCAACCATGGCTGGCCAGCCCATGTGGCACCTGAACTGGACTTGCATTTGAAGAATGAGCGTTCATGCTGGGGTGACTCATGCATTGGTCTGGGAAACTGCAGTAATCCTAACTTCCCTATGAAGACATATGCCATGTAAGGCACACAAGAGGCACCTTAGGAAGTTAAAACTTGCTGTATATCATTGTTTATGGTGGCTGGGGATTGACTGTGAGATAACGGTCTTTGTGCAACGTGCTTGATCAAATCCACCTCCTCTGTAACTATTTTACTGTCCATCAAAGCCCAGGGACCACCTTCAAATATATATAATAATAATAATAATAATAATAATATTATTATTATATTATTAATGTGTGTGGGGCTGTGCTATATCCCTCACAACCAACGTTTCTTAGTCATAGTCTATGACCTAAGTAACCTCTAAGTAACCAGAGGTCACCCTCACACGTCACCCTCTCCACATCTCCTGCATGGCATGCCCCAGTCCGTAATCAATGCCAAGTACCCACAGTTAATATTGGCCAAATTATCATCTTACCTTACTTCCAAACGAATATAAAGCAATATGTAGGACGTGACCAGCAGGACTTTTTACAACATTCAACATAAGAAACTACACCCACAGGCTAATTAGGCGTTGGAAAGATCTAAAGGCAGTTCTGTTTGTCACAGCACTTCCACATACTTTCCTTCACAACCAGACAACCAACCATTCACTACTGGAGTATCCCCAGCATCATTCAGGCTGCGATAACTTTCCAGTTAGTCAATGGGTCTCTTTGGTATGCAAGCTGCATCTGCTGACTGCCTATAGCGAACTGTAGAAATGGAAACTGATCACCCCACAGCCCCAATACCCTGCCAGTCATACAAGAAGGATACTGCCCTTGTCGCTGCAGCTTGCCCAGAATGACCAGATAGCTGTGCAAATTGGTCAGCCCCCAGGACGTTGTCTCCTCACCTTTTAAGGACACACTCATGTTCTGGTCACCTCAAATACTTTGAATCAACCTTGCACACCTAGTTTTAGTGGGTAAAAGAGGGCTGTACATATAAGCTACTAGAGTAGCTTACTGTTGTATAACGATTGCTTTGCTGTAACTTGGCTATGCTACTGTCATGAAAGGCTTGTTATTATATTTTGTTGAATTGCCCATTGTTTATATGCTGTAAGTGTGTGAATGAGATTAAAACATGAACATAAATTGAAAAATGAGTTGGCTTCGGCCATTCAAACACAATAGAGACATGGCAGTGCCATTCATAGTCCTAGATCAGGAGTGTCAAACTCATTTTAGCTCAGGGGCCACATGGAGGAAAATCTATTCCCAAGTGGGCCGGACCGGAAAAATCATGGTATATATAACTTAAAAACAACAACTTCAGATTGTTTTCTTTGTTAATACGATCAACATACAACATAAAGCTGGAGCCTGAGGACAGTGTGTCCAAAATAGTACAAGCACAACATCACTATTAATCATAAAACACGTCAAGTTTATTTGAAAATTCTAAAGAAAAAGAACAAACAAACACACAATGCCTCAGTGATTAACAGAACTGTTTCACAGATCACAGAACTATATCAGGGTGTCATTTCTCAGGCAGAAATGTAGATAAAAATAATGAAATCTTGTTCCCCAAACAAGTGCAAGAACCACAGAGTCAAGAATAGGTTAAATATACCCACAGAGTCAAGAATAGGTTAAATATACAAATAAAATAAAAACAATTAAAAACAATAGCACATCAACATAAAAACATATAAACATAAAGCTGGAGCCTGAGGACGGTGTCCAAAAGCACAACATCACTATTAATCATAAAACACCTCAAGTTATTTGAAAGTTCTGAGGACAAAGAACACACAAACACACAATGCCTCAGTGATTAACAGAACTGTTTCACAGATCACAGAACTATATCAGGGTGTCATTTCTCAGGCAGAAATGTAGATAAAAATAATGAAATCCTGTTCCCCAAACAAGTGCAAGAACCACAGAGTCAAGAATAGGTTAAATATACAAATAAAATAAAAACAATTAAAAACAATAGCACATCAACATAAAAACATATAAACATAAAGCTGGAGCCTGAGGACAGTGTCCAAAAGCACAACATCACTATTAATCATAAAACACCTCAAGTTATTTGAAAGTTCTGAGGACAAAGAACACACAAACACACAATGCCTCAGTGATTAACAGAACTGTTTCACAGATCACAGAACTATATCAGGGTGTCATTTCTCAGGCAGAAATGTAGATAAAAATAATGAAATCCTGTTCCCCAAACAAGTGCAAGAACCACAGAGTCAAGAATAGGTTAAATATACAAATAAAATAAAATCAATTAAAAACAATAGCACATCAACATAAAAACATATAAACATAAAGCTGGAGCCTGAGGACAGTGTCCAAAAGCACAACATCACTATTAATCATAAAACACCTCAAGTTATTTGAAAGTTCTGAGGACAAAGAACACACAAACACACAATGCCTCAGTGATTCACAGAAGTATATCACAGATCACAGAACTATATCAGGGTGTCATTTCTCAGGCAGAAATGTAGATAAAAATAATGAAATCCTGTTCCCCAAACAAGTGCAAGAACCACAGAGTCAAGAATAGGTTAAATATACAAATAAAATAAAATCAATTAAAAACAATAGCACATCAACATAAAAACATATAAACATAAATCTGAAAGCGTTGCTCAAACTCCCGTAACAATCCCGTTATTTTATCTTTGAACCGCTTCATGTCTGCCACATGTTGGGTCGCGCACACATTTTTCAGACAGGGGAAGTGAGCTGCATCACCACCGGCAAGTTGCGTCTCCCACAATGACAGCTTCAACTTGAAAGAACGTATGCTGTCATAATACTGCGTGACAACTTTGTTGCGCCCTTGCAGCTCAAGTTATTCAGTTGCTCTGTAACATCCACCATAAATACAAGGTCCGGCATCCATTCTGCGGAATGAAATTCTAACACTGGTTAGCCCTTTTCTTCTATGAACTGTTCAATTTCTTCTCGTAAATCAAAGAAACGCCTCAGCACAGCACCTCGGCTTAACCATCTTACCTCAGTGTGGTATGGCAGGCCATAGATGTGGTCTTTCTCTCTGAGAAGGCTGTCAAACTGACGGTGATTCAGGCTTCTGGATCGGATGAAATTAACAGTTTGGATGACCACCTTCATGACGTTATCCATCTTTAATGACTTGCAACACAAAGCCTCCTGGTGCAAAATACAGTGAAAAGTCAAAAAATCACGTCCTCCATTTGCAGATTGCACTTTCTCTCTGAACTTTGTCACAACGCCTGCTTTTTCCCGATCATTGAGGGCGCACCATCTGTAGCCAGGCTGACAGCGCGGGACCAGTCCACTCCGACCCTGTCCAGCGCGCCGACGAGTGCGGTAAAAATATCAGCTGCTGTCGTTGTATCTGTCATCGGCACCAACTCCACGAACTCCTCGGTGACGGTCAATGTGTCATCAACTCCGCGGATGAAAAAATTGCCAGTTGTGCAACATCTGTAATGTCCGTGCTTTCATCAATTGCAACCGAAAACGCAACAAATGACTTTACTTTTTGCTTCAACTGGCTGTCCAAATCCACTGAAAGATCGGAAATCCTGTCTGCAACTGTGTTTCTTGTCAGGCTGATATTTGCAAAAGCCTGCCGCTTTTCAGGGCACACAATCTCCGCTGCCTTCATCATGCATGTTTTTACAAATTCACCCTCACTAAATGGTTTTGAAGCCACTGCGATTTCATTAGCAATGAGGTAGCTAGCTTTCACTGCAGCGTCACTGATGTCTCGGCTGTGAGTAAACACAGACTGCTGTTTCTTCAGACCCGCCAACAGTTCATTCACCTTCTCTCATCTCCGCTGTCCTTGAAAGTTGTCATATTTGTCGGCATGAAGACTCACATAGTGGCGACGAAGGTTATATTCTTTCAGCACTGCAACATGCTCTGAACACACCAAACATACAGCTTTCCCATTCAATTCCGTGATTAAATAGGATGACCATTTTTCTTGGAACACTCTGCACTCTGCGTCCACTTTTCTCTTTTTTGACAGAGACATATTGGGGCAATGAGGGTGCCAAAGCACATAATGTTAAAAGTAGAAGCCGTAATAAATATCGCGGGCAAAACAAAGTAGCTCATTGGCTGCACGTGCTTGACCTACTTGTTCTGCCCCGGTATAAACAGTTTGCTTGCTTAACACAATTGCTATTGCGCCATCCAGTGGACGCAATTGGAACAGCAGTTTATTTTATAGAAAAATTGCAGCGCATTTTTATACTTTACAAATTTTATTTTTATTTTTTATGTTTTTTTATTTATTTTCAAAATCATCTCGCGGGCCGGATTAAACCCGTTTGCGGGCCTGATCCGGCCCGCGGGCCGTACGTTTGACACCCCTGTCCTAGATGGACCAAGAGCCGTATAAAACAATTTTTAAGACAGAATAACACAATCAAAATGAACAAGGGCTACTTATATGCAGGCTAAGGTGTTTGAGTGTAATCATGTTGGCCAAGTTTTGTCCATCTCCTTAGCTATCATACTCTGCTTCCACCGGGCATTCCACTGATTTCAAAACTCTGTCAACTTCTTCCGTGACAACAACACTGTTGTTCGTCATTTCAGAAGACTCCACAATGTCTCGTTCATTGAAAATGTTTTTACGTAAATCAGGGATTTCCTCATTGTCTGATTCATTTTCAGAGTCAGAAAGAGTCAGCGTGGCACGATCGTCCTCCAGAAAGTGTAGAGCATTAGCAACACTCATGCAGTTCTTCGTGATATCTTTCAAAAAAGCTGCATTAGAAAGGATTACCTACACATCAATCAATATGTGCACAGTAAGCACCTACACTTACAGTGGGGAGAGCAAGTATTTGATACACTGCCGATTTTGCAGGTTTTCCTACTTACAAAGCATGTAGAGGTCTGTAATTTTTATCATAGGTACACTTCAACTGTGAGAGACGGAATCTAAAACAAAAATCCAGAAAATCACATTGTATGATTTTTAAGTAATTAATTTGCATTTTATTGCATGACATAAGTATTTGATACATCAGAAAAGCAGAACTTAATATTTGGTACATAAACCTTTGTTTGCAATTACAGAGATCATACGTTTCCTGTAGGTCTTGACCAGGTTTGCACACACTGCAGCAGGGATTTTGGCCCACTCCTCCATACAGACCTTCTCCAGATCCTTCAGGTTTCGGGGCTGTCGCTGGGCAATACGGACTTTCAGCTCCCTCCAAATATGTTCTATTGGGTTCAGGTCTGGCTAGGCCACTCCAGGACCATGAGATGCTTCTTACGGAGCCACTCCTTAGTTGCCCTGGCTGTATGTTTCGGGTCATTGTCATGCTGGAAGACCCAGCCACGACCCATCTTCAATGCTCTTACTGAGGGAAGGAGGTTGTTGGCCAAGATCTCGCGATACATGGCCCCATTCATCCTCCCCTCAATACGGTGCAGTCGTCCTGTCCCCTTTGCAGAAAAGCATCCCCAAAGAATGATGTTTCAACCTTCCATGCTTCACGGTTGGGATGGTGTTCTTGGGGTTGTACTCATCCTTCTTCTTCCTCCAAACACGGCGAGTGGAGTTTAGACCAAAAAGCTATATTTTTGTCTCATCAGACCACATGACCTTCTCCCATTCCTCCTCTGGATCATCCAGAAGGTCATTGGCAAACTTCAGACGGGCCTGGACATGCGCTGGCTTGAGCAGGGGGACCTTGCGTGCGCTGCAGGATTTTAATCCATGACGGCGTAGTGTGTTACTAATGGGCTGATCCCTCACCTTCCTCATGATCATTGATGCCCCACGAGGTGAGATCTTGCATGGAGCCCCAGACCGAGGGTGATTGACCGTCATCTTGAACTTCTTCCATTTTCTAACAATTGCGCCAACAGTTGTTGTCTTCTCACCAAGCTGCTTGCCTATTGTCCTGTAGACCATCCCAGCCTTGTGCAGGTCTACAATTTTATCCCTGATGTCCTTACACAGCTCTCTGGTCTTGGCCATTGTGGAGAGGTTGGAGTCTGTTTGATTGAGTGTGTGGACAGGTGTCTTTTATACAGGTAACGAGTTCAAACAGGTGCAGTTAATACAGGTAATGAGTGGAGAACAGGAGGGCTTCTTAAAGAAAAACTAACAGGTCTGTGAGAGCCGGAATTCTTACTGGTTGGTAGGTGATCAAATACTTATGTCATGCAATAAAATGCAAATTCATTACTTAAAAATCATACAATGTGATTTTCTGGATTTTTGCTTTGTAAGTAGGAAAAACTGCAAAATCGGCAGTGTATCAAATACTTGTTCTCCCCACTGTATATGGTACCCTTGCACTGTGACTAACATGATACATTTCTCCATTGAAGTACTTGCAGTCACGTTACACCTGCAGCTCATGTTATAGACAGTAACATGCTACAGGCAGACCAATCTGAACTCATCTCTCGGCATGTCCAGCCCATCCATTATCTCATCCAATCATGGCTAGCGGGAAGGTACCTGTCTTTTTCCATGGCTAAATGTCACGCCCTGACCTTGAGCACCCTGTTATTCTCTAGTTAGTTTGGTCAGGGTGTGAATGTTGACATATCTATGTTATATATTTCTATGTTGGCCGGGTGTGGTTCCCAATCAGAGGCAGCTGTCGTTCGTTGTCTCTGATTGGGGATCATACTTAGGCAACCATTTTGCCTACCTAGGTTGTGGGATCTTGTTTCTGTTTAGGCTTGTTGCTGTTAGCCTTTAGAACTTCACGTTCAGTTGCTTTTGTTATTTTGTCAAGTGTTTATTTTATTAATTAAACATGTACGCATACCACGCTGCACCTTGGTCCGACCATTTACTCAACGAGCGTGACACTAAACCATCTAGGCTCGTAATTTAACAATTTTATTCGTCTTTACAGATGGCATACATGTTTGTTATTAAGGCACATGAAAGTTCACATGTTCCAGAAGGCATTTCCGCCCCAAAACGCAATTTGATAAAAATACATGTTCAAATGCCTCTCCTGTGATTTAACATGACGTGCGACATACGCCTAGTTTCCTGAAACAAGTCACATATTAATAAATATTAATAGTTGATATTTCTGCCTATTGTATCTGTGTGTTTACAGGTCTATATTTCCAAAATGCTTTAAAGCGGCACTCAGCAGTAGAAACAATAATAAGGCGAACTACTGATAAAGAAATGTGTGAGTAAGATATGACTAAAATGTCACACCCTCAGTTAAACTAATAATGTATGACTAATTAGTAGACTAGAGTTTAGAGAGTTAATCAAATGTGTTTATATCCCGGCAACAGAGTATTTGTGTCTTGCAATTAGACAAGCAGAAGTGCAAAACGATTGAAACCAATAACAGGAGACTGGTTCCAAAAACACACAGGGAAAGTGGAGTGAAAAGGCTTGCAGGATATTGTGAGGACGGCGATAACTAAAAAATGCAGCCTGCCCGAGCAAGGAGTAGACTATGATAAGAACATGTGTGTGTGTGTGTGTGTGTGTATGTGTGTGTGTGTGTGACCTGATGGTCAGGAGAGCAGAGGAAAATCACATGAGCTAAACCCAGGTGTGAGCTTGCAAGATGTGTACGGTGGAAAAATACAGCCCGCCCAAAGCGGGGTGGGATTTTTCCTCTGACGTGTGTGTATAAAAAGATTGTACGACCATTTGGTTGCAGAGCGCTCTCAATGAATAAAGGCTGACCATTGCAGGATTGGGTCTTTGTTTAATTAATTTCTGGGAATTATTCAAAGATTTAAGAAGTGTTTGACTTCAACCATTGAGATAACAAAATTCTCGTGACAACTACCCGCCCTTGTTTCTGTAAAAAACTGAGGGATGGGGCTAGAGACATTTCATAGACAGAGCTATGGAGGCAAGGAGTGACCATCCATGTTTTGAGGCTATATAGTAGTTGTTTAAGATATCCTAATGCTATTTGTTTGTAAATGTAAGGCAGACAATTGACTACTTGTATTCCACATTTTAGCCTTCAGGGTTATCTTTGGTCTCTTTGTTGCCTCTTTGATTAATGCCCTCCGTGAGTTTTGGTGGGTGGCCCTCTCTTGGCAGGTTTGTTGTGGTGCCATATTCTTTCCATTTTTTAATAATGGATTTAATGGTGCTCCGTGGGATGTTCAAAGTTTCTGATATTTTTTTTATAACCCAACCCTGATCTGTACTTCTCCACAACTTTGTCCCTGACCTGTTTGGAGAGCTCCTTGGTCTTCATGGTGCCGCTTCCTTGGTGGTGCCCCCTGGTGGTGGGGTCTTTCAGAACAGGCGTATATATACTGAGATCATGTGACACTTAGATTGCACACAGGTGGACTTTATTTAACTAATTATGTGACTTCTGAAGGTAATTGGTTGCACCAGATCTTATTTAGGGGCTTCATAGCAAACGGGGTGAATACATATGCACGCACCACTATTAAGTTATTTATTTTTTAGAATTCTTTGAAACAAGTTCTTTTTTTCATTTCACTTCACCAATTTAGACTATTTTGTGTATGTCCATTCCATGAAATCCAAATAAAAATCTATTTAAATTACAGGTTGTAATGCAACAAAATAGGAAAAACACCAAACGGGATGAATACTTTTGCAAGGCACTGTATTGGGTTACATGAGCTTATGTGGCCCAACCCCCCTCCAGCCAGGCATTATTGTGCACTGTTTGAGTTAAGGGGATGTGTCACAATATGTATAAATGTAACTACTTTTCCAGTAAAATATTTTTACACAACCATCCATTTCATATATGGAAGATCATAGATATATGGAAAAACATGGTTGTGTTTTGTTATACCTGGGGTAGGGGTATATCAACATTTTTGGGGCCTTGCCTCTAGCCTATATGAGCCAGTTCAAGGTTGAATTGTGAGTAGTTCCTGAGACCTCTAAGAACTCTGTATCCCATGTGAGCTGATTCACAGGGTGATGAAAAACACATATTTAAAGTAATGTTCTCAAATTGTTCAGAGAATGTTCAGAAACAACGTTCTTCTGTGGGAATTTCAGTACTATCACAGAGCATGGTCAAACTTTATTTGGATAGTCCGGATTTTCCATCTGTAGATGCTCTACAGATCGTCATACTACCAACAAATTATCTGTTGATAAGCAACTGATTGCTAAGGTCATTTTTAGGGTTATTTTGTCAGTCGTTGGAACAAGCAGGCAGGCAGGAGAGAGAAGCTATGGACAGCAGACCAAAACGCGACTGTGGGTTTTGTTCCAAGCAGAACATCTGATGGATGGACCAACCAACTTAAGTCTGGTACTATCGAATGGAGGCACGCTATGCTTGCAAGACTTTGTCTGGGGGACTTCACCGGGCAGCGAGAGTGATCAGGTTGATGTCGTTTCATCCACTACTGAAGCTCCAGGACCTCACAGGAAGCCAGGTAAAAAACATGAAATTTTGTCAGAATAAGAAGGGTTTCTCCTGGGTAAAAACCATTCAGCAAAACGCTTTGACAATACTTGCTCCAGCTTATCCCGAGTGCGGGAATTCCTACAAATAATGTCAGAGGGCAATACAGATGGTATAGCCAGTGTCAAAACCGCAATTTGGCAACTTCGACGTTAAACAGTTATTGGGACGATATTAGAAGTTTTCTCTAGTATCTTATGGAGTTCAGACCAAAGACTCTGCGGGCCAAAGCCGGTGGGATTAGAAAGGTGTTACTCTGCTTGGTAAAGCTGGATCGGGATTCGTGGCAGGCCCTGTCAACACACAGAGTACGATATCGCAGGCGCTGTAGAGATGAAGTTCTCAGTGCTGAGGAGTTGGGGCTGAGTACGCACGCTATTCCATTGGTTCTCGAAAGACTGGAAGTTCGAGCAACCTTCTCTTACAGACGTAGGTTTGCGGCATTCATAATCAGCCAAGGCAGCAGCTACTCTTCCTGGGTCCGACAAAATTAAGGTAGTTATACAATTTTAAAAACATTACAATACATTCATAACACACTAAGTGTGTGCCCTCAGGCATCTTGACAATGAAAACATCATTAAAGTAGTTCACAATATCAGTCAGTTTTGTGATGAATGAGCCATCTGATTCAATGAATGATGGAGCTGAGTTTGCCTTTTTTCCCAAAAGGTAATTTAAGGTGCTCCAAAGCTTTTTACTATCATTCTGACCGGGAAAAAACGAGGATGTCGTCAAGGTAGACAAACACGAACTGGTTCAACATATCACAGAGCACATCGTTGACCAGGGCCTGGAACACCGCGGGAGCATTGGTCAGTCTGAATGGCATTACAAGGTACTCATAGTGCCCGCTAGCCGTGTTAAAAGCTGTCTACATTCGTCTCCTTCCCGTATCCGAACCAGATGGTACTGTAGGTGTTCTGAACGTCCAACTTATAAAAGATCATCGCCCCCTAGAGAGGCTCGAAAGCCGAGGAGATGTGGTAGAGGGTAACAGTTTTTAACCGTGATGTCATTTAGGCCCAGTTGTCGATACACGGGTGTAGGGTTTTGTCCTTCTTCTCCACAAAGAAGAACCCTACGCCGGCAGGGGAGGCAGATTGATGAATACTGCCTGCAGCAAGAGATTCCTCAATGTACCTCTCCATGGTCTTGGTCTCCGGACCCGACAGGGAATAAAGCCGCCCCGAGGCGGTGTAGTACCCGGGAAAAGGTCGATAGCGCATTCGTAGTGTGGAGGGAGAGATAGAGGGAGAGATGTACCGCGGGCCTTATTGAAAACCTCCCGGAGGTCCTGGTACTCTGCGGGAATGGCGGAGAGTTCCGAGGCTTCTCCCAAGCACGCAGGAAGACGTCCTGGGGCAGGCTGCGCTGACTTCAGACAATGTGCATGGCAGAACGGGCTCCAACCCATGATAGACCCAGTAGCCCAGTCGATCAGAGGATTGTGCCTCTTGAGCCATGAAAACCCCAAAAAACTGGTGCATGAGGGGATTCAATGGGCAGGAACTGCATAGACTTACTGTGATTACCTGACACTCTCAGGTTAATGGGAAACGTAGTGTGGGTGACTCTGCCAATAGAGCGCCCATCCAGAGCTCTGACGTCCATGGGAATGGAGAGGGGTTGCGTGGGAATTACCAGCTTCGACACCAGGGTAGCGTCCATAAAGCTTTCGTCGGCCCCAGAGTCAATGAGCACCCGGAGAGATTTGGACTGGTCACCCCACAACAGGATAGCATGGAGAGGGGTACGAGAAATGGAAGATGGGAAACTCCCCGTACGGCTCACCAGCGTACTCGTATCCACTTGATGAGCCTGGTCTTTTAATGGGCAGTTAGATAAGACATTTCCCGTAGCTCCATAATACAGACAGCTCTTGGTGTTAAGTCTGCATTAGCGCTCAGCAGGAGACAATCTAGCCCTGCCCATTGGCATGGGCTCCGGAGGAGACGATTCGACAGCCCTCGGTGACTTCCAAGAGAACTCGGGTGACATCGGATCCACTCGGGAATGTGGACTTTGGGGATTTCCGGGATTCCTTGGAGGCGAGGTGGAAATCGAGGATGAGCGAGGGCAACAGGGAACAGACTCCCTCTCGCTCCTACGTTCCTGTAGCCGCCCATCGATCGATGGTCAAGGCCATGAGGGGGTCGAGGTCGTCTTTAATCACCTCCGATAATCCGTGAAGGAACGCGTCAAACAGGGCTTCCGGGTTCCAGGCACTCTCAGCCGCCAACGTGCGATAATCCACTGCGTAGTCTGCCACACTACAAGAGCCCTGATGTAGTTGGAGCAGCTTACGAGTCGCCTCTCTCCCGGACAACACAGAATCGAACACTTCACGTACCTCCGCCACGAACTCCTCCAGACTGAGGCAAATGGTGGATTGTTGCTCCCACACCGCCGTAGCCCAGGCGAGAGCCCTCCCAGACATCAGCGTTATCAGGTAAGCTATCTTCGAGCGATCCGAGGGAAATGAAGAGGGCTGCAGCTCAAAGATGAGAGAACACTGGGAGAAAAATGCCTGGCAGGATCCTGGATCTCCAGCGTAGCGCTCCGGAGGAGGTAAGAGGGGTTCTTGGGGAGAAGCGCCACTGGAAGCGGGGTAACTGACAGTCTGGGGGGTTTCTGTAGTGGTGGGCTGCCTGACAGACAATCCATGGAATTGCTCCAGCAATGTATTAAAGGCACGGTCATGGCGTTCCGCCAAGTACTGTAATCCTTCCATAAGACCTTGAAGTAATTCCTTGTGTCTCCCAATGGTGGCTCATTGGGAGGAGACGGCGTTGCAGAGCTGGTCCGAGTCTGCTGGGTCAGTCATGGCCAGTTTGTACTATCAGTTCAAATCACAGATGCTAGAGAGAAACAGGAGTATGGGGAAAAACATGCTGGTAGGCTTGACGAGACAACGGCCCTCTGTAGCTCAGTTGGTAGAGCATGGCGTTTGCAACGCCAGGGTTGTGGGTTTGTTTCCCATGGGGGTCCAGTATGAAAATGTATGCACTCACTAACTGTAAGTCGCTCTGGATAAGAGCACCTGCTAAATGACTAAAATGTAAAAATGTAAAGACAAACTGGCAACAGACAAACAGGAAACACAGGTATAAATACACAGGAGATAATGGGGACAAATAGGAGACACCTGGTTGGGGATGGAGACAAGCACAAGACAGGTGAAACAGATCAGGGTGTGACAACAGTGTACAAATTACCTCGACTAACCTGTACCCCTGCACATTGACTCGGTACCGGTAGTCCCTGTATATAGCCCCGGTGTTGTTATTTTATTGTGTTACTTTTTAAATATTTTCTTAACTCTATTTCTTGAACTGCATTGTTGGTTAAGGGCTTGTGAGTAAGCATTTCACAGTAAGGTCTACACCTGTTGTATTCGGCGCATGTGACAAATACAATTTTATTTTATTTTATTTTATATTGCGGCCTGTCCCGTCGTAGCCCCACTCAGTTCCAGGTCGACCAGACTGGCGCGATTTCAGAAACCTGGGTTTCGACAAACAGAGAAATGCAGGGATGGTGACAATTTCAAGAGTTCTGTGTCCCTCAGAACTCTGGTTCTAATGCTCCGAAGGTGACCATCCTTCCAGCGACCTTGGTCATTCTCTAGCCCCGGGGAGGGTCTGGCTCTCGAGCCCAGGCCCCAGCCTGGGTGTAGACGTATATTGGGTACTGGCCTCGGCTGGTGCTCATTCCTGCGTTCCCCTCTTGTCCCCACTGTTCCTCGCTGTTGTCCAGCCAGTTTCACTCATACTGACTGATTGACATTCTTGATCCACCTGGGAAGCCCCCGTCATCCGGCCTCTGGCCAGTGTTCAGACAGACAGTTCCTCCCACGCCATGTGGATTCCCTTCCATCAGTGGAGCCCCTTTCGGAGACGGTTCACCCCGCTCCTCCAATATGCTTCAGCCGAGCCCCGTCCGAACAAGACCCAGTTGACCCGTCTGT
The DNA here is from genome assembly GCF_020615455.1 of Coregonus clupeaformis. Lineage (NCBI taxonomy): Eukaryota > Metazoa > Chordata > Actinopteri > Salmoniformes > Salmonidae > Coregonus > Coregonus clupeaformis. The sequence goes on from NC_059209.1 coordinate 13,476,524, forward strand.
CCCAGTGGCCCTACCATGGTGTTCTGGTGCGGGGAGTGGCTTGCCCAGGCAGTGATACCTGGGGCGGGGGCCACCCTGATACACACCGGTGCCAGAGACACGTTGTGTTTCTCAAACCCTGTTGTTGGCTCCGTTGTGCGGTTCCTACTAAACCCTCCAGCTAGAAAACGACCTCTCGAGCGGCACCTCGGCTCCGGCTGCGGGCAGTTCCTGGCTTCCCGCTGGATGCGTTGGTGGATTGTGCTTGGGCCTCCCCTCACAGGGTAGGACCATGCCCCGGCCATTCTCCGCTCAACGCGCCCAGGTTCAACCTCTATGTTGCGGGGGCTACCTGGTTGATCCTGCCAGTAGCAAGTGAAAGTACACAGAAATAAAAAATTAAACAAAACCGAGACACTTGGAAGCACATTACATTTCTTGACATTTATAAAACTGCGAATGGCTAATTAAATAAGTTATGGTTCCTTTGATTGCTCCAACATTACTTGGATAACTGTGGCAACTCTAGAGCAAATACATGCCTACAAGCGCTGACCTTCGGGGATGCATGCATTTATCAGACCCAAAACCCATGCGGGGTGCTCCCGGGCACCCTGGCCGCTTTGGTGACTCTAGATAACCTTGAACCGATTGCGTGCCCTTTGTGGCGGGGATCGCGTACCCTTTGTGGCCATTCGAATGTCTGCCCTATCAACTTTCGATGGTACTTTCTGTGCCTACCATGGTGACCATGGGTAACGGGGAATCAGGGTTAGATTCTGGAGAGGGAGCCTGAGAGCGCAAATTACCCACTCCCGACTCGGGGAGGAAGTTACAAAAAATAACAATACAGGACTCTTTCGAGGCCCTGTAATTGGAATGAGTACACTTTAAATCCTTTAGCGAGGATCCATTGGAGTGCAAGTCTGGTGCCAGCAGCCGTGGTAATTCCAGCTCAAATAGCGTATCTTAAAGTTGCTGCGGTTAAAAAGCTCATGGTTGGATCTCGGGATTGAGCTGGTGGTCCGCCACGAAGCTAGCTAGCTGATGGAATACAGTCTACAGCTCAACTAACAGGTAAGCAGACTTTCATTCTATTATTATGTTAAAATATGCTTATCTGTGGTAAAGCTGAACTGTAACAAACGTTTAAAATTCTATATTTTGAAAGGGGACGATGAGTGGTGTTGAGTTATTTAAGGGATGTAAGGAGAATATCAAATTGGACTATGATATGGTGTTATGATTAAAAAATAGTGTGTTTAAAGTACTGAGTAAAGGCAATAAGTGGACAAACGTATGGGTGCAGTGCACCTATGGTGTTAATTACATCATGAAGAGAGAGTGGATTAATCCATTAATGTAAAACAGTACATTATAAAATGAATGGGCTCAGGTAAACCCTTGATGTTAGAGATGTCATAAAGAGGGGGCAAGGAACCCTTGATGTGGGCTAGGATACATCATAAAATGGAATAGAGTGGGTTTTTAGTCCCGTAGTGTGAAAGACATTATAAAAGAATAGGTTACGGACCTTTAGATGTGAAAAAGGGTCAAAAAATGAAATATGATAATGAAATACTCGAAACGGCCAGAAGAGGGAGCAGATGACATGTAATATTTGAATCATGACACCAAACACTAAATAAGGTAACGTAATTTTTATAAGATTGAGGTAGAAATGTTATGCAAAACATTTAATTACTAATATTGTATAAACTAATAGACACGGGGAGTCAATTCAGTATACCGAATACGGGCAAGACAGTGACAATAAATAATAAATCAGAGCTAGATTTGCCCAGAAGGGAAAGGAAGGCTATGACAAAATTGTTACAAACGAATACGCATCTCAAACATATCTCTTTTAAAAATATAGAGAATCAAACACCGCGTGATTGGATGTTAATTAAATTAGTTTTTTTATGTGGAACCATATCTTAGTGATTTATCAGCATGGACAGATAATGACTATCCTCTTGGTGGTAGTTTTAAAAGGGATAAATTACAAGTGGCACGGAAATATATAGTTGATAATACAGCGATAAGCAACCCGAAATGGGATTTAGATTACATGAAAGAAGTATACACAGCATGGGATTTAATGAGTGCACAATGGCCTGTAAACATAATGAGGAAGGAGGAAAAATCTGTAAGGGAGTTACGTAATTTGGCAATGGAGCAACATCATTTAACTTATGAAAAGGCTCAGTCCATAGAGGCTATTAAAGGGTCTGAAAGTATTCAAGGAATTTATTCACAATTAGCGACCTCTATTAAGCCTCCAGCGTATAGTATTAACGTAGAAGAGGATAGCAATATATATGATTGGTTATTCATAGAATCTTATGAAAGCAGGATAAAAAAATATGTATTCCTAAAATCAGGTCAATATCTATGTTTCCCATAGTCAAAATAGATAATTTTGAAATCAAACGGTGGCGAGAGGAATGCAGAGAGTTGTGGTTGAAATGATTTGGTAAAGCTTGTGAAACAGCAGAAAGAAGGTTTAAAGGTCAGACAGGACGAATAAATATTGAACAAATTAGATATACGAGAGAGTGTGTAGAAAGTGAATATAAAATGATATTTAAAATACTCAAATCAAATCAAATCAAATTGTATTGGTCACATGCGCCGAATACAACAGGTGCAGACATTACAGTGAAATGCTTACTTACAGCCCTTAACCAACAGTGCATTTATTTTAAACAAAAAAAGTAAAAATAAAACAACAACAACAACAAAAAAGTGTTGAGAAAAAAAAGAGCAGAAGTAAAATAAAGTGACAGTAGGGAGGCTATATATACAGGGGGGTACCGTTGCAGAGTCAATGTGCGGGGGCACCGGCTAGTTGAGGTAGTTGAGGTAATATGTACATGTGGGTAGAGTTAAAGTGACTATGCATAAATACTTAACAGAGTAGCAGCAGCGTAAAAAGGATGGGGTGGGGGGGCAGTGCAAATAGTCCGGGTAGCCATGATTAGCTGTTCAGGAGTCTTATGGCTTGGGGGTAGAAGCTGTTGAGAAGTCTTTTGGACCTAGACTTGGCACTCTGGTACCACTTGCCGTGCGGTAGCAGAGAGAACAGTCTATGACTAGGGTGGCTGGAGTCTTTGACAATTTTGAGGGCCTTCCTCTGACACGCCTGGTATAGAGGTCCTCAAACAAAAGCGTGAGGTTGATTGCAGCGATAGTTTAGCAAATACAATTATGGAATTCCTCATTGAAGCAATAGAACGGTACCAAATAGAGAAAAAGATTACACTTAACCCAAAATCAGCCGTACAACCAAGAGATATTAAAGGAGTTTTGTCTTGTATCTTAGAAAGAGAGATGGAAAATATTTGTCAAAGGGTTGAATTGAGGGTGGATGATTTGGCAAGTAGAGATAGGTATAGACAGGAAGAAGAGGATAATAGTCAGGAAGAGGAAGATAATGGCACCACTTTTAGTAATGGAAGATAGAGTCTTGGATAAGCCACTTACATTAGCTGAAATTTCTCAAATTATAAAAGATGCGCCGCAGCCATTAGTAAATCCATTAGGATTTATGAATTGGTGGCGCACAGCTTTAATGCATGGGTGGATGAGTGGTAAAGACGTAAGATACATTCTAAATACTCCAATGCCAAATGTTAACATGGAAGCATTGATAAATTCATGTGATACTTATCATATGATAATGATGGACCGGTAGATGGCAATACCCCAGAAAATAGGTTTCCGTGGTTAAGTAGGGATCATAAGGAAACACACATTGAGGAACTTAAAGTATTCTTAAAATAACATGCTAGTCAGGAAAGAGACGTTTCCCAATTGTTAAATCGTAAGCGTAAACCAAATGAAACAATGTCTGAATACGCGACACGTTTTCAAAAAACATGGAGAGAGGATGCTAAATTGGAAGTAAATGATGCGGAGGACACTTTTTTCGTAAGCATGTTTTTGAATGGCTTGGACCAAGTCTGCATATACTCTTAAGCTAGCTACACCTGAAATATATACAGTAAGACCATTGCAGTTATTAAAAAAGATTAGGGAATTAGAGGCAGTAGGATTATTCAATGAGCATAAACCTACAATTCAGGCAATGCAATTTCCCCAATACAAACCGCAGGATAAACAGGTACAATATCAGCAGCAGGCGAATGGACAATTCGTGCCCTATAATACTAATCGAGGTAGAGGCAGGTCTAATGGTAATTCCAGAGGAGGAAGAAGGAAGTTTAACAGAGATAGGGATACTTGCAATTATTGCAAACAAGGGGAAAATTGGTGGAAAGAATGTACCGTTCGATTAATGGATGAGGATAGACGAAGATATGGTGATAGAGAGAGGGGGAATTGGACTCCGGACAAACCGCAACCTAATTCCCAAAATAATTCCCAAAAAGAGTTGAAAATCTGGGGAATTTATTGTGGGGACAATGACATAGAACTCCGAAAGACAGGAAAGAAGTTAAATACACGATAAATGCACCACAATTGCATATTTCGGACAACCCATTAGAAATACCACAGTTAAGTTTATGTGTATCTGGTAAAATAATCCCATTTTTAATTGCTACAGGGGCAACTACGTCATGTTTACGGCAACAAGATTTAAAGTGTCCTTTAAGTACTCAGAAGGTCCAGTCTATCGGAATTAGTGGAACTACGCAAATTGATCCTATATCTTTACCATTGCACATTGATTTGGATGATAGTAGTTTTAAACATTAATTTATAGTCAGCGCTACAACTCCGATGGCGTTAATGGGAAGAGACCTTCTTAGTAAACTTAATGCAACCATTTTTTGCTCACCAGAGGGCATGGAGGTACACATTCCGCCGAGTTCTGCATATAAATGATTCTCTAATAGCACTCAACGTAAATACTTGGTGAAAACTACATTGATTAAGGCAGAGTTTGTGTCAAAATGATTTACTATAATATTAGCTTATTGCCATGCAGCAGCAGCTGCAATGATAATTTCAATGAAGATTGTAAATATGCCTTTTTCGGATAAAGTAATTGAAGTGGATACAATGCAGGAAATTCCACAATGTTTTTTCATATCACCACACGGCCTGTTATTATTATGGAAAGATACTTCTAATAATATTTTTACTTTTGTATGTGCAGTAAGAAATGATTTTAGCGATGTTAGGGCTTTGGTTAATTTGTTTCATAAATATATAATTTTATCTCCGACAGGGTAGGAGCGAAACAAGGGTTATTGTAGTATCGCGTCAATGCTGGTAATTATTGCTGTCAAACAAAGAGTCCGCTTAGGCTGTACTTTGATTATACGTTTTATTTATATCACAAGATGTCAGCATAAGTTTACAGACCCTGCAGGGCTGGAGAACAGTGTCCAAAGATAATATGTCTGTTCTAACCTCTTCTTTGTCTAGCCTATACTTATAAGGTATACAAAAATATGGGTTGCTCCCTCTGCTGTCCAATCACCTGTCTCCCCTGGGGCGTCACCCTAAAAACGGCTCTTTTTGAACTAAAATAAACATCCCCTCAGGTTCCACTAGAATACATTCACCAAGTCATAATCTTAATACACTACATATTCCCCCCTTCGAGACGAACTAAAAGTCTCGAAAACAAAAAGAACAGGATTATGACAAGTAACAATTTATCTTATTGAGTATCTTTAACATTAAACCAAAAACATTTTTCTCTAGAGTGTAAATACCTTTCTATGAAATATGAACAAATGTTTATGAAGTGTGAATACATTACTATGAAATATGAACAAATCTTTATGGAGTGTGAGAGCGAAAAACTGTCTGGCAGCCTTCGTTCCAAATATCCATCCATCAATCAAGACAGTAAAATTCTCTCACGGTCCCTCTGCCCCAGGCAACCACCTATGTACTCCAGATCAATTCATAAATCTTTATCAATGCATTTGAAACGATGATGCAATTAAATACACATGAAAGCCCCAGCAAACAAAATACTATCCAAAATGTCCACTCTCAGGCTGGTCGACCCATCGGACCCTACAGTGGATCTCTATCCCTGCCTACACTCCATGTCCCTAAGCATTCCCGAAATAAACAAAAACATCTAAGATCCCCACATGTATTCAATAACATCAAATATCATTCTACAAAAATTAATACCTAAGAATATGACACACATTATGTATTACACATGCAAATATGTCTATATTTCATTGCAGACACTGGAATGTAGTCAACTACACTTCATCTCCTCAGCAGTGTCGATCCAATGCATCGTTGATGATGGAATCGGAACCTTTCCACACCTTCCTTGTTCCATCTCCTCCAGTCATTGTCCTTTCATATTGTCCTTGTTTGCGTATTTCAATCTCTACATATTCCCCCATATGCTTCTGGAAGAAAAGAAAAGACCAAACAGTATCTTTTGCAAAACAACACTTTCAAATTAAAACATCAATATCAACTAAGAATATAAAAAATTATATAAAATGATATATGAATCACATTATCCTATTTCCCCCCTTTGATTCATAACATCATACTAAAATCACACTAATATTGAAAAAAAAAGCTTTTCCTCTATTCACCATCACTTCTCATAGTCCTTTTTATTTTCACTTCAATTGTTGGATATTTTCTTCTCCCTAATCGGTGCTATCAGCTGACACCCCCCTTCGGATCTTCTAGGCACTCTAGAATCCTTGCTCCTTCAAGGGTTCACCTGGAGAACAGGTGATCTTCACTTGCTCCTTTATCTTCCTCAGAAATTTCCTCTGTTGTTTCCTCCTGGCGCATTGCACTCACAGGTAAAGTGACCAACCTGTCCACAATTATAACACACTTCTGAAAGTTGCTGGAAGTGTAGCTGAAACCTTCCTCCTCCTTCTAAGCTTTCTCGTCCTCTTCCTCTCCAATTCTGTGTCTGTCCAGAAACTGGCTGTGGATATGAAACAACTGGTACCTTGGTGGCTGGTACAATTGCGATTGACCTTGTTCAGTTGAAGCTATAGCAGTGATTGTTGATTTGGTTCACTCTGATTCTTCATAACCAAAGCTTTTCTTCTCCTTCTTATTCTCCTTCTTCTTCTTCTTCTTCCAGTTGTATTTGATCAAGTTTTCTGAGAGTTTCTTGGTCCTGCTCTTTCTTGTTGTTGACATATCAGTATTCTTCAAAAGGTTATATTCTAAGTTCTTTCCTCGAAATATCATCTTCCATCATCTTCTTACTTTTCTCTCTTTCCTTGGCCTCAATGTATTCTTCTCCTCCCATTCTTGGGATTCTTTTCTCAGCAGTTTTTCTTCTCTTCTGTATCTTCATCTTTATCTTCATCTTTCCGAACCTCATTCTTCTCTTAGTTTCCAGACATCTCGTTTTTTTCTTACTTCTGGAGTTTTGGATTCATTTTTATTGTCGTTTCTGCTTCTCCTCTATCTATTATTCGTTCATCTTCATCTTCATCTCTGATGCAATAATCACCCTCCTGGATGATCACTGGAAGCTGAGGATAACATCCCTAAGCTCTACTTCCTTCTCATAAGGTGGGGGTCTTTTTGCTGAATCCGTATGTGAGAAAGGTGTACTAACTTCTGCCATTAGTTTTTCTGTCGCCTTCTCTTCCTTTAGCATTTTCTCTATACCTTTGTTTATCTTATCGCTGGAATCTTTTATCAGTTTTTGTTTGAGAATGAAGGACAACTTAAGAACACCCAGCTCTCTTTGTCTCTTTTCCTTACGTTGTTCCCTTTTTTCCCTTCTTTTGATCTGCTTTATGAATTGACAGAAGCACTTTCATTATGTTGATTACGTCAGGGTTAAGAGTCCCTCTACTAGCTATGGTTTGTTCAATGTCAGGCCAACTTTTGTTTCATTTGCCGGATAACCTAGCAATACTTTAGTTAAAGGATTACTATTTTGTACTATATCAACAGGTGTAATTACCTTCATAGCCTTGATGTCGTTTTTCCCCATTGTAACAACTCTTTTATATTCCTTTATTGTGAATTATTTTATTTTAGACTATATAGCCTATGGCTTCCTCCCTTTAATTCTTAATATAAACCCCAACATTTTTGTTTTGTTTTTTGTTTTAACCTAATCAACAAAAATTATGAATAATCAAAAATAATGTTTTATTTCTATATCCTATTTTACTAATTTATCAATTAGTGGCTATCCTACCACATCCCATCAGGAAAGTAAATGCAAGTAGTCAACTTCAGAGCAATCCAAAAAATAAAGACTTCTAATCCAACAACACTACAATACCCATAAACCCCCTTGCTTTATAAGCACCCAATTATCTTAATTTTACAGAATAATGTCAGTACTCGATTTCCAATAGAACTCTTAATCAAACCCACTCATGCACAGAAACTCCAAAATGCAAATTTTATTCAATCAGTCTTTTGCCAAGTCTCTGTGAAATTGTCATAACATCAAATATCCTGTAGGGGAAGATTTTGTAAACAGAACAGCACCAAAACCTTTTGACTCGATCCTCTGTCGCGTCACCCCTTGTCACGTGATGTACACGTCAGCACCTCCTCTCTCTCTCTCTCCTCGTTCCTCCTATCGTTCCTATTTCCTCTCATATGACAAAAGAGCATAGAAACAGACAAGAATTTAGCAGTTTATGCAATCACTGAGTCACTTCAACCATTCAATATTCCTCCAGTCACATTCACTCTAAGAATTAACTCAGGAATAATTATAGATAGCTCAATAACATTTATTTATTTATTTTAATCCGTCATTTTATTTTATTTATTTTAATCCGTCAACATCTCTCTCTCATTTATCAATTCAATAGGTCACAAAAACAGTTTCATCTTTAACCAACAGCCGATGTAACAACCAGAATACACCATTACACTCTAAATGTCTAATCTTTGTTCCTCTGTCTGTCTCCCCGCAGCACAGTGTAACAGAGGAATGACCGATTTACCCCTACGTCACTCTAGTGTCGTAAAATCCCACGTGTCGTAACCTAGTGTAGTAAAATCCCACGTGTCGTAGTGTAGTGCCGTAAAATCACACGCATGCGCAGTACTTTAAACAATACGATTTCACCGTGGAAGGGAGCTTCTCAGCTCTCTCCCCAACCCAAACAGACAGTTAACTCCGTTTTCTCCTCATAGTCAAACAACATTTAACAGAGCTCACAAAGTATAGAACCTGAATTCTACACACACAAACATAATTTAAGAGGCTTTATTCCATCGCAATGGCCCTCTAAGGTCACATGTTAGCATGCAGCATGTAGCACAATTAGCATTTAGCATTAGCATTTAGCCTTAGCATGTATGTACCATGTGGCATGTAACAATGTAACCTGCATTGCGCCTTACATTTATTTTTCCTTTGTCACTAACTTTATGCTGCCGTGAGTTATGGATATTCTATGAGAGGTTACATCAGACAAATGCTTCGTCAAACACCAGCTGAGCGGTAACATGCAACAGAATGTATATTCCACTCTCCAGTTCCCAGAACTCACCTAATACACATCTAACGCGTAGAAGGATTTTCAGCCCATCCTATGATGGCCTCGTTTCAGAGGTCTTTCCAGATCCGCAATGCCCTAATGTGTATACGTACAGTGGGGAAAAAAAGTATTTAGTCAGCCACCAATTGTGCAAGTTCTCCCACTTAAAAAGATGAGAGAGGCCTGTAATTTTCATCATAGGTACACGTCAACTATGACAGACAAATTGAGAAAAAAAATCCAGAAAATCACATTGTAGGATTTTTTATGAATTTATTTGCAAATTATGGTGGAAAATAAGTATTTGGTCAATAACAAAAGTTTCTCAATACTTTGTTATATACCCTTTGTTGGCAATGACACAGGTCAAACGTTTTCTGTAAGTCTTCACAAGGTTTTCACACACTGTTGCTGGTATTTTGGCCCATTCCTCCATGCAGATCTCCTCTAGAGCAGTGATGTTTTGGGGGCTGTCGCTGGGCAACACGGACTTTCAACTCCCTCCAAAGATTTTCTATGGGGTTGAGATCTGGAGACTGGCTAGGCCACTCCAGGACCTTGAAATGCTTCTTACGAAACCACTCCTTCGTTGCCCGGGCGGTGTGTTTGGGATCATTGTCATGCTGAATGACCCAGCCACGTTTCATCTTCAATGCCCTTGCTGATGGAAGGAGGTTTTCACTCAAAATCTCACGATACATGGCCCCATTCATTCTTTCCTTTACACGGATCAGTCGTCCTGGTCCCTTTGCAGAAAAACAGCCACAAAGCATGATGTTTCCACCCCCATGCTTCACAGTAGGTATGGTGTTCTTTGGATGCAACTCAGCATTCTTTGTCCTCCAAACACGACGAGTTGAGTTTTTACCAAAAAGTTATATTTTGGTTTCATCTGACCATATGACATTCTCCCAATCCTCTTCTGGATCATCCAAATGCACTCTTGCAAACTTCAGACGGGCCTGGACATGTACTGGCTTAAGCAGGGGACACTGCAGGATTTGAGTCCCTGCCGGCGTAGTGTGTTACTGATGGTAGGCTTTGTTACTTTGGTCCCAGCTCTCTGCAGGTCATTCACTAGGTCCCCCCGTGTGGTTCTGGGATTTTTGCTCACCGTTCTTTTGATCATTTTGACCCCACGGGGTGAGATCTTGTGTGGAGCCCCAGATCGAGGGAGATTATCAGTGGTCTTGTATCTCTTCCATTTCCTAATAATTGCTCCCACAGTTGATTTCTTCAAACCAAGCTGCTTACCTATTGCAGATTCAGTCTTCCCAGCCTGGTGCAGGTCTACAATTTTGTTTCTGGTGTCCTTTGACAGCTCTTTGGTCTTGGCCATAGTGGAGTTTGGAGTGTGACTGTTTGAGGTTGTGGACAGGTGTCTTTTATACTGATAACAAGTTCAAACAGGTGCCATTAATACAGGTAACGAGGGGAGGACAGAGGAGCCTCTTAAAGAAGAAGTTACAGGTCTGTGAGAGCCAGAAATCTTGCTTGTTTGTAGGTGACCAAATACTTATTTTCCACCATAATTTGCAAATAAATTCATTAAAAATCCAGCAATGTGATTTTCTGAATTTTTTTTTCTCAATTTGTCTGTCATAGTTGACGTGTACCTATGATGAAAATTACAGGCCTCTCTCATCTTTTTAAGTGGGAGAACTTGCACAATTGGTGGCTGACTAAATACTTTTTTTCCCCACTGTATATCTGCCTTGTATATCTGCCTTGTATATCTGCCTTCACTACCATCGATTGTTCTAGAATTCCTATTCAAGCCTATTTCTTATAGACACTCCCCCCTATTTGCGCCGTTTACCAATGCAAACTAAATTTAGAATAATTATGACAAACCCTTAGTCGACAGCAACAAAACCACATCAGCACACACACAAGTAATTTACACGGTACACCTTTCCAATGCACATCATAAGCCAGCGAACCAACTAGCGCCCAAAATTTGTGAGGAATCTCACCTTATAGCCAGCTTGAGCGGGAGTCACCTCGCGGCTCATGAATGGAACACAAGGAAGATGCAGACCGATGCCGGACGAGCCCCCATTTGTAGTATCGCGTCAATGCTGGTAATTATTGCTGTCAAACAAAGAGTCCGCTTAGGCTGTACTTTGATTATACGTTTTATTTATATCACAAGATGTCAGCATAAGTTTACAGACCCTGCAGGGCTGGAGAACAGTGTCCAAAGATAATATGTCTGTTCTAACCTCTTCTTTGTCTAGCCTATACTTATAAGGTATACAAAAATATGGGTTGCTCCCTCTGCTGTCCAATCACCTGTCTCCCCTGGGGCGTCACCCTAAAAACGGCTCTTTTTGAACTAAAATAAACATCCCCTCAGGTTCCACTAGAATACATTCACCAAGTCATAATCTTAATACACTACATTATATTATCTGGTCTTATGGTTTGGAGCCAAAGCATTTTTTTGTAAAAGATTTATAGATAGATGTTAAACCATTGATTAGTATAGATAAGGAAAATGTCATAACTTTATGTCCTCCATGCATGTTAAGTGGGGTACCATCTTCGTTATGGGCTTTACATGCTAATCATGTGGGGTTAATTGATGTTCCGCCTTATGAGGCAAAGATTGATCCAAATAAGTATCCAGTCTTTATTAAACAATATCCTTTATCTAAGGAAAAAGAAGAGGGTATTAGTCCAATCATTGACAGTTTGTTAAAACAAGGGGTGGTTTACAAAGGCATGTCACCGAATAATACCCCTATAAACCCGATTTTAAAACCAGGCAGTAAGAAATATCGATTTAACGAGGCAATAATACCGGTATCTCCGATTGTGCATGATGTTAATTCAATATTAACGGCGTTGCCTGCTAATTCTAAATGGTATACTGTTGTTGATTTATGCTCGGCCTACTTCTCCATTCCTGTACACGAAAACACACAGCCTTTGTTTGCTTTTACATTTAAAGGGGAACAATATATTTGGCGTCGTCTACCAATGGGATTTATTGATTCAGCAGCAGTCTATAGTTCAGCGGTAAATAGGCACTTGGCTCAATTGTCTCTCCCATGCAATTCAACGCTTTTACAGTACGTTGATGACATTTTAATTGCTTCTTCATGCGAGGAAGAGTGTGCAAATGATTCAATTGCACTAATAACACATCTGGCTAATGGGGGTCACAGGGCGTCTCTCGCCAAGCTACAGTTTTGTAAGGAGGCTGTGAATTATCTGGGATATTCAGTGGGGAAAAAAAGTATTTAGTCAGCCACCAATTGTGCATGTTCTCCCACTTAAAAAATTGAGAGAGGCCTGTAATTTTCATCAAAGGTACATGTCAACTATGACAGACAAATTGAGAAAAAAATTCCAGAAAATCACATTGTAGGATTTTTTATGAATTTATTTGCAAATTATGGTGGAAAATAAGTATTTGGTCACCTACAAACAAGCAAGATTTATGGCTCTCACAGACCTGTAACTTCTTCTTTAAGAGGCTCCTCTGTCCTCCACTCATTACCTGTATTAATGGCACCTGTTTGAACTTTGTTATCAGTATAAAAGACACCTGTCCACAACCTCAAACAGTCACACTCCAAACTCCACTATGGCCAAGACCAAAGAGCTGTCAAAGGACACCAGAAACAAAATTGTAGACCTGCACCAGGCTGGGAAGACTGAATCTGCAATAGGTAAGCAGCTTGGTTTGAAGAAATCAACTGTGGGAGCAATTATTAGGAAATGGAAGACATACAAGACCACTGATAATCTCCCTCGATCTGGGGCTCCACGCAAGATCTCACGCTGTGGGGTCAAAATGATCACAAGAACGGTGGGGACCTAGTGAATGACCTGCAGAGAGCTGGGACCAAAGTAACAAAGCCTACCATCAGTAACACACTACGCCGCCAGGGACTCAAATCCTGCAGTGCAAGACGTGTCCCCCTGCTTAAGCCAGTACATGTCCAGGCCCGTCTGATGTTTGCTAGAGTGCATTTGGATGATCCAGAAGAGGATTGGGAGAATGTCATATGGTCAGATGAAACCAAAATATAACTTTTTGGTCAAAACTCAACTCGTTGTGTTTGGAGGACAAAGAATGCTGAGTTCCATCCAAAGAACACCATACCTACTGTGAAGCATGGGGGTGGAAACATCATGCTTTGGGGCTGTTTTTCTGCAAAGGGACCAGGATGACTGATCCGTGTAAAGGAAAGAATGAATGGGGCCATGTATCGTGAGATTTTGAGTGAAAACCTCCTTCCATCAGCAAGGGCATTGAAGATGAAACGTGGCTGGGTCTTTCAGCATGACAATGATCCCAAACACACCGCCCGGGCAACGAAGGAGTGGCTTCGTAATAAGCATTTCAAGGTCCTGGAGTGGCCTAGCCAGTCTCCAGATCTCAACCCCATAGAAAATCTTTGGAGGGAGTTGAAAGTCTGTGTTGCCCAGCGACAGCCCCAAAACATCACTGCTCTAGAGGAGATCTGCATGGAGGAATGGGCCAAAATACCAGCAACAGTGTGCGAAAACCTTGTGAAGACTTACAGAAAACGTTTGACCTGTGTCATTGCCAACAAAGGGTATATTACAAAGTATTGAGAAACTTTTGTTATTGACCAAATACTTATTGTCCACCATAATTTGCAAATAAATTCATTAAAAATCCTACAATGTGATTTTCTGGATTTTTTTCCCTCATTTTGTCTGTCATAGTTGACGTGTACCTATGATGAAAATTACAGGCCTCTCTCATCTTTTTAAGTGGGAGAACTTGCACAATTGGTGGCTGACTAAATACTTTTTTTCCCCACTGTATACTACGCAATGGATGTAGATTTTTGTCACCAGAGAGGTGCAAGCGATCAAAGATATTGAAAGGCCAAGGAATAAGACTGGAATGTTGTCTTTTTTGGGACTTGTGAATTATTGCAGACCTTGGTTGGCTGAATACGCAGTGTATGATTTGATACTGCGCTGTGCAACGAAGAAGGATGCTCCTGTGTGGACTGATGAAATGAAACACTCTTTTTGTCACATCAAGTATCTTTTATGCAATTCTCCAGCACTGGAGTTACCAGATTACAATCTGACCTTCCATCTAAATGTGTCAGAGGATGGCAGTGTTGTGTCAGCTGTTTTAGCTCAAATGCATGGAGAGGGTATGTGACCTGTTACCATTGATTGTTAAAGGTATGGCACCTTGTTAGAGGGCAGTGGCTGTTGCTGCATTAATGGTAGAAAAATCCCAAACTATTGTGTTAGCACATCCATTGATATTGCACACTTCCCACACAGTGAATATCATTTTGCTAAACATAACCACGCAACACATGACGAGCCAAAGGCGTAGCAATTACAAACATATTTTGACGGGAACTCAAAATTTGACTATTTCTACTGCAACACATACGAACCCAGCTTTGAATCTAAAGGCATTGTCACATGGAGTTGAAAGTAGTATAGATGATGAAGATCTCATACATGATTGTATGGAACTCATTAATTCCACATCTAGCGTGAGGGCTGATTTGCAACAGACGGCATTAGCTAATAATGATATGGTTTTGTATTGTGATGGTTCAGCAATGAGACCAGATGATAAAACGGTATTATCAGGATTTTCTGTTGTGGATAATGAAGGACAGTGCATTGAAGCATATAAAATACCAGTTTCATCAGCTCAGGCTGCTGAATTAATTGCGTTAACAAGAGTGTTTATTTATGCTGCGGATAAAACTGTAACCATATACACTGATTCGAAATATGCTTTTTCAGTGGCACATGATTTTAGCAAAATATGGGAAAATAGAGGTTTTGTGACTAATGCAGGGAAACATATTCAGCATGCCGATTTAGTTAAAAGTTTAATTAAGGCTATGATGTTACCTGCTAACATAGCTATTGTCAAATGTAAAGGTCATTCAAAGGAAGATTCAGAGATAGCAAGAGGGAATCATTTAGCAGATAAATGTGCTCATGATGCAGCTATGTTTGGAAAAGGAACTAACAGCCGTACAACTAATTAGTCAAGAGAATCCTCCGTTCACATGTGATAATTTAAGGTATTTTCAGAACCAAGCAACTGATTATGAAGTAAGATTATGGGGCATGAAGGGTTGTAAGAAGGATGAAAAAGGTTTATGGAAATTTATTGATGATAGAATTGCGTTACCAAAGTTAGCTTATGATTCTGTTATTGCCTATGTTCATGGAGTAACACATGTGGGGTACAAGGGCGTGACAGCTTATTAAAATAAGGTGTTTTTTACGATAGGTTTGGAGAAACAGGTTAGACAATTCATACAAAGATGTTTAATTTGGGCTAGATGTAATCCATGCATCAATCCACCTAAAATGGAACATTTACCAAAACCTGAGGGTCCATTTCAGCAATTACAAATTGACTTTACGCATATGCCAAAGTATAAAGGGTATTCATATCTTTTGGTAATTGTCGATAGGTTTTCTATATGGGCAGAGGCTTTTGCGACAAAAAAAGAGAATGCTCAAACAGTAGTGAAGTGTTTGATGGAACATATCATTCCTAGGTTTGGAATACCCATTGGTATTGATTCAGATAATGGCACGCCTTTTACGTCCAGAATAACTAGACAGTTATAAGCAGCGTTAGGGATTAAGTGGACGTTTCATATTCCTTATTGTCCGCAAAGTTCGGCCCAGGTTGAACGCGCTAATAAAACAATTAAGGATAAACTAATGAAAGTACATCTAGAGAGGAGGATTAATTGGTTGGAGGCATTACCTTTAGTACTCTTGTCAATAAGAGCGAAGCCTAATGCGTGTACGGGATTGTCTCCTCATGAAGTGTTGATGGCTAGACCTTTTCCTCTAGGTGTGCTGATGAAGGAGAATCCAGTGGGGATATGACACAGCTGCAACAAAATTATGTTAAACATTTGTTTTCTTTTGTTTCCAAATATTCTCAACAGATAATCGATTCCCTTCCCTCACCAGGGGAGAAACCGATACACAATTTTCAACCAGGAGATTATGTTCTGGTATGAAGTTTAAAACCTGTGGTTATACAAGGAGAGCCACGTTATGGATGTCCTACACAGGTTCTTCTGGTGACACGTACAGCGGTTAAGGTTAAAGGTCAACCACAGTGGATACATGCATCCAGGCTTAAAGGAGCACCTAGGACACAGACACCAACTTCGGAGGAGTTGGGGAAGGACTGAATTTAAGGGGATATTTGTATAGACTTTGATTATTATTATAGTGTTGTATTATTCTTATATTCATTATTATTTCTTTGTTTGTTTTTGTGTATTTGTTTTTCTTTTATCAAACCTAGGTGGTGGTGGAGAGAAAAGTGGGAGTTTCTGGAGGGATCATGGAGAAAACCATGACGAGATACAAACTCCTTGGAAGAATGAATGGAGATATTGCATCAGTGACATTTATCATAGTCCATATAACTCTGACAGAAGTTATATCTGGGGGGCTAGTGATTGACAATTCTAAGATGAGGGAGAAGATGGCAATTGACAATACCGACTTCAGCAAATCTGACAATGAGAATAGAAGGTTAACTCATGACTATATGAACAATAATATAAACATGAGACTTAGTGACAAGGAACAGCATCATAAGCGTACACATTGACAGGTTAGTCAGACTGACGTCTTGTCACGGATTCTGCCGAGGCTGCCCCTCCTTCGGCGTTCGTCGTCACCGGAATACTAGCTACTGCCGATCTATTTTCTATGTTCTACCTGTTGTCTGATTGTTACACACCTGTTTCCCATTATATGATTACTCCTTCCCTATTTAACCCGGTGGCTCCCAATGTGTTTTGTGCGTGTTTGTTTTTTGTTTCGTGTGTCGTTGGTGAGAGGGTTTGTTCCTCCCTGTGTGGAGGTATTTTGTATTGGTTTCTTTACTTATTTAGTAAAATACGTTTCAATGAGTTCTGTGTCCTGCGCCTGACTTCGATCCACCGCATTACACTGACACTCGTGACAGAAACACGCACCAAAGATGGAGTCAGCAGGTACAGCCAGTCAGTCCGGATCGATGGAGGAACGCGTTCAACGACAGCAGAGCATGATCCAGGCTCTCGGCACCGCTATGGAGAGGGTGGTGAATGCTATTGACCAATGGGAGAGAGGTGGCTTTCCTACACCTCCTCCAACCACTCAACCACTGTCCACCCACTCAACATACCACTGTCCACCCCTTCGCCACCTGTGTCCAGTGGGATTCGGCTCTCGCTCCCGAGGGTATATGACGGTACACCAGCCGGGTGTCAGGGTTTCCTTCTCCAGGTAGAGCTCTACCTGGCAACCTTTCACCCGGCGCCCTCGGGATACGAGAGCGTGTCCGCCCTCATCTCCTGTCTGTCGGGGAAGGCGCTCGAGTGGGCCAACGCCGAGTGGGGAGGAATTGACGCTACATCTGTCCGCTACGAGGATTTCCCCTAAGACAGGAACATCTGTTCCACCTAAGACAGGAGAGGAGGAGCGCCCAGGATTTTGCGCTGGAGTTCAGGACTCTGGCAGCCAGCGCAGGATGGAATGAGAGGGCCCTTATCGACCACTATGGTTGCAGCCTAAGGGAGTACGTTCGACGGGAACTGACCTGCAGGGATACCAACCTCAACCTGGACCAACTGGTGGAGATGTCCATCAGGCTGGATAACCTGTTGGAGACCCGCGGACGTTCTGATCGGGGCCCATTCATTCCATCTCCCAGCACCTCTGACCCTTCCCCCATGGAGCTCGGAGGTGCTGCGCTTAGGGAGACCAGGAGAGGGGCCATCCCCTGCACCAACTGTGGCCGCAGAGGACACACATGCGGGTCGGTGTTGGGGAGGGTCCCCAGGGAGTCGAGGCAGTAGGCAGAGCACTGGTGGACCATCTCAGGTGAGTAAGCACCTGACTCACCCAGAGCTCCCTGTTGGTCAGCTGTGTATAGAGGTTTTCCCAGAGTTTTCTCCTCATTCCCAGCATAAGGTGCTAGTAGATTCAGGCGCAGCTGGGAATTTCATTGATCATCAGTATTCACTTAGTTTAGGGATTCCCACTGTTCGTGTTGATGTGCCCTTCCCTGTACATGCATTAGATAGTCGCCCGTTAGGGTCAGGCCTAATCAGGGAGGTTACCGCACCACTCTTAATGAGGACGTAGGGGGGTCATGAGGAGAGGATTAGTCTCCATCTGATTGATTCTCCTGCGTATCCTGTGGTGTTGGGGCTTCCCTGGTTAACCACTCATGACCCCACTATTTCCTGGCAACAGAGGGCTCTCAAGGGATTACATTTACATTTACATTTTAGTCATTTAGCAGACGCTCTTATCCAGAGCGACTTACAGGAGCAATTAGGGTTAAGTGCCTTGCTCAAGGGCACATTTACGTCATTTAGCAGACGCTCTTATCCAGAGCGACTTACAAATTGGTGCATTCACCCTATAGCCAGTGGGAGGTGCCGTTCCCCTCACTGCTCCATAGGCAAGCACCATGGTCTTGTAACGGATGCGAGCTTCAACTGGAAGCCAGTGGAGTGTGCGGAGGAGGGGGGTGACGTGAGAGAACTTGGGAAGGTTGAACACCAGACGGGCTGCGGCATTCTGGATGAGTTGTAGGGGTTTAATGGCACAGGCAGGGAGGCCAGCCAACAGCGAGTTGCAGTAATCCAGACGGGAGATGACAAGTGCCTGGATTAGGACCTGTGCCGCTTCCTGTGTAAGGCAGGAGGGTACTCTCCGAATGTTGTAGAGCATGAACCTGCAGGATCGGGTCACCGCCTTGATGTTAGCGGAGAACGACAGGGTGTTGTCCAGGGTCACGCCAAGGCTCTTCGCACTCTGGGAGGAGGACACAACGGAGTTGTCAACCGTGATGGCGAGATCATGGAACGGGCAGTCCTTCCCCGGGAGGAAGAGCAGCTCCGTCTTGCCAGGGTTCAGCTTGAGGTGGTGATCCGTCATCCATACTGATATGTCTGCCAGACATGCAGAGATGCGATTCGCCACCTGGTTATCAGAAGGGGGAAAGGAGAAGATTAGTTGTGTATCGTCAGCGTAGCAATGATAGGAGAGGCCATGTGAGGATATGACAGAGCCAAGTGACTTGGTGTATAGGGAGAATAGGAGAGGGCCTAGAACTGAGCCCTGGGGGACACCAGTGGTGAGAGCACGTGGTGCGGAGACAGCTTCTCGCCACGCCACTTGGTAGGAGCGACCGGTCAGGTAGGACGCAATCCAGGAGTGAGCCGCGTCGGAGATGCCCAGCTCGGAGAGGGTGGAGAGGAGGATCTGATGGTTCACAGTATCAAAGGCAGCAGACAGGTCTAGAAGGACAAGAGCAGAGGAGAGAGAGTTAGCTTTAGCAGTGCGGAGAGCCTCCGTGACACAGAGAAGAGCAGTCTCAGTTGAATGACCAGTCCTGAAACCTGACTGGTTTGGATCAAGAAGGTCATTATGAGAGAGATAGCAAGAGAGTTGGCTAAAGACGGCACGCTCAATAGTTTTGGAAAGAAAAGAAAGAAGGGATACTGGTCTGTAGTTGTTGACATCAGTGGGATCGAGTGTTGGTTTTTTGAGAAGGAGTGCAACTCTTGCTCTCTTGAAGACGGAAGGGACATGGCCAGCGGTCAAGGATGAGTTGATCAGCGAGGTGAGGTAGGGGAGAAGGTCACCGGAGATGGTCTGGAGAAGAGAGGAGGGGATGGGGTCAAGCGGGCAGGTTGTTGGGCGGCCTGCAGTCACAAGCCGCAGGATTTTATCTGGAGAGAGAGGGGAGAAAGAAGTCAAAGCATAGGGTAGGGCAGTGTGAGTAGGACCAGCAGTGTCATTAGACTTAACAAACGAGGATCGGATGTCGTCAACCTTCTTTTCAAAGTGGTTGACGAAGTCATCCACAGAGAGAGAGGATTCAGCAGGGAGGAAAATGTGGCAAAGAGCTTCCTAGGGTTAGAGGCAGATGCTTGGAATTTAGAGTGGTAGAAAGTGGCCTTAGCAGCAGAAACAGATGAAGAAAATGTAGAGAGGAGGGAGTGAAAAGATGCCAGGTCGGCAGGGAGTTTAGTTTTCTTCCATTACCGCTCCGCTGCCCGGAGCTCTGTTCTGTGAGCTCGCAATGAGTCATCAAGCCACGGAGCTGGAGGGGAGGACCGAGCCGGCCGGGAGGATAGGGGACACAGAGAGTCAAAGGATGCAGAAAGGGAGGAGAGGAGGGTTGAGGAGGCAGAATCAGGAGATTGGAGGGAGAAGGATTGAGCAGAGGGAAGAGATGATAGGATGGAAGAGGAGAGAGTAGTGGGAGAGAGAGAGCGAAGGTTGCGGCGGCGCATTACCATCTGTGTAGGGGCAGAGTGAGTAGTGTTGGAGGAGAGCGAGAGAGAAAAGGAAACAAAGTAGTGGTCGGAGACATGGAGGGGAGTTGCAGTGAGATTAGTAGAAGAACAGCATCTAGTAAAGATGAGGTCAAGCGTATTGCCTGCCTTGTGAGTAGGGGGGGACGGTGAGAGGGTGAGGTCAAAAGAGGAGAGGAGTGGAAAGAAGGAGGCAGAGAGAAATGAGTCAAATGTGGACGTAGGGAGGTTGAAATCCCCCAAAACTGTGAGGGGTGAGCCATCCTCAGGAAAGGAACTTATCAAGGCGTCAAGCTCATTGATGAACTCTCCAAGGGAACCTGGAGGGCGATAGATGACAAGGATATTAAGCTTAAATGGGCTAGTGACTGTGACAGCATGGAATTCAAATGAGGAGATAGACAGGTGGGTTAGGGGAAAAATTGAGAATGTCCACTTGGGAGAGATGAGGATTCCTGTGCCACCACCCCTCTGACCAGATGCTCTCGGGGTATGCGAGAACACATGTTCAGACGAGGAGAGAGCAGTAGGAGTAGCAGTGTTTTCAGTGGTAATCCATGTTTCCGTCAGCGCCAGGAAGTCTAGGGACTGGAGGTTAGCATAGGCTGGGATGAAGTCAGCTTTGTTGGCAGCAGAACGGCAGTTCCAGAGGCTGCCTGAGACCTGGAACTCCAGGTGTGGGGTGCGTGCAGGGACCACCAGGTTAGAGAGGCAGCAGCCACGCGGTGTGAGGCATTTGTGTAGCCTGTGCAGAGAGGAGAGAACAGGGATAGGCAGAGGCATAGTTGACAGGCTGTAGCAAATGGCTACAATAATGCAGAGGAGATCGGAATGAAATGAACTAAACATCTGGGAGAGGAGAGAGCAGGGCCTCCCTCACCAAAACTTCCACCTCAGAAACTATAATTGTTTCACTGAACCACCCGAACAAAAATTCTCCCAACTTCCACCTTTAGAAATCAGAATTGTTGTGAACCACAGCGGTTCAATGTTTCAAGGAATAGACTCAACCCACTTTATTCAGCTAGCTAACTATGACACCATAGCTAACTAGCATGCTAGCATCCAATAACACACAGTTTAGCACCAACACTTGGTCACAACAAACCACCAATAGTGTGTTAACACACTAAACAGATAATTCGTGTCCGTGTCTAGTTCCTTTCATAACGCAGCAATAATTAAACATTGGCTAGCTAGCACAAATATATTGTATTTAGCTGCCACAGTACAGCACACAATGGCTACTGTGTTGACTCTGTTCGAAAAACGGCTAGCTAGCTAGCTTCGTGCTACACCCGGCACCGCCGAAAAACAATGCTAACCTACAATAACTACCCATAACAGCCCACGATGCCTAACTATGACACCATAGCTAACTAGCATGCTAGCATCCAATAACACACAGTTTAGCACCAATACTTGGTTACAACAAACTACCAATAGTGTGTTAACACACTAAACAGATAATTCGTGTCCGTGTCTAGTTCCTTTCATAACGCAGCAATAATTAAACGTTGGCTAGCTAGCACAAGTATATTGTATTTAGCTACTACAGTACAGTTAGCTGGTCGTGTTGGCTAGCTAGCAATGGCTACTTTGTTGACTTTGTTTGAAAAACGGCTAGCTAGCTAGCTTCGTGCTACACCCGGCACCGCCGAAAACAATGCTAACCTACAATAACTACCCACAACAGCCCACGATGCCTAACTATGACGCCATAGCCAACTAGCATGCTAGCATCCAATAAAACACAGTTTAGCACCAATACTTGGTTACAACAAACTACCAATAGTGTGTTAACACACTAAACAGATAATTCGTGTCCGTGTCTAGTTCCTTTCATAACGCAGCAAAAATTTAACGTTGGCTAGCTAGCACAAATATATTGTATTTAGCTTCTGCAGTACAGTTAGCTGGTCGTGTTGGCTAGCTAGCAATGGCTACTGTGTTGACTTTGTTTGAAAAACGGCTAGCTAGCTAGCTTCGTGCTGCGGGCCTATCTACAATACCTAACTACAATCTAAATACATAATTAAGCCTTACTCGACAAAGCCCAAGCTATGTATAAAGCCAAACTTACCCGACGCCAGCTAACATTTGTCTTCTGCAATCAGTAGGTGTAATTAAGTACAGTAGCTACTAACTACCTAACGTTGATGGCTCAGATAATGAGGTTAGAAAAACGGCTGAATGGTAGGTAGCTAGCTGGCTTAATTACAGGTACTCTTAAGCGTGAAATAACATTGGAAACAACTCTCCACCGTTGCTAAACGTTACCAGTAGCTACCCGCTAGCTAGCTAGCCTCGTGCTTCGCCGGGCTCCGCCGTAAACAATACTTACCTACAATAATTACCTACGGAAACCTACAATAACTACCTAAATAACTACCTAAATAAACTACCTACAGTACCTAACTACAACTACCTACCTACGATCTAAATACATGGTTTAAGCTTTACTCAACACCATATAAGAAGCCAAGCTTACCTCCTGCTAGAGAAAACACAACCTCTCCCGACCA
The DNA here is from genome assembly GCF_020615455.1 of Coregonus clupeaformis. Classification (NCBI taxonomy): domain Eukaryota; kingdom Metazoa; phylum Chordata; class Actinopteri; order Salmoniformes; family Salmonidae; genus Coregonus; species Coregonus clupeaformis. The sequence goes on from NC_059209.1 coordinate 13,499,813, forward strand.
CAACCTGACCGTCGTGTTGATGTGCCCTTCCCTGTACATCCCTGTACTGACTGGTCCAGTCAGTGCTCAAGGAGGTGTGTAGGGGTTTCCTTAGGGGCTACTACGGTGGAGAGTCCAAACCAGGTCTCCACAATGCACATTCCTTCCGAATATGCCGATTTGGCTCTCGCCTTCAGTAAAAAGAGGGCGACTAAATTACCACCCCATCGTCCGGGGGATTGTGTGATAAATCTCCAGGTAGGCTCTGCACTTACCCGGAGTAACGTGTACCCTCTGTCACAGGAGGAGAAGGCGGCTATGGAAACATATGTCTCAGAATCTCTGAGACAGGGATACATTTGGTCTTCCACTTCACCTGTTTCCTCAAATTTCTTTTTTGTGAAGAAGAAGGATGGTGGGTTACGCCCGTGCATTGATTACCGTGGTCTTAATCAGATCACCATCAAGTACAGCTATCCATTACCTCTGATAGCTTGTATGACGGAGTCATTGCACGGGGCGCGCTTCTTCACAAAATTGGATCTCAGGAGCGCGTACAACCTGGTGCGTATCCGGGAGGGAGATGAGTGGAAGACGGCATTCAGTACTACCTCAGGACACTATGAGTACCTCGTCATGCCATACGGGTTGATGAATGCTCCATCAGTCTTCCAATCCTTTGTCGATGAGATTTTCAGGGATCTGCATGGACAGGGTGTAGTGGTGTATATTGATGACATTCTCATATACTCTGCTACATGGGCCGAGCATGTGTCCCTGGTGCGTAAAGTGCTTGGACGACTGTTGAAGCATGACCTGTATGCCAAGGCGGAGAAATGCCTGTTCTTCCAGGAGTCCATCTCCTTCCTAGGGCACTACATGTCCGCGTCTGGGGTGAGGATGGAGAGTGACCACATTTCGGCCGTGCATAATTGGGCTACTCCAACCACGGTGAAGGAGGTGCAGCGATTTTTGGGGTTTGCCAAATACTACCGGAGGCTTATCCAGGGCTTTGATCAGGTAGCGGCTCCCATTACATTTACATTTTAGTCATTTAGCAGACGCTCTTATCCAGAGCGACTTACAGTTAGTGAATACATCTTTTTTTTTATACTGGCCCCCCGTGGGAATCAAACCCACAACCCTGGCGTTGCAAACGCCATGCTCTATCAACTGAGCTACATCCCTGCCGGCCATTCCCTCCCCTACCCTGGACGACGCTGGGCCAATTGTGCGCCGCCCATGAGTCTCCCGGTCGCGGCCGGCTGCGACAGAGCCTGGATTCGAACCAGGATCTCTAGTGGCACAGTTAGCACTGCGATGCAGTGCCTTAGACCACTGCGCCACTCAGGAGTATTGAAGGGGGGACCTACCTCGTTGCTGAAGGGGGGACCGGTGCGTCTGCGGTGGTCAGCTGAGGCTGACAGGGCGTTCAGTCATCTGGAGGGATCCGGATGAGCTAGCACGGGTTTGTTCCTCCCTGTGTGGAGTTATTTTGTATTGGTTTCTTTTCTTATTCAGTAAAGTACGTTTCAATGAGTTCTGTGTCCTGCATCTGACTTCGATCCACCGCATTACACTGACACTCATGACACGTCTACATAGAAATGGAAGTGATGGAACACTTTCCTGTATCTGAGAATGACACGCATTGTTTATATTATCCTATCAGAGCTACAGGGAGTAAGCCTTTTTATGTTAATAATGTTACCTTTGTGGTTTTAAGTGAGGAATTTACAAGGGTTAAGGTTGAATATGAATCGGTTGAAGGAGAGGAAGTCTTAATACTTATAATGTCATTAGCGGCAACAGGTGCTAGCACACCAACCGTAGAATATTGTAATGGGTTATGGAAAGGATTGACACCAAAATGTTTGGTTCAGAGAGACTTGATAGCTTATGAAAGTATGCAACCCGTAGCAATCAGGACTAAGCAGAAAGTTGTACCTCTAACCTGTGTCATACAATTCTATAAAAAATGGGGATTACACAGGGATGTCCAGATAAGAAAAAAAATGTGGATACTTATTTGCCCTGGCCAGCAACTGATTACATGGTATGGTATTGTGGGGATCATTTATATACCTACCTTCCACAATATTGGCAAGGGGATTGTGCTCCTTATTGGATACCAAGGAAAGTGGTATTTGGGGGTATAAATGATCCAATCACATGGCCAGTGACTTTACCTGAAGATAAGAATTCTGAATTGGTAGAGAATGAGGAAATTATTATTTATGAGAATATGGATTCAGAAGTGAATCTATGCACCCCATAGCGTCTAATTTGTGGTACAAAACACTTAAGCAAAAAGTTAGAAAGTTGACTCCAAATTCATGTTATGTGTGTTCACTGATTCCAAAATCGACTGAGGATTTATTTCCTTATTGGGCGGTTCCTCTGCAAGGGTCAGAAGGATTACCAACATTATGCATTATTGCTTATCAATATGTATTGAACACTCATTCTGAGATGAGATCATAATCAGTTAGACCGATAATTTTGCCGAATAACATTTACATTGGTAAAACTAATAACATGATCATCAAGGATGATGGGATTCTTCATAAGATGTCTCAATATGTTATTTATACTAATATATCTGTAAGACAGGAGAATGGTAGGGATTTGAATAAGGTTCATTCAACCATTTTTGCGATTCAGGAACATTTGCCATCCGTTACTAGATATCCGATTTTTTTATGATAAGCATATAATTTAAGTTCCTAGTGATTTATCAATTGTATCCACTAAAGTCTCAGCTATGGTAAATGCGTCTTCTGTATTTGATGTGTGTGTAAAAGAAAGACAGAGAGGAGAGTTATCTGTAATAGATGTTGGTTTTCTGAGAGCTTCTCAATGTCTCATGATGTTTAAGGATATGGGGGAAAAGTAGTTTTTTTTTGGTGTTGTGGAAATAATATATGGACTACTCTTCCGCCACTATTCAGGGAAATATGTGGAGTCTGTACTTTAAATGATCTTATCTATGTTGTTCAGCCTGTTGAATTTGTTGATAGGAATCTTAGTGGACGTTTTAGGAGGGACACTTCGGAACTTATGGGATATGTACATTTAAAGAATACAAATCCGATTGATTTGGCTACTAGATACAAAGCAATACCTCAAGATTTTAAGATATTTACACGTACTCAGTTAGTTTTTAAGACTATTTTTGGAAATACAGAATTGCAATATTCTAATCATTATCTCATAGCATTGACACGTTACGATGTTGCTAGAGTGGCTAATGCTACTATCATGGGTTTTCAAGCTATTGGTTCTGAGTTGGCTCTTATTAGACAGTATGCTATTGATAATCGCATAGCCTTGGATGCTATTACGGCTGCTCAAGGAGGTGTGTGTGCAATTGTTGGAGGAGATACTTGTTGTACATACCTACCTTCAGAATCAGAGGGTCTTGGGAATTTAACTACAGCTATGGGTAGTATTAGAGATATACAGGATGGCATTAAACGTACTAATAGGGATGCAAAGATAGGGGGAGGATATGAATGCTGTTGAAGTTTTTTCAAGGTTTTTTAGTGGTAATTCCATAGGAACATGGATGGCAAGCATTATAGGTCCTCTAGTGGCAATAGTACTTATTGTAGCCATAGTTATGGGGTGTTGTTTTCCAATTTTTCGGGGATTGATTTTAAGATCTGTGCAAACGATTACTAAGATGCCAGTTATTACAGCTAGAGATGTGTCAGTTAATGTTAATGCAAGGAGGGAGAGGACTAATTATTCTTCTTTGTCAGCTTGTTCCAGTTTAGATTCCATTGATAATGTTGATTGAGGAAAAGGAATGTTAAGTTGAAAATGTATAACATGGAATTTAAGGTTTACAGGATCGTAGATGTGGACCGATGAATATCTCAATGGATCAGATAGAGCCCCTTGTGACCAGGGAAAAGCTTGAGGTTCAACTGACGGCACAGAAATGATGAAGACGGACGTTTTTGTTATTTTTATATTCATGTGTATAGATTATAATATCCATGTAACTTAGTAATGATTATGTATAATTGTTGTGTATTGATGATGTCATTATGTTAACATTATATTTCTATGTATGTTTTTTTTTTGGGTTGCATGTCTCAGAAAATGGGGTCATTTTAAAAGGGGTGATGTCTATGTGGGATTTTTTCCTTATACAGTGGGGAGAACAAGTATTTGATACACTGCCGATTTTGCAGGTTTTCCTACATACAAAGCATGTAGAGGTCTGTAATTTTTATCATAGGTACACTTCAACTGTGAGAGACGGAATCTAAAACAAAAATCCAGAAAATCACATTGTATGATTTTTAAGAAATTAATTTGCATTTTATTGCATGACATAAGTATTTGATACATCAGAAAAGCAGAACTTAATATTTGGTACAGAAACCTTTGTTTGCAATTACAGAGATCATACGTTTCCTGTAGGTCTTGACCAGGTTTGCACACACTGCAGCAGGGATTTTGGCCCACTCCTCCTTACAGATCTTCTCCAGATCCTTCAGGTTTCGGGGCTGTCGCTGGGCAATACGGACTTTCAGCTCCCTCCAAAGATTTTCTATTGGGTTCAGGTCTGGAGACTGGCTAGGCCACTCCAGGACCTTGAGATGCTTCTTACGGAGCCACTCCTTAGTTGCCCTGGCTGTGTGTTTCGGGTCGTTGTCATGCTGGAAGACCCAGCCACGACCCATCTTCAATGCTCTTACTGAGGGAAGGAGGTTGTTGGCCAAGATCTCGCGATACATGGCCCCATCCATCCTCCCCTCAATACGGTGCAGTCGTCCTGTCCCCTTTGCAGAAAAGCATCCCCAAAGAATGATGTTTCCACCTCCATGCTTCACGGTTGAGATGGTGTTCTTGGGGTTGTACTCATCCTCCTTCTTCCTCCAAACACGGCGAGTGGAGTTTAGACCAAAAAGCTCTATTTTTGTCTCATCAGACCACATGACCTTCTCCCATTCCTCCTCTGGATCATCCAGATGGTCATTGGCAAACTTCAGACGGGCCTGGATATGCGCTGGTTTGAGCAGGGGGACCTTGCGTGCGCTGCAGGATTTTAATCCATGACGGCATAGTGTGTTACTAATGGTTTTCTTTGAGACTGTGGTCCCAGCTCTCTTCAGGTCATTGACCAGGTCCTGCCGTGTAGTTCTGGGCTGATCCCTATCCTTCCTCATGATCATTAATGCCCCACGAGGTGAGATCTTGCATGGAGCCCCAGACCGAGGGTGATTGACCGTCATCTTGAACTTCTTCCATTTTCTAATAATTGCGCCAACAGTTGTTGCCTTCTCACCAAGCTGCTTGCCTATTGTCCTGTAGCCCATCCCAGCCTTGTGCAGGTCTACAATTTTACCCCTGATGTCCTTACACAGCTCTCTGGTCTTGGACATTGTGGAGAGGTTGGAGTCTGTTTGATTGAGTGTGTGGACAGGTGTCTTTTATACAGGTAACGAGTTCAAACAGGTGCAGTTAATACAGGTAATGAGTGGAGAACAGGAGGGCTTCTTAAAGAAAAACTAACAGGTCTGGTTGGTAGGTGATCAAATACTTATGTCATGCAATAAAATGCAAATTAATTACTTAAAAATCATACAATGTGATTTTCTGGATTTTTGTTTTAGATTCCGTCTCTCACAGTTGAAGTGTACCTATGATAAAAATTACAGACCTCTACATGCTTTGTAAGTAGGAAAACCTGCAAAATCGGCAGTGTATCAAATACTTGTTCTCCCCACTCTCTCTCTCTCTCTATATATATATATATATACCGGTGGAGCGGATTGCTCTGGCTCCGGAGTGGATCCGCTGACTGGAGTTGGACCGGACCCCGGTGGAGCGGATTGCCCTGGCTCCGGAGTGGAGCAGCTGACCGGTGCCGGACCAGGCACCAGTAGAACAGGCACGGGCAGTGCCGGACTGGACACACGCACCACTGGCTTGGTGCGGGGAGCAGGAACGGGCCGGACCGGGCTGACGACGCGCACCACTGGCTTGGTGCGGGGAGCAGGAACGGGCCGGACCGGGCTGACGACGCGCACCACTGGCTTGGTGCGGGGAGCAGGAATGGGCCGGACCGGGCTGACGACGCGCACCACTGTCTTGGTGCGAGAGGCAGGAACAGGCCGGACCGGGCTGGCGACGCGCACCACTGGCTTGGTGCGAGGGGCAGGAACAGGCCGGACCGGGGTGGCGACGCGCACCACTGGCTTGGTGCGAGGGACAGGAACAGGCCGGACCGGGCTGGCGACGCGCACCACTGGCTTGGCGCGAGGGACAGGAACAGGCCGGACCGGACTGGGAACACGCACCACTGGCTTGGTGCGGGGATCAGGAACAGGCCGGGCTGGACTGGGAACACGCACCACTGGCTTGGTGCGGGGAGCCGGAACGGGCCGGGCCGGACTGTGGAGGCGGACTGGAGGTCTGGAGCAGAGAGCTGACACAACCCGACCTGGCTGAATGCCTACTTCCACACAATACGTGTGAGGCATCAGCACAGGACGTACGGGGCTGTGCACTCGTACTGGCGCTACAGCACGTGGCACTGGCGCAGGATATACGGGACCGAGGAGGCGTACTGGAGACCACGAGCGTTGAGCCGGCACACCCCGTCCTGACTGAATGACCATCTTTGCACGACACGTGCGTGGTGCTAGCACAGGACGTACAGGACTGTGCCGGAACACTCGCAGCACAGTATGTGGCTCCGCATAACACGGAGCCTGCCCAGTCACACGCTTCTAGCCTGAGTACGGGGAGTTGGCTCTGCTCTAACCCTAGGCTCCGCCAACCACCCTTTTAGCCCCCCCCAAAAATGTTATTGGGGCTGTCTCTCGGGCTTCCTCCTCGGCCGGTACCCTCTGCGTTGCCGCTGCTCCTCTCTATAGCGCGCCTCCACAGTCTCCTCCCAAGGACGGCGATCCATTCCGGCCTGAATCTCCTCCCAAGTCCAGGATCCCTTCCCGTCCAGGATCTCCTCCCAGGTCCAGGCTGTCTGTTCCTGGACACGCTGCTTGGTCCTCTTTTGGTGGGATCTTCTGTCGCGATCGTTTATGGATGAGACGGACCAAGGCGCAGCGTGATAAGCGTACATTTTATTTAAGTACTTAACACATGACAAAACAACAAACAAATGATACGTGAAGTCCTAGGTTACACAAACAAACATTTACGGAACAAGATCCCACACCGACTAGTGCCAAACAGGCTGCCTAAGTATGGTCCCCAATCAGAGACAACGAGATACAGCTGCCTCTGATTGGGAACCACCCTAGCCAACATAGATCTAAACGATCTAGAACATCAACATAGAAAATAAACCACAGAAACTACACACCCTCTAAACATTTCAGAGTCCCCAGAGCCAGGGCGTGACAAGAGGTTTGAGAGGTTTGATATCACATAAGATAGATGACTGAGAATTTATACCTTGGTTGATTAAATATATGGAGAATCAAGTTGGATTCAGGTATGAAAGGTTGAAGGGGTCAATTCTCAGTCATCTAGCATAGTTTAGGATCTAGTCAGAGATATATGTACTACTGATTGGAGAATATTGTATTTTATACGAAGTTATATGTGAATTGTTGGGGTTAAGTCATGTCACTTACCAGAAAAAAAAAGAAAAAAAAAGGATTGTAATGATGTCATGTCATAGTATTGTGAGGACAGTGGTAGAGTTACGAGATAATTGGTTTGGGGCCATGAAGTCTACATTCCTTATGTCAAAGTAGATTAGTGATGTTTAGGGTAGTAGGTTTGATGGACAGGATGTAATGACCTGGGGCAAAGGGTAATAACAGAGAAATTGAGTGCCTATGATGGTTTCCAGATGTATGTGAAAGGAGGAGAACCAAGGGTATATAATGGAGCGTGAATCTTTGTTCGATAGTTGGAAACAGCAAACGGCAATGCTCTGTCCATTGTTGTCTCTAACCCGGTACCGATTAATAAAACTTTGCATTAACTTTCTACAAAGTGTCTAACTATATTCTTGCATCCTTGATTACTTGAACACCTGAGAAACTCATCATAACAAAACTTGACTATCTAGAGGAAGTAAAAGTCGTAGCAAGGTTTTCATAGGCAAGGGGCTGCGCTCCAAAAACAAAACTCTGCTGTGGGCTGGGTAAGGTAGGGGGCTCACGCGCCCCACCTCTCCCTTCCCTTGGCGCGGGGTTCTGTGCCCGAGAGGGTGGCTTCGGCTCTCACCTGAGCTCGGTTCCCCGCATCTCCATGTCACCTGGGTTGCGCCCAACCGGCTCTCCCCCCTTTCCCCGTTAGGCACGACTGCACGGCACACCTGTAGGCAGGTCTGTCGCCGTGTCCGAGGAGGATTGAGGGTTGCCGGTCTTCCCGCCTCAATCTCCCACATCCAGTGCTTGGGTCTAGCCCTGGACCCTCGCGAAGCTCTGGGTACCTAGCCAACCGCTCTGCGCCCCGACGCAAACAGGGGTTTAATGTCTCCCCTCCCATTGCCTCGGTGACAGCGGCATCTCGTTCTGGCAAAGGGCAGGTGGGGGAAAGGAGGGAAACCTCCCCAACCCAGCCTAGCCACTAGCCTCTGCGTAAAAACAAAAGACTACAACTCTTAGCGTTGGATCATTCGGCTCGTGTGTCACTGAAGAACGCAGCTAGCTGCATGAACTCCTGTGAACTGCAGGACACATTGATTGTCGACACCAGGTTCCACCTGAGGCTATGCCTGTCTGAAGGTCGCTTTGCCATCAGTCGGAACCCCCGGGTTTCCGCGGCTGGGGCAGTCGCAGGCCACCTCCGTGCGGCTTCGTCCCCCCTGAGTGCAGACCAGGGTGGCTTGCTGGGAGGGAGAGAGGGGGCCTCGACAACTAGAGATCCATGGCCTAGACTCTTTAAGGGGGTCAGGTTATGTTACCCTTGTGCAGATATTAGGAAACAGACTATTTTGAGGGTGCTGGGTCTTTCACACACCCGGTTCTCACCCCATAAAGACAGCCATCCCTTAGGCGACCTCTAAGTCAGTCTGGCTCTTAGGCTGTGGTGCAGCGAGGGGCGTTTTTGGGATGCGGCCATTTGGGACCTGGGGGGCCATTTGGGACCTGGGGTGCTATTTTCCCAGGTCCGGAATGAAAAGATAGGGCCATCTTTAGCAGGGCACGAATCGGCCTTCGTGGCTAATTAGGCAAACACTCTACATTTACATTTACATTTTAGTCATTTAGCAGACGCTCTTATCCAGAGCGACTTACAGGAGCAATTAGGGTTAAGTGCCTTGCTCAGAAATTGAAACTTTCCATACAAATAATAAGAAAATGTTCTAAGAATGGTATTTAAAAATATATACATTCTGTTCTCAGCATCAAAAAAACTCTCTCTTGTTAAGTGTGTTCAGGTGTGTTGGCCGCGCCTGCTAATGGGCCACACCTGATCTTAGTAAGTGCTTGTTTCTTTTGAAATGGGGTCTGGTTGAATAGACTAAAATGAACAGCTTTGTATGCATAAAAAACATAGCTGCTAGCCATCCTGGTGGCGCAGTGGACTAATTCCAGGGATAGTGAACAGAAGATCTATAGGTTTGAATCTCACTGATGCTGTCTCACAATAAAAAAAGTTGTCCTACTGTGCTTGGAGGTCAAAATAAGCTAGCAGTGTTATTAAAAGTTGTATTGAGACATTCAGTGAAAGTTTTAAGTTAGTTATTCAAAATACAGCAAATAATCTTTACATTTGATCTTAAAGTGTTAAGAAAACTTTCATTAATAACCATAATGAATTTTTCACAACATTTAGAGAATTTTCTCAGAATGTTTTTTAATTGCCTTCAAATAATCTATAATGTGCTAGCTGGGGATCATGTTAAAATTGTAAACAAGGGATATGTAAGTATATAGTCAGTTTAGCATCTGGGTGCTGACCACCACAGACCAACGTTCACAGAGAGATAAAAACACATCACCCATAGCTGTAGCCAGGGATGGACTGGGTGTCACGCCCTGGCTCTGGGGACTCTTAAAAGTTGAGCCAGGGTGTGTAGTGTCTGTGTTGTGTTTTCTATGTTCATGTTCTAGTTTGTGTATTTCTATGTTGGCCGGGGTGGTTCCCAATCAGAGGCAGCTGTGGCTCGTTGTCTCTGATTGGGAACCATACTTAGGCAGCCTGTTTTGCACAGTTCATTGTGGGATCTTGTTCCGTGTAAGGTTTGTTTTGGTGTTTAACCTTGGACTTCACGTATCGTTTTGTTGTTTTGTTGTATTGTTTAAAGTACTCATTAAAAGATGTACGCATATCACGCTGCGCCTTGGTCCGTTGTGTATGACGATCGTGACAGAAGATCCCACCAAAAGAGGACCAAGCAGCGTGTCCAGGAACAGACAGCTTGGACTTGGGAGGAGATCCTGGACGGGAAGGGATCCTGGACTTGGGAGGAAATACAGTGGACTGTGGAGGCGCGCCATAGAGAGGAGAAGTGGCGCCAACTGGGCCGTCGTCGGACAGGCGAGAGGCAACCCCAAGACATTTTTTTGGGGGGGGCACACGGCTTGGATGACGGGGCTGCTGGAGGCAGCTACAGGACGTATCGGTAGAATAGGAGAGGAGGCCACCAGGTTACGGGGGCTATTGGTCATGAGGGAGCAAGAGTTAGTTGGTCAGAGGGAGGAGCTACTGGAGGCGATAAGGGAGAAGGAGAGTGTAGAGGCACGGCGAGAGGAACTGGTTAGGAAGCAGAGGGAGCGGAGGTTTATGAGGAAACCCAGTCCCGCTCCTCGCACTAAGCAAGTGGTGTGTGTCACCAGTCCGGTCCGGCCCGTTCCTGATCCCCGCACTAAGTTAGTGGTGCGTGTTCCCAGTACGGCCCAACCCGTTCCTGCTCCCCGCACTAAGTTAGTGGTGCGTGTTCCCAGTACGGCCCAACCCGTTCCTGCTCCCCGCACTAAGTTAGTGGTGCGTGTTCCCAGTCCGGCCCGGCCTGTTCCTGCCCCTCGCACCAAGCCTGTGGTGCGCGTCGCCAGCCCGGCCCGGCCTGTTCCTGCCCCTCGCACCAAGCCTGTGGTGCGCGTCGCCAGCACGGCCTGTTCCTGCCCCTCGCACCAAGCCAGTGGTGCGCGTCGCCAGCCCGGCCCGGCCTGTTCCACTAACCTAACACCATTCCAGTGTGTTTTAGATTATCAACCGGTTCTGGCATCAGAGCCAGACCGAGGCTCCTGCGGTAGATGACTGGTTTCGGGGGGCACGGAGGAGACATGAAACGCTGCTCACGTCCACCTCCAACACGCCATGCGTCGTCAGAAGGCCAACGCTGACCGCCACCGCAGTGAGGCCCCGGTCTTTGTACCGGGTGATCGGGTCTGGCTCTCGACCCGGAATCTGCCCCTCCGCCTGCCCTGCCGGAAGCTGAGCCCACGGTTTGTTGGGCCGTTCAAAGTCCTGAGGAGAATAAACAAGGTTACCTATAGGTTATTACTCCCAAAAGATTATCGTTTTAACCCCTCGTTCCATGTGTCTCTCCTCAGGCTGGTGGTGGCTGGTCCGCTCCAGGAGTCTGAGGTGCGGGAGGTCCCTCCTCCTCCTCTGGACATTGAGGGGGCCCGGCGTACTCCGTCCGTTCCATCCTGGATTCGAGGCATCGGGTGGGGGGCCTTCAGTACCTCGTGGAGTTGGAGGGGTACGGTCCGGAGGAGCGGTGCTGGGTCCCGGTGAAGGATATCCTCGATCCCGCCCTGTTGTGGGATTTCCACCGTCGCCATCCGGCTCGCCCTGCTCCGCGTCCTCCTGGCCGTCCCCGAGGCCGGTGTCGGCGTGCGCGTCAAGGGGGGAGTACTGTCACAACTTCCTCCGAAGCTGCCTCCTCTCCTGGTTCGGGCAGGCTTCGGCGTTCGTCGTCACCGGCCTTCTAGCCACTGCCGCTCCTCATCTCATCATTCCATTTGTTTAGTCTTGTTTATTACACACATCTGTTTCATATCCCCTCATCAGTACCTGTATAAGTGTTCCCTCTGCCCCCTTGTCTTTGTGTGTGATTGTTTATTGTGAGGAGAGTCAAGCTCGGTTGAGCGCCTTGTATTTTGTATTGGCGGGTTATTTTCCCTGTGTGCCTTGTTAGTTAGCCTGTTTTGCGCACTGGACTGTTTTGACACATTACTGCTTAACTCTGTATTCAGGTATAAATCCTGTTATTCTGTGATTTACCCTCCTGCGCCTGACTCCTTCAAATCACCCATCACACAATGGCAGTCTCAGACTGAAGTATGTAGTAAACATAGAGTAGAAGAAGAATTCAGTTTGAGTTGTCAGGTAAAGGTAATATGCCTCGGTCTAGAGTTTGGGACTGGAAGAGGTAGCCACGCTCTTGGCTCACTTTTATGTTTTTTTCCCTTATAAATTGTGTAGCACTCTGACATTAAACATTTAATCTGAAGTCGCAGTGTCCCTGGATTCCTTTTTTATTATCAGCCTTACTTGCTTGTGGTTCATTCAAGAAGAATGAAAGCTTACAAACTCCCATGCTGGCCACAACTCTTCCATCTTGTTTGGCTGATGCTGCACTCAGTTACTGTGACAATCTTACAGCTGTAGTGAAAAGTAACTATGAGGAGTAGCTATGAGGACACATGCAAACAGATGTTTTTAGACTAACACAAGAAATCAAGGCATTTCAAACATCTCTGAAGGCAAGGCTCTGTATGTACAATGAGACGCTGGAGGTGTATGTTGCAGTGCTGCGCCACCTTGTGCATCAGGCCTTCCCTGACTATGGACAGACTGCTATTACAGAAGTTTTATTGCTGGACTTCACCATGTGCTGCAAGCTAAATTGTGTGAATATGATGTTAACACCCTAGATAAAGCTCTCGGGGTAGCTATTCAGTGTGAAAGGGCACGTTCCTCTTTCAATGCCCCCTCCCTATCTCCCTATCTCCATTGAATGTGCTAATTGCTTCACCTATGTCTACCCCAGTCCAGAGCTTCTGTCGCACCATGGATAGCAGGCTTGCAGCCCAACTTAATGCACTCACCCATGCATTAGATAAACTGCAGTCAGCTGGCTGACACACACTAACCTACACGGAGACACAAATGTTAATTTCCTTGAGCATCCCTCTAGATCTGCCTCATACAGGAGAACACCCTTGTGTGAGCATGACAGGGATGAACTGCTCCGCCATCGCCACCCAAAGGCTGATCCAGTGGACCACTTCTTCCCCAGAGGACGGCCACCGTCCCCGAGCCCACACTGTAAAAAATAAATGTAATTTTACAGAAAATTCACTGTAAAATGTTATAGTAATTTAATTTTTTTATTTAAATAATGAACAAATTCTTGTAAATTTACAGTAATCATCTCTAATTTAAAAAATGTCCTGTTAAATAATGGTTTATTTCAGTTATAACTTATTATGGATTTTTGTATCATTCTAATTTACGTACGTACAGTGCCTTGCAAAAGTATTCATCCCCCTTGGCGTTTTTCCTATTTTGTTACATTACAACCTGTAATTTAAATGGATTTTTATTTTGATTCCATGTAATGGACTTACACAAAATAGTCTAAATTGGTCAAGTGAAATGAAAAAAATAACTTGTTTCAAAACATTCTAAAAAATTAATAACGGAAAAGTGGTGCATGCATATACAGTGGGGAGAACAAGTACTTGATACACTGCCGATTTTGCAGGTTTTCCTACTTACAAAGCATGTAGAGGTCTGTAATTTTTATCATAGGTACACTTCAACTGTGAGAGACGAAATCTAAAACAAAAATCCAGAAAATCCAATTGTATGATTTTTAAGTAATTAATTTGCATTTTATTTGATGACAAAAGTATTTGATACATCAGAAAAGCATAACTTAATATTTGGTACAGAAACCTTTGTTTGCAATTACAGAGATCATACGTTTCCTGTAGGTCTTGACCAGGTTTGCACACACTGCAGCAGGGATTTTGGCCAACTCCTCCATACAGACCTTCTCCAGATCCTTCAGGTTTTGGGGCTGTCGCTGGGCAATACGGACTTTCAGCTCCCTCCAAATATTTTCTATTGGGTTCAGGTCTGGAGACTGGCTAGGCCACTCCAGGACCTTGAGATGCTTCTTACGGCGCCACTCCTTAGTTGCCCTGGCTGTGTGTTTCGGGTCGTTGTCTTGCTGGAAGACCCAGCCTCGACCCATCTTCAATGCTCTTACTGAGGGAAGGAGGTTGTTGGCCAAGATCTTGCGATACATGGCCCCATCCATCCTCCCCTCAATACGGTGCAGTCGTCCTGTCCCCTTTGCAGAAAAGCATCCCCAAAGAATGATGTTTCCACCTCCATGCTTCACGGTTGGGATGGTGTTCTTGGGGTTGTACTCATCCTTCTTCTTCCTCCATACACGGCGAGTGGAGTTTAGACCAAAAAGCTCTATTTTTGTCTCATCAGACCACATGACCTTCTCCCATTCCTCCTCTGGATCATCCAGATGGTCATTGGCAAACTTCAGACGGGCCTGGACATGCACTGGCTTGAGCAGGGGGACCTTGCGTGCGCTGCAGGATTTTAAACCATGACGGCGTAGTGTGTTACTAATGGTTTTCTTTGAGACTGTGGTCCCAGCTCTCTTCAGGTCATTGACCAGGTCCTGCCGTGTAGTTCTGGGCTGATCCCTCACCTTCCTCATGATCATTGATGCCCCATGAGGTGAGATCTTGCATGGAGCCCCAGACCGAGGGTGATTGACTGTCATCTTGAACTTCTTCCAATTTCTAATAATTGCGCCAACAGTTGTTGCCTTCTCACCAAGCTGCTTGCCTATTGTCCTGTAGCCCATCCCAGCCTCGTGCAGGTCTACAATTGTATCCCTGATGTCCTTACACAGCTCTCTGGTCTTGGCCATTGTGGAGAGGTTGGAGTCTGTTTGATTGAGTGTGTGGACAGGTGTCTTTTATACAGGTAACGAGTTCAAACAGGTGCAGTGGAGAACAGGAGGGCTTCTTAAAGAAAAACTAACAGGTCTGTGAGAGCCGGAATTCTTACTGGTTGGTAGGTGATCAAATACTTATGTCATGCAATAACATGCAAATTAATTACTTAAAAATCATACAATGTGATTTTCTGGATTTTTGTTTTAGATTCAGTCTCTCACAGTTGAAGTGTACCTATGATAAAAATTACAGACCTCTACATGCTTTGTAAGTAGGAAAACCTGCAAAATCGGCAGTGTATCAAATACTTGTTCTCCGCACTGTATATTCACCCCCTTTGCTATGAAGCCCCTAAATAAGATCTGGTGCAACCAATTACCTTCAGAAGTCACATAATTAGTTAAATAAAGTCCACCTGTGTGCAATCTAAGTGTCACATGATCTGTCACATGATCTCAGTATATATACACCTGTTCTGAAAGGCCTCAGAGTCTGCAACGCCACCCAGCAAGCGACACCATGAAGACCAAGGAGCTCTCCAAACAGGTCAGGGACAAAGTTGTGGAGAAGTACAGATCAGGGTTGGGTTATAAAAAAATATCAGAAACTTTGAACGTCCCACAGAGCACCATTAAATCCATTATTAACAAATGGAAAGAAAATGGCACCACAACAAACCTGCCAAGAGAGGGCCACCCACCAAAACTCACGGAACAGGCAAGGAGGGCATTAATTAGAGAGGCAACAGAGACCAAAGATAACCCTGAAGGAGCTGCAAAGCTCCACAGCGGCGATTGGAGTATCTGTCCATAGGACCACTTTAAGCCTTACTCTCCACAGAGCTGGGCTTTACGGAAGAGTGGCCAGAAAAAAAGCCATTGCTTAAAGAAAGAAATAAGCAAACACGTTTGGTGTTCCCCACAAGGCATCTGGGAGACTCCCCAAACATATGGAAAAAGGTACTCTGGTCAGATGAGACTAAAACTGAGCTTTTTGGCCATCAAGGAAAACGCTATGTCTGGCGCAAACCCAACACCTCTCATGACCCCGAGTAATGCATGCTCAAGTTTTATTTTTATTTTTTTGTCTTATTTCTTGTTTGTTTCACAAAAAAAATATTTTGCATCTTCAAAGTGGTAGGCATGTTGTGTAAATCAAATTATACAAACCCCCCAAAAGTTTATTTTAATTCCAGGTTGTAAGGCAACAAAATAGGAAAAATGCCAAGGGGGGTAAATGTACTTTTACGTTGAACTCAGAGTCAAAAGACATTATGTTCAATGTAAATATAATACATCAATTACTGTATATTTACAGTTTTCAACAGTAATTCTATAGATATGCACATCAAAATATAGTAATATCTGATTAAAGAAGGTGTTTTAAGCTGTAAATCAACTTGCCAATTTTGTAAAAATACATACTAAATTGCTACATTTGGGGGTAAATCTTTTTTTATTTACTGTAATAGACAGTAAAATACTGACATACAGTTGAAGTCGGAAGTTTACATACACTTAAGTTGGAGTCATTTAAACTCGTTTTTCAACCACTCCACAAATTTCTTATTAACAAACGATAGTTTTGGCAAGTCGGTTAGGACATCTACTTTGTGATTGACACAAGTAATTTTTCCAACAATTGTTTACAGACAGATTATTTCACTTATAATTCATTGTATCACAATTCCAGTGGGTCAGAAGTTTACATACACTAAGTTGACTGTGCCTTTAAACAGCTTGGAAAATTCCAGAAAATTATGTAATGGCTTTAGAAGCTTCTGATAGGCTAATTGACATAATTTGAGTCAATTGGAGGTGTACCTGTGGATGTATTTCAAGGCCTACCTTCAAACTCAGTGCCTCTTTGCTTGACATCATGGGAAAATCAAAAGAAATCAGACAAGACCACAGAAAAAAAGATAGACCTCCACAAGTCTGGTTCATCCTTGGGAGCAATTTCCAAACACCTGAAGGTACCACGTTGATCTGTACAAACAATAGTACGCAAGTATAAACAACATGGGACCATGCAGCCGTCATACCGCTCAGGAAGGAGACGCGTTCTGTCTCCTAGAGATGAACGTACTTTGGTGCGAAAAGTGCAAATCAATCCCAGAACAACAGCAAAGGACCTTGTGAAGATGCTGGAGGAAACAGGTACAAAAGTATCTATATCCACAGTAAAACAAGTCCTATATCGACATAACCTGAAAGGCCACTCAGCAAGGAAGAAGCCACTGCTCCAAAACCGCCATAAAAAAGCCAGACTATGGTTCGCAACTGCACATGGGGACAAAGATTGTACTTTTTGGAGAAATGTCCTCTGGTCTGATGAAACAAAAATAGAACTGTTTGGCCATAATGACCATCGTTATGTTTGGAGGTGTCACGCCCTGACATTGAGATCTCTAGTTGGGTTGGTCAGGGTGTGAAATCGAATTTATATATTTCTATGTTGGCCGGGTGTGGTTCCCAATCAGAGGCAGCTGTCGGTCATTGTCTGTGATTGGGGTTCAAACTTAGGCAGTCATGTTGCCTACCTTAGTTGTGGGATCTTGTTTCTGTTTGGCTTGTTTGATGTTTAGCCTCTTGAACTTCACGTTCTGTTGGATTTTGTTATTTTGTCGGTGTTTATTAAAATAAACGACTATGTACGCATACCACGCTGCACCTTGGTCCGATCCTTTATACAACGGACGTGACAGGAGGAAAAAGGGGGTGCTTGCAAGCCGAAGAACACCATCCAAACCGTGAAGCACGGGGGTAGCAGCATCATGCTGTGAGGGTGCTTTGCTGCAGGAGGGACTGCACTTCACAAAATAGATGGCATCATGAGGAAGGAAAATTATGTGGATATATTGAAGCAACATCTCAAGACATCAGTCAGGAAGTTAAAGCTTGGTCGCAAATGGGTCTTCCAAATGGACAATGACCTCAAGCATACTTCCAAAGTTGTGGCAAAATGGCTTAAGGACAACAAAGTCAAGGCATTGGAGTGGCCATCACAAAGCCCTGACCTCAATCCTATAGAACATTTGTGGGCAGAACTGAAAAAGCATGTGCGAGCAAGGAGGCCTACAAACCTGACTCAGTTACACCAGCTCTGTCAGGAGGAATGGGCAAAAATTCACCCAACTTATTGTGGGAAGCTTGTGGAAGTTTACCCGAAATGTTTGACCCAAGTTAAACAATTTAAAGGCAATGCTACCAAATACTAATTGAGTGTTTGTAAACTTCTGACCCACTGGGAATGTGATGAAAGAAATAAAAGCTGAAATAAATTATTCTCTCTACTATTATTCTGACATTTCACATTCTTAAAATAAAGTGGTGAACCTAACTGACCTAAGACATGGCATTTTTACAAGGATTAAATGTCAGGAATTGTGAAAAAGTGAGTTTAAATGTATTTGGCTAAGGTGTATGTAAACTTCCGATTTCAACTGTATAAATTAACTAGCCAATATTATAAAAATACATTGTGAACATAGTAATTTCATCAGAAATGTTTACAATGTTTAGCTAAATGTTCAAAGATCCACTATGCAGAAATCGCTCCCCAATTTCCTGGTTGCTAAAATTCTAATAGTTCGCCTAATTTCAGTTTATGTGACAAAACAAGCAAGTATAGTGTAGAGATTCATTGTAACATCTAAACTACTGTGAAATATATTTTCCATAAACAAAAATATTGTATTTTCAGCTGTTTGAAGCTGGTGTTCAAAACTGAAAGTAAAAGATGCAAAACTTAAGAATGGGAAGCATAGAAATAGCGAACATAGAACAGATGTACGGCTTATTAGATTTGCTTTCATTGAGAATGTCAGATCTAAAGTTACAAAAAGTTACATATTGCAGCTTTAAACATTAAATAACGTGAAAAGTACCGCAGTTTATTATGTGTTCTATTATTTTGCAGAGAATTCAAATGGTTACTTTCCATTATTTTAAAGAAAATCTGTCATTATAAACAGAATTATTATGAACTTTTTTTCTGTTCTTTTGTTAATTTTTTTTTAATATACTGGGAGTTTCAGAACCTTGAAATTGTCTGTTCTCATGATGCAAAATTACATCAGTGGAACCAACTGATATGATTAACCAACAGTACAAGATATTAAGGTCAAATAAGATGAACAAATACATGACAACAAGTATAGAAAATAAACTGTTGCATTTATTCTTGTTGTCTTTTGTGTATCACTAACAAAGGCAGGCAGAATTTAAATAAAGTTTCAGGCTCTTATGGGCTTCAAACTGTTCTGACTGTGCCACCTGTACAAAGGAGTGCCCACCCAAAAATTCACACGCTTCAGTGCAACCTTATGTGGAACAAATATCCTCTGTGTGTGGCCAACCACTACTAGATTGCTAAAATAGTCCGTTTTTTTTTTTATTAAAGAAATCTGATTAAATCAGGCTAACAAATGTTCTGTGCATAGATAACACAAGACTGACCAACGTGGTAACACTTTACTTGACACCCAGCGTCATAACACGTTATGACATGGTCATAACCATGTCATAATAGGTCATAACAGCTGACATAACTTGAAATAACCTGTCATAATATGGTCATAACAATGTTGTGCATTTGGAAAGTATTCAGACCCCTTGACTTTTTCCACATTTTGTTGCGTTTTGTTGCGTTGGACATGATTTGGAAAGGCACACACCTGTCTATATAAGGTCCCACAGTTAACAGTGCATGTCAGAGCAAAAACCAAGCTCCGAGACAGGATTGTGTCGAGGCACAGATCTGGGGAAGGGTACCAAAAAATGTCTGCTGCATTGAAGGTCCCCAAGAACACAGTGGCCTCCGTCATTCTTAAATGGAAGAAGCTTGGTACCACAAAGACTCTTCCTAGAGCTGGCTGCCCGGCCAAACTGAGCAATCAGGGGAGAAGGGTCTTGGTCAGGGAGGTGACCAATATCCCGATGGTCACTCTAACAGAGCTCCAGAGTTCCTCTGTGGAGATGGGATAATCTTCCAGAAGTACAACCATAGCTGCAGCACTCCACCAATCAGGCCTTTATGGTAGAGTGGCCAGATGGAAGCCACTCCTCAGTAAAAGGCACATGTTAGACTTCAGTGCGGCTTTTGACATTATCGATCATAGTCTGCTGCTGGAAAAACGTATGTGTTATGGCTTTACACCCACTGCTATAAAGAGTTGGATAAAGAGTTACTTGTCTAACAGAAGAAGCGCGGTTTGGCGGGTTATGTTTCGGAGGACGCATGACTTGACCTTCGCCTCTCCCGAGACCTTTGGGGAGTTGCAACGATGAGACGATCGTAATTGGATCACAATTGGATATCACGAAATTGTGGAGAAAAAATAAAATAATAATAATGATAATAATAATAAGAGTTACTTGTCTAACAGAACACAGAGGATGTTCTTTAATGGAAGCCTCTCAAACAAAATCCAGGTAGAATCAAGAATTCCCCAGGGCAGCTGTTTAGGCCCCTTACATTTTTCAATCTTTACTAACAACATGCCACTGGCTTTGAGTAAAGCCAGTGTGCCTATGTATGCGGATGACTCAATACGATACACGTCAGCTACTACAGCGACTGAAATGACTGCAAGACTTAACAAAGAGCTGCAGTTAGTTTCAGAATGGGTGGCAAGGAATAAGTTAGTTCTAAATATTTCAAAAACTAAAAGCATTGTATTTGGGACAAATCATTCACTAAACCCTAAACCTCAACTAAATCTCGTAATGAATAATGTGGAGATTGAGCAAGTTGAGGTGACTAAACTGCTTGGTGTAACCCTGGATTGTAAACTGTCATGGTCAAAACATATTGATACAACAGTAGCTAAGATGGGGAGAAGAATTTCCATAATAAAGCGCTGCTCTGCCTTCTTAACAACACTATCAACAAGGCAGGTCCTACAGGCCCACAAAGAGGGACTTAGGAAAATTACAATTGGCTCAGAACAGGGCTGCATGGCTAGGCCTTAAAAGTCCACAGGGAGCTAACATCAATGATATGCATGTCATGACTTCATCACTACTTGTTTTTGTAAGAAATGTTGACAAGCAGAATGTACCGAGCTGTCTGTTTAAACTACAAGCATACAGCTCGGACACCCATGCATATCCCTAAAAACATGCCACCAGAGGTCTCTTCACAATCCCCAAGTCCAGAACAGACTATGAGAGGCGCACAGTACTACATAGAGCCATGACTACATGGAACTCTATTCCACATCAGGTAACTGATGCAAGCAGTTAAATCAGATTTTAAAAAACAGGTAAAAATACCCCCTATGGAACAGCGGAATCTGATTGATTGATTGCTTCTGTGGACAGGTGTCTTTTATACAGGTAACAAACTGAGATTAGGAGCACTCCCTTTAAGAGTGTGCTCCTAATCTCAGCTCGTTACCTGTATAAAAGACGCCTGGGAGCCACAAATCTTTCTGATTGAGAGGGGGTTAAATACTTATTTCCCTCATTAAAATGCAAAACAATTTATAACATTTTTGACATGCGTTTTTCTGGATTTTTTTGTTGTTATTCTGTCTCTCACTGTTCAAATAAACCTACCATTAAAATGATAGACTGATCATTTCTTTGTCAGTGGGCAAACATACAAAATCAGCAGGGGATCAAATACTTTTTTCCCTCACTGTATATACAAAACAAAATCTATAATACCACCATACAACAATATTACAATGTACGTGTGGGTAGAGTGCATGTGCTAGCACTTGTGTGCCTGTGTGTGTGTGTGTGTGTGTCTCTTCACAGTCCCCGCTGTTCCATAGGGGGTATTTTTACCTGTTTTTTTAAAATCTGATTTAACTGCTTGCATCAGTTACCTGATGTGGAATAGAGTTCCATGTAGTCATGGCTCTATGTAGTACTGTGCACCTCTCATAGTCTGTTCTGGATTTGGGGATTGTGAAGAGACCTCTTGAAATGTGTGTTATAGATCTGTCATTCTCAATGAAAGCAAATCTAATAAGCCGTAGATCTGTTCTATGTTCGCTATTTCTATGCTTCCCATTCTTAAGTTTTGCATCTTTTACTTTCAGTTTTGAACACCAGCTTCAAACAGCTGAAAATACAATATTTCTGTTTATGGAAAATATATTTCACAGTAGTTTAGATGTTACAATGATTCTCTACACTATACTTGCTTGTTTTGTCACATTAACTGAAATTAGGCGAACGATTAGAATTTTAGCAACCAGGACATTTTTATTTATTTATTTTTATTTTTATTTCACCTTTATTTAACCAGGTAAGCCAGTTGAGAACAAGTTCTCATTTACAACTGCGACCTGGCCAAGATAAAGCAAAGCAGTGCGATAAAAACAACAACACAGAGTTACATATGGGGTAAAACAAAACATAAAGACAAAAAATACAACAGAAAATATATATACAGTGTGTGCAAAAGTAAGGCAATAAATAGGCTATAGTGCAAAATAATTACAATTTAGTATTAACACTGGAATGATAGATGTGCAAGAGATTATGTGCAAATAGAGATACTGGGGTGCAAATGAGCAAAATAAATAACAATATAGGGATTGTCACACCCTGGCCTTAGTTATCTTTGTTTTCATTAATATTTTAGTTAGGTCAGGGTGTGACATGGTGAAGTATGTGTTTTGGTTTGTCTAGGGGTTTGTAGGTTTAATGGGGTAATGTCTTGTCTAGGTGTTTGTATGTTGATGGCTGCCTAGATTGGTTCTCAATTGGAGACAGCTGTGGTTTATTGTCTCTAATTGGGAGCCATATTTAAGCAGCCATCAACATACAAACACCTAGACAAGACATTACCCCATTAAACCTACAAACCCCTAGACAAACCAAAACACATACTTCACCATGTCACACCCTGACCTAACTAAAATATTAATGAAAACAAAGATAACTAAGGCCAGGGTGTGACATAAGACAATTACCCACAAACACATGATGCCCATGGCTGCCTTAAATATGGCTCCCAATTAGAGACAATAAACCACAGCTGTCTCCAATTGAGAACCAATCTAGGCAGCCATCAACATACAAACACCTAGACAAGTCTTTACCCCATTAAACCTACAAACCCCTAGACAAACCAAAACACATACTTCACCATGTCACACCCTGACCTAACTAAAATATTAATGAAAACAAAGATAACTAAGGCCAGGGTGTGACAGGGATGAGGTAGTTGGGTGGGCTAATTTCAGATGGGCTGTGTACAGGTGCAGTGATCGGTAAGGTGTTCTGACAACTGATGCTTAAAGTTAGTGAGGGAGATAAGAGTCTCCAGCTTCAGAGATTTTTGCAATTCGTTCCAGTCATTGGCAGCAGAGAACTGGAAGGAATGGCGGCCAAAGGAGGTGTTGGCTTTGGGGATGACCAGTGAGATATACCTGCTGGAGCGCATACTACGGGTGGGTGTTGCTATGGTGACCAATGAGCTAAGATAAGGCGGGGATTTGCCTAGCAGTGATTTATAGATGGCCTGGAGCCAGTGAGTTTGACGACGAACATGTAATGAGGACCAGCCAACAAGAGCGTACAGGTCACAGTGGTGGGTAGTGTATGGGGCTTTGGAGACAAAACGGATGGCACTGTGATAGACTACATCCAATTTGCTGAGTAGAGTGTTGGAGGCTATTTTGTAAATGACATCGCCGAAGTCAAGGATCGGTAGGATAGTCAGTTTTACGAGGGCATGTTTGGCAGCATGAGTGAAGGAGGCTTTGTTGCGAAATAGGAAGCCGATTCTGGATTTAACTTTGGATTGGAGATTCTTAATGTGAGTCTGGAAGGAGAGTTTACAGTCTAACCAGACACCTAGGTATTTGTAGTTGTCCACATACTCTAGGTCCGACCCGTCGAGAGTAGTGATTCTAGTCGGGTGGGCGGGTGCCAGCAGCGTTCGATTGAAGAGCATGCATTTAGTTTTACTAGTGTTTAAGAGCAGTTGGAGGCTACTGAAGGAATGTTGTATGGCATTGAAGCTCGTTTGGAGGTTTGTTAATAATAATAATATGCCATTTAGCAGACGCTTTTATCCAAAGCGACTTACAGTCATGCGTGCATACATTTTTGTGTATGGGTGGTCCCGGGGATTGAACCCACTACCTTGGCGTTACAAGCGCCGTGCTCTACCAGCTGAGCTACAGAGGACCACACAGTGTCCAATGAAGGGCCAGGAGAAATGGGGGAGCGATTTCTGCATAGTGGATCTTTGAACATTTAGCTAAACATTGTAAACATTTCTGATGAAATTACTATGTTCACAATGTATTTTTATAGTATTGGCTAGTTAATTTATACAGTTGAAGTCGGAAGTTTACATACACCTTAGCCAAATACATTTAAACTCAGTTTTTCACAATTCCTGACATTTAATAATTGTAAAAATTCCATGTCTTAGGTCAGTTAGGTTCACCACTTTATTTTAAGAATGTGCAATGTCAGAATAACTGTAGAGAGAATTATTTATCTAAGCTTTTACATTGGGGAAAAAAGTATTTAGTCAGCCACCAATTGTGCAAGTTCTCCCACTTAAAAAGACGAGAGAGGCCTGTAATTTTCATCATAGGTACACGTCCACTATGACAGACAAATTGAGGAAAAAAGATCCAGAAAATCACATTGTAGGATTTTTAATGAATTTATTTGCAAATTATGGTGGAAAATAAATATTTGGTCACCTACAAACAAGGAAGATTTCTGGCTCTCACAGACCTGTAACTTCTTCTTTAAGAGGCTCCTCTGTCCTCCACTCGTTGCCTGTATTAATGGCGCCTGTTTGAACTTGTTATCAGTATAAAAGACACCTGTCCACAACCTCAAACAGTCACACTCCAAACTCCACTATGGCCAAGACCAAAGAGCTGTCAAAGGACACCAGAAACAAAATTGTAGACCTGCACCAGGCTGGGAAGACTGAATCTGCAATAGGTAAGCAGCTTGTTTTGAAGAAATCAACTGTGGGAGCAATTATTAGGAAATGGAAGACATACAAGACCACTGATAATCTCCCTCGATCTGGGGCTCCACGCAAGATCTCACCCCGTGGGGTCAAAATGATCACAAGAACGGTGAGCAAAAATCCCAGAACCACACGGGGGGACCTAGTGAATGACCTGCAGAGAGCTGGGACCAAAGTAACAAAGCCTACCATCAGTAAAATAAAAATAAATAAATATGCCATTTAGCAGACGCTTTTATCCAAAGCGACTTACAGTCGTGCGTGCATACATTTTTGTGTATGGGTGGTCCCGGGGATCGAACCCACTACCTTGGCGTTACAAGCGCCGTGCTCTACCAGCTGAGCTACAGAGGACCACACTACGCCGCCAGGGACTCAAATCCTGCAGTGCCAGACGTGTCCCCCTGCTTAAGCCAGTACATGTCCAGGTCCGTCTGAAGTTTGCTAGAGTGCATTTGGATGATCCAGAAGAGGATTGGGAGAATGTCATACGGTCAGATTAAACCAAAACAGAACTCTTTGGTAAAAACTCAACTTGTCGTGTTTGGAGGACAAAGAATGCTGAGTTGCATCCAAAGAACACCATACCTACTGTGAAACATGGGGGTGGAAACATCATGCTTTGGGGCTGTTTTTCTGCAAAGGGACCAGGACGACTGATCCGTGTAAAGGAAAGAATGAATGGGGCCATGTATCGTGAGATTTTTAGTGAAAACCTCCTTCCATCAGCAAGGGCATTGAAGATGAAACGTGGCTGGGTCTTTCAGCATGACAATGATCCCAAACACACCGCCCGGGCAACGAAGGAGTGGCTTCGTAAGAAGCATTTCAAGGTCCTGGAGTGGCCTAGCCAGTCTCCAGATCTCAACCCCCATAGATAATCTTTGGAGGGAGTTGAAAGTCTGTGTTGCCCAGCGACAGCCCCAAAACATCACTGCTCTAGAGGAGATCTGCATGGAGGAATGGGCCAAAATACCAGCAACAGTGTGTGAAAACCTTGTGAAGACTTACAGAAAACGTTTGACCTGTGTCATTGCCAACAAAGGGTATATAACAAAGTATTGAGAAACTTTTGTTATTGACCAAATACTTATTTTCCACCATAATTTGCAAATAAATTCATTAAAAATCCTACAATGTGATTTTCTGGATTTTTTTCCCTCATTTTGTCTATCATAGTTGACGTGTACCTATGATGAAAATTACAGGCCTCTCTCATCTTTTTAAGTGGGAGAACTTGCACAATTGATGGCTGACTAAATACTTTTTTTCCCCACTGTATTTATTTCATCACATTCCCAGTGGGTCAGAAGTTTACATACACTCAATTAGTATTTGGTAGCATTGCCTTTAAATTGTTTAACTTGGGTCAAACGTTTCAGGTAGCCTTCCACAAGCTTCCCACAATAAGTTGGGTGAATTTTGGCCCATTCCTCCTGACAGAGCTGGTGTAACTGAGTCAGGTTTGTAGGCCTTCTTGCTCGCACACACTTTTTCAGGTCTGCCCACAAATGTATATAGGATATAGGATTGAGGTCAGGGCTTTGTGATGGCCACTCCAATGCCTTGACTTTGTTGTCCTTAAGCCATTTTGCCACAACTTTGGAAGCTGGTTGAGAGAATGCCAAGAGTGTGCAAAGCTGTCATCAAGGCAAAGAGTGGCTATTTGAAGAATCTCAAATATAAAATACATTTTGATTTGTTTAACACTTTTTTGGTTACTACATGATTCCATATGTGTTATTTCATAGTTTTGATGTCTTCACTATTATTCTACAATGTAAAACATTGTAAAAATAAAGAAAAACCCTTGAATGAGTAGGTGTGTCCAAACTTTTGACTGGTAGTGTATGTAGATGTGTGAGAGATAGACCTCTGAAAAAAACTATGACATCAAACTAGTTCAATTCAACAAATTGTGCATAAGCAGCGTACCCTTTACTCTCCACTCAAATTCTGCTATCCGTTGAATGAGTCTCAGCACCTTAGGGTTTCCACCTTTGATGCATCTGTTGAAATAGGAATGATATAGATACAACTTTTTTTTTTTATTCAACTGAATGCTACAATGTTTATTTTCTAACCATCTGAGGTGCTCCTCCTATTATAATCCATGTCCACAAAAAGCCAGTAAAGTAGAATATTGTTCATTCTACTCACTCCTCAAGTAATGAGTGTGTTCACAAGGCTGAAATGTTTGATATTGGAACATGAATGCAGTGCACACTCCTTCAGAAACAATTTCTATAGTTTAATTTCAAACCTCCAGCATTTGAAATGGGTTGAAAACGTACTTATACAGTGCATTCGGAAAGTATTCAGACCCTTTGACTTTTTCCACATTTTGTGATGTTACTGCCTTATTCTAAAATAGTTTTTTTTTTTTTTATCTCAGCAATCTATACACAATACCCCATAATGACAAAGCAAAAACAGGTTTTTAGAAATGTGTGCAAAATTAATTTTAAAAAAACTGAA
The DNA here is from genome assembly GCF_020615455.1 of Coregonus clupeaformis. Lineage (NCBI taxonomy): Eukaryota > Metazoa > Chordata > Actinopteri > Salmoniformes > Salmonidae > Coregonus > Coregonus clupeaformis. Next base: position 13,527,121 of record NC_059209.1, read on the forward strand.
ATATCACATTTACATAAGTATTCAGACCCTTTACTCAGTACTTTGTTGAAGCACATTTTATTTACATTTACATTTTAGTCATTTAGCAGACGCTCTTATCCAGAGTGACTTACAGTTAGTGAGTGCATAATTGTATTTTTTTCATACTGCCCCCCCGTGGGAATCGAACCAACAACCCTGCCGTTGCAAATGCCATGCTCTACCAACTGAGCTACACGGGGCCTAGCACCTGTGGCAGCGATTATAGCCTCGAGTCTTTTTGGGTTGGATGCTACAAGCTTGACACACCTGTATTTGGGGAGTTTCTCCCATTCTTCTCTGCAGATCCTCTCTAGCTCTGTCAAGTTGCATGGGGAGTGTCGCTGCACAGCTATTTTCAGTCCTGCGTTGTCTTGGCTGTGTGCTTAGGGTCATTGTCCTCTTGGAAGGTGAACCCTCGCCCCAGTCTGAGGTCCTGAGTGCTGTGGAGAAGGTTTTCATCAAGGATATTTACCTCAATCCTGACAAGTCTCCCAGTCACTGCCGCTGAAAAACATCCCCACAGCATTTGTATTTGTATTTATTGTGGACCCCCATTAGCTGCTGCCAAGGCAACAGCTACTCTTCCTGGGGTCCAGCAAAATTAAGGCAGTTATACAATGTTAAAAACATTACATTACATTCACAACAGATTTCACAACACATAAAGTTTGTACCCTCAGGCCCCTACTCTACTACCACAGAACTACAACACAAAATCCATGTTATCGTGTGTGTATAAATGTGTCTGTGCCTATGTTTGTGTTGCTTCATAAGGTGTATTTTTATCTGTTTATTCAATCTAATTTTACTGCTTGCATGAGTTACTTAATGTGGAATAGAGTTCCATGTAGTCATGGCTCTATGTAGTACTGTGCGCCTCCCATAGTCTGTTCTGGACTTGGGGATTGTGAAGACACCTCTGGTGGCATGTCTTGTGGGGTATTCATGAGTGTCCGAGCTGCGTGCCAGTAGTTCAAACATGACACCAGCTCTAATGTTAGCTCTCTGTGTACATCCAAGGGCCAGCAATGCTGCCCTGTCCTGAGCCAAATGCAATTTTCCTAAGTCCATCTTTGTGGCATCTGACGACTGAACAGTAATACAGGTGTGTCAAAACTAGGGCCTCTAGGACCTGCCTTGTTGATTGTGCTGTTAAGAAGGCAGAGTGGTGCTTTATTATGGACAGACTTCTCCCCATCTTAGCTACTGTTGTATCAATATGTTTTGACCATGACAGTTTACAATCCAGGGTCACCTCAACTTGCTCAATTTCCACATTATTCATTACAAGACTAAGTTGAGGTTTAGGTTTTAGTGAATGATTTGTCCCAAATACAATGCTTTTAGTTTTTGAAATATTTAGGACTAACTTATTACTTGCCACCCATTCTGAAACCAACAGCAGCTCTTGGTTAACCTCTACGGGATCGGTGTCCCGTGTACGGGATGGTTGAGCTAACGTGCGCTATTGTGATTAGCATGACTGTTGTAAGTAACAGCAAACTTTCAAGGACATAGACATGTCTTATATGGGCAGAAAGCTTAAATTCTTGTTAATCTAACTGCACTGTCCAATTTACGGTAGCTATTACAGTGAAAGAATACCATGCCATTGTTTGAGGAGAGTTCACAACAACAAACAACGTATCACGGCAACTGGTTTGACACATTCACCTCTGAAGGTAAATAATGTACTTACATACAGTAATATTGCTCTGATTTGTCATCCTAAGGGTCCCAGAGATAAAATGTAGCATAGTTTTGTTTGATAAAATCAATTTTTATATTCAAATGTAGGAACTGGGTTCTAAAGCTTGAAACCCTGCTGTCTCTGGCTCCAAACCGCCCGGCCATCTAGATGTGTGAAAGTGAGTGTATAAGCTAATGATCCATCATGTATGACATTCCTGGGAGTGTGAAAACTTACATTTTGTATTACCATATAATTTTAGTAGGTTCTCTATAGTTATGTACTTGAAAATGTATCAATTGACCAATTCGGCACATTTGGGCAGACTTGATGCAAAATAGTCCAGTATTGCAATGCTTCACTGGATCAATCTGAAACGTTGCACACACACTGCTGCCATCTAGTGGCCATAATCTAAATTGCGCCTAAACAGCAATATTATATTGTGGCCTTTCTCTTGCATTTCAAAGAAAATGGAACAAAAACACAAACAGAAAACGCATGTCTTTTTGTTTGTATTATCTTTTACCAGATCTAATGTGTTATATTCTCCTACATTAATTTCACATTTCCACAAACGTCAAAGTGTTTCCTTTCAAATGGTTCAAGAATATGCATATCCTTGCTTCAGGTCCTGAGCTACAGGCAGTTAGATTTGGGTATGTCATTTTAGGCATGTCCTGGATTATGTTGGAGACGTTTCTATTAGACGGGTAACTCTTTATCCACAATATAGCAGGGGGTGTAAAGACATAACACAAACGTTTTTACAGCAGCAGATTACGATCGATAATGTCAAAAGCCACAATGAAGCCGTGTGGTGCCAGGACAACAACCTCTCCCTCAACGGGATCAAGACAAAGGAGATGATTGTGGACTACAGGAAAAAGAAGAGGACCATGCACACCCCCATTCTCATCGACAGGGCTGTAGTGGAGCAGGTTGAGAGCTTCAAGTTCCTTGGTGTCCACATAAACAACAAACTAACATGGTCCAAGCACACCAAGACAGTCATGTAGAGGGCACAACAAAACCTATTTCCCCTAAGGAGACTGAAAAGATTTGGCATGTGTCCTCAGATCCTCAAAGGGTTCTACAGCTGCACCATCGAGAGCATCCTGACTGGTTGCATCACTGCCTGGTATGGCAACTGCTCGGCCTCCGACCACAAGGCTCTCCAGAGGGTAGTGCGTACGGCCCAGTACATCACTTGGGCCAAGCTTCCTGCCATCCAGGACCTCTATACCAGACGGTGTCAGAGGAAGGCCCTAAAAATTGTCAAAGACTCCAGCCACCCTAGTCATAGACTTTTCTCTGCTACCGCACGGCAAGCGGTACCTGAACACCAAGTCTAGGTCCAAAAAGCTTCTAAACAGCTTCTACCCCCAAGCCATAAGACTTCTGAACATCTAATCAAATGGCGACCCAGACTATTTGCAAAACAGCCCCACAATCTTTTTATCATCAATTTCTCTCAGCCAATCATCAGTCATTTGTGTAAGTACTGTGCTTGTTGAATGTCCTTCCCTATAAGCGTACTGAAAGTCTGTTGTCAATTTGTTACTTTAAAAAAAATAGCATTGTATCTGGTCAAGCACAATTTTTTCCCAAAGTTTACCAAGTGGCTGATTGGTCGGCTATTTGAGCTAGTAAAGGGTATTTTACTATTCTTAGGTAGTGGAATGACTTTTGCTTCCCTCCAGGCCTGAGGGTTACGCACTGTCTAGTAGGCTTAGATTTAAGATATAGCAATGTCGTCCTCCATTTTTCATCCAAGTTGTCAGACCTGGTGGCTTGTCATTGTTGATAGTCATCAATAATTTTTTCACCTCTTCCACACTCACTTTACGGAATTCAAAATTACAACGCTTGTCTTTCATAATTTGGTCAGATATACTTGGATGTGTAGTGGCAGTGTTTGTTGCTGACATTTCATGCCTCAGTTTGCTAATCTTGCCAATGAAAAAATAATTAAAGTAGTTGGCAATATCAGTGGGTTTTGTGATGAATGAGCAATCTGATTCAATGAGTGATGGAGCTGAGTTTGCCTTTTTGCCCAAAAATCATTTAAGGTGCTGCAAAGCTTTTTACTATCATTCTTTATGCCATTTATCTTGGTTACTTAGTGTAGTTTCTTCTTCTTTTTATTCAGTTTAGTCACATGGTTTCTCAATTTGCGGTACATTTGCCAATCAGTTGTGCAGCCAGACTTATTTGCCATTTCTTTTGCGTCTTCCCTCTCAACCATACCACTTTTCAATTCCTCATAAATCCATGGGGATTTAATTCCATGGGTTTTTACAGTCATTTCCTTAATGGGTGCATTCTTATTAGTAACTGGGATAATATATTGGCTGTGGTCGGGAGAGGTTGTGTTTTCTCTAAGCAGGAGGTAAGCTTGGCTTCTTTTATGGTGTTGAGTAAAGCTTAAACCAGGTATTTAGATCGTAGGTAGGTAGTTGTAGTTAGGTATTGTAGGTAGTTTATTTAGGTAGTTATTTAGGTAGTTATTGTAGGTTTCCGTAGGTAATTATTGTAGGTAAGTATTGTTTACGGCGGAGCCCGGCGAGGCACGAGGCTAGCTAGCTAGCGGGTAGCTACCGGTAACGTTTAGCAACGGTGGAGAGTTGTTTCCAATGTTAATGTGCCAGCTAGCCAACGTTTAATTTTTGCTGCGTTATGAAAGGAACTAGACACGGACACGAATTATCTGTTTAGTGTGTTAACACACTACTGGTAGTTTGTTGTAACCAAGTATTGGTGCTAAACTGTGTGTTATTGGATGCTAGCATGCTAGTTAGCTATGGCGTCATAGTTAGGCATCGTGGGCTGTTGTGGGTAGTTACTGTAGGTTGGCATTGTCTTCGGAGGTGCCGGGTGTAGCACCGCTAAGCTAGCTAGCCGTTTTTCGAACAGAGTCAACACAGTAGCCATTGTGTGCTGTACTGTGGCAGCTAAATACAATATATTTGTGCTAAGCTAGCCATCGTTTAATTATTGCTGCGTTATGAAAGGAACTAGACACGGACACGAATTATCTGCTTAGTGTGTTAACACACTATTGGTGGTTTGTTGTGACCAAGTGTTGGTGCTAAACTGTGTGTTATTGGATGCTAGCATGCTAGTTAGCTATGGTGTCATAGTTAGCTAGCTGAATAAAGTGGGTTGAGTCTATTCCTTTAAACATTGGACCGCTGTGGTTCACAACAATTCTGATTTCTAAAGGTGGAAGTTGGGAGAGTTTTTGTTCGGGTGGTTCAGTGAAACAATTATAGTTTCTGAGGTGGAAGTTTTGGTGAGGGAGGCCCTGCTCTCTCCTCTCCCAGATGTTTAGTTCATTTCATTCCGATCTCCTCTGCATTATTGTAGCCATTTGCTACAGCCTGTCAACTATGCCTCTGCCTATCCCTGTTCTCTCCTCTCTGCACAGGCTACACAAACGCCTCACACCGCGTGGCTGCTGCCTCTCTAACCTGGTGGTCCCTGCACGCACCCCACACCTGGAGTTCCAGGTCTCAGGCAGCCTCTGGAACTGCCGTTCTGCTGCCAACAAAGCTGACTTCATCCCGCCTATGCTAACCTCCAGTCCCTCGACTTCCTGGCGCTGACGGAAACATGGATTACCACTGAAAACACTGCTACTCCTACTGCTCTCTCCTCGTCTGACCATGTGTTCTCGCATACCCCGAGAGCATCTGGTCAGAGGGGTGGTGGCACAGGAATCCTCATCTCTCCCAAGTGGACATTCTCAATTTTTCCCCTAACCCACCTGTCTATCTCCTCATTTGAATTCCATGCTGTCACAGTCACTAGCCCATTTAAGCTTAATATCCTTGTCATCTATCGCCCTCCAGGTTCCCTTGGAGAATTCATCAATGAGCTTGACGCCTTGATAAGTTCCTTTCCTGAGGATGGCTCACCCCTCACAGTTTTGGGGGGATTTCAACCTCCCTATGTCCACATTTGACTCATTTCTCTCTGCCTCCTTCTTTCCACTCCTCTCCTCTTTTGACCTCACCCTCTCACCGTCCCCCCTACTCACAAGGCAGGCAATACGCTTGACCTCATCTTTACTAGATGCTGCTCTTCTACTAATCTCACTGCAACTCCCCTCCATGTCTCCGACCACTACTTTGTTTCCTTTTCTCTCTCGCTCTCCTCCAACACTACTCACTCTGCCCCTACACAGATGGTAATGCGCCGCCGCAACCTTCGCTCTCTCTCTCCCACTACTCTCTCCTCTTCCATCCTATCATCTCTTCCCTCTGCTCAATCCTTCTCCCTCCAATCTCCTGATTCTGCCTCCTCAACCCTCCTCTCCTCCCTTTCTGCATCCTTTGACTCTCTGTGTCCCCTATCCTCCCGGCCGGCTCGGTCCTCCCCTCCAGCTCCGTGGCTTGATGACTCATTGCGAGCTCACAGAACAGAGCTCCGGGCAGCGGAGCGGAAATGGAAGAAAACTAAACTCCCTGCCGACCTGGCATCTTTTCACTCCCTCCTCTCTACATTTTCTTCATCTGTTTCTGCTGCTAAGGCCACTTTCTACCACTCTAAATTCCAAGCATCTGCCTCTAACCCTAGGAAGCTCTTTGCCACATTTTCCTCCCTCCTGAATCCTCCTCCCCCCCTCCTCTCTCTCTGTGGATGACTTCGTCAACCACTTTGAAAAGAAGGTTGACGACATCCGATCCTCGTTTGTTAAGTCTAATGACACTGCTGGTCCTACTCACACTGCCCTACCCTATGCTTTGACTTCTTTCTCCCCTCTCTCTCCAGATAAAATCCTGCGACTTGTGACTGCAGGCCGCCCAACAACCTGCCCGCTTGACCCCATCCCCTCCTCTCTTCTCCAGACCATCTCCGGTGACCTTCTCCCCTACCTCACCTCGCTGATCAACTCATCCTTGACCGCTGGCCATGTCCCTTCCGTCTTCAAGAGAGCGAGAGTTGCTCCCCTTCTCAAAAAAACCCAACACTCGATCCCACTGATGTCAACAACTACAGACCAGTATCCCTTCTTTCTTTTCTTTCCAAAACTATTGAGCGTGCCGTCTTTAGCCAACTCTCTTGCTATCTCTCTCAGAATGACCTTCTTGATCCAAACCAGTCAGGTTTCAGGACTGGTCATTCAACTGAGACTGCTCTTCTCTGTGTCACGGAGGCTCTCCGCACTGCTAAAGCTAACTCTCTCTCCTCTGCTCTTGTCCTTCTAGACCTGTCTGCTGCCTTTGATACTGTGAACCATCAGATCCTCCTCTCCACCCTCTCCGAGCTGGGCATCTCCGGCGCGGCTCACTCCTGGATTGCGTCCTACCTGACCGGTCGCTCCTACCAAGTGGCGTGGCGAGAAGCTGTCTCCTTACCACGTGCTCTCACCACTGGTGTCCCCCAGGGCTCAGTTCTAGGCCCTCTCCTTTTCTCCCTATACACCAAGTCACTTGGCTCTGTCATATCCTCACATGGCCTCTCCTATCATTGCTACGCTGACGATACACAACTAATCTTCTCCTTTCCCCCTTCTGATAACCAGGTGGCGAATCGCATCTCTGCATGTCTGGCAGACATATCAGTATGGATGACGGATCACCACCTCAAGCTGAACCCTGGCAAGACGGAGCTGCTCTTCCTCCCGGGGAAGGACTGCCCGTTCCATGATCTCGCCATCACGGTTGACAACTCCGTTGTGTCCTCCTCCCAGAGTGCGAAGAGCCTTGGCGTGACCCTGGACAACACCCTGTCGTTCTCCGCTAACATCAAGGCGGTGACCCGCTCCTGCAGGTTCATGCTCTACAACATTCGGAGAGTACGACCCTGCCTTACACAGGAAGCGGCACAGGTCCTAATCCAGGCACTTGTCATCTCCCGTCTGGATTACTGCAACTCGCTGTTGGCTGGCCTCCCTGCCTGTGCCATTAAACCCCTACAACTCATCCAGAATGCCGCAGCCCGTCTGGTGTTCAACCTTCCCAAGTTCTCTCACGTCACCCCCCTCCTCCGCACACTACACTGGCTTCCAGTTGAAGCTCGCATCCGTTACAAGACCATGGTGCTTGCCTATGGAGCAGTGAGGGGAACGGCACCTCTGTACCTTCGGGCTCTGATCAGTCCCTACACCCAAATGAGGGCATTGCGTTCATCCACCTCTGGCCTGCTGGCTCCCCTTCCTCTGCGGAAGCATAGTTCCCGCTCAGCCCAGTCAAAACTGTTCGCTGCTCTGGCACCCCAATGGTGGAACAAGCTCCCTCACGACGCCAGGACAGCGGAGTCACTCACCACCTTCCGGAGACATTTGAAACCCCACCTCTTTAAGGAATACCTGGGATAGGATAAAGTAATCCTTCTACCCCCCAAAAAAAAAAATTGTAAAGTGGTTATCCCACTGGCTATAGGGTGAATGCACCAATTTGTGAGTCGCTCTGGATAAGAGCGTCTGCTAAATGACGTAAATGTGCCCTTGAGCAAGGCACTTAACCCTAATTGCTCCTGTAAGTCGCTCTGGATAAGAGCGTCTGCTAAATGACTAAAATGTAATGTAAATGTATAAGCAATTTCATAAATGTGTCAAGTGCAGCATCTGGTTGCTCCTCATTACACACCATGGACCAACAAATATTATTTACATCAACAACACAGGAATCACTAAAAAACTCATTGTATGACCTCTTATACACTATAATAGGCCCAGCCTATGGAACTTTGGTTTTCCTAGATATGGCTACTATATTGTGATCAATACATGAATTTGGATGCTGCTTTAAAGCACATTTCTCCAGCATTAGTAAAGATGTGATCAATACATGTTGATGATTTCATTCCTGTCCTGATAACCTGAAACAGGTTGCAGGCACTAGTTAGAGTTTGAAGCTTTCTCATGAGTGGGCAACATGATGAAAGACAGTCAATATATAAATCACCCAGAAAATATACCTCTGTTTATATTACATACATTATCAAGCATTTTACACAGTATCCAGATACTGACTGTTAGCACTTGGTGGTCTATAGCAGCTTACCACCGGAATGGGCTTAGAGGTGAGGCAGATGAACCTGTAACAATATTACTTAAACAGTATTTAACATGACATCCTCTCTAAGCTTTACTGGAATGTGTTTCTGAATATGAACGGCCACACCTCCACCTTTGGCATTTCTGTATTTTCTGTAGATCTTATAGCCATATATTGCTACCACTGTATTCTCAAAGGTATTATCTAAACGAGTTTCAGAGATTGTCAGAATATGAATGTCATCTGTTACTAGCAAATTATTGATTTCATGAACCTTGTTTCTTAAGATACATATGTTAAGGTGGCCAAATGTATCACTTTTCTGGGATGCTTGATTGTTTTTGATTGTTTTTATTGCTTTACTGGGATGCTTAGCAGAGGTAGACATGCCCATGTTATTTATGTTTGTGCAGGGTGAGCTGCAAACAGTAGACTTCCTATTAGGGCACACCGCCTCAGTGATAACAGTATCACCCTGGTATACAATAGCAGTGGGATCTGTAGAGGCATTCAGGGCAGTAAAAGGGACATCAATTAGGTTACTTACATTGTGTCTTCCAACGCCCCTCGGATAATGTACATTTGCTGAAGCATTATGAGAACTCAGCGACACAATGGTAGGGATTAAATGAGCTGGGCTTGGGTCATTGATAAGTCATTGTCTCAACACAGCCTCATAATGCTGTGAAAGGATCCAGCAACCCAAACGATTTGGGTGGGTCCCAACCTATAATACGAGCTTTGTTTCCAAAAGATATCAAAATTGTCAATAAATGTCACACCCACAGAGCTGCAATAGTCTCGTAGCCAGTTATGGAGAGCTAAAAGGCTGCTGAACCATTCAATGCCACGATTTGTGGAGGGCAGAGGGCCATATGTTATGGGGTGTTTGTTGGTGTCAAGTAGTGACCCAATTAGTTCTGTAAAATCCATCTTCAGCTGCTCTTCATAATGGCATTGAATCCCACATGAACTATGATAGACTCAATTTCCTGATGTTGGTTAAAATGTTTGGGAGCAGCTTATTGGTCCTGTACTTGTGCTCCTGGAAAGCACAATGTTTTTGCTCAAGGGACTGAGACATTTCTCACCATTGAACTGCCCAATACATTGGCCGGAGAAGGGAATTGAGAAATCTGCCCATTCCCACCCCTCACACAATTTGTTGACCCTTTCACGGGCCCACGAGAAGCAGGATAGCGTACGTTCGCTGCTCCTGGCGATAAGTCCAGACCTCCCGCAGCAGGCAGTGCCCCGTCTAATCCAGAGAGAGGGAAAGGAGCCGAACTCAACGATGAAGCCGCTGCTGGAGTCATCGTAGTTGGAGTCAGCACCTCTGTCGCAGACACAGGCAATCCCAGTGATGAAGGCGCAGTTAGATCAGGCACCAGTGGAGCGAAGCTATTGTTGTAGAGCTATATAGTCTTGGAAACCGAAGGCAGCGGCATGCTGCTAAGCGGACGGTAGTGACTGCGAGAGGTTCTGAGCAGATTGACATAAGAATGTCAATCTGCTCCAAACCTCAGGCAGTCACTCCCCTCCGCTTAGCAGCATGCCGCTGCCTTCGGTTTCCACGACTTATAACATGGGACCAGCGCTGATTGAAACATTATTCTTGCTGTTCTCCGTCTACTTCACTACAGGATGGAGGAGGAGAAGCAGATGGAGACGACTTCCTTGGCAGGCAAGTTCCAGGTAGCACAGGCCATTCGGATAGAGACAGATGACAAGGTGGGGAAACATCCATCAGGCCCGAGCGGCATTCAGTTGAGAACGAGAAAGTTCCAATTTGCGTTTTCTCCATAAGTTCGCGCAGAATTTAGATTTGTTTGCTAAGCATAGCAACCTCATTCCTTTAATCCTCCGCTAGCAAACAATTGCTGCATTGAAACTCCGGATTGTCTATATTGTTCCAGACAAGATCAACATAACTTCTACAGCGCTGGAAACGTTCGTTAGCTATTCCAGGCAAAGCAGGCTCCATTGCAACCTAGTTGGTAGCAGGTGTTGACACAGGTATCCGAGTTCTTGAGTTCCGAAGTTTTCACCGTCGAGTCGGTGTCCCCCGACAGCAGCTGGCGGGGAAACACGAGAAGCACAATGAGGGGCTATACTGATCACAATTTGGAAACTCACTCACTCACACTCACTCACACACTGGAAATAAGCACTTTCCTTTAGCTAGTGCTATTGCGAGCGTTGTACGTTGTATGAGTTCCCTTTGGTAGTCTTGCTTGGCTCTAGTTTGGCTCGCTGTGCTTGGTGGCCACCACCATGCTTCACCGTAGGGATGGTGCCCCAGTCTGAGGTCCTGAGCGCTCTGGAGCAGGTTTTCATCAAGGATCTCTCTGTACTTTGTTCCGTTCATCTTTCCCTCGATCCTGACTAGTTTCCCAGTCCCTGCCACTGAAAAACATCCCCACAGCATGATGCTGCCACCAGCATGCTTCACTGTAGGGATGGTGCAAGGTTTCCTCCAGACGTGACGCTTGGCATTCAGGCCAAATAGTTCAATCTTGGTTTCATCAGACCAGAGAATCTTGTTTGAGAGTCCTTTAGGTGCCTTTTGGTAAACTCCAAGCGGGCTATCATGTGCCTTTTACTGAGGAGTGGCTTCCGTCTGGCCACTCTACAATAAAGGCCTGATTGGTGGAGTGCTGCAGAGATGGTTGTCCTTCGTGAAGGTTCTCCCATCTTCACAGTGGAACTCTGGAGCTCTGTCAGAGTGACCATCGGGTTCTTGGTCACCTCCCTGACCAAGGCCCTTCTCCCCTGATTGCTCAGTTTGGCCATGCGGCCAGCTCTAGGAAGAGCTTTTGAAGAAAGACTGCCCCTTAAATACTGTGGTTGGTTTATATATTACCTTATGAATTTAATTAAATTGTCACATCCTGATCTGTTTCACCTGTCTTGTGCTTGTATCCACCCCCTGCAAGGTATCTCCCATTTTCCCCATTATCCCCTGTGTAATTATACCTGCGTTTTCTGTTTGTCTGTTGCCAGTTCGTCTTGTATTGTCAGGTTGTCCCAGCGCGTTTCCTGTTTTTCCCTGCTCTCTAGTTTTTTGTTTCTAGTCTTTCCGGTTCTGACCTTTCTGCCTGCCCTGACCCTGAGCCTGCCTGCCTTTCTGTACCTGCCTGATTCTGACCTGGTTTATGAACTTCTGCCTGCCCTGAACATGAGCCTGTCTGCCGTCCTGTACATGTCGGACTCTGATCTGGTTACGAACCTCTGCCTGTCCTCGACCTGCCCTTTACCTGCTCCCCGTGTTATAATAAATTATCTGAGAACTGAACCATCCACCTCCTGTGTCTGCATCTGGGTTACATCCTGAGTCATGATATAAAGCCTTTTTGGAGGATCCCTAAATGTGCCAGTCGAGGTATACCAAACCTTTTTTGATATACTCAGAGGACCGTTATTAGCATGTTTTACCACTCCTATGTAAATGGTAGATTATCAGACACTCAAGAAGAAGGTCTGATTTCATTATTACTGAAACCGGATACAAGTGGGTAATATAAAGATCCAGTCCATTAAAAAAATTGGAGGCCCCTTACACTTCAGTGTTGTGATGCATAAATTCTAGCAAAATGTATAGCGCATAGAATTAAAAAGGTATTGTCGGACATTGTTCATTCTAATCAGACAGGTTTCTTACATGGAAGATACATTGGAGATAATATAAGGCATGTACTGGAAACAATAGAACACTATGAAAAATCTGGGAAACCAGGCCTGCTATTCATAGCAGACTTTGAAAAGGCATTTGATAAAGTACGACTGGGGTTTATATATAAATGCCTGGAGCATTTCAATTTTGGAGAATCTCTTATAAATTAGGTTAAAATCATGTATAGTAAACCTAGGTGTAAAATAGTAAATGGCTATTTCTCAGAAAGTTTTAAACTGTCAAGAGGAGTGAAACAAGGTTGTCCACTGTCGGCATATCTATTTATTATGGCCATCGAGATGTTAGCTATTAAAATCAGATCCAACAATAATATCAAGGTATTAGAAATCCAGGGCTTAAAAACAAAGGTGTCATTGTATGCTGATGATTCATGTTTTCTTTTAAATCCACAACTAGAATCCCTCCAAAGCCTCATAGAGGATTTAGATACATTTTCTAACCTCTCTGGATTACAACCAAATTATGACAAATGTACTATATTACGTATTGGATCACTAAAAAACAAAATTTTTACATTACCATGTAGTTTACCAATAAAATGGTCTGATGGTGATGTGGATATACTCGGAATAAATATCCCAAATGAAATAAATGATCTCACTCCAATAACTTTTAATAGAAAGTTAGCAAAAATAGATAAGATCTTGCTACCATGGAAAGGTAAATACAGTTGAAGTCTGAGGTTTACATACACTTAGGTTGGAGTCAAAACTCGTTTTTCAACCACTCCACAAATGTCTTGTTAACAAACTATAATTTTGGCAAGTCGGTTAGGACATCTACTTTGTGCATGACACAAGTCATTTTTCCAACAATTGTTTACAGACAGATAATTTCACTTATAATTCACTATATCACAATTCCAGTGGGTCAGAAGTTTACATACACTAAGTTGACTGTGCCTTTATACAGCTTGGAAAATTCTAGAAAATGATATCATGGCTTTAGAAGCTTCTGATAGGCTAATTTACATCATTTGAGTCAAGTGGAGGTGTACCTGTGGATGTACAGTGGGGGAAAAAAGTATTTAGTCAGCCACCAATTGTGCAAGTTCTCCCCACTTAAAAATATGAGAGAGGCCTGTAATTTTCATCATAGGTACACGTCAACTATGACAGACAAATTGAGAAAAAAAATTCCAGAAAATCACATTGTAGAATTTTTAATGAATTTATTTGCTAATTATGGTGGAAAATAAGTATTTGGTCACCTACAAACAAGCAAGATTTCTGGCTCTCACAGACCTGTAACTTCTTCTTTAAGAGGCTCCTCTGTCCTCCACTCGTTACCTGTATTAATGGCACGTGTTTGAACTTGTTATCAGTATAAAAGACACCTGTCCACAACCTCAAACAGTCACACTCCAAACTCCACTATGGCCAAGACCAAAGAGCTGTCAAAGGACACCAGAAACAAAATTGTAGACCTGCACCAGGCTGGGAAGACTGAATCTGCAATAGGTAAGCAGCTTGGTTTTAAGAAATCAACTGTGGGAGCAATTATTAGGAAATGGAAGACATACAAGATCACTGATAATCTCCCTCGATCTGGGGCTCCACGCAAGATCTCACCCCGTGGGGTCAAAATGATCACAAGAACGGTGAGCAAAAATCCCAGAACCACACAGGGGGACCTAGTGAATGACCTGCAGAGAGCTGGGACCAAAGTAACAAAGCCTACCATCAGTAACACACTACGCCGCCAGGGACGTAGTGCCAGACGTGTCCCCCTGCTTAAGCCAGTACATGTCCAGGCCCGTCTGAAGTTTGCTAGAGTGCATTTGGATGATCCAGAAGAGGATTGGGAGAATGTCATATGGTCAGATGAAACCAAAATAGAACTTTTTGGTAAAAACTAAACTCGTCGTGTTTGGAGGACAAAGAATGCTGAGTTGCATCCAAAGAACACCATACCTACTGTGAAGCATGGGGGTGGAAACATCATGCTTTGGGGCTGTTTTTCTGCAAAGGGACCAGGACGACTGATCCGTGTAAAGGAAAGAATGAATGGGGCCATGTATCGTGAGATTTTGAGTGAAAATCTCCTTCCATCAGCAAGGGCATTGAAGATGAAACGTGGCTGGGTCTTTCAGCATGACAATGATCCCAAACACACCGCCCGGGCAACGAAGGAGTGGCTTCGTAAGAAGCATTTCAAGGTCCTGGAGTGGCCTAGCCAGTCTCCAGATCTCAACCCCATAGAAAATCTTTGGAGGGAGTTGAAAGTCCGTGTTGCCCAGCGACAGCCCCAAAACATCACTGCTCTAGAGGAGATCTTCATGGAGGAATGGGCCAAAATATCAGCAACAGTGTGTGAAAACCTTGTGAAGACTTACAGAAAACGTTTGACCTGTGTCATTGCCAACAAAGGGTATATAACAAAGTATTGAGAAACTTTTGTTATTGACCAAATACTTATTTTCCACCATAATTAGCAAATAAATTCATTAAAAATCCTACAATGTGATTTTCTGGATTTTTTTTTCTCATTTTGTCTGTCATAGTTGACGTGTACCTATGATGAACATTACAGGCCTCTCTCATCTTTTTAAGTGGGAGAACTTGCACAATTGGTGGCTGACTAAATACTTTTTTTCCCCACTGTATTTCAAGGCCTACCTTCAAACTCAGTGCCTTTTTGCTTGACATCATGGGAAAATCAAAAGAAATCAGCCAAGGCCTCAGACATTTTTGTTTAGACCTCCACAAGACTGGTTCATCCTTGGGAGCAATTTCCAAACGCCTGAAGGTACCACGTTCATCTATACAAACAATAGTACGCAAGTATAAACACCATGGGACCATGCAGCCGTCATACCGCTCAGGAAGGAGACACGTTCTGTCTCCTAGAGATGAACATACTTTGGTGCGAGAAGTGCAAATAAATTCCAGAACAACAGCGTAGGACCTTGTGAAGATGCTGGAGGAAACAGGCACAAAAGTATCTATATCCACAGTAAAACGAGTCCTATATCGACATAACCTGAATGGCCGCTCAGCAAGAAAAAAGCCACTGCTCCAAAACCGCCATAAAAAAAGCCAGACTACGGTTTGCAACTGCACATGGGGTCAAAGATCGTACTTTTTGGAGAAATGTCCTCTGGTCTGATGAAACAAAAATAGAACTGTTTGGCCATAATGACCATCGATATGTTTGGAGTAAAAAGGGGGTGGCTTGCAAGCCGAAGAACACCATCCCAACCGTGAAGCACGGGGGTGGCCTTATTATGCTGTGGGGGTGCTTTGCTGCAGGAGGGACTGGTGCACTTCACAAAATAGATGGCATCATGAGGAAAGAAATGTATGTGGATATATTGACGCAACATCTCAAGACATCAGTCAGGATGTTAAAGCTTGGTCGCAAATGGGTCTTCCAAATGGACAATGACCCCAAGCATACTTCCAAAGTTGTGGCAAATGGCTTAAGAACAACAAAGTCAAGGTATTGGAGTGGCCATCACAAAGCCCTGACCTCAATCTTATAGAACATTTGTGGGCAGAACTGAAAAAGCATGTGCGAGCAAGGAGGCCTACAAACCTGACTCAGTTACACCAGCTCTGTCAGGAGGAATGGGCCAAAATTCACCCAACTTATTGTGGGAAGCTTGTGGAAGGCTACCGTAAACGTTTGACCGAAGTTAAACAATTTAAAGGCAATGCTACTAAATACTAATTGAGTGTATGTAAACTTCTGACCCACTGGGAATGTGATGAAAGAAATAAAAGCTGAAATAAATCATTCTCTCTACTATTATTCTGACATTTCACATTCTTAAAATAAAGTGGTGATCCTAACTGACCTAATACAGGGAATTGCTACTAGGATGAAATGTCAGGAATTGTGAAAAATTGAGTTTAAATATATTTGGCTAAGATGTATGTAAACCTCCGACTTCAACTGTACCTGTCAACTTGTGGAAAAATCACCCTGATTAACTCTTTAGTATTATCCCAGTTTACCTATTTGCTTATGGTCTTGCCTACGCCTAGCGAACAGTTTTTTAAAATTATATGAGAAAAAAAATATTCAATTTTATTTGGAACGGCAAGCCAGACAAAATTAAACGGGCCTATTTATATAATGAATATGAATTCGGAGAACAGATATTATTAAATATTAAAGCATTAGACCTATCACTAAAAGCTTCAGTCATACAAAAGTTAAACTTAAATCCGAACTGGTTCTCTCGCAAATTAGTAAGATTGTCTCACCCAATGTTCAAGAATGGCCTTTTTCCCTTTATTCAGATTACAACCTCTCACTTTCAGTTATTTGAAAAGGAAATCATCTCCCAAATATCACTATTTCTAAAACAAGCCATAGAAAGTTGGTTGCAATTTCAATTTAATCCTCCAGAAACGACAGAACAAATAATGCAACAAATATTGTGGTTAAACTCAAATATACTAATTGATAAAAAACCATTTATTTTTTACCAAATTTAAAAAAAAGGTATAATCTTCGTAAATTATATCAACGGTAGGACTGGTGGAGTTGTCGCACATGCAGCTAACAAAAACATATGGAAATGTCTGCTCTACCCCAAATTACAACCAAATAATTGCAGCAATACCGCAAAAATGGAAGAGGGAAGTGGAAGGGGGGAAAAGTAAGGAACTTGTATGCATTAAAGAACATAATTGGTTAAAGAAAACTGTGATAAATAAAAAAGTATACCAGTTTCATTTCAGGACCAAAGGATAGACAGCCGTCCCATATAGATTGCAAAATAGTTGGGAAGAGATTTTTGACATACCGATCCCATGGCATGGTTTATGAACTGATACGCAAAACGACGGCGGATTCAAAACTTATAATTTTTCAAATTAAATTATTATATACAATTCTTGCTACCAATAGAATGTTATTTATGTGGGGGATACAATCTTCCCAGCTCTGCAGATTTTGCTGCGAAGAGACAGAATCATTAGATCATTTGTTTTGGTACTGTCCATTTGTAGCTTGTTTTTGGACACAGGTCCCGGAATGGCTAAAGGATTGCAATATTTATCTGGAGCTAACCCTGCAGATAGCATTACTGGGTGAAAAGTCATAGTCAATAGTAATCGATCAATAACATAATAATACTTTTAGAAAAAATGTTTATTTTCAATTTACAATCCAGGCTGTCGTAGCCGGCCGCGACCGGGAGACCCATGGGGCGGCGCACAATTGGCCCAGCGTCGTCCAGGGTAGGGGAGGGAATGGTCGGCAGGGATGTAGCTCAGTTGGTAGAGCATGGCGTTTGCAACGCCAGGGTTGTGGGTTCGATTCCCACGGGGGGCCAGTATTAAAAAATGATGTATGCACTCACTAACTGTAAGTCGCTCTGGATAAGAGCGTCTGCTAAATGACTAAAATGTAAAAACTATCTATAGAAACAATGAGAATAGAAAGGTTCAGAACTTTTGTAAAACATCACAGTACAGTTGAAAAATATATGGCAAATAGAAATCCAATATGGATGGTGTTAAGAGATAGATGGGTGGTGTTGAATGGAGTTGAAGGACGGGACTAATAACAACTAACAACAACTAATAACAACATAACTAATAATGTAAGCATACTGTGTCCATAATAATTATATTGGTTATAAGTTGAGAGCTTTTGTGAAAGAGCACAGTTAGAAAGATGGCATACAGTGGGGAAAAAAAGTATTTAGTCAGCCACCAATTGTGCATGTTCTCCCACTTAAAAAGATGAGAGAGGCCTGTAATTTTCATCATAGGTACACATCAACTATGACAGACAAATTGAGGAAAAAAAATCCAGAATATCACATTGTAGGATTTTTAATGAATTTATTTGCAAATTATGGTGGAAAATAAGTATTTGGTCACCGACAAACAAGCAAGATTTCTGGCTCTCACAGACCTGTAACTTCTTCTTTAAGAGGCTCCTCTGTCCTCCACTCGTTACCTGTATTAATGGCACCTGTTTGAACTTGTTATCAGTATAAAAGACACCTGTCCACAACCTCAAACAGTCACACTCCAAACTCCACTATGGCCAAGACCAAAGAGCTGTCAAAGGACACCAGAAACAAAATTGTAGACCTGCACCAGGCTGGGAAGATTGAATCTGCAATAGGTAAGCAGCTTGGTTTGAAGAAATCAACTGTGGGAGCAATTATTAGGAAATGGAAGACATACAAGACCACTGATAATCTCCCACGATCTGGGGCTCCACGCAAGATCTCACCCCGTGGGGTCAAAATGATCACAAGAACGGTGAGCAAAAATCCCGAACCACACGGGGAGACCTAGTGAATGACCTGCAGAGAGCTGGGACCAAAGTAACAAAGCCTACCATTAGTAACACACTACGCCGCCAGGGACTAAAATCCTGCAGTGCCAGACGTGTCCCCCTGCTTAAGCCAGTACATGTCCAGGCCTGTCTGAAGTTTGCTCGAGTGCATTTGGATGATCCAGAAGAGGATTGGGAGAATGTCATATGAAACCAAAATATAAGTTTTTGGTAAAAACTCAACTCGTCGTGTTTGGAGGACAAAGAATGCTGAGTTGCATCCAAAGAACACCATACCTACTGTGAAGCATTGGGGTGGAAACATCATGCTTTGGGGCTGTTTTTCTGCAAATGGACCAGGACGACTGATCCGTGTAAAGGAAAGAATGAATGGGACCATGTATCGTGAGATTTTGAGTGAAAACCTCCTTCCATCAGCAAGGGCATTGAAGATGAAACGTGGCTGGGTCTTTCAGCATGACAATGATCCCAAACACACCGCCCGGGCAACGAAGGAGTGGCTTCGTAAGAAGCATTTCAAGGTCCTGGAGTGGCCTAGCCAGTCTCCAGATCTCAACCCCATAGAAAATCTTTGGAGGGAGTTGAAAATCCGTGTTGCCCAGCGACAGCCCCAAAACATCACTGCTCTAGAGGAGATCTGCATGGAGGAATGGGCCAAAATACCACCAACAGTGCGTGAAAACCTTGTGAAGAAAACGTTTGACCTGTGTCATTGCCAACAAAGGGTATATAACAAAGTATTGAGAAACTTTTGTTATTGACCAAATACTTATTTTCCACCATAATTTGCAAATAAATTCATAAAAAATCCTACAATGTGATTTTCTGGAAAAAATTCTCATTTTGTCTGTCATAGTTGACGTGTACCTATGATGAAAATTACAGGCCTCTCATCTTTTTAAGTGGGAGAACTTGCACAATTGGTGGCTGACTAAATACTTTTTTTCCCCACTGTATAGAAGCAAACCGGATGGACATCATGAAAATGATCGGAGAGGTTGAGGGTAGAGGAAGTTCAGGAGTAAAAACAAACAAAATAGAATTATTGTAAAATTGACTGTCCATAAAATGTATATAGTACAGTGGGGGAAAAAAAGTATTTAGTCAGCCACCAATTGTGCAAGTTCTCCCACTTAAAAAGATGAGAGAGGCCTGTAATTTTCATCATAGGTACACGTCAACTATGACAGACAAATTGAGAAAAAAATTCCAGAAAATCACATTGTAGGATTTTTAATGAATTTATTTGCAAATTATGGTGGAAAATAAGTATTTGGTCACCTACAAACAAGCAAGTTTTCTGGCTCTCACAGACCTGTAACTTCTTCTTTAAGAGGCTCCTCTGTCCTCCACTCGTTACCTGTATTAATGGCACCTGTTTGAACTTGTTATCAGTATAAAAGACACCTGTCCACAACCTCAAACAGTCACACTCCAAACTCCACTATGGCCAAGATCAAGGAGCTGTCAAAGAACACCAGAAACTGAATTGTAGACCTGCACCAGGCTGGGAAGACTGAATCTGCAATAGGTAAGCAGCTTGGTTTGAAGAAATCAACTGTGGGAGCAATTATTAGGAAATGGAAGACATACAAGACCACTGATAATCTCCCTCGATCTGGGGCTCCACGCAAGATCTCACCCCGTGGGGTCAAAATGATCACAAGAACGGTGAGCAAAAATCTCAGAACCACACGGGGAGACCTAGTGAATGACATGCAGAGAGCTGGGACCAAAGTAACAAAGCCTACCATCAGTAACACACTACGCCGCCAGGGACTCAAATCCTGCAGTGCCAGACGTGTCCCCCTGCTTAAGCCAGTACATGTCCAGGCCCGTCTGAAGTTTGCTAGAGTGCATTTGGATGATCCAGAAGAGGATTGGGAGAATATCATATGGTCAGATGAAACCAAAATATAACTTTTTGGTAAAAACTCAACTCGTCGTGTTTGGAGGACAAAGAATGCTGAGTTGCATCCAAAGAACACCATACCTACTGTGAAGCACGGGGGTGGAAACATCATGCTTTGGGGCTGTTTTTCTGCAAAGGGACCAGGACGACTGATCCGTGTAAAGGAAAGAATGAATGGGGCCATGTATCGTGAGATTTTGAGTGAAAACCTCCTTCCATCAGCAAGGGCATTGAAGATGAAATGTGGCTGGGTCTTTCAGCATGACAATGATCCCAAACACAGCGCCCGGGCAACGAAGGAGTGGCTTCGTAAGAAGCATTTCAAGGTCCTGGAGTGGCCTAGCCAGTCTCCAGATCTCAACCCCATAGAAAATCTTTGGAGGGAGTTGAAAGTCCGTGTTGCCCAGCGACAGCCCCAAAACATCACTGCTCTAGAGGAGATCTGCATGGAGGAATGGGCCAAAATACCAGCAACAGTGTGTGAAAACCTTGTGAAGACTTACAGAAAACGTTTGACCTGTGTCATTGCCAACAAAGGGTATATAACAAAGTATTGAGAAACTTTTGTTATTGACCAAATACTTATTTTCCACCATAATTTGCAAATAAATTCATAAAAAATCCTACAATGTGATTTTCTGGATTTTTTTTTCTTATTTTGTCTGTCATAGTTGACGTGTACCTATGATGAACATTACAGGCCTCTCATCTTTTTAAGTGGGAGAACTTGCACAATTGCCCACTGTATGACGGCAGTGGGCATTCCATAGAATGGGAGGATCATAGTACAAATACATAGTTATTGTATACATTACATATATAGAGCATATGGGCATTTGGGCTGAGCAGACATTTAACAAAAAACACAAAGATAAAATCATTTCATTCATTTTAAAATAAGACCATAACATTACAAAATGTGGAAAAAGGGAAGGGGTCTGAATACTTGCCGAATGTAATGTATATCCCAACTGGGAAACGAGGCCTTGATCCGTCGGTCTCCTGGACTGCATCACCTTCAGTGTTCTCCAGACAGTCCCAGGGAAAAGTGCCTCACACTTCAAAAACCAATTCGGCAATGAGGTAGGCTAGGCTATGGTTGACAATGTTTATTTGTCCAATTATGTAGGCTACTAAGCCGTTGTAGTAGCATAGACTATATGTAGTAGCTCGCCATACAAGACGGATAAAAAATGGCCTACGCCTACAGGTGGATATCGACATTCCTCCGCATCTCTCTGCGCTGCGCTTTCACTGACAACCAGCAGCTGTTTTCTAGAATTCCACGCTTCCCGAATTTCCAGCGACACAGGTGAGTGCAATTGTCTGGATGAAATTATGAATAGGCCTAATAGTAGCTCACTCACGCCAAAGTTTGAGCCAGGCAGGCCTAATTGGAAGATCATCCCTTTTAGCAGGGCTAGAGAGCCTTGTCTGGAAGGCTGCTGTCAGGGGTAGTAGGCCTAGTGGCATTCTGAGATTCGAGTTCCGTGTCTGGCCCTGTTCGTGTGGCATTCTTAGGTTGACTTCCTCGACAGTAGTCTAGCAGGCAATGCGGAGGCTAGAGGCACAGCGAAAAGTCGGGTATAAAGGTCAACAGGATCCACAGGATGACATAGCCTAAATAACTCATGCTGTAGGTTCATCCTGTAGCCTCCCGTCTCTGGTCCTGGGCTTGGAGTAGTGGTCATGTTTCTCCTACCCGGAGTTGGGTGCTTCTGTTTCAAAATGCCACCTTTTAATTACGCAGGTAACCAGCCAATGTAGAAACACCAGGTGGAGGTCTACTGACAATACTTCCGTGTCGAGATCTGCAGAGGGAACAAGCTCTCCAAAACAATAGCACACCCAGTGGCCAGCACTGCTATCTGAATTATAGGCTGTCTCTACAATAGACACTCTATAAAAACTCACCACTTGTTGCCTCTCGTCCAGAACTCTCAGTAACTGCGTCTTTTATCATTGCTGTACAGGATCCTGAACCTGTCAAAATACAAATCGAATTCAGGTAAAACAGCTAACCACAATCAGTGCCAATTAGAGGCCAGTGCCTGAGATGATAAACAAAATCGGTCATAAGCAAGCCTATAATGCAAACGTTTTGTTCAGGCAACGCCTCCACAAATAAGCATTATAACTGTTTTTATGAGCGGACATAGGAGCTTACTATAGGCCTAAATTAATGAGCTGAGGCTGTTCCAACTTATCAAGGGATTAACGTTTATCATTAGGGAAGCTCAAGAATCCCGCGAAGACACATCAAATCATGTAGCGGCACCCTGTCCTATAGCTTATGAACGGTAAATCATTAGATCTATGAATTTGTTTCAATTCAGTTTTGTTTAAGTTTGGCATATAGCAATTTACAACAAAAATACATTGTCACAAAATACCTTTACATTATTTAGCCCATCCAATGATGACAGCCTATAGGCTTATTTGACCCGTCTGCGGCGGCATAGGCCCTAAATCAAAGTAGCCTTTGAGTCCAGCCTCCATCGGGATAGATGCATAGTTGTCAATAGGCCTATGGACTCATTACCACTTTACCGACACCACTAGTATAGAGAAGGACACCATGGAACACTGCATAAACCCCTCCGCAATCATTAATTTCACGAAATGCATTGGCTATACTTTTGGCCTATTCAATTGTAGCTTTTTCGTATCGTAGGCTAATTGCCCTGGCAAAGTAGACTATATTTCTACGAAACATTTCCCCGACAATCAAGGTTAGGCTACTGCAAAAATAGCAACTTGTGAAATCGCTGTGAAGTAATTAATCAGACGGCGAGACACTCTGCGCCCCTGCATTGTAACGGCATAGTAGCCTACATATTTTGATAAATAAACATTGTAAACCATGGCATTGTCAACTTAGTTGTCGAACTGTGAGGCACTTTTCCCTGTGACTTTCACTGAAAGTGATGCAGTCCAGGAGAGACCGACGGCCAGGTCTTTACGCATGTTTGCGCATCTGAAAGTTTCAAAGGACAACTCATATGATCATAGGTCTGTGGACAGAACTCAGTTTTTATATCCTATCTAATTATTGATGTAGCTTATAGGCTCATCAGAAATGGCCAGATCCTGACATAGGCAAAACTAGAAACTGTCTCGATGGGTCATGACACGCAAATTTCACCAGACTGTGGCTGCCTGCCCATAATTAAATAATGGAATATCGAAGGACATTCATGCTTTCCTGTAAAATCGAGTGGTTATGTTGTCTAAGCTCATAGGCACTGAAGCTTGTGGTGATCATTTGCATGTTATTGAGCCTATTCACAATTATATAGGCTACAGGTTAAAGTACTTTGTATTTGTATTTATTAAGGATCCCCATTAGCTGCTGCCAAGGCAGCAGCTACTCTTCCTGGGGTCCTGAAACATTAAGGCAGTTATATACAATTGAAAATATTACATGACATTATATTTCATAAAACTTTACCCAATACATGTAGTGTGTTCCCTCAGGCCACTACTCCACTATCACATATTTACAATACAACATAGAGTGTTTAAAGAAATGTACTTATTGTGATCGAGATGTAGTTGTCCCTGATTGCACTGACTTTGCTCACAGCTGCTTGTTTGAAGAAGTGTACTTACTGTGATCAAGATGTGGTTGTCCCACTGGCTATCCAAGTTGAATGCACCAATTTGTAAGTCGCTGTGGATAAGAGCGTCTGCTAAATGACATAAATGTAAATGAGTGAGTGTCTATATGTATGTGTGTATGGGCCTGTGTGTGTCTCTTCACAGTCCCCGCTGTTCCACGAGGTGTATTGTTACCTGTTTTTAAAATCTGATTCTACTGCTTGCATCAGTTACCTGATGTGGAATAGAGTTCCATGTAGTCATGGCTCTGCAGTGAGGGAAAAAAAGTATTTGATCCCCTGCTGATTTTGTATGTTTGCCCACTGACAAAGACATGATCAGTCTATAATTTTAATGGTAGGTTTGTTTGGACAGTGAGAGACAGAATAACAACAAAAAATCCAGAAAACGCATGTCAAAAATGTTATAAATTGATTTGCATTTTAATGAGGGAAATAAGTATTTGACCCCTCTGCAAAACACGAGTTAGTACTTGGTGGCAAAACCCTTGTTGGCAATCACAGAGGTCAGACGTTTCTTGTAGTTGGCCACCAGGTTTGCACACATCTCAGGAGGGATTTTGTCCCACTCCTCTTTGCAGATCTTCTCCAAGTCATTAAGGTTTTGAGGCTGACGTTTGGCAACTCGAACCTTCAGCTCCCTCCACAGATTTTCTATGGGATTAAGGTCTGGAGACTGGCTAGGCCACTCCAGGACCTTAATGTGCTTCTTCTTGAGCCACTCCTTTGTTACCTTGGCCGTGTGTTTTGGCTCATTGTCATGCTGGAATACCCTGCCTTGAGATCATTGACAAGATCCTCTCGTGTAGTTCTGGGCTGATTCCTCACCGTTCTCATGATCATTGCAACTCCACGAGGTGAGATCTTGCATGGAGCCCCAGGCCGAGGGAGATTGACAGTTATTTTGTGTTTCTTCCATTTGCGAATAATCGCACCAACTGTTGTCACCTTCTCACCAAGCTGCTTGGCGATGGTCTTGTAGCCCATTCCAGCCTTGTGTATGTCTACAATCTTGTCCCTGACATCCTTGGAGAGCTCTTTGGTCTTGGCCATGGTGGAGAGTTTGGAATCTGATTGATTGATTGCTTCTGTGGACAGGTGTCTTTTATACAGGTAACAAGCTGAGATTAGGAGCGTTCCCTTTAAGAGTGTGCTCCTAATCTCAGCTCGTAACCTGTATAAAAGACACCTGGGAGCCAGAAATCTTTCTGATTGAGAGGGGGTCAAATACTTATTTCCCTCATTAAAATGCAAATCAATTCATTATTTCCCTCACTGTATGTAGTACTGTGCGCCTCCCATAGTCCGTTCTGGACTTGGGGACTGTGAAGAGACCTCTGGTGGCATGTCTTGTGGGGTATGCATGGGTATCCGAGCTGTGTGCCAGTATTCCAAACAGACAGCTTGGTACATTCAGCTCGTCGACACCTCTCACAATAACAAGCAGTGATGAAGTCAATCTCTCTTCCACTCTAAGCCAGGAGAGACTGACATGCATGTCATCAATGTTAGCGCTCCGTGTACTTTTAAGGGCCAGCCGTGCTGCCCTGTTCTGAGCCAACTGCAATTTTCCCAAGTCCCTCTTTGTGGCACCTGACCACGCTACTGAACAGTAGTCTAGGTGCGACAAAACTAGGACCGGTCTTGTTGATAGTGTTGTTAAGAAGGCAGAGCAGCGCTTAATTATGGACATACTTCTTCCCATCTTAGCTACTGTTGTATCAATATGCTTTGACCATGACAGTCTACAATCCAGGATTACTCCAAGCAGTTTGTCACCTCAACTTGCTCAATTTCCACATTATTCATTACGAGATGTAGTTGAGGTTTAGGATTTAGTGAATGATTTGACCCAAATACAATGCTTTTAGTTTTTGAAATATTCAGGACTAACTTATTCCTTGCCACCCATTCTGAAACTAACTGCAACTCTTTGTTAACTGTTGCAGTTATTTCAGTTGCTGTAGTAGCTGACGTGTATAGTGTTGAGTCATCCGCATACATAGAGACACTGGCTTTACTCAGCCAATCATCAGTCATTTGTGTAAGTGCTGTGCTTGTTGAATGTCCTTTTCTATAAGCATGCTGAACGTTTGTTGTCAATTTGTTTACAGTAAAATAGCATTGTATATGGTCAAAAAAAAAATCCAATAGTTTAATAAGGGTTGATAACAGGCTAATTGGTCAGCTGTTTGAGCCAGTAAAGGGGGCTTTACTATTCTTAGGTAGCGGAATGACTTTTGCTTCCCTCCAAGCCTGGGGGCACACACATTCTAGTAGGCTTAAATTGAAAATATGGCAAATAAAAGTGGCAATATCGTCCGCTATTATCCTCAGCAATTTTCCATCCAAGTTGTCAGACCCCGGTACTTAAGGTTGTAAAAGTTGTAGAAGTGGTTGTCTCACTGACCTAGGCCAATTTGGACTGGGCACATGACCCACTGCAGTGACTGTCAATCATCTAACCTAATTTTAACAATGTGTACCATTGTGTATAATATATATATAAAATATATATATAAAAAAATATATATATATATAAAAAATATATAATAATAATAAGCCATTTAGCAGACATACGTATATAGCAGACATACGTATATAACATACGTATGTGGTATATCTGTTTGTTTGTTTTTTATTATTGTAAATCTCGCTCATTTGTGCCCCTGATCTGGAAACTCAGTCATATTTTTAGACCTATTTTCAACTTCAGTACCTAAATGTTCTGGCTGCACCCATAGAATATAGTAATTACAAAAGTGTACAACGCTGGAAGTAGGGCTTAGGTATAAAAGTTATTGTATGGTGTTTGTGATTAGAATTTTGGTGGGCACAATAAAGCTGATTATGAGTCAGTATATCATGGGAATTTTCTACCACAATTAATTTGACGAGGATAAAAGAGGACCTACTGCCAGATACTGTAGATACAGAGAAGATATTGGCTCAACACTCACCTTCCAATCGGTGTTGGCAACTCGATAGCATTGGAAATGACACCCTTCAAGTAATGAGCAAATGTCCAAATTAATGAAACACCCTTAATTTTCATTGCAAATGTTGCTTTGATAGTTGTGATCAACTGTACGAATGTAAGAGTGGTAATGTAATGAATTACAGCAGCAGTATTTTTATGATGCAGCAGATGGCAGTAATCCATCTTCAATAACTGAGCAGCCCAAATGAGTAGGGGCAGAGAGCAGGGTGGAGGAGGTTTAGGATTGAGATCCAAAGGTCTTGAATTCACACAAAATGTGCCTATAATCCAAATCGAGCAGATTGAGTACCATTACTCAGTGTTGAAGTCATTAAACCTATCAACAAAAAAGTAAATACTTGAACTTGGCATAGCCAGGTTATTCTCCAGCAAATAACCGACCTCATCCCTCATTATCTTTCTCTTAGAGACGTTGACACGATAAGCATGTTGCTTGATAGGTGCAGCGTTTCCAACATTAATGTCATGTTCTAACACATTTGTGCATGTAGGAACCACAATATGTATTATTGGACAAGGGCAACACATCAGATAGTATGAACGACTGCGCCGCACCAGTATCTCTGAGGATTCTAACTGGACGCTGAGATGCTTCGTCCTCGGATATGGAAACAAACCCCTCAAAAATGAACGGTTCATAACTGTGATCTGGGACAGGGACTTTCAAACCACATTCACTATGAGGCCTCAGTCTTGATTCCGGCCTTACAACCGTACGAATCAGCCCAACACCCGTTGGCGGCCTGGCGTGCTGAGGCATCACCTGTTTGCGTTTAAGCAGAAAGCAATCATTAACCATATGTCCCACCTTATGACAATAGAAACAGTGACGCACATCTTTTGGGCGTGCTGGATGTACTGCTGGTCGACTAGGACTAAAAGTTAACAACTCTGTGGCCCTGCTCTCCGTACGAGCCGAAAACACGCTCTTATGCGTCAACACAAACTCGTCTGCCAATACAGACGCTTCCGACAGTGAGGATACTTTCTGTTCGTTCAGATAAACTACAATGCGTTCGGGTAAGCAATTTTTCAACTCTTCTAACAAGATTAACTCCCCTAGAGAGTTAAAATCAGTTACCTTACTAGCACTGTGCCATTTGTCAAACAGATTTCCTTTGTCTCTAGCAAACTCCACATAAGTCTGAGTAGAAGCCTTTTTATGAGACCTAAATCTCTGTCGATAGGCCTCAGGAACAAGCTCATAGGCACGAAGAACAGTAGCTTTGACCACGTCATAATTCAAGCTGTCTTCAAGAGGTAGTGCTGACAGAACCTCTTGGGCTTTACCTGTTAATTTACACTGAAGTAATAGGCACCATACCTCTTCGGGCCATTTCAATGCTACCGCTATACGTTCAAACACACTGAAATAGGAATCAACCTCTGACTCCCTAAACACAGGTACCAAGGTGATCTGTCTACTAATATCAAAAGTAGTAGACGACACAGCTGGTGAGGATGGCTCACTAGCAGGCATAGTATGAGCAGAGACTAACCTCGCTGTTTCTGCCTCTAGTTCCATTTTACGCATCTCCAGTTCTTGATCAAGCCTACGCGTCTCCAGTTCCATCTTACGCGTCTCCAGTTCTTGATCAAGCCTACGCGTCTCCAGTTCTTGATCAAGCCTACGCGTCTCCAGTTCCATCTTACGCGTCTCCAGTTCTTGATCAAGCCTACGCGTCTCCAGTTACATCTTACGCGTCTCCAGTTCCTGATCAAGCCTACGCGTTTCCAGCTTGTCTAGCCTGATTTGTGCCCGCTCTTCCGCTTCCATTTGGAGCCGTGTCGAGCGGACATCCATCCTGGCATCACTGTCAGTCAGTGGGGAGAGTGGGTCATAACGGGGCAATGTGGCTGGAGCCTTAGCCTCGTCCTCAGACACTGATGGGCTTACAGGAACAGCAACCACATCCCCTACAGGAGCAGAAGACTCAGGCGGCGGTAACTCAAGCACTCGCTCGCTCAACAATATCTCTAACACTGCTTTCCTCACTTCGGCTTTCACTAAAACCCTGGATATGGGTACAGAAAAGTGGTCAGCCAAAGCCTGCAGATCCACTCTACGGCAATTCTCAAAAACCTCCCACGTAGGGTTTTCCAAAAATGCATCCAACTCAAAAGTAGCCATCCTAAACTAGCAACACGAGCCGTCGAATACTGAACACACAAAAAAAAAAACTGGTAGTTACAGCTGCCAAGCTCAACACTGAACCAGACACTACCTAATTTGCATGAGTATCAATGAGAATGATCCCGGACGAGCCCCCACATTATGTTACGAACCCCGTGGCTTTAAACGTCTAGGGGGATGGACATGAGACCCGTAACATAATTCATGCAAATTAGGATGATGACATGGAACAGTGAGAACGAAAAACTACACGACAACCATAAACTACCGTCAAACATAAAATGTTTATTTGTGAACACACGGTAAAGGTTTGGGAAAAAGGGCTGAGCAGGACCCAAGAAATGAAACAATAGTGTAAAACACCCCTAAACTGATCTTGCCTGCCTCAAGAACCGCTAAGCTACTGCTACTCATACAAAAATACAGTGGGTGGTCCGCTCAGGTCTAACTAGTGTTTATAGACAGTTCTTTCTACGGGTAATGTATGCCCAAGGGCAGCTTGCTTAACTTCCCCTTTTCCCAGAAACACACAAAGTTACCAAACAGAGTAACCAGCAAATTAGTGAGTCCTCTAAACACAGGACATCACAGTATCCATTATTCACATACAAAAAAGTAGTCTAACAAAATTACCAAACAGGGTAACCAGCAACTTAGTGAGTACACAGGACACAACAGTATCCATACTCACATACGGAAATAGTCTCTCTCTAACAACAAACACAAGTGACTGTTGTTTTTATACAATGGGATGTGTGATTGAAAAAAACCAGCAACAGGTGGTGCAATGCAGAGGAATGTTCACTGATTGGTCCACTTTAGCAATCAGCCGACATCTCAACGACCACCAATCAGGAACATACAGGACACCTGTGATTAGGGTAGAAGGAGAGGAAAAACACAGGACACAGGATACCTGTATCCGTAACAATCAACCTAAAGTGCAACACATCCTCCTGTTTCATAAAAATTAATATGAACATAGAGCAGTTTACAAGCTACATGTAAAATATAACACCAGAATTGGATGACCTTCCCTTAGATATAAATCAAAAGTGACAAATATGAGAGGGGTCTATCTCTAAACCTGCGTTGGAAACACTTATGGGATATGTATTAATCATAACAGATAATGGTAATGCACCATTCTACACATATCTATGAGTGATAACAATGCTGTAACAATGCATCTTGATATGGCCTATAGTGTTGACAGACTGTAATGTCAAACAAAGTTGAGAGAGAGTGAAAGACTACTGGAGATGTAGCTTCATCCAACTCACTGTAATTAGCCAGTAAATTAGCGTAGGTTACATTTTGCCAGCATTGTTTCAAAGCTTTTATGCTCTCTATTAACCTGATTTGAAGTTTAACTGTTGTACAATCTTACACCGAGTCCACCATGATATGGAATAAGGTTTTATTAGACACATACATGATCAAGTACATGAGTAAGTCTTTGTCAGAGCTAACAAGCCAGCTTTGTGCATAAGGAGCAGAACTTAAGTCAATCCTCACTTTCATGGATAGTCAGTGTAAGTCGTGGAGTGCAGGGGTGATGTGGTAACAGGTGGGTGTTGATGAGAATCAGCTTTTTGTACATGTTGGAGTCAGTTATATAAACGCAACATGTAAAGTGTTGGTCCGATGTTTCATGAGCTGAAATAAAAGATCCCAGAAATGTTCCAAATGGACAAAAAGCTTATATTTCCAAGATAATTCATCCACCTGACAGGTGTGGCATATCAAGAAGCTGATTAAACAGCATGATCATTACACAGGTGCACCTTGTGCTTGGGACAATAAAAGGCCACTCTAAAATGTGCAGTCTTGTCACACAACACAATGCCACAGATGTCTCAAGTTTTGAGGGAGCATGCAATTGGCCTGCTGACTGCAGGAATGTCCAACAGAGCTGTTGCCAGATAATGTAATGTTCATTTCTCTTGAATGTTGATTTCTCTACCATAAGCCACCGTCTTTTTAGAGAGTTTGGCAGTACGTCCAACGGGCCACAATCGCAGACCACGTGTAACCATGGAGCTTTCGATCATCCTCAAAATGTGTCTGCCTTTATGGATTCACAGAAGATATTTATACACTAAACAAAAACATAAACACATTAAAAAAATTGGAGGCCCCTTACACTTCAGTGTTGTGATGCAACAATTCTAGCAAAATGCATAGCGCATACAATTAAAAAGGTATTGTCGGATATTATTCGTCCTAATCAGACAGGTTTTTTACATGGACGATACACATTGGAGATAATATAAGACAAGTACTAGAAACAATAGAACACTATGAAAAATCAGGGAAACCAGGCCTGGTATTCATAGATGACTTTAAAAAGGCCTTTGATAAAGTACGACTGGAATTTATATATACAGTGGGGAGAACAAGTATTTGATACACTGCCGATTTTGCAGGTTTTCCTACTTACAAAGCATGTAGAGGTCTGTCATGTTTATCATAGGTACACTTCAACTGTGAGAGACGGAATCTAAAACAAAAACCCAGAAAATCACATTGTATGATTTTTAAGTAATTAATTTGCATTTTATTGCATGAGATAAGTATTTGATCACCTACCAACCAGTAAAAATTCCGGCTCTCACAGACCTGTTAGTTTTTCTTTAAGAAGCCCTCCTGTTCTCCACTCATTACCTGTATTAACTGCACCTGTTTGAACTCGTTACCTGTATAAAAGACACCTGTCCACACACTCAATCAAACAGACTCCAACCTCTCCACAATGGCCAAGATCAGAGAGCTGTGCAAGGACATCAGGGATACAATTGTAGACCTGCACAAGGCTGGGATGGGCTACAGGACAATAGGCAAACAGCTTGGTGAGAAGGCAACAACTGTTGGCGCAATTATTAGAAAATGGAAGAAGTTCTAGATGACGGTCAATCACCCTCGGTCTGGGGCTCCATGCAAGATCTCACCTCGTGGGGCATCAATGATCATGAGGAAGGTGAGGGATCAGCCCAGAACTACACGGCAGGACCTGGTCAATGACCTGAAGAGAGCTGGGACCACAGTCTCAAAGAAAACCATTAGTAACACACTATGCCGTCATGGATTAAAATCCTGCAGCGCACGCAAGGTCCCCCTGCTCAAGCCAGCGCATGTCCAGGCCCGTCTGAAGTTTGCCAATGACAATCTGGATGATCCTGAGGTGGAATGGGAGAAGGTCATGTTGTCTGATGAGACAAAAATAGTGCTTTATGGTCTAAACTCCACTCGCCGTGTTTGGAGGAAGAAGGATGAGTACAACCCCAAGAACACTATCCCAACCAAGAAGCATGGAGGTGGAAACATCATTCTTTGGGGATGCTTTTCTGCAAAGGGGACAGGACGACTGCACCGTATTGAGGGGAGGATGGATGGGGCCATGTATCGCGAGATCTTGGCCAACAACCTCCTTCCCTCAGTAAGAGTATTGAAGATGGGTCGTGGCTGGGTCTTCCAGCATGACAATGACCCGAAACACACAGCCAGGGCAACTAAGGAGTGGCTCCGTAAGAAGCATCCCAAGGTCCTGGAGTGGCCTAGCCAGTCTCCAGACATGAACCCAATAGAAAATCTTTGGAGGGAGCTGAAAGTCCGTATTGCCCAGCGACAGCCCCGAAACTGGAAGGATCTGGAGAAGGTCTGTATGGAGGAGTGGGCCAAAATCCCTGCTGCAGTGTGTGCAAACCTGGTCAAGACCTACAGGAAACCTATGATCTCTGTAATTGCAAACAAAGGTTTCTGTACCAAATATTAAGTTCTGCTTTTCTGATGTATCAAATACTTATGTCATGCAATAAAATGCAAATTAATTTCTTAAAAATCATACAATGTGATTTTCGGGATTTTTGTTTTAGATTCCGTCTCTCACAGTTGAAGTGTACCTATGATAAAAATTACAGACCTCTACATGCTTTGTAAGTAGGAAAACCTGCAAAATCGGCAGTGTATCAAATACTTGTTCTCCCCACTGTAAATGCATGGAATATTTCAATTTTGGAGAATCTGTTATGAAATGGGTTAAAGTTATGTATAGTAAGTAACTCTAGGTGTAAAACAGTAAATAATGGCTACTTCTCAGAAAGTATTAAACTGTCAAGAGGAGTAAAACAAGCTTGTCCACTATTGGCATATCTATTTATTATGGCTATCAAAATGTTAGCTATTAAAATCGTATTCAACAACAATATCAAGGGGCTAGAAATCCAGGGCTTAAAAAGAAAGGTGTCATTTTAGCTGATGATTCACGTTTTCTTTTAAATCCACAATTTGTATCCCTCCACAGCCTCATAGAGGAATTTGATAATTTTTCTAACCCTTCTGGATTACAACCAAATTATGATAAATTACATATTACGTATTGGATCACAAAAAAATACAACTTTTACATTACCGTGTAGTTTACTAATAAAATGGTCTGACGGTGAAGTGGACATACTCAGTACTCATATCCCAAAATAAATAAATAAATATCGCTACAATACATTTTTATAGGATAAGATCTTGCTACCATGGAAAGGAAAATACCTGTCTATTTGTGGAAAAATCACCCTGATTAACTCTTTAGACATACAGTGGGGAAAAAAAGTATTTAGTCAGCCACCAATTGTGCAAGTTCTCCCACTTAAAAAGATGAGAGGCCTGTAATTTTCATCATAGGTACACGTCAACTATGACAGACAAATTGAGAATTTTGTTTCCCAGAAAATCACATTGTAGGATTTTTAATGAATTTATTTGCAAATTATGGTGGAAAATAAGTATTTGGTCACCTACAAACAAGCAAGATTTCTGGCTCTCACAGACCTGTAACTTCTTCTTTAAAAGGCTCCTCTGTCCTCCACTCGTTACCTGTATTAATGGCGCCTGTTTGAACTTGTTATCAGTATAAAAGACACCTGTCCACAACCTCAAACAGTCACGCTCCAAACTCCACTATGGCGAAGACCAAAGAGCTGTCAAAGGACACCAGAAACAAAATTGTAGACCTGCACCAGGCTGGGAAGACTGAATCTGCAATAGGTAAGCAGCTTGTTTTGAAGAAATCAACTGTGGGAGCAATTATTAGGAAATGGAAGACATACAAGACCCCTGATAATCTCCCTCGATCTGGGGCTCCACGCAAGATCTCACCCCGTGGGGTCAAAATGATCACAAGAACGGTGAGCAAAAATCCCAGAACCACACGGGGGGACCTAGTGAATGACCTGCAGAGAGCTGGGACCAAAGTAACAAAGCCTACCATCAGTAACACACTACGCCGCCAGGGACCCAAATCCTGCAGTGCCAGACGTGTCCCCCTGCTTAAGCCAGTACATGTCCAGGCCCGTCTGAAGTTTGCTAGAGTGCATTTGGATGATCCAGAAGAGGATTGGGAGAATGTCATATGGTCAGATGAAACCAAAATATAACTTTTTGGTAAAAACTCAACTCGTCAAGTTTGGAGGACAAAGAATGCTGAGTTGCATCCAAAGAACACATTTTTACATTTACATTTTAGTCATTTAGCAGACGCTCTTATCCAGAGCGACTTACAGGAGCAATTAGGGTTAAGTGCCTTGCTTAAGGGCACATCGACATATTTTTCACCTAGTCGGCTCGGGGATTAGAACCAGCGACCTTTCGGTTACTGGCACAACGCTCTTACCCACTAAGCTACCTGCCGCCCTGTGAAGCATGGGGGTGGAAACATCATGCTTTGGGGCTGTTTTTCTGCAAAGGGACCAGGACGACTGATCCGTGTAAAGGAAAGAATGAATAGGGCCATGTATCGTGAGATTTTGAGTGAAAACCTCCTTCCATCAGCAAGGGCATTGAAGATGAAACGTGGCTGGGTCTTTCAGCATGACAATGATCCCAAACACAGCGCCCGGGCAACGAAGGAGTGGCTTCGTAAGAAGCATTTCAAGGTCCTGGAGTGGCCTAGCCAGTCTCCAGATCTCAACCCCATAGAAAATCTTTGGAAGGAGTTGAAAGTCCGTGTTGCCCAGCGACAGCCCCAAAACATCACTGCTCTAGAGATCTGCATGGAGGAATGGGCCAAAATACCAGCAAGTGTGTGAAAACCTTGTGAAGACTTACAGAAAACGTTTGACCTGTGTCATTGCCAACAAAGGGTATATAACAAAGTATTGAGAAACTTTTGTTATTGACCAAATACTTATTTTCCACCATAATTTGCAAATAAATGCATAAAAAATCCTACAATGTGATTTTCAGTAAAATAAATTCTCATTTAGTCTGTCATAGTTGACGTGTACCTATGATGAAAATTACAGGCCTCTCTCATCTTTTTAAGTGGGAGAACTTGCACAATTGGTGGCTGACTAAATACTTTTTTTCCCCACTGTATCCCAGTTTACCTAATTTCCTATGGCCTCGATCAATGAGAGAAGACTTGAAATAGACAAGGTGGTGGTGTACACATTGTTGGATTACTTCATGGAGCAAAAAAAGTCTTTATTTTAAGAACTGAGCATTTTCTAATTTCAAACTGACCCCCTGCAAATGGACACTGACATTTCTTTGAGACTCCTTTTTCCACAAATCGAGGACGAAGACAGCATCGTCAAGCTAAGGTTGGTCAAAAATTCTGTGCTACACCAAACAGTACCTATCCTTTAAATGTTTGGTTAAATCACATTACGTGGTGTAACAATCTGTAGCTAAGAGAACTGGTGATCAGCATATGATGGGAGAGGTGGTCATGATGAAAATTGCCATTCCAAAGAAACATACAGTAAGTTCAGGGAACACTTGTACCGCTGTGGGAGGAGTGTTGTCATGACCAAACTGCCATTCAGCTCCTTGAGTCATCTTCTGCTTGAAATTTAGCATAATGTTCAATTTATCGAGAGGGATACAGTTCACAGGATACAGTTCTGCTACAATGACACACGCAGGCAAAGGAATTGTGTTTCTCTCCAAGAATCCACTCCAGGAAGTAGCCCAGGCAACACAAGGTATTGTCTGTAAGACAAAAATATACCAATTATACTCATTTACGTCATTTAGCAGACACTCTTATCCAGAGCGACTTACAGTAGTGAGTGCATAAATGTTTTATACTTTTTCTAACTGGTCCCCCGTGGGTATCGAACCCACAACTCTGCCGTTGCAAGCACCATGCTCTACCAACTGAGCCACACGTCACCATTACGCAGCTTGAACGACAGTTGAACTGTGCCAGCATAACACCATTAGGGTAGACTAGTTGATCATGCATACATGTGCATAGGCACAGAGATTACATTTAGAACATTATCTAGCCTAATAAAGAAAGAAATATGGCATAACTCTCAACCTTTGCACAGTGACCACACCATACAACTGTACCTAGGTAGGTAGGCATAAAGTTTCTAGCTACAACCATGTCTAACAGGCATGCTTAGGCAAATATTTGTTTTTGTTTTGTGAGGTGTTCAGATCACAGACGGGCAATAATAAAAAGTATAAAAAGTACATATATAAAGAAATTAAAAACAGTAGAAAAAAGACATAAAATAAGCATTATTTGTCCTGTCTGTCCCATCTTCCCTTTCCCTCCCCCTTCTCAGTAGATAAGATGAGATGAGTTACCCATGATATTTGTCCACCCATTCCCCCCTCCCCACCTCCCTCGGGCTCATGTTGTGGACAAATATCATGGGTAACTCATCTTATGTTTGTAAAATTGTTTGTGGGAACAAGGCACACATGAATAGAATCAGCCTGCATACAGTACCTTGCAAAAATATTCATCCCCCTTAGCAGTTTTCCTATTTTGTTGCATTACAACCTGTAAATTAAATTGATTTGTATTTGGATTTCATGTAATGGACATACACAAAATAGTCCAAATTGGTGAAGTGAAATGAAAAAATTAACTTGTTTCAAAATAATTAGTACAAATAAATAACGGAAAAGTGTTGCATGCATATGTATTCACCCCCTTTGCCTTGAAGCCCCTAAATAAGATCTGGTGCAACCAATTACCTTCACAAGTCACATAATTAGTTAAATAAAGTCCACCTGTGTGCAGTCTAAGTGTCACATGATCTGTCACATCATCTCAGTATATATAAACCTGTTCTGAAAGGCCCCAGAGTCTACAACACCACTAAGCGAGGGGCACCACCAAGCAAGCGGCACCATGAAGACCAAGGAGCTCTCCAAACAGGTCAGGGACAAAGTTGTGGAGAAGTACAGATCAGGGTTGGGTTATAAAAAAATATCTGAAACTTTGAACATCCCACGGAGCACCATTAAATTAATTACTAAAAAATTGAAAGAATATGGCACCACAACAAACCTGCCAAGAGAGGGCCGCCCACCAAAACTCACGGACCAGGCAAGGAGGGCATTAAACAGAGAGGCAACAAAGAGACCAAAGATAACCCTGGAGGAGCTGCAAAGCTCCACAGCGGAGATTGGAGTATCTGTCCATAGGACCACTTTAAGCCGTACACTCCACAGAGCTGGGCTTTACGGAAGAGTGGCCAGAAAAAGCCATTGCTTAAAGAAAAAAATAAGCAAACACGTTTGGTGTTCGACAAAAGGCATGTGGGAGACTCCCCAAACATATGGAAGAAGGTACTCTGGTCAGATGAGACTAAAATTGAGCTTTTTGTCCATCAAGGAAAACGCTATGTCTGGCGCAAACCCAACACCTCTCATCACGCCTAGAACACTATCCCGCATCATGCTGTGGGGATGATTTCATCAGCAGAGACTGGGAAACTGGTCAGAATTGAAGGAATGATGGATGGCGCTAAATACAGGGAAATTATTGAGGGAAACCAGTTTCAGTCTTCCAGACATTTGAGACAGGGACGGAGGTTCACCTTCCAGCAGGACAGTGACCCTAAGCATACTGCTAAAGTAACACTTGAGTGGTTTAAGGGGAAACATTTAAATGTCTTGGAATGGATTAGTCAAGCCCAGACCTCAATCCAATTGAGAATCTGTGGTATGACTTAAAGATGACTGTACACCAGCGGAACCCATCCAACTTGAAGGAGCTGGAGCAGTTTTGCCTTGAAGAATGGGCAGAAATCCCAGTGGCTAGATGTGCCAAGCTTATAGAGACATACCCCAAGAGACTTGCAGCTGTAATTGCTGCAAAAGGTGAATAGTTATGTTTTTTTGTCTTATTTCTTGTTTGTTTCACAATAAAAATATTTTGCATCTTCAAAGTGGTAGGCATGTTGTGTAAACCAATGATACAACCCTCCAAAAAATCAATTTAAATTCCAGGTTGTAAGGCAACAAAATAGGAAAAATGCCAAGGGGGGTGAATACTTTCGCAAGCCACTGTACATCAATATTTTATACAGATATTCAAAATACAATTGATAAATTCAAACATGATTACAGTACATTAACTCATAAGCTTTTGCATTTTTCAATTGCTATATTGAATGTATCTATCTAATGTTTCCTTGGCGCTGTTCACACGAGCTCTGGAGAGCTCTATTGAAAGAACGTCAAGGAAGTTTTGTAGCAATTGAGTTTTGCTGAGCTTATGTGGAGGCTTCCACATCTGGTCACTAACATTATTTTTGCTGCAGTCAGTCGAGACAACCATACTCATTTCTGGGGTACTGTGAGAGTCGTCAGTGAAGGGTCATCGTTCAACAATAATATATTGGGGAGATAGGGAATGGCAGCACCAAACTTAGCAAATATTTTTATAGTAAAACCAGTTTATCAGTTTTAGAGTTAAATTGTTGTATTATTGTTTCTCCTCACTGTTAGCTAGTAAACTTAGCTAGCTAGCTTGCTGGGTAGCCAGAAATGGTTATTTACATCTGTTTGGAATCCTATTAGGCTGGACAATAGAACGAGTCAAAATTCACCCAAGGCTGAAAAACAGCCAAAGAATGTTGGCTGAACTGGAACACTAGCATGAGGCCATAACAAATTAATTGTAACTAACCTTCGCTGAGCCCCTTCTGACTGGAGTGATGCTTAGAATTCCATTTCCCCCTAAATGGCACCAAAAAATGTCTCTCTTTTTTTACAATCTGTTCTTAGGACAATACTGAAAAATAACTTGTGTAGAAAGTAAACATCAGCACCTCGATGGTGTCAAGTGTGCTTACATCTGCGTAATGAGGAAGTAGGGGGAAAAAAAATCAATCTTTTGACTATTTCTGGTCTAGCGATCGATGACAGCAGAGCTCGCTGCCCAGAATAACATCATTACAAAAATGAGATTTTCCTGATTAAAATGGTGTTCGAGTTGAAAAAATATATATACAAATTGTGAGGCATTTCGCGAAATAGACAGATATACCCCTATTTACCCTACTGGAAACAATGCGAGTAAGATTTTTTGGAAGTTTTAACTACCAGCAATTGATCACTCGCACTGTCATATCAGATATTAAAGATGTTTCAAAATGCAGGCATACTAGCATTGAGGTTAGCGCATCAAACCAGCAATTATTTAGCCAGGGCTCAATACCTGCAATAGTAATTTTTTTGCTCTCCCAAAAGCAACACAGGCCTAATACAGTATATACACACACAGTTGAAGTCGGAAGTTTACATACACTTAGGTTGGAGTCATTAAAACTCGTTTTTCAACCACTCCACAAATTTCTTGTTAACAAACTATAGTTTTGGCAAGTCGGTTATAATTCAGTGTATCACAATTCCAGTGGGTCAGAAGTTTACATACACTAAGCTTGGAAAATTCCAGAAAATGATGTAATGGCTTTAGAAGCTTCTGATAGGCTAATTGACATCATTTGAGTCAATTGGAGGTGTATTTCAAGGCCTACCTTCAAATGCAGTGCCACTTTGCTTGACATCATGGGAAAATCAAAAGGAATCAGCCAAGACCTCAGAAAAAAAATTGTAGACCTCCACAAGTCTGGTTCATCCTTGGGAGCAATTTCCAAACGCCTGAAGGTACCACGTTCATCTGTACAAACAATAGTACGCAAGTATAAACACCATGGGACCACACAGCCGTCATACTGCTCAGGAAGGAGATGCGTTCTGTCTCCTAGAGATGAACTTTGGTGTGAAAAGTAAAAATCAATCCCAGGTAGAAATAGGTACAAAACTCTCTATATCCACAGTAAAACGAGTCCTATATCGACATAACCTGAAAGGCCGCTCAGCAAGGAAGAAGCCACTGCTCCAAAACCGCCATAGAAAAGCCAGACTACGGTTTGCAACTGCACATGGGGACAAAGATCGTACCTTTTGGAGAAATGTCCTCTGGTCTGATGAAACAAAAATAGAACTGTTTGGCCATAATGACCATCATTATGTTTGGAGGAAAAAGGGGAACGCTTGCAAGCCGAAGAACACCATCCCAACCATGAAGCACGGGGTGGCAGCATCATGCTGTTGGGGTGCTTTGCTGCTGGAGGGACTGGTGCACTTCACAAAATAGATGGCATCATGAGGAAGGAAAATTATGTGGATGTATTGAAGCAACATCTCAAGACATTTGTCAGGAAGTTAAAGCTTGGTCGCAAATGGGTCTTCCAAATGGACAATGACCCCATGCATACTTCCGAAGTTGTGGCAAAATGGCTTAAGGACAACAAAGTCAAGGTATTGGCATGGCCATCACAAAGCCCCGACCTCAATCCTATAGAACATTTGTGGGCAGAACTGAAAAAGCATGTGCGAGCAAGGAGGCCTACCTACCTGACTCAGTTACACCAGCTCTGTCAGGAGGAATGGGCCAGAATTGTGGAAGACTACCCGAAGCGTTTGACCCAAGTTAAACAATTTAAAGGCAATGCTACCAAATACTAATTGAGTGTATGTAAACTTCTAACCCACTGGTAATGTGATTAAATTAAATAAAAGCTTAAATAAATCATTCTGTCTACTATTATTCTGACATTTCACATTCTTAAAATAAAGTGGTGATCCTAACTGACCTAAGACAGGGAATTTTTACTAGGATTAAATGTCAGGAATTTTAAGGTGTATGTAAACTTCCGACTTCAACTGTGTATAACTAACTGTAAAGTAATGAGTGACCATTTTAGAAAATCATGTGACATATTCTTTGGTTGCATGCTATTTTATGTCAATCATATTGCTACTTGTAGCCTATAACTGATTCTTCGTGGTCTTATGCTGCCATCTCTTGGAAATATTGAACAACTAAAAGTTATTAATTCACAGCAGACCGTAAAGACATTGGAGAGGCAGCTGAGAAATAAAGTACAGTGGGGAAAAAAAGTATTTAGTCAGCCACTAATTGTGCATGTTCTACCACTTAAAAAGATGAGAGAGGCCTGTAATTTTCATCATAGGTACACGTCAACTATGACAGAAAAATTGAGAATTTTTTTTCTCCAGAAAATCCCATTGTAGGATTTTTTATGAATTTATTTGCAAATTATGGTGGAAAATAAGTATTTGGTCACCTACAAACAAGCAAGATTTCTGGCTTTCACAGACCTGTAAC
Organism: Coregonus clupeaformis; assembly: GCF_020615455.1. Lineage (NCBI taxonomy): Eukaryota > Metazoa > Chordata > Actinopteri > Salmoniformes > Salmonidae > Coregonus > Coregonus clupeaformis. Next base: position 13,568,909 of record NC_059209.1, read on the forward strand.
AACTTCTTTAAGAGGCTCGTCTGTCCTCCACTCGTTACCTGTATTAATGGCACCTGTTTGAACTTGTTATCAGTATAAAAGACACCTGTCCACAACCTCAAACAGTCACACTCCAAACTCCACTATGGCCAAGACCAAAGAGCTGTCAAAGGACACCAGAAACAAAATTGTAGACCTGCACAAGGCTGGGAAGACTGAATCTGCAATAGGTAAGCAGCTTGGTTTTAAGAAATCAACTGTGGGAGCAATTATTAGGAAATGGAAGACATACAAGACCACTGATAATCTCCCTCGATCTGGGGCTCCACGCAAGATCTCACCCCGTGGGGTCAAAATGATCACAAGAACGGTGAGCAAAAATCCCAGAACCACACGGGGGGACCTAGTGAATGACATGCAGAGAGCTGGGACCAAAGTAACAAAGCCTACCATCAGTAACACACTACGCCGCCGGGGACTCAAATCCTGCAGTGCCAGACGTGTCCCCCTGCTTAAGCCAGTACATGTCCAGGCCCGTCTGAAGTTTGCTAGAGTGCATTTGGATGATCCAGAAGAGGATTGAGAGAATGTCATATGGTCAGATGAAACCAAAATATAACTTATGGGTAAAAACTCAACTTGTCGTGTTTGGAGGACAAAGAATGCTGAGTTGCATCCAAAGAACACCATACCTACTGTGAAGCATGGGGGTGGAAACATCATGCTTTGGGGCTGTTTTTCTGCAAAGGGACCAGGACGACTGATCCGTGTAAAGGAAAGAATGAATGGGGCCATGTATCGTGAGATTTTGAGTGAAAACCTCCTTCCATCAGCAAGGGCATTGAAGATGAAATGTGGCTGGATCTTTCAGCATGACAATGATCCCAAACACACCACCCGGGCAACAAAGGAGTGGCTTCGTAAGAAACATTTCAAGGTCCTGGAGTGGCCTAGCCAGTCTCCAGATCTCAACCCCATAGAAAATCTTTGGAGGGAGTTGAAAGTCTGTGTTGCCCAGCGACAGCCCCAAAACATCACTGCTCTAGAGGAGATCTGCATGGAGCAATGGGCCAAAATACCAGCAACAGTGTGTGAAAACCTTGTGAAGACTTACAGAAAACGTTTGACCTGTGTCATTGCAAACAAAGGGTATATAACAAAGTATTGAGAAACTTTTGTTATTGACCAAATACTTATTTTCCACCATAATTTGCAAATAAATTCATAAAAAATCCTACAAATGTGATTTTCTGGAGAAAAAAAAATCTAATTTTGTCTGTCATAGTTGACGTGTACCTATGATGAAAATTACAGGCCTCTCATCTTTTTAAGTGGGAGAACATGCACAATTGGTGGCTGACTAAATACTTTTTTTCCCCACCTGTATATATTTCTTATTATTATTTCACAGAGGTTACTAGGTCACACATAGCTCAAACCACATTTGTGGCTTGTTTATCAAGTGTTCTTCCTTGCAATAATAAATAGAAAATAACTAATTATTTAAAAAACAGCAAATACTTAGTTGTTTTTTTTATAAAATGAAAATGAAATGTTGTACTATAATGTTATTTACTAACATAATATTATTACTAAAATAGTTAATAAAACTGTTGTAGGCTACCCTACCCTAGAATTAGGGTTATGGCTAGGGTTACTGTCTGTTCAGGGTTAGGGTTAAGGCTAAAATAGGTTATACATAACTTTTAAGGGATATACCTAGAGTTAGGTTGAGGTTTTTTTCAGCAAAAACAGTATGGGTTAATCGCTCTTGCTCCTCCACGTCTGCGGGTACTACATACCTCATTCACGACACTCGCTGGGGTCATAATCTGAGGTAGAAACTGCGTCAGATCTACAAATCAATAAGCTAGACCCATCCATTTGGTTTGCAACTCAGTGAATCTGTGCAGCATACACTCAATTCGAACAGATCAAATTACTCAGCAGCATTTAAAAACTACAAAAAAGTTATTTCTTCAGCCATCTCTGGCACAGTGAGTCACCACAACGTGTACCCAGGCGAACAGTTATATCGTTAACCAAGTAGTCCTATCCTTGATATTATTAAGTTACCGGAGGTAAGTCTTCAAAGTTTACGTGGGTAAACCTCATTGCTAACAATAGCAAAGCTGGCATTGTGACACAGAACAATGGGCTGGGAATAGAATGTTCTGATTGCGAGTTGGTGCAATGGTGCTCAATAGAACTAATAGTAGCTGGCAGGGTGAAAAATGCCCTAAGATATGGTGTTTTCTTCGTGATGAACATCAAAACTACAGCAAGCTGCTAGGACATACGGTAATATTATGAAACTGGGCTCCATGGCGGATGCAATGAACTAATTTTAATTTGAAAAAAATAATTGTTAAAAATGTCCAGCCTAATCTTATCTTGTGTCATGCCTATAATTTTGTGATTTTGAAATGCATCCACGGTCATAATCATAACCAATGTCAACCCTTGTCAATAATGTTACATAGCTAGTGAGTAAAACTATTTACAGCTGCTGATGTTACACGTTTGCTAAAAAGTTAGAAACGGGAGGCCTGGCACATAGCAACAAGTTAGCTAGCCAACTCCAGTCATGTGCTAACATTTGCTGGTAAACCTAGCTTTAGGTGGCTGGTTGTAACGTTATAGCTTGCTGTTTAGTAGCCATATCTATTACTAAAAAGAGGTTTTACAATCAAGATACAATAGGACCTCCGATTGTAAAACCTCCATTTCTAGTCATAGATATGGCAACCTGTAGTTGTTTAGCTAACTTAGCTAGCTACCTACCTAAGTTAGCAAACAGAAAAATAATTGTATTTCCCCTCACTGTAACACAGTAGTATTTTAGCCAGGATTACACAATATGGGTTTCAGTAGATAAACTAAAGTTATCTAGCTAGCTAGGTGGCTTGCAGGAAAAATAATTTACTTAGCACCGTAGTTTAGTTTTAGTTTAGTATGTCATCTGTCATCTGCCCCCTTGGTGCTGACATTGGCTGTAGCTGAGCTTCTAGCTAAATCCAACTATTTGTTTTGAATCCTCTTTGCTATATTCCGGTTGAAACATGTATGGTTGAATGTCACCAGGTAGCAAAAAAAATTCTCCATTTACATTTCGGTCATTTAGCAGACGCTCTTATCCAGAGCGACTTACGGTAGTGATTGCATACATTTTCATACTTTTTTCATACTCCCATCTTCAAATTCATGTTGATTAGAGGAATCACTTGAAGCCATTGTGGTCTGGTCAGTTCTTTCAGTTTTGCCCAAAGGATTGTGTTGTTAGTGTCCGCCTCCCTTTAAAAAAATCCTGCCTTGGGGGAGGGACGGGGCCGGAGCACGAAGCACCGCCCCACACCAGTTGTAGTCTTTCAGAGACTGGAAAAAATGTGTGAGCTTGTATATTTAGTAATGAATCCGCTGATAGGAATATCTCTGAGATGTCCAATCCCCCCACCCCACCCCACCCCACCCCCCACCCCACACCCACCCACTACAACAACCTTTCCCTACAGTATCTAAAGCTATGCAAATGTGTTCCCTGTGTGCAACAACACAGAAGGACTTGTAAATAAAATGTCCCCCAAATGGTGGGTCCTGGTTAGAAACAGTAGATTTGTTGACATGGTCATAACACTTCAAAAGCTTTAGGTGGGTCACAGTGCTCTAGTAGCAACATGGATCATGGTCAGTGTGACTTTAAGACTAGAACCCCCTGGCCAGGTTAAATAATGTCCTGACACAACACCCCCTGTAACAAAGGCGCGCACCCACACAGCTATGTCTGACTGACGCCATACCCCTCCTCATGCCAACACTATGCAGACAGTGGTCGTAAAACTAACCTTAAACCAGGCATCTAAAACACAGAAAGAAAAACTAACAGTGTGTGGGCTGCCACAAGGGTATGGGAACCAAGTCTGTGAACACACAAGTCTTCAGCCTTAGAATCACAACAAGTTAACATTTCATTCCAATGAGATACACAATCGTCATCATCATTTATCACTTAAACAATCATTTAAAAGTGTGTACAGTACAAAATGTACAAGTGACAAGGAACAACAAACAAAATATTACCAATAAAAGTTAGACTCATGTCTAGGTGAGAGTAGATTGTCGTGCTGGTCTGTTTAGCAGTTAAACTGAGCACGAGTGACTGTCATTGTTTAGAAGAACTAACCTAGCTCGAAGCTAAATCAGACACAGCGTTGACCTGAACCCAATCATAGGAAAATAAAGGGTTAAAAAAAATGTATCTTAGAGAATTTCCCCACTAACTAATTTGATGTTGAAAAATACAAAAAGCTGTCCATACATCCTGTCATAGCCTAGATTCCAAAATTAATTTATTGGTTGTTATTCACAAAAAAACACTTCAGCAGAGACACTACCTCTCACTAGCGTCAGAGTAACAATGACAATGTTCCATGATGATAACATTCTCATATGCATTCTACCAAGGATTGGAACTTTTGGTGACAACATGGCGCCCAACCACATTGTCAATGTCAAATCTACCTTGGTCATAGATAATCATGGATGAGCTGGAAACATAAGGATGCTGAGAAGCTAAGGTTACAGAGCTGACTTGAAGGTTCTGGGATGTGCTCTTGTACAACAGTTTGACCTTAGATCTTGGTGAGGACAGGTCCCCCCTGGTATGTAAAGAGCAGAGGAACTAGAACACAGTTCAGGGCGAAGCTTCAGACAGATATTTACAGATCTGTGTGTGCAAGGCCAGACATAGAAAGGAGAGAGATGGAGGTGAAAAAAAGAGATTATCAGAGTTTTGTCAGGGTCTGCTTCTCTCTGGGAGGCAGCAGCAATACTTCAGGTCACACACAACACACACTCTCTCTCTCTCTCTCTCTCACACCCAGTTTAGCAGCATTCTCATGAGTCCTCTGTGTCCGTGACATTGGCAGGTGAGTCAGGAGAACGTGAAGGGTCTGAATGGGAGGTCTTTGGCATGCTAAAGAGGGAGACGGAGACCGATCAACCCAGCAGACAGACCCAGGACAGACCTGGCTGCCAGACCAGGCAGAGTTCCTCTCTGTACAGCTGAATCATACCCAGTTCCTCCTCATCTCCTCTGGATGGTGTTTCTGACAGGCAGGAAGAAGTTGAGATCCTTCCTCAATTGGAGCACATGCCACGACTAGAGAGAGTTAGAGGGGTGGGGTTAGATTTGGGATGCCTCTCAAATAAAAACGGTGGATTTACAACGTAAAAGAAAAACAACCTCAGTGAAACGTTCCCTTAGTGTACCTCAGTGAACTGTGCTTTGATGGCATCAAACTTGACCTTCTCATGGACCGCCCTGGCTGTGTTGGTGCCATCAAACGGCTCTGAGAGAACAACAACGATGAGACAACATTTCAGTAGGGACAGATACAGCGTTAAAACATTGAAACTGGGATTAACAAGAGCCAGATGTATTGCACAATCATGTTTTCCAGCATCCGTCCCTAGCCCCCAGGCTTCAATATAAGAAGATGATCTAAAAGGGGAGACATTACATCATGGTAATAACACAGTTATTACACAGTCACTACACAACTGTGTGGGAGGGGGCTAGGTGTCAGTGCCATAGTTAGCAGTGATTGACTAGTCAGGTCTAGTCTGACCTACCTTCCACACAGATGAACTTGTCTCTCCACTCTAGACTATTTGACTTGGGCAGAGCCTTAGCCTCTCGCACCGAGATCACCTGTTTATCCCACCTGGAACAGAAGAGAGGAAGTGTGTGTGAGACTGAGTAGACATCTGTGTTTGTGTTTGCGTGTGTTTTTCGTGCACTGTATGGCATGGTATGGTATCGTTGGTCTAAACATCAGAGCTCAGTCAGAGTTTCTCTGAGCTTCCATCCAGCAACGCTGTCAAAAGATTACAGGTCAGTTCCCACCTGTTGCTGTCCCTCAGACAGCAACATGGCACCAGAGAGTGAGGGGGTGTGGGAGGGGACTTGTGAGAAAGACAGAGAGAAGAGAGAGGGAAGAGGAGCACCTTTCAGTATGTATCCTTTCTATGCATTCATAAAGCCTCTTTACGAATGCATATGAAGGACACATACCGTAAAGTGCTCCTCTTCCCTCTCTCTCTTTTACATGTCCCCTCCCACACACATTACAACATTCGACATAAGCTGTCGTTAACAGTAATTGACAGTACTTAATAGTCATGAGTAGCCCCGTGTAGCTCAGTTGGTAGAGCATGGCCTTTGCAATGCCAGGGTTGTGGGTTCGATTCCCACGGGGGGCCAGTATGAAAATGTATGCACTCACTAACTGTAAGTCGCTCTGGATAAGAGTGTCTGCTAAATGACTAAAATGTAAATGAGCAATGCCATAAGATGTTACAAAGCTACTTATAAATGGGTGCTCAACCTGTTGTCATGGGCTCTTATGTCATGTGTTCTTAGCTGTTGCTATAACACATCCTGTATGACCATTTATGTCACATGATATTACATGCTACTTAGGAGTCTACATACCAGATGTTATAACAAGGTGTTATAATTACAGTAAATAGTCTGATGGTGTCATAACCATGTCATGCGCCCTTATAGTGTGTACACAGATGCCTGAAGTAAAGTGATATCAATTTGAGGCAACATTAAAATGGTATGAAGTGCTCATACCACAGGTTGATTTGAGAGTGATGTGGATTTTTACATTTATATGGATTTTTTAGATTGGTACATCGCTGTTGCTAGGCATGAACTTAATTAATTCCTCTCACTGTGTGTAAAATGGGCATCTGACCTGTTCAGGCTAAACCCTTTGTCTCTCCTTGGGCATCTTCTTGATTATTTACATCATGACAGGGTGGGAGAGAGGGGTTGGGCTTGGGTATGTTTGAGAGATTGATTGTGGACCTGCCATGTCCACAATCAATCTACATGTCAAGCCAGGGTGAGCCGGGGTTGAACAGAGTTCAAACTGAACATGATTTTGCATGACAAGGCTTGATTGGTCGCACCACCATTGTTTCCAAACTGAATACATACAGTCGTGGTCAAAAGTTTTGAGAATGACACAAGTATTGGTCTCCACAAAGTTTGCTGCCTCAGTGTTGATGATGGCAATTTGCATTTACTACAGAATGTCATGAAGAGTGATCAGATGAATTGCAATTAATTGTAAAGTCCCTCTTTGCCATGAAAATAAACTTAATCCCCAAAAAACATGTCAGCCCTGCCACAAAAGGACCAGCTACCATCATGTCAGTGATTGTCTCGTTAACACAGGTGAGAGTGTTGATGAGGACAAGGCTGGAGATCGCTCTGTCATGCTGATTGAGTCAGAATAACAGACTGGAAGCTTTAAAAGGAGGGTTGTGCTTGAAATCATTGTTCTACCTCTGTCAACCGTGGTTACCTGCAAGGAAACATGTGCCGTCATCATTGCTTTGCACAAAAAGGGCTTCACAGGCAAGGATATTGCTACTAGTAAGATTGCACCTAAATCAACCATTTATCGGATCATCAAGAACTTCAAGGAGAGAGGTTCAATTGTTGTGAAGAAAGCGTCAGGGCGTCCAAGAAAGTCCAGCAAGCGCCAGGACCGTCTCCTAAAGTTGATTCAGCTGTGGGATCGGGGCACCACCAGTGCAGAGCTTGCTCAGGATTGGCAGCAGGCAGGTGTGAGTGCATCTGCACGCACAGTGAGGCGAATACTTTTGGAGGATGGCCTGGTGTCAAGAAGGGCAGCAAAGAAGCCACTTCTCTCCAGGAAAAACATCAGGGACAGACCGATATTCTGCAAAAGGTACAGGGATTGGACTTCTGAGGACTGGGGTAGAGTCATTTTCTCTGATGAATCCCCTTTCCGATTGTTTGGGCCATCCGGAAAACACCTTGTCCGGAGAAGACAAGGTGAGCGCTACCATCAGTCCTGTGTCATGCCAACAGTAAAGCATCCTGAGACCATTCATGTGTGGGGTTGCTTCTCAGCCAAGGGAGTGGGCTCACTCACAATTTTGCCTAAGAACACAGCCATGAATAAAGAATGGTACCAACACATCCTCCGAGAGCAACTTCTCCCAACCATCCAAGAACAGTTTGGTGACGACCAATGCCTTTTCCAGCATGATGGAGCACCTTGCCATAAGGCAAAAGTGATAACTAAGTGGCTCGGGGAACAAAACATCAACATTTTGGGTCCATGGCCAGGAAACTCCCCAGACCTTAATCCCATTGAGAACTTGTGGTCGATCCTCAAGAGGCAGGTGGACAAACAAAAACCCACAACTTCTGACAAACTCCAAGCATTGATTATGCAAGAATGGGCTGCCATCAGTCAGGATGTGGCCCAGAAGTTAATTGACAGCATGCCAGGGCGGATTGCAGAGGTCTTGAAAAAGAAGGGTCAACACTGCAAATATTGACTCTTTGCATAAGCTGAATGTCATTGTCAATGAAAGCCTTTGACACTTATGGAATACTTGTAATTATACTTCAGTGTACCATAGTAACTACTGACATAAAGATCTAAGAACACTGAAGCAGCAAACTTTGTGGAGACCAATACTTGTGTCATTCTCAAAACTTTTGACCACGACTGTAGAGGAGAAGTTAGATTTTGCCACTATCATAAACTAAGGAAGTGGGCGGAGCAGTCAAGAGGTGAAAACTGGTGACAGGTGGTGGTGGAACCAAAGAGGGAGGGGTTAAGCTAAAATGTATGTAAAATGACTATATAAACTGAGAGCTGGGAGGTGGAAAAGGAGATGCTCTGCAGACCACTCGACATTGACCTTGTCAATTCCTGCGTCTTCGTCCTGCCTCTTCGTATACTCTGTAGTCGTCACAACATGTTAATCTAGCTGGCAAGTTTGAGCATGCATGTACATCTTGCCTCACATCGTTTTTCATTTTTCTTCAACAGCTGCTGCACCGTGCCTCGCTGAATTTGACACAGCTGTGTTGGAAAGAAAATATTTGGAAGTTGTGGCCTTACAGGTTTGGTGTGATTTGTCTGATTGCCAAATTATTTCCAACATGGCTGAAAAATCTGTGAATATTATAAATAGTGTACTAGAAAACGCATACTCTGTAGTAGCTGCTATGGCAAATAGGCCTACTTTTAAATGTTGCTCCTGTGGCATTTCTCAGAAGAATGTTAAAAGTTATGTAGATCATCAGGTTTTGCACAGACATGAAGCTAATGGTGTATATCCATGTTTTAGTGACTGCAAACGCCTGTTTACCAAGTACAATGTCTTAAAAGCGCATGTTAATTGTAATCACAAGGCCTCCTGTAGCTCAGTTGGTAGAGCATGGCGCTTGCAACGCCAGGGTTGTGGGTTCTTTTCCCACTGGGGGCCAGTATGGAAAATGTATGCACTCACTAACTGTAAGTCGCTCTGGATAAGAGCATCTGCTAAATGACTAAAATGTAAATGTATCTTTATTCTACAAAAACTTTGGAAATACTTTGGTTCTTTGATCAATATAAGGACGAATTTGCCACAACAAGAGTATCACAGGTAAGACTTTTTATGAAGTACATACCAATAATACTTTTTATACAACAAGTGGGTCTAATCCTGGATGCTGATTGGTTAAAACCATATTCCAGCCGGTGTCTATTCCACAAATTACCACCGGCTAAATCTATGACGTTGAAATGCCTATTTACTCTGTTCCATCTTAATACACTGCTCAAAAACATAAAGGGAACACAAAAATAACACATCCTAGATCTGAATGAATGAAATAATCTTATTAAATACTTTTTCCTTTACATAGTTGAATGTGCTGACAACAAAATCACACAAAAATTATCAATGGAAATCAAATTTATCAACCCATGGAGGTCTGGATTTGGAGTCACCCTCAAAATTAAAGTGGAAAACCACACTACAGGCTGATCCAACTTTGATGTAATGTCCTTAAAACAAGTCAAAATGAGGCTCAGTAGTGTGTGTGGCCTCCACGTGCCTGTATGACCTCCCTACAATGCCTGGGCATGCTCCTGATGAGGTGGCGGATGGTCTCCTGAGAGATCTCCTCCCAGACCTGGACTAAAGCATCCGCCAACTCCTGGACAGTCTGTGGAGCAACGTGGCGTTGGTGGTTGGAGCGAGACATGATGTCCCAGATGTGCTCAATTGGATTAAAGTCTGGGAACGGGCGGTCCATAGCATCAATGCCTTCCTCTTGCAGGAACTGCTGACACACTCCAGCCACATGAGGTCTAGCATTGTCTTACATTAGGAGGAACCCAGGGCCAACCGCACCAGCATATGGTCTCACAAGCTGTCTGAGGATCTGAGGATCTCATCTGAGGATCTCATCTCGGTACCTAATGGCAGTCCGGCTACCTCTGGCGAGCACATGGAGGGCTGTGTGGCCCCCCAAATAAATGCCACCCCACACCATGACTGACCCACCGCCAAACCGGTCATGCTGGAGGATGTTGCAGGCAGCAGAACGTTCTCCACGGCGTCTCCAGTGTGAACCTGCTTTAATCTGTGAAGAGCACAGGGCGCCAGTGGCGAATTTGCCAATCTTGGTGTTCTCTGGCAAATGCCAAACGTCCTGCACGGTGTTGGGCTGTAAGCACAACCCCCACCTGTGGACGTCGGGCCCTCATACCACCCTCATGGAGTCTGTTTCTGACCGTTTGAGCAGACACATGCACATGTGGCCTGCTGGAGGTCATTTTCCAGGGCTCTGGCAGTGCTCCGCCTGCTCCTCCTTGCACAAAGGCGGAGGTAGCGGTCCTGCTGCTGGGTTGTTGCCCTCCTACGGCCTCCTCCACGTCTCCTGATGTACTGGCCTGTCCCCTGGTAGCGCCTCCATGCTCTGGACACTACGCTGACAGACACAGCAAACCTTCTTGCCACAGCTCGAATTGATGTGCCATCCTGGATGAGCTGCACTACCTGAGCCACTTGGGTGGGTTGTAGACGCCATCTCATGCTACCACTAGAGTGAAAGCACCGCCAGCATTCAAAAGTGACCAAAACATCAGCCAGGAAGCATAGGAACTGAGAAGTGGTCTGTGGTCACCACCTGCAAAACCAGTCCTTTATTGGGGGTGTCTTGCTAATTGCCTATAATTTCCACCTGTTGTCTATTCCATTTGCACAACAGCATGTGAAATGTATTGTCAATCAGTGTTGCTTCCTAAGTGGACAGTTTGATTTCACAGAAGTGTGATTGACTTGGAGTTACATTGGGTTGTTTAAGTGTTCCCTTTATTTTTTTGAGCAGTGTATATACTAGATCAACACTGCAAAAATAATCTAGACATGATCTCTCATTTCTTTTACACTAGCATTTTGTTTTCAATAGCGGAGATTTGCAATAACCTTGCTGTCTGTCTCTCCGACATTTCCAACATTGTTTCAATATTGAAATTCGATCTCCAGCTGTCCTATGGTAATGAACTTGTCGGGAGTCGGGACAAGACAGACAGGCAGCTTTTCTCAGCCAGTCAATCATGAATCAGCATAATTTTTATGGATATATACAAAGAAATGTCAATAGAAAAACACGAAATGCAGCTAGTTTGCTGTCATTCCAGCTTCAGTTTGAAGTGATTGTGTTAGCTGTGTATTTGGCTCTCTCTTCTGAACAGTGGCCTGGCGAGAGAGCAAATGTTCTTTGCCAGGCGAAATCGCACATCATTAGCTCATTGTCATGGATGTATCCCCCCCAAAAATCAATAAAAAACAGCTTAAACAAATGCAAATGCAGCTACTTTGCTGTTATTCTGGCTGCACTGTTTGATATGACTGTGTTAGCCAAAGTTGGCTAGCTCGCAAGCAAGGGATAAGAACATTGCCAGCCGTCATGGCAAAGGAACATTTAGAATGAATGGGTCGCGTCCATAGATTTAGAACAAAAAGACTTAACAGTTCGGTTCGGTCTCTGGCAACTGAACCGATAGAACGAACGACCAGCCGGTTTGGGTAGCAACCCTAGATTTGTGTCGGGACTATATTTTGTGGAAGGATGAAATAGTATGAATAAATTCATTATTATTTCATTATCATTATTTGAGTGTGTTGGTAACCCGTTGTATAAAAGTGATAATGCCGTTGAAGCCGGAGTTTGTAGGATACTGTATGATGTTTTATCGATCATGAACTACGACTTATTATAACACTTTATACCACGGCATTGTTGAATACTCGTTTCTGATTGGCTTGAAGGGCATGCATTCCCTATAACGCACGGTATATCAGCAAGGTGGAATTCAATGGCTATAGTTCATTCTTACATGTTCTATACCAAAAGTATGTGGACACCCCATCAAATTAGTGGATTCGGCTATTTCAGCCGCACCCGTTGCTGACAGGGGAATAAAATCGAGCACACCGCCATGCAATCTCCATAGACAAACATTGGCAATAGAATGGCCCATACTGAAGAGCTCAGTGACTTTCAACTTGACACCATTATAGGATGTCAGTTCGTAAAATGTCTGCCCTGCTAGAGCTGGTCCGGTCAACTGTAAGTGCTGTTATTGTGAAGTGGAAACGTCTTGGAGCAACAACGGCCAAGCCGCGAAGTGGTAGGCAATACAAGCTCACAGAATGGGACCGCTGAGTGCTGAAGCGCGTAAAAATTGTCTGTCCTCGGTTGCAACACTCACTACCGAGTTCCAAACTGCCTCTGGAAGCAGCGTCAGCACAATAACTGTTCGTCGGGAGCTTCATGAAATGGATTTCCATGGATGAGCAGCCGCACACAAGCCTAAAATCACCATGCGCAATGCCAAGCTTCAGCTGGAATGGTGTAAAGCTCGCCGCCATTGGACTCTGGCGCAGTGGAAACGTGTTCTCTGGAGTGGTGAATCACGCTTCACCATCTGACAGTTCGACAGAGTAATCTGGGTTTGGCGGATACCAGGAGAACACTATATGCCCGAATGCATAGTGCCAACTGTAAAGTTTGGTGGAGGAGAAATAATGGTCTGGGGCTGTTTTTCATGGTTCGGGCTAGGCCCCTTAGTTCCAGTGAAGATAAATCTTAACGCTACAGCATACATTGTTATTCTAGACGATTCTGTGCTTAAAACTTTGTCGCAAGAGTTTGGGGAAGGCCCGTTCCTGTTTCACCATGACAATGCCCCTGTCCACAAAGCGAGGCCCATCCAGAAATGGTTTGTCGAGATCGGTGTGGAAGAACTTGACTGGCCTGCACAGAGCCCTGACCTCAACCCCATCCAAAACCTTTGGGATTAATTGGAACGCCTACTGCGCCCGACCTACCTAATGCTTGTGGCTGAATGGAAGCAAGTCCCCGCAGCAATGTTCCAACATCTAGTGGAAAGCTATCCCTCTGACATGCACTGTCAACTGTGGGACCTTATATAGACAGGTGTGTGCCTTTCCAAATCATATCCAATCAATTGAATTTACCACAGGTGGACTCCAATCAAGTTGTAGAAACATCAAGGATGATCAATGGAAACAGGATGCACCTGAGCTCAATTCCGAGTCTCATAGCAAAGGGTCGGAATAATTAAGTAAATAAGGTATCTGTTTTTTATTTCTAATAAATGTGTAAACATTTCTAAAAACCTGTTTTCGCTTTGTCATTATGGGGTATTGTGTGTAGATTGATGAGGATTTTTATTTATTTAATCCATTTTAGAATAAGGCTGTAACGTAACAAAATGTGGAAAAGTCAAGGGGTCTGAATACTTTCCGAATGCACTGTATAAAAGAGATAATCAACAAGAGGCTCTATGCATTCTCTGGCAATTAATGCAACTCTGTGGAAGGTCAGTTCCACTCCACTAGCGCGTCGTGGAAAACGCCTTCCACGTCATTATTTATCATAGAATGCATAGCCCCTCGTTGATTATCCCTTACATAGTGCATATTGTATTTTAGCCATACTGGCTTAATATAGTTATTACCCACATTAGGCCCTTTAACGCCATATAACAAAAACTTTATGTAGCACTATTCATCTGTTTCTGTTTGCTTTAAATCATCTGAATTACTTAATTATAAAACCCTATAATATATATTTGTAGGCTTTAAGTCAAGTGTGATCATTTTCCAGAGAGACAAAAGCACAACACATTAAGCTACCCTGGTGCAATTATTTGACAGTGTGATATGGTCCTTTTAAGCAAAGCTGTTTAGTATTTCAGTACACAACAAACATAGCTAACGTTCACAGTCAAGTGCATGGAAAATGCCTGTTTGGCCACAAGTCTGCCAGTGCCTACTGCTGCTTTCTAGCAATTTCCCAGCTCTATCAAACCCCTCCCTCTACATAGGCAGTTTAACCGTAACATTCTTGTGTAGAGAGGCAACGTTTTGCCACTAGCCATTCACACCTAAGTAGGACATGAGCACGAGCAACCCCACCAATGGCTAGCTAGCTAGAGGTGGAATTAAAAAGCTTACTCTACAGCATGTCACACATTAACATTATTTTTCACCTAAACTTTAAAACAAAATTACTTTTTACACAATATTAATACACATTATTTAACTACTTTATTATCTATATTTTTTGCTGTAGGTTTGCTGGTTTGCCACCGACTGGCATTGTGTCTCATCTTCATTTACATTTACATTTACATTTTAGTCATTTAGCAGACGCTCTTATCCAGAGCGACTTACAGTTAGTGAATACATATATTTTTTTTATACTGGCCCCCCGTGGGAATCGAACCCACAACCCTGGCGTTGCAAACGCCATGCCCTATCAACTGAGCTACATCCCTGCCGGCCATTCCCTCCCCTACCCTGGACGACGCTGGGCCAATTGTGCGCCGCCCATGAGTCTCCCGGTCGCGGCCGGCTGCGACAGAGCCTGGATTCGAACCAGGATCTCTAGTGGCACAGTTAGCACTGCGATGCAGTGCTTTAGACCACTGCGCCACTCGAGACCCATGTTATGTTAGTCCCACCCTTCTTCCCATTTCAGAGATATGATTCACTGACAGAAGAGGTCTTAACTTTTCTATGGATCTGCAAACTCTACATTACATTTCACCAATTTGATTCACTGACATAAGGCATATGTCTTTAAAGCAAATATCGCTGAAATCATAAGAATAAGGTTGGGACTTAGAGGCTCGGCACACTTTATGTAAACGTACGATTCGGAGTACAACGCAGTACGTGAATGTCATTTTTCCTCACAAAATGGGAGGCTCCTTGTAGTACGTAGTCTTGCCTAAGTTGCTTGGAACAGATTTGTTCAGCTCAAATATGATGACGGACAGTGGCGCAGTGGCGGGAGCAGTATCGTGTAGACAATTAAGCTCTGTATTTTACCACCAAACTTGCTTGGCTGAAATGGAACCAGGAAAAAGTTGTTACAGCTCTGGAAAAAATCTACATACAGCTCTGGAAAAAATTAAGAGACTCCTGCAAATGTTTCTTAAATCAGCATCTCTACATGTATGACAGCCATTCCATTCCAGTGTCTGTTGAATTCCAACACAGGCACACCTCATTCTACTGAATTAGGTACTGATTAGGTAATCACCTGAACCTAATCTTATTTAACGAGGAAAAGTATAAAAACCACTGCTGTGGTCATCACTATCCTCTTGCAATAGGACCAGCTGGATGGCAATAACAGTGCTAATAGTACCTCAAAAGTAATATTAATCAAAAAATAACTATTGACCATGCCAAAAGAGTTAAAGGAAAGTTTTGAGTGAGGAAAAGAAGGGTTCAATTCTGGCTTTACTGGCAGAGGGATACAGTGAGCGTCAGGTTGCTTCCATCCTTAAAATTTCAAAGACGGCGGTTCATAAGAACAAGGTCAAGCAGCAGACATTGGGGACAACAAAGCTACAGACCGGCAGAGGGCGAAAACGACTCTACTGACCAGGATGACCGCCAACTCATTCGAATGTCACTCAACAACCGTAGGATGACATCAAGTGACCTACAAAAAGAATAGCAAATGGAAGCTGGGATGATGTGTGAGGACAGTTCGAAAGAGGCTCCTAGGGGCAGGGCTGAAGTCGTGCAAAGCTAGAAAAAAGCCCTTCATCAATGAGAAGCAAAGAAGAGCCAGGCTGAGGTTTGCAAAAGACCATAAGCAAAAGACCATAAGGATTGAACCGTAGAGGACTGGAGTAAGGTCATCTTCTCTGTGTATTGGTCTGCTCATAGTGAACCACAGTCCGGCATTCATAGCAAATTCTGATACCGCCCGCTAGGTAAAGGGGGCGCACACAAACTTGAATAATGGCGTTGTTTAAGTCGAACGACCAACACACAGTAATATCAGAACTTCTCTGGGCAAGATATTTTTGAAATTTGTTTTTCACAGTTTGTCATCATGCCCGTGTGGTGTTCTGTGCCTGGTTGTGCGAATTACAAACAGGCGCGAAAAATTAGTAATCTTTCTTCATTCAACCTACCAGAGATTCACCCCGATTCTGCCAGTAGCTTGCGGCGATCAAGAATGATGTGGTGACCAAAGATTAGAGGGACTTTCAGGTTGAACTGATGGGGAATCCATTTCGACGACAGCTGAGAAGTGATGCGATACCAGCGATTTTGTTTTCCTTCACAACAAAACGGAAGATTCTCAATTAGAGGTAACAATGTTAGCTAGCTTGCTAGTCTAGCTGGGTAAGTTAGCTAGCTAACGTTACAGTACTGAACTCTGAAAGCCATCAACTAAATCATATAGCTATCTTTTGGTATACACACTGTCAATCAATTTCTCCTATTCCATGGTAGTCAATGCTAGCTAGCTACATTCAGCAGAGTAAACATATTTGTTTGTTCGTTCTATCTGACTGACGTAAGCTAAAGTAAGCTAGCTAATGTTACCAAATAAAGAGTATCTCAATTTGGTAGCCATCTATCCCACCCTTGTCTGGAAAACACTCTGTTTCTATTGTCGATATAGCTAACTCACTCTCTGTGTGTCGGTAGCTATGATGAATGTGTATAAATCGTCTATGGTTGGTTAGTTGGTTCTCAGCCAGTCTCAGCTAGTTAGCAATTTTGCTACCAATTTAGTGATGCTAGTTAGCTAACAGCAAGCTGACAATATTGAAAATGTCCATGTTAGGTATGCTTAGCTAGCCAGTCTTATAGAGATCAATACAATTAGTGGAAAATCTTTGGAGGGAGCTGAAAGTCCGTATTGCCCAGCAACAGCCCCGAAACCTGAAGGATCTGGAGAAGGTCTGTATGGAGGAGTGGGCCAAAATCCCTGCTGCAGTGTGTGCAAACCTGGTCAAGACCTACAGGAAACGTATGATCTCTGTAATTGCAAACAAAGGTTTCTGTACCAAATATTAAGTTCTGTTTTTCTGATGTATCAAATACTTATGTCATGCAATAAAATGCAAATTAATTACTTAAAAATCATACAATGTGATTTTCTGGATTTTTGTTTTACAGTTGAAGTGTACCTATGATAACAATTACAGACCTCTACATGCTTAGTAAGTAGGAAAACCTGCAAAATCGGCAGTGTATCAAATACTTGTTCTCCCCACTGTATCACCAAAGAATCTGGAACGATGCCATAGGATCGGCGTGAAAGAGGTATTACATGGTAATCTTCAAGCTATGGAACTATCAGACCAAAGTCAACATTCTGAAGGCACAGTGGGAAAGGAGATCAAAATCCATGGCCAGTCCATTCGATAAAGGGCTACTATTGACACGAATGTTAGACCGTAAATGTATTGTTGTGTATGAGAGCGATTGAGGTTAGCAGGCGCCAGGCTAACTAGCTAGCCAACTCCAGTCATGTGCTAACGTTTGCTGGTAAACCTAGATTTAGGTGGCTGGTTGTAATGTTGTAGCTTGCTGTTTAGTAGCTAGCCATATATACGACTAAAAAGAGAAGAGGTCTTACAATCGAGATACAAAAGATCTCAGATTGTAAAACCTCTTCCATTTTTAGTCATAGATATGGCTACCGGTATTTCTACACACAATACCCCATAACAACAATGCGAAAACAGGTTTTTAGTCTTTTTTGACCTTATTTACATAAGTATTCAGACCATTTGCTATGAAACTCGAAATTGAGCTCAGGTGCATCCTGTTTCCATTGATCCTCCTTGAGATGTTTCTACAACTTGATTGGAGTCCACCTGTGATCAATTCAATTAATTGGACATAATTTGGAAAGGCACACACACACTATATAAAGGTCCCACAGTTGACAGTGCATGTCAGAGCAAAAACCAAGCCATGAGGTCGAAGGAATTGTCCGTAGAGCCAAACTGAGAAATCGGGGGAGAAGGGCCTTCATCAGGGAAGTGACCAAGAACCCGATGGTCACTCTGACAGAGCTCTAGAGTTCCTCTGTGGAGATGGGAGAACCTTGCAGAAGGACAACCATCTCTGCAGCACTCCACCAATCAGGCCTTTATGGTAGAGTTGCCAGACAGAAGCCACTCCTCAGTAAAAAGCACACCAGCCCGCTTGGAGTTTGCCAAAAGGCCCCTAAAGAACTCTCAGACCATGAGAAACAAGATTCTCTGGTCTGATGAAACAAGATTGAACTCTTTGCCCTGAATGCCAAGCGTCACGTCTGGAGGAAACCTTGCACCATCCCTACGGTGAAGCATGATGGTGGCAGCATCATGCTGCGGGGATGTTTTTCAGCGGAAGGGACTTGAAGACTAGTCAGGATCGAGGGAAAGATGAACGGAGCAAAGTACAGAGAAATCCTTCATGAAAACCTGCTCCAGAGTGCTCAGGACCTCAGACTGGGGCGAAGGTTCACCTTCCAACAGAACAAAAACCTTAAGCACAAAGCCAAGACAATGCAGGAGTCTCTGAATGTCCTTGAGTGGCCCAGCCAGAGCCCGGACTTGAACCCAATCAAACATCTCTGGAGAGACCTGAAAATATCAGTGCAGCGACGCTCCCCATCCAACCTGACTGAGCTTGAGAGGATCTGCAGAGAAGAATGGGAGAAACTCCCCAAATACAGGTGTGCCAAGCTTGTAGCGTCATACCCAAGAAGACTCGAGGCTGTTATTGTTGCCAAAGGTGCTTCAACAAAGTACTGAGTAAAGGGTCTGAATACTTATGTGAATGTAATATTTCAGTTTTTTATTTTTAATAAATGTGCAAAAATCTCTAAAAACCTGTTTTTGCTTTGTCATTGTGGGGTATTGTGGGTAGATTGCTGAGGAAAATGTTTTATTTAATATATTTTAGAATAAGGCTGTAACGTAACAAAATGTGGAAAAAGTCAAGGGGTCTGAATACTTTCCGAATGGACTATGTAATGTACACAATAACTATGTATTCATAATTTGACTCTCCCATTTTTATGGAATCCCATTTTTATGTAATGCACACTCCCCTCATACGACTTCTAAAATGTTTTATCAGGTTCTTCAATGATAAGACGGAAAAGACAAGGTTAACTTTGATTGTATCCAAGTAAAGACCAACAAAATCCAACATATTACATGGAATGTGCTCAGGCTTCATGATGGGGAAAAATAGCATATGATTCTTGAACACTTAAGAGAGACTGTCAGAATATGTGGTTTTCCTACAAGAGTTACCTTTTAAAAAAGAGACATTGAATATTTAAAGAGGAGCTGGGTTGAAGAGGCCTATGCTGCCACCTACTGTAGTAACAGCAGAGGTGTAGGCATCCTGATAAATAAGAATACACCCTTTTACCTTACAGTGCCTTCAGAAAGTATTCATACACCTATACTTTTTACAAATTTTGTTGTGTTGCAACCTGAATTCAAAATTGATTATATATATATATATATATATATATATATATATATATATATATATGTTTTTTTCTCACCCATCTATACACAATACCCCATAATGACAAAGTGAAAAACATGTTTTTATAAATTTTAGCACATTTATTGAAAATGAAATACAGAAATATCTAATTTACCTAAGTATTCACACCCGTGAGTCAATAAATGTTAGAATCACCTTTGGCAGCGATTACAGCTGTGAGTCTTTCTGGGTAAGTCTCTAAGAGCTTTGCACACCTGGATTGTATAATATTAGCACATCATTATTTGTACAATTCTTCAAGCTCTCAAGTTGGTTGTTGATCACAGCCCCTTTTAAGTCTTGCCATACATTTTCAAGCCGATTTAAGTCAAAACTGTAACTAGGCCATTCGGGAACATTCAATGTCGTCTTGGTAAGCAACTCCAGTGTAGATTTGGCCTTGTGTTTTAGGTTATATGTCTCCCAGTGTCTGTTGGAAAGCAGACAAACAGGTTTTTCTCTAGGATTTCTCCTGTGCGTAGCTCTATTTCTTTTTTTTTTTTTTCGTAAAAAGAAACTCCCTAGTCCTTGCCAATGACAAGAATACCCATTACATGATGCAGCCACCACCATGCTTGAAAATATGAAGAGTGGTAGTGATGTGTTGTGTTGTATTTGCCCCAAACATAATGCTTTGTATTCAGGACATAAAGTGCATTTCTTTGCCACATTTTTTTACTTTAGTGCCTTATTGCAAACAGGATGAATGTTTTGAATTTGTTTTATTCTGTACAGTCTTCCTTATTTTCACTCTGTCATTTAGGTTAGTATTGTGGAGTAACTACAATGTTGTTGATCCATCCTCAGTTTTCTCCTATCGCAGCCATTAAACTAACTGTTTTAAAGTCACCATTGGCCTCATGGTGAAATTCTGAGTTGTTTCCTTCCTCTCCGGCAACTTGGTAAGGAAGGACGCCTGTATCTTTGTAGGACTGAGTATTGATACACCATCCAAAGTGTAATTAATAACTTCACCATGCTCAAAGGGATATTCAATGTCTGATTATGTTTTTTTACCCATCTACCAAAAGGTGCCCTTGTTTGCGAGACATTGGAAAACCTCCCTCGTCTTTGTGGCTGAATCTGTGTTTGAAATTCACTGCTCAACAGGGACTTTACAGATAATTGTTTGTGTGGGGTACAGAGATGAAACAGTAATGACTTGTTAAGCAAATGTTTACTCCTGAACTTATTTAGGCTTGCCATAACAAAGGGGTTGAATACTTTCTGAAGGCACACTGACCAAGGCCATTTTCTAATGCAGAATTGTACCTTACATGGTTAAAAAATACACACAGATTTCATTGTATATCCCACCAGAGGGAAAGCTGGTGATTTTAGATAGCTTGAATTATATACAGTGGGGGAAAAAAAGTATTTAGTCAGCCACCAATTGTGCAAGTTCTCCCACTTAAAAAGATGAGAGGCCTGTACTTTTCATCATAGGTACACGTCAACTATGACAGACAAATTGAGATTTTTTTTCTCCAGAAAATCACATTGTAGGATTTTTAATGAATTTATTTGCAAATTATGGTGGAAAATAAGTATTTGGTCACCTACAAACAAGCAAGATTTCTGGCTCTCACAGACCTGTAACTTCTTCTTTAAGAGGCTCGTCTGTCCTCCACTCGTTACCTGTATTAATGGCGCCTGTTTGAACTTGTTATCAGTATAAAAGACACCTGTCCACAACCTCAAACAGTCAAACTCCACTATGGCCAAGACCAAAGAGCTGTCAAAGGACACCAGAAACAAAATTGTAGACCTGCACCAGGCTGGGAAGACTGAATATGCAATAGGCAAGCAGCTTGGTTTGAAGAAATCAACTGTGGGAGCAATTATTAGGAAATGGAAGACATACAAGACCACTGATAATCTCCCTCGATCTGGGGCTCCACGCAAGATCTCACCCTGTGGGGTCAAAATGATCACAAGAACGGTGAGCAAAAATCCCAGAACCACACGGGGGGGACCTAGTGAATGACCTGCAGAGAGCTGGGACCAAAGTAACAAAGCCTACCACCAGTAACACACTAAGCCGCCAGGGACTCAAATCCTGCAGTGCCAGAAGTGTCGCCCTGCTTAAGCCAGTACATGTCCAGGCCCGTCTGAAGTTTGCTAGAGTGCATTTGGATGATCCAGAAGAGGATTGGGAGAATGTCATATGGTCAGATGAAACCAAAATATAACTTTTTGGTAAAAACTCAACTCGTTGTGTTTGGAGGACAGAGAATGCTGAGTTGCATCCAAAGAACACCATACCTACTGTGAAGCATGGGGGTGGAAACATCATGCTTTGGGGCAGTTTTTCTGCAAAGGGACCAGGACGACTGATCCGTGTAAAGGAAAGAATGAATGGGGCCATGTATCGTGAGATTTTGAGTGAAAACCTCCTTCCATCAGCAAGGGCATTGAAGATGAAACGTGGCTGGGTCTTTCAGCATGACAATGATCCAAAACACACCGCCCGGGCAACGAAGGAGTGGCATCGTAAGAAGCATTTCAAGGTCCTGGAGTGGCCTAGCCAGTCTCCAGATCTCAACCCCATAGAAAATCTTTGGAGGGAGTTGAAAGTCTGTGTTGCCCAGCGACAGCCCCAAAACATCACTGCTCTAGAGGAGATCTGCATGGAGGAATGGGCCAAAATACCAGCAACAGTGTGTGAAAACCTTGTGAAGACTTACAGAAAACGTTTGACCTGTGTCATTGCCAACAAAGGGTATATAACAAAGTATTGAGAAACTTTTGTTATTGACCAAATACTTATTTTCCACCATAATTTGCAAATAAATTCATTTAAAAAATCCTTCAATGTGATTTTCTGGATTTTATTTTCTCATTTTGTCTGTCATAGTTGACGTGTACCTATGATGAAAATTACAGGCCTCTCTCATCTTTTTAAGTGGAAGAACTTGTACAATTGGTGGCTGACTAAATACTTTTTTCCCCACTGTATTAGATCAAATCCAGACAGGAACTATTATTTTAGCAGGAGACCTAAATCATACATTCGATGAGATTGACAGATGTAGCAATAAAAAAGGAAAATTCAAGGAACCTCCAAAGAGGCTGAAAAACTGCATCTCTACAAATATTTTACGGGACACCTGGAGATTACTATTCCCAACTACAAAAGACGACTCCTTTTTTTCTCAAAATAAGTAAAGCTGTTCAAGAATATATATATTTTTTAAACCATTACAAATTTAGACAGAGGACAGAGAAAAGCTGTCCCTCGACATAATTTGGGATGCTTTTAAAACGTACGTTAGGGGAATGATAATCTCATACTTAGCTAAAATTAAATAGTGATTTATTTCTCTTTACATTTTTATTTTAGAAAAAGCCCATAAAAAAATCTTTACAAGCTAAAGAAAAACACATCTGAACTTAAGCAGGAATATGATATTTTACTTTTGAAGAGAGCCAACAACTACAGGTTAAAACTCAAATAAAGCATACTATTTAATAGCAATTAAACCTGGTAAATATCTCTCAGCCCTCACAACTACAACGCGATTAATGACAATTTTAAAAGCTTCTATGAAAATCTCTAAATCAGAATTAACCTATAGTTGGACTGATCCTACAACCTTCTTAGACCCTGAAGCAATTATAAGCAGACAAAAAAAGAAAATCACTAAAAACAGAGATCAACCAAAAATAAATATTAGACTTAAAACATTTGTGTGGAGAAATGCAACAGGAATGGACGGCTTTCCCACATAATTCTATTTAACATTTTGGAACAAAGTAGCACCCCATTTACACATATGACAAGACATATGTCACTCAATTCAGTGCTTCCTAGTCCCATGTATCAAACAGTTAGTTCAGTTACATTAAAACTGGAAAATCTGGAGCGACCCCTGCTGATTACAGACCCATATGTTTAATAAATTGTGACAACAAAATAATAACAAAGCTCATAAGCAATAGAATGGCAAAAGTCTTACCAGACTTGATACATATCAACCAGGGTTTATTAAAAATAGACAAACAAATACAATAGCATGTTTAAGTTTAATACAATACGCAAAAATACAAGATCTAGATTCATCAATAATGGCTGTTGATGCCGAAAAGGCTTTAGACCATCTTGAATGGCCATATCTACAAAAAAAAACGAATTATCTAAATTAATCCTTTAAGTGGACCACAAACTATCAAATACTTAGGATGCTTAATAAGTGACAAACAATACAGATGTGGAAAAAATTAAGAGACCACTGCAAATGTTTCTTAAATCAGCATCTCTACATGTATGACAGCCATTCCATTCCAGTGTCTGTTGAATTCCAACACAGGCACACCTCATTCTACTGATTAGGTGATCACATGAACTAAATCTTATTTAATGAGG
This sequence comes from Coregonus clupeaformis, assembly GCF_020615455.1. NCBI lineage: Eukaryota > Metazoa > Chordata > Actinopteri > Salmoniformes > Salmonidae > Coregonus > Coregonus clupeaformis. Next base: position 13,592,994 of record NC_059209.1, read on the forward strand.
AAAAGTATAAAAACCACTGTTGTGGTCATCCCTATCCTCTTGCAATAGGACCAGCTGGATGGCAAAAACAGTGCTAATAGTACCTCAAAAGTAATATGAATCAAAAAATAACTATTGACCATGCCAAAAGAGTTGAAAAGGAAAGTTTTGCGTGAGGAAAAGGGTTCAATTCTGGCTTTACTGGCAGAGTGATACAGTGAGCGTCAGGTTGCTTCCATCCTTAAAATTTCAAAGACGGCGGTTCATAAGAAGGTCAAGCAGCAGACATTGGGGACAACAAAGCTACAGACCGGCAGAGGGCGAAAACTACTCTCTACTGACCGGGAAGACCGCCAACTCATTCGAGTGTCACTCAACAACCGTAGGATGACATCAAGTGTCCTACAAAAATAATGGCAAACGGCAACTGGGGTGAAGTGCACGGCGAGGACGGTTCGAAACAGGCTCCTAGGGGCAGGGCTGAAGTCGTGCAAAGCTAGAAAAAAGCCCTTCATCAATGAGAAGCAAAGAAGAGCCAGGCTGAGGTTTGCAAAAGACCATAAGGATTGGACCGTAGAGGACTGGAGTAAGGTCATCTTCTCTGATGAGTCCAATTTTCAGCTTTGCCCAACACCTGGTCGTCTAATGGTTAGACGGAGACCTGGAGAGGCCTACAAGCCACAGTGTCTCGCAACCACTGTGACATTTGGTGGAGGATCAGTGATGATCTGGGGGTGCTTCAGCAAGGCTGGAATCGGGCAGATTTGTCTTTGTGAAGGACGCATGAATCAAGCCACGTACAAGGTTGTCCTGGAAGAAAACTTGCTTCCTTTTGCTCTGACATTGTTCCCCAACTCTGAGGATTGGTTTTTCCAGCAGGACAATGCGCCATGCCACACAGCCAGGTCAATCAAGGTGTGGATGGAGGACCACCAGATCAAGACCCTGTCATTGCCAGCCCAATCTCCAGACCTGAACCCCATTGAAAACTTCTGGAATTTAAATCAAGAGGAAGATGGATGGTCACAAGCCATCAAACAAAGCCGAGCTGCTTGAATTTTTTGCGCCAGGAGTGGCATAAAGTCACCCAACATCAATGTGAAAGACTGGTGGAGCGCATGCCAAGACGCATGAAAGCTGTGATATAAAATCAGGGTTATTCCACCAAATATTGATTACTGAACTCTTCCTAAGTTAAAACATTACTATTGTGTTGTTTAAAAATGAACGTGAACTTATTGTCTTTGCATTATTCGAGATCTGACAACACTGCATCTTTTTTGTTATTTTGACTAGTTGTCATTTTCTGCAAATAAATGCTCTAAATCACTATTTTTATTTGAAATTTTGGATAAATGTCAGTAGTTTATAGAATAAAAACAAAAATGTTATTTTTACCCAAACACATACCTATAAATAGTAAAACCAGAGAAACTGATAATTTTGCAGTGGTCTCTTAGTTATCTTTATATACAGCTGCGGAAAAGATTCTCATTACTTAACAATATGAAAGCAGATCTAAATTGAACAATCTTCCCATAAATCTTAGAATAGAAAAGTAGAATAAACCTCTTCAGAATGGCATGGCTCTGAAAGTTATATTTATTATTAATATTAATTACAGAGAATTCTTAACAGACTTTATATGGGCAAATAAAACTGAATAAAAAGTCAGAAAAGGATATTCATATGATAGTTAAGATATACAAAACCTTGCAGAGAGCTTATCCAACTGACAATCTCTTAGAAAAAAATATAAACTACTTAAGACTTAAAAATAACTGATATTGGCACAAGATGGAGGGAATGTTGGAACATAACTAACGGAATTACAGTTAACGAAAATGCATGCTTAACCCAGCATAAACAAATGTATAGAATTTATTACGAGACAAAATTCAAAAATACTACAGCACAACTACAGAGTCATGTCTTAACAACTCAATAATCCATGCCTTCTGGGAATGCTATGGTCTGAAAGTTATGGGCGGTGTTAGAAAGTTGGCTTTCAGAAGTATTACAATGTAAAAAAATAAAATAAAATGTAATCCGTCTGTCTGCATATTTCAAGACGTGGTATATGAGGGTGCAGGGAGATACCTGATGGGTTGGACGATACTTTTCTCGTCAATCATCTTGAAAAAAAGTATACTTAAACTGGAAATCAACCAATCCTCCATCGTTAACACATTGGAAAGATCAAATGCTTTATTATCTAAATGTTGAAAGTGTGTGGGCGACGGAGAGAAACAAAATGGTGCAGTTTGAGGCCATGTGGCGGAGAGTGATACAGGCGCTGGAGATGGGGGTGAGAGCAGTTGGGTCCGGGTAGGGGTGATGTGGATGTTTGTGTGCATCTGTAGGTTGTCGTTTGTGTGTATGTTTTGTATTGTTAAAATCTCAAGAAGAATTATAACAATGACAGCCTGATTAAAATCTTAACTCAAGTGGAGACAAGTTCTTTGAAGCAGTGGATCTGGTGCTATCAGAATTAGAGAGAAGATTAGACCAGGAAGGGACAGGGATATCAGCAAGACAAAAGAAAACCATCATTGACACAGCAAAAGGAAGCACAACTCAACTGGATGCACAGTCCCTGGACTCCCTTCACCTCCCCATGCAGCTAGACACCTCCGCCTGCTGCTCCAACTCCACGTTGGCAGACATCACAAAACATACTCCACGCAGTACTGTCCCAGGAGGTTGCTTTAACTCTGGCCCAACTTCACCCACAAACCCGTTGTAATTTTTCAGTAAAAAGAAATGCGCTCACAGTTCACAACATGCGTTTTTTTCAAACAGCCATGAGTTAAATTAACTTAGGCTGCAGTGATACTGTTACCGAATCTTGTCCTATACTTAGACTACTCATCACATTAGGAATTGTATTTTATTGTTAGTCTGCATATATGCATGCTATGCTTTATTATAAAGGTGATTCCCCCCCCACCCCCTACTGAAAACAACTTCCCGGATCCGGCCCGTATTTTGCCCACCCCTGCCTTATCTACTGTAAAGAACTACTAAAATGTCGATTTTGTCTGACAGCATAGGCAGTTAGCTCGCAACTAGCCTAAATAGGATGACTCGTTGGGGACCACAGAGATAGATGATTGTCCGGCTGGCTGCTACTGCCTGAGCAGAGAGGACTTAAAGGAATTAAATATTTTAATCAAGTAAAGTAATGTGAATAAAATATGGTTTGTTATTAAGTGATAAGCAGGGTAGTCACTCCCATCATTGGGTTTTTGTTAATGAAATTATAAAGTCATCATACTAAAAGCAAAATATGTAATATACACTAAAATACACTACATATACACAAAAGTCTATTTCAGCCACATTCATTGCTGACAGGTGTATAAAATCGAGCACACGGCCATGCAATCTCCATAGACAAACTTTGGCAGTAGAATGGCCTTAGAGCTCAGTGACTCAACGTGGCACCATCATAGGATGCCACCTTTCCAACAAGTCAGAGCTGCCCCGGTGAACTGTAAGTGCCGTTATTGTGAATAGGAAATGTCTAGGAGCAACCGTGATGTGGTAGGCCACACAAGCTCAGAAACGGGACCGCCGAGTGCTGAAGCGCGTAAAAGCCATCTGTACTCGGGTTAAAATCACTCACTACAGAGTTCCAAACTGCCTCTGAAAGCAAAGTCAGCAGAAGAACATGGAAACCCATGGCCGAGCAGCCGCACACAAGCCTAACATCACCATGAGCAATGTCAAGGGTCTGCTGGAGTGGTGTAAAGCTCGCCAACATTGGACTCTGGAGCAGTGGAAATGCATTCTCTGGAGTGATGAATCACGCTTCACCATCTGGCAGTCCGACGGCCGAATCTGGGTTTGGTGGATTCCAGGAGAAAGCTACCTACCCGAATGCATAGTGCCAACTGTAAAGTTTGGTGGAGAAGGAATAATGGTCTGGGGCGGTTTTTCATGTTTCGGGCTTGGCCCCTTAGTTCCAGTGAAGGGAAATCTTAACGCTACAGCATACAATGACATTCTAGACGATTCTGCGCTCTCAACTTTGTGGCAAAAGTTTGGGAAAGGCCATTTCAAATGCCCCCGGGCACAAAGCGTGGTCCATACATAAATGGTTTGTCGAGATTGGTGTGGAAGAACTTGACTGGCCTGCACAGAGCCCTGACCTCAACCCCATGAAACATCTTTGGGATGAATTGGAAAGCCGACTGCGAGCCAAGCCTAAATCGCCCCAACATTGTGCCCGACTTCACTCATGCAAGTCCCCGCAGCAATGTTCCAACAACTAGTGGAAAGCCAGAAGAGTAGAGGCTGTTAAAGCAGCAAAGGGGGACCAACTCCATATTAATGCCCATGATTTTGGAATGAGATGTTCGACGATCGGGTGTCCACATACTTTTGGTCATGTAGGGTATAAAGAGAACAGGTCCCAGTACACCTTTTGTAATATGCAGTACACATTTTGTAATATTCAGGAAACTAGACTTGACACCATCAAATCACGCATTGAGTCCTATCTGACAGATAATTCTCAAACCACTTGCAAGAAGCCTGATCCATGCCTATTTCAGTCAACCTTTGAAAGAGAGTGTGATGGTCAACAGTGTCAAACGCCTTGGAAAGGGCTATAAATAAGGCAGCATAATGATTTTTATAATATAAACAATTTAACACATCATCCAAAACAAGCGTATCAGCAGAAACGGTGCTATGTCCAGGTATAAAACCGGATTGGTGCACATTAAGTGAGAAGTTAAAAAAGTTATTAGCTGACAGTTGGCCAGGGATTCTAAAACTTTAGAAAGGCAAGATAATTTGGAGATTGGACGGTGGTTATCTAAAAATCAGAAGGATATTTTCTTTTATGTAGGGGGAGGACATGTGCCGCTTTCAAGATCTTAGGGATAACACCAGAAACAATTGTCAAGTAAAAATATAGGTCACTGGTTCTGCAATAAGAGGTGTAGAGCTGCAGTAAAATGGGATTAAGTGAATCAGCCCGTATGGATTTTTTTTTACATCACTCTTTAGCAAAGCACTTAGTACATCATAGACATCAAATGGTTGAAATGAAAATAAATTATGCTAGTCTGTTAGTTCTCTACAATCTGTTCTGAGGTACTAGAAGCCTCTCTAGTAGAATTATATGAATTTTCAGAGATGATCATTTCAAATAGGTGGCAAGTTTAAGCAAAATGGTTATTAAAAGCACCACACATTCCCATTTTGTCTAGTATGGGACCAGAGGCTGTCAAAACCTGCTCGGGCAACAAGCGGGTGGAGTTTTGTTTCAAAGATTTGACCACTTTCCAGAAATTAGCTGGATTTCCACCACTCTCCGATACACAATTCAAGAAATATGTTGATTTTGCTTTCCTAACCAGAGATGTACATTTATTTTTCAATTGTCTGAAGGACTGCCAATCACACATATAAATCAGTCAGTCTAGCCCAAACGATTTCCCCTGTAATTTCAGACAATTCATGCGTGAACCAAGGATTAGATCGATTTAGGTATCTTAACATCTCTTATGCAGGACAATGGTCACTGAACTCAATGGCAAATATCCAATTGGCTGTACATTTATGCGGGGTATTTGGTACAATAATATCTAAGAGAGTATATTTTTCAGGATGTTTAAAGTTGGGGCGAGTTGGTTTTGTTATCAGCGGATTTAGATTTAGCTTAATACAATTATCTTTCAGCCCATCAGATACTGGCAGCAACCAAACCAGATTAAGATCACCCATTATTAATAATGAGGATTTAGCATAATTAGACAACAGGTCAGACAATTTGTTAAAAGCACATATGGAGGCCGCGGGAGGGCAATAAATTCCCACTAGTGTCAAATGGGCATTATTACCAAGGCCCACATTTAGGACTAGACATTCAAATTGCTTAGGGACAGAGCATCCATTTATGTAATGGATACAGAAACATTTAAATGGTGACACCCCCTTTTCTGCCAACTCTATCAGATCTAAAAACATTATAACCAGTCAAAGACATATCGGAGTCTGGTATTGACTTCTTTAATAAAGATTCAGCTATAACCAGAATGTCTGCGTTGGATTGAGAAGCCAGAGTTACAATAAAATCAATTTTTGAAAATCAAACTTCTAGCATTTACAGTGGGGAAAAATAGTATTTAGTCAGCCACCAATTGTGCAAGTTCTCCCACTTAAAAAGATGAGAGAGGCCTGTAATTTTCATCATAGGTACACGTCAACTATGACAGACAAATTGAGATTTTTTTTCTCCAGAAAATCACATTGGAGGATTTTTAATGAATTTATTTGCAAATTATGGTGGAAAATAAGTATTTGGTCACCTACAAACAAGCAAGATTTCTGGCTCTCACAGACCTGTAACTTCTTCTTTAAGAGGCTCCTCTGTCCTCCACTCGTTACCTGTATTAATGGCACCTGTTTGAACTTGTTATCAGCATAAAAGACACCTGTCCACAACCTCAAACAGTCACACTCCAAACTCCACTATGGCCAAGACCAAAGAGCTGTCAAAGGACACCAGAAACAAAATTGCAGACCTGCACCAGGCTGGGAAGACTGAATCTGCAATAGGTAAGCAGCTTGGTTTGAAGAAATCAACTGTGGGAGCAATTATTAGGAAATGGAAGACATACAAGACCACTGATAATCTCCCTCGATCTGGGGCTCCATGCAAGATCTCACCCCGTGGGGTCAAAATGATCACAAGAACGGTGAGCAAAAATCCCAGAACCACACGGGGGGGACCTAGTGAATGACCTGCAGAGAGCTGGGACCAAAGTAACAAAGCCTACCATCAGTAACACACTACGCCGCCAGGGACTCAAATCCTGCAGTGCCAGACGTGTCCCCCTGCTTAAGCCAGTACATGTCCAGGCCCGTCTGAAGTTTGCTAGAGTGCATTTGGATGATCCAGAAGAGAATTGGGAGAATGTCATATGGTCAGATGAAACCAAAATAGAACTTTTTGGTAAAAACTCAACTCGTCGTGTTTGGAGGACAAAGAATGCTGAGTTGCATCCAAAGAACACCATACCTACTGTGAAGCATGGGGGTGGAAACATCATGCTTTGGGGCTGTTTTTTTGCAAAGGGACCAGGACGACTGATCAGTGTAAAGGAACGAATGAATGGGGCCATGTATCGTGAGATTTTGAGTGAAAACCTCCTTCCATCAGCAAGAGCATTGAAGATGAAACGTGGCTGGGTCTTTCAGCATGACAATGATCCCAAACACACCGCCCGGGCAACGAAGGAGTGGCTTCGTAAGAAGCATTTCAAGGCCCTGGAGTGGCCTAGCCAGTCTCCAGATCTCAACCCCATAGAAAATCTTTGGAGGGAGTTGAAAGTCCGTGTTGCCCAGCGACAGCCCAAAAACATCACTGCTCTAGAGGAGATCTGCATGGAGGAATGGGCCAAAATACCAGCAACAGTGTGTGAAAACCTTGTGAAGACTTACAGAAAACGTTTGACCTGTGTCATTGCCAACAAAGGGTATATAACAAAGTATTGAGAAACTTTTGTTATTGACCAAATACTTATTTTCCACCATAATTTGCTAATAAATTCATTAAATATCCTACAATGTGATTCTCTGGATTTTTTTTCCTCATTGTCGGTCATAGTTGACGTGTACCTATGATGAAAATTACAGGCCCCTCATCTTTTTAAGTGGGAGAACTTGCACAATTGGTGGCTGACTAAATACTTTTTTCCCCACTGTACATGAATCAGTCCAAGGCCGCAGGTAATCCTCTATTAAAAAATACCATGGGGTTGACTTGAATTGGAATACAGTTGAAGTCGGAGGTTTACATACACCTTAGACAAATACATTTAAAACGCAGTTTTTCACAATTCCTGACATTTAATCCTAGTACAAATGTCCTGTTTTAGGTCAGTTAGCATCACCACTTTATTTTAAGAATGTGAAATGTCAGAATAATAGTAGAGAGAATGATTTATTTATTTCAGCTTTGATTTCTTTCATCACATTCCTGTGGGTCAGAAGTTCACATACACTCAATTAGTATTTGGTAGCATTGCCTTTAAATTGTTTAACTTGGGTGGGTCAAACGTTTTGGGTAGCCTTCCACAAGCTTCCCTCAATAAGTTGGGTGAATTTTGGCCCATTCCTCCTGACAGAGCTAGTGTAACTGAGTCAGGGTTGTAGGCCTCCTTGCTCGCACACACCCTTTCAGTTCTGCTCACACATTATCTATAGGATTGAGGTCAGGGCTTTGTGATGGCCATGCCAATACCTTGACTTTGTTGTCCTTAAGCCATTTTGCCACAACTTTGGAAGTATGCTTGGGGTCATTTGTCCATTTGGAAGACCCATTTGCGACCAAGCTTTAAACTTCCTGACTGATTTCTTGAGATGTTGCTTCAATATATCCACATTATTTTCCTTCCTCATGATGCCATCTATTTTGTGAAGTGCAGCAAAGCAGCCCAACAGCATGATGCTGCCACCCCCATGCTTCACGTTTGGGATGGTGTTCTTCGGCTTGCAAGCCCCCCCTTTTTCCTCCAAACATAACGATGGTCATTATGGCCAAACAGTTCTATTTTGGTTTCATCAGACCAGAGGACATTTCTCCAAAAAGTATGATCTTTGTCCCCATGTGCAGTTGCAAACCGTAGTCTGGCTTTTTTTATGGCGGTTTTGGAGCAGTGGCTTCTTCCTTGCTCAGCGGCCTTTCAGGTTATGTCGATATAGGACTCGTTTTACTGTGGATATAGATACTTTTGTAACTGTTTCCTCCAGCATCTTCACAAGGTCATTTGCTGTTCTGCGATTGATTTGCACTTTTCGCACAAAAGTACGTTAATCTCTAGGAGACAGAACGCGTCTCCTTCCTGAGCGGTATGACGGCTGCGTGGTCCCATGGTGTTTATACTTCCGTACTCTTTTTTGTACAGATGAACGTGGTACCTTCAGGCATTTGGAAATTGCTCCCAAGGATGAACCAGACTTGTGGAGGTCTACAATTCCTTTTCTGAGGTCTTGCCTGATTTCTTTTGATTTTCCCATGATGTCAAGCAAAGGGGCACTGAGTTTGAAGGTAGGCCTTGAAATACATCCACAGGTACACCTCCAATTGACTCATATGATGTCAATTAGCCTATCAGAAGCTTTTAAAGCCATGGCAACATTTTCTGGAATTTTCCAAGCTGTTTAATAATAATAATAATAATAATAATAATAATAATAAGCCATTTAGCAGACGCTTTTATTCAAAGCGACTTACAGTCATGCTTGCATACATTTTTGTGTATGGGTGGTCCCGGGGATCGAACCCACTACCTTGGCGTTACAAGCGCCGTGCATTACCAGCTGAGCTACAGAGGACCACAGTCAACTTAGTGTATGTAAACTTCTGACCCACTGGAATTGTGATAGTGAATTATAAGTGAAATAATCTGTCTGTAAACAATTGTTGGACAATTTACTTGTGTCACGCACAAAGTAGATGTCCTAACCGACTTGCCAAAACTATAGTTTGTTAACAAGAAATATGTGGAGTGGTTGAAAAACAAGTTTTAATGACTACAACCTAAGTGTATGTAAACTTCTGACTTCAACTGAAGTTATTGACCATCGTTACACACACAATTGCAAAAAAAGGTTTTGCTTTGTCATTATGGGTTACTGTGTATTTGTATGGGCAGCAGCTACTCTTCCTGGGGTCCAGCTAAATTAAGGTGGTTATACCATTTGAAAAACATTACAATACATTCACAACACTGTTAACCCTCAGGCCCCTACTCCACCACTACCACATCTACGATACAAAATCCATATGTGCATGTGTGTATAGTGCATATTAATACCAAACTTGTTTTTGCATGGATTCCGTGACACGGTTAGCTTTTAACAGCTAGGACCACTCTTTCTTGTCCAGGAATCCTGCTTAACTGACAAGTCTGCTTGAAAGAGCCGTTAACCTAGCTAAGCTGCTAACGTTAGCCCTCAAGCTAACAAAGTTAGTCCCAGATTAGTTTTCCAATGGAGCCCTCTGTCTGGAGAGGTAAATGAATGGTTCCAGCGGTGTAGGAGCTGTATCTACTACGCTTTGTTTCGGGACAAACTGGATCACTCAGAGTTCCAATGCGGCAAATGTTTGCTTGCCGAGGATTATAGGCTTGGAGGTGGCTTTCTTGATCACGCAGGTAGCCAGCCTACGTAATAAACTGGGGGAAACACAGTGGAATGTTGACATTTTCTACGCCGGTGGCTGGACGGCGTTCACGCATGTTGAATGCATCTCAGTCTTGTCATTTGTCATTATCCAACTGGCCAGTGTTGCCAAGAGTTTGTTCGCCAGGGGAGCCATCTCCTGCCTCTCCTCCCACATATGATAGCGGAGTCGAAGGAGCACAGCAAGAGGAGCATGGCAATCAACGATGGTCGCATGTCACGAGCCGTGGAAGCCGAAGACAGCGGCCGCAAAGCAGCCTGCACTCCCAACAAGAGGCCCGGAGCAGATATAAACAACGAATAGTTTCGCCACCCTGGAGCCTGATCTTCCTGCACCTTCGTCACTGGGGGTACCTGTGTCTGCCGCCGCTGTGCCTACTCCTACTCCTTCCCCTACGATTTCGAAGTCGACAACCTTCCGTCCCTGCTCTGGAATGAGCGGGGATTCTCCATCTGTCGGAGGCCTGCACCATCCTGTGAAGCGTGGGCGAATTCCTTTCTCGCCAGCCGTGATTTTGGGCAGCTCCATGGTAAGAAATGTTAATGTCCTATCCCGGAGCTCGATATGGACATCGATCCTATCGTAGTCCATGTGGGTTTTAATGAAATTATGAAGGGCAGCTCTGAACAGTTGAAACTAGATTTCAAAGAGCTGATTGACTCTCTGGCCTGTGCCCTCTCTGAATCGCAGCATTGAAAGCTTTAGCAGGATTCTCTCTCTTCACTACTGGCTATGTGATTATTGCAGCTCAATGGGTGTAACTTTTTTTGACAATTGATACCTTTTGGAAACAAAACACGTTTTATAAGGAGGATGGGATCCACCCAAATAATTTGGGTTCCTGGATCCTTTCACAGCATTATAAGACTGCGTCGAGACAATGACTTATCAATATCCCAAGCCCAGCTCAGTTAATCCCTACCATTGTGTCGCTGAGTCATCATAATGCTTTAGCAAATGTACATTATACCAGGGGCATTGGTAGACAATGTAAGTAACCTAATTAATGTCCCTCTAACTGCCCTGAATGCCTCTGCTGATCCTACAGTATGCAGCAATCATTTGTCTATGAACCAGATTGATGCTGTTAGCGCTGAGGCGGTGTGCCCTAGTAGGAAGTCCACCGTGTGCAGCTAACCCTGCACTAACATAAAGAACATGAGAATATCTACTTCTGCTTAGCTTCCCAGTAAAGCAATGAAAACAAGCAAACATCCCAGAAAAGTGATGAAAATAGTCCACGTTAACATACAGTGGGGAGAACAAGTATTTGATACACTGTTTTAAAGCTTTTCCTACTTACAAAGAATGTAGAGGTCTGTAATTTTTATCATAGGTACACTTCAACAGTGAGAGACGGAACCTAAAACAAAAATCCAGAAAATCATATTGTATGATTTTTAAGTAATTAATTTGCATTTTATTGCATGACATAAGTATTTGATCACCTACCAACCAGTAAGAATTCCGGCTCTCACAGTTAGTTAGTGTTAGTTTTTCTGTAAGAAGCCCTCCTGTTCTCCACTCATTACCTGTATTAACTGCAACTGTTTGAACTCGTTACCTGTATAAGAGACACCTGTCCACACACTCACAGACTCCAACCTCTCCACAATGGCCAAGACCAGAGAGCTGTGTAAGGACTTCAGGGAAAAAATTGTAGACCTGCACAAGGCTGGGATGGGCTACAGGACAATAGGCAAGCAGCTTGGTGAGAAGGCAACAACTGTTGGCGCAATTATTAGAAAATGGAAGAAGTTCAAGATGACGGTCAATCACCCTCGGTCTGGGGCTCCATGCAAGATCTCACCTCGTGTGGCATCAATGATCATGAGGAAGGTGAGGGATCAGCCCAGAACTACACGGCAGGACCTGGTCAATGACCTGAAGAGAGCTGGGACCACAGTCTCAAAGAAAACCATTAGTAACACCCTACGCCGTCATGGATTAAAATCCTGCAACGCACGCAAGGTACCCCTGCTCAAGCCAGCGCATGTCCAGGCCCGTCTGAAGTTTGCCAATGACCATCTGGATGATCCAGAGGAGGAATGGGAGAAGGTAATGTGGTCTGATGAGACAAAAATAGAGCTTTTTGGTCTAAACTCCACTCGCCGAGTTTGGAGGAAGAAGAAGGATGAGTACAACCCCAAGAACACCATCCCAATCGTGAAGCATGGAGGTGGAAACATCATTCTTTGGGGATGCTTTTCTGCAAAGGGGACAGGATGACTGCACCGTATTGAGGGGAGGATGGATGGGGCCATGTATCGCGAGATCTTGGCCAACAACCTCCTTTCCTCAGTAAGAGCATTGAAGATGGGTCGTGGCTGGGTCTTCCAGCATGACAATGACCCGAAACACACAGCCAGGGCAACTAAGGAGTAAGAAGCATCTCAAGGTCCTGGAGTGGCCTAGCCAGTCTCCAGACCTGAACCCAATAAGAAAATCTTTGGAGGGAGCTGAAAGTCCGTATTGCCCAGCGACTGCCCCGAAACCTGAAGGATCTGGAGAAGGTCTGTATGGAGGAGTGGGCCAAAATCCCTGCTGCAGTGTGTGCAAACCTGGTCAAGACCTACAGGAAACGTATGATCTCTGTAATTGCAAACAAAGGTTTCTGTACCAAATATTAAGTTCTGCTTTTCTGATGTATCAAATACTTATGTCATGCAATAAAATGCAAATGAATTACTTAAAAATCATACAATGTGATTTTCTGGATTTTTGTTTTAGATTCCGTCTCTCACAGTTGAAGTGTACCTATGATAAAAATTACAGACCTCTACATGCTTTGTAAGTAGGAAAACCTGCAAAATTGGCAGTGTATCAAATACTTGTTCTCCCCACTGTATGTAGCTTAAAAAACAAGGTTCATGAAATTAATAACTTGCTAGTAACAGATTACATTAATATTCTGACCATCTCTGAAACTCACAGTGGTAGCAATACAAGGTTATTACATTTACATAAAATACAGAAATGCCAGTGGTGGAGATGTTGCTGTTCATATTCAGAACCACATTCCTGTAAAGATTAGAGGATCTCATGTTAAGTAATATGGCTACAGGTTAATCTGCCAACAAGAGACAACCAAGTGCTAACAGTCAGTGTCTGGATAACATGTGTGAAATGCATGATAATGTATGTGATATCAACAGCGGAATATTTTCTGGGTGATTTCAATATTGACCGGCATTCATCAAGCTGCCCACTCAAGAAAAAGCTTACACTGTAACCAGTGCCTACAACCTGGTTCAGGTTCAAATCAAATGTTATTGGTCACATACACATATTTAGCATATGTTATTGCGGGTGTAGCGAAATGCTTGTGTTCCTAGCTCCAAAAGTGCAGTAGTATCTAACAATTCACAACAATACTGTGGGGATCTAGATGTGATGACTATCTTAGAAGGAATGCATTAATGATTAAACATAATGGGTTTGTACTGTACTGATATACATTGTTTCACATAACAAGCTGTGATTCATCTGAGGAACGTTAGGGGGTAGGATGAGATAAGACTTGTATTTCTCACAGACACGAACACTGCCTCTTTGTTAAACCGCGCTCAAGGACGTAGGTACAGGGGAACAGTGTCTATGGGTGCTGACTCTACAGGTTGTGATGATAACAACTTATGCCTGGCAACAGTGTGCAACAGTGGAGCGCCAAGGGTCTGGGACCAGCCTGTGCGCCAACGGATAGGCTGAGTAAGTCTAAACCACGCTCAGTCTCTACTCTGATTGGCCAGCAGGGAGCGGGAACTATCTCTGTCAGACTATTTTAAGAAGAACTCATAACAATGGCTTAGTTCTCTGAGTGCCCTGTGTGGTATTTCAGTGGACCCGTATATACGAACATCATATTTACCATTGAAGTGGTTTGCATTAATTAAAATACTAGTCTATTTTAGAAGACGTGTATTGACCTCTTATGTTCCTAATACCAGATTTGAATTGACGCAACTTAACAATACACAAATCTGAAAGTAAAAGAATGGAATAAAGAAATATATAAATATTAGGACAAGCAATGTCGAAGTGGCATTGACTAAATACAGTAGAATAGAATACAGTATATACATATGAGATGAGTAAAGCAGTATGTAAACATTATGAAAGTGACTAGTGTTCTGTTGTAGAATTACAACATTATGTTAATCACATTACTTTTATATTAGAACGTATTCCTATATTAGTACATTCACACTGTCTGTTCTTCTAAGAGGCAACATAATAGGGTTTTTAGAACTCGCATGCGTCTGTGGGAACTGAGATGAGCCTCTGAGATTGAACTGACAGTCGATTTCCAATGGCTTGGTGATTAGACAACATTTCATTACATGATTAGTGTCTGTGTGCCTGTCTGTCGGTGCCAGGAAGACCCAATCTCCAGTTTATTTATCCCATATGATAGATGAATACTGGACTCCATCATTCTGAGAAAAGGACTTAGTATCCTATGTTGCATTAGTATTTTTGTATAAACAAGCAGTAAATGAACTAGAGACATATATTTGGCGCCATGTAAATCTTGATGTCTGTTGCATGAGAGCACAATGTACCTTTGTATAATTTCACATATCTGTTCTTCGTCAACAAGGACTCAGGAAGACTATAAAGAGTTGTAACCGAATCCTGTTTATTTGGGCTTTAAACTCTATACCATTGGGTGACCGTTCCCACTCCATTACTGCAGTAATTAATACAGTTCAATTGTTTTGAGGATATCTAAAAGTCTCTCCTTTGATTAGAATAATTACCACGACAGTTCCATTATTAAAGTGGCCAGTGATTCCATGTATATGTATATAGGGCAGCAGCCTCTAAGGTGCAGGGTTGAGTAGCCGGGTGTTACCGGGCTAGTGATGGCTATTTAACAGTCTGATGGCCTTGAGATAGAAGCTGTTTTTCCAGTCACTCTGTCCCAGCTTTGATGCACCTGTACTGACCTCGCCTTCTGGATGATAGCGGGGTGAACAGGCCGTGGCTTGGGTGGTTGATGTCCTTGGTTATCTTTTTGGCCTTCCTGTGACATCGGGTGCTGTAGGTGTCCTGGAGGGCAGGCAGCGTACCACCCTCTGGAGAGCCCTGCGGTTGCGGGCGGTGCAGTTGCCGTAACAGGCGGTGATAAAGCCCGACAGGATGCTCTCAATTGTGCATCTGTAAAAATGTATGAGGGTCATAGGCGCTGTTGCACCTTCACACCACACTGTCTGTGTGGGTGGACCATTTCAGATTGTCAGTTATGAGTACGCCGAGGAACTTGAAGCTTTCCACCTTCTCCACTGCGGTACCGTCGATGTGGATAGGGACGTGCTCCCTCTGCTGTTTCCTGAAGTCCACGATTAGTTCCTTCATTTTGTTGACGTTGAGAGAGATTATTTTCCTGACCCCACTCTGCCAGGGCCTTCACATCCTACCTGTAGGCTGTCTCGTAATTGTTGGTAATCAAGCCTACTACTGTTGTGTCGTCTGCAAACTTGATGATTGAGTTGGAGGCGTGCGTGACCACGCAGTCCTGGGTGAACAGGGAGTACAGGAGGGGGCTGAGCACTCACCCTTGTGGAGACGCTGTATTGAGGATTAGCGAAGTGGAGATGTTGTTTCCTACCTTCACCACCTGGGGGTCGCCCGTCAGGAAGTCCAGGACCAGTTGCACAGGGACGGGTTCAGACCCAGGGCCCCGAGCTTAATGATGAGCTTGGAGGGTACTATTGTGTTGAAGGCTGAGCTATAGTCAATGAACAGCATTCTGACGTAGGTATTCCTCTTGTCCAGATGGGATAGGGCAGTGTGCAGTGCGATGGCGATTACACCGTCTGTGGATTTATTGGTGCGGTAAGAAAATTGAAGTGGGTCTTGGGTGTCAGGTAAGGTTGAGGTGATATGATGACAGACGTGAGTGCTACGGGCCATAGTCATTTAGTTCAGTTACCTTTGCTTTCTTGGGTACAGGAACAACAGTGGACATCTTGAAGCAAGTGGGGACAACAGACTGGGATAGGGAGAGATTGAATATGTCCATAAACACTCCAGCCAGCTGGACTGCGCATGCTCTGAGGACATGGCTAGGGATGCCATCTGGGCCGGCAGCCTTGCGAGGGTTAACATGCTTTAATGTCTTACTCACGTCGGCCACGGAGAACGAGAGCCCACAGTCCTTGGGAGCAGGCCGCGTCGGTGGCACTGTGTTATCCTCAAAGTGGGCGAAGAAAGTGTTTAGCTTGTCTGGGAGTAAGATGTCGGTGTCCGCGACTTGGCTGGTTATCCCTTTGTAATCCATGATTGTCTGTAGACCCTGCCACATACATCTTGTGTCTGAGCCATTGAATTGCGACTCCACTTTGTCTCTGTACTGACATGTTGCCTGTTTGATTGCCTTACGGAGGGAATAACTACACTGTTTGTATTCAACCATATTCCCAGTCACCTTGCCATGGTTAAATGCGGTGGATCGTGCTTTCAGTTTTGCGCAAATGCTGCCATCTATCCACGGTTTCTGGTTTGGGTAGGTTTTAATAGTCACTGTTGGAACAACATCCCCTATACACTTCCTGATGAACTCAGTCACTGTGTCAATGTAAGCATCAATGTTATTCTCAAAGGCTACCCGGAATATATCCCAAAATAATCTTGAAGCATGGATTCCGATTGGTCAGACCAGTGTTGACTAGACCTTAGCATGGGTACTTCCTGTTTGAGTTTCTGCCTGTAGGAAGGGAGGAGCAAAATTGAGTCGTGATCTGATTTGCCGAAGGGAGGGCAGGGGAGGGCCTTGTAGGCATCTCGAAAAGGCGAGTAGCAGTGATCTAGTGTTTTCCTTAAACGAGTACTACAGTCAATGTGTTGATAGAACTTCAGTAGCGTTTTCCTCAAATTTGCTTTATTAAAATCCCCAGCTACAACAAATGCGGTCTCAGGATATGTGGTTTCCAGTTTGCATAAAGTTCAGTGTAGTTCCTTGAGGGCCGTCGTGGTATCGGCTTGAGGGGGAATATACACGTCTGTGACAATAACCGAAGAGAACTCTCTTTGGAGGTAATACGGTCGGCATTTGATTGTGAGGTATTCTAGGTCGGGTGAACAAAAGGACTTGAGTTTCTGTATGTTATCAAAATCACACCATGAGTAGTTAATCATGAAGTATACACCCCCACCTATCTTCTTCCCGGAGAGTTCTTTATTCCTGTCTGCGCGATTAACTAAGAACCCAGCTGGCTGTATGGACATGGACAGTATATCCCGAGAGAGCCATGATTCCGTGAAACAGAGTATGTTACAGTCCCTGACGTCTCTATGGAAGGAGATCCTCTCCCTGAGCTCATCTATTTTATTGTCCAGAGACTGAACATTAGCAAATATACTCGGAAGCGGTGGATGGTGTGCCCGCCTCCTGAGTCGGACTAAAAGTCAGCTAGCAGAGACAACTTGGAGCAGCCTCTGGGATAAGTTAAATTGCCATGCGGGGTACGAACAAAGAATCCAATTTAGGAAAGTCGTATTCCTGGTCGTAATGCTGGTGAGTTACCGCCGCTCTGATATCCAAAAGTTATTTCCGTCTGTATGTAATTACATTCTGGGCTAATAATGTAAGAAATAACACATTAAAAACACTGCAAAGTTGCTAAGGAGCTAGAAGCAGAGCTCCCATGTCTGTCAGCGCCATGATCACTTAAGAGAAAGCTGCAAACTGTAACCAGTGCCTGCAACCTGGTTCAGGTTATCAGTCAACCTACCAGGGTAGTTACAAACAGCACAGGAATGAAATCAACATGTATTGATCACATTATTACTAATGCTGCAGAAATGTGCTTGAAAGCAGTATCCAGATCCATTGGATGTAGTGATCACAATATAGTAGCCATACAGTGAGGGAAAAAAATATTTGATCCCCTGCTGATTTTGTACTTTTGCCCACTGACAAAGACATGATCAGTCTATAATTTTAATGGTAGATTTATGAACAGTGAGAGACAGAATAACAACAAAAAAATCCAGAAAAACACATGTCAAAAATGTTATGAATTGATTTGCATTTTAAATGAGGGAAATAAGTATTTGACCCCTCTGCAAAACATGACTTAGTACTTGGTGGGAAAACCCTTGTTGGCAATCACAAAGGTCAGATGTTTCTTGTAGTTGGCCACCAGGTTTTCACACATCTCAGGAGGGATTTTGTCCCACTCCTCTTTGCAGATCTTCTCCAAGTCATTAAGGTTTCGAGGTTGACGTTTGGCAACTCAAACCTTCAGCTCCCTCCACAGATTTTCTATGGGATTAAGGTCTGGAGACTGGCTAGGCCACTCCAGAACCTTAATGTGCTTCTTCTTGAGCCACTCCTTTGTTGCCTTGGCCGTGTGTTTTGGGTCATTGTCATGCTGCAATACCCATCCACGACCCATTTTCAATGCCCTGGCTGAAGGAAGGAGGTTCTCACCCAAGATTTGACAGTACATGGCCCCGTCCATCATCCCTTTGATGCAGTGAAGTTGTTTCCAACGCCATGTTTGACGGTGGGGATGGTGTTCTTGGGGTCATAGGCAGCATTCCTCCACCTCCAAACACGGCGAGTTGAGTTGATGCCAAAGAGCTCGATTTTGGTCTCATCTGACCACAACACTTTCACCCAGTTCTCCTCTGAATCATTCAGATGTTAATTGGCAAACAGACGGGCATGTAGATGTGCTTTGTTGAGCAGGGGGACCTTGCCGGCGCTGCAGGATTTCAGTCCTTCACGGTGTAGTGTGTTACCAATTGTTTTCTTGGTGACTATGGTCCCAGCTGCCTTGAGATCATTGACAAGATCCTCCCGTGCAGTTCTGGGCTGATTCCTCACCGTTCTCATGATCATTTCAACTCCACGAGGTGAGATCTTGCATGGAGCCCCAGGCCGAGGAATATTGACAGGTCTTTTGTGTTTCTTCCATTTGCGAATAATCGCACCAACTGTTGTCACCTTCTCACCAAGCTGCTTGGCGATGGTCTTGTAGCCCATTCCAGCCTTGTGTAGGTCTTCAGTCTTGTCCCCGACATCCTTGGAGAGCTCTTTGGTCTTGGCCATGGTGGAGAGTTTGGAATCTGATTGATTGATTGCTTCTGTGGACAGGCGTCTTTCATACAGGTAACAAGCTGAGATTAGGAGCACTCCCTTTAAGAGTGTGCTCCTAATCTCAGCTCGTTACCTGTATAAAAGACACCTGGGAAAGAAATCTTTCTGATTGAGAGGGGGTCAAATACTTATTTCCCTCATTAAAATGCAAATCAATTTATAAAATTTTTGACATGCGTTTTTCTGGATTTTATTGTTGTTATTCTGTCTCTCACTGTTCAAATAAACCTACCATTAAAATTATAGACTGATCATTTCTTTGTCAGTGGGCAAATGTACAAAATCAGCAGGGGATCAAATACTTTTTTCCCTCACTGCATTTTCAAAAACAAAAGATCCAAAGGCTGGGACTAATATAGTGCATAACAGGGTCATACAATTTGTTTTGCAGTGATTCCTATGTCGTTGATGTAAATAATATTTGTTGGTCCGTGGCGTGTAATGAAGAGAAAACAGACGTTGCACTTGACACATTTATGAAATTGCTTATCCCAGTTACTAATAAGCATGCAACCATTAAGGAAATGACAAAAAAACTTAAATCCCTGTGGATTGATGAGGAATTGAAAAATTGTATGGTTGAGAGGGATGAGGCAAAAGGAATGGCAAATAAGTCTGGCTGCACAACCGATTGGCAAACGCATTGCAAATTGAGAAATCATGTGACTAAACTGAATAAAATTACAAAATAACTACACTATGAAACAAAGATAAATGACAAAGAATGATAGTAAAAAGCTTTGGAGCACCTTAAATGAAATGATGGGCAAAAAGGCAAACTCAGCTCCATCATTCATTGAATCATATGGCTCATTCATTACAAAACCGACTGATATTGCCAACTACTTTAATTATTTTTTTCATTGGCAGGGAGTTTTGTCGCACCTGGACTACTGTTCAGTCGTGTGGTCAGCTGCCACAAAGAGGGACTTAGGACAATTGTAATTGGCTCAGAACAGGGCAGCACGACTGGCCCTTGGATGTACACAGAGAGCAAACATCAATACGTCAATCACTCCTGGCTCAAGGCAGAGAAGAGGTTGACTTCCTCACTACTTGTATTTGTGAGAGCTGTCTGTTTAACCGACTAGCACACAGCTCAGACACCCATGCATACCCCACAAGACATGCCACAGGTCTCTTCACAGTCCCCAAGTCCAGAACAGACTATGGGAGGCGCACAGTACTACACAGAGCCATGACTACATGGAACTCTATTCCACATCAGGTAACTGATCCAAGCAGTAAAATCAGATTAAAAAAAACTATAAAAATACACCTTATTGAACAGCGGGACTGTGAAGCAAAACAAACATAGGCACAGACACATGCATACACACGATAACATACGCACTATACACACGTACACATGGATTGTGTGTTGTAGATATGTGGTAGTAGAGTATGGACCTGAGGGCACACAGTGTGTTGTGAATTCTGTAATTAATTTATTGTCATGTTTTTAAAATTGCATTACTGCCTTAATTTTGCCGGACCCCAGGAAGAGTAGCTAATGGGGATCCATAATAAATACAAATGTTATCGTGTGTGTGTGTGTGCATGCATGTGTCTGTGCCTATGTTTGTGTTACTTCACAGTCCCTGCTGTTCCATAAGGTGTATTTTTATCTGTTTTTTAAATCTACATTTTTACTGCTTGCATTAGTTACTTGCATCAGCACTGAAGTCTAACAGCCCCCACAATCTTTTTATCATAAATTTCTCTCAGCCAATCATCAGTCATTTGTGTAAGTGCTGTGCTTGCTGAATGTCCTTCTCTATAAGCGTGCTGAAAGTCTGTTGTCAAGTTGTTTACTGTAAAATAGCATTTTATCTGGTCAAACACACTTTTTTCCAAAACTTTACTAAGGGTTGGTAACAGGCTAATTGGTCGGCTATTTGAGCCAGTAAAGGGGGCTTTACTATTGTTAGGTAGCGGAATTACTTTTGCTTCCCTCCAGGCCTGAGGGCACACACTTTCTATTAGGCTTAAATTGAAACTATGGCAAATAGGAGTGGCAATATCGTCCGCTATTATCCTCAGTAACTTTCCATCCAAGTTGTCAGACCCCGGTGGCTTGTCATTGTTGATAGACAACAATACGTTTTTCACCTCTTCCACACTCACTTTACGGAAATTACAACGCTCGACTTTCATAATTTGGTCAGATATACTTGGATGTGTAGTGTCAGCATTTGTTGCTGGCATGTCATACCTAAGTTTGGCAAGATTAGCAATTAAAAAATCATTAAAGTAGTTGGCAATATCAGTCGGTTTTGGATTGAATGAGCCATCTAATTCAATGAATGATAGAGCTGAGTTTGCCTTTTTGCCCATAATTTCATTTAAGATGCTCCAAAGCTTTTTACTATCATTCTTTATGTCATTTATCTTTGTTTCATAGTATAGTTTACTATTTTTATTCAGTTTAGCCACATGATTTCTCAATTTGCAATACGTTTGCCAATCAGTTGTGCAGCCAGACTTATTTGCCATTCCTTTTGCCTCATCCCTCTCAACCATACCATTTTTAAATTCCTCATCAATCCAAAGGGATTTAACAGTTTTTACAGTCATTTTCTTAATAGGTGCATGCTTAGTAACTGGAATAAGCAATTTCATGAATGTGTCAAATGCAGCGTCTGTTTGCTCCTCATTACACACCACGGACCAAGAAATATCAACAACATAGGAATCACTACAAAACTGTAACCAGGTTGCAGGCACTGGTTACAGATCAGAGAACCAAACACTGAGCCTGGTTATTATGTGTCATATCGTGATGGCTCTCATTTCCAGGAAAATGAGTTACTCTCAACAGAAGATCTACACCTAGCAATACAGCTATATATTGACGATCTTGAAATCACTAACCCTCTCGGCACATCAGTCACTTGAGCACTTCCACCCTATCACAGGTTTTCCTCCAGATCTACTACACAATCTTTTGGAAGGAATCGTTCCAGTTGAACTTGCACTTTGCATTAGAGAAATGATTCGGCTTAAGCACTTCACTTTGGTGGTCCTCTGTAGCTCAGCTGGTAGAGCACGGCGCTTGTAACGCCAAGGTGGTGGGTTCGATCCCCGGGACCACCCATACACAAAAAAATAAAAATACATGTATGCACGCATGACTGTAAGTCGCTTTGGATAAAAGCGTCTGCTAAATGGCATATTATGTTACAGTTTGAAGCTCTCTCTTAAGTGGACAGCTTGATGAAAGCCAGTCAATATTTAAATCAGAGATCAAATACATTATTAAGCATTTCACACGTTATCCAAATACTGACTGTTAGCACTTGGTGGTCTATAGCAGTTTCCCATCAATCTGTGTGTAAATTGATGAGGGAAACAAACAATTTAATCAATTTTAGAATAAGGCAGTAATGTAACAAAATGTGGAAAAAGTCATGGGGTCTGAAAACTTTCCAAATTCAGACCCTTTAATCAGTACTTTGTTGAAGCACCTTTGGCAGCGATGTCTCGTTATTGTGACAATAAATAAATAAGTACATTTGTGACCCATTTGTCCATGTTTCTTGGGGATGTTTCGATCCTATCCTTAAAAATGGCAAGGTCTTGAGATATTCTGAACTCATCCAGTGGTATAAGCACTGTTTTATTTATCTGCAAATCGATGTGTGTGTACACTCTATAACAGCTCAAGACATGGTTATGACGCCCATCAGTCCATGTATTGTAATTATGACACAAAGGTTTGTAACATCTAGTATGTAGACTCCTAAGTAGCATGTTATAGCACATGACATGAGTGGTCATACAGCATGTGTTATAGCAACAGTTGAGAGCACATGACAACAGTCATCTATAACACCAATTACAACTAGCTTTACATCTGCCGTTGCTCATAATTTAATAATTGTAGATAACTTAGACACCTTATGATGAATGTTATGTGTTATGTAGCTTTTATAAAGTCTTTATGGACTGATAGAGTTTAATTGTCACCTACAGTAAAGAGGCAGCGACTTTACTTACCTGATGACATTGCTGTAGTACGAGTTTGAGGATTATTTGAAGGCTCATACCTGAAGAAAGTACTTCAGGAATATTTTAGCAGTATTACCTAAAGACAGAGGCGTAGTACTTGAGGAAGCCCAGCAGCAGCTCTCCCAGGGAGGCCTGGTTGGACGAGGAGTAGGGGGGGATGTCTCTAGGACCTTCAGGCACCAGGTGGATGTCCATGGAGGGACGGAAAGAATCCTGAAACAGCAGGGATGTATTCATCAGCGACACCGTTGGAAATTGTTTTGCACCGTAGCAAAAAGTTTTGCTACAAACCCCCCGCCCCCCAAAAAAACACAGGACGGAATCGCGGAATCCAGACAATAAAACGGAATTGAACAATACATCTTTTTTTTTTTTTTACTTAGTAGAAAATCTATTAAATGTTTTGAACTTATTAGAATGTAGTTAAATTCCACTAGTTTCTCATAGAGCAAGCATCAGTCATTCATATTTCCTGCAACTTTCCGAAGAAGTCACGGCATTGGGAATGCGCTCGTTTTTTGTAGCCAGATGGCATGCTGAAAAACTTATTTCTAAAGGCTTTCCAAAAACGTTTCGAATTAAATGTTGACTGCAAAGTAGGCCTAGCTGGCAGAATGATATCATGATGATCAATCGGGGGGGCATCACGTGTAGTACAGAAACATCGCTAGCCAAACACGTCTCTTACTTTATTAGATTTTTTTCCCAGACCACAAAAGTAGTCTCCTGATGTAGTTTAAGCATTGTTGTGGATTTAGAACAGCCAATGTAGTTGTTTTTCTATTTAGTGCGATTTGGAGAGTGAAAACCTGAAAAAACTGGGGGAAATACAAAACCTGAAAAAACAAATAGACAAAATGGAATTTGGCAAAAATAATATGTCAGAATATGTCATAACAGCTGACATAACCCTGTCATGACCCATATATTTACACCTGTTGTGACATATTGCGTTATTGTATGGCTGGTTATGACACCCATTGGTGTGTACATCGGAGTTAATATAGCCTTTGTTGTCTATTCACTGCAACGCCGGCGGGTTTTGGACTTTAACCCCTTTTAAACATTGTGTGTGTTGACTTCTATTTCTTCTGCATCCGTTGCTACCAACCATTAATCTGTGTGATTAACGAGGGCTGAACTACAGCTGTGTTTGTGAGACAAGGGCAGATCCCTTAGGGAACCTGGGACGGGTCTTTTTACAAAAACGTCTGTACAGTACGTAATGGTTTGAGCTACAAACTATGAAAAGCTGACTCTCACAAATACACGTTTGGCTCTATTACGCTCACAAGCAACACAAAGAGTCGTTAGAAAGTAAGGGTTTCTTCTTCATAGAACATCCTAGGAACACCAGATGCCACACAGTTGTCACTGACTAGTTGGATATTCATTTCCCACTGAGCAAACAATCTGTCCTTACAGCATTCATAGAAATTCATTTATATTGACATTTGTCAAAAAATCTCATGAATGCAACCGTTTGTCAAATAGTTGTGTGTTCTACTTGTAGACCTGGTTGTCCTGAAAATAAAATGGTAAAACACTTAATTGTGAGGCTAAATATAAGGGCATGCAGATAAATGAAAGTCAAATAATGAAAATGCGAATTTTTGCTGGGGTCTCGGGACTGATAGGGTTAAGAGTCAATGTTAATTCCCTTACCGGATATTCCTTCTGCAGAGAGGGAATGACTGGTTCAGGCAGAGCTGTAGAGACATGCACACTGGGTTAAACAGTGTAGTGGTTTCCATGGACAAAGGAATGTCAGAGGTATATCGCAGTTAGTGCAGGACCATGAGCACTGTGTGTGTGTGTGTGTATGTATGTGTTTGTGCGTTCACTCACTCTGAAGGTAGTGTAGTACCATCAGTACTAGAGTGTAGCTGCTGAGTGTTCCTTTGCTGGCATCGTTTATCCCGTGATGTCTGGCCCACCTCTTAATCACCAGAATGATGGGACGCACACGCCGCTCAGCTACAGAGACAGAGAGAGCTGAGGCTAGTACAGCAGTTTAACATGTCCAGCACATTGTGCGTAACAGGGTTAGAAATGCTCCTTATTGAAAAGTGACTTTCACCTAAATTATCTGTTTCTGATATTATTCATGTGTGAGTGGCGTAATGTGGTAGTGCAGTTCTGTGGTTACTCTAGAAAATCATCTGAATAGAAAGGATAATACCCACAGTAAACACAGTTTAGATTAGAGAGGACGCGGGGGGGCCCAGACAGATTATGTGGGAGCGGGTGGTCAGACAGACAACTTTGGGATTAAATGTTTTCAGTGTAACCTTAAGACTAAAACCAGATATACAGTATGTTGAAAATATAAATGGAGCTATATAAAGGTATGTTTAAATGAGATCATATTTCAGATCAAAAATCAAATCTAATTCAAAAAATTTCATAGCATGGGACACCATTTGATTTGATTATGTTTTGAGTCACTTACAGTGCATTCAGAAAGTATTCAGACCATTTCCCTTTTTCCACATTTTGTTACGTTAGACTTATTTTTTTCCTTCATCAATCTACACACAATACCCCATAATGACAAAGCAAAAACTGGTTTTAGACATTTTTGCAAATTAGTTTTTTTTAAACCACAGAAAAACCACATTTACATAAGTATTCAGACCATTTACTCAGTACTTTGTTGAAGTACCTTTGGCAGCGATTACAGCCTCGAGTCTTATTAGGAATGATGCTACAAGCTTGGCACACCTGTATTTGGAGAGTTACTCCCATTCTTCTCTGCAGATCCTCTCAAGCTCTGTCAGGTTGGAAGGGGAGCATCGCTGCACAGCTATTTTCAGGTCTCTCCAGAGATGTTTGATCGGGTTCAAGTCTGGGCTCTGGCTGGGCCACTCAAGGACATTCAGAGACTTGTCCCGAAGCCGATCCTGCATTGTCTTGGCAGTGTGCTTAGGGTCGTTGTCCTGTTGGAAGGTGAACATTCGCCCCAGTCGGAGGTCCTGGGCACTCCGGAGTGGATTTTCATCAAGGATCTCTCTGTACTTTGATTGGTGGAGTGCTGCAGAGATGGTTGTCCTTCTGGAAGGTTCTCCCATCTCCAGAGAGGAACTCTGGAGCTATGTCAGAGTGACCATCGGGTTCTTGATCACCTTCCTGACCAAGGCCCTTCTCCCCCGATTGCTCAGTTTTGCCGGGCGGCCAGCTCTAGGAAGAATCTTTGAGGTTCCAAACTTCTTCCTTTTAAGAATGGAGGCCACTGTGTTCTTGGGGACCTTCAATACTCCAGAAATTTTTTGGTGCCCTTCCCTAGATCTGTGCCGACACAGTCCTGCCTTTTTTGGTATCCTTCCCTGTGCCTCAACACAAGCCTGTCTCGGAGCTCTACGGACAATTCCTTCGACCTCATGGCTTGGTTTCTGCTCTGACATGCACTGTCAACTGTGGGACTTTATATAGACAAGTGTGTGCCTTTCCAAATCATGTCCAATCAATTGAATTTACTACCGGTGAACTCAAATCAAGTTGTAAAAACAACAAGGATGATCTATGGAAACAGGATGCACCTGAGCTCAATTTCGACTCTCATAGCAAAGGGTCTGAATATTTATGTAAATAAGGTATCTGTTTTTTCTATTTAATACATTTGTTTTCACTTTGTTATTATGGGGTATTATGTGTAGATTGATGAAGATTTATTTATTTAATCAATTTTAGAATAAGGCTGTAACGTAACAAAATGTGGAAACGGTCAAGAGGTCTGAATACTTTCCAAATGCACTGTAGCTAGCTATCTTTTTGATACACTGTTAAATCAATTAGTCACTGCTAGACTGGTAGCTACCTTCAGCTGAGTAAACATGTCTGTCCGTTCGTTCTCTCTTTGATTAACGTAAGCTAGTTAACAAATAAGAGTAACTCAATCTGGTAGCCATCTATTCCACCCTTGTCTGGAAAACACTGTTAGTAAAAATAGAATTGTCAATATAGTTAACTCACTCTCGGTGTGTTGGTAGTAATTATGAATGTGTATAAATTGTCTATGGTTAGTTGGTTCTCAGCCTGCTAGTAATCTTGCTGCCAATTTAGTGACGCTAACTAGCTAACAGCAAGCTGACAATATTGAAATGTCCATGTTAGGTGTGCTAAGCTAGCCAGTCTAATAGAGATCAACACAATTAGTGAGGTGGTTAAATTGTGTATTGTTGTGTGTTCTGTTATAGATGGTACATCATCTGATTCCAACAGCATGTGTTTCCAACCCCAAGCTCTGCACAAGGTGAAGGTAAGTAGGCAAAAGATAAGCTGACGGAAAAGATAGCTCAATTTACAGTAAGCATGGTATAAAAATGAGTTTGGTAGTGTTTGTGTTATGGGGTTGCATGTGGTTAGATGTAGCCTGAGGACCACAGAGTACCATCCAGCCAATGTAATCAATTTAGTCTACCCCTTTACTCTTTACCTTTTCTCTTTGTAAAACTCAGGTTATCTGGAGTCCTTCCACGGACCCTAGTGAAAGATACCCCAAAGCGGTGGCATTTTGGGTACACAAGCATGGGGGGTTATGGAGCACAACAAGATTGTGGGACTAAAACGAGCCAGGGACACTGACAGGTCTAAAATCAAGACAACACTAATGACACAACCACCTCATTCTTCTCTGCAAATTCTCAACACACAATTCAAGGACACGTCTACAAAAATCCCCTGCTACTATTGACATGAATGATCTGTCTAAGTCAATGGGCTTGAGGAAGGGGTTTTTGGTTGTGCTTAAGAGACAGTAAATGTAATGTGTATGAGAACGATTGAGGAGAAATGGCGCCTTTTTCAATCTCCCATCCACAACAAAACATACTGTGTAAGAACTCTCCTCCTAAGACTTTTCACACCTTCTGCAGCCCCCCCCAGCCCATTCACTTTGTTGCCTTATCTTTCCTCTCAAAAGCAGATCCCTATGTCCCTAAAGAAAACACTAGTCTGTGTCTAACACTTAGGTCCCAATCAGTTGACACCGTTACCAAAAAAGGAGTGTTGCCCTATGCCCCTTCCACAAAAAGTGTAAAATTTTAAACACCACAACCATGTCTTTCCAGGAGATGTGCAGTACCAGCAAATCTTCTGCAAGAGGTCCTACACCACTTATGGCAGTCTTATCCAGCTGGCCGTACACCGGGACAACACCATTCGCCACAAGCACTCTGCTTTAACAACCCACCACGCCAAACACCATTGCCAGTGTACCGAAGCCGGATAAAGGACCATAAAATAAATATGGATATTTTCGATCAAGCCTCAAAATGTGTTTGCCTTTATGGATTCACAGAATGTATTTACAGTGCCTTCAGAAAGTATTCAGACCCCTTAACTTTTTCCACTTTCTTACGTTACAGCCTTATTCTAAAATGGATTAAATAAATAAAAAATCCTCATCTACACACAATACCACATAATAAAAAAGTGAAAACAGGTTTTTCATTGTTTTTGCAAATGCATTAAAAATAAAAATAGAAATACCTTATTTACATAAATATTCAGACCCTTTGCTATGAGAGTCGAAATTGAGCTCAGGTCGAGGCACAGATCTGGGGAAGAGTACCAAAACATTTCTGCAGCATTGAAGGTCCAAGAACACAGCGGCCTCAATCCTTCTTAAATGGAAGAAGTTTGGAACCACCAAGACTCTTCCTAGAGCTAGCCGCCCGGCAAAACTGAGCAATCGGGGCAGAAGGGCCTTGGTCAGGGAAGTGACCAAGAACCCGATAGTCACTGACAGAGCTCCAGAGTTCCTCTGTGGAGATGGGAGAACCTTCCAGAAGGACAACCATCTCTGCAGTACTCCACCAATCAGGCCTTTATGGTAGAGTGGCCAGACGGAAGCCACTCCTGAGTAAAAGGCACATGACAGCCCGCTTGGAGTTTGCCAAAAGGCACCTAAAGACCAGACCATGAGAAACAAGAGCATCTGGTCTGATGAAACCAATATTTAACTCTTTGGCCTGAATGCCAAGCGTCACGTCTGGAGGTGAAGATTGATGTTGGCAGCATCATGCTGTGGGGATGTTTTTCAGCGGCAGGGACTGGGAGACTAGTCAGGATCGAGGCAAAGATTAACGTAGCAAAGTACAGAGAGATCCTCTGTAGCTCAGCTGGTAGAGCACAGCGCTTGTAATGCCAAGGTAGTGGGTTCGATCCCCGGGACCACCCATACACACAAAAAAAATAATTATGCACGCATGACTAAGTCGCTTTGGATAAAAGCGTCTGATAAATGGCATATTATATTTATATTATAGATCCTTGATGAAAACCTACTCCAGAGCGCTCAGGTCCTCAGACTGGGGCGAAGGTTCACCTTCCATCAGGACAATGACCCGAAGCGCACAGCCAGGACAACGCAGGAGTGGCTTCGGGACAAGTCTCTGAATGTCCTTGAGTGGCCCAGCCAGAGCCCGGACTTGAACCTGATCGAACATCTCTGGAGAGACATGAAAATAGCTGTGCAGCGATGCTCCCCTTCCAACCTGACAGAGCTTGAGAGGATCTGCAGAAAAGAATGGGAGAAACTCCCCAAATACAGGCATGCTAACCTTTACTGTCATAGCCAAGAAGAATCTATGCTGTAATCGCTGCCAAAGGTGCTTCAACAAAGTACTGAGTAAAGGGTATGAATACTTTATGTAAATCTAATATTTCAGTTTCTATATTCATAAATGAGCAATAATTTCTAAAAACCTGTTTTTGCTCTTTCATTACGGGGTATTGTGTGTAGATTTTAGATTTTTGTATTTAGAATAAGGCTGTAACATAAAATATGGAAAAAGTCAAGGGGTCTGAATACTTTCCGAAGGCACTAAGCAGTCCAGGGCTCTGTAATATTAAACAGATGTTAGACATTCAGATATATCCAAATAATGTTTATTTGTCAAAATCTAAAATACAGGGGAGTATACAATATTTAATGACAACTCAAAAAGAGAACTGGGTATTCAACATTAATGATATGATAAAAGTAACAAAAAAATACAGTCTGAACAGTGTAGTACAGTTCAGTGTGTCTCATGTATAGTAAAGTGCAGAGAACTGTAGCTGCAGATTGTTACAACAGATAATGTGATTTAACCAAAGATTTCTGGTATCTTACAGGGATAGGTACTGTTTGGTGTTGCACAGAATTTGACCAATCTTGGCGATGCCGTCTTCGTCCTCGAGTCATGGAAACAGGAGTCTCATAAAATGTCTATGTCCAGTTGCAGGGGGTCCGTATGAATTTAGAAAATGCTCAGTTTTTAAAATAAATATTTTTTTGCTCCATGAAATAGTCCAACAGTGTACGCCGCCATCTTATCTTTTTCAAGTCTTCTCTCATTGATCGAGACAGGCGAGTGTCCACCCCAAAGTTCCGCATGTCAGGATGACAGACAACTGTCTCAATCAATTAGAAAATACTTGAAATAGACAAGATGGCGGCATACACGTCGATGGAGCAAAAAAAGTATTTATTTTAATAACTGAATTCAAACTGACCCTCTGCAACTGGACATACATTTTATGAGACTCCTGTTTCCACAAATCGAGGATGAAGAAAGCGTCAATACCAAACAGTACCTATTGTGTAACTCCCAGTCATGGATACCAAAAACACATTATCTGGTGTAACAATCTGTAGCTAAGAGAACTGGTGTTCAGCAGATGACAGGATAGGTTGTCATTATGAAATTGCCATTCCAAAGAAACATACAGTAAATTCAGGGAACACTTGTAAAGCTGTGGGAGGAGTGTTGTCATGATCAAACTGCCATTCAGCTCTTGAGCCATCTTCTGCTTGAAATCCAACATAATGTCCAATCCATCGAGAGGGATACAGATCTGCTACAATGACACGCAGGCAAAGGAATTCTGTTTTTCCTCCAAGATTCCACTCCAGAAAGAAGCCCAGGCACCACACAGCAGTCTGCAAAACAAAAAAAGATAATACAATTATACTCCTTTGCACAGTTTGAATGAGAGTTGAACTGTGCAAGCATAACACCAATTAGGGTAGACTAGTTAAACATGCTTACATGTGCATTGGCACAGAGATTACATTTAAAACAATATCTAGCCTAATAGAAAGAAATATGGCATAACCCTCAAAGTTTGCCCAGTGACCAGACTGTGCAAATGTACCAAGGAAGGTAGGCAGACAGTATCTAGCTACAGCCATGTCTAACAGGCATGCTTAGGCAAATATTTGTATAGTAAAACCAGCTTTATAACAGTTAAATTGTAATTATTGTTTCTCCTCACTGTTCGCTAGTAAACTTAGCTAGCTAGCTTGCTGGATAGCCAATTATGGATATTTACATCTGTTTGGAATCCTGTCTTGCGTCATGCCTATAATTTTGTGATTTTGAAATGCATCCATGGTCATAATCATAACCAATGTCAACCTTTGTCAATTATGTTACATAGCTAGCTAGTAAAACTATTTACAGATGCTGATGTTACACATTTCCTAAAAAGTCAAAAACGGGAGGCCTGGCGCATACTAACGAGTTAGCAGGTGCCAGGCTAACTAGCTAGCCAACTCCAGTCGTGTGCTAACGTTTGCTGGTAAACTTAGCTTTAGGTGGATGGTTGAAATGTTATAGCTTGTTGTTTATTAGTCATATCTACGGCTAAAAAGAGAAAAGGTTTCACAATCGAGATACAATAGGATCTCCGATTGTAAAACCTCTTCTATTTTTTATCACAGATATGGCTACCTGTAGTTGTTTAGTTAACTTAGCTACCTACCTAAATTAATTTGATTTCCCCCCACTGTAACACAGTAGTATGTTAGCTAGCAATAACCAATATGGGTTTCAGTAGATAAACTAAAGTTAGCTAGCTAGATGGCTTGCAGGAAAAATAACTTACCACCGTATTTGTCATCTGCCCTATTGGTGCTGGCATCAGCTGTAGCGGAGCTTCTCGCCAAATCCAACTCTTAGAAACATGGACGGTTGAATGTCACCATGTAGATAAAAATAAATGCTCCATCGTCAAATTCATGTTGATGAGAGGAATCACTTGAAGCCTTTGTGGTCTGGTCAGTTCTTTCAGTTTAGCCCAAAGGATTGTGTTGTTAGTGTCGCCTCCCTTTCAAAAAAGCCTGCCTTGGGGGACAGGGCCAGAGCACGAAGCACCGCCCCACACCAGTTCAGACTGGAAATGGAAAAAATGTGTCAGCTTGTATATTTTGCAATGAACCCGCTGATAGGAACATTGCTGAAAGTTGTCCAATGGCTCTATCGAACAAGGACAACCATATCTACACGCACAAAAATGTATAGTGCAATCAGTATCACATAGAGCCTTCTCGAAATGCCACACAGCAGGACTACATATATTTTCAGACCTCCCCCCCCCCCCCACCAATACACTGGAAGCTGTCATCGGTGTATCATTCAGCGGGCGAAGCCTTCCTCATGGGCAATTGTGTGTGAAATATCACTGACCTAGAAATGCCTCAGACATTATGAAAACAAGCCCAGATTCCCCCAGGGTAAAATTCCCCTTTAAATAGTTTTGTAAATAAATTAGTTATTTTTCTGTATTTTATTAAAGTGTGATTGAGAGTGAAAATCAGAGAATTCTATAGGAAAACTCATTAAAAAAAAAAAAGAATTTTCCACACAGGGCGCCTTTCCTTCGCCGGGCAGGCCATTTGGAAATGTTTTGGCAAAATTGCAGTATACCCACTTCTCCAGGCACCACTGCCAATGTAAAAATAGCGGTCACACACAGCATGATGTTAAAGGATAAGCAGTCCATTCACTCTGCCATAATAAGCCAGTAGGTCCCAATCATAAGAATACAAAAACACAACCATTGGGCTGAGCATTTCCCAACTGAAATGTACAACTATTACTTCCCATTGCAAAAAAACATTTCATGTTTAGCACACAAAGTAATCGGTGATCTGAAGTTTAAATGCAACAATCTTTCACCCACACAAGTTATTTTCAAAAGACATGGCTAACAGCAAGCTAGCCACAATAAAAAAAACAGTTCCACTCACCAGATTATCATTTGAAACGTAATTTATTGTTTAAACTTATTCTTGAAAAGGGAGAAGCTAACAAATTAGCAACGACATCCTCTTTAAAAACACCTGCTGCAAACTAGCTAGTTTGATTGTGGGAAAACTACTGCTTGCTATTGCGCAGTGACCTGTTGGCCTTCAAGAAAGCAGAAGTTTTTGTAAAAACGGTCACACCTATTACAAGTAAAAATGTGACTAGTTGATTCCACTGTCAACAAAAAATTAATTTCCCTAATACAGTTGAATGGCAGATGCCTTCTATCTAAAATGGATATTTTCAGACATTAAATCAGAACATCATGGAAAATAACAATATCATTATAATTTTATAAATCTTTAGCTCTTCTCTGAAGGCGTAGAAGGCCCTCATTGTGCCCCACTGTGTTTGGGTTAGTAATAATTTGTAGAGTGGATCTTTTTGCCCTCAGCATGCATTTTTTCACCATTCTCTGAAAGTCTATTCTCTGCGGCCAAAAGGAAGGCCTCTAAAAAAAAAATATGTGAAGACCATGCCATTCACCAAGCAGCTAAAATAAATCCTAGGGAAAACACTGCTGATATAGCCCAATAATACAATCCCATAATATAATGGGCCACACGAGAATCTCTGGTATTTTAACCTATTTTTGTACATTTTGATCTTGCCTAGGGTGGCAAAATTGCTGGGACCGAGGCTGCAACGTGAGCTGCGTCACATACACCTAAAATAACATTGCGGGACTGAGGTTGGGTTCAGG
Organism: Coregonus clupeaformis; assembly: GCF_020615455.1. Lineage (NCBI taxonomy): Eukaryota > Metazoa > Chordata > Actinopteri > Salmoniformes > Salmonidae > Coregonus > Coregonus clupeaformis. Next base: position 13,627,076 of record NC_059209.1, read on the forward strand.
ACCAGTTCTTGCGGAGCAGGTGGGAGTCAGGCAAGAAGTCCGCTGGGAGCGGGCGAGTGCGGTAAGAAAAGCAGCAGGATCGAGATGAAGAAAACAGTCCCAGGCAGACCTAATTTAGATCGCCAGTTTTAGTGTCAACCACAAACTGATTATTTAGTTTCACCAGTAACCAGGTGAGGGTGAGAGGCGACAGGTTGTGTGTGTGTGTGTGTGTCCTTACCGTCGGCGTAACTTCTCAGCAGGAAGGTGTTTCTGATCCCTACAGTGTTGTTTACGTTCAGATCAAACTCCACTCCACTGGAGAGAAGGGAAGAGAGAAATAGCTTTTTATAGAGAAAGGTTTGATATACCCCAGGGATGGGCAACTGGTGGCCTCCCCCTTTTGAAGGTCCTCGGCTCAATTTCTCCGGCCCAAAAATGTGGGTACGTAGACCCGCGAGCAACTGCAGCCCTCATGATGAGTTTTTTGTGGCCCCCACCCCCATCAAAGTTGCCCATCCCTGATATACCCAGTTCATTACCCATGTACTGTACTACTGTGGAAATAGACCATTAGTAACATGTCAATATTTATTACGTCTATAAAGAAATATTTGATGCACAGCAGTATTCAGGGGTTAAAAAATGTTATTATCCCATGACTGAAATGTAAGTCTCTCAGATCGATTGTCTGTGGTTAACCTCCCCTTTCATGTAAAAAAGTAATGACCATCACGCTTTTAGGGAAAGAGGATCATTTTGTACACTGCACCATAATAAACTGCAAGTTTGACCAATTCTCAGTGACTGAGAACTTTAACACCTGAGTACTGTGTGAACGAGAACCTCTACCATTCTACCCAGTCAGCAAGAGGAATATTGGCTCCCCCTCAAGAGTGGTTCCTCTGAAAGTTTCTCTCAAGGAGTCTTTCCTTGCCTGTGTTGCCTCTGCCTGCTAAGCCTAAATGCATTTGGGAAAAGCAAAAATACAAAGAAAAAGTCATTGATAGAGGTTTCGACCCACCTGACTTTGTCTCTGAATTTGAGGATGGGGACCTTGGCTCGGATCAGTTGAGGCCTCTCCATGTACGCTGTGGACCAGAACACACACATATCCATCAACTCCACAACACACTGCACATATTTTCTTTTTTACTAAGACCGCCCAAAATCAACAACATTGCACACTAGGGCTGCCCCCGACAAAATAAAAATATTGGTAGACCAAAAGTCGTCTATTCTTTCGACCAATCGATTTTTAAATTTTTTTAACGTGTATTTTCCCATATATTGACACATCTTCTGCGTTTTAATCAAGTCAACTATATTCAGAGCTTGTCTGATGCTTTAAGCACACGGTTTGATTAAAATAATTAAAAGACACACAAATGAATAGACGGAGTCCGACCAGCAATTGATTTGATTGTGCCGGGCCAGGCTCAGACGTGCTTTGTTCCCAATAAATTGACAGTTGTGACCGAAGCCTGGAGGTATTTATTCTAGGCGTGAAGATATTATTCAGTATTTCAACATGTCCAGGTGATCGGGCCACACTGATAACTCAAGCTTGGTTCACACGTTTCTAAACCATACCAAACCATATTTACTATAGCGTCGCCATAATATTTGAATTGAGGAAGTGTCATAAACATTATAATATTTTAGTGATCTGCTGTACGTCTTAAAATGCCCCACAGCCTTTAGATGTGAGCTAAACAGTGCAATTGCACTTGAGATGCATTTTAAAGCTATGGATAGAAAGTTAACTTCTCATTTCCAAACGTTTTGGTCAGTTGTATGCTGCTGCTTTGCGATCTATTAATAGCAAGGGTTGCATTAAATAGGCTCAATAATTTTTACTGATGCATTTGGCAATATTCAATTCATACGCACAAAACATATAAACAAAATAATTCACTGTGAAAGTAGATAGACTACATGTAGGCCATTCATATATAGCTTATGCGCAGCACTTAGCTCAATTTATCGAATCAGTTACTGTTTTCTTGCGCAAACCGCGAGCAACATGTCAAACTCAGACATTTCTCTCAAAATACAGGGATGTCAATTCGCACAGGACTAGTATTATCAGACTACATTGCAGTTCGCCAAAAAAACAGTAGGTTATTCTGGCTGGAATTGTTACTCTCCTGCCATGTAAAAATGACTGACATGGCAGATTCAGACGGGACTAAAATTACAGATGTGTTTTGTGCTCGTGCACATAATTACATTACCCGACCTCCCCCAGTAAAACTAATCCGGTCCGAATAGGGCCTGACCTATAGCCAGGGCCTATCTTTGTCATTCTGCCGCCATAGGGAGACCAAAAAATACAGCCCCCGCAAAACTACAATAGTCCCAATAAGCAAAATGACGTTGAATAGAAAGTACAATTTAGGTTCTAAATGAAAGGTGAAAAGGTATTTCCGTATGTTTAAAATATATATTTTCCAGGACGCTGAACATACGTTTTTTCCGGACGTTGAAATCAAGTTCATTTTCAGTTCTGAATGAAAGTAGAAAATAAGTAATTTACCAAATCAAGGCTGGTGCAGATTGGACAACATCTGAACAAAACATAAACATCTATGATTGGTTCAGATTTGGTCCGGACCAAAAACCAATGTCCGTGGAAGTGGAGATCAAAGCTGGTCCTGAACTGCACCCAAAAAAAAGACGTCCAAAAGGCGTTGCCGTTGGTCCGTGCTTACTGAGGTATAGCCTACAGCGTGCCTGAAATGTAATTTTATGAATGCACATCTACTGTATGTGGTAAGCATATGATGTGTAAAACTTTTAAAAAACGACAGCCGGACAAGACCAAAAAAAGACGTCAGCTCGTGCTTACTAGGGTGTAGCCTACCATGTCGGACCCCAATGGACTTGTATGAATGCCCATCCATGTGGTAGGCCCACCGTTTGCAAAACAGGCCATTGCATTGGCTTTATTAGTCCTGATTCCTGTGACTAATCAATTTGGCTATTTAAGCTCTGAATATCAGCTGACCAACTTTATCAGGAGTTATCGCGAGACTATTTGCTATGTGTTTATACAGCGGGAAATGCATGAGTATTTTCTTTTTCGCTACGATCAGCTTGCCAAAAAATTTACAGATACAAACTTGAAACCACTGATCATGACAATGGGTTGAAACTCCTGGACAACAGTTGTGATTGTCCATTCCATATCATCCATTTTACTTTGACCTGTCCTGTTTTTAGGATATGTTGCTTTGTTAACATGACAGCAAAAACATTTTTTGATTGAGCGCCATTTAGTTTAGGCTATTTGATCGGAGAAACCTGATGTAAAAAGTGTCCGTCTTATTACATTGGCATACATTTTATCTCCAGCCTGTAGGCTACAGAAAGGCCACATACTCTTTCTACCATATCCTATATCTAATACATGATTTGTTAGATTATTATAACTTTTTTGACTTATCGTTGGTGGAGCGGTGCAGAGATGCGTCTCTACAACAGCACCCTGGAGAGGTGCGCTAGGAATGAACAAGTAAAATATTTTGCGTCCCTGCCTTTGACAAAGTGGGCACTGCTTATCAAAGGGCGGCATCAGCGCTCACCTAAAAAGGCCAAGCCACCTAATCCTGCCTAATGAGCGGGCAGGCAGTGCCTATACCATATCATAATCCCGTCAATAAATTGGTTATAACAAACTCTGAACACCGTAACATGTGACAGCAAAATGGATGCAGAGGACGTGACAAACTCGAAACAAGGGAATATTTACAGGTTGCTCAGGTGGTAAAGGGAAAGTCTGATGTGTGGAACAAATGTAACTAGTTGTGGAAAGTACTGGAGATCAAGAAAAAGAAGGTAAGCAGCAAGCACTGAGTGCATATTATGTGTGCCAAACAGATGCTGTAGAGCTTACAATATACTTTTTCTGACCGTTTGGAACAATGTAAAACACTAAATAAAGTATAAGCGTACCAGAGAGTCTGTTGTAAAAAAAATATATATGTTTCGCCTTTATTACAGCAAAGACTAAAAACAGCAGCATTCATTTGTGAATATAATTTCCGAAATTGAACTGTTTATTGTTTAAGCTAATTATTCAAGGCTCGCTTTATTTTAAAACTAAAATGCTTGATTGCATTTCAAATCATGAATGACTCGTATGCTGTGTGATGACGTTTACAAATGAATGATTGATAAAGTAGCCTATAGAAGTATTGAAATATAGGCCTAAGTAAGTTACGGTATTAAGACTAAACAGGATGTGCTCTTAGGCCTACAGCTCGATGGTGGTTATACAAGGCTGCTATACTAAGCCTACTAATGACAATTACATTACTTATTATAATAATAATAATAATAATAACAATAAGGAGATCAAGAAAAAGGAGTGTTATTATTATAAATATGATTTTGGACAATTTGGAACAGTGTAAACACTAAATCAATTATAAATAATACCAGAGAGGCTGTTCAAACAAAAAAAAAGTGTAAAGCATTTATTACAGCAAAGCAAATATTAAAAAGAGCCGAATTTATTTACTTGACATGTCGTTGCGTGAGGCTTGGTGCTCACGGAATCAGTAGGCTATTAAACAAACACTCAAACATGCAACAGAAGCAGGATCTGTCTTATTTCTGTAGATATATATGGATGATTTATAAAGCCAGGCACATTTAACAGTTAGGCTATTGATTATAGACCTAATTAAGTTGGGGTTTCCTCTCTCCTCACTTTTCTTAGACAATAAGGCAAGGGCTGTTTTCCCATCTCCTCATTCTGCTGCTGCCTCCGCGGCATTGTTCTCAACACCAATATGCGGGTTAACTTTGCTATTATGCACATAGCAACATGGTCTAGGAAAAGGCGCCAATTCAACAGTGCACTGATGTGGTTATAGTCCCATGTAGCTCAGTTGGTAGAGCATGGCGCCAGGGTTCTGGGTTCGATCCAAATAAAATAATATTTGTATTAGTGTTGCACCGTTTCTCTTATGTAATATAACAATACACAATTTCAGAAGCACGTCTTAAGACTGTGCCATCCCCACGGCCTCCACAATGGATCAGTCCACTCGACTAAAGAAATCTCGGTCAACCAACAGCCTATCTACCAAACAATTGACCAGTCAACTAAATGGGGTCAGCCCTATTGCACACACAATTTTAGTTACCTACAGCTCACTCTAGAGGCCACTGGGGAGACATAGGGCTGCTCCTTTATCAGAACATCTCCATGTTTCATTATTACTTGATCCCATGAAACAGGATGGGCCAAGCCCAATGATCTGACACGTGAAAGCAATTTGGTGTAACAATAAGGCAGAACTCTATCCAGTCCTTTCACCTACTAGTGCTCATAATGGAGAGGAGAAAGGGAGAGGAGACAAGAAAAGGAAGTTGATGAAGAGTATTGAGAGACATTCCAGGACACACAGCTGAAATGTGTTTATGTTAAAGGTGCAATCTGCAGTTCAAACAACAACACAGCCATCACCTGCTGGAGAAAATGTAACCAATCAAATTTGTGTTTTAATCTATAGATTTAACCATGTTGTAAGGCTATACAGTGTTTGTTTACAACTACACTGTTTACAAATGGAGGAAATCAAGCTTACATTTTGGGTTCTGATGATAGTTGAACTAAGCTCATGAAGCATTTATAAGTTATATTCTTCAAGAATTCATGGGTGTATATCATTAATTTAAAAGTAAAAAAATGGATGTACCAATGGCAGATTGCCCCTTTAAAAAAGTTAGTACTCACAGAGCCTGTAAAAGAGCTGCTGGATGAGACCGAGTACATAGACAGCATCATTCCTCTGGTCCACCTTACAGACACAGACATGGTCAAATGGGCATCTTATTCATATAAAGATATGAGACAATAAAAGCACAATGTAAGTTACTAGACCATTCAAAATGGTGTGTGTGTTATAAGTAATTGATGCACTCACCGGTGCTGCTTGGATGACCAGACAGAGGTCAGCATCACTGTTCCTGCTGCCAAAACCATTCAGAGAAGAACCAGCCAAGTACAACCTCCCCACTGAGAAAATTAATGACAATAGGACGACATTTTTATTCCTTATTTTACCAGGTGAGTTTTGTGTGTGTGAGATACATACATGGGAAGAGTCTCTGGATCTCCCTCTGTAGTCGAGCTCTGCACAGCTCTTTCCACTCCAGGTCAGCCGACTGCTGCTGGCATGCTTCAAACAGGTCCACCATCTGACCACTCAGCTGAGAGACAACACACAACATGTGCTGATTCACACTGCCTATCCCACTGGGACTTGTTTTCCCATGATCTCTAATATTTGTTTGTGTACACTACCAGATAAAAGTTTGGACACACCTACTCATTCAAGGGTTTTTCTTTATTTTTACTATTTTCTACATTGTGGAATAATAGTGAAGACATCAAAACTATGAAATAACACATACGGAATCATCTAGTAACCAAAAAAGTGTTAAACAAATCAAAATATACACTGCTCAAAAAAATAAAGGGAACACTTAAACAACACAATGTAACTCCAAGTCAATCACACTTCTGTGAAATCAAACTGTCCACTTAGGAAGCAACACTGATTGACAATACATTTCACATGCTGTTGTGCAAATGGAATAGACAACAGGTGGAAATTATAAGCAATTAGCAAGACACCCCTAATAAAGGACTGGTTTTGCAGGTGGTGACCACAGACCACTTCTCAGATCATATGCTTCCTGGCTGATGTTTTGGTCACTTTTGAATGCTGGCGGTGCTTTCACTCTAGTGGTAGCATGAGCCGGAGTCTACAACCCACACAAGTGGCTCAGGTAGTGCAGCTCATCCAGGATGGCACATCAATGCGAGCTGTGGCAAGAAGGTTTGCTGTGTCTGTCAGCGTAATGTCCAGAGCATGGAGGCGCTACCAGGGGACAGGCCAGTACATCAGGAGACGTGGAGGAGGCCGTAGGAGGGCAACAACCCAGCAGCAGGACTGCTACCTCCGCCTTTGTGCAAGGAGGAGCACTGCCAGAGCCCTGCAAAATGACCTCCAGCAGGCCACAAATGTGCATGTGTCTGCTCATGAGGGTGGTATGACTCCATGAGGGTGGTATGAGGGCCCGACGTCCACAGGTTGGGTTGTGCTTACAGCCCAACACCGTGCAGGACGTTTGGCATTTGCCAGAGAACACCAAGATTGGCAAATTCGCCACTGGCGCCCTGTGCTCTTCACAGATGAAAGCAGGTTCACACTGAGCACGTGACAGATGTGACAGTCTGGAGACGCCGTGGAGAACGTTCTGCTGCCTGCAACATCCTCCAGAATGACCGGTTTGGCGGTGGGTCAGTCATGGTGTGGCATTTCTTTGGGGGCCGCACAGCCCTCCATGTGCTCGCCAGAGGTAGCCTGACTGCCATTAGGTACCGAGATGAGATCCTCAGACCCCTTGTGAGACCATATGCTGGTGCGGTTGGCCCTGGGTTCCTCCTAATGCAAGACAATGCTAGACCACATGTGGCTGGAGTGTGTCAGCAGTTCCTGCAAGAGGAAGGCATTGATGCTATGGACCGCCCGTTCCCCAGACCTGAATCCAATTGAGCACATCTGGGACATCATGTCTCGCTCCATCCACCAACGCCACGTTGCACCACAGACTGTCCAGGAGTTGGCGGATGCTTTAGTTCAGGTCTGGGAGGAGATCCCTCAGGAGACCATCCGCCACCTCATCAGAAGCATGCCCAGGCGTTGTAGGGAGGTCATACAGGCACGTGGAGGCCACACACACTACTGAGCCTCATTTTGACTTGTTTTAAGGACATTACATCAAAGTTGGATCAGCCTGTAGTGTGGTTTTCCACTTTAATTTTGAGGGTGACTCCAAATCCAGACCTCCATGGGTTGATACATTTGATTTCCATTGATAATTTTTGTGTGATTTTGTTGTCAGCACATTCAACTATGTAAAGAAAAAAGTATTTAATAAGATTATTTCATTCATTCAGGATGTGTTATTAAAGTGTTCTCCTTATTTTTTTGAGCAGTGTATTTTATATTTGAGATTCTTTAAATAGCCACCCTTTGCCTTGATGACAGCTTTGCACACTCTTGGCATTCTGTCAACCAGCTTAGTCACCTGGAATGCATTTCAATTAACAGGTGTGCCTTCTTAAAAGTTAATTTGTGGAATTTATTTCCGTCTTAATGCGTTTGAGCCAATCAGTTGTGTTGTGACAAGGTAGGGGGGTATACAGAAGATAGCCCTATTTGGTAAAAGACCACGTCCATATTATTGCAAGAACAGCTCAAATAAGCAAAGAGAAACGACAGTCCATAATTTCTAAGACATGAAGGTCAGTCAATACGGAAAATGTCAAGAACTTTTCTTCAAATGCAGTTGCAAAAACCATCCAACGCTATGATGAAACTGGCTCTCATGAGGACCGCCACAGGAATGGAAGACCCAGAGTTACCTCTGCTGCAGAGGATAAGTTCATTAGAGTTACCTGCCTCAAAAATGCTTCACAGTTCCAAGTAATAGACACATCTCAAAATCAACTGTTCAGAGGGGACTGCGTGAATCAGGCCTTCATGGTCGAATTGCAGCATAGAAACCACTACTAAAGGACACCAATAATAAGAAGAGACCTGCTTGGGCCAAAAAACACAAACAATGGACATTAGACCTGGAGTCCAAATGTGAGATTTTTGGTTCAAACCGCTGTGTCTTTGTGAGACGCGGTGTGGGTGAACGGATGATCTCCGCATGTGTACTTCCCACCGTAAAGCATGGAGGTGGTGTTTTGGTGTGGCGGTGCTTTGCTGGTGACACTGGCTGTGATTCATTTAGAATTCAAGGCACACTTAACCAGCATGGCTACCACAGCATTCTGCAGAGATACGCCATCCCATCTGGTTTGGGCTTAGTGGGACTATCATTTGTTTTTCAACAGGACAATAACCCAACACACATACAGGCTGTGTAAGGGCTATTGTACCAAGAAAGAGAGTGATGGAGTGCTGCATCAGATGACCTGGCCTCCACAATCCCCCGACCTCAACCCAATTGAGATGGTTTGGGATTAATCGGACGGCAGCGTAAAGGAAAAGCAGCCAACAAGTGCTCAGCATATGTGGGAACTTCTTCAAGACTGTTGGAAAAGCATTCCAGGTGAAGCTGGTTGAGAGAATGCCAAGTGTTCAAAGCTGTCATCAAGGCAAAGGGTGGCTATTTGAAGAATCTCAAATATAAAATATATTTTGATTTGTTTAACACTTTTTTGGTTACTAGATGATTCCATATGTGTTATTTCATAGTGTTGATGTCTTCACTATTATTCTACAACATAAAATATAGTCAAAATAAAGAAAAACCCTTGAGTAGGTGTCCAAACGTTTGACTGGTACTGTATATCCATGTGAATGTGAATGTAAACACCCCGGTTAGATAAAAAGAAAACCGTTACACATACACTATATATACAAAAGTATAAGGACACCCCTTCAAATGAGTGGGTTCAGCTATTTCAGCCACACCCGTTGCTGACAGGTTTATAAAATAGAGCACACCGCCATGCAATCTCCATAGACAAACACTGGCAGTAGAATGGCCTTACTGAAGAGGTCAGTGACTCAACGTAGCACCGTCATAGGATGTAACCTTTCCAACAAGTCAGTTCGTCAAATTTCTGACCTGCTAGAGCTGCAACGGTCAACTGTAAGTGCTGTTATTATGAAGTGGAAACGTTTAGGAGCAACAACAGCTCAGCCGCGAAGTGGTAGGCCACACACACAAGCTCACAGAACAGGACCGCCAAGTGCTGAAGCGCATAGCGCATAAAAATAGTCTGTCCTCGGTTGCAACACTCACTACCGAGTTCCAAACTGCCTCTGGAAGCAACGTCAGCACAAGAACTGTTCTTCATGAAATGGGTTTCCATGGCCGCACACAAGCCTAAGATAACTTTGCGCAATGCCAAGCGTCGGCTGGAGTGGTGTAAAGCCATTGTACTCTGGAGCAGTGGAAATGCGTTCTCTGAAGTGTTGAATCACGCTTCATCATACAATGGCATTCTAGACGATTCTGTGATTCCAACTTTGTGGGAAGGCCCTTTCCTGTTTCAGCATGACAATGCCCCCATGCACAAAGCAAGGTCCACACAGAAATGGTTTGACGAAATCAGTGTGGAAGAACTGGCCTGCACAGAGCCCTGACCTCAACCCCATCGAACACCTTTGGGATGAATTGGAATGCCGACTGCGAGCCATGCCCAATCACCCAAAATCAGTGCCCGAAATCTTTCCTAGAAGAGTGGAGGCTGTTATAGCAGCAAAGGGGGGACGAACTCCATATTAATGACCATGCTTTTGGGATGAGATGTTCGACGAGCAGGTGTCCACATACTTTTGGTCATGTAGTGTATAATATGCATTATTATCATGATCCTGAGGCTTACCTTCGCATAGGCCTGCAGTGGGCTACCAGGTCTCTCTCCCCACAGAGGTGGCATCCGTGGGGCAGAGGGCTGGGGACTGAGAGGGGAGCGCTGGGTCCAGGTAGACTGGGTTTCCCTGGGGCCAGGGTGGGGTACAGCGGGAGAGCAGCAGGCTTCAGGAGGACTGCCATGGTGGGGGACAGGGGAACTGAAGCGCTGCCTCTTCAAATTATATGGGCTGTGGTCTCCACTGTGCCTCCTAGTAAACATAGGGAGGAGACATACAAGCACACAAACGCGCACACACAGGAGAGGAAGACATACGTATGCACGTGCACACACACAGGAGAGAGGAAGACACACAGACACGTTAGACTCAGGGTACACTGCAACCTCACAGGTCTGACGTTGGGAAATGGTGCCTGAACTAATGAAAAGGTGCAGTAAGAAAAATGACAGAAAGAACAAACAATCCTTACTTCCTTCTGTTGACCAGTGCAGATGCATGAAGAGCAGGTGGAGGAGGAGAAAGAGGTTGGGTGCTGGGACTGGGCTTCCAATCATAGGGTGGAATCAGATGAGGACCTGCAGGATGAGGCCGACCATGGAAACTACACACACACACACAGTGAGAATAACACACCAGCATGAACTACCTCAGCAGTCGATAACCAGAGCTAAGAGAGGGAGAAGTACATACAAGTAGCCATTATAAACTAAAGAGAACACATTTTCATTCTGTATTGCTTGCGCATATGATGTATTTATTTCGCAAATAGCGCAAATGCAGGATTTATTTTGACGTGAGGTGAAGCAAAGAGGAAGTGATTTGTCAGGTGAGGAAACTGGAAAGGTAGTATACAGCAGACCAACGTTGGGAAAGTCTGTTCAATAATACTTTATTGTGGATATTTTATCTTAAATTGTGTCTGCATAAGGACCAACCCCCTAGACACAAAAATAAAATTGTTTTCAACATTCTGTTGAGAGGACCTCTTCCAAAAAGTCTATGGCATGGATCATCAACAAGATTCAGCCGTGGACCAATTTTTTCTCAGGGGGCCTTAACATAATTTAAAATAATTTGTAGACTGCAAATTGACCGCAAGAAACCCAAACTGATATAATATTTGACTAAAACATAATTTCAAACCTTGCTTACATTTATATAAAAGTATATATATATATATATATATATATATATATATATATATATCTTTGGAACAGATTTCCAAAATTAAACTCACTTGGAGCTGATTTGATTGTGTTTTACTGTCTTTTATTACCAACAATAGAAGAAGAAAACTTAACGTACAAATAAAAAAATCACCCCCGGGCACAAATTCGGCCCGCAGGTCACCTGTTGGGGAACCATGGTCTATGGCATATTATCTGACTGAATAACTAGTTAGCATGCTAGCTATCTCGGGATGTAGGTTAGAGTTGGGTCCGCAAGGGTAAATGAATATAGCATGAAAACGCGTTCTCAATAATCTGTTTAGCTATACATACAAGCAAAGAAAGACCCACCCAGCCACATTATTCCATGCGATTGCCTTTGAGTTAGTGATGTTTCGCTGAGCCTCAGTTAGTCGCTGGTGGTGTTGGAAGGCCAGGGGTAGTCCATTACTATGCACGCGTTTGGGGTTGTAGGGCGGGCGACCTGCTGGCGCTGCGTTGGGGTACATACTGCTGCTCACGGAGGTCCAACATCAATGGCGCCTCGGTGTATCGGTCTCAGGGTAGATGACGAACCGAGAAACAACGTCAAGATCTTTGCTAACAGTCTTTAAGATTTTGATCAAGCTAGCGTTAGTGGTTTCACCCAGTTTCGCAGTAATGAACTACTATTAAGTAGCAAGTTTGTTTTGAGTCTGCGTCAACAAACAAATGAAATTGTATTTTTCACATGATTCGTAAACAACAAGTGTAAACTTAACAGTTTCATAGCTAGCTACAGTTATGCTAGCTATATCCAGAGCCATGTGGCCATCTATTGACTAAAAAGAGAAGACGTCTTACATTCTTTGGTATATCTTCTTATGCTAGTTAGCTACATACACGCGTTACCCCTTAACCAGAATCTGGGTTTACAGGAGACGTTGAATATGGCGATTATCCTTTGTCCGCAGGAAGCAGCCATTCACCATCTTATCAAGCTTAATAATGTCAAAATACGTTCGGTACTTACCAAAGAATGGGGTTTCGTTGAGCAACTATCGTCATTACGGCCGGTATGTATTTCCAAAAAAGGTCTAAATAAAGTTAGATGGAACTGAAAAAATGCATTCGAGCAATGCGCATGCGCCTCTTCTGCACCTCAAATAAAATTACTCATTACTGCCACCCACAGGTCGGCTGATTCAGCAGCAGGAAAGGTCTTTGACCATGTTTACATGAGCACGGTATTCCGGATAGTAGCTCATATCCCGCTTAAGGTCTTATTTACATGCAACTGATATCCCCGCTCACGAGTATCCCTGAATGAATAACCAGAATATTCCTCATTTAAGTTCATATAGGTTAAATGGAATTGTAACTGAAATATGGACACGGACTGTAGGCCTATAACCTCTCACATGTAGTATAATAACTCCTGCAGAATTATGCATTTCTTGCAATAAAATGATACAACAAATGTTAATTTTGTCTTGGGAACAGGAGTGGAGAAATAGGATTTCTTTCTTTCAGCATCTCTTGAGAAAATGCAAATGCTTGTGTAATGTGTTATCTTTGTTATGAAAGAAGGCAGTATTTCAACCACATAAATTATGCACCCGATTAACTGAAGTCTCAGAAACGTGTTTTATCAATTCATTTCCTAAAAACCAGTCAAACTGATAACATTTGGACATTTTACACAGGACCAATCTTTCCACTGTTATGGAGTTATTGTGTTTTCTCCCCGGTCTCTAAACGAAACAGACAACTGTACTGCGTTAACTGGATTACTAATGCATTAATTATGTCAATATAAGACATTATTCTGATGAGCATGTAGTATCTAAACAGTTTATGATTTTGCTGACGTTTGCAAATGGTGTGTTAGAGGAACTTGGCTCTGCTTGCGGAAACATCTGGAAAACATTATTATAGGGGCCCCCTAAAACAGAGGAGAGTCTGCTATGTAGAGGCCGGGGATTGGTCTATTAAAATCACGCCATATTATGTTAGATAGGATATAAATACTTGGTTGAGACAAAGGAGGACAGAACAACATATAATTTTGGGTCATTGTTCTCCAGATGCCTGCAGATGTCTGTAAACTTACGCTGAAATCTTGTGATATAAATAAACCTTTATAATCAAAGTACAGTGTAAGCAGACTTCTTATCATCACAGCATAGATCCGCATCGTTGTCTTGGACACCACATAAATGGCGACGAGGGACCTTTGGGACGAATTGCGTCTTTTCTCAGCATTCCATTCATGTGCTGCGAAGTGACTCCCGCTCAAGACGCCGGCAGATAAGGTGAGATTTCTCACAGTTTTGGGCGCTGGTCAGTTAGTGTGCTTGTGCATGTGTGTGCGTTCAGACGTACCGTTAAAGGACTTGTGTGTGCGCTTTGCTGTTATTTGCTGTGTGATGAGAATCCGTTCTAAAAATTCTAAATTTGTTTGAGTTGGAAACAACGCAAACAGGGGGGAGTGTCTATAGGGCACACCGATAGGGCACACTGATATTTTGGCTTGATTAAAATTAAAAGGAGTGTCCAGGAATAGCATGAAGGAATAAGGCCAGGAAATAAGGAAAAAGTATACTTTTAGGACGTTGCTGATTAAGAAAGCCCTCAAACGAGGCAATCATTAAGATGGGCCATAAATCCTGGGAGTCATTAGATTGACTGTCGGGTCAGTTCTGGGAACTGTCAGTTGTGGAAGATACATTCGATTGCACGTTACCTCTCGGAATATAGTTGACGAAGTATATGTCCGAAGTAACTTCTCATTGAATGTCTACAACTCGAGGTAGCAGAAATTTAGTAACGTACAATGACAAATAAGGAGTGACCGTAGTATGCTTAATGTATTGTATGAACGGATGCATTCTTGTTTAAACTGTGTATGCGTGTGTGTGTGAGACAAGGAGAGCCTATGTCTCTGTGTGTGTGTGAAAGAGAGCCTATGCGTGTGTGTGAGTACATGGAGAGGTCTCTGATGTGTTCCAGCTGTGTGTCGACTAGGGCTATGACAACAGGGGTTTTAGTTTTTTGTAAGGAAATATGTTAGTTATGGTTAAAACCTTATGAGTCTCCGTTAGAGAGAACTTTTAATACTTGTTAAAAAAAACTATGAGCCCCTGGGAGGAGGATTATTTGTAATGGATTAGAAAATAACTATGAATCTGCAGATTACAATAATTAAAGATAAGAAACTTCGAAGTAGGATTTGTGTTCTGTGTTGGTTTGTGAGTTTTGTTAAGTGTTACTGTTTGTCAAAGGGGGGAGCAAACGGAGCGACAGCGGGTCTGTCTACTCTGTTGTTTAGACTTGGAGAGAGCTGCCTGAGAGCTCCATCCACTCTGAAATCGCACTGGTGAATGAACTACGCACGCGTGGGATTTTATGAGTTTAGAGTTACGTAGGGCAAATGTGCCACTCCTCTGCCTGCACTGAGCTGCTGGAAGACAGACTCAGAACAGACAGAGGGAGAGATTTAGACACTAATAGTATTCTGCTTGTTAAATCGGCTTTTGCTTAATTATGAAACTATTTGTTGAGATCTATTGAATTGATAAATGAGAGAGATATGTTGACGGATTAAAAATAAATAAATAATTAAATAAATAAATAAAATAAAATGTTATTGAGCTATTTATAATATTCCTGAGTTAAGCTGTTTGCTTATTTCTTAGCGCCAATGTGAACATAGGTATGCATAAAATACTAAATTATTGTCTGTTTCTTTGTTCTTCTGTGATATGAGAGACGATAAGAAGGAGGAGAGAGAGAGGAAGTGCTGACAAGTGCGTCACGTGACAGGGTGTGCTGACAACGGATCAATTCCAACTCAGGCCAGTACTGTTTTATCCACAAAACCCACTCTCCCTTAAAGGATATAATAGATACATTGTGTATGCATAGAATATTTCATGTTGTGACCATTTCACAGGAACTTGGCAACATACTGATGAATTGATGTAATTGATAATTCCACATTAGGGTTTTTGTGAATGAGTTGTTTTGATTAGAGTTGTGTTGGAAATCCAGCACTGACATTATTCTGTAAAATTAAGGTAATTGGGTGTTTATTAAGCAATTGGTTTGTGAGTACTGTAGTGTTGCAGGATTAGAGGTGTTTATTCTTTTTGGATTGCTCTGAAGTTGACTACTTTCCTTTACTTTTCCTGACCGGATGTGGTAAGATTGCCACTAATCAATAATTTGGTAAAATAAAATAAATAAAATAAATTGATATATTGATATATTGATTAATTGATTAATTGATTAATTGATTAATTGATTAATTGATTAATTGATTAATTGCAATCAAAAAATATAAATAAAATAAAAACATTTACAAATGAAATAAATAAAAAGGAGAGACACATATAAAATAGTTGTTACAATGGGGAAAAAGG
Source organism: Coregonus clupeaformis (assembly GCF_020615455.1). Taxonomy (NCBI): domain Eukaryota; kingdom Metazoa; phylum Chordata; class Actinopteri; order Salmoniformes; family Salmonidae; genus Coregonus; species Coregonus clupeaformis. The sequence continues at coordinate 13,643,048 of NC_059209.1, forward strand.
ACATCAAAACTACAAAAGTAATTACTCCTGTTGATATAGTACAAAATAGTAATCCTCTAGTTAATGGTATTGCAAGGTTATCTGGAAAATGGAATAAACGTTGGCCTGACATTGAACAACCATGGCCAGTGGAAGGGACTCTTAACCCAGACGTCATCAAGGTAATGCAAGTGCTTGCATCCACGTATAAGGCAGATCAAAAGAAGGGGAAAAAAGGGGAACAACGTAAAGAAAAGAGACAAAGAGAGCTGGGTGTTCTTAAGCTGTTTGAAAATGAAGGACAAAAACTGATAAAAGATAGAAAAGATAAAAGAGACAGAGGTATAGAGAAAATTGCAAAAGAGGTGAAGGTAACAGAAAAACTAATGGCAGAAGTCAATACACCTTTCTCACATATGGATTCAGCAAAAAGACCCCCACCTTACGAGGAAGAAGTAGAGTTTAAGGACGTCTATCCTCAGCTTCCAGTGATCATTCAGGAGGGTGATTATTGCATCAGAGATGAAGATGAACAAATAATAGAGAGAGGACAAGCAGAAACGACAATAAAGATGAATCCAAAACTCCAAAAGTAAGAAGAAAACGAGATGTCTGGAAACTAAGGGTGGAGTGAGGTTCAGGAGGATGGAACTTGAAGATGATGTTAATGATCAGAGTGATTGAGAAGAAATCATGGGTGGATATGACTCTGTGATCAGAAGGAAGTTGGCAAGAGAGGAAAGAAGAAGGATACTAGAGATTTGATCTCTGATGGAAGTTGAAGGTAGAATGATACTAGAGATTCGATCTCTGATGAAAGTGAAGATGGAGAAAGCAATGAAGATTTGGAGATTAAAGGTGCTTTATGTTCAAGAGGATTTAATCCTACAATGATTAGCACAGAAGAAATAGAAAAATATATAGACCGATGTGTATTATGCCTGGATAAGGGCAATAATTTAGAAGAAGTAAGACAATTGGAAGAACAACTCAAGAAGCTGAAGATACAGAAGAAAAAACTGCTGAAAAAAGGATCCCAAGAATTGGAGAAGTATACATTAAGGCCAAGACAAGGGAGCACCAGTAAGAAGATGTTGCCAGTGATCATTCGAGGACAAAACTTAGAATATAAGCCTTTGAAGAATACCGATATGTCAACAACCAGAAAGAACAGGACCAAGAAACTCTCAGAAAACTCAATCAAATACAACTGGTGGAGAATAAGAAGGAGAAGAAACAAGCTTTGGTTATGCAGAATCAGTATGAACCAAATCAACAATCACTGCCACAGCTTCAACTGAACAAGGTCAAATGCAATTGTGCCAGTCACAACTAGTGGTACAAGTTGTTTCATATCCATAGATAGTTTCTGGACTGAAAGAATTGGAGAGGAAGAGGACGAGAAGGCTTAGAAAGAGGAAGAGGAGGAAGATTTAAGCCATACTTCCAGCAATCTTCAGAAGTGTGTTATGATTGTGGACAGGTTGGTGACTTTGCTGTGAGTGTAATGGGCCAGAAGGAAACACAAGAGGGAATTTCAGAGGAAGATACAGGAGCAAGTGAAGACCATCTGGAGGACAGGTGAACCCTTATAACCCTTATAGTGTGTCCAGTCTGTCGAAGGAGGAGGTCGTCGGGTAAGCTTGGCGTCGGGTAAACTTGGCTTTATACATAGCTTGGGCTTTGTTGAGTAAGGCTTAAACTATGTATTTAGATTGTAGTTAGGTATTGTAGGTAGTTATCGTGGGTTGTTGTATGTAATTATTGTAGGTTAGTATTGTATTCGGCTGTGCCTGGCGTAGCACGAAGCTAGCTAGCTAACCCACCACCTGGACTAGCTGGCGAGTAGCTATTAGCAACGGTATAGTTATTTCACGCCTGAGAGTGCCTGTAATTACGCCAGCTGGCTGCCTACAATAATTACATACAATAATTGCCTACCATTCAGCTGTTTTCTAACCCCATTGTCTGAACTGTTAACGTTAGGTAGCAAGTGGCTACTGTGCTTGACATTTAGCTAGCTTGTTGCTACCTGGATAGCTACTAGTAAACAATAGCTGGAACGACCGAGCGAACAGACGCGAACTGGCTGAGTCAATTCAGTGGCTAGCTTTGCACTTGGCTAGCTAACAGTAGCTGCTAGGGGTAAGTCATAACCTACATTTGTGTTTTGTTTTTTACATATTGATAACCCGAGTCGTTCAAGGAATTCGGGACATGGGTGACTAGTTAACGTTAGTTTGGCTCTCTCTGTGTGTTCGTGCCGTAAAAGGATGGGTTCTTCTTTGTCTGAAAGCAATGGCTAGCTAGTTTGCTAACTATTCTAGCTAACTAACTGGCTGAATAAGTTGACGACGGACTCGCTCAAGCTGTCGGGACTAACCCACAACGTTAGACACGGACACGAACGATCTGCTTGCGTGTTGATACACTGGTGGTTTGTTGTGGCCGAGTATTGGCGCTAAACCGTGTTGTTGGAGTCCGGCATGCTAGCTGGCTGTGGTGTCTTATGACTTGGTGCCCGGAAGATTTTCAGGGAATAATACTGCACCTAGTTAGCTAGCTGAATAAACTGAGTTAGTCTATTCCTAGAAAACATTGAACCGCTGTAGTTTACAACAATTATAGTTTCTGAGGTGGAAGTTGGGAGAGTTATATTTGGGAGTTGTGGTGAGGGAGGCCCCGCTCTCTCCTTTCCCAGATGCTTAGTTCATTTCATTCCGATCTCCTCTGCATTATTGTAGCCATTTGCTGCAGCCTGTCAACTATGCCTCTGCCTATCCCTGTTCTCTCCTCTCCGCACAGGCTACAAAAACGCCTCACACCGCGTGGCTGCTGCCTCTCTAACCTGGTGGTCCCTGCACGCACCACCCACCTGGAGTTCCAGGCCTCAGGCAGCCTCTGGAACTGCCGTTCTGCTGCCAACAAGGCAGAGTTCATCCCAGCCTATGCTACCCTCCAGTCCCTCAACTTCTTGGCGCTGACGGAAATATGGATTACCACTGAAAACACTGCTACTCCTACTGCTCTCTCCTCTTCTGACCATGTGTTCTCGCATACCCCGAGAGCATCTGGTCAGCGGGGTGGTGGCACAGGAATCCTCATCTCTCCCAAGTGGACATTCTCAATTTTTCCCCTAACCCATCTGTCTATCTCCTCATTTGAATTCCATGCTGTCACAGTCACTAGCCCATTTAAGCTTAATATCATTGTCATCTATCGCCCTCCAGGTTCCCTTGGAGTGTTCATCAATGAGCTTGACGCCTTGATAAGTTCCTTTCCTGAGGATGGCTCACCCCTCACAGTTCTGGGGGATTTCAACCTCCCTACGTCTACATTTGACTCATTTCTCTCTGCCTCCTTCTTTCCACTCCTCTCCTCTTTTGACCTCACCCTCTCACCGTCCCCCCCTACTCACAAGGCAGGCAATACGCTTGACCTCATCTTTACTAGATGCTGTTCTTCTACTAATCTCACTGCAACTCCCCTCCATGTCTCCGACCACTACTTTGTATCCTTTTCTCTCTCGCTCTCCTCCAACACTACTCACACTACTCACCCTACACAGATGGTAATGCGCCGTCGCAACCTTCGCTCTCTCTCTCCCGCTACTCTCTCCTCTTCCATCCTATCATCTCTTCCCTCTGCTCAATCCTTCTCCCTCCAATCTCCTGATTCTGCCTCCTCAACCCTCCTCTCCTCCCTTTCTGCATCCTTTGACTCTCTATGTCCCCTATCCTCCCGGCCGGCTCGGTCCTCCCCTCCAGCTCCGTGGCTTGATGACTCATTGCGAGCTCACAGAACAGAGCTCCGGGCAGCTAAGCGGAAATGGAAGAAAACTAGACTTCCTGCGGACCTGGCATCTTTTCACTCCCTCCTCTCTACATTTTCTTCATCTGCTTCTGCTGCTAAGGCCACTTTCTACCACTCTAAATTCCAAGCATCTGCCTCTAACCCTAGGAAGCTCTTTGCCACATTCTCCTCCCTGCTGAATCCCCCCTCCCTCTCTGTGGATGACTTGGTCAACCACTTTGAAAAGAAGGTTGACGACATCCGATCCTCGTTTGTTAAGTCAAATGACACTGCTGGTCCTGCTCACACTGCCCTACCCTATGCTTTGACTTCTTTCTCCCCTCTCTCTCCAGATAAAATCTTGCGACTTGTGACGGCAGGCCGCCCAACAACCTGCCCGCTTGACCCTATCCCCTCCTCTCTTCTCCAGACCATCTCCGGTGACCTTCTCCCCTACCTCACCTCGCTGATCAACTCATCCTTGACCGCTGGCTATGTCCCTTCCGTCTTCAAGAGAGTGAGAGTTGCACCCCTTCTCAAAAAACCAACACTCGATCCCTCTGATGTCAACAACTACAGACCAGTATCCCTTCTTTTTTTTCTCTCCAAAACTATTGAACGTGCTGTCTTTAGCCAACTCTCTTGCTATCTCTCTCAGAATGACCTTCTCGATCCAAACCAGTCAGGTTTCAAGACTGGTCATTCAACTGAGACTGCTCTTCTCTGTGTCACGGAGGCTCTCCGCACTGCTAAAGCTAACTCTCTCTCCTCTGCTCTTGTCCTTCTAGACCTATCTGCTGCCTTTGATACTGTGAACCATCAGATCCTCTTCTCCACCCTCTCCGAGCTGGGCATCTCCGGCGCAGCTCACTCTTGGATTGCGTCCTACCTGACCGGTCGCTCCTACCAAGTGGCGTGGCGAGAAGCTGTCTCCGCACCACGTGCTCTCACCACTGGTGTCCCCCAGGGCTCAGTTCTAGGCCCTCTCCTATTCTCGCTGTACACCAAGTCACTTGGCTCTGTCATATCCTCACATGGCCTCTCCTATCATTGCTACGCTGATGATACACAACTAATCTTCTCCTTTCCCCCTTCTGATAACCAGGTGGCGAATCGCATCTCTGCATGTCTGGCAGACATATCAGTATGGATGATGGATCACCACCTCAAGCTGAACCTTGGAAAGACGGAGCTGCTCTTCCTCCCGGGGAAGGACTGCCTGTTCCATGATCTCACCATCACGGTTGACAACTCCATTGTGTCCTCCTCCCAGAGTGCGAAGAGCCTTGGCGTGACCCTGGACAACACCCTGTCGTTCTCCGCTAACATCAAGGCGGTGACCCGATCCTGTAGGTTCATACTCTACAACATTCGGAGAGTACGACCCTGCCTTACACAGGAAGCGGAACAGGTCCTAATCCAGGCACTTGTCATCTCCCGTCTGGATTACTGCAATTCGCTGTTGGCTGGGCTCCCTGCCTCTGCCATTAAACCCCTACAACTCATCCAGAATGCCGCAGCCCGTCTGGTGTTCAACCTTCCCAAGTTCTCTCACGTCACCCCGCTCCTCCACACACTCCACTGGCTTCCAGTTGAAGCTCGCATCTGTTACAAGACCATGGTGCTTGCCTATGGAGCTGTGAGGGGAACGGCACCTCCGTACATTCAGGCTCTGATCACTCCCTACACCCAAACGAGGGCATTGCGTTCATCCACCTCTGGCCTGCTGGCTCCCCTTCCTCTGCGGAAGCATAGTTCCCGCTCAGCCCAGTTCCCGCTCAGCCCAGTCAAAACTGTTCGCTGCTCTGGCACCCCAATGGTGGAACAAGCTCCCTCACGACGCCAGGACAGCGGAGTCCCTCACCACCTCTTTAAGGAATACCTAGGATAGTATAAAGTAATCCTTCTACCCCCCATTACCCCCCGAAAAAAAAACACATTGTAAAGTGGTTATCCCACTGGCTATAAGGTGAATGCACCAATTTGTAAGTCGATAAGAGCGTCTGCTAAATGACGTAAATGTAAATGTAAATGTAAATGTTATAGGGGCCCGGAGCAAGGATTCTAGAGGTGCCCAGAAGATCCGAAAGGGGGGTGTCAGCTGGTAGCATCAGGACCGGAAAAAGATCCAACAATTGAGGTGAAAATAAACAACGGACTATGGGAAGTGATGGTGGATAGCGGAACGGCTTTTATCTGTGTTCAGCCTGAAGAGGTTACACATCTCACTATGTCAAATCAACTAATTAGGATAGGGATTTGAGGGAGTGAAACAGTTGATTACTCTTACGGAACCAATTGAGCTCTGCTATGAAAATCAGAAAATTACAATACCCATACTGGTATCAGAACATACACCTATTGCATTGTTGGGAAGAGATGCATTGTGTAAATTGAACTGTACAATAAAATGTACACCAGACGGCTGTCTGGTAGAAGTGCCAAAGGAAAAGGTTTACCAATTGTCGATGACGACAGAGATGGATTCTTCTTCAGTATTCTGGATTGGAAATCTCAGTGAAGATTTTTTGAAGCAGGCTAAGATATGGGAGAAATCCATTGTGACAAACATGCCAAATGCGAGGCTTCCGGAATATCCATTTCATTGTACGCTCAAGTATTTCAAGAATGCTGCCCAATCAGACTCGGAGGAATGGTTGAGTCATCAACCAAAGAAAGTTCAACTCAGCTCATGTTGCATAATTTTAGGACCACAAGGAGCAGCTATGAAGATAAACACAGATGATTATCTGGATAAAGAATTTGAGATTGAGAAGAGTGTGCCACATGTGACCTTGTTGGTTTCTGAAGGCTATGAGCAGAAGCAAATAGGAGAAATGATAACAGAAGCAGAGAAAGCTGTTTTCGTACCGATGAAAGAGAATTTGGCGAGGAGGAGTGAAGATCAGAGATTTCTTAAAATCATGATTTCGGCTCAAGGACAAGGAGAGCCACAAGCTGTACGGATGACACATGAATCTATCTGCAGTGCGAAGATGGATTCAGACCCTATGAAAGATGTTGGAACAAGTTCCAGAATGTTTGTGGTCTCAACACAGTACCGATATTGGACTTGTGAAATCAGCCCAACCGGTGAAAGTTGAACTTTGACCAGGAGCCAGACCTACTTGGAAGAATCAGTATCCATTGAACGATGAAGCAATCCAAGGGATCGAACCACAAATTGAAGGACTTTTGAAAGCAGGTGTTTTAAGGACAACAAAAACTCCTCTAGAGTAACACACCTTTGTTGCCTGTGAAAAAAACAGATGGAACTTATCGTGTGGTTCATCATTTGAGAGCGGTGAATGAGGTAGTGACTGACTTTCCAGCGGAAGTGCCAGACCCGCATACCTTGTTAGCCCAAATTCCTCCTGATGCGACACATTTTACGGTGTTAGACTTATGTGGTGCATTTTTTAAGTGTTCCACTTAGTGAAGAAAGTCAGGGTTTATTTGGGTTCACATATAAGGGATAGTTCTATGAGTACAGTCGTTTGCCACAGGGGTACAGGCATAGCCCCCACCTTTTCAATAAAGTACTGAAGGATGATTTGGTAGGGATAGATCAGATATTGCAAAGCACTGTCATTCAGTACGTAGATGATATAATTATCTGCTCACAGAATAAGGAAACATGTCAGACTCAATTATATTGCTACAGGTATTGGCAGAAAAGGGGCATAAGGTTTCACAGAAAAAGTTGCAATATTGCCAGGAGAAGGTTGTTTATTTGGGTCAGAAAATAACGCATGGACACAGAAGCATTTCGGATAGTCAATTGGAAGCTATTCGTACGGCTCCGAAGCCTAGAACTGTCAGAGAGATGATGACATTTGTTGGTATTGCTGGTTATTCTTCAGCTTGGATTGAGAGCTATGCTAGTTTGACGGGACCTTCGAGAGCTATGGTTAAGGATACTGGAAGTGGTCAACTCCATAGCAATCTTTCCTGGACACAGGAAGGCCTTGTGGCATTTGAAACGATCAAACAGAGGTTGCAGGAGGCACCTGCTGTTAGGCCTACTGCTGCTAGGTAGCTCTCTCTCTGCTCTCCCCCTCCCCTCTGTCTGTCCTTGATTGCAGGAGTGAAGTCTGGTGTGCGGGAGTCAGGGTTCCAGCTGCAGCTCATTCACTATAATCACCTCAGCCTTTAAGACCCGGTCAAACTTACCACTCATCGTCAGATCATAGTCAAGACGACCATATTATTGGAACCTGACTCCTGCCTCCGCTTCACTCCTGCCACCACCAACCTGCTTTCCACTACCGGACCTCCCTTTTGGACTCACCACGGACACTAGGACGTTACGGTACCACTCCTGCTCAGAACCTGGATCTGTTACCCTCCCTGTAAACCTGGACTTGCTCTTCCCCTATTTTTGGAAACCTGGACAATTGCATGTTGTAAATAAACCTGTTAAACCTTCTCTGGCTCGGTGTAGTTGTCTGCATTTGGGTTCATATCTAGTTAAATCGTGACACCTGCACTCACACTACCAGACTACTCTAAGAATGTTTTGCTATATGTGTCTACTTCTACTGGAGGTAAATATGCATGTGCAGTTCTTTGTCAGCCGACAGGCACAGGGACGAATCCTCAGCCTATTTCCTACTACTCTACTGCCTATTCAGAAGTAGAACTAGGGCTACCACTGTGCTACAGAGCAATGGTGGGAGTATATTCAATGTATAACAAAGCATCATCTGTTACAATGCGTTACCCAGTAACAATTCTTACCCATCATAGTCTCAGAAATCTTCTGAACTTTGGAAAATATACATTGACTATGCCTAGGCTCAGAGACTATCATAGGCTCTTAGAGCAGGAAGATGTCACCCTAGTGAGGTGTGATACGGTGAATCCAGCCGAGAATTTGCCAACTTCAGAGGATGGTGAGCCACATGATTGTGTCCAAGAAGCAGAGAAATACTCGAGGCTTAGATCAGATTTGCAAGCCTTTCCATTACGTGAGGCAGACCTGGAGTATTGGACTGATGGGTCTTGTTATCGTGTGGGAGATAAATTGTGTGCTGGCTATGCAGTAGTTAAAGCCCAAGGAACTGGATTTGTTGTTGAAAAGGCTGAAGTAATACCACAGCCTGCGTCTGCACAACTTGCTGAACTTGTGGGGCTAACAGAAGCATGTTTGTTAGCAGAAGGAAAGCGAGTGACGATGTACACTGATTCAGCATATGCACATAGTGTATGTCATCTGTTTGGAGCAGTGTGGAAAGGTCGAGGGTTTAAGAAAACAGATGGTTCTCCGATACAACATCATGCACAAATAATGAAACTGTTGCATGCTATGATGAAGCCTAAAGAGATAGCGATAGCTAAGTGTGCAGCTCATAAGACAGATGTGTCAAAAGTCACACAAGGGAACAAAGCTGCTGATGAAGCTGCAAAAGCCGTCACAGGAGCGGACAAATTCGGCAAAGTTTTTCTGGTCACTCATGCAGTGGACTTGGAAGACAAAATTATGCTTAAGGATGTGATTTTGATGCAGGAAGCTGCTTCTACGATCGACAAACAATTATGGCTAGACCGAGGTGCCGTCAAAGATGCTACTGGTCTTTGGAGAAACCATGAGGAGTTGATAGTAGCGCCTCTAGACCTATTAGGTCTGATGATTCAGGAAGCACATGGGTTAGCTCATGTTGCAAGGGGGGAGGTTAGGAGAAAGATCACAAAGGAGTAAGGTTTTTGGGCACCATATTTGCTTGAACAGGTTGACTATGTCATAGGCAGGTGCACAATTTGTCTGAAAAATAATGTTCGCAGGGGTGTGACTGTTCTTCCTGGTCACATTCCTACACCGAGAGGTCCTATGCGTGAGTTGGTTATCGACTTTGTTGATATGATAAAACCAGTTGATGGGAAAAGATACATGTTGGTGGTTGTAGATCGATTTTCACGATGGCCGGAGGCCTGTCCAACCAAGCGAAAAGATGCTCAGTCGGTTGCTAAGTTCTTGTGTAAAGAAGTCATAAGCAGGTGGGAATTTCCCGATTCTTTCCTCAGAAAATGGGAAAGAGCTTTGTGGATAAATCAGTGAAATGGTTTTTGAAAAATTAGTGGGAAAGGAATTTGTGGATAAATCAGTGAAATGTTTTTTGAAAAAATTAGGGGGAAAAGTCAGACAAAAAAGTTATGAAACTAGGGTTGAAGGAACTTTAGGACAGTCAGCTCAGCTTCAATGTAAGAGCACGAGAGAGAACAGTGGTGAAGGGAAATTTAGAGTTCAGTGGGAAGATAGAAATGGCAGGAGTTTAGATCTGTTAGGAGCAGTTGCATTGAGAAAGTATGCGTTGCTGAATGATAAGAGAAGAATGAAGATTGAGGGTGATTGTACTCTCTATGTGTACAATTCCCAGCAGGGGGATCAAGGTGATTATAAATGTAATTTTTATAATCCACAGTTTGAAAGTGAGGGATTAGAGTTGGGACGGAGAGTTAATGTAGTGACACTAGTGGTGATAGATGGAAATACAAGTAAAGAGTTCAAAACTTTGGGGTAAGCAGGAACATAAGGTTAGTAATGAGAAATATAATGTAACTTTTGATGTTTCATTTAGTAAGAAGAGAAGGACTTTGATGGTGAGAAGTTTTGCATGGTAATGTGACTATTGGGGATTTTAGAGAAACATCTGGGGTTTGTGGTGAGAAAGAATATATTATTACCCTATGGATGGAAAGGATGTTGTTACATGTAGATGTTGAAGCTTCCAAGGGAAGGGACATAGATAGATCTGATTCTGAAAGAGAGGAATTTCATAGTCTGGAAGCCTACCATTGGAGGATAAGTCTAGGAGAGAAGTGGGGAATTTTTCCATGGTATGGTGTAAAATTTTGGGAAGATAACATAGATAATATTACCTATATTTTGAAGGGTTTTGCAAATGAAACGATAAGAGGGTTTAACCTTCTGTCAAGACTCAAAGGAGTATTGATGGATAGATATCACTTTTGAATTTTTCAAATGTTTTTAAATATTATGGTGAATTTAGTATTTTGTGATGAATCAAAGGGGGGAAATGGTATGTGATTCATCTTACATTCGGAGAGTACGACCCTGCCTTACACAGGAAGCGGCACAGGTCCTAATCCAGGCACTTGTCATCTCCCGTCTGGATTACTGCAACTCGCTGTTGGCTGGGCTCCCTGCCTGTGCCATTAAACCCCTACAACTCATCCAGAATGCCGCAGCCCGTCTGGTGTTCAACCTTCCCAAGTTCTCTCACGTCACCCCCCTCCTCCGCACACTCCACTGGCTTCCAGTTGAAGCTCGCATCCGTTACAAGACCATGGTGCTTGCCTATGGAGCAGTGAGGGAACGGCACCTCCGTACCTTCAGGCTCTGATCAGTCCCTACACCCAGGCGAGGGCATTGCATTCATCCACCTCTGGCCTGCTGGCTCCCCTTCCTCTGCGGAAGCATAGTTCCCGCTCAGCCCAGTCAAAGCTGTTCGCTGCTCTGGCACCCCAATGGTGGAACAAGCTCCCTCACGACGCCAGGACAGCGGAGTCACTCACCACCTTTCGGAGACATTTGAAACCCCACCTCTTTAAGGAACACCTGGGATAGGATAGAGTAATCCTTCTACCCCCCCCAAAAAAAAAAAGAAAAAAAAGAAAGTATAATTGTAAAGTGGTTATCCCACTGGCTATAGGGTGAATGCACCAATTTGTAGTCACTCTGGATAAGAGCGTCTGCTAAATGACGTAAATGTGCCCTTGAGCAAGGCACTTAACCCTAATTGCTCCTGTGAGTCGCTCTGGATAAGAGCGTCTGCTAAATGACTAAAATGTAATGTAAATGTAAATCTTATATATCATTTTATATATCATTCTTATATTATTGTTGATATTAATGTTTTAATTTGCATGTGTTGCTTTGCAAAAGATACTGTTTGGTCTTTTCTTTTCTTCCAGAAGCATATGGGGGAATGTGTAGAGGGGATTCAAATACTCAAACATGGACAATATGAATGGACTGGAGGAAGTGGAACAAGGAAGGTGTGGAGATGTTCAGATTCCATCATCAACATTTCATTGGAAGTCGACACTGCTGAGGAGATGAAGTATAGTGGACTACATTCCAGTGTCTGCAATGATATGTAGACATATTTGCATGTGTAATACATTATTTGTGTTATATTCTTTCTGTATTAATGTTTTGAAGAATTATGTTTTCTGTTGTTGGGTACATGTGGGGACCTCAGATGTTTTTGTTTATTTCGTTGAAGCTTAGGGATATTGGGTCTAGGCAGGGACAGAGAGAATCCACAGGAGGGTCCGATGGGTCGACCAGCCTGAATGTGGACATTTTTGATTGTATTTTGTTTACTGAGGTTTTCATGTGTATTCAATTGCATCATGGCTTAAAATGCATTGATAAAGATTTATAAATTGATCTGGGGTACTTAGGTGGTCGCCTGGGGTAGAGGGGCCGTGAGAGAATTTTCCTGTCTTGATTGATTTATGGATATTTGGAATGAAAGCTGCCAGACAGGTTTTTCGCTCTTACACTCCATAACAATTTATTTACACTCCATACAATAATGTGTCTATAGAAAAAGGTGTTTACTCTTCATACATTTTGGTTTATTGCTGAAGTTACTCAAGAACAAAAATTGTTATTTGTCATAATCCTATTCTTTTTGTTTTCGAGACTTAATTAGTCTCGAAGGGGGGAAATATGTAGTATCTAAACAGTTTATGATTTTGCTGACGTTTGCAAATGGTGTGTTAGAGGAACTTGGCTCTGCTTGCGGAAACATCTGGAAAACATTATTATAGGGGCCCACTAAAACAGAGGAGAGTCTGCTATGTAGAGGCCGGGGATTGGTCTATTAAAATCACGCCATATTATGTTACATAGGATATAAATACTTGGTTGAGACAAAGGAGGACAGAACAACATATCATTTTGGGTCGTTGTTCTCTAGATGCCTGCAGATGTCTGTAAACTTACGCTGAAATCTTGTGATATAAATAAACCTTTATAATCAAAGTACAGTGTAAGCGGACTTCTTATCATCACAGCATAGATCAGCATCGTTGTCTTGGACACCACAAGCACTACTTTATTTCGTCTTCTGGGGCAACAAGTTATGACAGAAGAGAAGCTGCATGTAAAAATTGCCTACCAAATGTCGGAAATTATAAGCAGAAAGTTGTCTTAATTAGGGGTGAATGTAGCCAGTAGTGTATACGGTCCAATACGGAGTATCAGCAAAATACATTTTAATGGTATTATGCTGGATCCAACTGTGCAAGAAGCCAACTTTTTGAAGTGATTTGTTTGACAATCAGATTAACACAACACCCATGATATGCGAAGCTGAGCCTGCACAGACCGCGAAAAACAACAGTAAACGGGATAAGATGTTTACATGCCACAGTATCTTGTCTAATATCAGCATATCCCAGGCATCTTATCCGGGTTTCTCATAACCAGGATACAAGCTTTTACGGGTTATTGTAAACGGGATATGATGTTTATATGCGTCAACTCAAAAACAGAATACTTAATTATCCCGAATAATAACGGGATATTGCTGTGCGTGTAAACATGGTCATTGATTTTATTGCGTACAACAGCGTATGAACGTCTTATCAATCTGTTGTTTCACCCGCGATACACGGAATACAATAATATTTAATGTAAGTAGATTAAGTAGACAATATAGGGTACATTTTTACAGTGATTGTATATTTCTAGATAGGCTTTATTTAGTGTATTTTAATTCCATTACTAATATTGCAGGAGGTGCAGAAGATGTGCACAACGTCAAGATCTTTGCTAACAGTCTTTAAGATTTTGATTTGGCAAATGTGCATTTGGTCAAAAACAATACTTTGATTCTTTGCAGACAAGGTATTTTTTGTTGTTGCATGTAACTTTTTATTTAGACCTTTTTTGGAAGAACATATTGGCCGTAACAGCAGTAATGATGATATTTGCTCAGCGAAACTCCATTCTTTGGTAAGTACCGAACGTATTTTGGAATTATTAAAGCTGCAATATGTAACTTTTTGGGAAAATCTACTAAATTCACATAGAAATGTGTGTTATACATTGGTTCTATGTGCGCTATTTCTATGCTTCCCTTTAAGTTTCATTTTTGAGTCTTTTATTTTTGGTTTTGTACACCAGCTTCAAACAGCTGAAAATACAATATTTCACAGCGGTTTAGATGGTACAATGACTCCACACTATGCTTGCTTGTTTTGTCACAAACTGATATCTTTAAGTTTTAAAGGCTGGTGAATGGCAAATTGAATGGCTGCTTCCGTGGTTTAAAGGAGAATCACCATATTCAACATTTCCTTTAAACACAGATTCTGGTTCACGTTACCCCCAAATCGCCATTCAGTGGCAATTTCATGAATCCACTTTCATTGAGTGTTGTGGGAATCCAACGCAGTAAAAAAAAAAAAAGTTTGGATATTGGTTTAATATTCGGAGTTTGCTCGTCAATACCTCTTCGACGGAAGGTCCTAGGATGATTATCTGGAATCAGATGAAGATAGAGAGCAAGTTACAGCCTTTTTTTTCTCTGTTCGGTTCCGTTTTCAAAAAGTGACTTTATGTTGGTTTCAATGTGGGGATATTATGCAATAGTATGCAGCTAAGGGACCATCTTAAAAGCGCAATCAGCCGAACCTGGTGTTTACAGAAAAACGTCTTACTTTGAATTTTTTAAAATAATCTATAGATTTTAAACCAACTTACTGTTATTTACAACAACAATTACGTTTTACAATTGTATGTTGTTTATTTGTAATTGATTTTATGTAAAAATACGAGCTCAAAAAATATAATCTTATGTCTTATGCCTATGATCTTTCTCACTCGTATGCAACCTTCTGTAGCCAACATGCTGACTCGAACGAGCACACACGTGTGTCCGTGTGTGCCATCACGCGCATGTTGATTTTGTCCATCTACACCAGCGCGATAAGGACACGCAGGTTGAAATATCAAAACGAACTCTTAACCAGCTATATTAATTTGGGGACAGGTCGAAACACAAGAAACATTCATGGACATTTAACTACCTAGCTTGCTGTTGCTAGCCAATTTGTCCTTGGATGTAAAAATTGGGTTGTTATTTTACCTGAAATGCACAAGATCCTTTTTTTCTGGATCTTTGCAGAACATTGACCCATTTTGAGTCACACAAAATTGTGTAATCTCTACTCCGACAATTAATAAAAGGGGAAACCTAGTTAGTTTCTAGTAATCTCTCCTTCAGTCTTCTTCTTCTTCTTCTTCTTCTTCTTCTTCTTCTTCTTCTTCTGTGGACTTTATATGGCGGTTGGCAACATTTACATTTAAGTCATTTAGCAGACGCTCTTATCCAGAGCGACTTACAAATTGGTGCATTCAACTTAGAATAGCCAGTGGGACAACCACCCCCTTTTCTTTTTTATTTATTTATATTTATTTATTTTAATGAGGGGGTGGGGGAGGGGGGTAGAAGGATTACTGTTATACTATTCCAGGTATTCCTTAAAGAGGTACGGTTTCAAGTGTCTCCGGAAGGTGGTCAGTGACTCCACTGTCCTGGCGTCGTGGGGGAGCTTGTTCCACCATTGGGGAGCCAGAGCAGCGAATAGCTTTGACTGGGCTGAGTGGGAACTGTGCTTCCGTAGAGGTAGGGAGGCTAGCAGGCCAGAGGTGGATGAACGTAGTGCCCTCGTTTGGGTGTAGGGTCTGATCAGAGCCTGAAGGTAAGGAGGTGCCATTCCCATCACAGCTCTGTAGGCATGCACCATGGTTTTGTAGTAGATGCGAGCTTCAACTGGAAGCCAGTGGAGAGTGCGGAGGAGCGGGGTGACATGAGAGAACTTGGGAAGGTTGAACACCAGACGGGCTGCAGCGTTCTGGATAAATTGTAGGGGTTTAATGGCACAGGCAGGGAGCCCAGCCAACAGCGAGTTGCAGTAATCCAGACGGGAGATGACAAGTGCCTGGATTAGGACCTGTGCTGCTTTCTGTGTAAGGTAGGGTCGTACTCTGCGAATGTTGTAGAGCATGAACCTGCAGGATCGGGTCACCGCTTTGATGTTAGCGGAGAACGACAGGGTGTTGTCCAGGGTCACGCCAAGGTTCTTTGCCCTCTGGGAGGAGGACACAATGGAGTTGGTGGTGCATTACCACCACCAACTGGACTGGAGTGTGGACCTCAGTTCTTCTTCTTCTTCTTCTTCTTCTTCTTCTTCTTCTTCTTCTTCTTCTGTGGGTTTTATGGTGGACTACATCCAAAAGTTGTATTGCCGCCACCAACTGGATTATTTGAAACCAAAAACAACATTAAAATAAATAAATCCATACTTAATAGTGATTCTAACAATCTACCCTAATAAAAATAGTACATTGCCAAAACAAACATAATTCCCACTTCTTCCATCTTTTAGTTCTCAATTTCTCCCTTCTCAGGCTATAGGACCTGAGAAGGTGGTACAGCTTTTGTTAATATTCCATGTAACTCCTTTGCAGTGAAATCTTTCAGCCCCAGGAACCGCCCTGCCACAATCACAATGATTTCAATCTTCCTAGATCTTTTCTCAACCTTTGCAGTGCCATTTATCACCATTGTGATAAAGGCCACAAAGTCCACCTTTTTAACCTTTAAAATGTGAGGACCCTCTTGGTGTAAGACAACCCCTGCAGTCTGCAGTGAAGGCCTATCCACTACCCTAGACTCTTCAGGTGCAACATTCAAACCCTCAACCCTTTTCACAGCTTCTGCATAGGAAATGCTCTGGACAGCCCTGACTTTGGCCACCTCATTCTCTTTTACCCTTGTGGGGCAATCGAAAGATGTAGCTTCATGGTTCCCACCACAATTGCAACATGTCACATTTTCATCACTTTTATAACACATAATATGATATTTTCCACATCTTGTACATCTCGGCTTCTCCCTTCTGCAAACACTTTCTACATAATAATACATGACCAAAAGCTTTAAAATGTTCACATTTTGGTCTTGGGATAAATGCTCTAACTCTGTAGTTAATTATACCCTAACCACACTTCATTAGGGAGGGACTCAATTTAAAAAAACAAAAGAACAAATAAACTCTTCACTTTTTCCTTATTCACCACTCGATTAATCTGACATGCATCAATCACTCCAGGAATATTTTTTATCTCTTCAACATCGACTTCCCACGAAACGCCATATATATCCCCCTTGAGGGGTGCCCTGTTCCGAAGAGACACACACAACATTTCAAACTTATCAAATCGATTAAGACACAACGCACGTTCCTTCTGATCCGCAGAATCACAAAAAATCCAAACAAGCCCGCCTCTCGTGATCCTCACATCCTTCACTTTACCCAGCACTCTCCACCAGTTTGGATAGCTCAAATGGTTTCTTCAAGATTGCTCAGCTGCTTCTTATTAACAAACCGTACTCCTACTAGATACGTAGGGTCATTCTCATCACTGTACCCTACTTTGCTCTGTTTTCCATTATTTTGAACAATACTCCAATTCTCCTTGATTCTACCGCCATTGTATTCAGATTCCACTTCATCATCCACTTCCGCCATCTTCCCATTTCCCTTTCCTCTCAGTTCATCTTTAAATCACCCACGTGGGTATATGCTCCTAAAAAACAATGAGGAGATGGGAGAGGCGGGACTTGCAGCGCGTCAAGCGTCAAAAATAGAACCAAATTCTATTTTAGCGCCTGGCTACGCAGACGCTTGTTTGGATGAAATTATTTAATAACATGTATGTGTACATTTATTTTGCAACGCTCGCGCACGCAACACGCGCGGTGTGGTCAGCATGTAATGTCCCTAATCCATGATATACCCACTAGAATTCCCATTTTAAAGTTCCCTGATTTATAAATGAATATTTCCAGTCATAATTATCCCTTGTAATGGCTTCCGATCCATTTGTGCTAGAGATCTACAGACAAGTGCAGTGGATTCCTTGACTTCTCTTATGAAAGGTACACCTTTTATTTTTCCAACGTTCCTCCCCTTTGATTTTATACAAATATCTTGTTTTGTCATTTTAGTATTGTACACAAGCTTCTAGGCAGAAATGGTAGGCAGAAATGACAAAGATCTTGCCTATGTAAAGTAAGATGATGGCAAGGTTTTGCAACCACCTGAAAATTAATATTCATTAGATTTTTCTTGAATGTGCGGTAATTTGTAGAAAT
Organism: Coregonus clupeaformis; assembly: GCF_020615455.1. NCBI lineage: Eukaryota > Metazoa > Chordata > Actinopteri > Salmoniformes > Salmonidae > Coregonus > Coregonus clupeaformis. Next base: position 13,661,020 of record NC_059209.1, read on the forward strand.
CAAATATAACATGAACATATTCAAACCCTTTTGGAGAGCTACAGTACCTCTAGGCAGGATTTTCTACCATCCTATTTTAAAGGGATAGTTCACAGAAATGAATTACATATTTAAATGTTTGTTTCTTATGGACAAGGAGAGACTGCAATCCATCCTATTGTTAGCCACTGCCACCAAACTTTAATATGAGCATAGTATAACCAAAAACAAATGTAATTCAACGTCCCTCAGTTAGCATACTCTAAATCTCATGCCCAAATAATCTCAAAGTATCTTCAAACCAAGTGGTCAAATATTTTGTGTGTATTCAACTTTAAAATAATCCTTAATACATCCAACCTGTGATTTTAAAAAATATATTCCACCATGGTCATGGGGCTAAGCCATGTGAAAATATGTAGAATTGCAGGACATTTTCTGCAGCCCAGGGGATGGAGCCACTGACATTCACAATAGAAAATCTCACTCCAAGCTATCTTCGAAAGTTGGCAGCTCTGTATTTATTGATGATACATGTAAAGTCAGGTTACACCAATGTCTCCCACACTGTCCACAACAAGAGACATGGGTTGTCAATGGGAACCCAGACCAAAGGCAATGCAAGATATGGGCTCACAGACCGACCCCAAGACTCAGAGAGGAAGGAGAACAGTTGGCACTCAGCTTTCCATGGTTCCTCAACAAGGACTCGAGGTGGGTTGCTACTAAACAACTGTTTCTGAACTATGTTCAAAATATTGTAGTAACTTCAAAATCTCCTCTGCACAGCTTCTCAGGCAACCAAGTCCACCCAAAATGTTGCAGTTGGCACCACAATGCCAGTAGATAACTTTGGCCTAGTATTAGCATCGACTCCTGTGAAAGACGGATCATCCAAACCTCCACCAGCTAAGTGGTCACGGATGGAGTGTGTGGAGAGTGTTGATGACTCCGTAACGACGTTACCCGATCCAGATGATCCCTCATACCATCATACCATCCCAATGTATCAGCTTTGGATGACTCTACAATTCAACAGTAAGTCACTGTTCTTACACACGATTCTTGCTCTACCATTCTCTACCATTGTTCTGACACTTCAATCATTTTTTTTTGTCTGTTCTTTTTCCTTCAGTCTGAACAGCCAAAAACCACATGTAATCAGATATTTCAAGCCACATTTCAAACAACTTTCGCAGGTGGTTTGAAGTCCAATACAAAACGGATTCCTGGCCATGCAACTTGTCTGAACGGTCAAATCTGATTTATTTGCCCTCAAGTGGTTTTTAGATTGTTATTTGTCATATATTGTTGCTTGCTAGCTACACTGTTGACAGTTTGACAAGAACACGTGGTAGCTAATTAGCTTGTTAATTGTTTACAAACGAATGAGTGCTAGAAAGCTAAACAGCTACCTAGCTAGCTAGTTGACTGCTGTGGCTAGCCAAAAAGGACTCGTTTTGAAAGTTGGATAATCTTATCCTATGATTCTGAACTTTCAAAGCAACTGGGAAACGTCCATGGCAGGCATTGTTGTCACCTTAGCTTGCTACATAACTTCTGAATGATATAAGAAGCACGAGCACTACCACCAATCAGCCTACACCACTGCACACACACCCGTCATTACTATGACAACTAGCTTGGCCATGTTAGCTAATGACGGCTGTCTGAACACACACAAATCTGATTTGGTCACTTGTAACTTGCTGTTTGGACAGTCAGTAATACAAACGGATTTGAAAAACTAAACTAATTTGAGCATTAAGGCCTACAGTGTGAACAAGGATTTAATGTCTCTCAACAGCTTTATTTACTACATAGCCAATCCCTGCTTCCTTCCATCCTTGTCTTTTATTTCTCACCTCTATCTCATTCCTAATTGGAAGAGGTCTCAGTGGATAGACTTTTTATATTATTTTGTCAAATGTTTAGCGGTTGTAAGTATAAGAGACAACGATGGGAGAATGTGATTGCAATTCATTAGATTGTTTTTACACTTATAAAGTAAGAATGTTAACAGACATTATCAGAATTGTGTTTGTTCATGTTTACTTCTCCGCAGACCACCTCAAGTTTAAAGTTCACGTGCACAAGTACAATGAAATGAATTTCTTGCAAGCTCCAAACCCAACAATGAAGAAATCATTATCAATGTAGCACTAAAAATAACACAAGGTAGAAAAGAAACAAACAATAAATAAAAATAAGAAATAAGAAGAGCAAGTAAGAAGCTATCCAAAACACTGAGTATACAAAACATTAAGAACACTTGCTCTTTCCCTGACAGGCTGACCAGGTGAATCCACCTGTTGAATCCACTCCAATCAGTGTAGATGAAGGGGAGGAGACAGGTTAAATAAGGATTTCTAAGCCTTGAGACAATTGAGACATGGTTTGTGTATGTCTGCCATTCAGAGAGTAAATGGGCAAGACAAAATATTTAAGTGCCTTTGAACGGGGTGTGGTAGTAGGTGCCAGGCGCACCGGTTTGAGTGTGTCAAGAACTGCAACACTGTTGGGTTTTTCATGCTCAAAAGTTTCCAGTGTACCAAGAATGGTCCACCACCCAAAGGATATCCAGCCAACTTGACAGAACTGTGGGAAGCATTGGAGTCAACATGGGCCAGCATCCCTGAGGAATGCCTCCGACACCTTGTATTAGCTGCCTGGGGTCCAAACACATTAAGACACTTACCGTATTTTCCGCACTATAAGGCGCACTTAAAAGCCTTTCATTTTCTCAAAAAACGACAGTGCGCCTTATAATCCGGAGCGCCTTATGTATGGATCAATTGGTTAATTGGTTGATCCATACTGGTTGTACACGGCGCTCAAGGTGCTCTGTCAAAATGTTTCAGTATGAAAAACCAATAAAAACAATTTAATAATAATGAAATGTTTCAGTACGACTGGTAAACTACAAAGCCGCACCACTTGCAGCATTACGGTAGCCAGTACACACCGGTATTGTGCTTACTCACAGTCCCACACCACTTGTGTGTGTATAAAGACCCCAAAATGGCACCTTTCAAGAGACACGCTTACGACGCAGAGTTCAAGCTCAAGGCTGTCGGTCATGCAGTAGAATATGGGAATAGAGCAGCAGCGAGAGAATTCAACATTAATGAATCAATGGTACGGAAATGGAGGAAGCAAGAAGATGACCTGCGCCAAGTAAAGAAGACTAAACAGAGTTTCCGCGGGAACAAAGCGAGATGGCCACAGTTAGAGGACAAACTCGAACAGTGGGTTGTTGAACAGAGAGCAGCAAGTAGAAGCGTCTCTACAGTCACTATTCGAATGAAGGCAACAGCGCTAGCACGGGACATGACAATCGATGAATTTCGAGGCGGTCCTTCTTGGTGCTTTCGTTTTATGAAAAGACGTAATCTCTCCATCCGCACACGAACTACCGTCTCGCAGCAACTGCCAAAGATTACCAAGAAAAGCTGGTCACTTTCCGCGCATACTGCAAAAATAAGATCACTGAAAAGAAGATCCGGCCAGAGCACATCACCAACATGGACGAGGTTCCACTCACCTTTGATATTCCCGTGAACCGCACTGTGGAGAAAACGGGGACCAGTACGGTGTCTGTACGTACCACAGGGAATGAGAAGTCATCCTTCACTGTAGTTCTCGCCTGCCAGGCTAATGGCCAGAAACTTCCACCCATGATTATTTTCAAGAGGAAGACCTTGCCAAAAGATAACTTTCCAGCCGGGCGTCGTCATCAAAGCTAGCCCGAAGGGATGGATGGATGAGGAAAAGATGAGTGAGTGGCTGAGAGAAATTTACGTCAAGAGACCGGGTGGCTTTTTCCACACAGCTCCGTCCCTATTGATCTACGACTCAATGCGCGCCCATATCACCGATGCTGTCAAAAAACAAGTGAAGCAAACTAATTCGGAGCTTGCCGTCATTCCGGGTGGATTAACTAAAGAACTCCAGCCGCTAGATATTGGTGTCAACAGGGCGTTCAAAGCTAGACTGCGAGCTAAGTGGGAGCAGTGGATGACAGAAGGCGAACACACGTTCACCAAGACGGGGAGACAGCGCCGGGCGACTTACGCCACTATCTGCCAATGGATCGTGGATGCCTGGGCTGATATATCGGTCTCAACTGTGGTCAAAGCTTTCACGAAGGCAGGAATAATATCTGAACTGCCAGGCAACAGCAGCGACACTGACTCGGATAATGACGAGAGGGAGCCGGGCAGGTTGGATGCCGTAGTCGCCCAACTGTTCAATTCGGACACTGAAGAAGAAGAATTCGAGGGGTTCGTGGATGGGGAATGAACTGAAAAAGTGAGCTTTACGTGTTATATGTAACTGAACAATGTTGAGTTATGCACTAACGTTTGATTTAGTGGTATCAGACTGTTTCTTTTACTACGTGTTTACTGAATCAGGGAAAGGTTCCCCTCCACGTTTGGGAGAAGAGTGAGCAAGGCTGGGAGATATTGTTAATATGCACATTAACGTTTGAACAACATTACCATGGGAGTGAACGGAGTTGTCAGAACGCTTAATAAAGTTTGACTTTATCTGACTGTTTTGTTGACATTCCTTTTAGCACAGCTCCATCTAGTGGATGCATAACGCAACCCCAGTCAATTCGTTTGACTACAGTATCTTCTATTCTATGCGCCTTATAATCCGGTGCGCCCTATATATGAAAACAGTTCTAAAATAGGCCATTCATTGAAGGTGCGCCTTATAATCCGGTGCGCCTTATAGTGCGGAAAATACGGTACAGTATATTACACATAAAACAAAAGATAAACAGTACCACATATTTCACTGTTACACCACCACATACAGTGCATTTGGAAAGTATTCAGACCCCTTGAAATTCTCCACTTTGTTACGTTACAGCCTTATTCTAAAATGTATTAAATTGTTTCTTTTCCTTATCAATCTACACACAATACCCCGTAATGACAAAGCATAAAGAGGTTTTTAGAATTTTGTTCAAATGGAAATATCACAATTACATAAGTATTCAGACCCTTTACTCAGTACTTTGTTGAAGCACCTTTGGCAGCGATTAGAGTCTCGAGTCTCCTTGGGTATGATGCTACAAGCTTGGCACACCTGTATTTGGGGAGTTTCTCCCTTTCTTCTGTGCAGATCCTCTCAAACTCTGTCAGGTTGGATGGGGAGCATCGCTGCAAAGCTATTTTTAGGTCTCTCCAGAGATGTTTGATCGGGTTCAAGTCCAGGCTCTGGCTGGGCCACTCAAGGACATTCAGAGACTAGTCCCTAAGCCACTCCTGCATTGTCTTGGATGTGTGCTTAGGGTCATTGTCCTGTTGGAAGATGAACCTTCGCCCCAGTTTTAGATCCTGAGCACTCTGGAGCAGGTTTTCATCAAGGATCTCTCTGTACTTTGCTCCATTAATATTTCCCTCAATCCTGACTAGTCTCCCAGTCCCTGCCGCTGAAAAACATCCCCACAGCATGATGCTGCCACCACCATGGTTCACCGTAGGGATGGTGCCAGGTTTCCTCCAGGCATGACGCTTGGCATTTAGGCAAAATAATTACATATTGGTTTCATCAGACCAGAGAATCTTGTTTCTCATGGTCTGAGAGTCTTTTAGGTGCCTTTTGGAAAACTCCAAGCAGGCTGTCATGTGCCTTTTACTGAGGAGTGGTCACTCTACCATAAAGGGCTGATTGGTGGAGTGCTGCATATATAGCTGCCATCTCCACAGAGAAACTCTGGAGCTCTGTCAGAGTGTCCATCGGGTTCTTGGTCACCTCCCTGACCAAGGCCCTTCTCCGCCGATTGCTCAGTTTGGCCAGGCGGTCAGCTCTAGGAAGAGTCTTGGTGGTTCAAAACTTCTTCCATCTAAGAATGATGTGGAGGCCAATGTGTTCTTGGGGACCTTCAATGCTGCAGACATTTTTTGGTACCCTTCCCTGTGCCTCAACACAATCCTGTCTCGGAGCTCTACAGACAATTCCTTCGACCTCATGGCTTGGTTTCTGCCCTGACATGCACTGTCAACTGTGGGACGTTATATAGACAGGTGTGTGCCTTTCCAAATCATGTCCAATCAATTGAATTTACCACAGGTGGACGCCAATCATGTTGTAGAAACATCAATGATGATCAATGGAAACAGGATGTACCTGAGCTCAATTTCGAGTCTCATAGCAAAGGGTCGGAATACTTATGTAAATAAGGTATTTCTGTTTTTTACTTGTAATACATTTGCAAAAATTTCTAAAAACCTGTTTTTGCTTTGTCATTATGGGGTATTGTTTGTAGATATATGAGGATTTGTATTTATTTAATCAATTTTAGAATAAGGCTGTAACATAACAAAATGTGGAAAAAGTCAAGGGATCTGAATACTTTCCAAATGAACTGTATCCACAACACAAAATGTCTGATACCACTATACAACAATATTACAATGTACAAAACGTGTGTGTAGAGTGCGTGTGCTAGCGCCCGTGTGCGTATGCGTGTGTCTGTACCTATGTGTGTGTCTCTTCACAGTCCCCGCTGTTCCATAAGGTGTATTTCTATCTGTTTTTTACAATCTGATTCTACTGCTGATGTGGAATAGAGTTCCATGTAGTCATGGCTCTATGTACTGTGCACCTCCCATAGTCTGTTCTGGTCTTGGGGATTGTGAAGAGACCTCTGGTGGCATGTCCTGTGGGGTATGCATTCAGGTTGTCAACATAGAGATTGACATGTTTATCATTAATGTTAGCTCTCTGTGTACATTTAAGGGCCCGCCATGCTGCCCTGTTTGATCAGTTATACTTGGATGTGTAGTGTCAGCGTTTGTTGATGGCATGTCATGCCTAAGTTTACTGATCTTGCCAATAAAACAATGATTAAAGTAGTTGGCAATATCAGTGGGTTTTGTGATGAATGAGCCATCTGATTCAATGAATGATGGAGCTGAGTTTGCGCTTTTGCCCATAATTTAATTTAAGGTGCTCCAAAGCAAATAAGCTTTTAATTTGACACGTCAAATAACACAATTCTATTATAGAATGTTGTGTGTGCTGAATTTGCACGTGCAAGCCAAGTGCCACCATTACGATCACTGTCAGAGCTGCATTATACCGCGTTGGTAATAAGGCATTATTTGTTCGACCGAATGGGAAACGTCTGTGTGAGCATTTGAAATAAGATGTTATGATGAGTTTCTCAGGTATCAAAGAATCAAGGATGCAAGAATATACTTAGACATTCTGTGGAGATTTCATACCAAGTATATATTGATCGGTACCGGGTTAGAAGCACCAACGGACATAGCTTTGCCGTTTGCTGTTTCCAAGTTAACAAAGTTAAGTTAACAAAGAAGACACTCTATCTTATATAGCCTCTTGGTCCTCCTTCCTTTCACATACATCTGTTAAACATCATAGGCCTCCCTGTCTCTGTTCTTATTAACCTTTGCCCTCAGGTCACTACATCCTGTCCATCACTCACATTACCCTAACCATCACTAATCTACTTTGACATAATGGAATGTAGACTTCCTGGCACCAGACTAATTATCTATTAACTCTAACTCTGTCCTCACACCACTATGGCATGACATCATTATACCATAAAAACATCATATCAATCCACTCTTTTTTTTCTATTTTATTTTCTGTTAAGTGACGTGACTTAACCCCAACAATTCACATAAACTTTATATAAAATACCATATTCTCCAATCAGTAGAACATAGATCTCTAACTAGATCCTAAACTGTGCTAGATAATTGAGAATTGATTCCTTCCACCTTTCATACCTGAATCCAACTTGATTCTCCATATATTTAATCAACCAAGGTATAAATTCTCAGTCATCTATCTTATGCAATATCAAACCTCTCAAACCTCTATAAACTCAGTCTGAGTAAAATATAAACACATAATTAACTACTATATATTCATGCTAATAATCTATGTAGTCAAAACCTTATTTTTTATATATATATATGGAAAAATCCCACATAGATCATTATCCCCCCTTTTAAAATAACCCCTTTTTCTGATACACGCAATCAAAAAAACATACATAGAAATAAATTGTGACCATCATGACATCATCCCCACAAATACAAAGATCCCTGACACTTTGTAAATTACATGGATATTACAATATATTCAAATGAATATATCAAAAATAAAAATAACTTAATTCTTCTTCATCTATGTTCAGTCAGAGGAACCCCAAGCTTTTCCTGGTCACTTGGGGCGCTATCTGATCCACTGATATTCATCTTCTTCCTGTAACCCTTAATTCCATGGCATACAATTCCAACTTAACATTGCTTGTCCCTAATCAACATTATCAATGGAATCTAAACTAGAACCAGCTGACAAAGAAGAAGAATTAGTCCTCTCCCTCCTTGCATTAACATTAACTGACACATCTCTAACTGTAATAACTTGCATGTTAATAATCATTTGTACAGATCTTAAAATCAATCCCCTAAAAATTTGAAAATAACATCCCTAAACTATTCCTACTTTAATAATTCAACCAAATTCAGATCATATGAAAATATCATAACCCCATGATAATAACCAATTAAGTACTTTCCTATCAACATAGATATTTACCACTCTAAACATCCATATCAATATCATCAGATACTTCAAATCTATATCATTACTAATATGTTAATAGATTAACCAAATTAATCAACATATTAAATATTTCATCCACAATCCTCACCTTAACTTCCATTACAAACTTCCAGAATGTATACTTATATTATCATACATTATAAACATCCATACTTCAATTATGACCTTCCTCCTCCTGAAAATAAATACAGATAATTATCTCAATGCATTCTTAATACTATCAATTTATCAGTGTATATACCCAAATTATCAAATTTAGATAAATCCAATTTTATTATCAACAAGCAACCCCTTTATTCCTCCCAGCACTTAAATCTTCTGGCGTCTCTTCATCATGTTCTTCAAACAGCTTCATATTTCAAAATGACTTTCCCATTTAAATGTCATAACTACAATTTCCCATTCGATTCACCACCAACTCCACAACTTCAATGGCATGTCCATTTGCCAACCATTATACCAACAACATGAGAAATGTTGCATTTGAACAGATCTTTCTCCATTCTCACTCAATGGTGAACTCCTTTCCCACTCCTTCGATATAAAAACATGAGAAAATCCTTTGATATCTTCGATTAGTTTGTTGTAGACCAGTTGCATGTAAAAAAATTATTTTACAAAAACGTCTTCAACGCCTCTGATATTCATCTTCAGCCGGTTCATAGTTAGTTACTTTTACTTATTTATTGGTACACACCATTCTATGCCAAATCATCCCTTATTATGCATTAAGATACCATCTGTATTTACCTCACTAGAAGACAAAAACACAACAATTTAATTGATTTCATTTCTAAACCAATAAATCCCTATAAACATTTACCATATGACAAATTATTATGCTTTAACAATTATTCCTAATACCAATTCCTAATATACTTCCCAATTTCTATTATATAAACCCTTTAAATACTTACAACCTAATGGAATGACAGAGTTTATTCCTGAAAATCTGAAAAATCTTGAAATTATTGGAGGTCTATAACTCTGTTCCTCCACTGAGGTAATCAGCCATAACCCACATCTCATCATTGTCATTCCTCAAACATCGTCCTCTATCACCTGATAATTGTCATCAACAGTATCCTCATCTCTAATCGTCAATTTCCTCGTAGCAATCCGTTGCATTGGTTGACATGATACCTGTCAAATCTCCCCTCTATCCATACCTCCTTTAGTGTAGACTGTGTGATGATGTATGAACCTTCTTCCTTCACTAGTTCTATGATCATGCATTTCCATTCTCCATGTATCACCATCTCTCTGTTGTTGTGTCCTTCTATCAGCGTACCAATAATCCCTGCTTCCAAAAACACACAAACAAAACAAAACAATGCTCCGCCGAAGCAGTGCCATCTTCCTCCTTTGTGTTAGAAAAGTCCTACAATGTTACATATAGATCTAGGAATCTCTCTCTCTTACTTGACCCTCCATCAAGGTAGCCATCAACACCTATTACTAACCTTCCCACTTGGGTGTTGTCCATCAATTACTTCATTAATCCTTTACCACCACATAGACTCCAAGTTGCAAAAAATGTCCAGATTCTCCTGGTAGGTCTGTCAGAGAAGCCTTCACCTTTTCTAAAAAAATCTTCATAACATTGTTAGTTGAGACAGCATGCTACTTCATCCTTTCTTCTTATCATTCCTGATAATCCTTTTATATTAGGAAGTGCACATTCTTGCAGCTTGTTATAGTCACTAATGTCATAGAAAGGCCTCCTCTAAATTCTGCCTTATACCACAAATACATTTCCCCCTAAAACATTTAATCTAACCCATAACACATTACTTACTACTGCTCAAATTCTTACTATGATATGCAAATATACCAATAAATCCTCATACCATCAATACTACCCTTTTTTTTGAACACATGAGTCACAACGTGATTCATGCTTTCAAAAACAAAACACCAACATTGTTTATTAAACCCTAAAAAAATGAAATTAAGAAGACAACCTTTGATAATACCTAAATTTACTTCTATCCCGTAAAGTAATCCACGATTATTATTAATAACTATCAACAGTTATCCCTCATCCATGATAGCTCTCTCTCTCTCTTGTTTTTATATATAGCCCAAACCATATACAGTGGGGAGAACAAGTATTAGATACACTGCCGATTTTGCAGGTTTTCCTACTTACAAAGCATGTAGAGGTCTGTAATTTTTATCATAGGTACACTTCAACTGTGAGAGACGGAATCTAAAACAAAAATCCAGAAAATCACATTGTATGATTTTTAAGTAATTAATTTGCATTTTATTGCATGACATAAGTATTTGATACATCAGAAAAGCAGAACTTAATATTTGGTACAGAAACCTTTGTTTGCAATTACAGAGATCATACGTTTCCTGTAGGTCTTGACCAGGTTTGCACACACTGCAGCAGGGATTTTGGCCCACTCCTCCATACAGACCTTCTCCAGATCCTTCAGGTTTCGGGGGCTGTCGCTGGGCAATACGGACTTTCAGCTCCCTCCAAAGATTTTCTATTGGGTTCAGGTCTGGAGACTGGCTAGGCCACTCCAGGACCTTGAGATGCTTCTTACGGAGCCACTCCTTAGTTGCCCTGGCTGTGTGTTTTGGGTTGTTGTCATGCTGGAAGACCCAGCCACGACCCATCTTCAATGCTCTTACTGAGGGAAGGAGGTAGTTGGCCAAGATCTCGCGATACATGGCCCCATCATCCTCCCCTCAATACGGTGCAGTCGTCCTGTCCCCTTTGCAGAAAAGCATCCCCAAAGAATGATGTTTCCACCTCCATACTTCACGGTTGGGATGGTGTTCTTGGGGTTGTACTCATCCTTCTTCTTCCTCCAAACACGGCGAGTGGAGTTTAGACTGAAAAGCTCTATTTTTGTCTCATCAGACCACATTACCTTCTCCCATTCCTCCTCTGGATCATCCAGATGGTCATTGGCAAACTTCAGACGGGCCTGGACATGCTCTGGCTTGAGCAGGAGGACCTTGCGTGCGCTGCAGGATTTTAATCCATGACGGCGTAGTGTGTTACTAATGGTTTTCTTTGAGACTGTGGTCCCAGCTCTCTTCAGGTCATTGACCAGGTCCTGCCGTATAGTTCTGGGCTGATCCCTCACCTTCCTCATGATCATTGATGCCCCACGAGGTGAGATCTTGCATGGAGCCCCAGACTGAGGGTGATTGACCGTCATCTTGAACTTCTTCCATTTTCTAATAATTGCGCCAACAGTTGTTGCCTTCTCACCAAGCTGCTTGCCTATTGTCCTGTAGCCCATCCCAGCCTTGTGCAGGTCTACAATTTTATCCCTGATGTCCTTACACAGCTCTCTGGTCTTGGCCATTGTGGAGAGGTTGGAGTCTGTTTGATTAAGTGTGTGGACAGGTGTCTTTTATACAGGTAACGAGTTCAAACAGGTGCAGTTAATACAGGTAATGAGTGGAGAACAGGAGGGCTTCTTAAAGAAAAACTAACAGGTCTGTGAGAGCCGGAATTCTTACTGGTTGGTAGGTGATCAAATACTTATGTCATGCAATAAAATGCAAATTAATTACTTAAAAATCATACAATGTGATTTTCTGGATTTTTGTTGATTTTCCGTCTCTCACAGTTGAAGTGTACCTATGATAAAAATTACAGACCTCTACATGCTTTGTAAGTAGGAAAACCTGCAAAATCGGCAGTGTATCAAATACTTGTTCTCCCCACTGTATATCAAAATCTAATTATAAACCACTCTGGTCAGATGAGACAAAAATTTAGCTTTTTGGCCATCAAGGAAAATGCAATGTCTGGCACAAACCCAACACCTCTCAACACCCCGAGAACACCATCCCCACAGTGAAGCATGGTGGTGGCAGCATCATGCTGTGGGGATGTTTTTCATCGGCAGGGACTGGGAAACTGGTCAGAATTGAGGGAGTGATGGATGGCACTAAATATAGGGAAAGTCTTGAGGGAAACCTGTTTCAGTCTTCCAGAGATTTGAGACTGGGACGGAGGTTCACCTTCCAGCAGGACAATGACCCTAAGCATACTGCTAAAGCAACATTTGAGTGGTTTAAGGGGAAACATTTAAATGTCTTGGAATGGCCTACTCAAAGCCCAGACCTCAATCCAATTGAGAATCTTTGGTATGACTTAAAGATTGCTGTACACCAGCGGAACCCAGCCAACTTGAAGGAGCTGGAGCAGTTTTTCATTGAAGAATGGGCAAATATCCCAGTGGCTAGATGTGCCAAGCTTATAGAGACATACCCCAAGAGACTTGCAGCTGTAAATACTGCAAAAGGTGGCTCTACAAAGCATTGACTTTGGAGGGGTGAATAGTTATGCACGCTCAGGTTCTGTTTTTTTTGGTCTTATTTCTTGTTTGTTTCACAATAAAAAACATTTTTCATCTTCAAAGTGGTAGGCATGTTGTGTAAATCAAATGATACAAACCCCCCAAAATCTATTTTAATTCCAGGTTGTAAGGCAACAAAATAGAAAAAATGCCAAGGGGGGTGAATACTTTCACAAGCCACTGTAGCAGTTTCCTGCAGTCAAATTACATAGTGGCCTAATGGAATATTATTAATATTTTGTATAATTTCATAATTATACTGAACAAAAATATAAACGCAACATGCAACAATTTCAAAGATTTTACTGAGTTACAGTTCATATAAGGAAATCAGTCATTGAAATGAATTCATTAGGCCCTAATCTATGGTTTTCACATGACTGGGGGGGCACATGGCTTGGGCGGCTGGGCAGCAGGAGGCTGCCACAGGTAGAGGTGGAGAGAAGGCTTTCGGATTACGGGAGCCATTGGCGAGTAGAGGGAGGGAAGTTGTCGTGGCACGGCGTGAGAGACTGAGGTGTGTTACCAGTCCGGTCCGGCCCGTTCCTGATCCCCAGTTAAGGCCAGTGGTGTGTGTTCCCGGTACGGACCGGCCTGTTCCTACTCCACGCACCAGGTCCACGATGTGCGTCGCCAGCCCAGCTCGGCCTGTTCCTACTCCACGCACCAGGTCCACGATGTGCGTCGCCAGCCCAGCCCGGCCGGTTCCTGCTCTACGCACTACGCCTGTGGTGTGCGTCACCATCCCAGCTCCACGTATCGGCCGGGTTAGAGTGAGCGTTGAGCCAGAAGTCATGAAGCCGGCCCAACGCATCCGGCTACCAGTGCGTCTTCTCGGGCCGGCGTACATGGCACCAGCCTTACGCATGGTGTTCCCGGTTCGCCCACATAGGCCGGTGCGGGTTATTCCACCTCCCCGTACTGGTCGGGCGACGGGGAGCATCAACCCGGGTAAGGTTGGGCAGGCTCAGTGCTCAAGGGGGCCTGTAAGCCTGCACGGTCCGGTATTTCCGGCGCCACCTCCCCGCTCCAGCTCAGTACCACCAGTGCCTACACCACGCACCAAGCCTCCTGTGTGTTCCCGAGTCCTGTGCGTCCTGTTGCTGCTCTCCGCACTAGGCGTTATGTGAGTCCCCAGGGTCCAGCATGCCCTGTTCCGGCTCTCCACACTAGGCGTTATGTGAGTCCCCAGGGTCCAGCATGCCCTGTTCCGGCTCTCCGCACTAGGCCTGATGTGAGTCCCCAGGGTCCAGCATGCCCTGTTCCGGCTCTCCGCACTAGCCCTTATGTGCGTCCCCAGGGTCCAGCATACCCTGTTGCTTCTCCCCGCACTAGCCCTGAGATGCGTGTCCTCAGCCCGGTACCTCCAGTTCCGGCACCACGCACCAGGCCTACGGTGCGCCTCAGACGGCCAGAGTCTGCCGTCTGCCCAACGGGGCCTGAACTGCCCGTCTGCCCAAAGGCGCTTAAGCCGCCCGTCTGCCATGAGCCTTCAGAGCCGTCCGCCAGACCGGAGCCGCTAGAGCCTTCCGCCAGACAGGATCAGCCAGAGCCTTCCGCCAGACAGGATCAGCCAGAGCCTTCCGCCAGCCATGAGCAGCCAGATCCGTCAGCCAGCCATGAGCAGCCAGATCCGTCAGCCAGCCATGAGCAGCCAGATCCGTCGGCCAGCCATGAGCAGCCAGATCCGTCAGCCAGCCATGAGCAGCCAGATCCGTCAGCCAGCCATGAGCAGCCAGATCCTTCAGCCAGCCATGAGCAGCCAGATCCGTCGGCCAGCCATGAGCAGCCAGATCCGTCAGCCAGCCATGAGCAGCCAGATCCGTCAGCCAGCCATGAGCAGCCAGATCCTTCAGCCAGCCATGAGCCGTCCAGCCAGGATCCGCCAGAGCCGTCCAGCCAGGATCCGCCAGAGCCGTCCAGCCAGGACCCGCCAGAGCCAGCCAGCCAGGATCTGCCATTGAGTCCGGTGCTGTCCCTTAGCCCGGTGCTGCCCCTTATCCTGGTTCTGCCCCTTAGTCCGGTGCTGCCCTTTAGTCCGGTGCCGCCCCTTAATCCAGTGGGGTGTAGTTGGGGGGTGGTCATGTGGAGGGGGCTACGGAAGCGGATAGTGACTAAGGTGGGGTGGGGACCACGACCAGGGCCAGAACCGCCACCGTGGACAGACGCCCACCCAGACCCTCCCCTAGACTGTATGCTGGTGCGCCCGGAGTGCGCACCTTTAGGGGGGGGTACTGTGACACTCTGGCTCCGGGACTTTTATATTTGAGCCAGGGTGTATTTGTTTTGTGGGGTTTTGGTTTGGTTATGTTGGGTTTTGGGTGTATTTCTATGTTTGCATTTCTGTTGGGTTGTTTTCTAGGTTTGGTCATTGACTCCCAATCGGAGGTAACGAGTGTCAGCTGTCGGCTCGTTATCTCTGATTGGGAGCCATATTTATTCTGTATGTTTTCCTGTGGGTATTGTGGGTTTTTGTTCTTAGTTCTGTCAGTGTTGCAGAGGACTTCACGTATCGGTCGTGTTTTGTTGTTTTGTTCCAGACTTGTGAAATAATAAAGTCATGTTTCTTGGACACGCTGCGCCTTGGTCATATTTAGACGACATCGACCCTCGTGACAGAAAAACCCACCACAACGAGACCAAGCAGCAGTTGGATGACGAGTGGTGGAGCCAGAAGAGCGAAGGTTGGGAGAGGACTATGGAGGCCTGGTCCACCGAGAGGAGAGACCCCCAGAAAATTTTTAGGGGGGGGCTCACGACGTCGGGGCAGAAGGTGTACGGCCCGGAGGAGTGCAAGAGGTTGGCAGATATGGCCGCCAGTTTAAAGGGGCCACTGGTTACGAAGGGGATGGAAAGTGTGGAGGCACGGCGAGAGGTACTGGGGGGTGTTTCCAGTCCGGTCCGGCCCGTTCCTGATCCCCGTGTAGGGCCAGGGGTGTGTGTCCCCAGTGCGGTTCTGTCTGTCCCTGCTCAACGCACCAAGCCTACGGGGTGCGTCGCCAGCCCAGCTCGGCCTGTTCCTGCGCCCCACACCAAGTCTGTGGTGCGTTTCGCCAGCCCAGCCCGGCCTGTCCCTGCTCAACGCACCGAGCCTACGGGGTGCGTCGTCAGCCCTGTCCAGCCAGGATCCGCCAGAGCCGTCCAGCCGGGATCCGCCAGAGCCGTCCAGCCGGGATCCGCCAGAGCCGTCCAGCCGGGATCCGCCAGAGCCGTCCAGCCGGGATCCGCCAGAGCCGTCCAGCCAGGATCCACGCGCCAGGCCAGGGGCGCGTGTCGTCAGTCCGGTTCCGGCCGGCGGGGCTGGGCAGGACCGGGGGTACTTTGGGGGGTTGGAGAGGAAGTGGGGAGGAAGCCCGGAGCCGGAGCCGCCGCCGAGGAGGAATGCCCACCCAGCCCTCCCCTGTTTGCTTGTAGTTAGGCGCGGTCGCAGTCCGCGCCTTTGGGGGGGGGTACTGTCACACTCTGGTTCTAGGACTTTTTGTGTTTAGTCAGGGTGTGTAGATTTCCGTGTGTTGTGTACTGTGGGTAGTGTCTAGGTGTTCGCGTTCTATGTTTGGTCAGTGACTCCCAATCGGAGGTAACGAGTGTCAGCTGTCGGCTCGTTATCTCTGATTGGGAGCCATATTTAAATGTCTGTGTTCACCTTGTGGTTGTGGGTTTTTGTTCATTGTTCAGTAGTATTCACTGAGGACTTCACGATCGTGGTTTGTTTTGTATTCTCGTGTGATTATTAAAGTCAAGATGTTCACTCCCAACGCTGCGCTTTGGTCATACTTCATTGGCGATCGTGACATCAGGCTGTTGATTGTGGCCTGTGGAATTTTGTCCCACTCCTACTCCTGTGCGAAGTTGCTGGATATTGGCGGGAACTGGAACACGCTGTTGTACACATCAATCTAGAGCATCCAAAACATGCTCAATGGGTGACATGTCTGGTGAGTATGCAGGCCATGAAAAAACTGGTACATTTACAGCTTCAAGGAATTGGGTACAGATCCTTGCGACATCGGGCTGTGCATTATCATGCTGAAACATGAGGAGATGGTGGTGGATGAATGGCACAACAATGGGCCTCAGGATCTCATCACAGTATCTCTGCGCATTCAAATAGCCATTGATAAAATGCAATTCGTTGTCCGTAGCTTATGCCTGCCCATACCATAACCCCACTGCCACCATGGGGCACTCTGTTCACAACGTTGACATCAGCAAACCGCTCTCTTACACGACGCCATACACTTGGTCTGCGGTTGTGAGACCGGTTGGACGTACTGCCAAATTCTCTAAAACGACATTTGAGGCATCTTATGGTAGAGATATTAACATTACATTCTCTAGCAACAGCTATGGTGGACATTCCTGCAGTCAGCATGCCAATTGCACACTGCCTCAAAACTTGAGACATCTGTGGCATTGTGTTGTGTGACAAAACTGCACATTTTAGAGTGGCCTTTTATTGTCCCCAGCACAAGGTGCACCTATGTAATGATCATAATATTTAATCAGCTTCTTGATATGCCACATCTGTCAGGTGGATGGATTATTTTGGCAAAGGAGAAATGCTCACAAACAGGGATGTAAACACATTTGTGCACAAAATGTGAGAGAAATAAGCTTTTTGTGGTGCGCATGGAACATTTACATTTACATCATTTAGCAGACGCTCTTATCCAGAGCGACTTACAAATTGGTGCATTCACCTTATAGCCAGTGGGATAACCACTTTACAATAAATAAATAAAAATTGGGGGTGGGGTAAGGGGGGATAGAAGGATTACTTTATCCTATCCCAGGTATTCCTTAAAGAGGTGGGGTTTCAAGTGTCTCCGGAAGGTGGTGAGTGACTCCGCTGTCCTGGCGTCATGAGGGAGCTTGTTCCACCATTGGGGTGCATTGGGAACATTTCTGCAATCTTTTATTTCAGCTCATGAAACATAGGACCAAAACTTTACATGTTGCGTTTACATTTGTGTTCAATGTAGTTCAAAAATTATAAATGCTATAAAAAGCATTTCTCAAGCAATCCGAGTTGGGGCAGTCTGGACACATGGAGGTTGGTTTCGTGTTAATTGCTTAAATCGTTTAGCTCTAGAGCTGACTAAAGAAAATAATAATATGAGTATGTAAGAAATCTAGAGTTGTGCTTTGCTTTGCAAGCACACCTAATAAGTGTCACGGTTTCGGCCGAGGCGGCCCCTCCTCCTTGTTCGGGCAGGCTTCGGCGGTCGTCGTCTCCGGAGTACTAGCTGCCACCGTTCGATGTTTCATGTTTGATTGGTTTTGTCTGTTTGTCACACCTGTTTAGTGTTTAGTCTCATTAGGCACCCTATTTAGTTCCTTGTGTTAGGTCAGGTGTTGTGTGTAATTGTTCTACTGTCGTGTGGTTGTTTGGTCCTCTGGATTTTTGTTCTCTCTTATTTCGTGTTGTATAGAGAGTCCTGCACGTTGTGCACACTTACTTTGTACAGTTTAGTGTGCGTTTCATTTCGCCTGTGGCCTGTTGCCGTGTTTGGCGTGTACTACGGACTTCACTAAAAGACCTTTGGATTTATATCTCTGTGTCCTGCGTGTGATTCCACATCCCACTACACTCCACTCCTGACAGAATTACACACCATCTCATGGAATCAGCAGGAGCACCCGCACCCACCGAGATCATGGAGGAGCGCCTTCGTGGTCAAGAAGATCGGATCAACCAAATCGGGCACGCCCTGGACCAGGTGATGAACACCCTCCATCGATGGGAGACCAGCGGGGTACCCACACCCCCACCTACCGCACCATCACCATCGGTCAGCCCGCCCGTCCAACTACCGGAACCCAGTGGGATTCGGCTCTCGCTCCCGAGGGCGTACGACGGCACCACTGCCGGGTGTCAGGGGTTCCTGTTACAAGTGGAACTCTACCTTGCCACCGTACACCCGGCGCCCTCGGGACACGAGAGCGTTTCCGCCCTCATCTCCTGTCTCACCGGCAAGGCGTTGGAGTGGGCCAACGCCGAATGGAGGAGAATAGACGCCGCCACTATCACCTATGCGGAGTTCTCCCGCCGCTTCCGTGCGGTCCTGTTCGACCATCCACCAGAGGGGAAGGCGGCGGGGGAGCGTCTATTCTACCTCCGGCAGGGGATGAGGAGCGCTCAAGAGTTTGCGCTGGAGTTCCGGACTCTAGCGGCAGATGCAGGGTGGAATGAGCGGGCCCTCATAGACCACTTTCGTTGCAGCCTCCGGGAGGACGTCCGCAGAGAGTTGGCGTGCAGGGATACTACACTCTCATTTGACCAGTTGGTGGACATGGCCATTCGGCTGGACACCCTGCTCGCTACCCGCGGACGTCCCAGGTGGGGGCCGCCCATTCCACCCTCCAGCGCCTCCGAGCCGAGCCCGATGGAGCTCGGAGGTGCTGGCGCTAGAGGAGGGAGAAGAAGGAGCCCGTGGCCGTGGAGGGCACACCGCGGCTAGGTGCTGGGGAGGGTCCCCTGGTGGAGGAGACGGCAGGCCACACATTGGGGAGTCCTCCCAGGTGAGTAGGCGCCCCACTTACCCATAGCTTTCTGTCGTACACATAACTATACCTGTTTGTTTTCCACAGGTTGCACCTCGTTCCCAGCATAAGGCGCTAGTAGATTCAGGCGCAGCTGGGAATTTTCTAGATCGTAAATTCTGTGTTGAGTTAGGGATTCCCCTCCTTCCGGTTGATAATCCTTTCCCTGTACATGCCCTAGATAGTCGTCCGTTAGGATCTGGGTTGATTAGGGAGGTCACAGCGCCACTTAGGATGAAGACGCAGGGGGGTCATGAGGAGACGATTCAACTCTATCTGATCGACTCTCCTGCGTATCCGGTGGTACTGGGGCTTCCCTGGTTGATTACCCATGATCCTACGATTTCGTGGCAAGAGAAGGCTCTTAAAGGGTGGTCTGCTCAGTGTGAGGGGCTATGTCTGGGTGTTTCCGTAGGGGCGACTTCGGTGGAGAGTCCGAACCAGATGCCAGCACTGCACATTCCACCTGAGTATGAGGATTTGGCACTCGTGTTTAGCAAGACAAGAGCGGCACGGTTGCCAGCCTCATAGACAGGGGGATTGTGCGATAGACCTCCAGGCAGGAGCTGCGCTCCCGCGGAGCCATGTGTATCCTTTGTCACAGGAGGAGAAGAGGGCAATGGAGACATACATTGCCGAGTCTCTGAGACAGGGATACATACGGCCCTCCACTTCTCCCGCGTCCTCGAGCTTCTTTTTGTGAAGAAAAAGGATGGAGGTTTGCGTCCGTGTATTGATTACCGCGGTCTCAATCAGGTGACTGTGAAATATAGTTATCCACTCCCGCTGATTGCGACCATGACGGAGTCCTTACACGGGCACGGTTCTTCACAAAATTGGACCTCAGGAGCGCATATAACTTGGTGCGCATTAGAGAGGGCGATGAGTGGAAGACAGCATTTAGTACTACCCTCCGGTCATTACGAGTATCTCGTCATGCCATACGGGTTAATGAATGCTCCATCAGTCTTCCAATCTTTTGTAGATGAGATTTTCCGGGACCTGCAGGCGCGGGAGTAGTGGTGTACATAGACGATATTCTGGTGTACAGTTCTACTGGGCCGAGCATGTAGCCCCTGGTGCGCAGGGTATTGAGGAGACTGTTGGAGCATGACCTGTATGTCAAAGCCGAGAAATGTCTGTTCTTTCAGGAGTCGGTCTCCTTTTTGGGTTATCAGTTGTCTGCGTCAGGGGTGAGGATGGAGGTTGACCGTGTGTCTGCCGTGCGTAATTGGCAAACCCCAACTACGGTTAAAGAGGTGCAGCAGTTCTTGGGTTTTGCGAATTACTACCGGAGGTTTATCCGGGTTTTGGACAGGTGGCAGCTCCCATAACGTCCCTTCTGAAGGGGGGTCCTGTGCGCTGCGGTGGTCAGCTGAGGCGGACAGGGCTTTGGGAGACTGAAGGACCTGTTTACCTCGGCTCCAGTGCTGGCGCACCCGGATCCCACCTTACCATTCCAAGTGGAGGTGGACGCGTCTGAAGCCGGTATCGGGGCTGTTCTTTCACAACGGTCCGGCACACCACCTAAACTCCGCCCCTGTTCCTTTTATTCTAAGAAGCTCAGTCCGGCGGAGCGGAATTATGACGTAGGGGACAGGGAGCTGTTAGCCGTAGTATAGGCCCTAAAGGTGTGGAGGCATTGGCTTGAGGGGGCTCAACACCCTTTTCTCATTCTAACTGACCACCGTAACCTGGAATACATTCGGGCAGCTAGGAGACTGAATCCTCGCCAGGCTCGATGGACTATGTTTCTCGCCCGGTTTGTGTTTAAGATCACTTACATCCCTGGGTCCCAGAACGGGAAGGCAGATGCCCTGTCTCGGCGGTATGACACAGAGGAGAGGTGCGTGGAGCCCACTCCCATACTACCTGAGTCTTGTCTGGTTGCACCGGTGGTATGGGAGGTCGATGTCGAGATCGAGCGGGCATTACGCACCGACCCTAGCCCTCCACAGTGTCCGGTGGGTCGGACGTACGTCCCGCTCGAGGTCCGGGATCGGCTTATTTATTGGGCTCACACGTCACCCTCCTCTGGACATCCAGGTATTGGCCGGACAGTGCACTGCCTTAGTACAAAGTACTGGTGGCCAACGTTAGCCAGGGATGTGAGGATTTATGTCTCCTCCTGCTCAGTGTGTGCCCAGTGTAAGGCGCCCAGACACTTGCCCAGGGGTAAATTACAACCCCTGCCCGTTCCACAACGACCCTGGTCTCACCTCTCGATGATTTTGTTACCGACCTTCCCTCCTCACAGGGGAATACCACCATCCTGGTCGTTGTGGATCGGTTCTCGAAGGCCTGTCGTCTCCTTCCCATGCCGGGTCTTCCTACTGCCCTACAGACCGCTGAGGCTCTATTTACTCACGTCTTCCGGCATTACGGGGTACCCGAGGATATAGAGTCTGATCGAGGCCCCCAGTTTACCTCCAGAGTCTGGAGAGCGTTTATGGAACGGTTGGGGGTTTCGGTGAGCCTTACCTCGGGTTACCACCCGGAGAGTAATGGGCAGGTCAAACGTGTCAACCAGGATGTGGGTAGGTTTCTGAGGTCATATTGTCAGGGCCGGCCGGAGGAGTGGGCGAGATATGTGCCCTGGGCCGAGATGGCACAGAACTCTCTCCGCCACTCCTCCACCAAACTAACCCCTTTCCAGTGTGTGTTAGGGTACCAGCCGGTTCTGGCACCTTGGCATGAGAGCCAGATCGAGGCCCCTGCTGTGGATGAGTGTGTGCGGCGCTCGGAGGAGACGTGGAACGCTGCACACGTCCATCTGCAGCGAGCCATCCGTCGACAGAGGACGAGCGCCGACCTCCATCGCAGTGAGGGGCCAGTGTACGCACCTGGAGATCGAGTCTGGCTCTCAACCAGAAACCTGCCCCTCCGCCTGCCCTGCCGGAAGCTGGGTCGGCGGTTTGTGGGGCCTTTTAAAGTCCTGAGGAGATTGAACGAGGTGTGTTACAGGTTACAACTGCCCATTGATTACAAAAATATTAACCCCTCGTTCCATGTGTCTCTCCTCAGGCCGGTGGTAGCTGGTCCACTCCAGGACTTTGAGATAGGAGACTCCTCCGCCCCCGTTGGACATCGAGGGGGCTCCGGCGTACACTGTTCGGGCCATCCTAGATTCGAGACGTTTTTTTTATAAAAAACGTAAAAAATATTTTTATAAATTTTTCATGAAAAGGGTCTAAAATATTTTTTTACGTTCAGCACTAGAAGGACATATGTAGATACAAAGTTTTTTTTATAAAAAACGTAAAAAATATTTTTTATAAATTTTTCATGAAAAGGGTCTAAAATATTTTTTCACGTTCAGCACTAGAAGGACACATGTAGAATATAACATACAAGGGTTTTCAAATGTGATTAAAAAAAATAATTATATGAATATTTTCTAAAATCATGTTTTAGGCAAAATCCACAATGCAACTAGTTCGGCATATGAAGGGATACAATTATTTTTATAAAAAACTTGAAAAAAAAAAATCTAAATTTTTCATGAAAAGGGTCTAAAATATTTTTTTCACGTTCAGCACTAGAAGGACATATGTAGATACAAAGTTTTTTTTTGAAAAACCGTAAAAAATATTTTTATATATTTTTCATGAAAAGGGTCTAAAATATTTTTTTTTCGTTCAGCACTAGAAGGACATATGTAGATACAAAGTTTTTTTTATAAAAAACGTAAAAAATATTTTTTATAAATTTTTCATGAAAAGGGTCTAAAATAAAAAATTTTAATGTGATTTTTTTAAAAGCTTTTTTCAATGAATATTTTCTAAAATCATGTTTTAGGCAAAATCTACAATGCAACTAGTTCGGCATATGAAGGGATACAAAGTTCTTTATAACAAACAAGAAAATTGTTTTTTATACATTTTGCATGAAAAAGGTCTAAAATATTTTTTTCAAATGTGATTTTTTTAAAAGCTTTTTTCAATGAATATTGTCTAAAATCATGTTTTAGGCAAAATCCACAATGCAACTAGTTCGGCATATGAAGGGATACAAAGTTTTTTTTATAAAAATGAGAAAAATATTTTTTATAAATTTTTCATGAAAAGGGTCTAAAATATTTTTTGAACATTCAGCACTAGAAGGACATATGTAGAATACAACATACAAGAGTTTTTCAAATGTGATTTTTTTAAAAGCTTTTTTCAATGAATATTTTCTAAAATCATGTTTTAGGCAAAATCCACAATGCAACTAGTTCGGCATATGAAGGGATACAAAGATCTTTATAACAAACAAGAAAAATATTTTTTATACATTTTGCATGAAAAGGGTCTAAAATATTTTTTCAAATGTGATTTTTTAAAAAGCTTTTTTCAATGAATATTGTCTAAAATCATGTTTTAGGCAAAATCCACAATGCAACTAGTTCGGCATATGAAGGGATACAAAGTTTTTTGATAAAAAAATAAAAAAATATTTTTATACATTTTGCATGAAAAATGGTCTAAAATATTTTTTTACGTTCAGCACTAGAAGGTCATATGTAGAATACAACATAGAAGAGTTTTCAAATGTGATTTTTTAAAGCTTTTTTCAATGAATATTTTCTAAAATCATGTTTTATGCAAAATCCACAATGCAACTAGTTCGGCATATGAAGGGATACAAAGTTCTTTATAACAAACAAGAAAATTGTTTTTTATACATTTTGCATGAAAAGGGTCTAAAATATTTATTTCAAATGTGATTTTTTTAAAAGCTTTTTTCAATGAATATTGTCTAAAATCATGTTTTAGGCAAAATCCACAATGCAACTAGTTCGGCATATGAAGGGATACAAAGTTTTTTGATAAAAAAATAAAAAAATATTTTTTATACATTTTGCATGAAAATGGTCTAAAATATTTTTTTTACGTTCAGCACTAGAAGGTCATATGTAGAATACAACATAGAAGAGTTTTCAAATGTGATTTTTTTAAAAGCTTTTTTCAATGAATATTTTCTAAAATCATGTTTTAGGCAAAATCCACAATGCAACTAGTTCGGCATATGAAGGGATACAAAGTTTTTTTTATAAAAATGAGAAAAATATTTTTTATAAATTTTGCATGAAAAGGGTCTAAAATATTTATTTCAAATGTGATTTTTTTTAAAGCTTTTTTCAATGAATATTGTCTAAAATCATGTTTTAGGCAAAATCCACAATGCAACTAGTTCGGCATATGAAGGGATACAAAGTTTTTTTTATAAAAATGAGAAAAATATTTTTTATAAATTTTTCATGAAAAGGGTCTAAAATATTTTTTGAACATTCAGCACTAGAAGGACATATGTAGAATACAACATACAAGAGTTTTCAAATGTGATTTTTTAAAAAGCTTTTTTCAATGAATATTTTCTAAAATCATGTTTTAGGCAAAATCCACAATGCAACTAGTTCGGCATATGAAGGGATACAAAGTTTTTTTTATAAAAATGAGAAAAATATTTTTTATAAATTTTTCATGAAAAGGGTCTAAACTATTTTTTGAACATTCAGCACTAGAAGGACATATGTAGAATACAACATACAAGAGTTTTCAAATGTGATTTTTTTTAAAAGCTTTTTTCAATGAATATTTTCTAAAATCATGTTTTAGGCAAAATCCACAATGCAACTAGTTCGGCATATGAAGGGATACAAAGATCTTTATAACAAACAAGAAAAATATTTTTATACATTTTGCATGAAAAGGGTCTAAAATATTTTTTTCAAATGTGATTTTTTAAAAGCTTTTTTCAATGAATATTGTCTAAAATCATGTTTTAGGCAAAATCCACAATGCAACTAGTTCGGCATATGAAGGGATACAAAGTTTTTTGATAAAAAAATAAAAAAATATTTTTTATACATTTTGCATGAAAATGGTCTAAAATATTTTTTTTACGTTCAGCACTAGAAGGTCATATGTAGAATACAACATAGAAGAGTTTTCAAATGTGATTTTTTTAAAAGCTTTTTTCAATGAATATTTTCTAAAATCATGTTTTATGCAAAATCCACAATGCAACTAGTTCGGCATATGAAGGGATACAAAGTTCTTTATAACAAACAAGAAAATTGTTTTTTATACATTTTGCATGAAAAGGGTCTAAAATATTTATTTCAAATGTGATTTTTTTAAAAGCTTTTTTCAATGAATATTGTCTAAAATCATGTTTTAGGCAAAATCCACAATGCAACTAGTTCGGCATATGAAGGGATACAAAGTTTTTTTTATAAAAATGAGAAAAATATTTTTTATAAATTTTTCATGAAAAGGGTCTAAACTATTTTTTGAACATTCAGCACTAGAAGGACATATGTAGAATACAACATACAAGAGTTTTCAAATGTGATTTTTTAAAAAGCTTTTTTCAATGAATATTTTCTAAAATCATGTTTTAGGCAAAATCCACAATGCAACTAGTTCGGCATATGAAGGGATACAAAGATCTTTATAACAAACAAGAAAAATATTTTTTATACATTTTGCATGAAAAGGGTCTAAAATATTTTTTTCAAATGTGATTTTTTAAAAAGCTTTTTTCAATGAATATTGTCTAAAATCATGTTTTAGGCAAAATCCACAATGCAACTAGTTCGGCATATGAAGGGATACAAAGTTTTTGATAAAAAAATAAAAAAATATTTTTTATACATTTTGCATGAAAATGGTCTAAAATATTTTTTTTACGTTCAGCACTAGAAGGTCATATGTAGAATACAACATAGAAGAGTTTTCAAATGTGATTTTTTTAAAAGCTTTTTTCAATGAATATTTTCTAAAATCATGTTTTAGGCAAAATCCACAATGCAACTAGTTCGGCATATGAAGGGATACAAAGTTCTTTATAACAAACAAGAAAATTGTTTTTTATACATTTTGCATGAAAAGGGTCTAAAATATTTATTTCAAATGTGATTTTTTTTAAAGCTTTTTTCAATGAATATTGTCTAAAATCATGTTTTAGGCAAAATCCACAATGCAACTAGTTCGGCATATGAAGGGATACAAAGTTTTTTTTATAAAAATGAGAAAAATATTTTTTATAAATTTTTCATGAAAAGGGTCTAAAATATTTTTTGAACATTCAGCACTAGAAGGACATATGTAGAATACAACATACAAGAGTTTTCAAATGTGATTTTTTAAAAAGCTTTTTTCAATGAATATTTTCTAAAATCATGTTTTAGGCAAAATCCACAATGCAACTAGTTCGGCATATGAAGGGATACAAAGATCTTTATAACAAACAAGAAAAATATTTTTTATACATTTTGCATGAAAAGGGTCTAAAATATTTTTTTCAAATGTGATTTTTTAAAAAGCTTTTTTCAATGAATATTGTCTAAAATCATGTTTTAGGCAAAATCCACAATGCAACTAGTTCGGCATATGAAGGGATACAAAGTTTTTTGATAAAAAAATAAAAAAATATTTTTTATACATTTTGCATGAAAATGGTCTAAAATATTTTTTTTACGTTCAGCACTAGAAGGTCATATGTAGAATACAACATAGAAGAGTTTTCAAATGTGATTTTTTTTAAAAGCTTTTTTCAATGAATATTTTCTAAAATCATGTTTTATGCAAAATCCACAATGCAACTAGTTCGGCATATGAAGGGATACAAAGTTCTTTATAACAAACAAGAAAATTGTTTTTTATACATTTTGCATGAAAAGGGTCTAAAATATTTATTTCAAATGTGATTTTTTTTAAAGCTTTTTTCAATGAATATTGTCTAAAATCATGTTTTAGGCAAAATCCACAATGCAACTAGTTCGGCATATGAAGGGATACAAAGTTTTTTTTATAAAAATGAGAAAAATATTTTTTATAAATTTTTCATGAAAAGGGTCTAAAATATTTTTTGAACATTCAGCACTAGAAGGACATATGTAGAATACAACATACAAGAGTTTTCAAATGTGATTTTTTTAAAAACTTTTTTCAATGAATATTTTCTAAAATCATGTTTTAGGCAAAATCCACAATGCAACTAGTTCGGCATATGAAGGGATACAAAGTTTTTTTTATAAAAATGAGAAAAATATTTTTTATAGATTTTTCATGAAAAGGGTCTAAACTATTTTTTGAACATTCAGCACTAGAAGGACATATGTAGAATACAACATACAAGAGTTTTCAAATGAGATTTTTTAAAAAGCTTTTTTTCAATGAATATTTTCTAAAATCATGTTTTAGGCAAAATCCACAATGCAACTAGTTCGGCATATGAAGGGATACAAAGATCTTTATAACAAACAAGAAAAATATTTTTTATACATTTTGCATGAAAAGGGTCTAAAATATTTTTTCAAATGTGATTTTTTAAAAAGCTTTTTCAATGAATATTGTCTAAAATCATGTTTTAGGCAAAATCCACAATGCAACTAGTTCGGCATATGAAGGGATACAAAGTTTTTTTATAAAAAAAAAAATATTTTTATACATTTTGCATGAAAATGGTCTAAAATATTTTTTTACGTTCAGCACTAGAAGGTCATATGTAGAATACAACATAGAAGAGTTTTCAAATGTGATTTTTTTAAAAAGCTTTTTTCAATGAATATTTTCTAAAATCATGTTTTATGCAAAATCCACAATGCAACTAGTTCGGCATATGAAGGGATACAAAGTTCTTTATAACAAACAAGAAAATTGTTTTTATACATTTTGCATGAAAAGGGTCTAAAATATTTATTTCAAATGTGATTTTTTTAAAAGCTTTTTTCAATGAATATTGTCTAAAATCATGTTTTAGGCAAAATCCACAATGCAACTAGTTCGGCATATGAAGGGATACAAAGTTTTTTTTATAAAAATGAGAAAAATATTTTTTATAAATTTTTCATGAAAAGGGTCTAAACTATTTTTTGAACATTCAGCACTAGAAGGACATATGTAGAATACAACATACAAGAGTTTTCAAATGTGATTTTTTTAAAAGCTTTTTTCAATGAATATTTTCTAAAATCATGTTTTAGGCAAAATCCACAATGCAACTAGTTCGGCATATGAAGGATACAAAGATCTTTATAACAAACAAGAAAAATATTTTTATACATTTTGCATGAAAAGGGTCTAAAATATTTTTTCAAATGTGATTTTTTAAAAAGCTTTTTTCAATGAATATTGTCTAAAATCATGTTTTAGGCAAAATCCACAATGCAACTAGTTCGGCATATGAAGGGATACAAAGTTTTTTGATAAAAAAATAAAAAAATATTTTTTATACATTTTGCATGAAAATGGTCTAAAATATTTTTTTTACGTTCAGCACTAGAAGGTCATATGTAGAATACAACATAGAAGAGTTTTCAAATGTGATTTTTTTAAAAGCTTTTTTCAATGAATATTTTCTAAAATCATGTTTTATGCAAAATCCACAATGCAACTAGTTCGGCATATGAAGGGATACAAAGTTCTTTATAACAAACAAGAAAATTGTTTTTTATACATTTTGCATGAAAAGGGTCTAAAATATTTATTTCAAATGTGATTTTTTTAAAGCTTTTTTCAATGAATATTGTCTAAAATCATGTTTTAGGCAAAATCCACAATGCAACTAGTTCGGCATATGAAGGGATACAAAGATTTTTTATAAAAATGAGAAAAATATTTTTTATAAATTTTTCATGAAAAGGGTCTAAAATATTTTTTGAACATTCAGCACTAGAAGGACATATGTAATAAAATAAAATTTTATAAAAAATATTTTTTCTTGTTTGTTATAAAGATCTTTGTATCCCTTCATATGCCGAACTAGTTCGTAATGTGATTTTGCTAAAACATGATTTTAGACAATATTCATTGAAAAAAGCTTTTAAAAAAATTACATTTTTATTTTAGACCCTTTTCATGCAAAATGTATAAAAATTGTTTTTCTTGTATGTTATAAAGAACTTTGTATCCCTTCATATGCCGAACTAGTTGCATTGTGGATTTTGCCTTAAACATGATTTTAGACAATATTCATTGAAAAAGCTTTTTAAAAAATCACATTTGAAAAAAATATTTTAGACCCTTTTCATGCAAATGTATAAAAACAATTTTCTTGTTTGTTATAAAGAACTTTGTATCCCTTCATATGCCAAACTAGTTGCATTGTCGATTTTGCCTAAAACATGATTTTAGACAATATTCATTGAAAAAGCTTTTTAAAAAATCACATTAAAAAAATATTTTAGACCCTTTTCATGCAAAATGTATAAAAATTATTTTTTCTTGTATGTTATAAAGAACTTTGTATCCCTTCATATGCCGAACTAGTTGCATTGTGGATTTTGCATAAAACATGATTTTAGAAAATATTCATTGAAAAAAGCTTTAAAAATCACATTTGAAAACTCTTCTATGTTGTATTCTACATATGACCTTCTAGTGCTGAACGTAAAAAAATATTTTAGACCATTTTCATGCAAAATGTATAACAAATATTTTTCTCGTTTTTATCAAAAAACTTTGTATCCCTTCATATGCCGAACTAGTTGCATTGTGGATTTTGCCTAAAACATGATTTTAGACAATATTCATTGAAAAAAGCTTTTTAAAAAAAATCACATTAAAAAAAATATTTTAGACCCTTTTCATGCAAAATGTATAAAAATATTTTTCTTTTTTTATCAAAAAACTTTGTATCCCTTCATATGCCGAACTAGTTGCATTGTGGATTTTGCCTAAAACATGATTTTAGACAATATTCATTGAAAAAAGCTTTTAAAAAAATCACATTTAAAAAAAATATTTTATACTCTTTTCATGCAAAATGTATGAAAAATATTTTTCTTGTTTGTTATAAAGAACATTTATCCCTTCATATGCCGAACTAGATGCATTGTGGATTTAGCCTAAAACATGATTTTAGAAAATATTCATTGAAAAAAGCTTTTTAAAAAATCACATTTGAAAACTCTTTTATGTTGTATTCTACATATGTCCTTCTAGTGCTGAATGTTAAAAAAATATTTTAGACCCTTTTCATGCAAAATGTATAAAAATTATTTTTCTTGTATTTTATAAAGAACTTTGTATCCCTTCATATGCCGAACTAGTTGCATTGTGGATTTTGCCTAAAACATGATTTTAGACAATATTCATTGAAAAAAGCTTTTTAAAAAATCACATTTGAAAACTCTTGTATGTTGTATTCTACATATGTCCTTCTAGTGCTGAATGTTCAAAAAATATTTTAGACCCTTTTCATGAAAAATTTATAAAAAATATTTTTCTCATTTTTATAAAAAAAACTTTGTATCCCTTCATATGCCGAACTAGTTGCATTGTGGATTTTGCCTAAAACATGATTTTAGACAATATTCATTGAAAAAGCTTTTAAAAAAATCACATTTGAAATAAATATTTAGACCCTTTTCATGCAAAATGTATAAAAACAATTTTCTTGTTTGTTATAAAGAACTTTGTATCCCTTCATATGCCGAACTAGTTGCATTGTGGATTTTGCATAAAACATGATTTTAGAAAATATTCATTGAAAAAAGCTTTTTAAAAAAATCACATTTGAAAACTCTTTTTGTATTCTCACATATGACCTTCTAGTGCTGAACGTAAAAAAATATTTTTAGACCATTTTCATGCAAAATGTATAAAAAATATTTTTTTATTTTTTTATCAAAAAAACTTTTGTATCCCTTCATATGCCGAACTAGTTGCATTGTGGATTTTGCCTCAAAATATGATTTGAGACAATATTCATTGAAAAAAGCTTTTTAAAAAATCACATTTGAAAAAAATATTTTAGACCCTTTTCATGCAAAAATGTATAAAAATATTTTTTCTTGTTTGTTATAAAGATCTTTGTATCCCTTCATATGCCGAACTAGTTGCATTGTGGATTTTGCCTAAAACATGATTTTAGAAAATATTCATTGAAAAAAGCTTTAAAAAAATCACATTTGAAAACTCTTGTATGTTGTATTCTACATATGTCCTTCTAGTGCGAAAGTTAAAAAAAATATTTTAGACCCTTTTCATGCAAAATGTATAAAAATATTTTTCTTGTTTGTTATAAAGATCTTTGTATCCCTTCATATGCCGAACTAGTTGCATTGTGGATTTTGCCCTTAAACATGATTTTAGACAATATTCATTGAAAAAAGCTTTTTAAAAAATCACATAAAAAAAAAATATTTTAGACCCTTTTCATGCAAAATGTATAAAAATTATTTTTCTTGTATTTTATAAAGAACTTTGTATCCCTTCATATGCCGAACTAGTTGCATTGTGGATTTTGCATAAAACATGATTTTAGAAAATATTCATTGAAAAAAGCTTTTAAAAAATCACATTTGAAAACTCTTCTATGTTGTATTCTACATATGACCTTCTAGTGCTGAACGTAAAAAAATTATTTTAGACCATTTTCATGCAAAATGTATAAAAATTATTTTTCTTGTATTTTATAAAGAACTTTGTATCCCTTCATATGCCGAACTAGTTGCATTGTGGATTTTGCCTAAAACATGATTTTAGACAATATTCATTGAAAAAAGCTTTTTAAAAAATCACATTTGAAAACTCTTGTATGTTGTATTCTACATATGTCCTTCTAGTGCTGAATGTTCAAAAATATTTTTAGACCCTTTTCATGAAAAATTTATAAAAAATATTTTCTCATTTTTATAAAAAAACTTTGTATCCCTTCATATGCCGAACTAGTTGCATTGTGGATTTTGCCTAAAACATGATTTTAGACAATATTCATTGAAAAAAGCTTTTAAAAAAATCACATTTGAAATAAATATTTTAGACCCTTTTCATGCAAAATGTATAAAAAACAATTTTCTTGTTTGTTATAAAGAACTTTGTATCCCCCTTCATATGCCGAACTAGTTGCATTGTGGATTTTGCATAAAACATGATTTTAGAAAATATTCATTGAAAAAAGCTTTTAAAAAATCACATTTGAAAACTCTTCTATGTTGTATTCTACATATGACCTTCTAGTGCTGAACGTAAAAAAATATTTTAGACCATTTTCATGCAAAATGTATAAAAATATTTTTTTTTTTTTTATCAAAAAACTTTGTATCCCTTCATATGCCGAACTAGTTGCATTGTGGATTTTGCCTAAAACATGATTTTAGACAATATTCATTGAAAAAAGCTTTTTAAAAAATCACATTTGAAAAAAATATTTTAGACCCTTTTCATGCAAAATGTATAAAAAATATTTTTCTTGTTTGTTATAAAGATCTTTGTATCCCTTCATATGCCGAACTAGTTGCATTGTGGATTTTGCCTAAAACATGATTTTAGAAAATATTCATTGAAAAAAGCTTTTAAAAAAATCACATTTGAAAACTCTTGTATGTTGTATTCTACATATGTCCTTCTAGTGCTGAATGTTCAAAAAATATTTTAGACCCTTTTCATGAAAAATTTATAAAAAATATTTTTCTCATTTTTATAAAAAAAAACTTTGTATCCCTTCATATGCCGAACTAGTTGCATTGTGGATTTTGCCTAAAACATGATTTTAGACAATATTCATTGAAAAAAGCTTTAAAAAAAATCACATTTGAAATAAATATTTTAGACCCTTTTCATGCAAAATGTATAAAAAACAATTTGCTTGTTTGTTATAAAGAACTTTGTATCCCTTCATATGCCGAACTAGTTGCATTGTAGATTTTGCCTAAAACATGATTTTAGAAAATATTCATTGAAAAAAGCTTTTTTTAAAATCACATTTGAAAACTCTTCTATGTTGTATTCTACATATGTCCTTCTAGTGCTGAATGTTAAAAAAATATTTTAGACCCTTTTCATGAAAAATTTATAAAAAATATTTTTCTCATTTTTATAAAAAAAACTTTGTATCCCTTCATATGCCGAACTAGTTGCATTGTGGATTTTGCCTAAAACATGATTTTAGACAATATTCATTGAAAAAAGCTTTAAAAAAAATCACATTTGAAATAAATATTTTAGACCCTTTTCATGCAAAATGTATAAAAAACAATTTTCTTGTTTGTTATAAAGAACTTTGTATCCCTTCATATGCCGAACTAGTTGCATTGTAGATTTTGCCTAAAACATGATTTTAGAAAATATTCATTGAAAAAAGCTTTTAAAAAAATCACATTTGAAAACTCTTCTATGTTGTATTCTACATATGTCCTTCTAGTGCTGAAAGTTAAAAAAATATTTTAGACCCTTTTCATGCAAAATGTATAAAAAATATTTTTCTTGTTTGTTATAAAGATCTTTCCACAATGCAACTAGTTCGGCATATGAAGGGTACAAAGTTCTTTATAACATACAAGAAAAATATTTTTTATACATTTTGCATGAAAAGGGTCTAAAATATTTTTTTTAAATGTGATTTTTAAAAAGCTTTTTCAATGAATATTGTCTAAAATCATGTTTAAGGCAAAATCCACAATGCAACTAGTTCGGCATATGAAGGGATACAAAGTTCTTTATAACATACAAGAAAAACAATTTTTATACATTTTGCATGAAAAGGGTCTAAAATAATTTTTCTTTATGTGATTTCTTAAAAAGCTTTTTTCAATGAATATTGTCTAAAATCATGTTTTAGGCAAAATCCACAATGCAACTAGTTCGGCATATGAAGGGATACAAAGATCTTTATAACAAACAAGAAAAATATTTATACATTTTGCATGAAAAGGGTCTAAAATATTTTTTTAACATTCAGCACTAGAAGGACATATGTAGAATACAACATAAAAGAGTTTTCAAATGTGATTTTTTAAAAGCTTTTTTCAATGAATATTTTCTAAAATCATGTTTTAGGCAAAATCCACAATGCAACTAGTTCGGCATATGAAGGGATACAAAGTTTTTGATAAAAACGAGAAAAATATTTTTATACATTTGCATGAAAAGGGTCTAAAATATTTTTTTTAATGTGATTTTTAAAAGCTTTTTTCAATGAATATTGTCTAAAATCATGTTTTAGGCAAAATCCACAATGCAACTAGTTCGGCATATGAAGGGATACAAAGTTCTTGATAATAAACGAAAAATATTTGTTATACCATTTTGCATGAATATGGTCAAAATATTTTTTTTAACGTTCAGCACTAGAAGGACATATGTAGAATACAACATACAATGGTTTTCAAATGTGATTTTTAAAAAAAGCTTTTTTCAATGAATATTTTCTAAAATCATGTTTTAGGCAAAATCCACAATGCAACTAGTTCGGCATATGAAGGGATACAAAGTTTTTTGATAAAAAACGAGAAAAATATTTTTTATACATTTTGCATGAAAATGGTCTAAAATATTTTTTTTACGTTCAGCACTAGAAGGTCATATGTAGAATACAACATAGAAGAGTTTTCAAATGTGATTTTTTTAAAAGCTTTTTTCAATGAATATTTTCTAAAATCATGTTTTATGCAAAATCCACAATGCAACTAGTTCGGCATATGAAGGGATACAAAGTTCTTTATAACATACAAGAAAAATAATTTTTATACATTTTGCATGAAAAGGGTCTAAAATATTTTTTTTTAATGTGATTTTTTAAAAAGCTTTTTTCAATGAATATTGTCTAAAATCATGTTTTAGGCAAAATCGACAATGCAACTAGTTTGGCATATGAAGGGATACAAAGTTCTTTATAACAAACAAGAAAATAGTTTTTATACATTTTGCATGAAAAGGGTCTAAAATATTTTTTCAAATGTGATTTTTTAAAAGCTTTTTTCAATGAATATTGTCTAAAATCATGTTTAAGGCAAAATCCACAATGCAACTAGTTCGGCATATGAAGGGATACAAAGTTCTTTATAACATACAAGAAAAACAATTTTTTATACATTTTGCATGAAAAGGGTCTAAAATAAAAAAAAATTACGTGATTTTTTAAAAGCTTTTTTCAATGAATATTGTCTAAAATCATGTTTTAGGCAAAATCCACATTGCAACTAGTTCGGCATATGAAGGGATACAAAGATCTTTATAACAAACAAGAAAAATATTTTTATACATTTTGCATGAAAAGGGTCTAAAATATTTTTTTAACATTCAGCACTAGAAGGACATATGTAGAATACAGGATTTTGCATAAAACATGATTTTAGAAAATATTCATTGAAAAAGTTTTTAAAAAAATCATATTTGAAAACTCTTCTATGTTGTATTCTACATATGACCTTCTAGTGCTGAACGTAAAAAATATTTTAGACCATTTTCATGCAAAATGTATAACAAATATTTTTCTCGTTTATTATCAAACTTTGTATCCCTTCATATGCCGAACTAGTTGCATTGTGGATTTTGCCTAAAACATGATTTTAGACAATATTCATTGAAAAAAGCTTTTTTAAAAATCACATTAAAAAAATATCTTTAGACCTTTTTCATGCAAAATGTATAAAAATATTTTTCTTGTTTGTTATAAAGAACTTTGTATCCCTTCATATGCCGAACTAGTTGCATTGTGGATTTTGCCTAAAACATGATTTTAGAAAATATTCATTGAAAAAAAGCTTTTTTTAAAAATCACATTTGAAAACCATTGTATGTTGTATTCTACATATGTCCTTCTAGTGCTGAAACGTTAAAAAAATATTTTGACCATATTCATGCAAAATGTATAAAAATATTTTTCTCGTTTTTTATAAAAAAACTTTGTATCCCTTCATATGCCGAACTAGTTGCATTGTGGATTTTGCCTAAAACATGATTTTAGACAATATTCATTGAAAAAGCTTTTTTAAAAAAATCACATTTAAAAAAAATATTTTATACTCTTTTCATGCAAATGTATGAAAAATATTTTCTTGTTTGTTATAAAGAACTTTTATCCCTTCATATGCCGAACTAGTTGCATTGTGGATTTTGCCTAAAACATGATTTTAGAAAATATTCATTGAAAAAAGCTTTTTAAAAAAATCACATTTGAAAACTCTTTTATGTTGTATTCTACATATGTCCTTCTAGTGCTGAATGTTAAAAAAATATTTTAGACCCTTTTCATGCAAAATGTATAAAAAATATTTTTCTTGTTTGTTATAAAGATCTTTGTATCCCTTCATATGCCGAACTAGTTGCATTGTGAATTTTGCCTAAAACATGATTTTAGACAATATTCATTGAAAAAAGCTTTTAAAAAATCACATAAAGAAAAATTATTTTAGACCCTTTTCATGCAAAATGTATAAAAATTGTTTTTCTTGTATGTTATAAAGAACTTTGTATCCCTTCATATGCCGAACTAGTTGCATTGTGGATTTTGCCTTAAACATGATTTTAGACAATATTCATTGAAAAAAGCTTTTTAAAAAATCACATTAAAAAAAAATATTTTAGACCCTTTTCATGCAAAAT
This sequence comes from Coregonus clupeaformis, assembly GCF_020615455.1. Taxonomy (NCBI): domain Eukaryota; kingdom Metazoa; phylum Chordata; class Actinopteri; order Salmoniformes; family Salmonidae; genus Coregonus; species Coregonus clupeaformis. Next base: position 13,697,819 of record NC_059209.1, read on the forward strand.
GTATAAAAAATATTTTTCTTGTATGTTATAAAGAACTTTGTATCCCTTCATATGCCGAACTAGTTGCATTGTGGATTTTGCATAAAACATGATTTTAGAAAATATTCATTGAAAAAAGTTTTTAAAAAAATCATATTTGAAAACTCTTCTATGTTGTATTCTACATATGACCTTCTAGTGCTGAACGTAAAAAAAATATTTTAGACCATTTTCATGCAAAATGTATAACAAATATTTTTCTCGTTTATTATCAAAAAACTTTGTATCCCTTCATATGCCTAACTAGTTGCATTGTGGATTTTGCCTAAAACATGATTTTAGACAATATTCATTGAAAAAAGCTTTTAAAAAATCACATTAAAAAAAATATTTTAGACCCTTTTCATGCAAAATGTATAAAAATATTTTTCTCGTTTTTTATCAAAAAACTTTGTATCCCTTCATATGCCGAACTAGTTGCATTGTGGATTTTGCCTAAAACATGATTTTAGAAAATATTCATTGAAAAAAAGCTTTTTTTTAAATCACATTTGAAAACCATTGTATGTTTTATTCTACATATGTCCTTCTAGTGCTGAACGTTAAAAAATATTTTTGACCATATTCATGCAAAATGTATAAAAAATATTTTTCTCGTTTTTTATTAAAAAACGTTGTATCCCTTCATATGCCGAACTAGTTGCATTGTGGATTTTGCCTAAAACATGATTTTAGACAATATTCATTGAAAAAAGCTTTTAAAAAAATCACATTTAAAAAAAAGATTTTAGACCCTTTTCATGCAAAATGTATAAAAATATTTTCTTGTTTGTTATAAAGAACTTTGTATCCCTTCATATGCCGAACTAGTTGCATTGTGGATTTTGCCTAAAACATGATTTTAGAAAATATTCATTGAAAAAAGCTTTTTTTTTAAATCACATTTGAAAACCATTGTATGTTGTATTCTACATATGTCCTTCTAGTGCTGAACGTTAAAAAATATTTCGACCATATTCATGCAAAATGTATAAAAATATTTTTCTCGTTTTTTATAAAAAAAAACTTTGTATCCCTTCATATGCCGAACTAGTTGCATTGTGGATTTTGCCTAAAACATGATTTTAGACAATATTCATTGAAAAAAGCTTTTTAAAAAATCACATTTAAAAAAATATTTTATACTCTTTTCATGCAAAATGTATGAAAAATATTTTTCTTGTTTGTTATAAGAACTTTTATCCCTTCATATGCCGAACTAGATGCATTGTGGATTTTGCCTAAAACATGATTTTAGAAAATATTCATTGAAAAAAGCTTTTAAAAATCACATTTGAAAACTCTTTTATTTTGCATGAAAAGGGTCTAAAATATTTTTTTAACATTCAGCACTAGAAGGACATATGTAGAATACAACATAAAGAGTTTTCAAATGTGATTTTTTAAAGCTCTTTTCAATGAATATTTTCTAAAATCATGTTTTAGGCAAAATCCACAATGCATCTAGTTCGGCATATAAACCATGCTCTATCAACTGAGCTACATCCCTGCCGGCCATTCCCTCCCTACCCTGGACGACGCTGGGCCAATTGTGCGCCGCCCCAATGGGTCTCCCGGTCGCGGCCGGCTGCGACAGAGCCTGGATTCGAACCAGGATCTCTGGTGGCACAGTTTGCACTGCAATGCAGCGCCTTAGACCACTGCGCCACTCTTGTATTTTATAAAGAACTTTGTATCCCTTCATATGCCGAACTAGTTGCATTGTGGATTTTGCCTAAAACATGATTTTAGACAATAGTTCATATGAAAAAAAGCTTTTAAAAAAATCACATTAAAAAAAATATTTGTAGACCCTTTTCATGCAAAATGTATAAAAATTATTTTTTCTCGTTTTTATCACAAAAACTTTGTATCCTTCATATGCCAAACTAGTTGCATTGTAGATTTTGCCTAAAACATGATTTTAGAAAATATTCATTGAAAAAAGCTTTTTAAAAAATCACATTTGAAAACTCTTGTATGTTGTATTCTACATATGTCCTTCTAGTGCTGAATGTTCAAAAAAAATATTTTTAGACCCTTTGCATGAAAAATTTATAAAAATATTTTTCTCATTTTTTATAAAAAACTTTGTATCCTTCATATGCCGAACTAGTTGCATTGTGATTTTGCCTAAAATCATGATTTTAGGCAATCACAATTATTCATATGAAGGGATACAAGCTTTTAAAAAATCACATTAAAAAAATATTTTAGACCCTTTTCATGCAAAATGTCTAAAATTATTTTTCTTGTATGTTATAAAGAACTTTGTATCCCTTCATATGCCGAACTAGTTGCATATGTGGATTTTGCCTTAAACATGATTTTAGACAATATTCATTGAAAAATCTTTTTAAAAAATCACATAAAAAAAATATTTTAGACCCTTTTCATGCAAAATGTATAAAAATTATTTTTCTTGTATTTTAGCATATGAAGGGATAAAAGTTCTTTATAACAAACAAGAAAAATATTTTTCATACATTTTGCATGAAAAGAGTATAAAATATTTTTTTTAAATGTGATTTTTTAAAAAGCTTTTTTCAATGAATATTGTCTAAAATCATGTTTTAGGCAAAATCCACAATGCAACTAGTTCGGCATATGAAGGGATACAAAGTTTTTATAAAAAAACGAGAAAAATATTTTTTATACATTTTGCATGAATATGGTCAAAAATATTTTTTTAACGTTCAGCACTAGAAGGACATATGTAGAATACAACATACAATGGTTTTCAAATGTGATTTTTTAAAAAAAGCTTTTTTCAATGAATATTTTCTAAAATCATGTTTTAGGCAAAATCCACAATGCAACTAGTTCGGCATATGAAGGGATACAAAGTTTTTTGATAAAAAACGAGAAAAATATTTTTTATACATTTTGCATGAAAAGGGTCTAAAATATTTTTTTAACGTTCAGCACTAGAAGGACATATGTAGAATACAACATACAATGGTTTTCAAATGTGATTTTTAAAAAAAGCTTTTTTCAATGAATATTTTCTAAAATCATGTTTAAGGCAAAATCCACAATGCAACTAGTTCGGCATATGAAGGGATACAAAGTTCTTTATAACATACAAGAAAAATATTTTTTATACATTTTGCATGAAAAGGGTCTAAAATATTTTTTTTTTAATGTGATTTTTTAAAAAGCTTTTTTCAATGAATATTGTCTAAAATCATGTTTAAGGCAAAATCCACAATGCAACTAGTTCGGCATATGAAGGGATACAAAGTTCTTTATAACATACAAGAAAAACAATTTTTTATACATTTTGCATGAAAAGGGTCTAAAATAATTTTTTCTTTATGTGATTTTTTAAAAGCTTTTTTCAATGAATATTGTCTAAAATCATGTTTTAGGCAAAATCCACAATGCAACTAGTTCGGCATATGAAGGGATACAAAGATCTTTATAACAAACAAGAAAAATATTTTTATACATTTTGCATGAAAAGGGTCTAAAATATTTTTTTAACATTCAGCACTAGAAGGACATATGTAGAATACAACATAAAAGAGTTTTCAAATGTGATTTTTTAAAAAGCTTTTTTCAATGAATATTTTCTAAAATCATGTTTTAGGCAAAATCCACAATGCATCTAGTTCGGCATATGAAGGGATAAAAGTTCTTTATAACAAACAAGAAAAATATTTTTCATACATTTTGCATGAAAAGAGTATAAAATATTTTTTTAAATGTGATTTTTTAAAAAGCTTTTTTCAATGAATATTGTCTAAAATCATGTTTTAGGCAAAATCCACAATGCAACTAGTTCGGCATATGAAGGGATACAAAGTTTTTTTATAAAAAACGAGAAAAATATTTTTTATACATTTTGCATGAATATGGTCAAAAATATTTTTTAACGTTCAGCACTAGAAGGACATATGTAGAATAAAACATACAATGGTTTTCAAATGTGATTTTTTAAAAAGCTTTTTTCAATGAATATTGTCTAAAATCATGTTTTAGGCAAAATCCACAATGCAACTAGTTCGGCATATGAAGGGATACAAAGTTTTTTGATAAAAAACGAGAAAAATATTTTTTATACATTTTGCATGAAAAGGGTCTAAAATATTTTTTTTAATGTGATTTTTTAAAAAGCTTTTTTCAATGAATATTGTCTAAAATCATGTTTTAGGCTAAATCCACAATGCAACTAGTTCGGCATATGAAGGGATACAAAGTTTTTTGATAAAAACGAGAAAAATATTTGTTATACATTTTGCATGAAAATGGTCTAAAATATTTTTTTACGTTCAGCACTAGAAGGTCATATGTAGAATACAACATAGAAGAGTTTTCAAATGTGATTTTTTTAAAAGCTTTTTTCAATGAATATTTTCTAAAATCATGTTTTATGCAAAATCCACAATGCAACTAGTTCGGCATATGAAGGGATACAAAGTTCTTTATAAAATACAAGAAAAATAATTTTTATACATTTTGCATGAAAATGGTCTAAAATATTTTTTTTACGTTCAGCACTAGAAGGTCATATGTAGAATACAACATAGAAGAGTTTTCAAATATGATTTAAAAAAAAACATTTTTCAATGAATATTTTCTAAAATCATGTTTTATGCAAAATCCACAATGCAACTAGTTCGGCATATGAAGGGATACAAAGTTCTTTATAACATACAAGAAAAATATTTTTTATACATTTTGCATGAAAAGGGTCTAAAATATTTTTTTTTAATGTGATTTTTTAAAAAGCTTTTTTCAATGAATATTGTCTAAAATCATGTTTAAGGCAAAATCCACAATGCAACTAGTTCGGCATATGAAGGGATACAAAGTTCTTTATAACATACAAGAAAAACAATTTTTATACATTTTGCATGAAAAGGGTCTAAAATAATTTTTCTTTATGTGATTTTTTAAAAAGCTTTTTTCAATGAATATTGTCTAAAATCATGTTTTAGGCAAAATCCACAATGCAACTAGTTCGGCATATGAAGGGATACAAAGATCTTTATAACAAACAAGAAAAATATTTTTATACATTTTGCATGAAAAGGGTCTAAAATATTTTTTTAACATTCAGCACTAGAAGGACATATGTAGAATACAACATAAAAGAGTTTTCAAATGTGATTTTTTAAAAGCTTTTTTCAATGAATATTTTCTAAAATCATGTTTTAGGCAAAATCCACAATGCATCTAGTTCGGCATATGAAGGGATACAAAGTTCTTTATAACAAACAAGAAAAATATTTTTTATACATTTTGCATGAAAAAGAGTATAAAATATTTTTTTAAATGTGATTTTTTAAAAGCTTTTTCAATGAATATTGTCTAAAATCATGTTTTAGGCAAAATCCACAATGCAACTAGTTCGGCATATGAAGGGATACAAAGTTTTTTGATAAAAAACGAGAAAAATATTTTTTATACATTTTGCATGAAAAGGGTCTAAAATATTTTTTTTAATGTGATTTTTTAAAAAGCTTTTTTCAATGAATATTGTCTAAAATCATGTTTAAGGCAAAATCCACAATGCAACTAGTTCGGCATATGAAGGGATACAAAGTTCTTTATAACATACAAGAAAAACAATTTTTATACATTTTGCATGAAAAGGGTCTAAAATAATTTTTCTTTATGTGATTTTTTAAAAAGCTTTTTTCAATGAATATTGTCTAAAATCATGTTTTAGGCAAAATCCACAATGCAACTAGTTCGGCATATGAAGGGATACAAAGATCTTTTATAACAAACAAGAAAAATATTTTTTATACATTTTGCATGAAAAGGGTCTAAAATATTTTTTAACATTCAGCACTAGAAGGACATATGTAGAATACAACATAAAGGTTTTCAAATGTGATTTTTTAAAAAGCTTTTTTCAATGAATATTTTCTAAAATCATGTTTTAGGCAAAATCCACAATGCATCTAGTTCGGCATATGAAGGGATACAAAGTTCTTTATAACAAACAAGAAAAATATTTTTCATACATTTTGCATGAAAAGAGTATAAAATATTTTTTTAAAATGTGATTTTTTTAAAAAGCTTTTTTCAATGAATATTGTCTAAAATCATGTTTTAGGCAAAATCCACAATGCAACTAGTTCGGCATATGAAAGAATACACCGTTTTTCATAAAAAACGAAAAAAATATTTTTTATACATTTTGCATGAAAATGGTCTAAAATATTTTTTTAACGTTCAGCACTAGAAGGACATATGTAGAATACAACATACAATGGTTTTCAAATGTGATTTTTTAAAAAGCTTTTTTCAATGAATATTTTCTAAAATCATGTTTTAGGCAAAATCCACAATGCAACTAGTTCGGCATATGAAGGGATACAAAGTTCTTTATAAAAAACGAGAAAAATATTTTTATACATTTTGCATGAAAAGGGTCTAAAATATTTTTTTAATGTGATTTTTTAAAAAGCTTTTTTCAATGAATATTGTCTAAAATCATGTTTTAGGCAAAATCCACAATGCAACTAGTTCGGCATATGAAGGGATACAAAGTTTTTTGATAAAAAACGAGAAAAATATTTGTTATACATTTTGCATGAAAATGGTCTAAAATATTTTTTTTACGTTCAGCACTAGAAGGTCATATGTAGAATACAACATAGAAGAGTTTTCAAATGTGATTTTTTAAAAGCTTTTTTCAATGAATATTTTCTAAAATCATGTTTTAGGCAAAATCCACAATGCAACTAGTTCGGCATATGAAGGGATACAAAGTTCTTTATAAAATACAAGAAAAATAATTTTTATACATTTTGCATGAAAATGGTCTAAAATATTTTTTTACGTTCAGCGCTAGAAGGACATATGTAGAATACAACATACAAGAGTTTTCAAATGTGATTTAAAAAAAAGATTTTTCAATGAATGTTTTCTAAAATCATGTTTTAGGCAAAATCCACAATGCAACTAGTTCGGCATATGAAGGGATACAAAGTTCTTTATAACATACAAGAAAAATATTTTTTATACATTTTGCATGAAAAGGGTCTAAAATATTTTTTTTTAATGTGATTTTTTAAAAAGCTTTTTTCAATGAATATTGTCTAAAATCATGTTTAAGGCAAAATCCACAATGCAACTAGTTCGGCATATGAAGGGATACAAAGTTTTTTGATAAAAAACGAGAAAAATATTTGTTATACATTTTGCATGAAAATGGTCTAAAATATTTTTTTTACGTTCAGCACTAGAAGGTCATATGTAGAATACAACATAGAAGAGTTTTCAAATGTGATTTTTTTAAAAGCTTTTTTCAATGAATATTTTCTAAAATCATGTTTTATGCAAAATCCACAATGCAACTAGTTCGGCATATGAAGGGATACAAAGTTCTTTATAAAATACAAGAAAAATAATTTTTATACATTTTGCATGAAAATGGTCTAAAATATTTTTTTCGTTCAGCACTAGAAGGTCATATGTAGAATACAACATAGAGAGTTTTCAAATATGATTTAAAAAAAACTTTTTTCAATGAATATTTTCTAAAATCATGTTTTAGGCAAAATCCACAATGCAACTAGTTCGGCATATGAAGGGATACAAAGTTCTTTATAACATACAAGAAAAATATTTTTTATACATTTTGCATGAAAAGGGTCTAAAATATTTTTTTTTAATGTGATTTTTTAAAAAGCTTTTTTCAATGAATATTGTCTAAAATCATGTTTAAGGCAAAATCCACAATGCAACTAGTTCGGCATATGAAGGGATACAAAGTTCTTTATAACATACAAGAAAAACAATTTTTATACATTTTGCATGAAAAGGGTCTAAAATAATTTTTCTTTATGTGATTTTTTAAAAGCTTTTTTCAATGAATATTGTCTAAAATCATGTTTTAGGCAAAATCCACAATGCAACTAGTTCGGCATATGAAGGGATACAAAGATCTTTATAACAAACAAGAAAAATATTTTTTATACATTTTGCATGAAAAGGGTCTAAAATATTTTTTTAACATTCAGCACTAGAAGGACATATGTAGAATACAGCATAAAAGAGTTTTCAAATGTGATTTTTTAAAAAGCTTTTTTCAATGAATATTTTCTAAAATCATGTTTTAGGCAAAATCCACAATGCATCTAGTTCGGCATATGAAGGGATAAAAGTTCTTTATAACAAACAAGAAAAATATTTTTCATACATTTTGCATGAAAAGAGTATAAAATATTTTTTTTAAATGTGATTTTTTAAAAAGCTTTTTTCAATGAATATTGTCTAAAATCATGTTTTAGGCAAAATCCACAATGCAACTAGTTCGGCATATGAAGGGATACAAAGTTTTTTTATAAAAAACGAGAAAAATATTTTTTATACATTTTGCATGAATATGGTCAAAAATATTTTTTTAACGTTCAGCACTAGAAGGACATATGTAGAATACAACATACAATGGTTTTCAAATGTGATTTTTAAAAAAAGCTTTTTTCAATGAATATTTTCTAAAATCATGTTTTAGGCAAAATCCACAATGCAACTAGTTCGGCATATGAAGGGATACAAAGTTTTTTGATAAAAAACGAGAAAAATATTTTTTATACATTTTGCATGAAAAGGGTCTAAAATATTTTTTTTTAATGTGATTTTTTAAAAGCTTTTTTCAATGAATATTGTCTAAAATCATGTTTTAGGCAAAATCCACAATGCAACTAGTTCGGCATATGAAGGGATACAAAGTTTTTTGATAAAAAACGAGAAAAATATTTGTTATACATTTTGCATGAAAATGGTCTAAAATATTTTTTTTACGTTCAGCACTAGAAGGTCATATGTAGAATACAACATAGAAGAGTTTTCAAATGTGATTTTTTTAAAAGCTTTTTTCAATGAATATTTTCTAAAATCATGTTTTATGCAAAATCCACAATGCAACTAGTTCGGCATATGAAGGGATACAAAGTTCTTTATAACATACAAGAAAAATATTTTTTATACATTTTGCATGAAAAGGGTCTAAAATATTTTTTTAATGTGATTTTTTAAAAGCTTTTTTCAATGAATATTGTCTAAAATCATGTTTAAGGCAAAATCCACAATGCAACTAGTTCGGCATATGAAGGGATACAAAGTTCTTTATAACATACAAGAAAAACAATTTTTTATACATTTTGCATGAAAAGGGTCTAAAATAAAAAAATTATGTGATTTTTTTAAAAGCTTTTTTCAATGAATATTGTCTAAAATCATGTTTTAGGCAAAATCCACAATGCAACTAGTTCGGCATATGAAGGGATACAAAGATCTTTATAACAAACAAGAAAAATATTTTTTATACATTTTGCATGAAAAGGGTCTAAAATATTTTTTTAACGTTCAGCACTAGAAGGACATATGTAGAATACAACATAAAAGAGTTTTCAAATGTGATTTTTTAAAAAGCTTTTTTCAATGAATATTTTCTAAAATCATGTTTTAGGCAAAATCCACAATGCATCTAGTTCGGCATATGAAGGGATACAAAGTTCTTTATAACAAACGAGAAAAATATTTTTTATACATTTTGCATGAAAAGAGGTCTAAAATATTTTTTTTTAATGTGATTTTTTTAAAAGCTTTTTTCAATGAATATTTTCTAAAATCATGTTTTAGGCAAAATCCACAATGCAACTAGTTCGGCATATGAAGGGATACAAAGTTCTTTATAACAAACAAGAAAAATTTTTTTTTTTTCATTTTGCATGAAAAGGGTCTAAAATATTTTTTTCAAATGTGATTTTTTAAAAAGCTTTTTTCAATGAATATTTTCTAAAATCATGTTTAAGGCAAAATCCACAATGCAACTAGTTCGGCATATGAAGGGATACAAAGTTCTTTATAACATACAAGAAAAACAATTTTTATACATTTTGCATGAAAAGGGTCTAAAATAAAAAATTATCAATGTGATTTTTTTAAAAGCTTTTTTCAATGAATATTGTCTAAAATCATGTTTAAGGCAAAATCCACAATGCAACTAGTTCGGCATATGAAGGGATACAAAGATCTTTATAACAAACAAGAAAAACAATTTTTATACATTTTGCATGAAAAGGGTCTAAAATATTTTTTTAACATTCAGCACTAGAAGGACATATGTAGAATACAACATAAGGTTTTCAAATGTGATTTTTTAAAAGCTTTTTTCAATGAATATTTTCTAAAATCATGTTTTAGGCAAAATCCACAATGCATCTAGTTCGGCATATGAAGGGATACAAAGTTCTTTATAACAAACAAGAAAAATATTTTTCATACATTTTGCATGAAAAGAGTATAAAATATTTTTTTCAAATGTGATTTTTTAAAAAGCTTTTTTCAATGAATATTGTCTAAAATCATGTTTTAGGCAAAATCCACAATGCAACTAGTTCGGCATATGAAGGGATACAAAGTTTTTTATAAAAAACGAGAAAAATATTTTTTATACATTTTGCATGAAAATGGTCTAAAATATTTTTTTAACGTTCAGCACTAGAGGACATATGTAGAACTAATGGTTTTCAAATGTGATTTTTTAAAAAGCTTTTTTTAATGAATGTTTTCTAAAATCATGTTTTAGGAAAAATCCACAATGCAACTAGTTCGGCATATGAAGGGATACAACGTTTTTTTTTATAAAAAACGAGAAAAATATTTTTTATACATTTTGCATGAAAAGGGTCTAAAATCTTTTTTTTAAATGTGATTTTTTAAAAAGCTTTTTTCAATGAATATTGTCTAAAATCATGTTTTAGGCAAAATCCACAATGCAACTAGTTCGGCATATGAAGGGATACAACGTTTTTTAATAAAAAACGAGAAAAATATTTTTTATACATTTTGCATGAATATGGTCAAAAATATTTTTTAACGTTCAGCACTAGAAGGACATATGTAGAATAAAACATACAATGGTTTTCAAATGTGATTTTTAAAAAAAGCTTTTTTCAATGAATATTTTCTAAAATCATGTTTTAGGCAAAATCCACAATGCAACTAGTTCGGCATATGAAGGGATACAAAGTTTTTTGATAAAAAACGAGAAAAATATTTTTTATACATTTTGCATGAAAAGGGTCTAAAATATTTTTTTTAATGTGATTTTTTAAAAGCTTTTTTCAATGAATATTGTCTAAAATCATGTTTTAGGCAAAATCCACAATGCAACTAGTTCGGCATATGAAGGGATACAAAGTTTTTTGATAAAAAACGAGAAAAATATTTGTTATACATTTTGCATGAAAATGGTCTAAAATATTTTTTTTACGTTCAGCACTAGAAGGTCATATGTAGAATACAACATAGAAGAGTTTTCAAATGTGATTTTTTAAAAAGCTTTTTTCAATGAATATTTTCTAAAATCATGTTTTATGCAAAATCCACAATGCAACTAGTTCGGCATATGAAGGGATACAAAGTTCTTTATAAAATACAAGAAAAATAATTTTTATACATTTTGCATGAAAAGGGTCTAAAATATTTTTTTTATGTGATTTTTTAAAAAGCTTTTTTCAATGAATATTGTCTAAAATCATGTTTAAGGCAAAATCCACAATGCAACTAGTTCGGCATATGAAGGGATACAAAGTTCTTTATAACATACAAGAAAAATAATTTTTATACATTTTGCATGAAAAGGGTCTAAAATAAAAAAATTTTTTTAATGTGATTTTTTAAAAAGCTTTTTTCAATTAATATTGTCTAAAATCATGTTTTAGGCAAAATCCACAATGCAACTAGTTCGGCATATGAAGGGATACAAAGATCTTTATAACAAACAAGAAAAATATTTTTTATACATTTTGCATGAAAAGGGTCTAAAATATTTTTTTAACATTCAGCACTAGAAGGACATATGTAGAATACAACATAAAAGAGTTTTCAAATGTGATTTTTTAAAAAGCTTTTTTCAATGAATATTTTCTAAAATCATGTTTTAGGCAAAATCCACAATGCAACTAGTTCGGCATATGAAGGGATACAAAGTTCTTTATAACAAACAAGAAAAATATTTTTTATACATTTTGCATGAAAAAGGTCTAAAATATTTTTTTTAATGTGATTTTTTTAAAAGCTTTTTTCAATGAATATTTTCTAAAATCATGTTTTAGGCAAAATCCACAATGCAACTAGTTCGGCATATGAAGGGATACAAAGTTCTTTATAACAAACAAGAAAAATAATTTTTATACATTTTGCATGAAAAGGGTCTAAAATATTTTTTTCAAATGTGATTTTTTAAAAAGCTTTTTTCAATGAATATTGTCTAAAATCATGTTTAAGGCAAAATCCACAATGCAACTAGTTCGGCATATGAAGGGATACAAAGTTCTTTATAACATACAAGAAAAACAATTTTTATACATTTTGCATGAAAAGGGTCTAAAATAAAAAAATTAATGTGATTTTTTTAAAAAGCTTTTTTCAATGAATATTGTCTAAAATCATGTTTTAGGCAAAATCCACAATGCAACTAGTTCGGCATATGAAGGGATACAAAGATCTTTATAACAAACAAGAAAAATATTTTTTATACATTTTGCATGAAAAGGGTCTAAAATATTTTTTTAACATTCAGCACTAGAAGGACATATGTAGAATACAACATAAAAGAGTTTTCAAATGTGATTTTTTAAAAAGCTTTTTTCAATGAATATTTTCTAAAATCATGTTTTAGGCAAAATCCACAATGCATCTAGTTCGGCATATGAAGGGATAAAAGTTCTTTATAACAAACAAGAAAAATATTTTTCATACATTTTGCATGAAAAGAGTCTAAAATATTTTTTTAAATGTGATTTTTTAAAAAGCTTTTTTCAATGAATATTGTCTAAAATCATGTTTTAGGCAAAATCCACAATGCAACTAGTTCGGCATATGAAGGGATACAAAGTTTTTTTATAAAAAACGAGAAAAATATTTTTTATACATTTTGCATGAATATGGTCAAAAATATTTTTTTAACGTTCAGCACTAGAAGGACATATGTAGAATACAACATACAATGGTTTTCAAATGTGATTTTAAAAAAAAGCTTTTTTCAATGAATATTTTCTAAAATCATGTTTTAGGCAAAATCCACAATGCAACTAGTTCGGCATATGAAGGGATACAAAGTTTTTTGATAAAAAACGAGAAAAATATTTTTTATACATTTTGCATGAAAAGGGTCTAAAATATTTTTTTTAATGTGATTTTTTAAAAAGCTTTTTTCAATGAATATTGTCTAAAATCATGTTTTAGGCAAAATCCACAATGCAACTAGTTCGGCATATGAAGGGATACAAAGTTTTTTGATAAAAAACGAGAAAAATATTTGTTATACATTTTGCATGAAAATGGTCTAAAATATTTTTTTTACGTTCAGCACTAGAAGGTCATATGTAGAATACAACATAGAAGAGTTTTCAAATGTGATTTTTTAAAAGCTTTTTTCAATGAATATTTTCTAAAATCATGTTTTATGCAAAATCCACAATGCAACTAGTTCGGCATATGAAGGGATACAAAGTTCTTTATAAAATACAAGAAAAATAATTTTTATACATTTTGCATGAAAATGGTCTAAAATATTTTTTTTACGTTCAGCACTAGAAGGTCATATGTAGAATACAACATAGAAGAGTTTTCAAATATGATTTTAAAAAAATCTTTTTTCAATGAATATTTTCTAAAATCATGTTTTAGGCAAAATCCACAATGCAACTAGTTCGGCATATGAAGGGATACAAAGTTCTTTATAACATACAAGAAAAATATTTTTTATACATTTTGCATGAAAAGGGTCTAAAATATTTTTTTTTAATGTGATTTTTTAAAAAGCTTTTTTCAATGAATATTGTCTAAAATCATGTTTAAGGCAAAATCCACAATGCAACTAGTTCGGCATATGAAGGGATACAAAGTTTTTTGATAAAAAACGAGAAAAATATTTGTTATACATTTTGCATGAAAAGGGTCTAAAATATTTTTTTACGTTCATAGAGTCATATGTCCATAGGTTTTCAAATGTGATTTTTTTTAAAAGCTTTTTTTCAATGAATATTTTCTAAAATCATGTTTTAGGCAAAATCCACAATGCAACTAGTTCGGCATATGAAGGGATACAAAGTTCTTTATAAAATACAAGAAAAATAATTTTTATACATTTTGCATGAAAATGGTCTAAAATATTTTTTTTACGTTCAGCACTAGAAGGTCATATGTAGAATACAACATACAAGAGTTTTCAAATATGATTTAAAAAAAAACTTTTTTCAATGAATATTTTCTAAAATCATGTTTTAGGCAAAATCCACAATGCAACTAGTTCGGCATATGAAGGGATACAAAGTTCTTTATAACAAACAAGAAAAATATTTTTTATACATTTTGCATGAAAAGGGTCTAAAATATTTTTTTAATGTGATTTTTTAAAAAGCTTTTTTCAATGAATATTGTCTAAAATCATGTTTAAGGCAAAATCCACAATGCAACTAGTTCGGCATATGAAGGGATACAAAGTTCTTTATAACATACAAGAAAAACAATTTTTATACATTTTGCATGAAAAGGGTCTAAAATAATTTTTCTTTATGTGATTTTTTAAAAAGCTTTTTTCAATGAATATTGTCTAAAATCATGTTTTAGGCAAAATCCACAATGCAACTAGTTCGGCATATGAAGGGATACAAAGTTCTTTATAACAAACAAGAAAAAATATTTTTTATACATTTTGCATGAAAAGGGTCTAAAATATTTTTTTAACGTTCAGCACTAGAAGGACATATGTAGAATACAACATAAAAGAGTTTTCAAATGTGATTTTTTAAAAGCTTTTTTCAATGAATATTTTCTAAAATCATGTTTTAGGCAAAATCCACAATGCATCTAGTTCGGCATATGAAGGGATACAAAGTTCTTTATAACAAACAAGAAAAATATTTTTCATACATTTTGCATGAAAAGAGTATAAAATATTTTTTTAAATGTGATTTTTTTAAAAAGCTTTTTTCAATGAATATTGTCTAAAATCATGTTTTAGGCAAAATCCACAATGCAACTAGTTCGGCATATGAAGGGATACAAAGTTTTTTTATAAAAAACGAGAAAAATATTTTTTTATACATTTTGCATGAAAAGGGTCTAAAATATTTTTTTAACGTTCAGCACTAGAAGGACATATGTAGAATACAACATACAAGAGTTTTCAAATGTGATTTTTTAAAATGCTTTTTTCAATGAATATTTTCTAAAATCATGTTTTAGGCAAAATCCACAATGCAACTAGTTCGGCATATGAAGGGATACAAAGTTCTTTATAACAAACAAGAAAAATTAATTTTTATACATTTTGCATGAAAAAGGGTCTAAAATATTTTTTTAATGTGATTTTTTAAAAAGCTTTTTTCAATGAATATTGTCTAAAATCATGTTTAAGGCAAAATCCACAATGCAACTAGTTCGGCATATGAAGGGATACAAAGTTCTTTATAACATACAAGAAAAACAATTTTTATACATTTTGCATGAAAAGGGTCTAAAATATTTTTTTTTTATGTGATTTTTTTAAAAGCTTTTTTCAATGAATATTGTCTAAACTCATGTTTTAGGCAAAATCCACAATGCAACTAGTTCGGCATATGAAGGGATACAAAGTTTTTTGATAAAAAACGAGAAAAATATTTTTTATACATTTTGCATGAAAATGGTCTAAAATATTTTTTTTAGTTCAGCACTAGAAGGTCATATGTAGAATACAACATAGAAGAGTTTTCAAATGTGATTTTTTTAAAAAGCTTTTTTCAATGAATATTTTCTAAAATCATGTTTTAGGCAAAATCCACAATGCAACTAGTTCGGCATATGAAGGGATACAAAGTTCTTTATAACATACAAGAAAAATAATTTTTATACATTTTGCATGAAAAGGGTCTAAAATATTTTTTTTTAATGTGATTTTTTAAAAAGCTTTTTTCAATGAATATTGTCTAAAATCATGTTTTAGGCAAAATCCACAATGCAACTAGTTCGGCATATGAAGGGATACAAAGTTCTTTATAACATACAAGAAAAACAATTTTTATACATTTTGCATGAAAAGGGTCTAAAATAAAAAAATTTTTTTTAATGTGATTTTTTTAAAAGCTTTTTTCAATGAATATTGTCTAAAATCATGTTTTAGGCAAAATCCACAATGCAACTAGTTCGGCATATGAAGGGATACAAAGATCTTTATAACAAACAAGAAAAATATTTTTTATACATTTTGCATGAAAAGGGTCTAAAATATTTTTTTAACTTTCAGCACTAGAAGGACATATGTAGAATACAACATAAAAGAGTTTTCAAATGTGATTTTTTAAAAAGCTTTTTTCAATGAATATTTTCTAAAATCATGTTTTAGGCAAAATCCACAATGCAACTAGTTCGGCATATGAAGGGATACAAAGTTCTTTATAACAAACAAGAAAAATATTTTTTATACATTTTGCATGAAAAGGGTCTAAAATATTTTTTTTAAATGTGATTTTTTAAAAAGCTTTTTTCAATGAATATTGTCTAAAATCATGTTTTAGGCAAAATCCACAATGCAACTAGTTCGGCATATGAAGGGATACAAAGTTCTTTATAACAAACAAGAAAATTGTTTTTTATACATTTTGCATGAAAAGGGTCTAAAATATTTTTTTCAAATGTGATTTTTTAAAAAGCTTTTTTCAATGAATATTGTCTAAAATCATGTTTAAGGCAAAATCCACAATGCAACTAGTTCGGCATATGAAGGGATACAAAGTTCTTTATAACATACAAGAAAAACAATTTTTATACATTTTGCATGAAAAGGGTCTAAAATAAAAAAATATTACGTGATTTTTTTAAAAGCTTTTTTCAATGAATATTGTCTAAAATCATGTTTTAGGCAAAATCCACAATGCAACTAGTTCGGCATATGAAGGGATACAAAGATCTTTATAACAAACAAGAAAAATATTTTTTATACATTTTGCATGAAAAGGGTCTAAAATATTTTTTTAACATTCAGCACTAGAAGGACATATGTAGAATACAACATAAAAGAGTTTTATCATGTTTTAGGCAAAATCCACAATGCATCTAGTTCGGCATATGAAGGGATAAAAGTTCTTTATAACAAACAAGAAAAATATTTTTCATACATTTTGCATGAAAAGGGTCTAAAATATTTTTTTCAAATGTGATTTTTTAAAAAGCTTTTTTCAATGAATATTGTCTAAAATCATGTTTTAGGCAAAATCCACAATGCAACTAGTTCGGCATATGAAGGGATACAAAGTTTTTTTATAAAAAACGAGAAAAATATTTTTTATACATTTTGCATGAATATGGTCAAAAATATTTTTTTAACGTTCAGCACTAGAAGGACATATGTAGAATACAACATACAATGGTTTTCAAATGTGATTTTAAAAAAAGCTTTTTTCAATGAATATTTTCTAAAATCATGTTTTAGGCAAAATCCACAATGCAACTAGTTCGGCATATGAAGGGATACAAAGTTTTTTGATAAAAAACGAGAAAAATATTTTTTATACATTTTGCATGAAAAGGGTCTAAAATATTTTTTTTTAATGTGATTTTTTAAAAAGCTTTTTTCAATGAATATTGTCTAAAATCATGTTTTAGGCAAAATCCACAATGCAACTAGTTCGGCATATGAAGGGATACAAAGTTTTTTGATAAAAAACGAGAAAAATATTTGTTATACATTTTGCATGAAAATGGTCTAAAATATTTTTTTTACGTTCAGCACTAGAAGGTCATATGTGAAAACATAGAAGAGTTTTCAAATGTGATTTTTTTAAAAAGCTTTTTTCAATGAATATTGTCTAAAATCATGTTTTAGGCAAAATCCACAATGCAACTAGTTCGGCATATGAAGGGATACAAAGTTCTTTATAAAATACAAGAAAAATAATTTTTATACATTTTGCATGAAAATGGTCTAAAATATTTTTTTTACGTTCAGCACTAGAAGGCATATGTAGAATACAACATAGAAGAGTTTTCAAATGTGATTTAAAAAAAACTTTTTTCAATGAATATTTTCTAAAATCATGTTTTAGGCAAAATCCACAATGCAACTAGTTTGGCATATGAAGGGATACAAAGTTCTTTATAACATACAAGAAAAATATTTTTTATACATTTTGCATGAAAAGGGTCTAAAATATTTTTTTTAATGTGATTTTTTAAAAAGCTTTTTTCAATGAATATTGTCTAAAATCATGTTTAAGGCAAAATCCACAATGCAACTAGTTCGGCATATGAAGGGATACAAAGTTCTTTGATAAAAAACGAGAAAAATATTTTTATACATTTTGCATGAAAAGGGTCTAAAATATTTTTTTACGTTCAGCACTAGAAGGTCATATGTAGAATACAACATAGAAGAGTTTTCAAATGTGATTTTTTAAAAGCTTTTTTCAATGAATATTTTCTAAAATCATGTTTTAGGCAAAATCCACAATGCAACTAGTTCGGCATATGAAGGGATACAAAGTTCTTTATAAAAATACAAGAAAAATATTTTTTATACATTTTGCATGAAAATGGTCTAAAATATTTTTTTACGTTCAGCACTAGAAGGTCATATGTAGAATACAACATAGAATTTTCAAATGTGATTTTTTAAAAAAAACTTTTTTCAATGAATATTTTCTAAAATCATGTTTTATGCAAAATCCACAATGCAACTAGTTCGGCATATGAAGGGATACAAAGTTCTTTATAACATACAAGAAAAATATTTTTTATACATTTTGCATGAAAAGGGTCTAAAATATTTTTTTTAATGTGATTTTTTAAAAAGCTTTTTTCAATGAATATTGTCTAAAATCATGTTTAAGGCAAAATCCACAATGCAACTAGTTCGGCATATGAAGGGATACAAAGTTCTTTATAACATACAAGAAAAACAATTTTTTATACATTTTGCATGAAAAGGGTCTAAAATAATTTTTCTTTATGTGATTTTTTTAAAAGCTTTTTTCAATGAATATTGTCTAAAATCATGTTTTAGGCAAAATCCACAATGCAACTAGTTCGGCATATGAAGGGATACAAAGATCTTTATAACAAACAAGAAAAATATTTTTTATACATTTTGCATGAAAAGGGTCTAAAATATTTTTTTAACATTCAGCACTAGAAGGACATATGTAGAATACAACATAAAAGAGTTTTCAAATGTGATTTTTTAAAAAGCTTTTTTCAATGAATATTTTCTAAAATCATGTTTTAGGCAAAATCCACAATGCATCTAGTTCGGCATATGAAGGGATAAAAGTTCTTTATAACAAACAAGAAAAATATTTTTCATACATTTTGCATGAAAAGAGTATAAAATATATTTTTTAAATGTGATTTTTTTAAAAGCTTTTTTCAATGAATATTGTCTAAAATCATGTTTTAGGCAAAATCCACAATGCAACTAGTTCGGCATATGAAGGGATACAAAGTTTTTTTATAAAAAACGAGAAAAATATTTTTTATACATTTTGCATGAATATGGTCTAAAATATTTTTTTAACGTTCAGCACTAGAAGGACATATGTAGAATACAACATACAATGGTTTTCAAATGTGATTTTTAAAAAAAGCTTTTTTCAATGAATATTTTCTAAAATCATGTTTTAGGCAAAATCCACAATGCAACTAGTTCGGCATATGAAGGGATACAAAGTTCTTTATAACATACAAGAAAATTAATTTTTATACATTTTGCATGAAAAAAGTCTAAAATATTTTTTTTTAATGTGATTTTTTAAAAAGCTTTTTTCAATGAATATTGTCTAAAATCATGTTTAAGGCAAAATCCACAATGCAACTAGTTCGGCATATGAAGGGATACAAAGTTCTTTATAACATACAAGAAAAACAATTTTTATACATTTTGCATGAAAAGGGTCTAAAATAATTTTTCTTTATGTGATTTTTTTAAAAGCTTTTTTCAATGAATATTGTCTAAAATCATGTTTTAGGCAAAATCCACAATGCAACTAGTTCGGCATATGAAGGGATACAAAGATCTTTATAACAAACAAGAAAAATATTTTTTATACATTTTGCATGAAAAGGGTCTAAAATATTTTTTTAACATTCAGCACTAGAAGGACATATGTAGAATACAACATAAAAGAGTTTTCAAATGTGATTTTTTAAAAAGCTTTTTTCAATGAATATTTTCTAAAATCATGTTTTAGGCAAAATCCACAATGCATCTAGTTCGGCATATGAAGGGATAAAAGTTCTTTATAACAAACAAGAAAAATATTTTTCATACATTTTGCATGAAAAGAGTATAAAATATTTTTTTTAAATGTGATTTTTTTAAAAGCTTTTTTCAATGAATATTGTCTAAAATCATGTTTTAGGCAAAATCCACAATGCAACTAGTTCGGCATATGAAGGGATACAAAGTTTTTTTATAAAAAACGAGAAAAATATTTTTTATACATTTTGCATGAATATGGTCAAAAATATTTTTTTCGTCAGCACTAGAAGGACATATGTAGAATACAACATACAATGTTTTCAAATGTGATTTTTAAAAAAGCTTTTTTCAATGAATATTTTCTAAAATCATGTTTTAGGCAAAATCCACAATGCAACTAGTTCGGCATATGAAGGGATACAAAGTTCTTTGATAAAAAACGAGAAAAATATTTTTATACATTTTGCATGAAAAGGGTCTAAAATATTTTTTTTAATGTGATTTTTTAAAAAGCTTTTTTCAATGAATATTGTCTAAAATCATGTTTTAGGCAAAATCCACAATGCAACTAGTTCGGCATATGAAGGGATACAAAGTTTTTTTTATAAGAAACGAGAAAAATATTTTTATACATTTTGCATGAAAATGGTCTAAAATATTTTTTTTACGTTCAGCACTAGAAGGTCATATGTAGAATACAACATAGAAGAGTTTTCAAATGTGATTTTTTTAAAAGCTTTTTCAATGAATATTTTCTAAAATCATGTTTTATGCAAAATCCACAATGCAACTAGTTCGGCATATGAAGGGATACAAAGTTCTTTATAACATACAAGAAAAATAATTTTTTATACATTTTGCATGAAAAGGGTCTAAAATATTTTTTTTAATGTGATTTTTTAAAAAGCTTTTTTCAATGAATATTGTCTAAAATCATGTTTTAGGCAAAATCCACAATGCAACTAGTTCGGCATATGAAGGGATACAAAGTTCTTTATAACAAACAAGAAAAATATTTTTTATACATTTTGCATGAAAAGGGTCTAAAATATTTTTTTCAAATGTGATTTTTTAAAAAGCTTTTTTCAATGAATATTGTCTAAAATCATGTTTAAGGCAAAATCCACAATGCAACTAGTTCGGCATATGAAGGGATACAAAGTTCTTTATAACATACAAGAAAAACAATTTTTATACATTTTGCATGAAAAGGGTCTAAAATAATAAAAATTACGTGATTTTTTAAAAGCTTTTTTCAATGAATATTGTCTAAAATCATGTTTTAGGCAAAATCCACAATGCAACTAGTTCGGCATATGAAGGGATACAAAGATCTTTATAACAAACAAGAAAAAATTTTTTTATACATTTTGCATGAAAAGGGTCTAAAATATTTTTTTAACATTCAGCACTAGAAGGACATATGTAGAATACAACATAAAAGAGTTTTCAAATGTGATTTTTTAAAAAGCTTTTTTCAATGAATATTTTCTAAAATCATGTTTTAGGCAAAATCCACAATGCATCTAGTTCGGCATATGAAGGGATACAAAGTTCTTTATAACAAACAAGAAAAATATTTTTTATACATTTTGCATGAAAAGGGTCTAAAATATTTTTTTTAATTTTATTTTTTTAAAAAGCTTTTTTCAATGAATATTGTCTAAAATCATGTTTTAGGCTAAATCCACAATGCAACTAGTTCGGCATATGAAGGGATACAACGTTTTTTATAAAAAACGAGAAAAATATTTTTTATACATTTTGCATGAATATGGTCAAAAATATTTTTTTAACGTTCAGCACTAGAAGGACATATGTAGAATAAAACATACAATGGTTTTCAAATGTGATTTTTTAAAAAGCTTTTTTCAATGAATATTTTCTAAAATCATGTTTTAGGAAAAATCCACAATGCAACTAGTTCGGCATATGAAGGGATACAAAGTTTTTGATAAAAAACAAGAAAAATATTTTTTATACATTTTGCATGAAAAGGGTCTAAAATATTTTTTTTTAATGTGATTTTTTAAAAAGCTTTTTTCAATGAATATTGTCTAAAATCATGTTTTAGGCAAAATCCACAATGCAACTAGTTCGGCATATGAAGGGATACAAAGTTTTTTTTATAAAAATGAGAAAAATATTTTTTATACATTTTGCATGAAAAATGGTCTAAAATATTTTTTTACGTTCAGCACTAGAAGGTCATATGTAGAATACAACATAGAAGAGTTTTCAAATGTGATTTTTTAAAAAGCTTTTTTCAATGAATATTTTCTAAAATCATGTTTTATGCAAAATCCACAATGCAACTAGTTCGGCATATGAAGGGATACAAAGTTCTTTATAACATACAAGAAAAATATTTTTTATACATTTTGCATGAAAAGGGTCTAAAATATTTTTTTTAATGTGATTTTTTAAAAAGCTTTTTTCAATGAATATTGTCTAAAATCATGTTTAAGGCAAAATCCACAATGCAACTAGTTCGGCATATGAAGGGATACAAAGTTCTTTATAACATACAAGAAAAAACAATTTTTATACATTTTGCATGAAAAGGGTCTAAAATAAAAAAATTATGTGATTTTTTAAAAGCTTTTTTCAATGAATATTGTCTAAAATCATGTTTTAGGCAAAATCCACAATGCAACTAGTTCGGCATATGAAGGGATACAAAGATCTTTATAACAAACAAGAAAAATATTTTTTATACATTTTGCATGAAAAGGGTCTAAAATATTTTTTTAACATTCAGCACTAGAAGGACATATGTAGAATACAACATAAAAGAGTTTTCAAATGTGATTTTTTAAAAGCTTTTTTCAATGAATATTGTCTAAAATCATGTTTTAGGCAAAATCCACAATGCATCTAGTTCGGCATATGAAGGGATACAAAGTTCTTTATAACAAACAAGAAAATTATTTTTTATACATTTTGCATGAAAAGGGTCAAAAATGTTTTTTTACTTCTTTACTAGAAGGACATATGTAAATAAAATTTTTCAAATGTGATTTTTTAAAAAGCTTTTTTCAATGAATATTTTCTAAAATCATGTTTTAGGCAAAATCGACAATGCAACTAGTTCGGCATATGAAGGGATACAAAGTTCTTTATAACAAACAAGAAAATTGTTTTTTATACATTTTGCATGAAAAGGGTCTAAAATATTTTTTTCAAATGTGATTTTTTAAAAAGCTTTTTTCAATGAATATTGTCTAAAATCATGTTTAAGGCAAAATCCACAATGCAACTAGTTCGGCATATGAAGGGATACAAAGATCTTTATAACAAACAAGAAAAATATTTTTTATACATTTTGCATGAAAAGGGTCTAAAATATTTTTTTAACATTCAGCACTAGAAGGACATATGTAGAATACAACATAAAAATTTTCAAATGTGATTTTTTAAAAAGCTTTTTTCAATGAATATTTTCTAAAATCATGTTTTAGGCAAAATCCACAATGCATCTAGTTCGGCATATGAAGGGATACAAAGTTCTTTATAACAAACAAGAAAAATTGTTTTTTATACATTTTGCATGAAAAGGGTCAAAAATATTTTTTTAACGTTCAACTAGAAGGACATATGTAGAATACAACATAGGTTTCAAATGTGATTTTTTAAAAAGCTTTTTTCAATGAATATTGTCTAAAATCATGTTTTAGGCAAAATCGACAATGCAACTAGTTTGGCATATGAAGGGATACAAAGTTCTTTATAACAAACAAGAAAAATATTTTTATACATTTTGCATGAAAAGGGTCTAAAATATTTTTTTTCAAATGTGATTTTTTAAAAGCTTTTTTCAATGAATATTGTCTAAAATCATGTTTAAGGCAAAATCCACAATGCAACTAGTTCGGCATATGAAGGGATACAAAGTTCTTTATAACATACAAGAAAAATATTTTTTATACATTTTGCATGAAAAGGGTCTAAAATATATAAAATTATGTGATTTTTTAAAAAGCTTTTTTCAATTAATATTGTCTAAAATCATGTTTTAGGCAAAATCCACAATGCAACTAGTTCGGCATATGAAGGGATACAAAGATCTTTATAACAAACAAGAAAAATATTTTTTATACATTTTGCATGAAAAAGGGTCTAAAATATTTTTTTAATGTGATTTTTTAAAAAGCTTTTTTCAATGAATATTGTCTAAAATCATGTTTTAGGCAAAATCCACAATGCAACTAGTTCGGCATATGAAGGGATACAAAGTTCTTTGATAACAAACAAGAAAAATATTTTTTATACATTTTGCATGAAAATGGTCTAAAATATTTTTTTAACTTTCAGCACTAGAAGGTCATATGTAGAATACAACATAGAAGAGTTTTCAAATGTGATTTTTTAAAAAGCTTTTTTCAATGAATATTTTCTAAAATCATGTTTTAGGCAAAATCCACAATGCAACTAGTTCGGCATATGAAGGGATACAAAGTTCTTTATAACAAACAAGAAAAATATTTTTTATACATTTTGCATGAAAAAGGTCTAAAATATTTTTTTAATGTGATTTTTTTAAAAGCTTTTTTCAATGAATATTGTCTAAAATCATGTTTTAGGCAAAATCGACAATGCAACTAGTTCGGCATATGAAGGGATACAAAGTTCTTTATAACAAACAAGAAAAATTATTTTTTATACATTTTGCATGAAAAGGGTCTAAAATATTTTTTTTCAAATGTGATTTTTTAAAAGCTTTTTTCAATGAATATTGTCTAAAATCATGTTTAAGGCAAAATCCACAATGCAACTAGTTCGGCATATGAAGGGATACAAAGTTCTTTATAACATACAAGAAAAACAATTTTTATACATTTTGCATGAAAAGGGTCTAAAATAAAAAAAAATTACATGATTTTTTAAAAAGCTTTTTTCAATGAATATTGTCTAAAATCATGTTTTAGGCAAAATCCACAATGCAACTAGTTCGGCATATGAAGGGATACAAAGATCTTTATAACAAACAAGAAAAATATTTTTTATACATTTTGCATGAAAAGGGTCTAAAATATTTTTTTAACATTCAGCACTAGAAGGACATATGTAGAATACAACATAAAAGAGTTTTCAAATGTGATTTTTTAAAAAGCTTTTTTCAATGAATATTTTCTAAAATCATGTTTTAGGCAAAATCCACAATGCATCTAGTTCGGCATATGAAGGGATACAAAGTTCTTTATAACAAACAAGAAAAATTGTTTTTTATACATTTTGCATGAAAAGGGTCAAAAATATTTTTTTTAACGTTCAGCACTAGAAGGACATATGTAGAATACAACATAGAAGATTTTCAAATGTGATTTTTTAAAAGCTTTTTCAATGAATATTTTCTAAAATCATGTTTTAGGCAAAATCGACAATGCAACTAGTTCGGCATATGAAGGGATACAAAGTTCTTTATAACAAACAAGAAAATTATTTTTATACATTTTGCATGAAAAGGGTCTAAAATATTTTTTTCAAATGTGATTTTTTAAAAGCTTTTTTCAATGAATATTGTCTAAAATCATGTTTTAGGCAAAATCCACAATGCAACTAGTTCGGCATATGAAGGGATACAAAGTTCTTTGATAAAAAACGAGAAAAATATTTGTTATACATTTTGCATGAAAATGGTCTAAAATATTTTTTTTACGTTCAGCACTAGAAGGTCATATGTAGAATACAACATAGAAGAGTTTTCAAATGTGATTTTTTTAAAAGCTTTTTTCAATGAATATTTTCTAAAATCATGTTTTAGGCAAAATCCACAATGCAACTAGTTCGGCATATGAAGGGATACAAAGTTCTTTATAACAAACAAGAAAAATATTTTTTATACATTTTGCATGAAAAAGGGTCTAAAATATTTTTTTAATGTGATTTTTTAAAAGCTTTTTTCAATGAATATTTTCTAAAATCATGTTTTAGGCAAAATCCACAATGCAACTAGTTCGGCATATGAAGGGATACAAAGTTCTTTATAACAAACAAGAAAAATTATTTTTATACATTTTGCATGAAAAGGGTCTAAAATATTTTTTTTCAAATGTGATTTTTTAAAAGCTTTTTTCAATGAATATTGTCTAAAATCATGTTTAAGGCAAAATCCACAATGCAACTAGTTCGGCATATGAAGGGATACAAAGTTCTTTATAACATACAAGAAAAACAATTTTTTATACATTTTGCATGAAAAGGGTCTAAAATAAAAAAAAAATTAATGTGATTTTTTTAAAAGCTTTTTTCAATGAATATTGTCTAAAATCATGTTTTAGGCAAAATCCACAATGCAACTAGTTCGGCATATGAAGGGATACAAAGATCTTTATAACAAACAAGAAAAATATTTTTATACATTTTGCATGAAAAGGGTCTAAAATATTTTTTTTACATTCAGCACTAGAAGGACATATGTAGAATACAACATAAAAATTCAATGTGATTTTTAAAAGCTTTTTTCAATGAATATTTTCTAAAATCATGTTTTAGGCAAAATCCACAATGCATCTAGTTCGGCATATGAAGGGATACAAAGTTCTTTATAACAAACAAGAAAATTATTTTTTATACATTTTGCATGAAAAGGGTCAAAAATATTTTTTTTACGTTCTTTACTAGAAGGACATATGTAGAATACAACATAGAAGAGTTTTCAAATGTGATTTTTTAAAAAGCTTTTTTCAATGAATATTTTCTAAAATCATGTTTTAGGCAAAATCCACAATGCAACTAGTTCGGCATATGAAGGGATACAAAGTTCTTTATAACAAACAAGAAAATATGTTTTTATACATTTTGCATGAAAAGGGTCTAAAATATTTTTTTCAAATGTGATTTTTTAAAAAGCTTTTTTCAATGAATATTGTCTAAAATCATGTTTAAGGCAAAATCCACAATGCAACTAGTTCGGCATATGAAGGGATACAAAGTTCTTTATAACATACAAGAAAAACAATTTTTATACATTTTGCATGAAAAGGGTCTAAAATAAAAAAAAATTATGTGATTTTTTTAAAAGCTTTTTTCAATGAATATTGTCTAAAATCATGTTTTAGGCAAAATCCACAATGCAACTAGTTCGGCATATGAAGGGATACAAAGATCTTTATAACAAACAAGAAAAATATTTTTTATACATTTTGCATGAAAAGGGTCTAAAATATTTTTTTAACATTCAGCACTAGAAGGACATATGTAGAATACAACATAAAAGAGTTTTCAAATGTGATTTTTTAAAAAGCTTTTTTCAATGAATATTTTCTAAAATCATGTTTTAGGCAAAATCCACAATGCAACTAGTTCGGCATATGAAGGGATACAAAGTTCTTTATAACAAACAAGAAAAATATTTTTTATACATTTTGCATGAAAAGGGTCTAAAATAATTTTTTTTAATGTGATTTTTTAAAAAGCTTTTTTCAATGAATATTGTCTAAAATCATGTTTTAGGCAAAATCCACAATGCAACTAGTTCGGCATATGAAGGGATACAAAGTTCTTTATAACAAACAAGAAAAATATTTTTTATACATTTTGCATGAAAAAGGTCTAAAATATTTTTTTAATGTGATTTTTTAAAAGCTTTTTTCAATGAATATTTTCTAAAATCATGTTTTAGGCAAAATCGACAATGCAACTAGTTTCGGCATATGAAGGGATACAAAGTTCTTTATAACAAACAAGAAAATTTTTTTTATACATTTTGCATGAAAAGGGTCTAAAATATTTTTTTTCAAATGTGATTTTTTAAAAAGCTTTTTTCAATGAATATTTTCTAAAATCATGTTTAAGGCAAAATCCACAATGCAACTAGTTCGGCATATGAAGGGATACAAAGTTCTTTATAACATACAAGAAAAACAATTTTTTATACATTTTGCATGAAAAGGGTCTAAAATATTTAATAAATTATGTGATTTTTTAAAAGCTTTTTTCAATGAATATTGTCTAAAATCATGTTTTAGGCAAAATCCACAATGCAACTAGTTCGGCATATGAAGGGATACAAAGTTCTTTATAACATACAAGAAAAATAATTTTTTATACATTTTGCATGAAAAGGGTCTAAAATATTTTTTTAACATTCAGCACTAGAGACATATGTAAATACAACATAAAAAGTTTTCAAATGTGATTTTTTAAAAAGCTTTTTTCAATGAATATTGTCTAAAATCATGTTTTAGGCAAAATCCACAATGCATCTAGTTCGGCATATGAAGGGATACAAAGTTCTTTATAACAAACAAGAAAAATTATTTTTTATACATTTTGCATGAAAAGGGTCAAAAATGTTTTTTTTACTTCTTTACTAGAAGGACATATGTAGAATACAACATAAAAGTTTTCAAATGTGATTTTTTTAAAAAGCTTTTTTCAATGAATATTTTCTAAAATCATGTTTTAGGCAAAATCCACAATGCAACTAGTTCGGCATATGAAGGGATACAAAGTTCTTTATAACAAACAAGAAAAATAGTTTTTATACATTTTGCATGAAAAGGGTCTAAAATATTTTTTTTCAAATGTGATTTTTTTAAAAAGCTTTTTTCAATGAATATTGTCTAAAATCATGTTTAAGGCAAAATCCACAATGCAACTAGTTCGGCATATGAAGGGATACAAAGTTCTTTATAACATACAAGAAAAACAATTTTTATACATTTTGCATGAAAAGGGTCTAAAATAAAAAAAATTATGTGATTTTTTAAAAGCTTTTTTCAATGAATATTGTCTAAAATCATGTTTTAGGCAAAATCCACAATGCAACTAGTTCGGCATATGAAGGGATACAAAGATCTTTATAACAAACAAGAAAAATATTTTTTATACGTTTTGCATGAAAAGGGTCTAAAATATTTTTTTAACATTCAGCACTAGAAGGACATATGTAGAATACAACATACAATGGTTTTCAAATGTGATTTTAAAAAAAAGCTTTTTTCAATGAATATTTTCTAAAATCATGTTTTAGGCAAAATCCACAATGCAACTAGTTCGGCATATGAAGGGATACAAAGTTTTTTGATAAAAAACGAGAAAAATATTTTTTATACATTTTGCATGAAAAGGGTCTAAAATATTTTTTTTTAATGTGATTTTTTAAAAAGCTTTTTTCAATGAATATTGTCTAAAATCATGTTTTAGGCAAAATCCACAATGCAACTAGTTCGGCATATGAAGGGATACAAAGTTTTTTGATAAAAAACGAGAAAAATATTTGTTATACATTTTGCATGAAAATGGTCTAAAATATTTTTTTTACGTTCAGCACTAGAAGGTCATATGTAGAATACAACATAGAAGAGTTTTCAAATGTGATTTTTTAAAAGCTTTTTTCAATGAATATTTTCTAAAATCATGTTTTAGGCAAAATCCACAATGCAACTAGTTCGGCATATGAAGGGATACAAAGTTCTTTATAACATACAAGAAAAATAATTTTTATACATTTTGCATGAAAAGGGTCTAAAATATTTTTTTTTATGTGATTTTTTTAAAAAGCTTTTTTCAATGAATATTGTCTAAAATCATGTTTAAGGCAAAATCCACAATGCAACTAGTTCGGCATATGAAGGGATACAAAGTTCTTTATAACATACAAGAAAAACAATTTTTATACATTTTGCATGAAAAGGGTCTAAAATAAAATAATTATGTGATTTTTTTAAAAGCTTTTTTCAATTAATATTGTCTAAAATCATGTTTTAGGCAAAATCCACAATGCAACTAGTTCGGCATATGAAGGGATACAAAGATCTTTATAACAAACAAGAAAAATATTTTTTATACATTTTGCATGAAAAGGGTCTAAAATATTTTTTTAACATTCAGCACTAGAAGGACATATGTAGAATACAACATAAAAGAGTTTTCAAATGTGATTTTTTAAAAAGCTTTTTTCAATGAATATTTTCTAAAATCATGTTTTAGGCAAAATCCACAATGCATCTAGTTCGGCATATGAAGGGATACAAAGTTCTTTATAACAAACAAGAAAAATATTTTTTATACATTTTGCATGAAAAGGGTCTAAAATATTTTTTTTTAATGTGATTTTTTAAAAAGCTTTTTTCAATGAATATTTTCTAAAATCATGTTTTAGGCAAAATCCACAATGCATCTAGTTCGGCATATGAAGGGATAAAAGTTCTTTATAACAAACAAGAAAATATTTTTTTATACATTTTGCATGAAAAGGGTCTAAAAATATTTTTTTTACGTTCTTACTAGAAGGACATATGTAGAATACAACATAGAAGAGTTTTCAAATGTGATTTTTTAAAAAGCTTTTTTCAATGAATATTTTCTAAAATCATGTTTTAGGCAAAATCCACAATGCATCTAGTTCGGCATATGAAGGGATAAAAGTTCTTTATAACAAACAAGAAAATTGTTTTTTATACATTTTGCATGAAAAGGGTCTAAAATATTTTTTTCAAATGTGATTTTTTAAAAAGCTTTTTTCAATGAATATTGTCTAAAATCATGTTTAAGGCAAAATCCACAATGCAACTAGTTCGGCATATGAAGGGATACAAAGTTCTTTATAACATACAAGAAAAACAATTTTTATACATTTTGCATGAAAAGGGTCTAAAATAAAAAAAAATTATGTGATTTTTTAAAAAGCTTTTTTCAATTAATATTGTCTAAAATCATGTTTTAGGCAAAATCCACAATGCAACTAGTTCGGCATATGAAGGGATACAAAGATCTTTATAACAAACAAGAAAAATATTTTTTATACATTTTGCATGAAAAGGGTCTAAAATATTTTTTTAACATTCAGCACTAGAAGGACATATGTAGAATACAACATAAAAGAGTTTTCAAATGTGATTTTTTTAAAAGCTTTTTTCAATGAATATTTTCTAAAATCATGTTTTAGGCAAAATCCACAATGCAACTAGTTCGGCATATGAAGGGATACAAAGTTCTTTATAACAAACAAGAAAAATATTTTTTATACATTTTGCATGAAAAGGGTCTAAAAATATTTTTTTTATGTGATTTTTTTAAAAGCTTTTTTCAATGAATATTTTCTAAAATCATGTTTTAGGCAAAATCCACAATGCAACTAGTTCGGCATATGAAGGGATACAAAGTTCTTTATAACAAACAAGAAAAATATTTTTTATACATTTTGCATGAAAAAGGTCTAAAATATTTTTTTTAATGTGATTTTTTTAAAAAGCTTTTTTCAATGAATATTTTCTAAAATCATGTTTTAGGCAAAATCCACAATGCAACTAGTTCGGCATATGAAGGGATACAAAGTTCTTTATAACAAACAAGAAAATTGTTTTTATACATTTTGCATGAAAAAGGGTCTAAAATATTTTTTTTCAAATGTGATTTTTTAAAAGCTTTTTTCAATGAATATTGTCTAAAATCATGTTTAAGGCAAAATCCACAATGCAACTAGTTCGGCATATGAAGGGATACAAAGTTCTTTATAACATACAAGAAAAACAATTTTTTATACATTTTGCATGAAAAGGGTCTAAAATAAAAAAAAATTACGTGATTTTTTAAAAAGCTTTTTTCAATGAATATTGTCTAAAATCATGTTTTAGGCAAAATCCACAATGCAACTAGTTCGGCATATGAAGGGATACAAAGTTCTTTATAACAAACAAGAAAAATATTTTTTATACATTTTGCATGAAAAGGGTCAAAAATATTTTTTTAACATTCAGCACTAGAAGGACATATGTAGAATACAACATAAAAGAGTTTTCAAATGTGATTTTTTAAAAAGCTTTTTTCAATGAATATTTTCTAAAATCATGTTTTAGGCAAAATCCACAATGCATCTAGTTCGGCATATGAAGGGATACAAAGTTCTTTATAACAAACAAGAAAAATTGTTTTTTATACATTTTGCATGAAAAGGGTCAAAAATATTTTTTTTACGTTCTTTACTAGAAGGACATATGTAGAATACAACATAGAAGAGTTCAAATGTGATTTTTTAAAAGCTTTTTTCAATGAATATTTTCTAAAATCATGTTTTAGGCAAAATCCACAATGCAACTAGTTCAGCATATGAAGGGATACAAAGTTCTTTATAACAAACAAGAAAAAATGTTTTTATACATTTTGCATGAAAAGGGTCTAAAATATTTTTTTCAAATGTGATTTAAAAAAAAGCTTTTTTCAATGAATATTGTCTAAAATCATGTTTAAGGCAAAATCCACGATGCAACTAGTTCGGCATATGAAGGGATACAAAGTTCTTTATAACATACAAGAAAAACAATTTTTTATACATTTTGCATGAAAAGGGTCTAAAATAAAAAAAATTATGTGATTTTTTTAAAAAGCTTTTTTCAATGAATATTGTCTAAAATCATGTTTTAGGCAAAATCCACAATGCAACTAGTTCGGCATATGAAGGGATACAAAGATCTTTATAACAAACAAGAAAAATATTTTTTATACATTTTGCATGAAAAGGGTCTAAAATATTTTTTTAACATTCAGCACTAGAAGGACATATGTAGAATACAACATACAATGGTTTTCAAATGTGATTTTTAAAAAAACCTTTTTTCAATGAATATTTTCTAAAATCATGTTTTAGGCAAAATCCACAATGCAACTAGTTCGGCATATGAAGGGATACAACGTTTTTTTTATAAAACAAGAAAAATATTTTTTATACATTTTGCATGAAAAGGGTCTAAAATATTTTTTTCAAATGTGATTTTTTAAAAAGCTTTTTTCAATGAATATTGTCTAAAATCATGTTTTAGGCAAAATCCACAATGCAACTAGTTCGGCATATGAAGGGATACAAAGTTTTTTGATAAAAAACGAGAAAAATATTTGTTATACATTTTGCATGAAAATGGTCTAAAATATTTTTTTTACGTTCAGCACTAGAAGGACATATGTAGAATACAACATAGAAGAGTTTTCAAATGTGATTTTTTTAAAAGCTTTTTTCAATGAATATTTTCTAAAATCATGTTTTAGGCAAAATCCACAATGCAACTAGTTCGGCATATGAAGGGATACAAAGTTCTTTATAACATACAAGAAAAATAATTTTTTATACATTTTGCATGAAAAAGGGTCTAAAATATTTTTTTTTAATGTGATTTTTTAAAAAGCTTTTTTCAATGAATATTGTCTAAAATCATGTTTAAGGCAAAATCCACAATGCAACTAGTTCGGCATATGAAGGGATACAAAGTTCTTTATAACATACAAGAAAAACAATTTTTATACATTTTGCATGAAAAGGGTCTAAAATAATAATAAAATTATGTGATTTTTTTAAAAGCTTTTTTCAATGAATATTGTCTAAAATCATGTTTTAGGCAAAATCCACAATGCAACTAGTTCGGCATATGAAGGGATACAAAGATCTTTATAACAAACAAGAAAAATATTTTTATACATTTTGCATGAAAAGGGTCTAAAATATTTTTTTAACATTCAGCACTAGAAGGACATATGTAGAATACAACATAAAAGAGTTTTCAAATGTGATTTTTTAAAAAGCTTTTTTCAATGAATATTTTCTAAAATCATGTTTTAGGCAAAATCCACAATGCAACTAGTTCGGCATATGAAGGGATACAAAGTTCTTTATAACAAACAAGAAAAATATTTTTTATACATTTTGCATGAAAAGGGTCTAAAATATTTTTTTTAAATGTGATTTTTTTAAAAGCTTTTTTCAATGAATATTGTCTAAAATCATGTTTTAGGCAAAATCCACAATGCATCTAGTTCGGCATATGAAGGGATACAAAGTTCTTTATAACAAACAAGAAAAATATTTTTTATACATTTTGCATGAAAATGGGTCAAAAATATTTTTTTAACGTTCTTCACTAGAAGGACATATGTAGAATACAACATAGAAGAGTTTTCAAATGTGATTTTTTAAAAGCTTTTTTCAATGAATATTTTCTAAAATCATGTTTTAGGCAAAATCCACAATGCAACTAGTTCGGCATATGAAGGGATACAAA
Organism: Coregonus clupeaformis; assembly: GCF_020615455.1. NCBI lineage: Eukaryota > Metazoa > Chordata > Actinopteri > Salmoniformes > Salmonidae > Coregonus > Coregonus clupeaformis. The sequence goes on from NC_059209.1 coordinate 13,732,040, forward strand.
GTTCTTTAAAACAAACAAGAAAATTATTTTTTATACATTTTGCATGAAAAGGGTCTAAAATATTTTTTTCAAATGTGATTTTTTAAAAGCTTTTTTCAATGAATATTGTCTAAAATCATGTTTAAGGCAAAATCCACAATGCAACTAGTTCGGCATATGAAGGGATACAAAGTTCTTTATAACATACAAGAAAAACAATTTTTATACATTTTGCATGAAAAGGGTCTAAAATAAAAAAAAATTTATGTGATTTTTTTAAAAGCTTTTTTCAATGAATATTGTCTAAAATCATGTTTTAGGCAAAATCCACAATGCAACTAGTTCGGCATATGAAGGGATACAAAGATCTTTATAACAAACAAGAAAAAATTTTTTTATACATTTTGCATGAAAAGGGTCTAAAATATTTTTTTAACATTCAGCACTAGAAGGACATATGTAGAATACAACATAAAAGAGTTTTCAAATGTGATTTTTTAAAAAGCTTTTTTCAATGAATATTTTCTAAAATCATGTTTTAGGCAAAATCCACAATGCATCTAGTTCGGCATATGAAGGGATAAAAGTTCTTTATAACAAACAAGAAAAATTGTTTTTATACATTTTGCATGAAAAGGGTCAAAAATATTTTTTTACGTTCTTACTAGAAGACATATTAAACTAATGTGATTTTTTTAAAAGCTTTTTTCAATGAATATTTTCTAAAATCATGTTTTAGGCAAAATCCACAATGCAACTAGTTCGGCATATGAAGGGATACAAAGTTCTTTATAACAAACAAGAAAATTGTTTTTTATACATTTTGCATGAAAAGGGTCTAAAATATTTTTTCAAATGTGATTTTTTAAAAAGCTTTTTTCAATGAATATTGTCTAAAATCATGTTTAAGGCAAAATCCACAATGCAACTAGTTCGGCATATGAAGGGATACAAAGTTCTTTATAACATACAAGAAAAACAATTTTTATACATTTTGCATGAAAAGGGTCTAAAATAAAAAAAATTATGTGATTTTTTTAAAAAGCTTTTTTCAATTAATATTGTCTAAAATCATGTTTTAGGCAAAATCCACAATGCAACTAGTTCGGCATATGAAGGGATACAAAGATCTTTATAACAAACAAGAAAAATATTTTTTATACATTTTGCATGAAAAGGGTCTAAAATATTTTTTTAACATTCAGCACTAGAAGGACATATGTAGAATACAACATAAAAGAGTTTTCAAATGTGATTTTTTAAAAAGCTTTTTTCAATGAATATTTTCTAAAATCATGTTTTAGGCAAAATCCACAATGCAACTAGTTCGGCATATGAAGGGATACAAAGTTCTTTATAACAAACGAGAAAAATATTTTTATACATTTTGCATGAAAAAGGTCTAAAATATTTTTTTCTAATGTGATTTTTTAAAAAGCTTTTTTCAATGAATATTTTCTAAAATCATGTTTTAGGCAAAATCCACAATGCAACTAGTTTGGCATATGAAGGGATACAAAGTTCTTTATAACAAACAAGAAAATTGTTTTTATACATTTTGCATGAAAAGGGTCTAAAATATTTTTTTCAAATGTGATTTTTTAAAAAGCTTTTTTCAATGAATATTGTCTAAAATCATGTTTAAGGCAAAATCCACAATGCAACTAGTTCGGCATATGAAGGGATACAAAGTTCTTTATAACATACAAGAAAAACAATTTTTATACATTTTGCATGAAAAGGGTCTAAAATAAAAAAAATTATGTGATTTTTTTAAAAGCTTTTTTCAATGAATATTGTCTAAAATCATGTTTTAGGCAAAATCCACAATGCAACTAGTTCGGCATATGAAGGGATACAAAGATCTTTATAACAAACAAGAAAAATATTTTTTATACATTTTGCATGAAAAGGGTCTAAAATATTTTTTTAACATTCAGCACTAGAAGGACATATGTAGAATACAACATAAAAGAGTTTTCAAATGTGATTTTTTTAAAAAGCTTTTTTCAATGAATATTTTCTAAAATCATGTTTTAGGCAAAATCCACAATGCAACTAGTTCGGCATATGAAGGGATACAAAGTTCTTTATAACAAACAAGAAAAATATTTTTTATACATTTTGCATGAAAAAGGTCTAAAATAATTTTTTTTTATGTGATTTTTTTAAAAGCTTTTTTCAATGAATATTTTCTAAAATCATGTTTTAGGCAAAATCCACAATGCAACTAGTTCGGCATATGAAGGGATACAAAGTTCTTTATAACAAACAAGAAAAATATTTTTTATACATTTTGCATGAAAAAGGTCTAAAATATTTTTTTTTAATGTGATTTTTTTAAAAAGCTTTTTTCAATGAATATTGTCTAAAATCATGTTTTAGGCAAAATCCACAATGCAACTAGTTCGGCATATGAAGGGATACAAAGTTCTTTATAACAAACAAGAAAAATTGTTTTTTATACATTTTGCATGAAAAGGGTCTAAAATATTTTTTGAGTTCAAATGTGATTTTTTAAAAAGCTTTTTTCAATGAATATTGTCTAAAATCATGTTTAAGGCAAAATCCACAATGCAACTAGTTCGGCATATGAAGGGATACAAAGTTCTTTATAACATACAAGAAAAACAATTTTTTATACATTTTGCATGAAAAGGGTCTAAAATAAAAAAAATTTTTTTACGTGATTTTTTTAAAAAGCTTTTTTTCAATGAATATTGTCGAAAATCATGTTTTAGGCAAAATCCACAATGCAACTAGTTCGGCATATGAAGGGATACAAAGTTCTTTATAACATACAAGAAAAATAATTTTTATACATTTTGCATGAAAAGGGTCTAAAAATGTTTTTTTAACATTCAGCACTAGAAGGACATATGTAGAATACAACATAAAAGAGTTTTCAAATGTGATTTTTTAAAAGCTTTTTTCAATGAATATTTTCTAAAATCATGTTTTAGGCAAAATCCACAATGCATCTAGTTCGGCATATGAAGGGATACAAAGTTCTTTATAACAAACAAGAAAAATTGTTTTTATACATTTTGCATGAAAAGGGTCAAAAATGTTTTTTTTACGTTCTTTACTAGAAGGACATATGTAGAATACAACATAGAAGAGTTTTCAAATGTGATTTTTTAAAAAGCTTTTTTCAATGAATATTTTCTAAAATCATGTTTTAGGCAAAATCGACAATGCAACTAGTTCGGCATATGAAGGGATACAAAGTTCTTTATAACAAACAAGAAAAATTGTTTTTTATACATTTTGCATGAAAAGGGTCTAAAATATTTTTTTCAAATGTGATTTTTTAAAAAGCTTTTTTCAATGAATATTGTCTAAAATCATGTTTAAGGCAAAATCCACGATGCAACTAGTTCGGCATATGAAGGGATACAAAGTTCTTTATAACATACAAGAAAAACAATTTTTATACATTTTGCATGAAAAGGGTCTAAAATAAAAAAAATTATGTGATTTTTTTAAAAGCTTTTTTCAATGAATATTGTCTAAAATCATGTTTTAGGCAAAATCCACAATGCAACTAGTTCGGCATATGAAGGGATACAAAGATCTTTATAACAAACAAGAAAAATATTTTTTATACGTTTTGCATGAAAAGGGTCTAAAATATTTTTTTAACATTCAGCACTAGAAGGACATATGTAGAATACAACATACAATGGTTTTCAAATGTGATTTTAAAAAAAAGCTTTTTTCAATGAATATTTTCTAAAATCATGTTTTAGGCAAAATCCACAATGCATCTAGTTCGGCATATGAAGGGATACAAAGTTCTTTATAACAAACAAGAAAAATATTTTTTATACATTTTGCATGAAAAGTGTCTAAAATATTTTTTTTACGTTCAGCACTAGAAGGTCATATGTAGAATACAACTAAAGAGTTTTCAAATGTGATTTTTTAAAAAGCTTTTTTCAATGAATATTTTCTAAAATCATGTTTTAGGCAAAATCCACGATGCAACTAGTTCGGCATATGAAGGGATACAAAGTTCTTTATAACATACAAGAAAAATAATTTTTATACATTTTGCATGAAAAGGGTCTAAAATAAAAAAAAATTTTTTCAAATGTGATTTTTTAAAAGCTTTTTTCAATGAATATTGTCTAAAATCATGTTTTAGGCAAAATCCACAATGCAACTAGTTCGGCATATGAAGGGATACAAAGATCTTTATAACAAACAAGAAAAATATTTTTTATACGTTTTGCATGAAAAGGGTCTAAAATATTTTTTTAACATTCAGCACTAGAAGGACATATGTAGAATACAACATACAATGGTTTTCAAATGTGATTTTTAAAAAAGCTTTTTTCAATGAATATTTTCTAAAATCATGTTTTAGGCAAAATCCACAATGCAACTAGTTCGGCATATGAAGGGATACAAAGTTTTTTGATAAAAAAAAAAAAAAATATTTTTTATACATTTTGCATGAAAAGGGTCTAAAATATTATTTTTTTATGTGATTTTTTAAAAAGCTTTTTTCAATGAATATTGTCTAAAATCATGTTTTAGGCAAAATCCACAATGCAACTAGTTCGGCATATGAAGGGATACAAAGTTCTTTATAACAAACGAGAAAAATATTTGTTATACATTTTGCATGAAAATTGTCTAAAATATTTTTTTACGTTCAGCACTAGAAGGTCATATGTAGAATACAACATAGAAGAGTTTTCAAATGTGATTTTTTTAAAAAGCTTTTTTCAATGAATATTTTCTAAAATCATGTTTTAGGCAAAATCCACAATGCAACTAGTTCGGCATATGAAGGGATACAAAGTTCTTTATAAAATACAAGAAAAATAATTTTTATACATTTTGCATGAAAAGGGTCTAAAATATTTTTTTTTATGTGATTTTTTAAAAAGCTTTTTTCAATGAATATTGTCTAAAATCATGTTTAAGGCAAAATCCACAATGCAACTAGTTCGGCATATGAAGGGATACAAAGTTCTTTATAACATACAAGAAAAACAATTTTTATACATTTTGCATGAAAAGGGTCTAAAATAAAAAAAAATTTATGTGATTTTTTAAAAGCTTTTTTCAATTAATATTGTCTAAAATCATGTTTTAGGCAAAATCCACAATGCAACTAGTTCGGCATATGAAGGGATACAAAGATCTTTATAACAAACAAGAAAAATATTTTTTATACATTTTGCATGAAAAAGGTCTAAAATATTTTTTTTTTTATGTGATTTTTTTAAAAGCTTTTTTCAATGAATATTGTCTAAAATCATGTTTAAGGCAAAATCCACAATGCAACTAGTTTGGCATATGAAGGGATACAAAGTTCTTTATAACAAACAAGAAAATTGTTTTTTATACATTTTGCATGAAAAGGGTCTAAAATATTTTTTTCAAATGTGATTTTTTAAAAGCTTTTTTCAATGAATATTTTCTAAAATCATGTTTAGGCAAAATCCACAATGCAACTAGTTCGGCATATGAAGGGATACAAAGTTCTTTATAACATACAAGAAAAACAATTTTTATACATTTTGCATGAAAAGGGTCTAAAATAAAAAAAAATTACGTGATTTTTTTAAAAGCTTTTTTCAATGAATATTGTCTAAAATCATGTTTAAGGCAAAATCCACAATGCAACTAGTTCGGCATATGAAGGGATACAAAGTTCTTTATAACATACAAGAAAAATAATTTTTATACATTTTGCATGAAAAGGGTCAAAAATGTTTTTTTAACATTCAGCACTAGAAGGACATATGTAGAATACAACATAAAAGAGTTTTCAAATGTGATTTTTTAAAAAGCTTTTTTCAATGAATATTTTCTAAAATCATGTTTTAGGCAAAATCCACAATGCAACTAGTTTGGCATATGAAGGGATACAAAGTTTTTTTTATAAAAAACTAGAAAAATATGTTTTATACATTTTGCATGAAAAGGGTCAAAAATGTTTTTTTTTACGTTCTTTACTAGAAGGACATATGTAGAATACAACATAGAAGAGTTTTCAAATGTGATTTTTTTAAAAGCTTTTTTCAATGAATATTTTCTAAAATCATGTTTTAGGCAAAATCGACAATGCAACTAGTTTGGCATATGAAGGGATACAAAGTTCTTTATAACAAACAAGAAAATAGTTTTTTATACATTTTGCATGAAAAGGGTCTAAAATATTTTTTTCAAATGTGATTTTTTAAAAAGCTTTTTTCAATGAATATTGTCTAAAATCATGTTTAAGGCAAAATCCACAATGCAACTAGTTCGGCATATGAAGGGATACAAAGTTCTTTATAACATACAAGAAAAACAATTTTTATACATTTTGCATGAAAAGGGTCTAAAATAAAAAAAATGTATGTGATTTTTTTAAAAGCTTTTTTCAATGAATATTGTCTAAAATCATGTTTTAGGCGAAATCCACAATGCAACTAGTTCGGCATATGAAGGGATACAAAGATCTTTATAACAAACAAGAAAAATATTTTTTATACATTTTGCATGAAAAGGGTCTAAAATATTTTTTTAACATTCAGCACTAGAAGGACATATGTAGAATACAACATACAAGAGTTTTCAAATGTGATTTTTAAAAAAGCTTTTTTCAATGAATATTTTCTAAAATCATGTTTTAGGCAAAATCCACAATGCAACTAGTTCGGCATATGAAGGGATACAAAGTTCTTTATAACAAACAAGAAAAATATTTTTTATACATTTTGCATGAAAAGGGTCTAAAATATTTTTTTAATGTGATTTTTTAAAAGCTTTTTTCAATGAATATTGTCTAAAATCATGTTTTAGGCAAAATCCACAATGCAACTAGTTCGGCATATGACGGGATACAAAGTTCTTTATAACAAACAAGAAAAATATTTGTTATACATTTTGCATGAAAATGGTCTAAAATATTTTTTTACTTCAGCACTAGAAGCATATGTAAATCAACATATTTCAAATGTGATTTTTTTAAAAAGCTTTTTTCAATGAATATTTTCTAAAATCATGTTTTAGGCAAAATCCACAATGCAACTAGTTCGGCATATGAAGGGATACAAAGTTCTTTATACCAAACAAGAAAAAAATTTTTTATACATTTTGCATGAAAAGGGTCTAAAATAAAAAAATTTTTTTTTAACGTGATTTTTTAAAAGCTTTTTTCAATGAATATTGTCTAAAATCATGTTTAAGGCAAAATCCACAATGCAACTAGTTCGGCATATGAAGGGATACAAAGATCTTTATAACATACAAGAAAAATAATTTTTTATACATTTTGCATGAAAAGGGTCTAAAATATTTTTTTAACATTCAGCACTAGAAGGACATATGTAGAATACAACATAAAAGAGTTTTCAAATGTGATTTTTTAAAAAGCTTTTTTCAATGAATATTTTCTAAAATCATGTTTTAGGCAAAATCCACAATGCATCTAGTTCGGCATATGAAGGGATAAAAGTTCTTTATAACAAACAAGAAAATTGTTTTTTTATACATTTTGCATGAAAAGGGTCAAAAATGTTTTTTTTTACGTTCTTTACTAGAAGGACATATGTAGAATACAACATAGAAGAGTTTTCAAATGTGATTTTTTTAAAAGCTTTTTTCAATGAATATTTTCTAAAATCATGTTTTAGGCAAAATCGACAATGCAACTAGTTCGGCATATGAAGGGATACAAAGTTCTTTATAACAAACAAGAAAATTGTTTTTTATACATTTTGCATGAAAAGGGTCTAAAATATTTTTTTCAAATGTGATTTTTTAAAAAGCTTTTTTCAATGAATATTGTCTAAAATCATGTTTAAGGCAAAATCCACAATGCAACTAGTTCGGCATATGAAGGGATACAAAGTTCTTTATAACATACAAGAAAAAAATTTTTTATACATTTTGCATGAAAAGGGTCTAAAATAAAAAAAATTTATGTGATTTTTTTAAAAAGCTTTTTTCAATGAATATTGTCTAAAATCATGTTTTAGGCAAAATCCACAATGCAACTAGTTCGGCATATGAAGGGATACAAAGATCTTTATAACAAACAAGAAAAATATTTTTTATACATTTTGCATGAAAAGGGTCTAAAATATTTTTTTAACATTCAGCACTAGAAGGACATATGTAGAATACAACATACAAGAGTTTTCAAATGTGATTTTTAAAAAAAGCTTTTTTCAATGAATATTTTCTAAAATCATGTTTTAGGCAAAATCCACAATGCAACTAGTTCGGCATATGAAGGGATACAAAGTTCTTTATAACAAACGAGAAAAATATTTTTTATACATTTTGCATGAAAAGGGTCTAAAATATATTTTTTTAATGTGATTTTTTAAAAAGCTTTTTTCAATGAATATTGTCTAAAATCATGTTTTAGGCTAAATCCACAATGCAACTAGTTCGGCATATGAAGGGATACAAAGTTTTTATAAAAAACAAGAAAAATATTTGTTATACATTTTGCATGAAAATTGTCTAAAATATTTTTTTACGTTCAGCACTAGAAGGTCATATGTAGAATACAACATAGAAGATTTTCAAATGTGATTTTTTTAAAAAGCTTTTTTCAATGAATATTTTCTAAAATCATGTTTTAGGCAAAATCCACAATGCAACTAGTTCGGCATATGAAGGGATACAAAGTTCTTTATACCATACAAGAAAAACAATTTTTATACATTTTGCATGAAAAGGGTCTAAAATAAAAAATTTTTTAATGTGATTTTTTTAAAAGCTTTTTTCAATTAATATTGTCTAAAATCATGTTTTAGGCAAAATCCACAATGCAACTAGTTCGGCATATGAAGGGATACAAAGATCTTTATAACAAACAAGAAAAATATTTTTTATACATTTTGCATGAAAAGGGTCTAAAATATTTTTTTAACATTCAGCACTAGAAGGACATATGTAGAATACAACATAAAAGAGTTTTCAAATGTGATTTTTTAAAAAGCTTTTTTCAATGAATATTTTCTAAAATCATGTTTTAGGCAAAATCCACAATGCATCTAGTTCGGCATATGAAGGGATACAAAGTTCTTTATAACAAACAAGAAAAATATTTTTTATACATTTTGCATGAAAAAGGGTCTAAAATATTTTTTTAATGTGATTTTTTTAAAAAGCTTTTTTCAATGAATATTTTCTAAAATCATGTTTTAGGCAAAATCGACAATGCAACTAGTTTGGCATATGAAGGGATACAAAGTTCTTTATAACAAACAAGAAAATTGTTTTTTATACATTTTGCATGAAAAGGGTCTAAAATATTTTTTTCAAATGTGATTTTTTAAAAAGCTTTTTTCAATGAATATTGTCTAAAATCATGTTTAAGGCAAAATCCACAATGCAACTAGTTCGGCATATGAAGGGATACAAAGTTCTTTATAACATACAAGAAAAACAATTTTTATACATTTTGCATGAAAAGGGTCTAAAATAAAAAAAAATTACGTGATTTTTTAAAAGCTTTTTTCAATGAATATTTTCTAAAATCATGTTTTAGGCAAAATCCACAATGCATCTAGTTCGGCATATGAAGGGATACAAAGATCTTTATAACAAACAAGAAAAATTGTTTTTTATACATTTTGCATGAAAAGGGTCAAAAATATTTTTTTAACGTTCTTCACTAGAAGGACATATGTAGAATACAACATAGAAGAGTTTTCAAATGTGATTTTTTTAAAGCTTTTTTCAATGAATATTTTCTAAAATCATGTTTTAGGCAAAATCCACAATGCAACTAGTTCGGCATATGAAGGGATACAAAGTTCTTTATAACAAACAAGAAAATTGTTTTTTATACATTTTGCATGAAAAGGGTCTAAAATATTTTTTTCAAATGTGATTTTTTAAAAAGCTTTTTTCAATGAATATTGTCTAAAATCATGTTTAAGGCAAAATCCACGATGCAACTAGTTCGGCATATGAAGGGATACAAAGTTCTTTATAACATACAAGAAAAACAATTTTTATACATTTTGCATGAAAAGGGTCTAAAATAAAAAAAATTATGTGATTTTTTTAAAAGCTTTTTTCAATGAATATTGTCTAAAATCATGTTTTAGGCAAAATCCACAATGCAACTAGTTCGGCATATGAAGGGATACAAAGATCTTTATAACAAACAAGAAAAATATTTTTTATACATTTTGCATGAAAAGGGTCTAAAATATTTTTTTAACATTCAGCACTAGAAGGACATATGTAGAATACAACATAAAAGAGTTTTCAAATGTGATTTTTTAAAAAGCTTTTTTCAATGAATATTTTCTAAAATCATGTTTTAGGCAAAATCCACAATGCATCTAGTTCGGCATATGAAGGGATAAAAGTTCTTTATAACAAACAAGAAAATTGTTTTTTATACATTTTGCATGAAAAGGGTCAAAAATGTTTTTTTTACGTTCTTTACTAGAAGGACATATGTAGAATACAACATAGAAGAGTTTTCAAATGTGATTTTTTAAAAAGCTTTTTTCAATGAATATTTTCTAAAATCATGTTTTAGGCAAAATCGACAATGCAACTAGTTTGGCATATGAAGGGATACAAAGTTCTTTATAACAAACAAGAAAATTGTTTTTTATACATTTTGCATGAAAAGGGTCTAAAATATTTTTTTCAAATGTGATTTTTTAAAAAGCTTTTTTCAATGAATATTGTCTAAAATCATGTTTAAGGCAAAATCCACAATGCAACTAGTTCGGCATATGAAGGGATACAAAGTTCTTTATAACATACAAGAAAAACAATTTTTATACATTTTGCATGAAAAGGGTCTAAAATAAAAAAAAATTTATGTGATTTTTTTAAAAGCTTTTTTCAATTAATATTGTCTAAAATCATGTTTTAGGCAAAATCCACAATGCAACTAGTTCGGCATATGAAGGGATACAAAGATCTTTATAACAAACAAGAACAATATTTTTTATACATTTTGCATGAAAAGGGTCTAAAATATTTTTTTAACATTCAGCACTAGAAGGACATATGTAGAATACAACATAAAAGAGTTTTCAAATGTGATTTTTTAAAAAGCTTTTTTCAATGAATATTTTCTAAAATCATGTTTTAGGCAAAATCCACAATGCATCTAGTTCGGCATATGAAGGGATACAAAGTTCTTTATAACAAACAAGAAAAATATTTTTATACATTTTGCATGAAAAGGGTCTAAAATATTTTTTTTTAATGTGATTTTTTAAAAAGCTTTTTTCAATGAATATTTTCTAAAATCATGTTTTAGGCAAAATCCACAATGCAACTAGTTCGGCATATGAAGGGATACAAAGTTCTTTATAACAAACAAGAAAATTATTTTTTATACATTTTGCATGAAAAGGGTCTAAAATATTTTTTTCAAATGTGATTTTTTAAAAAGCTTTTTTCAATGAATATTGTCTAAAATCATGTTTAAGGCAAAATCCACAATGCAACTAGTTCGGCATATGAAGGGATACAAAGTTCTTTATAACATACAAGAAAAACAATTTTTATACATTTTGCATGAAAAGGGTCTAAAATAAAAAAAAATTACGTGATTTTTTTAAAAGCTTTTTTCAATGAATATTGTCTAAAATCATGTTTTAGGCAAAATCCACAATGCAACTAGTTCGGCATATGAAGGGATACAAAGATCTTTATAACAAACAAGAAAATTTTTTTTTATACATTTTGCATGAAAAGGGTCTAAAATGTTTTTTTAACGTTCAGCACTAGAAGGACATATGTAGAATACAACATAGAAGAGTTTTCAAATGTGATTTTTTAAAAGCTTTTTTCAATGAATATTTTCTAAAATCATGTTTTAGGCAAAATCCACAATGCATCTAGTTCGGCATATGAAGGGATACAAAGTTCTTTATAACAAACAAGAAAATTGTTTTTTATACATTTTGCATGAAAAAGGGTCTAAAATATTTTTTTCAAATGTGATTTTTTAAAAAGCTTTTTTCAATGAATATTTTCTAAAATCATGTTTTAGGCAAAATCCACAATGCAACTAGTTTCGGCATATGAAGGGATACAAAGTTCTTTATAACATACAAGAAAAACAATTTTTTATACATTTTGCATGAAAAGGGTCTAAAATATTTTTTTCAAATGTGATTTTTTTAAAAAGCTTTTTTCAATGAATATTGTCTAAAATCATGTTTAAGGCAAAATCCACAATGCAACTAGTTCGGCATATGAAGGGATACAAAGTTCTTTATAACATACAAGAAAAACAATTTTTATACATTTTGCATGAAAAGGGTCTAAAATAAAAAAAAATTACGTGATTTTTTTAAAAGCTTTTTTTCAATGAATATTGTCTAAAATCATGTTTTAGGCAAAATCCACAATGCAACTAGTTCGGCATATGAAGGGATACAAAGATCTTTATAACAAACAAGAAAAAATTTTTTTATACATTTTGCATGAAAAGGGTCTAAAATATTTTTTTAACATTCAGCACTAGAAGGACATATGTAGAATACAACATAAAAGAGTTTTCAAATGTGATTTTTTAAAAAGCTTTTTTCAATGAATATTTTCTAAAATCATGTTTTAGGCAAAATCCACAATGCATCTAGTTCGGCATATGAAGGGATAAAAGTTCTTTATAACAAACAAGAAAATTGTTTTTTATACATTTTGCATGAAAAGGGTCAAAAATGTTTTTTTCGTTCTTTACTAGAAGGACATATGTAGAGTACAACATAGAAGAGTTTTCAAATGTGATTTTTTTAAAAAGCTTTTTTCAATGAATATTTTCTAAAATCATGTTTTAGGCAAAATCCACAATGCAACTAGTTTAGCATATGAAGGGATACAAAGTTCTTTATAACAAACAAGAAAAATTGTTTTTATACATTTTGCATGAAAAGGGTCTAAAATATTTTTTTAACATTCAGCACTAGAAGGACATATGTAGAATACAACATAAAAGAGTTTTCAAATGTGATTTTTTAAAAGCTTTTTTCAATGAATATTTTCTAAAATCATGTTTTAGGCAAAATCCACAATGCATCTAGTTCGGCATATGAAGGGATACAAAGTTCTTTATAACAAACAAGAAAAATTGTTTTTTTATACATTTTGCATGAAAAGGGTCTAAAATATTTTTTTTTTATGTGATTTTTTAAAAAGCTTTTTTCAATGAATATTTTCTAAAATCATGTTTTAGGCAAAATCCACAATGCAACTAGTTCGGCATATGAAGGGATACAAAGTTCTTTATAACAAACAAGAAAATAGTTTTTATACATTTTGCATGAAAAGGGTCTAAAATATTTTTTCAAATGTGATTTTTTAAAAGCTTTTTCAATGAATATTGTCTAAAATCATGTTTAAGGCAAAATCCACAATGCAACTAGTTCGGCATATGAAGGGATACAAAGTTCTTTATAACATACAAGAAAAACAATTTTTATACATTTTGCATGAAAAGGGTCTAAAATAAAAAAAAATTATGTGATTTTTTTAAAAGCTTTTTTCAATTAATATTGTCTAAAATCATGTTTTAGGCAAAATCCACAATGCAACTAGTTCGGCATATGAAGGGATACAAAGTTCTTTATAACAAACAAGAAAATTGTTTTTTATACATTTTGCATGAAAAGGGTCTAAAATATTTTTTTTCAAATGTGATTTTTTTAAAAGCTTTTTTCAATGAATATTTTCTAAAATCATGTTTAAGGCAAAATCCACAATGCAACTAGTTCGGCATATGAAGGGATACAAAGTTCTTTATAACATACAAGAAAAACAATTTTTATACATTTTGCATGAAAAGGGTCTAAAATAAAAAAAAATTACGTGATTTTTTAAAAAGCTTTTTTCAATGAATATTGTCTAAAATCATGTTTTAGGCAAAATCCACAATGCAACTAGTTCGGCATATGAAGGGATACAAAGATCTTTATAACAAACAAGAAAAAAATTTTTTATACATTTTGCATGAAAAGGGTCTAAAATATTTTTTTTAACATTCAGCACTAGAAGGACATATGTAGAATACAACATAAAAGAGTTTTCAAATGTGATTTTTTAAAAAGCTTTTTTCAATGAATATTTTCTAAAATCATGTTTTAGGCAAAATCCACAATGCATCTAGTTCGGCATATGAAGGGATAAAAGTTCTTTATAACAAACAAGAAAATTGTTTTTTATACATTTTGCATGAAAAGGGTCAAAAATGTTTTTTTTACGTTCTTTACTAGAAGGACATATGTAGAATACAACATAGAAGAGTTTTCAAATGTGATTTTTTTTAAAAGCTTTTTTCAATGAATATTTTCTAAAATCATGTTTTAGGCAAAATCGACAATGCAACTAGTTTGGCATATGAAGGGATACAAAGTTCTTTATAACAAACAAGAAAATTGTTTTTTATACATTTTGCATGAAAAGGGTCTAAAATATTTTTTTCAAATGTGATTTTTTAAAAAGCTTTTTTCAATGAATATTGTCTAAAATCATGTTTAAGGCAAAATCCACAATGCAACTAGTTCGGCATATGAAGGGATACAAAGTTCTTTATAACATACAAGAAAAACAATTTTTATACATTTTGCATGAAAAGGGTCTAAAATAAAAAAAAATTATGTGATTTTTTAAAAGCTTTTTTCAATTAATATTGTCTAAAATCATGTTTTAGGCAAAATCCACAATGCAACTAGTTCGGCATATGAAGGGATACAAAGTTCTTTATAACAAACAAGAAATTTTTTTTTTATACATTTTGCATGAAAAGGGTCTAAAATATTTTTTTCAAATGTGATTTTTTAAAAAGCTTTTTTCAATGAATATTGTCTAAAATCATGTTTAAGGCAAAATCCACAATGCAACTAGTTTGGCATATGAAGGGATACACAGTTCTTTATAACATACAAGAAAAACAATTTTTATACATTTTGCATGAAAAGGGTCTAAAATAAAAAAAAATTACGTGATTTTTTTAAAAGCTTTTTTCAATGAATATTGTCTAAAATCATGTTTTAGGCAAAATCCACAATGCAACTAGTTCGGCATATGAAGGGATACAAAGATCTTTATAACAAACAAGAAAACATTTTTTTATACATTTTGCATGAAAAGGGTCTAAAATATTTTTTTAACATTCAGCACTAGAAGGACATATGTAGAATACAACATAAAAGAGTTTTCAAATGTGATTTTTTAAAAAGCTTTTTTCAATGAATATTTTCTAAAATCATGTTTTAGGCAAAATCCACAATGCATCTAGTTCGGCATATGAAGGGATAAAAGTTCTTTATAACAAACAAGAAAATTGTTTTTTATACATTTTGCATGAAAAGGGTCAAAAATGTTTTTTTTACGTTCTTTACTAGAAGGACATATGTAGAATACAACATAGAAGAGTTTTCAAATGTGATTTTTTTAAAAGCTTTTTTCAATGAATATTTTCTAAAATCATGTTTTAGGCAAAATCGACAATGCAACTAGTTTGGCATATGAAGGGATACAAAGTTCTTTATAACAAACAAGAAAATTGTTTTTTATACATTTTGCATGAAAAGGGTCTAAAATATTTTTTCAAATGTGATTTTTTAAAAAGCTTTTTTCAATGAATATTGTCTAAAATCATGTTTAAGGCAAAATCCACAATGCAACTAGTTCGGCATATGAAGGGATACAAAGTTCTTTATAACATACAAGAAAAACAATTTTTATACATTTTGCATGAAAAGGGTCTAAAATAAAAAAAATTATGTGATATTTTTTAAAAGCTTTTTTCAATTAATATTGTCTAAAATCATGTTTTAGGCAAAATCCACAATGCAACTAGTTCGGCATATGAAGGGATACAAAGATCTTTATAACAAACAAGAAAAATATTTTTTATACATTTTGCATGAAAAGGGTCTAAAATATTTTTTTAACATTCAGCACTAGAAGGACATATGTAGAATACAACATAAAAGAGTTTTCAAATGTGATTTTTTAAAAAGCTTTTTTCAATGAATATTTTCTAAAATCATGTTTTAGGCAAAATCCACAATGCAACTAGTTCGGCATATGAAGGGATACAAAGTTCTTTATAACAAACAAGAAAAATATTTTTATACATTTTGCATGAAAAAGGTCTAAAATATTTTTTTTTATGTGATTTTTTTAAAAGCTTTTTTCAATGAATATTTTCTAAAATCATGTTTTAGGCAAAATCGACAATGCAACTAGTTTGGCATATGAAGGGATACAAAGTTCTTTATAACAAACAAGAAAATTGTTTTTATACATTTTGCATGAAAAGGGTCTAAAATATTTTTTTCAAATGTGATTTTTTAAAAAGCTTTTTTCAATGAATATTGTCTAAAATCATGTTTAAGGCAAAATCCACAATGCAACTAGTTCGGCATATGAAGGGATACAAAGTTCTTTATAACATACAAGAAAAACAATTTTTATACATTTTGCATGAAAAGGGTCTAAAATAAAATAAAATTATGTGATTTTTTTAAAAGCTTTTTTCAATGAATATTGTCTAAAATCATGTTTTAGGCAAAATCCACAATGCAACTAGTTCGGCATATGAAGGGATACAAAGATCTTTATAACAAACAAGAAAAATATTTTTTATACATTTTGCATGAAAAGGGTCTAAAATATTTTTTTAACATTCAGCACTAGAAGGACATATGTAGAATACAACATAAAAGAGTTTTCAAATGTGATTTTTTAAAAAGCTTTTTTCAATGAATATTTTCTAAAATCATGTTTTAGGCAAAATCCACAATGCATCTAGTTCGGCATATGAAGGGATACAAAGTTCTTTATAACAAACAAGAAAAATATTTTTTATACATTTTGCATGAAAAAGGTCTAAAATATTTTTTTTAATGTGATTTTTTTAAAAGCTTTTTTCAATGAATATTTTCTAAAATCATGTTTTAGGCAAAATCGACAATGCAACTAGTTTGGCATATGAAGGGATACAAAGTTCTTTATAACAAACAAGAAAATTGTTTTTTATACATTTTGCATGAAAAGGGTCTAAAATATTTTTTTCAAATGTGATTTTTTAAAAAGCTTTTTTCAATGAATATTGTCTAAAATCATGTTTAAGGCAAAATCCACAATGCAACTAGTTCGGCATATGAAGGGATACAAAGTTCTTTATAACATACAAGAAAAACAATTTTTATACATTTTGCATGAAAAGGGTCTAAAATAAAAAAAATTTATGTGATTTTTTTAAAAGCTTTTTTCAATTAATATTGTCTAAAATCATGTTTTAGGCAAAATCCACAATGCAACTAGTTCGGCATATGAAGGGATACAAAGATCTTTATAACAAACAAGAAAAATATTTTTTATACATTTTGCATGAAAAGGGTCTAAAATATTTTTTTAACATTCAGCACTAGAAGGACATATGTAGAATACAACATAAAAGAGTTTTCAAATGTGATTTTTTAAAAAGCTTTTTTCAATGAATATTTTCTAAAATCATGTTTTAGGCAAAATCCACAATGCATCTAGTTCGGCATATGAAGGGATAAAAGTTCTTTATAACAAACAAGAAAATTGTTTTTTATACATTTTGCATGAAAAGGGTCAAAAATGTTTTTTTACGTTCTTTACTAGAAGGACATATGTAGAATACAACATAGAAGAGTTTTCAAATGTGATTTTTTTAAAAAGCTTTTTTTCAATGAATATTTTCTAAAATCATGTTTTAGGCAAAATCGACAATGCAACTAGTTTGGCATATGAAGGGATACAAAGTTCTTTATAACAAACAAGAAAATTGTTTTTTATACATTTTGCATGAAAAGGGTCTAAAATATTTTTTCAAATGTGATTTTTTAAAAAGCTTTTTTCAATTAATATTGTCTAAAATCATGTTTAAGGCAAAATCCACAATGCAACTAGTTCGGCATATGAAGGGATACAAAGTTCTTTATAACATACAAGAAAAATAATTTTTATACATTTTGCATGAAAAGGGTCAAAAATGTTTTTTAACATTCAGCACTAGAAGGACATATGTAGAATACAACATAAAAGAGTTTTCAAATGTGATTTTTTAAAAGCTTTTTTCAATGAATATTTTCTAAAATCATGTTTTAGGCAAAATCCACAATGCATCTAGTTCGGCATATGAAGGGATAAAAGTTCTTTATAACAAACAAGAAAATTGTTTTTTATACATTTTGCATGAAAAGGGTCAAAAATGTTTTTTTTACGTTCTTTACTAGAAGGACATATGTAGAATACAACATAGAAGAGTTTTCAAATGTGATTTTTTTAAAAAGCTTTTTTCAATGAATATTTTCTAAAATCATGTTTTAGGCAAAATCGACAATGCAACTAGTTTGGCATATGAAGGGATACAAAGTTCTTTATAACAAACAAGAAAATTGTTTTTTATACATTTTGCATGAAAAGGGTCTAAAATATTTTTTCAAATGTGATTTTTTAAAAAGCTTTTTTCAATGAATATTGTCTAAAATCATGTTTAAGGCAAAATCCACGATGCAACTAGTTCGGCATATGAAGGGATACAAAGTTCTTTATAACATACAAGAAAAACAATTTTTATACATTTTGCATGAAAAGGGTCTAAAATAAAAAAAAATTATGTGATTTTTTAAAAATCTTTTTTCAATGAATATTGTCTAAAATCATGTTTTAGGCAAAATCCACAATGCAACTAGTTCGGCATATGAAGGGATACAAAGATCTTTATAACAAACAAGAAAAATATTTTTTATACATTTTGCATGAAAAGGGTCTAAAATATTTTTTTAACATTCAGCACTAG
This sequence comes from Coregonus clupeaformis, assembly GCF_020615455.1. NCBI lineage: Eukaryota > Metazoa > Chordata > Actinopteri > Salmoniformes > Salmonidae > Coregonus > Coregonus clupeaformis. The sequence goes on from NC_059209.1 coordinate 13,750,803, forward strand.
AAGGACATATGTAGAATACAACATACAATGGTTTTCAAATGTGATTTTTAAAAAAAGCTTTTTTCAATGAATATTTTCTAAAATCATGTTTTAGGCAAAATCCACAATGCATCTAGTTCGGCATATGAAGGGATACAAAGTTCTTTATAACAAACAAGAAAAATAATTTTTATACATTTTGCATGAAAAGGGTCTAAAATATTTTTTTTACGTTCAGCACTAGAAGGTCATATGTAGAATACAACATAGAAGAGTTTTCAAATGTGATTTTTTAAAAGCTTTTTTCAATGAATATTTTCTAAAATCATGTTTTATGCAAAATCCACAATGCAACTAGTTCGGCATATGAAGGGATACAAAGTTCTTTATAACATACAAGAAAAATAATTTTTATACATTTTGCATGAAAAAAGTCTAAAATATTTTTTTTTAATGTGATTTTTTAAAAAGCTTTTTTCAATGAATATTGTCTAAAATCATGTTTTAGGCAACATCCACAATGCAACTAGTTCGGCATATGAAGGGATACAAAGATCTTTATAACAAACAAGAAAAATATTTTTTATACATTTTGCATGAAAAGGGTCTAAAATATTTTTTTAACATTCAGCACTAGAAGGACATATGTAGAATACAACATAAAAGAGTTTTCAAATGTGATTTTTTAAAAAGCTTTTTTCAATGAATATTTTCTAAAATCATGTTTTAGGCAAAATCCACAATGCAACTAGTTCGGCATATGAAGGGATACAAAGTTCTTTATAACAAACAAGAAAAATATTTTTTATACATTTTGCATGAAAAAGGTCTAAAATATTTTTTTAATGTGATTTTTTTAAAAGCTTTTTTCAATGAATATTTTCTAAAATCATGTTTTAGGCAAAATCGACAATGCAACTAGTTTGGCATATGAAGGGATACAAAGTTCTTTATAACAAACAAGAAAATTGTTTTTTATACATTTTGCATGAAAAGGGTCTAAAATATTTTTTTCAAATGTGATTTTTTAAAAAGCTTTTTTCAATGAATATTGTCTAAAATAATGTTTAAGGCAAAATCCACAATGCAACTAGTTCGGCATATGAAGGGATACAAAGTTCTTTATAACATACAAGAAAAACAATTTTTATACATTTTGCATGAAAAGGGTCTAAAATAAAATAAAATTAGGTGATTTTTTTAAAAGCTTTTTTCAATGAATATTTTCTAAAATCATGTTTTAGGCAAAATCCACAATGCATCTAGTTCGGCATATGAAGGGATAAAAGTTCTTTATAACAAACAAGAAAATTGTTTTTTATACATTTTGCATGAAAAGGGTCAAAAATGTTTTTTTTACGTTCTTTACTAGAAGGATATATGTAGAATACAACATAGAAGAGTTTTCAAATGTGATTTTTTAAAAAGCTTTTTTCAATTAATATTTTCTAAAATCATGTTTTAGGCAAAATCGACAATGCAACTAGTTTGGCATATGAAGGGATACAAAGTTCTTTATAACAAACAAGAAAATTGTTTTTTATACATTTTGCATGAAAAGGGTCTAAAATATTTTTTTCAAATGTGATTTTTTAAAAAGCTTTTTTCAATGAATATTGTCTAAAATCATGTTTAAGGCAAAATCCACAATGCAACTAGTTCGGCATATGAAGGGATACAAAGTTCTTTATAACATACAAGAAAAACAATTTTTATACATTTTGCATGAAAAGGGTCTAAAATAAAAAAAAATTATGTGATTTTTTTAAAAGCTTTTTTCAATGAATATTGTCTAAAATCATGTTTTAGGCAAAATCCACAATGCAACTAGTTCGGCATATGAAGGGATACAAAGATCTTTATAACAAACAAGAAAAATATTTTTTATACATTTTGCATGAAAAGGGTCTAAAATATTTTTTTAACGTTCAGCACTAGAAGGACATATGTAGAATACAACATACAATGGTTTTCAAATGTGATTTTTTAAAAAAAGCTTTTTTCAATGAATATTTTCTAAAATCATGTTTTAGGCAAAATCCACAATGCAACTAGTTCGGCATATGAAGGGATACAAAGTTCTTTGATAACAAACAAGAAAAATATTTTTTATACATTTTGCATGAAAAGGGTCTAAAATATTTTTTTTAATGTGATTTTTTAAAAGCTTTTTTCAATGAATATTGTCTAAAATCATGTTTTAGGCAAAATCCACAATGCAACTAGTTCGGCATATGAAGGGATACAAAGTTCTTTGATAACAAACAAGAAAAATGTTTTTATACATTTTGCATGAAAATGGTCTAAAATATTTTTTTACGTTCAGCACTAGAAGGTCATATGTAGAATACAACATAGAAGAGTTTTCAAATGTGATTTTTTTAAAAGCTTTTTTCAATGAATATTTTCTAAAATCATGTTTTATGCAAAATCCACAATGCAACTAGTTCGGCATATGAAGGGATACAAAGTTCTTTATAACATACAAGAAAAACAATTTTTATACATTTTGCATGAAAAGGGTCTAAAATAAAAATAAATTATGTGATTTTTTTAAAAGCTTTTTTCAATTAATATTGTCTAAAATCATGTTTTAGGCAAAATCCACAATGCAACTAGTTCGGCATATGAAGGGATACAAAGTTTTTTGATAAAAAACGAGAAAAATATTTTTTATACATTTTGCATGAAAAGGGTCTAAAATATTTTTTTTTAATGTGATTTTTTAAAAAGCTTTTTTCAATGAATATTGTCTAAAATCATGTTTTAGGCAAAATCCACAATGCAACTAGTTCGGTATATGAAGGGATACAAAGTTTTTTGATAAAAAACGAGAAAAATATTTGTTATACATTTTGCATGAAAATGGTCTAAAATATTTTTTTTACGTTCAGCACTAGAAGGTCATATGTAGAATACAACATAGAAGAGTTTTCAAATGTGATTTTTTTAAAAGCTTTTTTCAATGAATATTTTCTAAAATCATGTTTTAGGCAAAATCCACAATGCAACTAGTTCGGCATATGAAGGGATACAAAGTTCTTTATAACATACAAGAAAAATAATTTTTATACATTTTGCATGAAAAGGGTCTAAAATATTTTTTTTTTATGTGATTTTTTAAAAAGCTTTTTTCAATGAATATTGTCTAAAATCATGTTTAAGGCAAAATCCACAATGCAACTAGTTCGGCATATGAAGGGATACAAAGTTCTTTATAACATACAAGAAAAACAATTTTTATACATTTTGCATGAAAAGGGTCTAAAATAAAATAAAATTATGTGATTTTTTTAAAAGCTTTTTTCAATTAATATTGTCTAAAATCATGTTTTAGGCAAAATCCACAATGCAACTAGTTCGGCATATGAAGGGATACAAAGATCTTTATAACAAACAAGAAAAATATTTTTTATACATTTTGCATGAAAAGGGTCTAAAATATTTTTTTAACATTCAGCACTAGAAGGACATATGTAGAATACAACATAAAAGAGTTTTCAAATGTGATTTTTTTAAAAGCTTTTTTCAATGAATATTTTCTAAAATCATGTTTTAGGCAAAATCCACAATGCAACTAGTTCGGCATATGAAGGGATACAAAGTTCTTTATAACAAACAAGAAAAATATTTTTTATACATTTTGCATGAAAAAGGTCTAAAATATTTTTTTTTAATGTGATTTTTTTAAAAGCTTTTTTCAATGAATATTTTCTAAAATCATGTTTTAGGCAAAATCGACAATGCAACTAGTTTGGCATATGAAGGGATACAAAGTTCTTTATAACAAACAAGAAAATTGTTTTTTATACATTTTGCATGAAAAGGGTCTAAAATATTTTTTTCAAATGTGATTTTTTAAAAAGCTTTTTTCAATGAATATTGTCTAAAATCATGTTTAAGGCAAAATCCACAATGCAACTAGTTCGGCATATGAAGGGATACAAAGTTCTTTATAACATACAAGAAAAACAATTTTTATACATTTTGCATGAAAAGGGTCTAAAATAAAAAAAAATACGTGATTTTTTTAAAAGCTTTTTTCAATGAATATTGTCTAAAATCATGTTTTAGGCAAAATCCACAATGCAACTAGTTCGGCATATGAAGGGATACAAAGATCTTTATAACAAACAAGAAAAATTTTTTTTATACATTTTGCATGAAAAGGGTCTAAAATATTTTTTTTAACATTCAGCACTAGAAGGACATATGTAGAATACAACATAAAAGAGTTTTCAAATGTGATTTTTTAAAAAGCTTTTTTCAATGAATATTTTCTAAAATCATGTTTTAGGCAAAATCCACAATGCAACTAGTTCGGCATATGAAGGGATACAAAGTTCTTTATAACAAACAAGAAAAATATTTTTTATACATTTTGCATGAAAAAGGGTCTAAAATATTTTTTTTAATGTGATTTTTTAAAAGCTTTTTTCAATGAATATTTTCTAAAATCATGTTTTAGGCAAAATCGACAATGCAACTAGTTTGGCATATGAAGGGATACAAAGTTCTTTATAACAAACAAGAAAATTGTTTTTTATACATTTTGCATGAAAAGGGTCTAAAATATTTTTTTCAAATGTGATTTTTTAAAAAGCTTTTTTCAATGAATATTGTCTAAAATCATGTTTAAGGCAAAATCCACAATGCAACTAGTTCGGCATATGAAGGGATACAAAGTTCTTTATAACATACAAGAAAAACAATTTTTATACATTTTGCATGAAAAGGGTCTAAAATAAAAAAAAATACGTGATTTTTTAAAAGCTTTTTTCAATGAATATTGTCTAAAATCATGTTTTAGGCAAAATCCACAATGCAACTAGTTCGGCATATGAAGGGATACAAAGATCTTTATAACAAACAAGAAAAAATTTTTTTATACATTTTGCATGAAAAGGGTCTAAAATATTTTTTAACATTCAGCACTAGAAGGACATATGTAGAATACAACATAAAAGAGTTTTCAAATGTGATTTTTTAAAAAGCTTTTTTCAATGAATATTTTCTAAAATCATGTTTTAGGCAAAATCCACAATGCATCTAGTTCGGCATATGAAGGGATACAAGTTCTTTATAACAAACAAGAAAATTGTTTTTTATACATTTTGCATGAAAAGGGTCAAAAATGTTTTTTTACGTTCTTTACTAGAAGGACATATGTAGAATACAACATAGAAGAGTTTTCAAATGTGATTTTTTAAAAGCTTTTTTCAATGAATATTTTCTAAAATCATGTTTTAGGCAAAATCGACAATGCAACTAGTTTGGCATATGAAGGGATACAAAGTTCTTTATAACAAACAAGAAAATTGTTTTTTATACATTTTGCATGAAAAGGGTCTAAAATATTTTTTTCAAATGTGATTTTTTAAAAAGCTTTTTTCAATGAATATTGTCTAAAATCATGTTTAAGGCAAAATCCACAATGCAACTAGTTCGGCATATGAAGGGATACAAAGTTCTTTATAACATACAAGAAAAATAATTTTTATACATTTTGCATGAAAAGGGTCAAAAATGTTTTTTTAACATTCAGCACTAGAAGGACATATGTAGAATACAACATAAAAGAGTTTTCAAATGTGATTTTTTAAAAAGCTTTTTTCAATGAATATTTTCTAAAATCATGTTTTAGGCAAAATCCACAATGCATCTAGTTCGGCATATGAAGGGATAAAAGTTCTTTATAACAAACAAGAAAATTGTTTTTTATACATTTTGCATGAAAAGGGTCAAAAATGTTTTTTTTACGTTCTTTACTAGAAGGACATATGTAGAATACAACATAGAAGAGTTTTCAAATGTGATTTTTTAAAAAGCTTTTTTCAATTAATATTTTCTAAAATCATGTTTTAGGCAAAATCCACAATGCAACTAGTTCGGCATATGAAGGGATACAAAGTTCTTTATAACAAACAAGAAAATTGTTTTTTATACGTTTTGCATGAAAAGGGTCTAAAATATTTTTTTAACATTCAGCACTAGAAGGACATGTAGAATACAACATACAATGGTTTTCAAATGTGATTTTTAAAAAAAGCTTTTTTCAATGAATATTTTCTAAAATCATGTTTTAGGCAAAATCCACAATGCAACTAGTTCGGCATATGAAGGGATACAAAGTTTTTTGATAAAAAACAAGAAAAATATTTTTTATACATTTTGCATGAAAAGGGTCTAAAATATTTTTTTTTAATGTGATTTTTTAAAAAGCTTTTTTCAATGAATATTGTCTAAAATCATGTTTTAGGCAAAATCCACAATGCAACTAGTTCGGTATATGAAGGGATACAAAGTTTTTTGATAAAAAACGAGAAAAATATTTTTTATACATTTTGCATGAAAATGGTCTAAAATATTTTTTTTACGTTCAGCACTAGAAGGTCATATGTAGAATACAACATAGAAGAGTTTTCAAATGTGATTTTTTAAAAGCTTTTTTCAATGAATATTTTCTAAAATCATGTTTTATGCAAAATCCACAATGCAACTAGTTCGGCATATGAAGGGATACAAAGTTCTTTATAACATACAAGAAAAATAATTTTTATACATTTTGCATGAAAAGGGTCTAAAATATTTTTTTTTATGTGATTTTTTAAAAAGCTTTTTTCAATGAATATTGTCTAAAATCATGTTTAAGGCAAAATCCACAATGCAACTAGTCGGGATATGAAGGGATACAAAGTTCTTTATAACATACAAGAAAAACAATTTTTATACATTTTGCATGAAAAGGGTCTAAAATAAAAAAAATGTATGTGATTTTTTTAAAAGCTTTTTTCAATGAATATTGTCTAAAATCATGTTTTAGGCGAAATCCACAATGCAACTAGTTCGGCATATGAAGGGATACAAAGATCTTTATAACAAACAAGAAAAATATTTTTTATACATTTTGCATGAAAAGGGTCTAAAATATTTTTTTAACATTCAGCACTAGAAGGACATATGTAGAATACAACATAAAAGAGTTTTCAAATGTGATTTTTTAAAAAGCTTTTTTCAATGAATATTTTCTAAAATCATGTTTTAGGCAAAATCCACAATGCAACTAGTTCGGCATATGAAGGGATACAAAGTTTTTTGATAAAAAACAAGAAAAACAATTTTTTATACATTTTGCATGAAAAGGGTCTAAAATAAAAAAAATTTTTATGTGATTTTTTAAAGCTTTTTTCAATTAATATTGTCTAAAATCATGTTTTAGGCAAAATCCACAATGCAACTAGTTCGGCATATGAAGGGATACAAAGATCTTTATAACAAACAAGAAAAATATTTTTTATACATTTTGCATGAAAAGGGTCTAAAATAAAAAAAAATTATGTGATTTTTTTAAAAGCTTTTTTCAATGAATATTGTCTAAAATCATGTTTTAGGCAAAATCCACAATGCAACTAGTTCGGCATATGAAGGGATACAAAGTTCTTTATAACAAACAAGAAAAATATTTTTTATACATTTTGCATGAAAAAGGTCTAAAATATTTTTTTAATGTGTTTTTTTAAAAGCTTTTTTCAATGAATATTTTCTAAAATCATGTTTTAGGCAAAATCCACAATGCAACTAGTTTGGCATATGAAGGGATACAAAGTTCTATATAACATACAAGAAAATTATTTTTATACATTTTGCATGAAAAGGGTCTAAAATATCTTTTTCAAATGTGATTTTTTAAAAAGCTTTTTTCAATGAATATTGTCTAAAATCATGTTTAAGGCAAAATCCACAATGCAACTAGTTCGGCATATGAAGGGATACAAAGTTCTTTATAACATACAAGAAAAACAATTTTTATACATTTTGCATGAAAAGGGTCTAAAATAAAAAAAAATACGTGATTTTTTTAAAAGCTTTTTTCAATGAATATTGTCTAAAATCATGTTTTAGGCAAAATCCACAATGCAACTAGTTCGGCATATGAAGGGATACAAAGATCTTTATAACAAACAAGAAAAATTTTTTTTATACATTTTGCATGAAAAGGGTCTAAAATATTTTTTTAACATTCAGCACTAGAAGGACATATGTAGAATACAACATAAAAGAGTTTTCAAATGTGATTTTTTTAAAAAGCTTTTTTCAATGAATATTTTCTAAAATCATGTTTTAGGCAAAATCCACAATGCAACTAGTTCGGCATATGAAGGGATACAAAGTTCTTTATAACAAACAAGAAAAATATTTTTTATACATTTTGCATGAAAAAGGTCTAAAATATTTTTTTTTAATGTGATTTTTTAAAAGCTTTTTTCAATGAATATTTTCTAAAATCATGTTTTAGGCAAAATCGACAATGCAACTAGTTTGGCATATGAAGGGATACAAAGTTCTTTATAACAAACAAGAAAATTGTTTTTTATACATTTTGCATGAAAAGGGTCTAAAATATTTTTTTCAAATGTGATTTTTTAAAAAGCTTTTTTCAATGAATATTGTCTAAAATCATGTTTAAGGCAAAATCCACAATGCAACTAGTTCGGCATATGAAGGGATACAAAGTTCTTTATAACATACAAGAAAAACAATTTTTATACATTTTGCATGAAAAGGGTCTAAAATAAAAAAAAAATACGTGATTTTTTTAAAAGCTTTTTTCAATGAATATTGTCTAAAATCATGTTTTAGGCAAAATCCACAATGCAACTAGTTCGGCATATGAAGGGATACAAAGTTTTTTGATAAAAAACGAGAAAAATATTTTTTATACATTTTGCATGAAAAGGGTCTAAAATATTTTTTTTTAATGTGATTTTTTAAAAAGCTTTTTTCAATGAATATTGTCTAAAATCATGTTTTAGGCAAAATCCACAATGCAACTAGTTCAGCATATGAAGGGATACAAAGTTTTTTGATAAAAAACGAGAAAAATATTTGTTATACATTTTGCATGAAAATGGTCTAAAATATTTTTTTTACGTTCAGCACTAGAAGGTCATATGTAGAATACAACATAGAAGAGTTTTCAAATGTGATTTTTTAAAAGCTTTTTTCAATGAATATTTTCTAAAATCATGTTTTATGCAAAATCCACAATGCAACTAGTTCGGCATATGAAGGGATACAAAGTTAATTTATAACATACAAGAAAAATAATTTTTATACATTTTGCATGAAAAAAGTCTAAAATATTTTTTTTTAATGTGATTTTTTAAAAAGCTTTTTTCAATGAATATTGTCTAAAATCATGTTTAAGGCAAAATCCACAATGCAACTAGTTCGGCATATGAAGGGATACAAAGTTCTTTATAACATACAAGAAAAACAATTTTTATACATTTTGCATGAAAAGGGTCTAAAATAAAAAAAAATTATGTGATTTTTTTAAAAGCTTTTTTCAATTAATATTGTCTAAAATCACGTTTTAGGCAAAATCCACAATGCAACTAGTTCGGCATATGAAGGGATACAAAGATCTTTATAACAAACAAGACAAATATTTTTTATACATTTTGCATGAAAAGGGTCTAAAATATTTTTTTAACATTCAGCACTAGAAGGACATATGTAGAATACAACATAAAAGAGTTTTCAAATGTGATTTTTTAAAAAGCTTTTTTCAATGAATATTTTCTAAAATCATGTTTTAGGCAAAATCCACAATGCAACTAGTTCGGCATATGAAGGGATACAAAGTTTTTTGATAAAAAACGAGAAAAACAATTTTTATACATTTTGCATGAAAAGGGTCTAAAATAAAAAAAAATTATGTGATTTTTTAAAAGCTTTTTTCAATTAATATTGTCTAAAATCATGTTTTAGGCAAAATCCACAATGCAACTAGTTCGGCATATGAAGGGATACAAAGATCTTTATAACAAACAAGAAAAATATTTTTTATACATTTTGCATGAAAAGGGTCTAAAATATTTTTTGAACATTCAGCACTAGAAGGACATATGTAGAATACAACATACAAGAGTTTTCAAATGTGATTTTTTAAAAAGCTTTTTTCAATGAATATTTTCTAAAATCATGTTTTAGGCAAAATCCACAATGCAACTAGTTTGGCATATGAAGGGATACAAAGTTTTTTGATAAAAAACGAGAAAAATAATTTTTATACATTTTGCATGAAAAGGGTCTAAAATATTTTTTTTTAATGTGATTTTTTAAAAAGCTTTTTTCAATGAATATTGTCTAAAATCATGTTTAAGGCAAAATCCACAATGCAACTAGTTCGGCATATGAAGGGATACAAAGTTCTTTATAACATACAAGAAAAACAATTTTTATACATTTTGCATGAAAAAGGTCTAAAATAAAAAAAAATTATGTGATTTTTTTAAAAGCTTTTTTCAATTAATATTGTCTAAAATCATGTTTTAGGCAAAATCCACAATGCAACTAGTTCGGCATATGAAGGGATACAAAGATCTTTATAACAAACAAGAAAAATATTTTTATACATTTTGCATGAAAAGGGTCTAAAATATTTTTTAACATTCAGCACTAGAAGGACATATGTAGAATACAACATAAAAGAGTTTTCAAATGTGATTTTTTAAAAAGCTTTTTTCAATGAATATTTTCTAAAATCATGTTTTAGGCAAAATCCACAATGCAACTAGTTCGGCATATGAAGGGATACAAAGTTTTTTGATAAAAAACGAGAAAAACAATTTTTATACATTTTGCATGAAAAGGGTCTAAAATAAAAAAAAATTATGTGATTTTTTTAAAAGCTTTTTTCAATTAATATTGTCTAAAATCATGTTTTAGGCAAAATCCACAATGCAACTAGTTCGGCATATGAAGGGATACAAAGATCTTTATAACAAACAAGAAAAATATTTTTTATACATTTTGCATGAAAAGGGTCTAAAATATTTTTTTTTATGTGATTTTTTAAAAAGCTTTTTTCAATGAATATTGTCTAAAATCATGTTTAAGGCAAAATCCACAATGCAACTAGTTCGGCATATGAAGGGATACAAAGATCTTTATAACAAACAAGAAAAATATTTTTTATACGTTTTGCATGAAAAGGGTCTAAAATATTTTTTTAACATTCAGCACTAGAAGGACATGTAGAATACAACATACAATGGTTTTCAAATGTGATTTTTAAAAAAAGCTTTTTTCAATGAATATTTTCTAAAATCATGTTTTAGGCAAAATCCACAATGCAACTAGTTCGGCATATGAAGGGATACAAAGTTTTTTGATAAAAAACGAGAAAAATATTTTTTATACATTTTGCATGAAAAGGGTCTAAAATATTTTTTTTTTAATGTGATTTTTTAAAAAGCTTTTTTCAATGAATATTGTCTAAAATCATGTTTTAGGCAAAATCCACAATGCAACTAGTTCGGCATATGAAGGGATACAAAGTTTTTTGATAAAAAACGAGAAAAATATTTGTTATACATTTTGCATGAAAATGGTCTAAAATATTTTTTTTACGTTCAGCACTAGAAGGTCATATGTAGAATACAACATAGAAGAGTTTTCAAATGTGATTTTTTTAAAAGCTTTTTTCAATGAATATTTTCTAAAATCATGTTTTATGCAAAATCCACAATGCAACTAGTTCGGCATATGAAGGGATACAAAGTTCTTTATAACATACAAGAAAAATAATTTTTATACATTTTGCATGAAAAAGGTCTAAAATATTTTTTTTTAATGTGATTTTTTAAAAAGCTTTTTTCAATGAATATTGTCTAAAATCATGTTTAAGGCAAAATCCACAATGCAACTAGTTCGGCATATGAAGGGATACAAAGTTCTTTATAACATACAAGAAAAACAATTTTTATACATTTTGCATGAAAAGGGTCTAAAATAAAAAAAAATTATGTGATTTTTTTAAAAGCTTTTTTCAATTAATATTGTCTAAAATCATGTTTTAGGCAAAATCCACAATGCAACTAGTTCGGCATATGAAGGGATACAAAGATCTTTATAACAAACAAGAAAAATATTTTTTATACATTTTGCATGAAAAGGGTCTAAAATATTTTTTTTACATTCAGCACTAGAAGGACATATGTAGAATACAACATAAAAGAGTTTTCAAATGTGATTTTTTAAAAAGCTTTTTTCAATGAATATTTTCTAAAATCATGTTTTAGGCAAAATCCACAATGCAACTAGTTCGGCATATGAAGGGATACAAAGTTTTTTGATAAAAAACGAGAAAAACAATTTTTATACATTTTGCATGAAAAGGGTCTAAAATAAAAAAAAATTATGTGATTTTTTTAAAAGCTTTTTTCAATTAATATTGTCTAAAATCATGTTTTAGGCAAAATCCACAATGCAACTAGTTCGGCATATGAAGGGATACAAAGATCTTTATAACAAACAAGAAAAATATTTTTTATACATTTTGCATGAAAAGGGTCTAAAATATTTTTTTAACATTCAGCACTAGAAGGACATATGTAGAATACAACATACAATGGTTTTCAAATGTGATTTTTAAAAAAAGCTTTTTTCAATGAATATTTTCTAAAATCATGTTTTAGGCAAAATCCACAATGCAACTAGTTCGGCATATGAAGGGATACAAAGTTCTTTGATAAAAAATCGAGAAAAATATTTTTTATACATTTTTCATGAAAAGGGTCTAAAATATTTTTTTTAATGTGATTTTTTAAAAAGCTTTTTTCAATGAATATTGTCTAAAATCATGTTTAAGGCAAAATCCACAATGCAACTAGTTCGGCATATGAAGGGATACAAAGTTCTTTATAACATACAAGAAAAATAATTTTTATACATTTTGCATGAAAAAGGTCTAAAATATTTTTTTTTTATGTGATTTTTTAAAAAGCTTTTTTCAATTAATATTGTCTAAAATCATGTTTTAGGCAAAATCCACAATGCAACTAGTTCGGCATATGAAGGGATACAAAGATCTTTATAACAAACAAGACAAATATTTTTTATACATTTTGCATGAAAAGGGTCTAAAATATTTTTTTAACATTCAGCACTAGAAGGACATATGTAGAATACAACATAAAAGAGTTTTCAAATGTGATTTTTTAAAAAGCTTTTTTCAATGAATATTTTCTAAAATCATGTTTTAGGCAAAATCCACAATGCAACTAGTTCGGCATATGAAGGGATACAAAGTTCTTTGATAACAACGAGAAAAACAATTTTTATACATTTTGCATGAAAAGGGTCTAAAATAAAAAATTATGTGATTTTTTTAAAAGCTTTTTTCAATTAATATTGTCTAAAATCATGTTTTAGGCAAAATCCACAATGCAACTAGTTCGGCATATGAAGGGATACAAAGATCTTTATAACAAACAAGAAAAATATTTTTTATACATTTTGCATGAAAAGGGTCTAAAATATTTTTTTAACGTTCAGCACTAGAAGGACATATGTAGAATACAACATACAATGGTTTTCAAATGTGATTTTTAAAAAAAGCTTTTTTCAATGAATATTTTCTAAAATCATGTTTTAGGCAAAATCCACAATGCAACTAGTTCGGCATATGAAGGGATACAAAGTTTTTTGATAAAAAACGAGAAAAATATTTTTTATACATTTTGCATGAAAAGGGTCTAAAATATTTTTTTTTAATGTGATTTTTTAAAAAGCTTTTTTCAATGAATATTGTCTAAAATCATGTTTAAGGCAAAATCCACAATGCAACTAGTTCGGCATATGAAGGGATACAAAGTTCTTTATAACATACAAGAAAAACAATTTTTATACATTTTGCATGAAAAAGGGTCTAAAATAAAAAAAAATTATGTGATTTTTTTAAAAAGCTTTTTTCAATTAATATTGTCTAAAATCATGTTTTAGGCAAAATCCACAATGCAACTAGTTCGGCATATGAAGGGATACAAAGATCTTTATAACAAACAAGAAAAATATTTTTTATACATTTTGCATGAAAAGGGTCTAAAATATTTTTTTAACATTCAGCACTAGAAGGACATATGTAGAATACAACATAAAAGAGTTTTCAAATGTGATTTTTTAAAAAGCTTTTTTCAATGAATATTTTCTAAAATCATGTTTTAGGCAAAATCCACAATGCAACTAGTTCGGCATATGAAGGGATACAAAGTTTTTTGATAAAAAACGAGAAAAACAATTTTTATACATTTTGCATGAAAAGGGTCTAAAATAAAAAAAAATTATGTGATTTTTTTAAAAGCTTTTTTCAATTAATATTGTCTAAAATCATGTTTTAGGCAAAATCCACAATGCAACTAGTTCGGCATATGAAGGGATACAAAGATCTTTATAACAAACAAGAAAAATATTTTTTATACATTTTGCATGAAAAGGGTCTAAAATATTTTTTTTTAATGTGATTTTTTAAAAAGCTTTTTTCAATGAATATTGTCTAAAATCATGTTTAAGGCAAAATCCACGATGCAACTAGTTCGGCATATGAAGGGATACAAAGATCTTTATAACAAACAAGAAAAATATTTTTTATACGTTTTGCATGAAAAGGGTCTAAAATATTTTTAAACATTCAGCACTAGAAGGACATGTAGAATACAACATACAATGGTTTTCAAATGTGATTTTTAAAAAAAGCTTTTTTCAATGAATATTTTCTAAAATCATGTTTTAGGCAAAATCCACAATGCAACTAGTTCGGCATATGAAGGGATACAAAGTTTTTTGATAAAAAACGAGAAAAATATTTTTTATACATTTTGCATGAAAAGGGTCTAAAATATTTTTTTAATGTGATTTTTTAAAAGCTTTTTTCAATGAATATTGTCTAAAATCATGTTTTAGGCAAAATCCACAATGCAACTAGTTCGGCATATGAAGGGATACAAAGTTTTTGATAAAAAACGCAGAAAAATATTTGTTATACATTTTGCATGAAAATGGTCTAAAATATTTTTTTTACGTTCAGCACTAGAAGGTCATATGTAGAATACAACATAGAAGAGTTTTCAAATGTGATTTTTTTAAAAGCTTTTTTCAATGAATATTTTCTAAAATCATGTTTTATGCAAAATCCACAATGCAACTAGTTCGGCATATGAAGGGATACAAAGTTCTTTATAACATACAAGAAAAATAATTTTTATACATTTTGCATGAAAAGGGTCTAAAATATTTTTTTTAATGTGATTTTTTAAAAAGCTTTTTCAATGAATATTGTCTAAAATCATGTTTAAGGCAAAATCCACAATGCAACTAGTTCGGCATATGAAGGGATACAAAGTTCTTTATAACATACAAGAAAAACAATTTTTATACATTTTGCATGAAAAGGGTCTAAAATAAAAAAAAATTATGTGATTTTTTTAAAAGCTTTTTTCAATTAATATTGTCTAAAATCATGTTTTAGGCAAAATCCACAATGCAACTAGTTCGGCATATGAAGGGATACAAAGATCTTTATAACAAACAAGAAAAATATTTTTTATACATTTTGCATGAAAAGGGTCTAAAATATTTTTTTAACATTCAGCACTAGAAGGACATATGTAGAATACAACATAAAAGAGTTTTCAAATGTGATTTTTTAAAAAGCTTTTTTCAATGAATATTTTCTAAAATCATGTTTTAGGCAAAATCCACAATGCAACTAGTTCGGCATATGAAGGGATACAAAGTTTTTTGATAAAAAACGAGAAAAAACAATTTTTATACATTTTGCATGAAAAGGGTCTAAAATAAAAAAAATTTTTAATGTGATTTTTTTAAAAGCTTTTTCAATTAATATTGTCTAAAATCATGTTTTAGGCAAAATCCACAATGCAACTAGTTCGGCATATGAAGGGATACAAAGATCTTTATAACAAACAAGAAAAATATTTTTTATACATTTTGCATGAAAAGGGTCTAAAATATTTTTTTAACATTCAGCACTAGAA
The DNA here is from genome assembly GCF_020615455.1 of Coregonus clupeaformis. Lineage (NCBI taxonomy): Eukaryota > Metazoa > Chordata > Actinopteri > Salmoniformes > Salmonidae > Coregonus > Coregonus clupeaformis. The sequence goes on from NC_059209.1 coordinate 13,766,624, forward strand.
GGACATATGTAGAATACAACATACAATGGTTTTCAAATGTGATTTTTAAAAAAGCTTTTTTCAATGAATATTTTCTAAAATCATGTTTTAGGCAAAATCCACAATGCAACTAGTTCGGCATATGAAGGGATACAAAGTTTTTTGATAAAAAACGAGAAAAATATTTTTTATACATTTTTATGAAAAGGGTCTAAAATATTTTTTTTTAATGTGATTTTTTAAAAAGCTTTTTTCAATGAATATTGTCTAAAATCATGTTTTAGGCAAAATCCACAATGCAACTAGTTCGGCATATGAAGGGATACAAAGTTCTTTATAACATACAAGAAAAATAATTTTTATACATTTTGCATGAAAAAAGTCTAAAATATTTTTTTTATGTGATTTTTTTAAAAAGCTTTTTTCAATGAATATTGTCTAAAATCATGTTTAAGGGCAAAATCCACAATGCAACTAGTTCGGCATATGAAGGGATACAAAGTTCTTTATAACATACAAGAAAAACAATTTTTTATACATTTTGCATGAAAAGGGTCTAAAATAAAAAAAAATTATGTGATTTTTTTAAAAAGCTTTTTTCAATTAATATTGTCTAAAATCATGTTTTAGGCAAAATCCACAATGCAACTAGTTCGGCATATGAAGGGATACAAAGATCTTTATAACAAACAAGAAAAATATTTTTTATACATTTTGCATGAAAAGGGTCTAAAATATTTTTTTAACATTCAGCACTAGAAGGACATATGTAGAATACAACATAAAAGAGTTTTCAAATGTGATTTTTTAAAAAGCTTTTTTCAATGAATATTTTCTAAAATCATGTTTTAGGCAAAATCCACAATGCAACTAGTTCGGCATATGAAGGGATACAAAGTTCTTTATAACAAACAAGAAAAATATTTTTTATACATTTTGCATGAAAAGGTCTAAAATATTTTTTTTAATGTGATTTTTTTAAAAGCTTTTTTCAATGAATATTTTCTAAAATCATGTTTTACGCAAAATCGACAATGCAACTAGTTTGGCATATGAAGGGATACAAAGTTCTTTATAACAAACAAGAAAATTGTTTTTTATACATTTTGCATGAAAAGGGTCTAAAATATTTTTTTCAAATGTGATTTTTTAAAAAGCTTTTTTCAATGAATATTGTCTAAAATCATGTTTAAGGCAAAATCCACAATGCAACTAGTTCGGCATATGAAGGGATACAAAGTTCTTTATAACATACAAGAAAAAATTTTTTTATACATTTTGCATGAAAAGGGTCTAAAATAAAAAAAAATTACGTGATTTTTTTAAAAGCTTTTTTCAATGAATATTGTCTAAAATCATGTTTTAGGCAAAATCCACAATGCAACTAGTTCGGCATATGAAGGGATACAAAGATCTTTATAACAAACAAGAAAAAAGTTTTTTATACATTTTGCATGAAAAGGGTCTAAAATATTTTTTTAACATTCAGCACTAGAAGGACATATGTAGAATACAACATAAAAGAGTTTTCAAATGTGATTTTTTAAAAAGCTTTTTTCAATGAATATTTTCTAAAATCATGTTTTAGGCAAAATCCACAATGCATCTAGTTCGGCATATGAAGGGATAAAAGTTCTTTATAACAAACAAGAAAATTGTTTTTTATACATTTTGCATGAAAAGGGTCAAAAATGTTTTTTTTACGTTCTTTACTAGAAGGACATATGTAGAATACAACATAGAAGAGTTTTCAAATGTGATTTTTTTAAAAGCTTTTTTCAATGAATATTTTATAAAATCATGTTTTAGGCAAAATCGACAATGCAACTAGTTTGGCATATGAAGGGATACAAAGTTCTTTATAACAAACAAGAAAATTGTTTTTTATACATTTTGCATGAAAAGGGTCTAAAATATTTTTTTAACATTCAGCACTAGAAGGACATATGTAGAATACAACATAAAAGAGTTTTCAAATGTGATTTTTTTAAAAGCTTTTTTCAATGAATATTGTCTAAAATCATGTTTTAGGCAAAATCCACAATGCAACTAGTTCGGCATATGAAGGGATACAAAGATCTTTATAACAAACAAGAAAAATATTTTTTATACATTTTGCATGAAAAGGGTCTAAAATATTTTTTTAACATTCAGCACTAGAAGGACATATGTAGAATACAACATACAATGGTTTTCAAATGTGATTTTTAAAAAGCTTTTTTCAATGAATATTTTCTAAAATCATGTTTTAGGCAAAATCCACAATGCAACTAGTTCGGCATATGAAGGGATACAAAGTTTTTTGATAAAAAACGAGAAAAATATTTTTTATACATTTTTATGAAAAGGGTCTAAAATATTTTTTTTTAATGTGATTTTTTAAAAAGCTTTTTTCAATGAATATTGTCTAAAATCATGTTTTAGGCAAAATCCACAATGCAACTAGTTCGGTATATGAAGGGATACAAAGTTTTTTGATAAAAAACGAGAAAAATATTTGACATTTTGCATGAAAATGGTCTAAAATATTTTTTTTACGTTCAGCACTAGAAGGTCATATGTAGAATACAACATAGAAGAGTTTTCAAATGTGATTTTTTAAAAGCTTTTTTCAATGAATATTTTCTAAAATCATGTTTTATGCAAAATCCACAATGCAACTAGTTCGGCATATGAAGGGATACAAAGTTCTTTATAACATACAAGAAAAATAATTTTTATACATTTTGCATGAAAAAAGTCTAAAATATTTTTTTTTTATGTGATTTTTTAAAAAGCTTTTTTCAATGAATATTGTCTAAAATCATGTTTAAGGCAAAATCCACAATGCAACTAGTTCGGCATATGAAGGGATACAAAGTTCTTTATAACATACAAGAAAAACAATTTTTATACATTTTGCATGAAAAGGGTCTAAAATAAAAAAATTATGTGATTTTTTTAAAAGCTTTTTTCAATTAATATTGTCTAAAATCATGTTTTAGGCAAAATCCACAATGCAACTAGTTCGGCATATGAAGGGATACAAAGATCTTTATAACAAACAAGAAAAAATATTTTTTATACATTTTGCATGAAAAGGGTCTAAAATATTTTTTTAAACATTCAGCACTAGAAGGACATATGTAGAATACAACATAAAAGAGTTTTCAAATGTGATTTTAAAAAGCTTTTTTCAATGAATATTTTCTAAAATCATGTTTTAGGCAAAATCCACAATGCAACTAGTTCGGCATATGAAGGGATACAAAGTTCTTTATAACAAACAAGAAAAATATTTTTATACATTTTGCATGAAAAAGGTCTAAAATATTTTTTTTTAATGTGATTTTTTAAAAAGCTTTTTCAATGAATATTTTCTAAAATCATGTTTTACGCAAAATCGACAATGCAACTAGTTTGGCATATGAAGGGATACAAAGTTCTTTATAACAAACAAGAAAATTGTTTTTATACATTTTGCATGAAAAGGGTCTAAAATATTTTTTTCAAATGTGATTTTAAAAGCTTTTTTCAATGAATATTGTCTAAAATCATGTTTAAGGCAAAATCCACAATGCAACTAGTTCGGCATATGAAGGGATACAAAGTTCTTTATAACATACAAGAAAAATAATTTTTATACATTTTGCATGAAAAAAGTCTAAAATATTTTTTTTTTATGTGATTTTTTAAAAAGCTTTTTTCAATGAATATTGTCTAAAATCATGTTT